>NC_081410.1:612737515-614188765 GCF_030272615.1 Cryptomeria japonica | reverse complement strand
TAACCCCAAGGTTCCTTTAAGCCTGGACGTGACTCAGTCAGTTGATGAGTTTGTTGATAACCCAAGGGGCCTTACGCATTCACTTGAAGAGGATAACAAATTCGTGCAAGTTCAAGGATTTGATACGAATGATTTAGCTTTGAAAACAATGTTTTTGCAGGACTTTTTGATTCGGAAAATACTGAAAGTAAATTAGTCGGGAGTTTAAGAAACTAAGCTAAGACTAACTTAATCCTAAGAACAAGGAGACCGGATCACTTAAGCAGAATCAAACCACGCTTCGTTTTGCCAACAGAGCACAACTACGCGAAGGCAGTGCAATCTTCAAAGGGTGTGTAGAGGGTTTTCAAATCACCAATGAGGACCATCAATTCGAACAATCTTCATTGATAACTGAAGTTAAGCATACACATATAATGGAGGCTCGCTCAGGCTAACTTTGCAAAGTATGCAACAATCAGCTGCACACAAAAAGTATGAGCTCAGACTCTACAACAAGCAATCCTATCAAATCCAGTTCTTCTAACAACATAAAGAAAAATCTATTCTAACTGAAGAGAGCAAGACCATGCGGATTGCTAAAATAGAACAAGAATACACCATCAAATCGAACAATGTATTAAGTTAGCTACTTCAACAATCTTAATGCAACAATCTCAGAAAACAATCTCTCCTCCCTTTACAAATGAGGGGGCTCACCCCTTTATATAGGCCTTGGTGATGAGGAGGCAATAGACTGGAAGGATAACCTTGAACCAACGAACCTCTAAGGCTCACAAACTCAACCAAATCCCTACTACCAAAGGGTCCTTACACAACACCAAGTCAACCAATGGTTCAATGACACTAAACAATACCTTGGGAGACTCAAAGGCTCCAATATGTCCACTTACAAACAACTAACACTCTCAAGTCTTGTGTGACTACACATACCCTTGCATACATGAGTGGGCTACTACTAGGCTTTAGGGGTTTGAAAGGCCCACTTGACCAATTCCATACAACAACCCTTGGAGGGGTGTTCTCACAACACCTTAACACAAATGAAACAGGATTTCATGGTTTAGACCCACCGGAACACCAATTTTGACTCACTTGCCCACAAACAGACCTAGTTGCAATTAGGCCTCCATTTGAAGGAATCGAGTGATAACTTTTGACACCCTGAGGATCTAGGCGAACAAATTTTATATTTTCAGACACCCTTTTGGGTGTTCTCAACAATATCTCACTTTCCGATACCAGACCAACTTGCAGATATCCCAACCCATACTGCACTAGCAGACATAATAGGGCTATTAGGCCTAATTGACTGGACACCTTCCACAAACTTGTTTGGTTCTCCTAACTGGTGACCATCACTGACCATGAAATGTTATGTAAACCTCCAAAGTACTCTTCTACCACATTCAAACCCCTTTCCAGTGCTCTACCACTCAATTCTCACGCACTGCACTCATCAAACCGGTCTGTCACATAGAGATGCCAGACCTAGGGTTAGTTCTCCATCCTCCTCGCCCTGTTGTGTCCTCTTAATGGCTTTTGAAAATGACATATGATACAGTGGCCTAACATCTCCTATAACGGCAGAGTGTTCAGTTAAGGATTGATAAGGATTGATAGGCCAAAACCCATTATTGTAGTCAAACCCTAGGGGTTTGAAAGTTTTAGGCTACCCGGTAGAGATTTTCTTGTAGAATGGGGCAGTGATAACTTCAAGACTTCACACCAAATGCAAAACAAAGGTAAAATGATCTAGTTTCAAGATCTATGCCATGAGCATTCTTGCCAATCCACCTGCAGTATGCAATCAACAGAAATTAGACGGTTTCCTGAGTTTCCAACAGTTCTTGATGCTTCAATTTCCTTTCCAAATCAACCAAAATCAACCCAACTTACATCTTTCGTTGTTTGGAGTCCTTAAAGGTGTCACCCCAAACGAACACAACCTCCTCCAACCGTTTTTCAAACTGAACGGACCATTGGAGAATCACAACTTACAAAAAGTGCAAAATTGTCATGACAACAAATTGACAATATGACAATTTTTGCATTATTCAACCAACTTAGACTCCTGACTATCATAGTCCCCCAAAATGATTACATTTGATTCTAAAACATCAAAAATGACTCAAATAAACCTTTGGTCACTTGATCCCTCAATTTAGACAATTGTGACCGTTATTGACTCAATTTGCTCTACAAGACCCTCTGTGACAATTTGACCCATACATGGACAAATTTGTCCCACTCCTAGGACAGTGAAATACAAAAAGGACCCATAGGGTCTTATTACATTCCTTCTAGGCTAATAGAAGATCATCTTGTTCTTGGTTCATTTCTTCATAGGTAGGTGCTCCTGCACCACTTGGGCCATGAAAACATGCAAACCCTAATTAGGGTTTCACCCTAAAAGATTCTCCACTCAAGATGCAACAAGGTGGCAATCAACAATTAATACCCACTAAGCCCATATACAATAAATTCAAACAATCCCAAAATGGTATCCATTCGTGCATTAAATGCACCCCATTACATCAAATTTGCCCAAAATACCATGAATATTTCTCATGCAACCATAAATGCCCATCATTCTCCATGCGACGGCTACATGCAGCAGGAATATGTCATAAAATCATTAATATAGCGGCTGCATGCAAAAAGATTCCTCATGTATTCAACATGCATTGACCGGGCTGCCACTAAGTCAAAATATTCCATCAATAAATGTGCCGCCACTACTCCAAAAGATTCTCGTCCAAGAATGGACGACCATTATCCCACTCATTAATTGCATACATGATGAATTTAGCGATGACGGCTTCCAGTTCTCCTACAGAGACACTTGGCATACTTTCAATGTCAAATTCCATCAGGGTGATTTCTTCCTCACTCTTGGAAAAGAAGTTTTCCCACTACATCATTTCTTGTGTTTTCTTCATCGTGCTAGAAAATGAGGAAACATTTGCAAAATGTTCCTTAGAAAACGAACCTACGAAGAAGAATTCATGCAGTTGGGATTTCAAGGAATTCACCGTCACTCCATCTTCGCTCAGCTTCTTCGCGAACAATGTTTCAATCCCACTGATAATTTCTTCCTGCACCCTTCTAATCGAGTCTTTTAAAGTTGAAGACTCCATGCTAAAAATTTCAAAGGTATTTCTTCCGGAGCAAACAATGCAGAACCATCGGGAAAAGTCATAAATCTCGTTCTCCTGAATTACTTTCCCATTAATTAGTGTGCTTCGGAATCTTCATTAGAGCCCTGAGTCACAGAATGGTTAAGTCTTGATAAATGTGAACATCTTCACACAAACCTTCCGCTATCTCCAATCTGTTTAGAAGGGCCACAAATCTAGTATGAAGCTGAGCCAAATCTTCAATGAACTTTCCAGCCGCTGTAAATACGTCTTCCACCCATTCCCTGGAACTCTGGGCCATCACTCTGATTACTTCTGTGTCATCAACGACTTCCTTAGGGAGAGAGGAAAGAGGAATGAATGAGGGATCTTCTTCTCTGAGCGGACGCTTGAGACTTCTAATGTATTCACATTTTGCCTTTGTTTTCTACATCTTTTTTGTCATGGCCGAGGAAGATCCTTCGAAGTCTTCAATTACCTGCCCTGCGGAAGCACACCCTAGATCAATCTGTCTAACCACATAATCTTTTGGCATAATCTTATTCCTATCTTTATCTACTGCAGGCTCAGCTATATGCAAGGTCTGGGATCCAGATTCATCCCTTACAACCTTGGAGAATTCCCGGGGAGCCTTCTTCTCTGCCGGTTGGTTCATTCTTTTTAACAGCTCTTCTAACTCCCATGTTGGATCAATTACTTTATTCGGCTCCCTTCTTAATCTATCCATCAACCAATCAAACGCGGGAATGGAGTGACTATGAATTTCCATCTGCTCGTGCTCCTGTGATACTTCATCCATCTCCCCAAGGATGGCTTCCACGAAACTATCCTGGCGGGTTTCTTCCTGATGAGGAGGAATTTCTTGTCTCTGACCTCCTGGCTGATTGGGTCTATGTGAAGCACCGACGCTAAGAATATCTTGTGCTAAAGCATTGTCAGGAGCGTTGACTGGAGGTGGACCTGCTAGATTTTCCTGTGAAAACATTTCTACCTCCCGCACACTGGAAGAGCTAGCTGGCGACTGCATCCTTTCCACCCTCGCTCGTTTCTGCGGTGGCTCTTCCTGCTGAACTTCTTGATGGACTTCCTGTTGGGCTTCCTGCTAAACATCCTTCTTCCTTGCCGTCCTTGGCCTCTTTGGAGTGCTCTTCCCTTTATCAAGCCGAACTTCTCCTTGTTCACCTTGGGCCAGTGAAGATCCCCCCGTAGTCTCGCTGTGGGAATCAAGATTTCCCATCAATTGGAAAGTCAATCGGACATTTCCCTCTTTCAACCTTCTTATATGCCGATCAACCCAGTGTTTAGTAATTTCAGAACTGGTCTAGCCAAAACATCCAGATCATCAACTTCTGGTTCTGTATAGGTTGATCTTTCACCTTTTCAAATTCTGGTTGCACCAAGTCTGAATCTTCCTTCACCTATTCTGATTCTTTGCAAGGGCAGTCTGGAGAACATCTTCTTTTTGAAATCAAAATCATCCCTTGCAGCTTCCCAGTAGTCTTCTAGGTGAAACTTGTGTAGAAATTTCGCTCCAGCAACCATTCTGATCTTACGGTATGGATCGTAGCGAGACCTGGTGGTGTAATATGCCAAGCAGTAAAATGCCAATTCATCAGTTGCTTTCTCCACTGCAGCCAAGTTCGAGCACACTTCCACATAATCTCCGAGGACGATTGGGAATTCAATAGACAACTTTTTCTTCTGAATTTGATCATAAGCTATCAACTGCCTCATAAGCTCTAACAGTATCAGTTTGTTGGATGGATATCGTGGCAGTTTATATGGCTGGAAAGCGAAGCCCTGTGTCCTGATATATGTGAATTTTGGAAATTGCAGGAACGTGGCTCCAAATTGCTGAACCAATGCCCTAGCCTGTGGTGGCACTCTCATGTGGAGCTCATTCTGCATGAGTCTGGTCAAGTACACGGTAAAAGTGTCATTCGCCATCTTGAAAGCATCAGTATTGTGGAGGTGCAAATGAGGATAATTCTCATGAACTTTCAGTTGTGCTGGTCCGCAGCCCATAACTCCCTTTCCATGTAAAGCATCAAAGCCTCCCATCCTTGCAAGCATGTAAATTACGTAGGAGCTCATGTAGAAGGATTGGGACTTCTTTTCTTTCAAATCTTTTAGCTGGTCATGGACATAGTGACTGATTAACTTGGCCCAATCCACTAACCCATTGGAATTCATAACCTCGCCGATGTAGAAGAACATCCATGGCTCAAAGGTAATGGTATGTGGACACCCCATTATCCTACTCAGCATCATTATCAAGTCCACATATTCTTGTTTGAATTCGAAGATGGTCAGTGTCTTCGGCATTTTGAAGATACGCGGTCTAGGCTTCAGCAACCAATGTTTGTTGATGGTTTCCGCACATCTGTCAGGACCTACATCATATATTGCCTTAGCTCCATTCATGGCCCAGTAAGTCATTGAATGATGTGAAGGAATTTTGAAGGCTTCACCAATTCATTCCAGAGTCAAAGTGGCTAACAGCTTGCCACTTGATGTTGAAATTGTCCTCCTTTCCGGATTGTAGCGTTTTGCACACTCTAGAATCAAGTTTGGACACTGGATTGAAGGAGGAAAACCAGCTGCCGCAACAATTCCACTTTTGACTATCTTGGTAGTTGTGGGAGATGGATTATGTCCTGTCGTTCCGAACATCCTGATCCTGAAAGCGGCCAAGTTGAATGTTCCCAAATTTGTATCGTTGATCTCCTTCCACCTGGACACCATCTTGGATTCTGGAAGGAATCCCTTCGGCTTTGTCTTTATTTGTGCCTGCCTAGTGATGGTAGTCGCCTTGCCTGATTCTGCCATCCTGGAAAAGCTTCTTGAAATTGATAAAAAATCTCTAAGTATGACTCTCCTCTCCAAATTTTCTCTCTTAAATCTTGCACGTGAGAAATGAAATGTATCTCCGCGCTTATATAGAATTTCTCCAATCGTGCTACTAAGTTGGGAGGAATCTAATTTGGCAACTGCATTCATTATGTGTCATACTTTCTCATTCATTACGCCATGCAAATGGAATTTCCCTTGTAGTTGAGTTCAAATTTGGAAATTTCTCTTAATGCATAAAGTCATGCGTCATACTTAGAATATTCCTTGCCAACTCATTAATTTCCATTTTTCAAATTTCGGAGGGAAATTGGAAGATTCTTCGAGATTCGCCTTATTTGTTCACATGGCTTGACTATTCTCGCTCTGGGAGGAATTTTTCATGTTTTTCCACCATCTCCTATTTTTTAGGAACTTTCCTAAAATTTAGGACCCCGATCGAGGAGAGAGAGAAATCTCTCACGAGTCCAAATCTGCCAAAAAAATTTGGGGCCTACAAATGGAAATTTAAATTTTTTTCCCGGGGGGATTTATGCTTTTCCTTCCCTTTCCAGACCCCTAGACTTCCATGCCTTAGAAGATATTCTGAATTTTCCAACTTAGGCATGGAATTCACTTTGTGGTGAAATTTCCTTATTTCTTTGATTTTCCCTACCTTAAGCATTTTGGAGCTCAACTCTGTGCGTAGGCATGGATTTCACTTGGAGAGGGAAATTCACAAATTTCATGTTTTCCTTGACAACCCAACTTTAGCACCTACCTCTGTCACCTGGGCGCTGGATCTTCTTTAGCTTGGAATTTTGATGTTTTGGAGTTATCCTTGATAACTCCACTTTGGTGCCCTCCCTTGGTCTAGGGCGTTAATGGCACTTATGCATGGAACTTGGCACTTAGGCATGTTCTCCATGGCCCCTTCTATTTGGCGCCCTACTCATGCCTTGGGCGCAGTTTGCAAGTGGAGGAGGAATTCAACATTCTTCATGCTTTCCATGCTACCCCTCATCTAGTGCCCTATGACTTCCTTGGGCAGAAATTTGCATTAGGCGTGGAATCTCGTATTTTTCATCATTTTTCCTTGGTGATCTCGCTTTTGCACCTTGATTGGCATTTGGGCGCTAAAATGCATAGAGGAAGGAATTCATCAATGTTTGACTCCTCCATGTCCCCTCTCTCCTAGCGCCCTTTCATCTTCAAGGGCGCATTTTTACCTAGGCCAAGGAAATCACATTTTCTCGTTTTCCATGATAACTCCCTCCTAGCACCCACCTGACTCCTAGGGCGCTACTCTTCACTAGAGGTGAAATTTTGTGCTTTAAGGGCTTTCCTTGTCTTTGTGGATTTGGCACCCACTTCTAGCTTCGGGCACCATCTTCACTTTGTCTTGGAATTCTATAGATTTTCATGAATTCTGGATTCGGGTGATTTTCATGCTTCAGGATTCAGGGTGCCACTTTAGGAATCAGGGTGAATTTTTCAGACTTAGATGAATTCTCGAGCTTTCCATTTCTGGATTGACTTTCCACACACAGCCAAATTTTGCTTACTCTGTCTTCTTTTTGACCTTCTGGATTTAGACAGATTCTTCAGGAATACTCAGTCTTCACATCTGCTTGCGGGGACCTATCACAAATGAACTTTCCAATAATAGAAATTTTTCACAATGTCAAAGTTATAGCCCAAAACAGGACGCAGGATGACTTACTATAAATAGAAATTACTAAAAAATAGTAAGTTTGGTTTTCGGCAAAATGAAGACATTCTAGGATGCAGTAAAATCCCCAAAAAATAGGAACTTTCTAAAAATAGAAAGTTGCTCTAATTTCGCTCTAATTTTACAGGGAAGTTCCTCAAAGGGTCCTGATTCTAGTTCTACACTCAGTTTTCCAAAACCCTGAAAGAAACCCCTAAAATCTAGGACTAAAGGCAAAAACTCTAAAATTAACAAAACGAGCCCTAAACTTAACCAAATTCGCCCAAACGAAAAGAAGACTTGATCAATTGGACCCCCAAACACTCGCAAAGCAGAGAGACTAACGAGATTGCCACCAAAAGACCCCAAAAACCAAAACAAAAGACCGAGAGGGCCTAAAAAGTAGGGGGTCCCCATCTGGGATGGGGTGATGTGTGATTAGGTCACAACACCAGTGCCACATGGTCCCGAGAATTTCCAACAAACTTCTGGGAACAAATCCTGAGTGACATCCTAATTCCGAAAATGTAAGTGCATGAGGATCAAGTGGAAAAGGGCCAAGTGTTTGCATTCATCCTCCAGGTTACATGCTTGGAAATCAATGAACTTGATGCTACAAAAGAGTGTTTCAAGACGAGATCTGAAAGAGCTGACATATTGGAAATTATTATGGGCATATAGAGGTTTGCATTTGCAGAAGCTCATATTCTTACTGAGATATATAGATAACTTGTACTTTTTGGGAATGGCATCAAGGGTCACTAAAAAAGAATTGATGAATTTTATGTGGATTTTGTACATCAACAATAGCAAAATATGTAATGAAATGGAGAAAACAGTGTATGATGTGAAGAGATTGTGGATGCATGCCAAACATGGCAAGGAACAAATTAGTGCATTTTGAGGGCAAAATGTTGAAGCTTAATGTCACAGAAGATTTCAATTGCTCCGAGAATTCAAACTATCATACAAATATGCAAAGTGAAAGAAAATTTGAATTGCAGACCAAGTAGGTTTTCACCTAGGGTGATTATTTTCACCCACAGATGGGTTTTTACCTAGAAGACACAATTTAACCTATAACAGGTAAAATGCAGCTATAAAAGTGATTTTCACAAAAATGGAAATATTTTCACGTGAATGCTTCAAGCAAACTGGAGTAAAGTAAAAATTGTTGCAGTTGCAAAGTGCAAGGATGTAGATGAAGACACAAAAATATGGTAAAGTGAGAAATAAAAAATTTAAATACGACTATGGGCCATTTTTCAATTAATAGTGGATTTATTATTATCCCAAGTGATTAGTTGCACTCATGAAGGTAAAATGCAGATGTATTAAATTAGTTTTTTATCCAGGGCAAGGAATTTGATGGGAACATACAGATAATAAGTAACACAACAAAATATTCAGTTGCAAAACGAAGGCAAGAGAAGGCAGATGAAAGAGGCAAAGTCTGAGCTGAGGATAGAATATTCCAAGGTTCTTTTTCTTGTGTGCAACTAAAGGGTGAAGACAGTGCCAAATGTCATTTTAGATTAGCTTGAGGGCTTTTCCTCTCCTCTACATATTATAATCTTCTATTCATTTTGGGGGATTCTGAATGTAATTTCTAGGACATGTTTCTTTTTATAGGTTCTAGCTTAGTACATAAGATGAAGTTTTAACATGTAAATACTGTTTAAGTGGTTTCTTAGTCAGAGGGCAGAATGTTTTCATGTTTTGATGCAGTTGTCTCCAAAATGTGTATTAATCGTCTAATGAAATAAGAAATCAAGGGTTATTCATTTCTTCGCTGCAATTCTTTGCAGTGGTTGTTTTGTTTTGTGCTTCTCTTCAATGAAGAGATTAAAAGGCTATGAATAAGGCATCTGGATGGTAAATAATACATGGAGAATTAAAAAGAATGGCTGTAACAAATACAGTGCTAGGGGATATCAATGTACGGCATTGACATTATGAACTCACTGGTCAAGAGTTAATCTACTTGAATGGTTCATTTACTTTTCTATGAGTTGACTCTGCACCCCTGAGAAGCCACTGGTCTAGGGATCTTGTGTTTAGAACCTTGAGCTTAAAATAATAAATCTTTCATTTCAGCTTTCATGTTTTATAAGTTATTTTAATTATTATATTCTCTATGCAAGCTACTGAAAATTTCCCAAGATCTGAGCCAATATTGAGTTAGTTTTCATGTTTCTTGGCATACTTTTGTGAGAGCACTATCTGTTATGCAATACCTAGTTTAGTATGTGTGTCAATCAATTGGTATTGTCAAAAGGGTTACGCCCTTAGGTCCTATAGAGTCTAAGTATAAGAAAGTTGACTATCCTTAGGATTTATTGGATTTGTTGATTTGGGAACCAACACAACCCACTAGAGGTACCAAACCTTCATTTAAATTGTCTTCATAAGAGTTATAACTCTCTTCTCTAATCTGTTATTATTCCCTTCTCAAATCTGTTATTATTCCCTTCTCAAATCTGTTATTATTCCCTTCTCAAATCTCCTCATGTAATTCTGCTCTAAACTTCTTATTCTGTTCCCATTAAACTTTGCATATAAACTTCTCATAATATGCTCCAAAAATCTACAAATGAACTTCTTATTAATAGCTCCTCATAAATCTGGTGTATATTCTTGATCTATTGTCCTTTTACTCACCACATACACATTTCATCACACTTCTCAAATGCCTTTTATATCTTCAACAATCTCATGAATAAAGATGTCTTTTGCAAAGGGAGATAACTCTTTCTAGATAACACACCTCTTCGTACACATACCTTTTGATTTTTAATGTCTTTATAAATTTCCTTTGAAATCTAATATAAATTACCTTGAAAGGTCTGCTATAAGTTAGCCTTAAATCGCTTCAAAAATCTGCTAAAACTTTGCCTTAATGTCTGCTCCAAATTTTTTTCAAGATCAGCCTTATCACCCTCTCAAAAAATTTCTCAGCTCTCTCATAAATCTGCTCAAAACTCTCTTTAAGATCTGCTATAAATATGCTGATGGAGGATATGCTTCTGCTCCACCCTTCACAATCTTACCTTGAATGATTTTCCTTCAAGCATCTGCTTATAAAACTTCAGCAGATCTGCTGACAAGGTCTGATTTGTATCTGCTTCAATATGCTTTGTAAATATGCTCCAAAGTCTTCTTTAATCTTCCTCCTTCACAAATCTTTTTAAGTCTTCATATACATGCTCATAAATATGCTCATAACTTCTTCATGAACCTGCTCATAAGGCCTTCAAAAAATCTACTATAAGGCTACTCATAAATCTGCTATAAAATTGCACATAAATCCTTCATAAATTTGCTCTAAATCCCTTCACAAATCTGCTCCAAATTCCTTCATAAATCAGAATATATTTCCTTTACAATTTTGCATATATTCTCTTTTTAAATCTTCACATGAGATTGCTGGTGTATATCTTATTTATCTATTTATTCTATTTATTTTTCACACACATTTTCAGGTGTATGAATGATATTTTCCTTTATCTACAGCTCACTCTTTTCACAAAATTTCTCTTTTATATCTTCATGGCTTCATGAAACAATGCAACTCTTTAAAATTGATATAACCATACGAATGGTTATTTCCTTTACTAAAAAATCTGCATACTATCCATGGATCTGCTGTTGTGTATTTTATATTACTTGTTTCATTCCTCACTTATCTCTTATTCCTTGTCACACACTCTCTACACATTTCTTATTTTATTTTATATCCTCGTGTCTTCATGAAGAGAGGCATCTCTTAGAAAAGATATGACTTTTTAGAAAGTCATCACCTTTTGTTAATGACCTTTGTTTAACTAATTGCTACCTCCTATTTTTGTCTTATTCTCTTTTGATTTTGCCTTATTCTATTTTGTCTTGTTCTCTTTTGTCTTATTCTATTTGTCTTTTTGAATTCCAGCACTGTCTTTATATTCATGTTAATTCTCAATTGCTTTTCCTTTGCAAAACTAACTTCAAGAACTTTCCTTGCATAATCATGTGCAAGACTGCACATCACATATAATATCCGTGTGACATTCCTTCTTCAATCTTCCATACACCTTTGACATTAATGACAATCTTCTCGATCTCGTTTATTCACTTTGACATCAATGACAACTTTCTAACAAAGAGGGATTGGTTGGGGTTCCATTGCCTAGGGCAGCCACTTATATCGGCAGTGACTCGAACTTGAGCTCCAATTTTGATACAAACCTACCAGATGCATCTGCTAAATATGGAAAAAATATATATTTTCTATCTTTGGGTCATTTTATAGTTAAAACTTGCAACCTTTGGGCATTTTGTTGCAATTCTTATATTAATAATAATATGCATGCACATTGAAAATGAAAGCACTAAAATTTTGTTAATTTGTTTGTCAATTCTCATGTGAAATCTCAACTCAAGTCTAATGTTATGTATTATGCTTTTATAATGCCTCTGATGAATGCTTTATCAATGTTATGATATGATTTTTTTAACTTTCCTTATATTTATAAAAGTTTCCCTTTTTTTTAATAGTTGTATCCTGCTGTCCCCTAAAAAATGACCAAAAAGTACCCCTGTACTGGAACATGTCCCTCCATCCCCTGCTGTCCCCATCCCCGAAACTTGGCGGAGCATAGGAATTCATTGAAATAATAGAACAGAATTTTAACCTTTTATCATGGAATAGTCTAGATCAGCCAGCTCAACATTACCAATATATTACTTGATGGGAACCGGAACTCACAATTGATAATCCATTTTATTAAGTCTATTCAATGGACTCCAGTCAGCCTACCCAGGTTCTTAGTTTATTATTTATTTTATAGTTATACTGAAATAAGTTTATAACAAATCTATCTAGACCTTTCTATAATCAAGTAATTCTTCAGTAAGGGTCTGTGAACAAATATTGCAAAATAAATTATCACACTTAGATACTGCTAGAATATTATAAAAATATGTGATCTTCCCAAAAATACAATAATATAGTTTTAAAAAAAAGCTCAAGTATTAAACCCATTTTCGAGTCCTGAGTCAAAAACAGTATTGGAATTTGCATGCACATTTTTTAGCTCAGCCTTAAGCCTCATCCTATACTATTAGTGAATATTCTTCAAAGGGTTGTTATAAATGCATAGCCAAAGGTATAAAACAAACTAGTATAGAAGATATGATTACAGCACTACTGAAAATGATTGTCTGCCTCGTGTCGATGCACATCATGTACTGTCATATGGACAATTATTAGCAGCCTTGAACTTCATACAATTTATGTTCCCTTTTGATTGACAAAGCAAAGTAAATGAAGAAAAAGACTTACTGCTTTCAATATGCAATTTGATTCTTTTATAGCTTCCTTTATATTTATTTATTTGTCTCCCAGAAAATTGCAACATTGCCATTTTAATTCATTTTTAATGGACCTTTATTATTATAAGTTGATCTCAGCTCATAAAATCAATACAATACAACAAAATTGGATATCACATACCTCTCCCGCAGCCTCAAGAACACAGATCATACCGGCTGCATGATCCCATACCTACATGGTATCAGAGTTAATTTTGAGTATATTTCAACATCCAATTATGTACTGCAAGTTCTTTGAATTGGAAAATAAATTCCAATAAGAGTTTAAGGCTAACCTTCTCAGAAGACTGTTTTGTAATCTGAAGCGGATAAACTGAAGCTCTCCCAGCAGCAACCATCATATATTTACAAAGGCTGACAAGGACTTCACTTATAAGCATTTTATCTAGTAAGACACAAAGGATATTACCAATTTGATAAACAGTGTCATGGAGTCACCACTTAAAATTCCCCTTATTCAAATACAAAAAACAAAGGATTGGCTACAATTACCTTTGTTGTATAATGAAGAAGGGTATATTTTTATTTGAATAATCACATTAAGAAATGATGCTTGCTATGTGTAATCAAATGTAGAAAGAGGACCTTCCACAACAAGTTGGCACAATAGTTGGCTTCCAGCTCTTGACACCATCTACAGAAATAACACGAGCTGCTAAATTTTTTGACAGTGGAAGGCGTTCCCATGTTTCACGATCAGCAATACAGAACCGTGCAGCCTGGATTGAATCACAATTGTCCACTGTACACCTTGACCATCCATTCTTGCTTCCATCTAGAGCCACATTTCTTGTGTTACAAGAAATTTTCTTTATCCATGTTCCACAGCCATAACATGCAGCCATAATGATCCCAGGTACAATAAAATCTTCTAACTCATTTTCATTTGTGGTTTCTTTAGCTAGATTCTGTACAATATATGTGCTTTCAGCATCCCAATTCGGGCAACCCATAACTCCCAAAGTAGGTGTGCCTTCAATCACGAGAGCTAATCCAACCTACAAATTCAATTGCTCCCTTGGCTAAGAACAAGAAATTCTGCAGGTAATATTGCTGAATATGAATATGCAAAAACACACAAGAAATTCTATTGCTGAGACAAGAAAATTTATTTGGGAAGCATTTATCAATGTTTTAAACAATTTGATCAAACAACCACATTTATACAGTACACCAAAATCTGTGCATGTGCTATACAAATATATATAGCAACCAACCAAAGTCCACAAAAAATAATTAACCTTTCTAAATATGTTCAAGCATTTTCCCTTTCAACACCGTTGCATTTATTGAGGTATAAGTTATGATATACCATAGTTCACTCTCACAACCCTCTTCTTTGATTTACAAAGACACATGTTAGGAGTTGTCAAAAGACAATCGCAATAATTAATATTTTAAATATTACTTTTTTGTTTCCGTTATTATTATTTCTATTTTGATCAAACAATGTAGTTATGATTTTTAAGTTCCTTAGCACATGAAATATCCTTTAAATTTCTGAAAATTATGATTTTTTTTAATTTTCTATTGCAATCTAAAAATAAACAAATGCTGATTTATTTTGTATTGGAATTTCAATCTTATCCAACTAGAAAAATTTCCTGAATGAAGTAAAACTCAGAAATTTATTTAAAAACACATTGCAGCCAAATACAATTAAATAAATATAAGAACCATTTTGGAGCAGCAGATAAAACACAATAGGATGCAGCTGAGCAGTCATACACTTTCAAGCTAGATTTGCAATTTCCCCATTTTCAGCTAGATTTGTGGAAAAAGTGTAATTTGATCAATTAAATTAAGTTGCCCAAATTTAATGTTTGCCGGCAACTTATGTTTAATTGATTATATATATAAGTTGAATGTTTTATTTTAATAAAGTGACTTCACCTAGCCAAAAATAAAAAATAAAATGATATAAAGTCACTTTGTGGAGGAAAAGATGAATTATTGTTAAAAGTGGTTTTTAAATATATTTTTCCGGAATGTTCCACCAAGAATTATAAAAAGGGGTTGAAGTGATTCATTTGGGCATTCTATGCATTTGGGGTACAAGATTCCTCCCCAGCCAATTGTAGAGAGAAATGTACACAAGTTTGGAAGCAGCATTGACAGAAAGAAGACAAAAAGGAAAAAAAAGTCTTGGCAAATTATAAGGGAAATGCGTGCTTTAAGGAGCCACTTGGAAGATAAGACACCGACCTTTAGGAAAGGACCAATCCATTTTCCAAAGCACAGCTAAACAAGTCAAGGAAGGCATGAGGAAAATTTTAGACCCTTCATATTGGCCACCACACAAAAACAAGAGAAGCATTTTAATTAAAGACGAGAATTGCAGGTAAAAGCTATTGCCTGAAATAAAACATCAAGGGACAACAGTTAGCTGCCATGTTGACGATTGGCTTCTCTTTTGAGGACGTATGACCTGTTGTGACGTTTTCACACATCGCTCCATTTCAAATGGGGACCCCCTACTTTTTTAGTCCTCTTGGTCTTTTGGCTTTAGTTTGTCGGGTCTTTTTGTGGCAGTCTCGTCAGTCTCCTTGCTTTACAAGTGTTTGGGGTCAATTTGATCAAGTCTGCAACTCGTTTGAGCAAATTTGGTTAAGTCTAGAGCATGTTTTGTCCGTTTTAGGGTTTCATCCTTCAAACTTGGATTTGAGGCCTTTCATTTAAGGTTTTGGAAAAACTAAGCATTGCATTGGAATCGGAGCCCTTTAAGGAACCTACTCGTGAAATTTTAGCGAATTCTAAGCAACTTTCTATTTTTAGAAGGTTCCTATTTTTTAGGGATTTCATTGCCTCCAGAATTGATCTAATTTTGCCAAAAATCAAACATACTATTTTTAACAATTTCCATTTTTAGTAAGTTTCTATTTTTAGTGTCTCTGCATCTTGTTTTGCCCTAATCCTAACATTTTAAAACGCTTGCTATTTTGGGAAAGTCTATTTTGGGCAGGTTCTTCACAGGCAGACACTGAAGATTGAGCATTCCTGAACATTTCTAAATCTGGAAAATTCGAAAAAGCAGGAAAAGCACTTCAATTCCAAATATGGCATCTTGAATCTAAAAATGGTCGAAGAATGGCTAAGTCGGGATGAAACACGAAGTAAAAATCCATCACCAAAGCATTGCATCCAAATACACAAGGATGCCAAATTTATGTACTGGAAGAATTCCTCCACAAAACACCTTCCTGCGAGAAGTTGGAGCGCTCAAGGAAGGGGGTACTGGAAGGCACATCAAAATCACACTTTCCTGCAGATGCATGAAATGGTGCCCAACGAGAAGCTGGAGCGCTCAAGGAAGGGGGTACTGGAAGGCACATCAAAATCACACCTTCCTACAGGTGCATGAAATGGCACCCAAGGAGAAGCTAGAGCACTCAAGGAAGGAGGTGCCAGAAGGTTTCCCAAACAACACACCTTCCTGCAAGTGGGTCTTCTAGCACCCAAGTGCACAGATGGGCGCCAAATTGAGGGGGTGCTGGAAGGTTGCCAAGGCATGCACCTTCATGCCAGTCAATGATTTAGCACCCAAGTCAGGTGATAGGCGCCAAAGTAAGTATGTCCTCAAGGTGAATTCCACGCCCAAGTTAGAAGATCAAATTCCATGGCATGCGAATTGGAAGTCAAGGATAATGTTACATCCCACGTGTGCCCTAGTTGTTAATATGCAGTATTTACGCCCTAATACATGTTTGCCCTAGTGCAATTATGCTAAACTTGCAAGATGTTTAATGTGCCCTGTTTTCATGTTTAAACGGAATGAATGTGCCCTATTTTTTCATGCTTTAATTGATGAATATGTTCAGATGTTTATGCATATTTGAATGATGACAATTATGCTTATAATGATGATTTGATGGACTTTAATTGGTTAATTGATGAATTTATAGTTAACATTGTGACAATGTTTTACCTTTGTCAATGAATTATGAATTGTCAGAACAAGACAAGATTTTGGATCTAACTGATTTAATTGGCCAAGTGTGTGCAGGAGATCGTCGTCCTCCGCAAGGGAGGGAAAGTATCATCAGGTTGGGAGGTAAAGGAAAGAAAGAACTCATGTCGTCTGAAACTCTAACCCTAAGCCAGGTAGACCTACGATTGACCTTGTCAAACCTTGTTAGTCGTTGCATCAGGTAACCTAGATGGTCCGCGCGGAAATTTTAGGGTTCATAACCCTAGGTTTTGTTGCTTTTTGAGGTAATACGTTATTATTATTATTAATTAATTATTTTATTGATTATTAATCAAATTTTGCAATGACTAATGTTTATATATATATATATATATATATCTTATGTGAATACATGGGTACGAGAGTACATATACACGACCATATGCATGCTCCCGCAGTCAAGTATACATAAGATATATAAGTCATATATATATTTATATCACATTAATTATCTTGCATAGACAAGGTTCATTTTAATAAATAAATTATTACCTAGCCAACTTTATTTGGCAATTTCTATAAGACAAGAATATGAAATTAACGGGGGTGCCTTGTCATATAATAAATTTAAAAGCTATTACTTAAGCCACAAAGTGTATTAAGTGGCACGTAGCAAGTTAATTAAACAAATATTCCACCCCATTTTTAGCACATTACATATAATCTTTTTTACTTGGCCTTAATATATGTTTTATCAGGCAAATAAGTAAAGAGAGGAAATATTTTTCATTGGCAAGTATTTCATTTGAGGAGAGATTCATTCGAAGATGAATGAATAGGGCCAAGAAGCTTCTCCAGGAAGCTCAAAACGTAAAAAAAACGTGAGGATGGAGCACAAGTATGGCGTGACTCCTGGCTGTTTTGTGAATCCGCCTGGTATTAGGGCGTTTTGGCAACAAGGGAAAACGTTTTTGGGAATACTTAAGCCAATATTGAAAAGAACGATTCATTACTCTTACTTCTGGCAGCCGTAGAAAGAGGGTTTTAATTTTTCTGCTAGACGTTTCCAGAATAGAGGGTTTGCAACGTGGGAAGCATTTAACAGACATTTCATCTTCTAAAAATCATACCATGTCATGTAGTCAAACAAAACCATACGATTTTGATTTATATTCTTTTCATTACTTCTTAAATTTCGAAGTAAAGTGATATAGAAATGGAAGTAATGGAATTAAAAAACGAGTTATAGTTTTTATGTGTTCATTCCTTTGTTTTGGCAAAGAAGATCAAGTAATGTGAAGTTATTTCTTGTTGTTTGTTGTTCTCCATTGTAATGTGCAAACCCAATTAGGAAGTTAATTTCATTCTTCCAAATCTGTTCTTAATCAATTAAGAAGGGTTTCTATGGCTGTTAAATGTATTTCCTTATATCCTGAAAAGATGTAATAAGTATTTATATATATACATATTTGAATATATAAATATATTTACAATATGCACGTATAAATACTTATACATCTGAGGATAAGTATTTTGTCCCTACAATTCTGATTTAGAAAGAGGAAGTGTTATAAACTTGCACTTCTGATTTTGAAAAAGGGGTTTGAATATTTTGCAAAATAAAAAGGAATTTATATCTTAATTTTTGTTATAGCTGCTGTTAGCTCCTTCTTGAACAGCTGAACCTCCGTTTCCTTCATAAAATTTGTGGATAATCTGTAATTATCTGGGTTTCATAATAGAACTTCTGGTTCAACTTTTATATCTATGCCTAGATGTAAAAATATACTCTCATTGTTGTAAACCTTAGACTGTAACAACAATCTTCTTGAAATTTGAGTTAATTTATTTAGAAACCCTTGAATAAGGGCAGTTGTTATGTTTTCTTTAAGTAAATTAAGCTCTAAATCTGAAGCATCTGGAAATACTTAACGTACATGTGAAGGTGCGGGTACAGGTGTATACTTGTACATGTACATTGACATATACCAGTAAGTATATACCAGTATGGTTTATAACTGGTAATACTTAACGTGTATGTGAAAGTATTTGTACATGTGTATCCTTGTACATGTACATTAACATGTACTAGTAAGTATATATCAGCATGGTTAATAATTGATAATCAGTAGGGTGAACTAGTAAAGATTTATAACCTTACCTCTCAATTTAGGAAGGGTGCTCTTCCTTTGACCTGAATAAGAAGATTCCTTACCTCTTAAATGAGCATTTTAGATTTATCTAATACTAAAATAACATTAAACAGCAGAATCAGACGATCTTTCTAATTGAGATTACCATCTCTAGTTAATGAAATTAACTAATACCCTAGTCTAGGAAGAAAGAGGGTAGAAGGGCACCGTTGTACTTTTGATGCAGCTAGCATCATCATTGAGAGATTACTCTCAAGATGCCTAGGACAGCAGAGTCATGTTAGGCAAAGTTTATATTCCATACTTATGAGTTGGATGTACAACTGGCGGTTCTTATGCCCCCTATTTTCCCATGCCAGGGATTTAGTTGAACCATCACAAATCATTGCAATCTTTAATGAGGGGAAATAAACAGTAACTTTAAGAGTACTAGAGCTGATAACAAATGAGAATTTAAACATACATATGGCCATAGTTCCTATATGAGTTCAGTCGAACTCATCTGACCTTAAATCCATGCCGAGAAGGGTGTGATCATTGACAGCATGTTAATTCATGCTTGCCGTGTTAAAACTTGGCCAAGGTGGTGTTGCGTAATGCATGCATTTGTCTGATCATTGGTACCAGATACACCTCTAGTCAGGAGCGTCATACTAGTAAGGAGTTACCCTTAGTATATGACCGACTAATGCATGTAGGTCCTAACACCAAGTCTCAAATGGAATTGAGTTCCACTTCCCGCTACCTCCCTGCGAAGGGTCGGGCCAATCTAGTTGGATATGGCATGGGAGACTAGATAGTCCGTGGTTGGGCGGAAAAGCGCCTTGATGATACTTTCCCTCCTCACCGGTAACTTGATAAAGTTATGAAGTTCAAAATATTGGCATCAGTTGAAATGTACTCTCTAAACCCTCTCTCTTTCATTTAATGCAATGTTGTTTGCTTCCTTATTTTACGTTTATGTTTGATTTAGTTCAATGTAATTCTTCCAGTTTTTGTTATCTTTAAAAAAAAAAATCTATTCCTTTTATGTTAAGTTTGAAATTGATCATGCTAACGGTTATATTTGTAATAGCTAATTTCGTTTCAGCAAGTTATATTATGTATAAATGTTTCATTTAATTTTAGCATGTTACAAATAAGTTGAAAAGAAAAATTCCCCCAGGAAAAATTTTGAAAAATTCCATTTCAGGCATGAAAATTCGTCTGAATTTCATATTATTTTCAGATTTGGCTAGGCAAGTGAATTTTCTCTCTCCTGGACCCTGGAACTCAAAATTGAAAAAATCCCTAAAAAATAGATGTTAAAAAGAGATGGAAAATCTCCTCCAAGATAGGGAGAATTCAAAATTTCAAGAAAATTCTTCCTGGATTAAATTTTATCTCTCTATAAATTCTCTACAGGGGTTTCTCACCAAGTAGCAGCCAGGTCAACGCATGCTGAGGTAGTGGAGCATCTTTTTGCATGTAGTTGTCACATTTAAAGCATTATGGCTGATTCTTTTGCATGCAGTTGTCGCATGGGGGGATAATGGGCATTTATGGCAGTGTGAGCAGTTTTGCAAGGAGGAATCTTTATTGCACAATGGGCAATCTTTTGCATGAGGGCGCATTCATTGCATAGTGGGCACCTTTTGAATGTAATGGTTAATTAATGCTTTATAGGTGCCATTTTTGGCAGGATTGTAATTAATTGTATATGGGCATAATGGGCATTTATGGTTGATTCCCACCTTGTTGCATCATGTGTGGGGAATCTTTTAGGGAAAACCCTAATTAGGGTTTGCATGTCCTCAAGGATTGAAGCCTATATAAGGGGGTGACCCCTTCATTTGTAGAGGAGGGAGATTTGTATGAAATTGTTGTGATAAGTTTTTGAGATAATAACAATGAAACATTGTTCTTCGATGGTGTCCACTTAAGTTATTTTTTTAAAAACTTGCATGGTTTCACCTTCCTCACTTAGAGTAGAAGTAGAGTAGTGCTTTGATTTCAATGGAAAATGTAATGGTGTTTGATGAATTTCTATGGTTCATACTTTTTGCATCTTGTTGATTATAAGTTGCAATGTAAAGTTAGCTTGAGCCACTAAATTTGTGCTAAGTTCGATTGTGAATAGTGGTTTGGATTGCGTCGTGTTGGATATTCATATGCACTTTTCTCAATGAGAAAATCCTTCAACATCTTCAGAGGATTGCACCGGTTCTTGCGGAGTTGTAGTTAATCTTGGCGAAGCAGAATTTGGTTTATTTGGAATTTGTCCACTAAATCATTATCTATTGATATCACTGGCCTTAGGAGTAGATTTAGATCCTTCTAACCCTTTCCCCTTTATTTTCAGTTCATTTCAGTTTAGTTCATCCGAAGCAGAAGCATCACAGAATTGCCATATCCGATGATGCAGTTCCAGCCACAGCAAAAAGGTGAACGAATGATTCAAACATAAGTCCCCTTGGATTACCAGCATATCGCATCAGCCAACTGAGTCGCGTTCGTTGCATATAGGAACCTTGGAGTCGATTGTCTGAACTTCCTGCAATCTTAGCATACAATCGTACTTTCATCAAGAGAGAGTGAAGTGACCGTTAGGCAACTTTATTTTGTGTTAGGCACTGTCATAAAAAATACATCAACACAGCCCATACACATAAGCTGCCACCCTTCAAAGGAATAAATGCAGGTGTATATGCCATCGTGGCAGCATAGAGAGTGACGTGAGGTCAATGCAAGGTCAAAGAGTTCAAGGAGCTGAAGTAACATATGGTATTAGGTGTCACAACATATATTTCAAGGAGTCGATTCAAGACTTGGCTTCTCTGCTCCTGCCGCCAAAAGTTAAGGCAAGGAAACAACACACAAAAGCATCAACCTAGTTGTTTGGAGGTATACAAGAGGTGTATCCTTGGTCAAATGTGCTTGTTTAAGGTGAAAGTAAACAAAGAAAGGTGGTTCATTAACCCAATCTGCTGCAGCCTCATGGAGTTATTGACATTAAGAAAAAATTGATTGTGTTTTTTTGCAGATTCTCTGCTACTCCAGCCAATGCAGGTTCTTGTTTTTATGTGACAAAATGTTGGTCCAATTTATTTAAATAATATTTCTTCTTCGCAATAAAGAGTGGATATTTATTATTATAAATGCTACAAATGTCTTGGGAATTATTCATTTAAATACTGCTTAGCAAAATCAGATCTTGGAAACAAAAAAAAAAAAAACCATCAGAAGTGAATAAGAAAATTATTTTTGGGAATTGTCAAGAAATTTGGAGAAGGTATTTTGCAGTGGTATTAGAGCCTAGCTCCTGCAAACCTGTATTGTTGAATGTTGATATTCCGCTTTGCACATTAGTATTTTGATCTTATGCAGCCATGTATTATTTTTGGATAAGATCAGGTAACCAACCAGAATTTCCAAAAAATCAAGAAGAGATTGATCACTTGATAGGTGTTGAGCAAATAGAAGAGAAAATGGGTGACAGAGACCAAGGATCCCAGCACTAGAGATATCTTGAATGACCTTGCTAGAGGGCAGCGAGATTTGTTGCAGTTGATGACCCAATTTGTTCAGTTTAATATGGAAAATAACAATAACACAGATTGCACAGCTTACTTCAAATGCTTCTTAATTATGTTTTAATAAATTGCTGGCATTTGTCTTCATCAATTGGTGCCTTTGATTAATTAATTACACTGTCTTCTATGATAAAATAATTACCTTCTAATGTAACTCGAGTCTCTTTTCATTAATCGATTTGTCTTTTTTAATTGCTTCCTTGTAAAATATAATCAATCATCACTTTAATGAATCATTTACTTTGTTTGTTATTGCTTCCATAATCATCTTTTAATAAGTCTTTGACTTAAGCATATAAGTCGCTGACTTTTGTCTTCATGAATTGCTGTTCTTAATAGCTTCCACCATTGTTGTTTATTGACAAAATCGACTGCTACCTTTGCTACATAATTAACCATTACATTTCTCAAGCACAATCGGCTACCTTTAAACTCTATCACTCCATTTAACATAATTAAATCGCTGCATATCGAAGATTAATTGTCATCTCATAATGTATTTGAATCGGATAGCATGTTAGTATTATTCGCCGCCTTAATATTATTAAGGCACCATTCTGCACGTATCATTATCTCCAATAGAATCGTTGCATTCAGACTTTAATTTGCTGATGATGAAGTCATTGTTTGTTCTATGGACTGCTTACAAAACCACTGCCTTTGTATCAGTTGACCAATTGCTGCTTATATTTGTAGTCGATGCCATTTATCATAAGGACTTCAAATAATCATTGCACCTTTATTACTTATATAGCTGCTGTTTATCTTTGCCATGTTAATACGATTGCTTCATGTGATGAATCGAGCAGATTTCATTTAGGTGCTGACTTTCATATTGGAATCAATGCCATTGCTTATGATGGCTAAACATATCGGTTCCTTTATTTATTGTTGCCTTTTCTCATGGAATCGCTGCACTAACTTTTATTTCAAGCAATCATTGCCTTAGACATCAACTTAGTAATTAATTAACTTTCTTTGACTGCTGCAGCTGCTGACTTGAGCACCAATTTTTATATTGGACACTTTGTCTTGATTTACTTATGAGAATCAAATAACAATGTAATTAAAAGCATAATAAAGTGAACTTGAATAATCCAAATTTGTGTATGCTAAACAAATTAATCCAAATTCATGTATGTTCAACAAGTGTGCAAGTATCATCCAATATATTCATTGATTTCCACTATTTATTGATCTCCATGACACTTTGACATCAATGACGACCTTGTCCGTGTCTTTGATATTAATAACAACACTGTCTTCTTACCTTTGACATCAATGACAACATTTCCAACAATTGCAACAATCAGAAAAATTGTCAAGGTGTCAAAGTTTGATCCTAAGAAGCCTGAAAAATTGAAAGATATTGTGGAGATGATGGAAGCCTTGGAGGAGATGGTAGCCCACATGCTCAAGCTTGACAAGCAAATGAGAGAGAAGTTGAAGCTGATAGACTCAATGGACAGCAAAGTGATGCCTGGCATCAAAGACGATAAGGATCAAGCTAAAATCCTAGAGCAGTGCAAGGTAAAATTCAGTGATGTTGGCCCAAAGGTTGTATCCTTTGTTTGTGTTGATAGTGAATTGAACATGGGATTACTGGATTCAATACTAGATGATATGTATGCCCTTGAGATGCTATGTGATAGTTTCAGTAAGGAAACAAGGGCAATTTTGGATGCTAAATATGCCAGCCATAATGACAAAATTGTCAAGATTCAAGAATTTCAATGGCCTGATGAAAGGTCATATGTGACATGAAAGAGAGAATTGCACTTCAATCAGTCATCAAATCAAACTCAGCAGATGATCTAGGTTTTGGTAGTTTAGCAGTAGTGCATAAAGATTGGAGCATTACATCAAGAAGCATGTGATCTTTGATATATTTTAAATGCTAAATCAAATATTCTAACGAGCACAAATTCCCAAATCTGTTTTGTAATTGAAAAGTCAAACTATTGTAAAAACTTGTCATTAGGTCTTAGGCCGACATATTTTGCACTTTTGATATAAAAAGGAACTTGTAATGTTGTATAAAGGATCTTGAATATAAATGAAAAATAGTCAGATTGGATCTAATTGAAAGTTTTGTGATTTTTTGGAGATATTCAATAATGATAAGTATTGTTCATTGTTGCAGAGCAAATTTTGCATGTGAGTTTAAGCATTTTGTATGACAATTTTCTATTCAAATTGAAGCTAATATGAAAAACACTATATGTGTGTGTTCTTTGTAATTTTCTCCTTCAAAATGTGCATTTTTCTTTTATGTGAAGAAATCAAGGGTTTCTAAGCAAATCAGTATACATTTGCTATATGGTGTATCTTATTTATTGTTTTTATGCAAGTAATAAATTAAAAAAGCTCTCAAAAAGATATGGGGGATATGTATTGTATTAAGGGGTTCTTTAAGTAGAGCTGCAGATTATACCCTTTCTTGGACATATTGTAATGCAGTGGTATGTTTATCAGTCCTTTACGTAAGAAGTTTTGTTGTCAGAAGAAGGCATTTGCATGTAGTATTTGACCCTGTTGCTTGGACAGGCACCGATCTGAGGATATTTCCTGATCCAAAACCTAGATTCTCAAAACCCTAAAAATATAAAACAACATTTTATTATTTTATTGTATTTAAGTTGTTCCATGTTCTCAAGGTGCTGAAATGGATAAGTTATTAAGGATTTAGCTAATCTGAAATAAAATCATTCAGACCTTAATACAAGTGTGAGAACATTTTGCTTCAGTCAATATCTTAGTATATAAGGGCCACTATTTCAAGTATTGAAACAATGGTTACCTCCCAAGGTCTAGCTGAGTCTAAAGTGCAGAGGAGAACAAGACACTGTTCGTTGGCCACTGTTCTGAGAGTCTCAAAGATTGAAGAATTATAGAGATAATCAGTCAATCAGTTAGGAGCACCAACACAACGATCAATAATGAAGGGATGATACCTTGCAAAGAGTATGATGTTAGTGAAAAGATGAGACTTCCACCCCCCCACAACTAAAGATATAAAAGTAGAGACATTTCATTTGTAGAAGGCATCATCAATAAGCAACTGAAAGAATTAAGAAAGCAATTGAATAAATTCAATACATAAAACCTTGCAGCAATTAATATATTTCAGAAATTAAATTATTGCAGACATTTGAGAATAATTGTTTTGATTCATCAAGAGGTATTTAATTAGAAATAATCTAGCAAATTCCTTGAAAAATCATGTCTTGAATTCATGAAGTGTCTTGCAAATAGGAAGGATGGACAGACTTCTGAGTTCACGAGAGATGAATGGACGACCCATCTTCATGCTCTTATCAAGTTGGACAAAAGCTGGAAGGATGGCCAGCCTCCCATGCTTTTGGAACACGAGTTACGTGAACAGCCAGCCTTCCATGCTCTTGAAATAGATCAAGGAGGATGGCCAGCCTCCAAGGTGAATTGAGAGATGGAAGGGCAACCAATTTTCCATGCTCTCGGCAAGTCAAGGGCAGACAGCCTTGGGAATTGCCAATTTGCAAGCACTTCCAAGAAATTCATGATATGATTTTCTATAAGGAATATGCTATGATCCAAATATCATGATAGGATTTGAATGTGATCATAACTTCTTGTTGCTTAAGATTACTGTTGTCATTTTATGACACCCTTGGTCCATCAGTGAGAACCAATCGGAGATATGTTCCATGGACCAGCGCTACCCAATTGATCAAGAAGAAAAGCAGTGAAATCATGGTTTGAAGTGTTGTCTTCTCGGAAGTTCCTTGGCCCTCTCTTTCTCTAGCTCGAAACTTCGAAACCCTGAGGTTCCGAGTTTCTTTGCCTTGGCTTCTTTCTTTCCTGCTCCGGAACTCCGGAACTCCAAAACTCCAAGTCTCTGAAGTTCCCTTCCTTCCCTTAGCTTTTCTTCTGTCTTCTCCCCCGGAACTCCGGAACCCCCAAGTTCTGAAGTTCCTTCCCCAACTATGGAGACCCCGGCCTCCGAAGTTCCCCAACTACGGAGACCCCAGCCTCCGAAGTTCCCCAACTACGGAGACCCTGGCCTCCGAAGTTCCCCAAGTTCCGAAGTCTTCTACCCCAGAACTCCGGAACCCCGAGGTTCCGAAGTTCCTTAGTCTTCTACCCCGGAACTCTGGAACCCCCAGGTTCCGAAGTTCCTTAGTCTTCAACCCCGAAACTCCGGAACCCCCAGGTTCCGAAGTTCCTTGCCCAACTACGGAGACCCCGGTCTCCGAAGTTTTTCAAACTTCTTCCAACTTGCAACACTTCCGGATGGCATGATCGACACTCAAAGCTTTAAATGCTCCAACTGTTTTGGAGACTTATGCACTTTTTTTTGGTGGAGCCACAAGGGTGCATTTAATGTTTTTGGCAGGATTTCCATCAAGGGAGGTACGGGGCCATGCTTGGTGACTTGTGTCATGACTACATACTCTGACTTTGGAAGGTCAGTCAATCTATCTTCCTCAGAATTGCCTTTAGAGGTATGGCTAGGTTGCTTGCATGTACAAGTCAAGTGCATGCACTTCCCTACACCTCCAGACTGACATACAAGGGTCATAATCACCATTGTAACCCATTTTTCTATATAAGGTTGTTGAGCCTCATTGTAAGGGGTTCTCTCCCTGTTGCCTTGAGTTTTCTTATGCTCTCCTCTTCTCTTGAAGACTTGTAATCTTTGCATTTCTGCAACTGTAAGATTGGCGTTTGGCCTTATGATTAATTGAAGAACATTGTTCTTGCCTTCTTCCAACCTATGTATGTTGTGTATGCTTTCTTACCTTCATCATAGGTGCATGTTGTGGCTCTTTCTCTTCATATATGCTGTGTTAACTGGTTTTCTGAGTGTGACTTGTGGGAATCCTTCTCCCCTCTTGGCATTCAGTGGATTCTAACCATCTATGCATTGGGGTTACTCATATAACTAAAAGTTGTGCATCTTCAAGGTGTTTCAGTTAATTACGTGTGTCATTTCAGTATGGAGAGGAACTATCTCTTCTTGGTGCATCACCTCCCTTTGTTTTCAAGCAATTTCTCTCTTCTCTTTTCCTTTGCAAGTTGTTAGTATAGGTTTAGTAGTAAGTTTTGAAGTGTTGAGTTGGTTCAACACCTGCACCTAGATAGAGAAGGAAGTTGGCCTTCTCCGGAGATTCAACCCCTTGCGCAAGGTCCCACACTTCGGGGTTGTTTCCATGTTTCTCAAGATTGCTAAGTTGATAGCTCAGCAAGGGTGCAAGCTTTTGTGATAACAATTACTATTATCAGTTTTTAGTGATAAATATTGTTTGCAAGCCTAAAATCAAGCTTATCCCAAAAAGGGACATTACAATTGGGTATTGTAATGTCCCCATTTTTGTGAGCATCAGAGTTTGAGGGATTAGCCTATTATTTTGACCCTCGTAGGCTTGTATGGTGGATTAGAGGGTCTAGTTTGGAAGTTTTGGAGCTCTTCAGATGGTCGTTGTCAGTGTTTACCTCTCCAGGTTGTGGGTATATTCTGAGGCTAAGCTATTCAGAGGTTTTGGTTCCATTTTGAGGGACTTACTATTTATAGTAAGTCAGTTGATTTTAGAGAGGGACCCTTACTATTTTTAGTAAGGCAGTTGGATGCATAGTGGATACAATGGGTAACTCCCAGATTCAATCAGAATTGAGAAATAACGATTAATGATGGAGTTATAATGTTATAATTATTATTAAAGTTATACTTTAATAATAATTAATTATTAAGTGCATATCATTGATAAATTAAGTGGACTTTATTTAAAAGGGAGATTTAAATGTTTTAAAAGTATACTTTATAATAAGTGATAAAGTGTTATTTAAAGGGGAGATATAAGTGTTTAATAAAGTATACTTTGTATTTTAATGTTGTGCACCAAAAGGAAGGAAAAAGAAATAAAATTAAAGTAAATTAAACGAGATGAAGACAAATGCAAATTAAACATTATAAAAGGGGATTTGGATTTCATTTCATTCATTCTTGAATCATTCAACATTTGTCTTTTCTAGAGAAGCTTTGGCTTTGAAGAAGAAACCTAGGGTTTCACTGTAAATTCAATCTTGGAGAACATAGCCTCTCTTCGATTGTGTTGGTGGCTTCACAGGGAGCTCACATTTGAACTTTATTGGAGGAAATATCAATTGTTTCACAAGGGGTTTTGAAGTTTATTCTTGGCAAATCAGAAGTTTGAAAATAAATATTTATTGAATACATTTAATGTTGGTTTGTGCTTGCTTTAACATTGGCACGTGGGAGTCTTCTTGTGCTACATTATTCAGGTGGAAACATTAATAAGTATAGCAGATCGAATGGAAAATCAGTCATCTACTCTATTGTTTCATTTCCAGAATTTTGGTAATCTTGTTATCTTCTAAATTCCAGGTATGCTATGGTAATGTAAAGGCTTTAAAGAGATAATCAATAGATTAAAGGTTGCATTTTAACTATTTGACAAATACCCATTGCTGTTGACGAAGATTTCATTCTTGAATATGCATGCCAAGTGTTTGTAATAATGTCCCTTTGCCGTAGATGAATATTGTAGTCCTTAGGATGCAAGGTAAATGTTTGTAAAATTGCCTTAGTGCTGTAGCTGCATATGCATCATCATTCTCAATCATATGCTTGCACTTCAAGTTCATTTAGTAGCTGCAATCTATTTCCGGTCATTTCAAATATATTTTCAAGTTATATTCAGCATATCAAATCACACTCAAAAACCACCAAAAAAAAAAAAAACAATCAGCATTGTAATATCCCTTGGTCTTGTATGTCTAAAAATGTGCTTATGAGACACAAGGAATATCGTCAAACACTTCACGGACAGCCTTCCAGCTTGCTGGTCTTAAGATATCAGTCTGTTATATCTTATCAAAAGACTACAATGCTTAAGAATTAACATCTCAGCGCATTAATTGATACTATGGACCTTTAACCAATGCATAGAGATGAATTTACCACACTAAATGTGCACTTAAAGCTGACTGAAATTATATCAAACAGTTGGCAAACATCATAAGTCAATGACCAAATGTAGGGCAGCCTTCTAATTATTCATTCATGAGTCAAATAGACCTTACATCATCAGCCGATTTACACCATAGCATGCACTACTCAGACATGGACATTTTCAGACATATGACTGATATAAACTATTACAATCACTGAAAATTACAATGTAGATTGGGGAATGGAAAACCTGATATAAATACAGTGATGCTGGTAGTAAAAATCAGCGGTCATCATGCATCCCAAGTGCCATCTTGATCCTCATACATGGCTGTCATCACTGCTATAAGTCTGAAAACTCTGCTGTAAGTCTGAGAACTCTAGGAACACCATGTAATCTGCTCATTATCATCCCTAACTGATCTAGAACATAGCGCCAAACATCATAGTTGTAGCTTGATCAAATTCGTTATGTAATTGTGCCCTGGTTTGATACTGCCCTGCTGCTGTAGGTGGATGTCACAGAGTTGTCACTGAAATTGCTTCCAAATGGCTCCAAATCTGCTTCTAACCTGATTGGACTCCACTCCTATGACAGCGTCCTACTTCATAGATGTTCTTTGGGCTCATTCAAGTGAAATTACCCAAATCGATGGGTTTCCCCTATACACAGGTCCGTCTGATCTGATATAAAATTCTGATATAAAATCAGATTACAATGCCTTCAACAACCTGACTTCAATACCCATACAAATGCCCATTTACTGTAGCGGTACTGTTCACGACCACTGTAGCGACGGCACTGTTCACAACCACTGTTCGTACCAAGGTGAAAAGTCTTCGATCTGCCTCCAATTTCCAGAATTAAGTCGCCTTATTGCCAAGAGGATATCGCCAAATTAGTCTTGCATAAAGATGAATGTATCAATAAGGTGATCTCTAAATATGAGAGTCTGAAGCATAACCACCCAAAATCTGATATGAACTCAATAAGCTCAAATGAGATGACTGGAATGTCACCTCCCCTATGCAACCCCTCGAGAGATCTTTCACTCTCTCAGTTATGCAATCAATGGGAGTTATCGTTCCCAAGGATCCTTAGTCTGCAGACACCCGCCAGGTTCTACAAAACCAATCAATTCATCAATCTCAAATCCATGTACGCTTTCCTTCTCTTACCCTCTTCTATTTAACCTTTTCCATAACCCATCATGAGACACCTTCTAGAAGGGGGTAGGTACACTTTATTCATTTTAATTAAGTGACTAAATTTATTATTATTTTATTTTTATACTTTAGTCACTTTTAATTAAGTTAATTAAATATAAAGTCACTTTTTAATAATTAATTTATTTTAATGACTTTATAAAAAAATTAATTTAATTAATTTCTCCTTATTACTCCTTTTAGCCTAGAGGCTAAAATTGGGGACATTACAAGCATCAAGACCAGATTGTTGGCAAAATTTTTGACAATATTCCTTGAGCCTTTAATCAGCAACTTGAGGTCAGATTAGTCAAGGGATGCTATAGGTATCAAATCCTTTATCCTACCAGCTTGAGGATCAAGAAGAGAGGTATGAAAAATTAAGCAAAAGAGCTCACAGAACCTTGGAAAGTGAAAAGAGAAAACTAAAGGCAAGTAGCAACCCAATTAGAAGTAAGCAATGGGTAATCATGAGGATAACCTAGAAAATGAATTGAGGGCTTTTAGGGAACAACATGAGAAGACAACACAATTGCTTCTCCAAACACTTCAAAACATGAACAATACAATCAATACTCTTTGACCTAAGCAAACCAATGGAAGAGATATTGATTTCAACCATTCCAAAAATAATAATAGAACTCCATTAAGATCATTACCTAGATTAACAAGGCCCACATTCTAACCTAGAGAAGAGGTACCAAGAGAAGAAGAAGAATCCAACATGGCCGCAAATGACCTTGACAATGTAGAAGCATATTCAAGAATTGACCCTGACCTAAGAAAACATATTCCACTTAGAGAATATTGTGATTCGAGGACAAGAAACACCTCTAGAAGAGAAATAAAGCAGCCGAATATGGATTTAAAACAAAGAGTTGAGTAAAATGACTTTTCCCAATTTTGATGGATCAAGAAAGGTCACTGCGCAATAATGGATCCAAAAACTAGACACAACTTTCTCTTAGCCCCATGATGGAAGAAGATGCTATTGAATTTGCCATTCTACACTTCAAGGGAATTGCACACAATTGGTGGCACCATGGAATTGCCACACAAGGGCATCAAAATGTGGCAACATATGATGAGTTCACACAAAAACTTATAGATCGATTTGACCAAAAGACATTTCAAAGAGTTGACACAATTAAAGCAAGAAGGTACAATGGAGTGGCAGAATTTCAAAGAATTTCAGTTATGGTACTCGGTGGTGTTTGTTTGCCACATACGGGTAAACGATTAAATGCAGAAAGTAAATGCACAGAACATAATGGAAATATATTAAAGAACCAGTCTCTCCATTAATTCAGCAGTCCATGTACATCAAGTGCTTATAACATCACACTCAGACACGACTATCATGATGCCACGAAGAAGGAAAGGTATACAATATATAATACCCGAAGGGGTGTGACCAACCGTCGCGTCCAACTGCCCTTCGGGAAGACTAACTGACTGTCATAACCCATAATTACCGACAACAACATCACATAATGATTATTCCCGACAACATCATCCCCCCAAGAAAAGAAGTCGTCTCCGGACGACTTAATACAAAATAGAGATGATGTTCATTCAAGGTATAGAACTGCAGGAACTGTTGACGCCAGTCGAGCCTTGAACGCATACACCTGCTGCGTCCTCGCCTGAAAACCCTTTTCTACTACCTGTTGATGTGTCTTTTATACACATGCGAACACAGAATAAAATACCTAAAGGTACCTTATCCTCTCTTGAACAAAGTTTCCCGACTGCTGAAGATTTCGCCGAACGATCAATCGAGGCAACTCCAAGGTTCTTGTATGTAGGTTCTCTACGTGTGGATAAGCTCTTTGCGGTACGATGTGATTTTGCTGGAATCACAAGGGGACTTACATTCGATGACCTGAACGTCTGATTTGCTGGAATCACAAGTCCTATTTACTAACTGGAAGATAAAGAAATAGCAAAAGATACAAGGTTCAGAAGTCTACTCTAAGACCTAGAATGCGAGAAGATGGATGAATGACTAGGTGGAGTCCTTTACCTTGTTTATCATTCTGCACCATGGATTCCATAGACTCATCAATTTCATACACTATCTGTCTTTGATCTTCTCCTTGACTTGCTTCATTTTCATGCCTAGAAGATGTACTCGGTGGATGATCAGGATTCACTTTTTGTTTCTTTTTGGAAGGCTCTCTCTTCTCAGGTCCTTTTCTCTTTGATCCCTTAGAATGAGAAGTATTCTCACTCACACTTGCTTCTCCTTCTTCTGTTCTTGTTTCCAGGGTGAATGTCATGGATACATTCTACTCCTTCAACTTTTGATGTTGTACATCCACCCATCTGCAAGTGCAAGTTAACACAGGAGCCATCAATGCTCTTAGGTCCGAAACCTCTGGCTCATTCCAATCTATCTTCACTTCTTTATCTTCCTTCTCATAGGATGATTGGAGATATCTACCACTATCCTGGGCTTGATCGGCTACTCTGTAAATTTTACATTTCTTGATAAGATCCAAGGGTAATCTGGAATGCATCTTTCTTTTGATCTCTACATCATCCTGGACATTCATCCAGAAGTCCTCCACTTGAAACTCATGTTTGTACTTCTTCCCGACTGTCTCTTCTATATGACCATGAGGATCGAAATTCTCCCTTGAGGCAAAGGATGTGAATGAATATAGAGATAATTCCTTCTCTGCATCTTCCGCGGCTTGAGAATTAGGACACGCTTCAATTGAATTTCCTAGTAGAATGGGTATAGGGATTCCATTTCCATGCTTATGCCTTGATGCTCTAGCATAGGCTGCCAACTGTCTGGTCACCTCAAGTAATATTATCCTATCTGTAGGATACCTTGGCAACATGTAGGGAGGTGAAGGACATCCATGGACCCTGATGTAGGTGAATTTTGGAAACTGAATGAACCATGCACCATGCTTCTTCACGAGTTCTTGTGCCTCGGTAGACAATCGGTGATGAATCCCTCCTTGCAATGTCCTGGTGATATACATTGTGAAGGTGTCATTGATAAGCTTGTAGTCATTCCTTGGTGGATGATGCAGTTGAACATAAGAATCACAAACTCTTATTTCTCTGGGTCCTCTCCCAACAACTCCTCTGTGTGGTAGCCCTGCATACTCAAAACTTCTAACTAAGGAATATATAACATATGAACTCATGTGAAATGACTTGGTAGGGGTTAGCCTCCTCAACTGCACGTCCAGGTTATTACTGATGATTCTAGCCCAATTGAGCTTTCCTTTTCCTTGGACAATCACTTGTATGAAGAAGAACATCCATTTGTCGAAGAAGAAGGCTTGAGAGGCACCAATAACCCGATTGAGCATGGTTATCAAGTCCTTGAATTCTTCTTGGAAATCAATTCTGTGCGACGTGTTGGGAATCTTGTTCAAGCGAGGCCTACTCTTGAGCAACCAATTCTTGTTGATGAAGTTCAGACAGGTACCGGGATCATCCTCGTAGATAGACCTAGCTCCTTCCAAACTTTTGTAGATCATGTCTCTCTGCTCCGGGAGATGAAAGACTTCACTTATAGCTTCTTCCAAGAGATAGGCTAAGATAGTTCCATCCTTGGCTACGATCGTCCTTGAATGTGAATCATAGTGCAGGGCACATTCAATCATCAACTCGTGACACTTGACTGCAGGAGGGAAACATGCGGCCTTGATGATGCCACTCTAAATTATCCTCTTGCCGATGTAGGGCGCCTCCCGAAACTTCTTCACATTGAAGTTTCCTAGATTGGTGTCTCCGACATTGCTCCACTTGGACATGATCCTGGTCTCCAAATCATCGTTCTTTTGATCCTCCTTGATGAGAGCCTGCTGGGTAGTGGATCCACTGGCCTTGGGGGTCGTCATTTGATACCTACACAAAAGGCTTAAGTTAGGTTTGAGCATAATATCTTAAGGTAGGAGATTTAAGACCTTTCAAGGAAATAAATAGATTACAATTTGAAAATAATATGATAAACCTTTAGAATTATGAATTTTCAAATTGATATTAATTATGAATGAAATCAGATCATGCAAGCCTTAACCTCACAAAGGATTGCTATGGAAAATTAAATTAAATCTTCAACATGCCTTCAAAAATCTGATTATACATACCTCCTTGATTTTTTAGCTATCAACCTTGAATAAATGGATAAAGGAAAATGAGAATTTGCTGGATGAAAGTCTTTAATCTGAATTTCAGGTCCTCCCTTTGACGGCTTCAACCTTTAATCAGATTCCAAGCTTCCTTCAAAATCTGGAAATTCGCCTTCAATCTGCTGGAATTCGCACCTCTAGGTCTGCTCTTCCAAATTCGCATAGAAGAAAATGAATGAATGATTTAAAAAAAAAAATACACCTCTCCTTTATAGGGCGCTCACCATCATTTTGCTACTAGGCCGACTTGGTAAATATGAAAAAAATAAATAAATAAAACCACTTTAAAGCATGGCCGACTTGGTTATAAAGCAAAAATAAAATGCTTTAAGCGCCAAAGTGTGGATTTTTTCATTTTAGGATAATTTCAATGCCTAAAGGTTGATTTTTTTGATTTTGCCAATTTTAGGAATTGCTTAATCAAGGTATATTTGCTTTATTTAATCAAAGATAAGGCTTAGCAAATGATTTGAAATAGGAAAAAAGTGTCTTGAAGAGATTTGCTTGTGAATTTTTTTTTTTGAAAAGACAAGGTAAATCTAGAAGATGTTTCTCTTAGACACTAGAATGTCCATGGTTTAGGTCACCCCAAGGAGGCTTGTTTGACTATTCTCATTTAGTTATATTTACTCCATTAATCAACATCTTCACAACCTTGTCATCATTTCTTTACAACTTGCCTTTGTCAAAGTCCAAACAAGGTGAAGAATAGGCTTCCTCAAGGATTTCGCCCTGGACCCTTTGGAAGGGTCAGGAGCGATTTTCTTGATTAGGCCTCAATTGTCTCATTTTTTCACTCCAAAATTCTCCTGAAGGTGAGCATATGTTTGTTTTAGCTCAACAAAGCCTAGGAATTCAACCTTTTAGCATCTAACATGGGCAAATTAGGTGATTATAAAAATTTCGCTCTGGACCCTTTGGAAGGGTCAGGAGCGAAATTCCGTCTTTAGGTCAAGACTCACCTTAGTTTCACTCACAATCTCTTCTAAGGCAATCTCTAAGGCAAATCCACCTTGATCACTGACTTGGCTCAACATTTGCTTGGAGGAAAACATGACATTTTGTGAATTTCGCTCTGGACCCTTTGGAAGGGTCAGGAGCGAAATTCACCTTTTAGGCTTAATTTTCAATCTCCTTCATTTCAATTTATCTTGCAAGGCTTAACTAACCTCATTCTAATCTTTTCATGCCTTAGGGATCAAAATCCTGCCTTGACACAAAGGGGAAATAGTGATTTTGAAGAATTTCGCTCTGGACCCTTTGGAAGGGTCAGGAGCGAAATTCACTTTTTGCTTGCTTATTCACCCTCAATTTCATTTTCTTCACTTCAACTCATCTAGATTCCCTCATATTGAATCCACTTCTCAACTTGGCAACATTTGTTTGATCCTCACAAGGCCTAAAAAGGGAAATTCGCTCAAAAATCTAGCCAGGGACAGGACCTATCCAGAATTTCGCTCTGGACCCTTTGGAAGGGTCAAGAGCGAAATTCACTATTTGGCTCAATTCCTTCAAATTTGATAATCATTGGCAATTTGAAGTCATTCCTAAGGACTTCTCCCATCTCAATTCACTTTAGTCTGCAATTGTCTTGGCATAAAATTGGGAAAAAAGGTGGGTTTGAGAAAATTCACTTGGACCCTTTGGAAGGGTCAGGAGCGAATTTTTCATTCTTGACTTGATCCTTCATCTTTTCAATCTCATTTTTCTTTATAAGATAAATTTCATCATTTCTCATCCAAGGAACAAGGTTTTAAGCCTAAGCAAGGTCAAAAAACTAGGTTTGCAAGGAATTTCGCTCTGGACCCTTTGGAAGGGTCAGGAGCGAAATTCACCTTCTTGGCTAAAATCCTCCATATTCTCACATCCCATCACTTCAATACTAGAATGTAGGTTCAAACAAAGAAGGAAATGAGGTTTATGGGAAATTTCGCTTTGGACCCTTTGGAAGGGTCAAGAGCGAAATTTCCATTCTTAGTCAAAATCCTCACTTTCCACGGCTTTCAAACATTTCCAAAGGCCAAAAAAATGTCCATTCTTCCTTTCAACATGCCTTGCAAATCAAAATTTGGTCAAACAAGGAAGGGAATGACGTCTAGGTAGATTTTCGCTCTAGACCCTTTGGAAGGGTCAGGAGCGAAAATCATGATTTGGGCTTGATTGTTCATTTTTCAAACTTCAATCTTGCTTTGGGAGCAAACATAAACCTCTCTCCTTTCATCTCCATCTTGGTCCTGACTTTGGCAAAGGGGAAAATGAGTGTTTTCAAGAATTTCGCTCTGGACCCTTTGGAAGGGTCAGGAGCGAAAACCCTATCCTTGGCTAGTTTCTCACCTAGTTTCATTTCATTTTCGCTCAAACTTGATCCATTCAACTTCCTTCCATCTCAATCAAGACAATCCATCATCCAACTGGGTCTAGGCAAGGTCAAACTAGGTTTTTAAGGCCCAAAAGAAGGCAAAATGGAAGATTTCGCTCTGGACCCTTTGGAAGGGTCAAGAGCCAAATTCTCCTTTTGGGTTGATTTTCATCATCCCAAGGTCTAAAATCTCCTCTCTAAGGCAAGCGTGCATCAAACCTTCTCAGTTATGCCTCAAAAGTCTACAATTTTGGTCATGTCCTTGAGCAAGTTGGAGAAAAGGTAGATTTCGCTCTGGACCCTTTGGAAGGGTCAGGAGCGAAATCCATGCCTTAGGTCAAAATCTTCATCATTTAATGTTTTCAATCACTTCTTAGGCAAAAAACCCTTGACCACAAGACTTCTTGAGCAAACCAAGAGAAAAAAAGGTGTCCACTTGAATTTGGAGAAAAGGTAGATTTCACTTCTTGTCACCCCTATGTCATCTTGCCATTCACTTAGCTCAAAATTTTCATTCTCCATGTCTTAAGCCAAAATTGAGGGTCAAGTGAGGATTTCGCTCTGGACCCTTTGGAAGGGTCAGGAGCGAATTTCCTCTTCCAAGCTAGCTTCCATCATTCTGTCGCCTCAAACCTTCTTTCCTTGCCTTGGATATAACTTTCCAAGACCCCTTTAATCCTCATCAAGTGATTTTGCTCATTAGTCCCTGAAATCACCTCCTGAATCTCCCCTTGGCCACTGACTTTGCTTAATAGGCTCTAACCTGGAGGAAAAAAAGACTCTGACAAGAAAACCATCATTCCAGACTTACCCTAACCTGAGACCTACCATCTCTTTCACTCAATCTATCCATCTTCATTCCTCTGAAAGGTAAAACACCTCTTGCGACAACCTTAAGGTTCAAGGTAGTCAATATCTGACTTCCCAAATCCAGACTGTACTCAGCTTTGAAACAAACCCTAATCTACCCAACCCAGGCGACCACTCACTCACTCAAAATATAGCAAGTAGAGAGAAAACCTAAATAAGGGAAAAGCGAAACCTAAGAAAAAAAGAGGGGGTCCCCATCCTAATGGGGCGATGTGTGAAATGGTCACAACACTACCATCCGATGCTCAAGTGCGGATATCACCATTATTGCTTCCGCAAGGAGTTCTTTTTTTTCCTTGACAGCACAGTCCTCCGGTGCCTAAACCAAACTTGTCTACAAAACACACTTTTCAGTCACAGCCTCCACCAACTGCTACTCAAATGATACTGTCTCCCTAGCCAATTTGTCCTCGATAGCCACCCGCACTGCCCTCTCGGCATCCAACTCCTGGGTACGCTAAGCTAAGTCTCACGCTACTACTGCCTCCAACCTGGTGGTCAGCTCCTCCCAAGCCCTTTGTGCATCCACCAAGGCAACCTCATGTCCAGCGAAGACATACTCCGAGTTCCTCAAAGCGTACCATTCATGCTTGGAAGTGGCCACAACCTTCTAGAACAAAGGCTAGGAGATGCCTCAAATCCTCCATCACACTCTCCAAAGGTTGTTAACAGAACTGAATAACTCCCTGGTGTCGTACGACTTCGCAGGCCTGCAATGCCTTCCCTCAAACTCTGTTTGTTCGCAACCTCCAAATCCGTCTCCCTCTATGATTTTAAATCTGGTCGTCGTTTTTTTTTTACGTGCCATCACCACCATTTATCCCTACCGTGTCGTGGTATTTTTCCTTTCACCCTCTTGTTTTTTTTAAACCGTCGTCGCTGTTGCCGTGCTCCTTCAGACCTACGGTCTGTAATGTCTCGAGTCCGTACAGAGGTTCGTATGGCGACTGGCGTCACCCAAAGGCTTGGTGTCGTACGGTGATTGGTCTCTCGTACGGTGGCTGGGAAGGTCGTACGGTGGATGAATACCCGCCGAGTTGCGCCCTAGGTCGGTGACCTCCGTCGACGGTGGTGCACCATACGGTGTCCCACCGCACGATGGCCGACCGTGGTGGTTCCACCGCACGGTGGTCTCCCGTGGTGGTTCCACCGTACGGTGGCCCTCCGACGGTGGTTCCATCGTACGGTGGCCCCTGGTGGTGGTTCATTTTTATTTATTTTTTCAATTTCCTAATCTAATTGTCCAGAGAGTCTTCGGCTCGGGTCCCGTGTCCCTAGGATCGCCCTTCATCCTTCTCGATTTGCCTCGCCCGAGAGTCTCCCGCTTTGGTCCTATGCCTCTCGAGTCGCATGCTCGGCCTCTCGGGTCCCCCTCCGGACTCTCGGGCGTCCTTCCAACCTCTCAGGTCCCCTACGCGCTTCTCGTGGTAGGGTTTCAATTTGGACCCATTGATGGCAAGTCTATTTTCAATGGCCATTCGAAGACCTGGAACCATAAATTCTACAGGGACCACGGTCTCCTTCCCGTACATAAGAAGAAGAAGAAGAAGAAGAAGAATAAAGATTTTGAAGGCTGTGGCCTTCCACGCAGGGTTCCAATCGTTGCCGACACGAATGATCTTGGGATTATCTATGTCACCGAGGTTTGTCTCCTTCAATTTTACCTCTTGATACTTGGTGGGTTCTTCCTTCGGGAACTGGTGTGCGGTGATGTCACTCACACGAGTCTCCTTTCCAATATTCTTTGTATTCCAACAGGTACACCTCTGTTACTTGCTCTGGTTCCTCTACTTCGAGCCTGGAGCTCTGGAACAGTTTGTAATCCTCCATCTGCCAGTGGAAGAGCCCGTTCAATGACCCCGTCTCATCCTCGGAGCACTCTCCTAGTTTGAGAATCCCTTCGTCGTTGGGCTCCCTGCAACCTCGTCCTTCGTCCCTCAGGTCGCCTTCTCCTTCACCCTCCGATTCCGAAGATGATGTCAATTCCTCACTAACCAATTGCGTCCCAAGGTCTATGATAAACTTCCTTCCTCCATTCTCCATAGACAGAGTGTTCTTCTTCTAGTTGTGGGTGGCCTTGGCTGCCACCAACCACCCTCTCCCTAAGATCGCATCATACCCTTTTTTCTTTAGTGGGATTACCACGAAGTCCAGTATGAAGGGTTGCGTCCCGATGGTAACTTGTTGGCCCATCAGTGTCCCGATGGGTTTGATTCCATGTTGATCTGCTCCCAGCAGATTGAATGTAGATGGCCATAGCGTCGGTTTCCCCAACTTCCGCTAGGTTTCTTCTGGAAGAACATTCACTCCCGATCCACCATCGACGATGGTATCAGTTAGAATGGTGCCAAGGATACCCATCTCCACAATGGTCGGGTTCCTTCCAGTGTTAACTGCCATCAGCTTGGGGTCTATTGCAGACCCCCCAGGAACATTCGTGCGGTGGTTGGTATTGGTGCGTGGTTGGGAGAGATTATTCAGCAACGCCGTTCATAATTGAGGCATCGTCTAGAGGAGGTCGTGTACCTTCACAGGCACCTCCAATTTTAAAATTTGATTTAGTATAGCCTCCTCCGCCTCCGATCGGATGGAAGTACCCATCATACCCTTCGCCTTCGCCTTCGCCCTCTCGTATCTCTTTCTCAATTTCTTCCCGTGCTTCCCGTACCCTTCGCTTCTCCATCTCCGGGTCTAGGCACGTTGCTTGTCTGGCTTGGGCGCAGGTTACAACCAGCACTTCCTCTTCTTTGGTTTCCTTGATATTGAGCAAGTTGACGCCGGACTTCGGGCAGGTGGCGTCTTCGTGGTCTCCCGGTCCGCACCATTTGCACAAATATTGTGTGGCCTCTCCCGTCGGGCAATCTCGGGCAAAGTCCCCCACTGGCTGCACGCTCTGCATTGTATCATCGGTCGGCCTTTGGAGTCGTATTGGATCCGGCTCTTTGTATTGTTATTGTTGTTTCGTCCTCCCCACCGGTTATCTCGATAGCCTCCCGATGTTGCATTGTTGTTCGCCTGGGAGCTGCCCGTACCGCCCGATGTAGTTGGTTGTTTCTGCGTAAGCAATACTTGTTGGCCTTTGTGTTTTCATGTTGTAGGGGCATTCCCTGGTGGGATGCCCCATCAACTGGCATATATCACAATAGGCCTTCTTTGGGCAGGAGCCTTTCGTGTGGCCGTCCGTCTTACATTCCGTGCACCAAAGCTCCCCTTCGTCGGTGTTGCTTGGACCTCCCTTCATAACCTTCAGCTCTTTCATCATCCTCAACATGTCCTTCTGTGATGTCCCCGATATAATTAAATAATAAATCTAATTACTTTGTTGTAAGGCCCCAAATTTAATAACAAATCTTTCGGGCCCTTTTATTTAATTAGATTAGGCAAGTTTTGGTTGGTCGTGTCGGCCCGTTTGTAACCCTTCGGGAAGTTTCCCGGAGCCATATATATGGCCGTGTTAGTCATTGTTGTAGGTATGCGAATTTTTGGTATCTTTTCCCTATTGTGCGAATTCCTGTTGGAGTTCTGTTATCCGCCATTTCGGAGGTGAAAGACCCTCCCTATTTGGTATCCACAGTTTCAGTGGGATTCATCCCTCACCCTATTTTGTTTTGTGTACTTATTCTGGATTTGGCAAATCTGGAAACTCATCATTGTTGAATCAACTAGCTTCATTTCTGGTATACATGCATATTAAAGGATTCTTATCATTCAAAGGTCAATACTTGATATACGCGCAGAAGATCTACCCTTGAATCCCCGTACCACACGGCAGACCCCCCCTTCACCACACGTGGAAGTCCACAGTACGGTTTCACCATACGGCCACTCCCTCCTAACATCACCGTACGACCCCGTCCTGCACAGTCACTCCACCCACACCACCGTACGACCCCCTACACCATACGGCCACTCCCTCCGCACATCATCGTACGACCTCGTCCCGCACAGTCACTCCATCCCACACCACCGTACGACCCCCTTCACCGTACGGTCACTCCATCCCCACGCCACCGTACGACCCCCTTCACCATACGGCCTCTGCACCAACTCCACCGTAAGGCCTCTGCACTAACCCCACCGTACATCTCCTTTACGGTCTTCGTAACTTGCCTGAGGGGTTTCTGTGAGCTGATCGCTTCGAGAACATTACAGTGGTATCAGAGCCTGTGATCTTGCCAGCCTGTCGTGTAGTGGATGCAAGTGTACACCAGAAGGAGATACTTTTCAGCCGATCGAATGGGGGAACCAAAGGACCCTACGAGAGAAGTCATGGCACTATTAAGGGAGCTAACCAAAAGCCAAGCTCAAGTCAACGACACCCTAACTAGAGGAGAGCAATGACAACAAATCATGGAGGAAACCTTACGACAATTGGCCTTGGGAAAAACGAATGGAGAACAGAATGGGCATGGCGATGATTCGATCACGGGAAGGTCAAACGTCCAACGCTAACACTCACGGCCGCTGATGCCGACTTTTCCTCAAAAATCGGAAGCACCACGGGGGGAGCCAGAACCCACCTTTCAGGAGCTGCAAGCATAGTTGAGTCAAGATTGGAGGGATGCAAATCTCGAAGGGGACATATCCTTCAAGGATTATGTGGAGCTCCGGATGAAATACTCGAGCGGCAGAAGTCGGGGCCATTATGGACACTATAACAATGACATCCAGCGGAAGGTTGGCAAGATCAACCTGTCATCCTTTGATGGGGCCGGAGCGACCTCGGCACGTGCCTGGGTTCAAAAAGCTGATACTTACTTCCAACTCAACCCGATGCCTGAAGATGAAGCTATCAAATTTGCAGCACTCCACCTGGAAGGGATTGCGCATGAATGGTGGCACCATGGAATGGTCACTCTTGGCCATGACCAAATAACTTCCTATGTCGAATTCACAGAGAAGTTTATAGATCGATTTGACGGGAAGGATCCAGAACTCAATTTCAAGGAGTTGGCGCAACTAAAGCAGTCGGGATCTGTGGACAGTTACATCACAGAATTCCAGAGACTATCCGTGTTGGTAACTGACATCTCAGAGCGGAGATTGGTGGTCTTGTTCATGGACGGATTGATGGAACCACTGAAAGGGTGGGTGAAAGGGTTCAACCCCAGCACGCTCATGGAAGCAATAAAAAAGGTCCGTAACATGGCTACATCTTCCTCTTCCAGAAGTTTTGCGCATACCAAACCACCTTTCGTTCTGAGGGAGAAGGATAATAAACCCTATCCGAAGGGGTCATCGCTCGATGAAAGCCACAAGACAGGAACTCAGAAGGAAGAAGTTGTGTTTCACCTGCAAAGAACCATGGGAACCAGGACACCGATGTTTGGGCAAAGGAAAGATTCACTATATTGAAGTGATGTCCGATGGAGAAGAGGAGCATGAAGAAAGCGAAACCCCAAGGGAAGAATCGGCCGAAGAAACCAGCCTAGCGGAGAGAATCTCCACATTGGTATGGAGGGGCGGCGTCATTGCCACACTGGCGGGTACCCCAAGGTGCAGTGTATTTAGAGTACGTGGTACACTACAAGGGCAACGAGTTCTTGTTATGCTCGACAGTGGAGCCTCGCTCAACTTCATAAACTCATCACTTGTCAACCGAAGGGGCTTGTGTACAAAGGAGCATGAACGGTTCGATGTCAAGGTGGCAGGAGGCAATCTCCTATCATGCACTCACCTGGTTCCGCAACTGAGCATCACCATGGGAAATTACACGGTGACCGATGATTTCTTTGTTGTGGATCTGGATGACACGGATGTCATATTGGGCATTCAATGGATGGAGACCCTCGACCAGTACACACAGAGCTTCAAAAGGATGGAGTTCTCATTCGAGGTGGATGGCAGGAGGGTGGTGCTTAGGGGAATGTCGAATGGCAGCCCGAGGGAGATTTCCGCCAAAAGCATGGAAGCCATCTTCAGACATGATGAAGTAGTTTGGGCAACACACTGCTTGATCTCAACAAAACCTGTGAAAGGACAACTGACTTACTACCAAGATGAGGAACTTCGATCAGTTCTGGATGGGCATAGTTTGGTCTTTGTTGATATTCCACCTGGGATACCCCCACACCGAGGGTTTGAGCACACCATCGAGTTGGAGGAGGGAGCCAAACCCGTTATCACCACACCCTATCGCCACCCGAAGAAGTTCAAAGATGAGATAGAGAAAACAATCCAGGAACTCCTCGATAAAGGATGGATCCGACCCAGTTCTAGCCCCTTTGCGTCCTCGGTGGTACTGGTGAAGAAGAAGGACGGGACTCTCAGAATGTGTGTCGACTATCATGCACTAAACAAGAAGACTATCAAGAATAGGTACCCCATTCCCAGGATCGATGAGCTATTGGACGAACTACATGGCGCCATCTATTTCTCCAAGATTGATCTCCGCTCTGGCTACCATCAGATCCGTATGAGAGAGCAAGATGTGGAAAAGATGGCCTTTCGTTGCCATTACGGACACTATGAGTTCTTGGTCATGCCGTTTGGATTAACCAATGCTCCGGCCACTTTTCAGTCCTGCATGAACCACATCTTCAACAAGCAACTACATAAATTCCTATTGGTATTCTTCGATGACATACTCATCTACAACAAGACCTGGAAGGAACATGTGGGGCATTTGGATGAAGTATTGGGGATTATGGAATCACAATCACTGTATGCCAAAAGGTCCAAATGTGAATTTGGAATGACCGAGGTCCTATACTTGGGTCACGTCATCAACACCCAGGGGGTACAAGTTCACCAAGAGAAGATTCAAGCCATTTTGGATTGGCCTCCACCCAAGACTCTCTCAGAGCTACGCGGATTTTTTGGTTTGTGCAGTTATTATAGAATGTTTGTGAGAGGATTTTCACAGCTTGGGGCACCACTGACAGATCTGACAAAGAAAGGATCCTTCCATTGGAGTGCGAAAGCACAACAGACCTTCGACAAATTTAAAAGAAGTTATGAGTACGTGTCCGGTTCTGGCACTACCAGACTTCACTCGCCCTTTTATCCTGGAGTGCGATGCCTCGAGGGAAGGCATTGGAGCGGTGTTGATGCAAGACCGTCACCCCATTGCATTCGAGAGCCGGAAGCTCTCGGGAGTTGAGCGATTATATTCCATCTACGACAAGGAGATGCTCGTCATCATACACGCACTGACGAAGTTTCGGCAGTACCTCGTCGGAGCAAAGTTTGTTGTGCGAACAGAACACAACAGCTTGCGATACTTCTGGGAGCAGAGGGATCTAAATGAACAACAACAGAAATGGATTTCGACGGACTGGAAGGAATACCTGTTGGTTGAATACTCCAAGAACACTTTTGCCTGCGAACTAATGGATGGTCAAGTGCAGGATGACCGATACAAGGTGGTTGACGACATCATTTATTACAAGGACAGAATTTATCTGGTACCCGAATCCAAGATGAAGGAAAAGGTTCTGAAGGAATTGCACAACTCTCCCTTGGCTGGACACCCGGGATACTTGAAAACCTACAGACAGATCCGTGAAAGGTTTTCCTGGAAGGGGCTTAAGAACGACGTCCTGCAGTATGTACGGGAATGCTCCACCTGTCAGCAGAACAAATCTGAGCATAACCTACCGGCCGGACTGCTACAACCACTACCAATTCCCGACCAGAAATGGGATAGCATCTCAATGGATTTCATTACTAGACTCCCCAGAGTGCAAGGAAAGGATTGCATTTTTGTCATAGTCGACCGATTGACCAAGTATGCACATTTTTTGCCATCCCCACAGGATATCAAGCAGTTCAAGAAGCCGAGTTGTTCTTCCGTGAGGTGTTCCGCCTACATGGTTTACTGCGAAACATAGTCAGTGACAGGGATAGCAATTTTCTGAGTACCTTCTGGATGGAGTTATTTCGGTTGGCAGGAACTGAGTTGTCGCCCAGCACAAGCTACCATCCGCAGACAGACGGACAAACCGAGATTGTGAACAAATGGCTAGAGGGTTACCTCAGGAACTACGTCTCAACACAACATAAGGCTTGGGTTCGCTGGTTACATTTGGGTGAACACTGTTACAACACCACTTACCACATGTCGATAGGCATGCCACCTTTCAAACCACTGTACGGTTATGAACCTTCTTCATTTGTTGACCTGGCATTGGGAGACAGTCGTGCACCAATGGCCAAAGATTGGCTTCAGGAGAGTTTATACATCTTTAAATCTCTCAAAGACAACCTACAGAGGGCTTAGAACCAGCAAAAAATGTATGCTGACCGACACCGGATTGAGCGGAATTTTGAGGTTGGTGATCTGGTTTACCTCCGACTTCAACCGCATAGACAATCCTCCTTGAAGTCAAGTGGTAAGGAGAAGCTGAAGCCGCGTTTCTATGGACCCTACAGGGTGGTTCGGAGAGTGGGTGAAGTTGCCTACGAGTTGGAGCTTCCTGAGGGGAGTCGGATTCACAATGTTTTTCACGTGTCATGTCTGAAGAAGGCCGTTGGGCAGCGCGTCACAGTGTCCAGGGATCTGCCACCCATCAACGAAGAAGGGAAACTAATGCTGGAGCCGGCAGAGATCATCAATGTCAGAGAAAAGAGGTTGAGAACACGCACAGTCAAAGAGTTCCTTATACGCTGGAGGAATCTACCCATCGAGGATGCCACCTGGGAAGGCGAGCAAATTTTGGAGCATCCGAGTCTGCAATTGCTTGAGGGCAAGCAATTTTTGGCCCGGGAGGACTGTGATGTCCCCGATATAATTAAATAATAAATCTAATTACTTTGTTGTAAGGCCCCAAATTTAATAACAAATCTTTCGGGCCCTTTTATTTATTTAGATTAGGCAAGTTTTCATTGGTCGTGTCGGCCCGTTTGTAACCCTTCGGGAAGTTTCCCGGAGCCATATATATGGCCCTGTTAGTCATTGCTGTAGGCATGCGAATTTTTGGTATCTTTTCCCTATTGTGCGAATTCCTGTTGGAGTTCTGTTATCCGCCATTTCGGAGGTGAAAGGCCCTCCCTATTTGGTATCCGCAGTTTCAGTGAGATTCATCCCTCACCCTATTCTATTCTGTGTACTTATTCTGGATCTGGCAAATCTGGAAACTCATCATTGTTGAATCAACTAGCTTCATTTCTGGTATACATGCATATTAAAGGATTCTTATCATTCAGAGGTCAATACTTGATATACGCGCAGAAGATCTACCCTTGAATCACTGTACCACACGGCAGACCCCCCCTTCACCACACGTGGAAGTCCACAATACGGTTTCATCGTACGGCCACTCCCTCCTAACATCACCGTACGACCCCGTCTTGCACAATCACTCCACCCACACCACCGTATGACCCCCCACACCGTACAGCCACTCCCTCCGCACATCACCGTACGACCTCGTCCCGCGCGGCCACTCCATCCCACACCACTGTACGACCCCCTTCACCGTACGGTCACTCCATCCCCACACCACCGTACGACCCCCTTCATTATACGGCCTCTGCACCAACTCCATCGTACGGCCTCTGCACTAACCCCACCGTACGCCTTCTTTACGGTCTTCGCAACTTGCCTAAGGGGTTTCTGTGAGCTGATCGCTTCGGGAACATTACACCTTCTGCAAGGCTTGCACCTTTTTGCCGGACTCGGCATCGTTGCTGCTTCCCTCGGAAGAGTCATCATCCTCGGACGAGCTATCCTTCGTTTTCTTCTTGGATGCCTTGGTCTCGCTCTCGAGATCCATCGCTCTATTATATGCATCTTCGTACGAGGTTGGTGGAACAATTTTCATCTTCTTCCGGATGGAGTGTTTCAGTCCCTCCACGAACCATCTCTTTTTCAACCCATCTGCTGGTTGACTCTCCATTTTCCCCAACAGTTCCTTGAGCCGCCAACTATAGGCTCGGACAGTCTCGTTCTTGTTCTGAATTGTGCCATAGATTTCAGCTACTATTTCATTGTCGTCTCTGAGGAGACGGAACTCTATCTCGAACTCCTCCAGATTGGGCCATGTGTCGACTTTGGCCTTATCCGTATCGAAGTACCAGTCGATGGCCACTCCCCTTAAGGTTGTTGGAAATTGTGTTACCCATTCGTCTTGGTCGATAACACCGTTCGCTGACCATTGTTTGCCCTCTCGGGTAAACGGTTAAATGCAGAACGTAAATGCACAGAACATAATGGAAATATATTAAATAACCAGCCTCTATATTAATTCCACAGTCCATGTACAATAAGTGCTTATAACATTACATCTGACACGACTAACATGATCCTCCTTCGAAGAAAAGGTACATAATATATAATACCCGAAGGGGCGCGACACAACCGTCGCGACTCCAACTACCTACCCGTCGGCTAACTAACTGACCGCCGTAACTCATTATTACCGACGACAACATAAACATAATATGACAACATAACATAATGATTATTCCCGTCAACATCATCCCCCCCAAGAAAAGAAGTCGACTCCGACGACTTAATACAAAATAGAGATGAACGGCAGGAACTACTGACGCCAGTCGGGCCCGGATCTTATACACTTGTTGCGTCCTCGCTTGAAAACCCTTTTCTGCTACCATCCGATGCTCAAGTGCGGATTTCACCAATATTGCTTCCTTTGCCATCACAGTCCTCCTGTGCCTAACCCAAACTTGTCTGCAAAACACGTTTTCCAGTCTCAGCTTCCACCAACTGCTACTCAAATGATACTGTCTCCCTAGCCAATTTGTCCTCAATAGCCATCCGTGCTGCTCTCCCGGCATCCAACTCCTGGGTACGCTGAACTAAGTCTCACGCGACTATTGCCTCCAACCTGGTGGTCAGCTCCTCCCGAGCCCTCTATGCATCCACCAAGGCAACCTCACGTCCAGTCGAGACATACTCCGAGTTCCTCAAAGCGCACCAGTCATGCCTGGAGGTGGCCACAATCCGTTGGCACAAATGCTAGGAGACACCTCAAATCCTCCATCACACTCCCCAAAGGCTAAAAACTGAACTGAATAACTCCCTGGTGTCATACAACTGCGCAGACCTGCAATGCCTTCCCTCAAACTCTGTTTGTTCCCAACCTCCAAATCCGTCTCCCTCTACGGCTTATGGCTTCCCTGCCAATGCTTAGCTGCGGGCACAACACTTCCCGTGGTCTTCTGTAGCTCAAAATAAACTGGGGGTCTGGGGGCAACGCCCCCAACGGGGTCGAGGGGCAGCGCCCCCGCGGGGTCCTGGGGCAGCGCCAATTTACAACCTTCAGAACCCCACGAAAGTCCATGGCGCGCATCATTTCTGTGATATTTTATGATGTCAAAACCCTTCTTCTACACTCCAATATTTTCAGTGTCCAGGCTCCAGATGTCATCGAATCATTTTTCAATCCGTCGTCGTTTTTTTTGTTTTTTTTTTTTAATAAGGCACTGTAATGTCCCCGATGGCACCCCGGCCATACAACCTCCCTATACGGTCAACAACAGCATTGGCACCTCCGATCGTGCGGCTGCTTGGTCTACTTGTGGCGGTCGGCCCGTGCTTTACCCTTCGCATCACGTGGTGGCGTGGTGGTGCGGTGTTCGACGTCTTCTTCCCTTTACCCCTTGCTGTGCGATGATGGCGGTGTGCGGGGTTGTTTTGTTCTTCGTCGCGGTGGTGTTGTGCGGCGTCTTTGATGTTTGGCGGCGTTTTATTCTTCCGCGGGCTGCTTGGTGACCGCCTTCGGTGGCTCCCACCGCACGGTGGTGCCACCGTCGGTGCTTCCACCGCACGGTGGTGCACCGTCCACCGCACGGTGGTTCCACCGTCGGTGATGCCACCGCACAGTGGTGTCACCTTGTCACCTGGGTCCCACCGTACAGTGGCCATTTTCCCCTTCTTTTTCTTTTTTGACCGTACGGTCGCTGTCGTACGACCGTGCGATTTTTTTTTTCAAATTTTTTTTTTTTAAAGTTGTCTAGAGAGTCTTCGGCTCGGGTCCCCTGTCTCTGGGATCGCCCTTCATCCTTCTCGGTTTTTATCGCCCAAAAGTCTCCTGCTTTTGTCCCATGCCTCTCGAGTTGCTTGCCCGGCCTCTTAGGTCCCCTTCCATCCTCTCGGGTCCCCCTTCGGGCTCTCGGGTGTCCGTCCGGCCTCTCGGGTCCCCTGCGCGCTTCGCGTGGTAGGGTTTCAATTTGGGCCCGTTGGTGGCAAGTCTATTTTCAATGGCCATCGGAAGACCTGGAACCACAAATTCTATAGGGACCACGACCTCCTTCCCGTACATAAGGAGGATAATAAAGATTTTGAAGACTGCGGTCTTCCATACAGGGTTCCAATCGTTGCCGACACTCTTCGGATTATTTATGCCGCTAGGGTTTGGGGCGTCTCCCTTCCAATATTCTCTGTATTCCGGCAGGTACACCTCTGTTGGTTGCTCTGGTTCCTCTACTTCAAGCCTGTAGCTTTGGAACATTTCGTAATCCTCCATTTGCCAGTGGAAGAGCCCGTTAGTCAAGCATACCTCATCTTCAGAACATCCCTCCAATTCTAGCACCCCTTCACTGTTCGGCTCCATCGCGTTCTTGTCCTTGCTTTCATCGGGACCCCCTTCCCTTTTATTAGAGTCCTCTGAGTCTGAGTCTGAAGAGGCGAGCTCTTCGCCGACATCTTGGGTGTGTAGGTCAATGGTATATTTCCGCCCTCCCTTCTCCATGGAAAGTGTATTTTTCTTCCAGTTGTGGTTTACCCTCGCGTTGATCAACCACGTTCTCCCCAGGATGGCGTCATAGCCTTTCTTCTTCGAGGGAATAACCACGAAATCTAACAAGAATGGTTGTGTACCAATTGTCACTTGCTGGGCCATCAACAGGCCGAGTGGCTTAATGCCGTGTTGGTCCGCTCCCACCAGGTTGAATGTGGGTGGCCACAGGGTGGGCTTCCCCAGCCGCTTCCATGTTTCTTCTGGTAGTACATTCACCCCAGATCCACCATCCACAATGGTGTCCTTCAGAATGGTCCCACGGATACCCATTTCTACCACAGCTGGGTGTCTACCACTGCTCAAGGCTAGTAACATCGGGTCAATCGAAGGGCTGACGGAAACCTCCACCTGTGGTGTACTCTTCAAAGCGGTGGCGAGAACCCCTACTTGTGGTGCACTCGACGATGCGGTGGCGGGAACCCCTACCTATGGTGCACTCGACGATGCGGTGGCGGGAACCCCTACCTGTGGTGCACTCGACGCTGTGGTGCTTTGCACATTGGTGAGGATGGCAGTCCTCAATTGTGGCATAGAGTCTAGAAGGTCTTTCACCTTTATCGGCACCTCCATCTGCAAGATTTGCCCAATGATGTTATTTTCCGCTTCCGTACGGGATGATGTACTCGCCACCTCGTTGTCCCGTCGTTCGGTCGTCATCTCACGTTCAATATTGGCCTTTGCCTCCCGTAATCTCTCCTTCTCCGTACGGGGGTCGGGATAAGTGGCTTTTTTTGTCTGGGCGTGGGTGATCGCCAGTACTTCTATCTCACGAGTCTTCTCAGCCTTCTCAATGTTGAGGAGATTAACCCCTGCCTGCGGGCAATTTGCGTCCTCATGGTCGCCTGGCCCACACCAACGGCAGAGGTGCTGAGGGGTGGCTTCCTTCGTGCAATCACGGGCGAAGTGCCCCCACTGATTACAGGCCCTACATTGGATAATTGGCCGGCCCTTGGCGTCATACTGGATACGGCTTCCGTTATTATTATTGTTGCTATTCTTTCCGCCGCCGCGTCTGTTGTCTCGGTATCCTCCAGATGATGCCGTTGTGTTAGTATGTTGGCCGGTACCCGCTGGTACGGATGTTGTGGCCTGCTCCGTGAACAACACCTGGTTCGTGCTTCGGGTTTTCATATTGTATGGGCACTCCTTGGTGGAGTGTCCCATCACTTGGCAAATCTCACAGAATGCCTTCTTCGGGCAAGTACCCCTTGTGTGTCCGTCACTCCTACAGTCTGTACACCACACTTCATTTTCTTCCGTCTTACTTGTACTCCCTTTCATGGCTTTGAATTCTTTCAACATTCGTTCCATGTCCTTCTGGAGCGCGTGTACCTTTTTACCCAATTTGCCACCGCTACTACTCTCCCAGTCAGAATCTTCATCATCGTCAGATGAATATCTATTACTTTTCTTCTTCCTTGATGTTTTATATTCGCTTTCTAGATCCATCGCCCTGTTATAGGCGTCATCATATGACGTCGGGGGTACAATCTTCATTTTTTTTCATAGGGAGGATTTCAATCCTTCCACAAACCATCGTTTTTTTAAGCCGTCAGCCGGCTGGCTCTCCATTTTACCCAAGAGTTCTTTCAGCCTCCGACTGTATGCCCGTACTGTCTCCTTAGTACCTTGCTTGGTACTGTATATCTCTGTCACAATTTCGTTGTCATCACGAAGCAACCGGAACTCCTCCGTGAATTCCTTTTGTAGGGTAACCCATGTGGCCACTTTTTGCTTATCTACATCGGAGTACCAATCTATGGCGACTCCTCGTAACGTGGCTGGAAACTGCTGTACCCAGTCGTCGTGGTTTGTTACTCCGTTGGCGGACCAAATGGTCTCACATGTACGGCAGTGCCGTAAGGGGTCTTCCTTGCCGTCCCCTGTGAACTTTGGTAACTTTTGTTTGCTCGCCATCCCTTGTCGTCTTCCTGGAGGCGGTTGTGTCTGTGTCTGTGTCTGTGTCCCTGCGCTGCTACCTCCGGTAGTGTTGGTGGTGTGTCCTGGAGGTACGGTGTTTTGCCTGTCGCCTGTGGCACCTACACCCGTACTGTTGCCCTCCCCTTCGTTTTGACACACTCCTACTCCTGCTTCCCGTTGGTGATCTTCACTCCGTGGCGTGAGGGATAAGTTCCTAAACTGATCCCGAGTCTCCTCGACTAGATTTCGCCGTAACCTTGTTTCTTCTAAAAATTCTTCGTGGCTCCGTGTCCTACGATGATCTGGCGACGCGCAGAAATTTTCGTCGGCCTCTGCACCTTCCGTGACACCTCCTTGGTTCCCCTCGGGCCCCCCTTCGACAGGTCGTCCTTCGACAAGTTGCCTCAGCCTCCGTCTTCGTTCTACTTGCTGCTCCAGAATCAAAGCCCTCTGCGCGGCCTCCCACTCGTTCGTTTCCGGTTTTCTATTCCTATCTTTATTCAATAGGTTTGGCATTAATTGTCACACATCTCCATAACTATCAATTCTTAAATCAAAATATATCTTTATTAATTCATCTGCTCAAGTACAACTCGTGTCAATGACACTTTTATTTGAAAATAAGAAGTTCACAGTTCAATTCCCTCCTGGCCTGGCGCCATCTCTCTCCGTGTCCCGTCGGCTGTTCTCCTCATAGCGTTGCAGGATTTGTTGTCGTCGTTCCTCCTGGGCAATCTCCTCCAGGTGGGCCTGCTGTGCCAGCGATGCCTGTGCAAGCAGCCGGGGGAGGTGGTTCATTAACCGGTTTACTGTCGGGCTAACCTCCAGCGCTGTCCACACGGCACTTGGTGGGATTTCTGCCTCCGCTGCTTCTCGTTGAACGTATGTCTGAATGGCTACCTGGAGCAAAATCGAGAATTCTCGCGTTGCCGTGTCTTCTCCCGTGTACAGTTCTGTCCGCGCGTCGTCGGCCTCCGGGTTTACCTCACCAACGAGTAGGCCCATTGTGTCTGTGCGCCATCCGTGTCTTCCCTTCCCGAGTTCGTCTAGGCAACGGCGCCAAATGTTTACCCTCTCGGGTAAACGGTTAAATGCAGAACGTAAATGCACAGAACATAATGGAAATATATTAAATAACCAGCCTCTATATTAATTCCACAGTCCATGTACAATAAGTGCTTATAACATTACATCTGACACGACTAACATGATCCTCCTTCGAAGAAAAGGTACACAATATATAATACCTGAAGGGGCGCGACACAACCGTCGCGACTCCAACTACCTACCCGTCGGCTAACTAACTGACCGTCGTAACTCATTATTACCGACGACAACATAAACATAATATGACAACATAACATAATGATTATTCCCGTCAACAACCATATGGTTTCGCAAGTGCGGCAATGGCGGACGGGATCTTCCTTCCCGTCACTGGTGAATTTCGGTAGCTTCTGCCTATTGGCCATTGATGGAGGTCGTATCCCCGGAGGTGGCTGTGTCTGTCATGCACCCGCGCCACTCCCTCCCGCACCGATGGTGTTTCCTGCTTGAGTGATTGGGGGTACGGTGTTTTGTCTGTCGTGTGTATACGGCTCCTCCGCACCTACGGTCGTACGGTTGCCCTCCCCTCCGTTCTCACCCGCGCCCGCTGCTGGCTCCCTTCGGTGGTCCTCCGTGAGCGACATAAGGGATAAGTTCCTGAACTGATTCTGGGTCTCTTCGACCAGATTCCTTCGTAGCCTTGTTTCCTCCAAAAACTCTTCGTGGCTTCTCACCCTACGATGTTTTGGCGACGCGTAGAAAGTTTCCTCGGCTTCTGCACCCTCTGTGACACCTCCTTGGTTCCCTTCGGGCAACCCTTCGGCAGGTCGTCCTTCGGCAAGTTGCCTCAGCCTCCGTCTACGTTCTACTTCTTGTCCCAGAATCAAGGCCCTCTGTGCGGCCTCCCACTCCTCAGTTTGTGCCTTCTTATTTCTATCTTTGTTTAATAGGTTGGGCATTAATTCCCGTACATCCCCATAAATAGCAACAACACATGAAAATAGAACACTTCTTTATTAATTCATCCCGTCAGATACAATTTGTGTCAATAGTACGACACCATTATTATAATATAGAATGTTCTTTATTCCTCCTGGAGGTTCAGGGTTCAATTTCCCCTTGGCCTCATGCCATCACACTCCGCTTCCTAGCTACGACTATTTTCTTCGTACTGTTGGAGGACTTGTTGGCGTCGCTCCTCACGGGTAATCTCCTCCAGGCGAGTTCGTTGTGCCAGTGATGCCTGTGCAAGCAACCGGGGGAGGTGGTTCATCAACCGATTCGCTGCGGGGCTAACTTCCAATGCGATCCACACTGCACTTGTTGGGACGTCAGCCTCTGTGGCCTCCCTTCGGACGTAGGTCTTGATGGCCACCTGAAGCAGGATTAAGAATTCCCTCATTGCAGTGTCTTCTCCGTCGTAGAGCTCTATTTGCGCGTCGTCAGCCTCTGGGTTAATCTCACCAACGGGTAGGCCCATCGTGTCCGTGCGCCATCCGCTCCTTCCTTTCCCGAGTATGTCTAGGCAACGGCGCCAGATGGTTGCCACATATGGGTAAACGATTAAATGCAAAAAGTAAATGCACAGAACATAATGGGAATATATTAAAGAACCAGTCTCTCTATTAATTCAACAGTCCATGTACATCAAGTGCTTATAACATCACACTCAGACACAACTATCATGATGCCACGAAGAAGGAAAGGTATACAATATATAATACCCGAAGGGGTGCGACCAACCGTCGCGTCCAACTGCCCTTCGGGAAGACTAACTGACTGTCGTAACCCATAATTACCGACGACAACATAACATAATGATTATTCCCGACAACAGTGTTATTGAGGAAATGCTCACATACCTACTAATGAGGGATTAATGAAGTCAATCCATGGCTTGGTGGGCACTCTTGATCCTACATCACTACAAGATGCAATCCAAAAGGCATTAAGGTTAGAAGTTACAACAACTAAAGTAGGACCTATTCCCAAAATAAACCATTGCAATTACACAAGAAACTGTTAATGCATTAGTAGCTTCTGCAAGATAAGACTTCTCTAACCCGTTAATCTCCTTTATTCTGTTATGGTTTATTCATCTATGTTATTAGATTATCTGATTTATGCTTTCCGAGCTGAATATGTTTATCAGATTGTAACATTGATCATGATTATGATATTGGCATTGGATAAAGATGGATTAGATCGACAACTTGCTTAACATAGTTAAGCGTTGATCTAAATGTGCTATCGGGCTAATAACCCGATAGCATATTAATGTCGATTCATTTATGAATCGGCATTAATATGCTATCAGGGTGAATCGGCATTAATATGCTATCAGGGTATTAACCCGATAGCATATGTAATGCTATTTGTTATCGGGTTTAGTTCATACCGATAAACATTTATAATCGGGCCATTAACAAAGCATCATAACTAACACCGTTTCAACCGAGTGTTTAAGTATTAAATGTTAGTTACCAAACATAACCGAAATCGGGATGTGCAATATGGAAAGACACCGATCAATAAGTGCCTTGATCGGTCATGTCTAAAAGACATGACCGGTCAAGACATCTATTGACGGGTCTTCTAAAACATATAAAGCCCGACATGAATCATTTGGAGAAGACATATAAAAATATTAATGATCTCTCTCCTTCAGCCTGCAACAAAACAATCAGATTATTAGACAATATAATCATATAAAATTCTCACATATATAATTTGTTCTTTTATTGCAATTGAATAAAACTTTACAGAAACTACCTTAGAAGAGAAATTGTTAACCAAAGACATTGCCTCATCAATTCAACACAATGGAGGAATCTAAGAGAGAGCTTCGAAAGAAAGGGATGTGTTATGCTTATATGGAAAAATGGGAACCAGGTCATCAACATTCAAAAATGGGACAAGTACACAATTTAGAAGCAATGACGGATGAGGAAGTGGACGAAGAAGAATTTTAACCGAATGAAAGAAGAGTAAACAAGATGAAGAGTTTTCAAGTGGTACATTGGCCACACTTTCAGGGGCACCTAAGCATCACCCTTTTAGAATTCGTAGTGTGTTACAAGGACAAAATTTGATTGTCTAAGTGGTTTTGGAAATATTGTCATTGATGTCAAAGTTAAAAAGTGAAGTTGTCATTGATGTCAAAGTCAAAAAGCGAAGTTGTCATTCATGTCGAGGATAATAGGAGCTTGCTATCATAAGATGTCAAAGTATATTGTTGAAGTGTTGATATTATCAGAGAGACTAATGATGTATATCTTGTTGAGGCTAAAGGCATGCATATCACATTAAGTCACACAGACTACTTACGTGAGACAGTGATCCATACATATAACAATTCAGCAATCAAGACAAAGTGGCATTGTGTGTGATGCAGCGATAAATAAGTGGTTACAAAGATAATGATTGAAAGATCATTTCAAAGCATTGTAAGAACAATGGCAGCGATTAATATTGTAACTAAGAACAACGATTACATCAGATAGCAAAGAATAAATAGAAGCATTAATTAGCGATTTTATTGAATTGGTTATATGAGCAGCGATTGGTGCCAAGACAATAATACATAAAAGAAAGTCTAAACCGCTCAAAGAAAATGATAATTAATCCATCTGCAGCAATTCATCTACACATCTAGAGCGGTTCATCTAATAAGAAAATATATATATCGTCCAAGTCAAAGCAATATAAACAAATAGACTTGTACTCAACGAATATATACAGGATGATGCAAGGCATGCAGCGATGTGTATTCCAGACATATATAATGAGATGCCAAGAACACATATGATTTTCTTCTAAACAAGTGCTTTATTATTGAGAACAAAACAACAGTACTTACAGTCTAAAATGCAGTGATTAATTACTGAGAGGCAAGCCCAATACATTGGAGAGCTAATAATACAAAAGTAGTGCAGCGACAACAATCATGGACAGCGACTTCATCACCAATGGATTTGCTTAGTATGCAAAGACAATATTTATATGATCAGCGATCTTAGTAAAGACATCGGCTGTCAAAACCAGTGAAACAAACATCTGCAAAAAATCGTGATTATACCCGATTAATCGGGAGTCGGGGAGTTTGCCGATTTTTTCCCCCAAAAAATCGGATATAATCAGTCAACCCTAGGTCAACGATTTTTCCAAAAAAAATCGCCAGAAAAACGCAAAAAAAACCCGATTTAAACGCGGAAAAAACGCAGAAAAAAGCATAACCCTAAACAAAGCGAAAACGACGGAAAGTATTGGTATTTTCTTTGGTTTCTTCCAAGTTCGAGGAGAAGAAAACACACGCACAGCGGATAGCCCCGTCGAGAAGAAATCGTGAGTTGGTCTGCTGAATCTCGAACTCGTGATATGCCTCGGGTCAAAGAAGGGTAATGCCCATATTGAAATTTTAATATTTCGATCTTAAATTTTAGGGTTTGTATGTCATGCTGCTATAGTTTTAATATTTCGATTTTTTATTTTTAGTTTAAATTTTTGCTTTTTCTAATAAAATTTATATTTTCATATTTTATATTTAAAACATGTCTATTTGTTATTTAATTTTAAAATTTCTTATAATGTATTAAAACTTAATATTTTTAAATATTTAAATAGATTTCAATTATAATATATTTATTGTTTAACGTTTAAAATTTAATATATCTATTAATAATAATCGAATTAAATTTTTAAATATACTATATTATATCTTTTAAAAATTTATTATAACATATATTTAAATTAGATTTTAATTATAATATATTTATTATTTAACATTTAAAATTTAATATATCTATTAATAATAATTTAATTAAATTTTTAAATATATCATGTTATAACTTTTATAAATTTATTATAATGTATTAAAATTAAATATTTTAAAATATTTAAATTAGATTTTAATTATAATATATTCATTATTTAACATTTAAAATTTAGTATATCTATTAATAATAATTGAATTAAATTTTTAAATATATTATATTATATTGTATTCAAATTTAATATAATGGTCTTTTATTTTTATTGATTTATTACTTATATTTAAAAAAATCAAATTTATAAAGGTGAATTTAATCATGAATTTTCTTTCAAACTTTTTCCCTTTGTTGAATTTCGTTCGAATTTAATGGTTGCCTAACACAAACTCAAACTCGAACCTTGTGACATTGGGTGGGGGGGTGTTGACATTCGGTTGGTTGCTTATTTTTTCACCAAATACATTTCACAGAAGTATTATTCAGTTTTTTATATTTTTTTCTATCAAAATTTAGTGTATTAAAATTTGTTGTTATGAATAAATGCTTACGAGGAATAATACATAACGCTGCTTATTAAATGGAGAACCCATTCATTGAGACCCTTATCATACTAAAAAGGAACTATGCCTATCCATCTAATGTTCATCCTATATATATTTCAATACAAGTAAGCAATAGCACATTATTACTTCCTTTTATTATTGAGGACAACAAAAATTAAGTCCTTGTATCTTAATAGTTGAATATAGGCAAAACCATCATCATTGTAATTGTTACATAGAATCATAGATAAGCGTCCCCTTGCTTCATACTACACAAAGTGATCTTTTCTTAATCAAGAAAAAAAGAAAGAAAGAAATGTTCACAAATAACCAAAAATGCTCAATGGGATTCAAATATGCAACATAGAGCTTAAAGTATCTTCAACTTGAACAAATAAAAAGGTGTACAAATCTCATTTTAGATGAAACATTGGAAGACTACATATTCATATGCCTCAACCTCTAAAAACAACAAAAAATGTTTTGTTTATCCTCCCGAGATCTATGGCAGCTTGTGTTGATTTTTTTGAAATTTTGTACTTAGTTTACAGGTTGACTTTGTACAAAGACACAAACTATATTGTAATCAACATTTTGACATCTATCACCATCTAGATATTATTTATGTTGTGTTATGTTTTGTGCAATGTAATACGCGATATGAATATAAAAAATGAAAATCTATTTTCTACAATTCATGTGTTGAAGTGTCTATTTTATTTGCCTACAATATCTCTATGCTATGGAGATGCCCTTAAACATATAAAAAAATAGTTTTCGATTGCTTTTTTGCAATTTTTTATGTTTTTTTGTAAATCCGATTTTTTCCCGATTTTTTCCCGATTTTTTCAAAAAATCTTATACTTTTGTTTTGCCGATTAATTCCCCAAACGATTAATGTTTCTTTGGTCAAAACAGTGACCTTGTCAACTTCATTGAGCATAGAAGATTACATAGACTTCATGGTCATCTTCTATGGCTAAGCCAATGACATAGATAAGTCTCAAGTAGCAGTAAGTATGGGAGAACAATCATGTTTGAGAATCGATTATAATCAAATATTTCTAATCAACAAAGTAATAGAGTAGTGAATTAAAAAAAGAACGACATTGTATATTAAATGAACAGCTATTGAAGATTAAACATATATGTATTTATATCTTAATCACACTAATGATTAAATACAGCGACTACTATAAGTCTATGCAAGGGTTCGATAATGAAGAATCTATATATGGCTAACTTCCTTGGTCATTATGAACGTGAGTTAAAGAGAACGGACCTATCAAAGCAACAGTTTTATAATATTACAACAGCGCTATCAAATGATGATTTCAAATTAATACGATAGATCAATTCCATGGACATCACCGGTTGCTGAAGTATTGAATGATATAATTACCTTTAGAAATGAATAACGGGGGAAAGAATAACAGATATTTGTAGCATGCTCTTTAGTGTGGATACTTCTCTACAACGTGCAAGACTATTTTTGGTTTCACATGATTCTTGATCAGGATCGTGCTACTGTGCAAACAAGGATTAAGATGACAGTCCTGCATTTGTTGCTGGGAACATCAGGATATGAATGGCATGAGCATTACTGGTCCAGCCTATTTCTGACATGCATATTGGAGATAGGGATACCTTTTGGACATGAGGAATCCGATATGAATATTGGATGTGAGGAATACGATATACAGACCGCAAATGATAATTATGACAAATCGTATCATACTATATTGAAAGATAATATAATCGATGATAATCATAATCGATGATCTATAATATATTTGGTAATCTAGTTTTGTGATACAATATAGTTTGATCATATAATCCTATTGTATATTTTGGTGATTTATAATCAAAATCAATGATAATATAATGTCAAACTAAACATTACCGATGATTATGAATAAACCTTATCAATAAGACATACCTCTTCACATATGAGTAAGAAGAAGAGATATAACTCTTTCACGTAAGGGTAAGAAGGAGATATATGTACAGATTAGATATCAGTTTTAAAAGGGTAAGGAATATATGAAGCGTGTAAGGTGTGGTTCGTGTGTAGTGTGGAGAAGAAATGAGTGATGAAATAATGGAGATATAAAAAGATCTACAAAAAGTGTGTAAAGAAGATAATATGTTTTAAAGGTGGGAATTAGTTAAATAAGTGATTATTAATGAAAGGGTGTCACTGTTAAAAATCTATCCTTTATGAAGAATTGCTTCTCTTCATAAGAAACAAGAAGATATAAAAGAGAGTAAGGAATAGTTGAAGAGTGTAAAAAATACCAAAAGGGCAGCCATGTATGAGAAGACTATTGCAGATCTAAGAAGAAGGATATAAAAGAGATTATAGTAAACTTGAAGAAGACTTTATAGCAGATTTGAGGAAGACTCTATAGCAGATTTAAAAGATAAAGAGGAGAATAAGAAGGAAATTAGATGTCCATCATCCGTTGTTAAAGCAACATTGTCAAGGTGGAAAATCAGACTTATGTGAAGTGGGTTGGTGCTCACAAAATTCTGAAGTGGGAGTTGGTGCTCACAAAACTCAGATTTGGGAGTTGGTTCTTCCAGTGGGTTGGTGCTCACAAAATCAGATTTGGTAGTTGGTGCTTCCAATAGGTTGGTGCTCACAAACATAGGGGTTGGTGCCTCTAGTAGGTTGGTGCCTACAAACATTGTAAAAGAAGATTTTTAAAAAGCATTTATTGCCGTGGTTTTCTCCCGTAAGGGTTTCCATGTGTATATCTTGTGTTTTATTTGTGATTCATAGTAGTTAGATCTCATGTGAATAATAATACACAATGAATATGTTAATGAGATAAGTTATATACTTGTGATTGAAGTTGAAAAGGCTTAAATTGATAAAATTTGTTGTTATACTGATTCACCCCCCCCCCCCCTCTCAGTATAACCGTGTGCTCTTCAAGTGGATAGTGGTGGTATGCTACACATAATTTCATTGATGAAGGATTAGTAATAAGGATGAAATTAGAAGCTAAAATTTTTGAAGGTTTAAAGGTAGCCATGGCGGATGGATTCACTACTCCTTGCACACAAAGAATTCAGCAACTAAGCATGTGGTGTTGGGCACCCACGGATGTGGTGTTGGGCATCCAATGGTTACATTCCTTAGGAAGATACTGTCAAGACTTTCAGAAGATGGATTCCAACACAATGGCCAAGAAGTGATTCTACAAGGCCTATCAGATGGGTCTCCAATGTATGATCCTTGATAGATCTTCATCAGGAGTAAAGCCTATACATGTTGATATTCAATCTATCCTAGATGAGTGTAAAAAGGTTTTCAACGATACCCCATCGAGACTACCTCCTAAGAAGGGCTTTGAACATACCATTTGAACTAGAAGAAGGGGCAAAACCTATCATTACCACATCTTACCACCACCGAAGGAAATATAAGGAAGAAATTGAGAAAACCATTAGTGAGTTACTTGATATGGGGCATATACAACCTAGTTCTGGCCATGTTGCTTCATTTGTAATGTTAGTAAAGAAAAAAGATGGCACTATGAGGATGTGTAGATGAAAGGGCTCTTAATAAAAAAATTGTCAAAATCCGATATCCCATCCCTAGGGTATATGAGTTAATAGATAACTTCATGAGGCTGTATACTTCTCCAAGATAGACTTACATTCCAGGTATCATCAAATAAGAATGAGGAAAGAATATGTTCCTAGAGCAGCCTTTAGGTGTCATTTTGTGCATTTTGAATTCCTAGTCTTACCATTTGGACTAACTAATGCCCCAGCCACATTTGAATCTTGCATGAATCACATTTTCAACAAGCCATTAGGAAATTCCTTTAGGTATTCTTTGACGATATCTTAATTTACAAGAAAACTTGGGGGGGATCACTTGAGACATATTGATGAATCCTTGAGGATGCTTGAACAACAATCATTATTTGCTAAAGCATCCAAATGTGAAATTGAAATGAATGAAATTTTATATTTGGGGCACAAAATCAATGCCCAAGAAGTTATTGTGGATGAAGAAAAGATCAAAGCAAAAAGAGAGTGGCCATGACCAAGGAATTTAACCCATTTAAGGGGATTTCTAGAACTTTGTAGTTTCTATAGAAGATTTATCAAAGGATTTTCAACGCTAACAGCCCCATTGAAAGATTTGATTAAGAAGGGTGCTTTTACATAGAGTGAGAAATCCCAACAAGCTTTTGACAAACTTAAAGAAATAATGAGTTCTTGTCCAATGGTAGCCATTCCAAACTTTTCTCTTTCCTTTGAGTTAGAATGTGATGCTTTCGAAGGAGGCATTGGAGCTGTACTAATGAAAAATAAACACCCCATAGCTTTTGAAAGTTGCGAACGTAAAGAGATGAAGAAGAATCACTCTATTTATAACAAAGTAATCTAGCAATTATGCATGCCTTAGCCAAGTTTAGACAATACTTGGTTTGTGGAAGATTTATTGTCAAGACCGACCATAACAGTCTAAGATTCTTTTTGAACCAAAAAGATCTAAATGATAGGCTCATAAGTTGGTCAGCAAGTTGCAAGCCTATGACTTTGAAATTGAATACATGAAGGAAAAGAATAATGTTGTGACCAATGCTTTATCACGAAGACCTCACCTATATTCTATGACGGATATCCCAATGGATTGAAAGAATTCAATACTTGCAGAATATGCCAAGGATGCATTGGCAAATGACATATTGGAAGAAAAACTAAAAGATGACAAATACATGGTGGTGGAGGATCTCATTCTCCCAAGATTGAAAATGAAAGAAAAGTTTATGAGGGCATACCATGATACTCCATTAGCCGGACATCAAGGTTGCTACCAAACATACAAGCAAGGGAGAGATTTTCTTTGAAGGGCCTCAACAGGAATATTTTGAAGCACATTGGGGAATTTATGGTATGTCAAAGAAACAAGGTGGAATAGACATTTCCTGTGGGGTTGTTATAACCTTTTCCTCTACCAAATCAAAAGTGGGAGAGCATTTCAATAGATTTCATTATAGAACTTCCAAGGGTGCAGGGGAAGGATTGCATATTTGTGGTGGTAGATTGCCCAAGTTAATATCCTCATTTTCATGCAATATTTTCTGAATATAGAGCACCATAGATGGCCAATCTCTTCTTTAGGAAAATCTTCAAATTACATGGGCTACTTAAGAACATTTTTAGTGACAAAGATAGTAGATTCCTAAGTTTAGCCCAGCAAAAACTCTTCATTGACCAGAACTTAACTTACCCCAAGCACTAGCTACCACCCACAAAAGGATGGGCAAACAAAAAATTGTAAACAAGTGGCTTGAGGGATATTTGCAGAATTATGTCACAAGACAGGAAACCACATAGATCAAATGGCTACATCTAGTAGAATATTCTTACAATACCACTCATCACATGTCCATAGGCATGAGTCATTTTAAGGCGTTATCTGGGTATGAGGCAATATCATTCAGAGATTTGATTCTTAACGAAAGTAGAGTCCCTAAAGCAAGAGACTTGGTGCAACAAAATATATAAATTTATACACACTTAAAGACAACTTGCATCACGCACAAAATCAACAAAAGATGTATGCTGATTGTCAAAGATTTGAGAGAACGTGGGAAGTAGGAGACTTAAGTCTTCTTAAGATTGCAACCCTATAAACAATCTGCTATAAAGGGAAGTGGAGATAAGAAACTCAAGCCACAATTCCATGGGCCATATAAGATTTTAAGAAGGATCGCTGAGGTTGCTTATGAATTGGAGTTACCAACAAACAAGAAGGTTCTAGGTCAGCATGTTACACCATGTCCGGAGTTACCTCCGCTTGATGATGAAGGAAAATTAATTTTGGAACTTGACGCCATCATTGATATGAGAGAAAAAAGTTAAGGAATAAGGTTATTCCGGAATATTTGGTTAAGCGGAAAAACTTACCTATGGAGGATGCCACTTGGGAAGGAGCACAAATATTTGATCATCCTAGTTTAAAATTGTTTGTGCACAAGCAATCTTGGGAAGAGCAGATTGTCATGCCTCCACCCAGAAATCTCAGCAATTAGCAATCCTTTACACATAAAATCACAGCCTCTATTAATATTGAAACTGGGTGATACAATTAAATGGGAGGTGAACCAAATTCAAGGAAATAATAGCAATTTATTCCAGAAGACCAACTAGTTTAAAGGGATATATAATTATCAACAATTATTTAAAAGCATTCAAAGGCACCAATCAATAATGAGGATATGTATCCCTTGCAAAAGGTATGATGTTAGTGAAAAGATGTGATTTTGTACCCACAACTGAAGATAAAAAAGGGGAGACAGTTCATTTGTAGAAAGCATCAATAAGCAATTGAAAGAATTCAGAAATCAATTGAAGAATAAATTCAGAATATAAAATCAGAGCAGCAATTAAGATATTTCAGAAATGAAATTATTGCAGCCATTTGAGAACAAATCCATTGATTCATCAAGAGGTATTTAATTAGAAATAATGTAGCAAATTCCTTGAGAAATCATGTCTTGAATTTGTGAAGTGTCTTGCAAATAGGAAGGATGGTCAGCCTCCCGAGTTCACAAGAGATGAAAGGATGACCCGTCTTCATGCACTTATCAAGTTGGACAAAAGGTGGGAAGGGCAGCAAGCCTCCCAGGCTTTTGGAACAGGAGTTGGAAGGGCGGCCATTCTTCCATGCTCTTGAACTTGATCAAGGAGGATGGCCAGCCTCCAAGGTGAACTGAGAAGCGACCAACCTTCCATGCCCTCGGCAAGTCACAGAAGGCCAGCCTTGGGAATCACCAGTTTGCAAGCATTTCCAAGAAATTCATGATGTGATTTCCCATGAGGAATATGCTATGATCCAAATTAAATGATGCTATGATTTATTAATCTAAATATTATGATGCTTTGATGTATGGCTTTGAATATTATCATAACATCTTGTCACTTAAGATTACTAATATCAATTTTTAGTGATAAATATTGTTTGCAGGCCTAAAATCAGGATTATCCCAAAAAGGGACATTACAGGACCCTCAGCTAGTAAAAATACAAAAAGGCATCACTCAAATTTTGGTTGACAAGCTTGGTGCTGGAAATAAAAGAAAATTACTGATGATCATCATATTGTTCCTACCATTCGTAGCCTTGCTGCCGTTTTCTTCTTTTCCCTTCCCAGTGCATGATGCTGCTGATCAGCCTTCATCTTCACTTTGTTTCAAGACTGCTGGTGATCATGTTGATTCAGGGAATAAAAAGTTTGATGGGACTTAATATTTTCATTTGCTTTCATGCAGAGTCTAGTCATTTGACCGAATAATTTTTAGTAGACTTTGTCCCAATCAGGCACGTTTAACTTTATGCTACAGCCATGGTGGCGCCCTAAATTGAATGGCATATTATTGACATTTTAAACAAGCCCAATTTGGGACATAAAGTGTCTGTCAACTTCAAAGTTGCATGGACACGGATACAGATACAAATATGGATACGGTATTGGATACGGATACAGCCATTTTTTAAGACCTCCAATATGGATACGGCTGGATACGTCATTCATAAAAAAACACACATATATTTGACACAATTTTTTAAGTTATTCGAGGAGATTTTCATTACTTCAAAAGCAATATAGACACATAGTTGCTACATAAATAATGATCAGTTGATTTAACATTTTACAATATGCAAAAATAGTAGAGTTGTATTGGAAGATAACCCCAAAAATGGGTCACTCAAATAGAAAAACATTTCATTTGTCTTTCTCATTGGGTGTAGGTTTTGTTTATAGCAATTTTTTTTTAAAAATGCATGAATGAAGTTTTTAAAATTAAATTTAAGAAGATTTCCATAAAATTAAAAAAAATCAAATCACATGGTATCTAGCATGGTTGGAAATCAAGGTTTTTTGGGCACATGTGGGTACAGTATTCAATGTGTATCCGGGTTGTATCGGATACGTATTTGTTTCCGATACGGGAACGGATACAGGGATACGCGTGCCCAAGGAGGGACAAAGGAGTTTCCGGCTACTTTGGTCAACTTATATCAATAGCCAAAAAAAGTATATATTCTAAGATTTTTGTTTGGAATCAAAGAAATCAATAGATTTTATGATCAACTATACATATAACAACCACCATAATTCTGCGTCTGACATTTAGTGTCACTGCCTACAGATCTTGTGTTTCCTGGCTGACAATAAAGTGTGTCATGAAAATGGAAAAGCCATTAATAAAAGAGCGATAATGATATATATTATATGTGCAGGAACAAGAAGAAGATGTACTCAAAACACCACTAGAAAACCTCAATATAAACCAAAAAGAGAAATTGTATATAGAAAACATACAGGGTTAAGAACTGCACAAGTTAAAACCATGTCCTCCACAAAAGTTGTTGCCTCGTCATTAAGATAATTATATAACCACCCATATCATGCATGTTAAGTTTCAATGACCATAACATCATCCACCATCATGAATGCTTGGTAAAAGATAATAATTTTCCTGATTTTCATAAGGACCTCAAATTTGTGTGTTTGTGTGTGTATTTCAGTCATTTTTGTGTGTGGTGGGAAGAAAGGGAGGGAATCTATGGATTTGTGTAATGTCCCCATTTTTTGGAGGCGGAATAATTTAATTAATTAAGTTGTCCCAATTAATGATATTTCTTAAAGGATAGCTTAATTGATTATTTTAATTAAAAGTAATAAGTTAATTATTTATAAAGTTATCAAATAAATAAAAATTAAAAGGTAGCTTTATATTTAATTAATTTAATAAAGTGACTTAAATTAATATTATATCATAAAAGTCACTTAAGTGAAGTAATATTATTTTAATATTATTTCTAGAAGCTTCTTGAAAGGTTGGAGAAAAAGTATAAAAGAAGGTCGAGTTAAGCTTATAATCATCGAAGATTTGATATGTGATTTGGAGTTCTTCGTGGTGAAGGAACCAGCTAGGGTTTCTACTACTATTGGTCATTGGGAACGATACCTCCCATTGATTAGCATAACTGAGGTGATGAAATATTCCTCCGAAGGGTTGCAGCTGAGAGGAAGATACTTCAGTCTTCCATTGGTGCTTCATTGCTGGAAAGAACAAGGGTTTCTGAAGCTTGCTATAGCTGTTGTACTATTGCAAGGGGTTTCTTGTGCAATAGCTGAGGTATTATTGCACTTTGATTTTGGATACAATAGCTGATATATTATTGTGTCTTATTGAAGAAAATATCATTGCAGCAGCTGAGGTATTGTTGCATATAGTATTCTGAGGATTTCAGGATTGTAGCAGCTGGATTATTGTTACAGTCATCATTTCATCTAAGGAGGGAGGTCGATTTACATTCATTATCAGCTTGCTGACTGCATTATCAACTTTCATTTCAGAGCAAATTGGAGAAGCTTCAGATCTGATATATTTTCAGACCTCATAACAGCACTATTGGAGGAGGTCGATTTTTCTCATAGGGCCCTCACAAGGCAACGATTTTACTTCCTAGGCTTGGGCGATCCATTCCCAAGGCCCATACTTGGGTTTGCATGCTAGAAAGAGGTCAAAAGAAGTGCACATTATTTAAAATCCAGCAAATACTTCAGAACAGGGGCGAATGGTTTTGGAGGTTCGATTGGGCTCATTGAAGGCATACTGTGATCATTATTTGGTGCCTTCTCATCTTCCAAAGGGATTGCGCTTCATTAGTCCAGGTTTTCCTTGCATTTCATATTCATTTTCAGAGCATACCAATCAGTAGTAGTTAGCTGCCATTAATCTTCAGAAATTCCAGTTTGCATTTGTATGTTGTAGCCAAGAGTCTTGGCCAATGATATTGACATTGTAATCAGTTTTTCATTTCAGTCAATAATGAAGAGGTTATAAGGTTGCATCTTAATATATTTGGTCATAGCTTCAGTTGTTACATTGCATGACAATTGTTTGTCATAATGCCACTTGCTGTAGATGCATATTTCATGCAATTTCAGGCACTCATTGTCATTGAAAGGTTAGTGGTAAGTGTTACATTGCATTCTCATTTAGTTTCAGACTTTGATATATCTCCATGAAAGCATATTATCATCTCATACATCAGAATATCAAAAGAGAAACCACAATCAGCAAGTACAGAAGTTTCATGGCAAGTGTTTGACAATATTCCTTGAGCATTTAGTCAGAAATTTTCGATCAGAATTAGCAAGGGATATTACAATTTGTATGTATTCATGTCTGTATGTCTGTGCATGTTTATTGTTGTGTGTGCCTGCAGAAATATGTGTGTTTGAGTTAGTGTGGGTACATTTGTACAGACACACATGCATCTATGTATTTACGTCTGTGTGTATATTTGTTGTCATGAGTTTGCATGCATATCTGTGTACGCAATTGCATGTTTTCTACTACTGTTTATGTGTTTTTGTGTACACAGGAATCTGTGTCTCTTATGTATGAGCACGTACGACTGTGTGCGCATGTGCAAGTGCATGAGCGTGCATGTACACATCCTCACATATGTGCATGCATACCTGTCAGTGTGTGCATGCATACACATGCATTTAAATTTTATGTATGTATATGCATGTGCCTGAACATGCATGCATGCATGTATTTGTCCGTTCAAAAATAAGCATGTACATGTGTGTGTGCAAATAGAAAAATTTAAAGCATAGGAAATGCTTGAAATGCTAGTAAAGTGAAATTACTGTATGGATAAGGTAGTTAAAGGTTACTGAATAATAATCCTTGGAAAACATAAAGAATGATATGTTTATTTTATTTCTACATGATGTAGGCTTATGAAAAACAGAACTTGAAGCTGAAATATTACCACATATAAAGCCTTACCACCCCTAACAAAACCTCGGGTTCCATCAATGGGATCAAGCACCTGCACAACACATTTTTTAGTGAGTAGAAATAGTTACATGAATATTACAATTTGTGATTTCTTCTTCTTGTTATATAAAGGACTGCCTTACCAATTATTTAGAGAATGTGATCTTCAAATCAAATGTAATTGATTGTGCTAGGAACGAAGTAATATCATTCTATCAGGCCACAACAGGAAGCAAAATGCATGCTGTGTTTAGATTTTATTTACCAGAAAGCCTTGCAAACAAAATTGACTATTTAATATACAGCATCAACAATCAGACATTATCAGAGAGAGAGAGACAAAACTACAACAATACATAGACAGGGAAGAGACACGCTGAGCATCTAAAAGATTGAAGCATAATATATTGTTATTAACACAAAGAACTATTTCTCTTCCATTGATATAGAAGAGACATTCCGTGGACTTGCAAGCATAGGAATATTAGTTCTGCCAAGTGGAATTAAGTAATGGCAGAGATAGAGGCACTGAAATCGAAGTGCCATTTTCAGGGTTAAATGGCACTTTCAAATAGTCTGGAGAATATGCATAGCCTTAAATTAGGAAATATTTGCCTACTAGAGCTCATGATAGCAGTGATGGTCTATGAGATATAAGAAGCATGCAGCAGATGCCATGGAGCATATAATTCAGCACATTCAAGTTTCAATGTTCAATAATTTAACTGTCATCAATAGCCTGGAAGTATCTCCTGAAGCTTCCTGTCCCTTTGCCCTGAAATTACCACTCCTAGTACTTCAAAGCATCACATTCAACACTATGGAATAAAGTTTCACAAACATGCCCCATCATATAAAGCCATAATTATTCACATTTGAACATTCCCTCAAATTATGATGAGATAGTTGATATGTTGTGAACATGGGTAAAACCTTCAGCAAACAATCACATTAACTAGCTTTAACATAGGGAATCAATATAGTCGCTCGCAATATGCAGCTTTGCTGGTGCATAACTCCTAAATCTCATAGAGAAGGCTAATAAATAATGTCATAAAGGGAAGAATTATACCACAGGTCTAAGTGGACTGGCAAGTTGGTCATGAGGCCAAAAACCAAAGGATAAATATTTGAACAATATATATGGTGAATAGAAAGAAACTCCCTTGCAGTATTTTGGAAGGAGGGTTTCATACACCAAATTGATGTTTTGCTTGACCATGACCTAACCAACGTTAACTATTTATAGGAAACCATAGCTTGGGATTAGTATCCAATATAAAGAGTTTTTCTCAGCAAGAGGTTAATGCAAGAGGACTCTGGGGAATTCAGGAATTCAGCAAGAAGCCCTGGTATCCTAGGCATAAGAAAATCATATTTCTTCCAGAGGATATAGCAATAATCTCTGCACTCCATCACTGGACATGTGTGCCATTATCTGTATTAGTATCTTGGTTTATGCTTAGATTTATGGCTGCGGGTTGATTTTCCCATGATCTAATGTCTCCAAGTTAGTAGTTGATTGCATCCCTACCACACCTTGATTCCGAATATTAAAAAATTCCAGTCCAATTTAGATCTTATGACAACATGGATTATACCTATTACATGTATAAATGTAATGTCCCCTATTATAGGCTGTCAATTCCCGAAGGGAAACATACATTACTGCCTAGTATATTACATTAATTCGGAGTAGATAATTAAAGATGTCCATAATTCAACTTAATATTATCATTACTCCAATCCTAATTCCTAATCCCTTCACATTCTTAGTCCCAGAAGAGGGCATTGGCTTGTCTAGGGCACTATGACACTATCTACCTAATTCGGCCCAGACGTCAGAAACATCAGTCCTGGCTTGTCTAGGGCGCTATGACACCATCTACCTAATTCAGCCCAGATGTCAGAAACATCAGTCCTTTCATCCTTGGGGCCCTTTTATCTTGGAGTGGATTTACTCTGCCTCTCCCTAACAGCACCCGTCTCCCTTGGGGAATAGAATTAGAATTGATTAAGTACTTAGACTGTGAATACATTTGTCTTTCAATTATTATGAATGTATATAAAATTGACTGTCATACATATTGCAGTCTATATTAATATTATTAATATTTTTAATATTACTACTAAATTCTGCATAAGAATATTATCAGGCTTCATATATTAAGCATACATATTCAGCACATCTCCATGCATACCACCAAGAACAAAGATGTTACTGCCTGTAACTTAATAACAGTTCTGATCTGATCAATGGTGATCTCACTAGAGGCTTTTGATTTTTTTCCTTTATATCTCTCAATGTGAGGGAGAGGTCACACCTCTTCATCATGTATGCCCTTTGGCAAGAGACACACCACTTCATCATTAGCACCCTTTGAAAGAGTGCAACTCTTCATTATTTCTGCCCTTTGAAAGGGACACACACAACCTTTCACAATCAGATCTGCACTTCTTATTTAAATCAGATCTTGCCCTAGATTACTATTCTCAATTGATAAGGAAGGGTTAGAGAGAGAGTGTCTTTAGAAGAAAACAGTTTGTCGGTCCCTTTATTATTTTCTGTTCTGCTAAAGTATTCTCCCTTTTAATTCTTTTCACATTCAGATCAGAGTGTAGATCGAACTTCTGTATATATCTGCATATTAATCTATTTGTATGTAATTTCTATTTGCATAAGGAATTCACTGGTAATCATACCCTGATGCTGTTATAAGCAATCAGTCAGTTTTGGTGTGGCTTTTTAAAGGTCTATGTCTTTAAGTCTGATCCACCTGTGACGTTGATGTAATTCTGAGTGCAGTCTATTTCTCTCCAACTGATTCATGTGTTATGGATATATAAGAAATTAAGCATGACTGTTATACATATTGCAGTCTATATTAATATTACTACTGAATTCTGCATAAGAACATTATCAGGCTTCATATATTAAGCACATCTCCAACCAACAACAAAGATGTTACTGCCTGTAACTTAATAACAGTTCTGATCTGATCTGATCGATGGTCCTCTCACTGGATGCTTTTATTTCCTTTCCTTTATATCTCTCAACGTGAGGGAGAGGTCACACCTCTTCATTATGGATGCCCTTTGGCAAGAGACACACCCTTTGAAGAGTGCAACTCTTCGTCACTTCTGCCCTTTGAGAGGGACACAACCTTTCACAATCAGATTTGTAGTTTTTATTTAAATCAGATCTTCACTTTTGATTCCCAAAATTATCCCCCTCAAATGAGGTTCTCTTATCCCTTTTATATCTCATGTTTGAGGGAGTCACAACTTTTCATTTCATGTCTTTTGAACATTCATTAACTTAATTAAAATTTAATTATATTTAATTATACTTGTATATTTTAATTTTAAATTTTATTATTATTATTTTCCATTAACTTGTATTTCAAAGTGGGGACATTACATATGCCCTTTGCCAAGAGACACGCCATTTCACCATTAGCACCCTTTGAAAGAGTGCAACTCTTCATTATTTCTGCCCTTTGAAAGGGACACAACCTTTCACAATCAGATCTGCACCACTTATTTAAATCTGATCTGCACTACTGATTCCCAAATTATCCCCCTCTCAAATGAAGTTCTCTTCTCCCTTTTGTGTCTCATGTTTGAGGGAGTCACAACTTTTCCTTCCATGTCTTTTGACCATTCATTAACTTAATTTATTTTTAATTATATTTAATTATATTCTTTTATATTTTCATTTTAAATTAATTTTTATTATTTTACATTTTAATTTCATTATTATTATTTACCATTAAATTCTATTTCAAAGTGGGGACATTACAGTCTGCCCCACTAAAGATTGTTTGTCCTCAAACAATGATCATGGAGTGTTCAAAATGATTCCCAATATGAAAAGGCTTTGGAAACACACATGGAATAAACATGCTGGAAACATAATAGGCATGAACCAAACGCGGAGCATACACATGGATATATGCAAACACAAAGCATACATACAAATACATGTATTATTAGATTCCTTCTCATGGACTAGAATGATTTGCTGATTCATCTTTTCCCTGCAAGATGGAAGGATCCAAGATCTGATACCATTTGTAATGTCCCCTATTTATAGGTTTTGACAATTGCCAAAGGGAAACATACATTACTACCTAGTATATTATATTAATTCAGAGTAGATAATTAAAGTTGTCCATAATTCAGCTTAATATTGTCATTACTCCAATCCTAATTCCTAATCCCTTCTCATTCTTAATCCCAGAAGAGGGCATTGGCTTGTCTAGGGCACTATGACACCACCTTCCTAATTCAGCCTAGACGTCAGGAACATCAGTCCTTTCATCCTTGGGGCCCTTTTATCTTGGAGTGTATTTACTCTACCTCTCCCTAACAGCACTCGTCTCCCTTGGGGAATAGAATTAGAGTTGATTAAGTACTTAGACTGTGAATATATTTGTCTTTCAATTATTATGAATGTATATAAAATTATGTATGACTGTCATACATATAGCAGTCTATATTAATGTTATTAATATTACTACTAAATTCTGCATAAGAATATTATCAGACTTCATATATTAAGCATACATAATTTAGCACATCCCCATGCATACCACCAAGAACAAAGATGTTACTGCCTGTAACTTAATAACAGTTCTGTTCTGATCGATGATGATCTCAATAGAGGTATTTGATTTCTTTCCTTTATATCTCTCAATGTGAGGGAGAGGTCACACCTCTTCATCATGTATGCCCTTTGGTAAGAGATACACCATTTCACCATTAGCATCCTTTGAAAGAGTGCAACTCTTCATTATTTCTGCCCTTTGAAAGGTACACAACCTTTCACAATCAGATCTGCACTTCTTATTTAAATCTGATCTGCACTTCTGATTCCCAAATTATCCCCCTCTCAAATGAGGTTCTCTTCTCCCTTTTATATCTCATGTTTGAGGGAGTCACAACTTTTCATTCCATGTCTTTTGACCATTCATTAACTTAATTAAATTTTAATTATATTCTTTTATATTTTGATTTTAATTTAATTTTTATTCTTTTGCATTTTAATTTTATTATTATTATTTACCATTAAGTTCTATTTCAAAGTGGGGGCATTACAATAAATCAAGGTTTTATTGGTTCTAATGTATGGTCTGTTAGGTCTATATATCAGTGTTCGACAGGTTCTCCCTTATACTCCGAATGGCAAAACTTGTCCTATCTCAAGCAGGGGAAATTGGAGCCTTTTACAAACTAGGGTCTTGACGGATCTTCAATTCATGCTAGGATACAATTGTCAGTATTCAAGAATGTTTTAAAATTCTTATATTATCACTTGAACAAACAGACTAGGTTACTTGAGAAAAAGTACAGCTATATTGGAAACTGTTTAAAGATATCTTAACTTAAACATATAGATATCTTCAGAAAAAGTACAGCTATATTGGAAACTGTTTAAAGATGTCGATATAAATCCATTTTGCAAACAAAAGATATCAGTGAAGAAAGCTAAACCATTTTTATTCCTTTCAGTAAAGACATGAAATTTCATTTTGTCAATCAATAAAATAAAGACAACCAAACCATTAAGAGTTGCTGCCAAATAAATTTCTCCATTAATTCTTTTATCAGTTACAAGTAAAACACACTGTATAGAGAAGAAGCGAGATAATTCTGAGTTTCCTCACATATCACCTACCCAATATGTTGCAGGCTTCCCTTCTGAAGTCATTGCCTTCCCACCTCTATCAATGGCTTTTAGTATCTGATTGTAATTCAGGGGCTCAGCTTGGAGACCCTGAGAATCAGTAACTGCATTCATTACTGCCTCAACAAGGGAATTGGAAGCACTATTCTGTTGAAAATTTTCAAGGTCCGATCGCAACTGCCTAGAATCTTCTTCGGCCACTAGAGGAATAGAGGGGAATAACCTGCCTAGCTCTACAATAGCAAACAAAAGTTTAGAATGTTGGCAACCATCATATAATTGACACTTACTCTAACCAAAGCCAAACATAAATAATGTGTAGACTTTGGTCAATTCATACCAATTAGTTAATAATAACGTAATCCAAAATAGCATGTGTTAGTAACAAGCTTCCCAGAGTTACTGTCACATGTATCATGAAATCCAGTTTTAGAAAAGGAAATTGTAAAGAAACTAGAGTACCTGTAGTTTTACTTAAGAGAAGACCTACTAGTAAAATACAAAATCCAGGATCGTACATTTTGGATGTATTTACAAGTCATAGAGACAAGAGTTGATGGACACATAGCTTTTCAGGGAATATTTATTCTGCCATAAGTGTTTCCATCAAAGATTTCTAGGGGACATTCATTCTGCCATAAATGTTTCCATCAACTCTTGATGTAAATTGGGATATTCTACCATCAGAGTAGAGCTTGATAAAGAGGGTGTGATGTCTTTTGGTGAAATTTTCTTGTGTCTAGACTTCCAAAAATTCTTAAGATGGGAATTCTATAGGTGTCATTTTCTTATTAGTCGATGCTGGCACAGCATCACCTTTTATGAGCTAAGTTCATAAAGTGTATTGATTAGTTCATCGAAAATTGTACAGTGTGGGATCGGTCTTCGTCTATTTACATGAAATCCTGACACAAAAATGTCATGATCAAACTATATTATTAACCAGTAAAGAAGATACACTAAAGCCCTTATGAATAATAGCTCCAACTTTTCAACCATAAAAATTATCATTTACATTTCTTAGTTCGCTCCCAACCATGGGATACCATTTGCATCTGGCCTATCCCAAAAGAGAAAACATTGGTCTTGTTGGAATATTTGTCATTGATGTCTTCATCTGCACTTTGAGACAAGATCGGACCTGAAAACAAAGTGATGCTTTAAAGACCAAAGAATGAACTAATTACCTTGATGCATCTGCATAGTTTGAAGAGTAATCTTGACGCATTAACCTAACTTCGCTTGGTGAGTTTAAGTTTGTCACAATCTGCATTACATTTGGAACATACAGTCGTAAATCTGGAAAAAATATCACTGCAGAATTAATGGTGTTGCTATCGTGAATCACAGATTTCAAAATGATGAGCATTTTGCAATTGATAGTTATATGTTTGGAATTTGGTTGTTCAGTTGTAACTATCTTTGGTTAGTTGTACTTGTAACCACTCTTGCGACCCGTACAACTGAAAAATACTTTCTAGGTTCAAATCTCTCTATACCATGAAGACATATCTCTTCATACATAAAGGAATGAAGTCAGTTTTCAGTAAATGGTACAACTGTTTTTGAGTAGTCTCTTAACTAGACATTAAACTGTCCAAACAATAGGGACTCTTATTTATAGAAGTCAAAAATTTGATAGGGTGTTGATAAGGTGATAATGTGAGCGCTGGAAAGTCTTCAATCACAAGAACAACTTTACGTTTGTTTCTGAAACTGAGAATCTCTGAGAAGAACTGATTGAAGGAGAGAGATGCGTATATGAGGCAGACGTCAGTGTGGAAAATACATGTGAGTAAGAAGTTCAATGTGGTATCCCTGACTGCATTTCAGATATCCATTACAAGTGTGACAGTGACATATCACTTTCCAGATTAATCTTTGTATTGTCTTGTGCAGCATTCCACAGAGATATGTTGATATTCTGACATTATATTCTGAGTTCTGAGTTTGTATTGACAGGGGTATTGAAAATTGCAAACAGTTCTCAGGTTATTGATGTTTTGATCTTGCAGAATTCTAAAAGCAAGGATGTTTAATAGTATATTATATGTTTAGAATTCACTTTGTAATAATCTGATTACACATGTACTAATACTGTCAATGTAATGGTACAAATCAGAAAAACTGATAAGTTGATTGAAACTTAGAATCTGATGCTTTAAGGATCTCTAAGTCGGTATTCAGATTATTGAATTGTAATTGTCTCTGAGTTGGTGCTCAGATCATCGAATTGTAGTTGTGATTGAGTTGGTGCTCATATAGGGGTTTGGTGACTCCTTAGGGTTGGTGCCCTTAAACATTGTAATTAAAGTTTTAACTCTGAGGTTGGATTAGGACAGTAGATCCTAGCACCATTCTCACCATGGTTTTCCCATCCTGGGTTTCCATGTAAATCTCATGCATTGTCTTTATTGTGCATCTCTTGCCATTCCTTTCAATTTTAAGATTGAAGTTCATTAAAAGTTTGAATTGTTTAAGAATTAAAAGTTTGTATCTACTACTGATTCGACACCCCCCCCCCTCTCAGTAGTAGAATTGTGTTCTACAAGTCTTCTCCAATGACACCAATTGTATTGGCTCTTTGTTGCAAACAATAGCTTAATTTAACAATCCATGAGGCCTATAGACAAAGAAAGATGCTTACTGAAACTAACCAACTGGAGACAGATTAGAATCCCCTAAAGAAATGCTACAGTAAAAGAAATGCAATTACAGTAATTAAGAAAGACATTTCTTTTTAAATCTGGGCCCACCTCTTGATGGGTGTTCTATGACCACACCAACACAGAATAAAGGGTCAAAGGACACTCTTTTCTCTCTTGTGCAAAGACCCCTCGTATGCTAAGAGTGCAAAGATCATAGAGGCGACTCCAAGGTTCCCACTGCGAACTTGCAACTGTATGTTAAATATGAGCTCATTTGGCTTTACGTAATATGCTGGTAACACAAAGGGACTTACGTTTGGATCGTTCTTTCTCTTCTTTGTTGTGGCTGGAACTTGATCATCAGATATTGCAATTTCGTGATGCCTCTCTTCGAATGAACCGGAAATATACTAAAAGTAAAAAGGGGAAAGGGTTAGAGAATCTACTCTACTCCTGAGGAAAATGATATCAATGGATAGTGCTACTATGGACGAATTCCAAATAACCAAAACCTACTTCGCCAAGATCAACTACAACTCCACAAGAACTGGTCAGTCTTCCAAGGATGCTAAAGGATTTTCACATCGAAAAAGTGCATTTGAATACCCAAAACGGTGCAATCCAAACAACCATCCATAATTGAACTTAGCACAAATTTAGTGGCTCAAGCTAACTTTACACTACGACTTATAATCAACAAGATACAAAAAGTATGAACCATGGAAATTCATCAAACAACATTACATTCTCCATTGAAATCAAAGCACTTTATCTAACAATTTTGAGAAATTGGAGGAACACCATCAACAAGATGAAATGAGAAAGAATCCATCATAACTTCAATGATTTTATTCCTTCAAGTCTTACAACAATGTCTTCTCCTTCTCCTACTCTACTTCTACTCTAAGAGCGAGAGCTCTCTAATTGAACTAACGAGCTATCTAATGAATTACAAATGAGAAGGAAGGGCTTTTTATAGAGCTCCTCCCACAAATGAAGGGCCAAGATTGATTTGAAATCAAGGGTCAAGATTACAAGATGGAACCCTAATTAGGTTTTTACTAACAATAGCTTTTGTGGCACAAAAAAGTGGGGCCAAGTCGACCAATGAGAAAATTACATTTGGGGACACTTGTCCTATAGCAATTTTGCACATTGCACATGAGAATTCGGAGTGGAAGGCGTTGTGGATTTTGCACCAATTGGGTAGCAATAAATTCTCGAATGCAAGTGTCTTTACCCAATTCGACTTCTTGTTTCACACTTTTCAAGACGAAATTTCTGAAGTTTTCAAGTATTCCTTCGTTTTTACCCAACTGTGCATCCTGATCATTTTCACCAAGCACTTTTGTAGAGTCAAGCATCTCTTCTAGACATTCTCCTTCAGTTGAACCATGCAGCATTAGAACTTCTTCTACCTTAGGCCTATATGAACCCAAATCCGTTTCCAAGAACAAGATCTCATTATCTTCGCCATATTCAATAATCATTAGCCTGAGTCTGGGCGTGCTTTTGATCCTTATTTGATTTGGGACTCCTTTCCAAGGCAGCCACATATGAGAGAAATTGGTGGATATGTATCCGTTCAATTTCCTCACCCAATCTCTACTTCATAGCATATTGTATCCATCTGGTATGTCAACGACAGAAACGTCAATGCAACTCTAGACCCTGGGATCGGCCACTAGCTGCATGTGGATGTTATTCAGCTCCCCTATGACTGGAACTTCCATTTTGTCTATTGGATCACCTTCTTGTTTGTTTGTATAGGCATCAACCCTAATTTTCTACACATGGCCAAAAGAATTACGTTGTTGGATGCACCAAAATCTATCAAGCAATTATAAAGGAGTTACTGAAAATTCTAATGGACACTAAGAAAGGAGCAGGTTCATCTCTTCCTTGATAGAAGATCACAAGCCTTTTTCTTTGATCACTTGAGTCGGTGACTTCTTCACTTTCTACATCTTGTTGAGTATTATTTCCCCTTTGCATAATATTTTGAACTGTACTAGTTGAAGTTTTCTTTACTAGCACATCGGCACCCTTGGTTGTATCTTTTTTCTTTGTTGTAGGATCATTTTGTGATGCGCCTTCATCTGTTGCGGCATTTTGATCTCTTGGAGCATCAAGCGAACTTTGCACCATACTTATGAAGCTGGTAGGTTGTTGCGGAGCATCAAATACGTTGTATGACATGCGCATCTTGAACTACATTTGTACTTTGTGCCAAATTAGGTTGGGGATTGTTGGGCATATTTCTGGGAATAGTCGACGCACTTTAGGGAAAATTCTTTGAAATAGGAGCAGCATTCAGACTTCACAACAATGTTTCCCTGATTTCTGGAATTCTCATTAACTTAAATAGAGGCAGGCTAACTTTTATTGAAACCCCAGGCAAGCTGAAATGGTACGGCTAGCTGGGAACTATACGGCTGGCTCCAAAATGGCACAATTTTCAATGAAATGTCTCTTATTCGTGCTCAGATTTGAAAATCAGACCCTAATGATGCTGTATTACTCCAATTAGCTCTTGAATTTGATTCTAATAACCTGATAAGAGCTTCCTTTGCTGAACAAATTGCTGATTGGTGCAAGGGATTTCGTCCTAACACCCTGGAATGGAGGTTTTTGTCCCCAAACCTGCTCCAGAACTCTGCCAAACTCGTTGCAGACCTATAGAAGATGATATTCTCTCAAAAAATAAACAACTCAATGCCAAAATGATTGTCAAATTCACTTTTTATTTCAGATCTAACCCTAATTTCGAATTAGGGTTTCATCTCCCCTTTTATCAATAAAATAACTTTATTTTATTAATGCCTCCTTATGAAAATCGAACCACAAGAGGCCTCCATCATTATTTTAATTTGTCCCCTTCATTATTATAGATATATTTGCTAAAACGCCTAGGTAAGAGGGCCAATGAATTATTATAACTTATTTCCCCATAAAGTGATTATAATATCACTTTATTATTATTTTATTAAGTCCAAACTTAGGGAATATTAAAATAAATCCTTATTTATTAATAAAATGACATTCGGGACTCAGATTGGAATTCCGTCTGAAGTGCTATGGTCATCAATGCCACTTGAGTCCTGCAGGCTAACTAGCAGTGATCCCCTAAAAAGAAGGAAACTATCTCCAAACCTCTGGAAATGCTCAAAAGCGATCCTGCTATGCTCTATGGCCCTCTGGATGGTCAACCAGTCAACTGGTAGTCCTCCCTAAAAAGTAGGACCCCTCCCTAAAATATAGGAGATGGTCTCAAATGATCCAAAATGGTTCCTAGACACCCCGGAACCAACTCTCAGTCATTCCCTAAAAAATAGGGATCCCTCCTAAAAACTAGGAACTACTATTTGAATGTCTGAATTGGCTCACAAAGCCCTCTGCAAGGCTCCATGACTCCTAAATGGGTTCCCTCTTCACTCCATTGGCCTACAAGAACCAGATGATAGGCCAATCCCTGCTCAACTGCCTATCACCTAGAAAGGGAGCTGGATGCAAACGATGCAGTTACCCCGCAGCAGTTGGTGAGCAAAATAATGGAGGACCTAGGGACCACATATGGGAGGAGGAATGCAGATGATATTGTGCATGATTTATTTTCTACAACTACGGTTGCTGTTTCAGCAATCCCTTACCTAGTGAACCAGAATTCTGTGAAGTAGATACTAATAGCAAGGCCAATCGTGAATGCACAAGGTTCTGGGTAAAAGAGAATTGAAGAAGGTTAAAATATTTTTCCCCTTGTGTGGATAAAATTGCTTAAGGACTCCAAACTCTCCTGCCTCCAGCACCAATACATAGAAAGACCCCTTAGCATTTGCTGAACAAAACGATGAAGGACTCAAGGGCCATGTATGGGAGAAAGAATGCAAATAATATCGTGCCTGACTTATCTTCTACAACTATTTTTGCTGTTACATGGACCTCCAACCAAGTGAACCAGAACTTGGCAACAGTACATACTAACAACAAGACGAATTGCAAATGCGTGATATTCCAGATAAAAGAGAATTTCAGAAGGTTAGATTATTTGTCAGCTTGTGTGGATACAGTTGCTTAAGGACTCCTGCCTCCTGCACTAATATATAGCAAAACAACTCAGCAGTTCATGAACAAAAACAATGAAGGGCCAAGGGGCAACCTAAGGGAGAACGAATGCAAATTATATTGTGCATGATTTATCTTCTACAACCATGGGTGCTGTTGCAGGGACCTCTTACCAAGTGAACCAGAATTTGGTGACAGTAGATATCAATAGCAAGACGAATCACAAATTCACAAGGTACCAGATAAAAGAGAATTTTAAAAGGTTGGACTACTTGCAAGCTTGTGTGGATAAGATTGCTTAAAGACTCCAAATTCCCCTTCCTCTTACACCCATATATAACATTTCTGACTCAGAACAGGTCGCAGATGAAGAGGCTTGACCCATGAAGGTTGAATTATTGGACTAGGATGCTGTTAAAAGGTTTCCTTTACTCGAAGAAAAAAAGGAAAACTAGGCATGTGGTTGTTTGCTGACTGGTTGTAAATCTTATCAAGTGTTGGAAATACAAGCAGACAATATTGACAGTTTAAAATACGATGGAAATACATGAATATGGTTGATTCTTGACTTAATATTGCATCCCGAACACCCATTTTATAGAAATCTAAAAATAGAGTACAAATGTTAGTAATTTATCTAACTATATTTCTAATTTGGCTTTATGTAGTGCTTCATGTGATCTGCCTTTTGGCTCCCGCATTTTCCTTTCAGTGGAAAAGTTGAATTGGCAAATCCAGCATTTGTTATGTTGAGGATTATATGGTTTCGTGGACAGGATGACTTTTTCATGTTTGAAACTGAAGTTATAGAAGTGGCTCCAGTATGCCCCTGTTTCAAGTATCAATAGCAACTTTTCCTCATGCGACAATAATAAAACTTTGTGGACTAAACTAGAATACTACTAAGCTATATTCAATTTCGAGTTGAATGAGACAAAAGAAGGCTGCCTTCCTCGATGAGATGGGTATAATTCTAATCCACCACCTTTCTTTAGTAGATAAGTAGAAGACTCTGAAAATTACCCTATTAATAGGATACATCTAATCTAGTTTCGGATGAGATTTTAACCTATCTGAAACTGGTACTTCACAAAAGGAAATCGCAGGTCTAGGGTCCCCTAACTCTGGGTATCTTTAGCCCCAAAAAAATAATCTTATAAAGTTTAATTCAAATTTTTTATGTTTGAACACAGAGTACTTGAATTTGATGTTTAAAAATTTAAACATATAGATAAAAATGGAGAATGTAAAATTAAGTGGAACTGGCCAAGAATAAAAGTTATTTTTTATGCATTTGGTACTTCCACAGCACATAAAAAGAGATGGATTCTTATTAATCAGGAAGATTGACTCGATATTAAAGGCAAATAATTGATTTATAAAAATGATATTAAACTAAAATAAAGGATTAATTGGATAATCTAAACAAAATATTACTGCATTCACTTGACTGTTCAGAAAATTACCCATGCTAATCAATGCTTGAACCCCAAAATCAGCAACTGTTACAGGTGTCCGATCGCCTTTCTTCAACACGCTATTCTCTTTAGAAAACAGCTTTTTTTGCACCTACAGATGCACAAACACATGAAAGAATTTTCTAGCTCGAAACTCTTCCCATATTTTTGGTAATTACGAAAGAAAATGTACAAAATATCATTTCCAAATGAATTGTCATCACTATTTGACAGAAAATTCTTGAAAACAGCTTTCATAATTCAATTGATGATCGAGAAAGAAAATGCATACGATGTTTCCCGCACAGAATTTCAAAAAGAAAAGATAAACAACCGTCAAATGAAGGAGAAAACATGGAACTACTTACTTCCACACAAAGACGGCATGCTGTCTGGACGACATCGACGGCTGCTTCGAGTTCTCGGCTGTATTTCGCATTCTCCGTTAAAAATGTTAATCTGGACCTGTGCATGAGTTTAGCCATTTATTCAAAGGATCATGAATGCAGTTTTAAAGAATTTGTTAAGTTTAATTATTACCTGATCGTCAGCTTCCGAGTTGGGACAACGAAAGAGGGAAGATGAGATGGCAGGCGTGACACTTTCATTTTCTCCCCTGCTGCTCAGGGCTCTATCAACGGTACTGTTGGCTTAACTACTGCACAGCTTTTTAACTCAAGCATAAACCAGGGTTAACGGCTATCCTTTAAGCCAATGAGACACATATATCGTTTTGAAAAAGCCACATTTCCGCCGCTCTTTGGACGTGAAAAAAAGCATGCCGTTGAGGCGAGAGAGAGTTTACATGGAAGACTTCAAGGATCGCCAACCATCCTCAAATGTTTCAGCAGACGTTAAGAAATTTTAGGAGTTTTTTATTTATAAGCATGGGTCTCCTGAATTATTTTAATAATGGGAAAATTTCAATTTCAATTTCAAATTTCATATAATTAGTGGTCTTATTATTCGTTTTTATAAATTAGGAAGAACAAATTTATTTTCATATAATTAAATCTAAAATTCCATTGGAATGAATTTAAAAAATTATAGATGAATGATATGTGTGAACAAAATTCTAGAAAGTGGGTGAAAAACTTTTTTTCTTAACTAGATACATCTAGTTAGGCAAGGTATGATGATCTGATTTGAAGGAGCATGAGTCTCATAAAGCAAAAGAAAAAAGAAAAAAATAGTCTACATGATTGCTTACCCCATGTCCCCATGGAGCATGAGTCTCATAAAGCAAAAGAAAAAAATACCCTACATGATTACTTACCCTATGTCCCCATGCAATTGCTTGTGAATATTTTTTGCTTAAATTTAAGGGACTAGAGTTTTTCCATGTAAATTTGTAATTAGGGAAAAGAATAAATTGGAATCTTTCCCTATTTTAGTGGAGCGCTACTTAAAATTTGAAAAGAAGTTTTGAGAAAAAGGGGGAGGCTGGAAATAAGCAAAATTGCATTAGGCTTCACCATTTTTTTCTCATTTCTATTTATTTGCCTCTAAATCTTATTTGCAAGAAATAATATTAAGAAATTCATTTAAAAATACCATTTAAGAGGATTGCTTAAAAATAAGCAGCAAATTTTACTATCCATGGGCCAGCAATACCACAAATTGTTGCTCAAAAAGTTAAGCAACAACTACTAGCCAAAATAAGTTAAGCAGAGTCTACTAGCCAAAATAAGCTAAGAAACCGCATGGGGACCTGCCTTTAGAATTTTTCCTTCAATAATAGCAACCCTATATTTTAGTTTGGAGATTTGAGCATGTGAATTTAGGGCAAGGCTAGAAATTCTCTCATGCAACTTAGCTTTTTTCCTTTTCTTGGCCCCTTGTCAATCATATATAGATTTTAAGTTCCTACCAAATAATTTTGTTATTTTATATTTATTTACTTTATAATAAAATCCATGAGACCACCAGATTTCATAAATTTTAAAGCTTAAATTGCACTACAAAACTCAAAATTCATAGGACCAACCACTTTAAAATTTTCCTAAAAAAATTTAATAGCATCAACTAAATATTTTTTAGGAAGCCCTCTTTTATTGGACCCTGCCCTTAAATAGGGGCTCCTCTTTTCTTGCACAAGATTATATTTTATCTTGTAGCATAATTTTTTCTTCTCATATAACCCCTTATTCCACAAAAATGGTTCATAGAGACTCGATGAGAGCCCTTCCTAATACCTACTAGCACTATTTGAAAGAAGATGGATCTAAATTAGATTGTGGACCTTCTCTCAAGAAAAAATTGCCATGTACTCATCCATTTTAATTTGAATTTCAAACTTTTTTTTTAGATAAATGCTATCAGAGGGGATAGCTCCCTTACATTGCATGATCAAACAATAAACTACCAATTACATCCTTGTACTAAACCTATTGGTTACATAGATAGTTATAGATAACAGTCAAACACCTTCCCTTCTCCATGAACTTCATTGTACTCTCAGTAGATAACCATTATCCTCAAAGCTCAGCACCCTGAGAAAAAGCTCAAAGTTGTCATTCATGACAACAGTGTGAAAAATCTCCCACCCCACCTCAATGAAGTTCCTCTTCCACTGCCTTCTTTCTTCCCTGATGGTGGGGGATTTCGAGTTGAAACAGTTGTCATCCTAATCTTCAACATAGTTGGATGGATTGAATTAGATACCCAGCACACTGACAAAGATCTTCTACGGATTCATCCTTGATTTCCAACTCCCCAATTTCTAAGAAGCTCCTAAATTTGCCATGTGGTTTGTACTTTTGTACTCCTAATAATCATGCTCTTTCTAGTTTGGGATGTTTTCTCTTCCGACGGCAATGTGTATCATCTGGGAATCCCCATCACTATCCAAAGGGACACCCATTTCATGCTCAGTGGTCTTATCCCTTATATGATACCACTTTTATTACTTTGTCATGTGTTGTCCATGTCTTCTTTCAACAATTGAGTAAGTTCTTCCCAAAGTTTTGAATTTATTTTTTCTTCCCCAATTTTCATTACTACTCTGTGATTTGCCAAATGATCTACCACCTTATGTGTTTTACGGAACGAATGTTCAATTTTGTAACCTAGGAGAAGCCTAACTAGTTCCAAAATGCTTTCCAATTTTCTTTTCAGCTTCCAATTTGGTATGTGTTTATTTTTTATAATATTAATAATTATTTGTGAGTCCCCTTCAATTTCTAAAGGTGCAATTCCCATATCTATGCAATGTTTGATTCCCTATTCAAGGGTCGTTATTTCGGCATCATTGTTAGTCGTAGCTCCCAGGTATCCATGTATTCCAAATATCATCTCCCCTCTGTGGTTTCTCACTATGCAACTGTATCCTGCCTCACCAAGATTCCCCTTTGTAGCACTGTCAAAGTTTAATTTGAACTTCCCCTCCTCTGGCGCCCTCCACCTGGCTAACTTCCTCTTATTTTGTTTAGGGACTATACAAATTATCTGAGGGGGTTTTAATGATCCCCATCTTAACTAAACACTCTTGTCCCAGTCTGTCAGGTATTCAACCCGTCTATCGAATATTTTTGTATTTACCAATTCACTGAGTTGAATTTCAAATGTTAAAGACATATATATCTTTTTAAAAAAATTAAAATATATAGGAGTTTGAAGATCTATTTAAAATGACTTATTTTATCTGAAAAATCTAAAGTACTAGAAAATTGTATTTGTATTGAGTAGCCCTTTTAGGGTTTTGGTTCAAGGTTTAGTCTATATGTTCATGCTCATGTCAATCTATTGTCCTTGTCACCCTTGTGTCATACTATTGTTTGGAGCAAGAGATCTCAAAATTTATTGTGGATTTACTTAATTCCCTCGCCTTCAAACAATTTTATTTTTTTTCTCCCTTCAAATGGGCATTAGTCATAGTGGCCCACATTTGATGTCAAAGTTGCTAGCTTGGGGAAATGGCTCATAAATACCTACACAAGTTCATACAAAATGTGGTTCACAAGGTAATTATTACGTTCTTGATGTTATTTTATATGCTTGTTGTAATGCATCTCTCGTTTGCTCTTCTGCATTACATACTTCTTGATGTGGACTTGGCATTGTGAATGTGGATTGTGCCAATCATTTTGTGGTGCTTTGATCTTGTTTTGAATACTTCATTGTTGCGAAATATGATTTTGAGTGTTTATCTTATAATTTACTTTGATATATGTCTCGTGATCATTTTGGACCAATGATGTGTGCTTATCTTATAATTTACTTTGATATATGTCTCGTGATCATTTTGGACCAATGATGTGTTGGATTCTTTCATGATGATCATGATTATGTTGTCGCATTGAGATGCATGCTTACTTTCTTGTATCTAGTTGTGAGAACCACTGCATAACCGATTAAGATACTTGACTTATTGGGTTGCAGCTATTGTGTAATATTGACCTATTGTGCTTTGATGATTGAGATAGACTTATGTCATGATTCAGAATTACCATATGTTAGATATTGATATAAATGATGTTTTGATTCATGATTAGAATGAAATATGTGATGTTAACTTGAGCAATTGATTAAAAGTAAAAAATCATATTTTGTGTTATTATATTTGTTTAAGAGACTAAATGCTTATAGTTATAATTTTTGATATACTTACATTGGAATTCAACAATTGATTATAGTCAATTGATTTGATGAGATACGAAGTTACTAATGATGTTATTACGTGACCCCAATTAGGAAATGATTATATATGTATTTCGTTATATTATGCATACATAAAAATGTATGTTTGTTGTGTTTTGTTTGATGTAGGTACAAGCCATTGACTCCACCTAGCTCCATAGGTTTGGGTGTGCCCATATCCCCCACGGTGGTTACAAGAGATATCAAACTGGCCATTAATATTACCCAGCCATAACCATCCTTCCTAATTTAGATGATTTTCTTAACTTTCATTTGTTTACACCTTTGATTACCATTTTGATAGTGTCTGATTACCCTAATGCATATTATTGTAAGGCTTGCAACAATTGTTTGCGCATGGTAAGCTATTTGTAAATTATCATCATTATAGTGTATATATTAATGTTATTTTAATATTACTATATTGATTTAATATCTAGTTGTGAAATATGACTTATTTGTATTTGATTTAATGAGAATGGCATGGTTTATCATGGGGTTTGATTGATGTTTTAAGTTTAACTTGATTTTATTATTATTGCTTTCCTCTCTCAAAAAGTGAGTTTATAATTTGTAATTGGAGTTCATTTTTAACAACACTTAGTTATTTTTCTCTCTTTTATCTCAAAATCCCTACATGTTGAATTTGAATTGTTGAGAATTGGAGATTGGACTGGTGGATTTTTGTCAATATTGGTTCAAAGGATTTGGATTGACGAATTCTTCTAACTATTCAAGAATTGCTTCCATTTATGGAGTGTGCAATTAGCATTTTCAATTTGAAGTTTTGACAAGTTTTTAGGTAGGAAACTCTCATTTCCTCTTGATTTTTTATTTAAATTGTTTCAATCTTATTGAAAATGAATCAGAAAAGGATTTACAATATTTTCCCTCCTTATAGCTATTCATTTAAATGTTTATATGATTTGTATGATTGAATTTTGAAAATGTGAGTTGCAATGGGGATATGCAACCCAAATTTTATTGGATTATTTTTAGAATAAAAAGCAACAAAAACTAGGGTGTTGGCCCTTTACACAAACAACCCACTGTCAGCATTAATAGTAACAATACTTTAACAATAAACTAACAGCAACGTACTTAAAGTAACAGAACAACATAAAAAGTCTTAACAACAGATATAAAATGAAACTAAGTCTTAGAGCTAGTAGAGGACAACAAAAAGAAAAACAAAAACTAGCCTAAACAAACTACTTGAGCACATTGCTCCAATCTTCAATAAGGTACTTAAAAAGTTCCTTGTAATTTCCTTTAGTGTCAACATCCTTGCCAAAAACCTTTTTTTGCATGAGACACATTGAGGTAGCAGAGCTATGCATGACCTATAGGTTGAATTTAGAGACACTAACCATCTTTTGTTCAATATACAACACCTTTTTCAAGGCATCCAATTCCTCCAATATGGTCCTGAAAATAACACAATTACTCACATTGTCACCTTTGTTGTCCACCTCCTCTAGCATCGCATCCTGGGTGAGGTCCAAAGCTTCATTTTTGTCACTCTGTTCAGAATCCTCGCTGGTAGATTTAACTGAGATTTCATATTTTCATGTGTCATCTACCACATCTTTCGCATTGTCTGTCGCTTCCTCACTTTCAACAGTGTCATCCTTAGATTCTTCCTTATACCCCACCAAATTCTTCTTAGCAGCTTTACCCACCAAGTGCCCAGCTAGCCTATTGGAGTGCCTAAGATTGGCACTTGCACTCTTTCTCACATCCTCCCTAGCCTCCATTTCAACCTCACTATCAACCTCAATCCTTTGTTTTTTGGCTACAAGAGAGGGTCACTAGGTCTTTATCATCTTCTCCACCTCAGAGGTGGTAGCTTGTTGTTTAATTGCTAGCATGACAGGGTTGGGGTCACAAGGGAGCCAAGGTTGGAGGGGGTTTGGCAAAGGTAGGCAATTGTGAGTGTTTTTTTTTTGTAGCCCCTAGGGAATCAAGAATGGAGTCATAGGAAATGATTTAAAGCTTGAGGCTTCAGGGGAAACCATTAAGGTTATTTGTTTATGAAAACAAAGAGCAAGGTAGAAATTATAACGGAAAAAAATTAGGCCCTGGTGAGGTGGTATAGATTTCTAAATTTGGTTTCTAGCCACGCCCAAAGAATCAAGCACAGAGATTTCAAGGGAGGTTAGCAGGAAGAAAGGAAGAGAAAGTAGGTCATGGTTTCAAAATTGAATCAAGAAAGGAAAATGATTGAAGTAGTACACCTTAAACCTACCTTCAAGGGTAAATAAATCATTATCATTAAACACACCTTCTCCCAAGGCTCCAATAGCTCAACTTACACAAACCCCCTATGCAGCTTCACCAGTTCCTTCTTTTGCAAAAAGAATTGAGCTAGGCTCTCATTATCCATCACATGAATTTTCTTCTTCCATTTAATGCCTTGGTCGAGAATCTTGCAGTAGCAGCAATGACTTCTTCATTTATCGCAAACAAAATGCCTCCCACTATGACCTTCCTCTCAACCTAGGACCTAGCAAATTGAATTGAAATATTTTCATATTAACCATTAATACCTTGTATAAACTCGACAACCCTACCCTCATTAAGAAAATGCCAAACCACAGGGTCATTTTTTAATTTGGCGTGAACACTAGGCTCAATTCTAACTTAACACAATTAACACAGTGACAAGGTGGACAAAAACCCAAGACTTAGCTCTAAAAACACTTAGCAAACCAAAACTACCCAAAAACAAAGCATTTAAGGGCTTGGAAATAGTTTTCTTTATAAATTGTCTATCATAATAGCAACAATAATTAAACATCCCTCTCCATAAAGTCCAAGTGTGTTATTCTTTTTCGACAATACCCATAGGCAGATTGCACCAGGATTTTATAGCTTGTGCACCATCACCATGTGAAATGTTAAGTAAATAAAGGTTATTTTTAGAAGCAATAGTCTTTTCATTAGCATGTATACATGAAAAATGATAACATCTAGTTATCATGAATTAATCATCCGCAATAGCTACACAAACTTTCCATGCACAGGTAAGCCACCTCATCATCATTATGCCAACCCAATTATGTGGCTCCTACAAAAAATTTCATTCATTTCCGTTGTCCCACATACCTCGAGTCTACATCATTTTTGTCATCATACTTATTTTAGCAATAATGGTGACATAGGGGTCCCACCCATTCTTCCACCTAAGCTTATGGGTAAGTGCACCAAGATGGTGTGCAAAAAGCGGGGTATAAGTGGACACTTTTTTTCTGAAATCAGGTAAACCTGAACTTGGAGGAGAAATTTGAGAGTCATCCACTCAAGATATGAAGATACTCAAAGAACAAAGATTGTAGTAATCTGAATCTAGTTTCCAAACTACTATTTTTTTTCAAAATTGGATAATATTAAGGGGGTCAAATCCTTCATGCATGAAAAACAGATCCTGATTTTTTCTGAAAAACATAACATAGTGTCTGACGTGCACATCAAAAAATTCATATTTATATTTATTGTTTTGACAAATCCTTTGGTAGAAAGATAGTTAAGAGTGAGCACTAAAAGTTGTGTATTTTTTTGTACTTTTTTGTTAATTTTTTTTTTTTATGATTTTTCGAATCGAGCATATCTTGAAAATCAGGTACGTGTCCGTGCGTGAAGCATAACTTGCACCAAAACAATCTAAAAATGCAATTTTCTTTTTTAATTTGTCAAAAATAAAGTGCACTACAATAATATATAATTTTTTAAAATTTTGGATAAGTAGATCAAAAGTTATTAAAAAAATGGTACACATATGTCTCTGAGAACTATGGAGACACTGGTAAAAGAAATTCAAGAATCATATGTTATTGTTGTTCAAATTTTAAAAAAATTATATGGTTAGAAAGATCAGAAGATGGGTGAAAATATGGTGGGAATTTTAGAAATACCTAGTTAATGAAGTGTAAACTTGATGATGACAAAGTCGAGAAACCAAGTTGATAAAACAAAACATGTCAAAAAGGAGGGAAATGGAGGGAAATCAAACTTCCAACCTGCAACTTTGTCATCCAAGCCTATTCACAAGCCTAAATAAACTAAAGCGCGTATGGGGTATTTTGAATATGAAGCGCGTACGCAGTTTTACTAAACAAAACCGCATACGGGGTATTTTGAATATGAAGCGCGTATGGGGTTTTAATAAACAAAATTGCGTACGGGGATTTAAGAAGACAAACCACGTACGGGGTTCAAATTAATAAAGTTAGATTAGTAATATGGACTTGTACGCAATTCATTTAGCATTCCATTAGGTTTTTCAGCAGGATATATACATAAAATATAACAAATATCTTTTATCTTTGTCTTTTCTCTTTGTCTTTTATCTTTCTTATACTTTAAGTTATATTTAATTTATATATTGTCCGGATGTTTGAGAGTGGTTTCACATCTCTAGGAGTCATAATGCAGATTCTAGATTTTAGGAGATCCTATAATTTTTTAGACTTAGTCAAATTTCAGTAATCAGTAGGCTCATATCATCATTCACTTGGTATCTCTCTATCTAATGCTATTTGTCTCCCCTAAGCTCTAGACCTATCTATTTTCCTATCTCTCTCATCCTCTCTTCACCTTTCTCTGTATCACTCTCTCCTCTCTCCCCAAGCTTTAGATATTATAATTTCTCAAACATAATCAAATTTCAATAATCACTAAGCTCTTATTATCTACAAAATCTACCTACCTTTTTGCACTCCCCCCTTAAAATATTTATCTAAATACCTATATAGGGAGAGAGAGGTGTAAAGAGGAGAGAGAGATATAGATAGGTTAGATAGATAGAAGTGGAGGTGATATTTAGAGATAGAGAGAGAGAGAGAGTATGGAGAGAAGGATGTAGAGAGTTAGGGGAGTTAAAAGTAGTGAGGGATGAAAAGAGTGGTACCTAGAGAGAAGGAGAGGGTTTTTTAAGAGTGTGAGATAAAGAAAAATAGATAGGGAAGGAAGGAGGGATGAAATGAGAAAGACAAAAGTAGAGAGCCCTACCTTCCTCCCTCCCTCTCTCTCACTTGAGATATCTCTCTCCCCATATCCTTCCCTCAAGCCCTCCCTTCCTCCATCTCTCTCACTTCAACTCTCTCTCAACCCCTCCCTCCCTCCCTCCCTTTCTCTCACATGGGCTCTCTCTATCTCTAGTCTCTTCTTCTCTTTCCATCAAACTCTCTCTCTCTCAACCCTTACCTTCCTCCACCCCTCTCTCTCACCTGGGCTCTTTCTCTAGTCTTTCCATCCCTTCCTCCCTCTCACTTAGTCTCTATCTCTCTCTCTTAGGTCTCTCTCTCTCTCTCTTAGGTTAGGCTTGGGAGGGAGAGAGGGAGAGAGAAGATAGAGGATGGAGGGAGAGAGGGAAAGAGAGGGTGAGAGGGAGAGATACTTGAGAGAGAAAGAGAATTGGAATAGGAGAGAAAGAAAGAGTTTTAGAGGGGAAAAGAGAGAGACTTGAGAGAGAAAGAGAAAGGGAGAGATGGCAAGAATGTGAGAGAGACAATTGAGAGAGGGGGAGGTAAATAATGGGAAGGAGAGAGGGAGAGGGAAGAGAGAGGATGGGGGAGGGAGAGAGGGAAAGATGGAGAGAATAGGAAAGAGAGACACCTAAGAGAAAGGAGGGGAGAAAGAGACTTGGTAGAGGGAGAGAGAGAGAGAGAGAGAGGGAGAGAAGGGTAGAGAGGGAGAGGGAAGATAGAGGATGGAGGAGGGAGAGAGGGAAAGAGGGAAAGAGGGAAAAAGAGGGAGAGAGAGAGAGGGAGAAAGAGACACTTGAGAGAGAGAGAGAGAGAGAGAGAGAGAGAGTGGAGAGAATGGGAGAGAGACACCTAAGAGAGAGGGAGAGAGGAGTGAGAGTGAAAGAGAGAGAGTGCGAGAGAGTGAGTGAGAGAGGAAGGGGAGGGAGAGAGGAAGAGAGGGAAGAGAGGGAAATAATGGGAGAGAGACACCTAAGAGAGAGGCAGAGAGAGAGAAATGGAAAGGGAGGGGTCAAGAGAGATGGAGAGAGAGAGATAGAGAGAGAGGGAGATAATGAGAGAGAGAAACACCTAAGAGAGGGGGAGTGAGAGAGATAGAGATAAAGGGTGAGAGGGAGAAGGGGGTTGGGAAGGAGAGAGGTAAAAAGAGTTAGAGGGAAATAGATGGAGACCATATGGTGTCCTAAGGGGTCATATGGTGTCCTAGGGGTCGTAGGACACCATATGACCCCTTAGGACACTATATGGTGTCATTATTGGTCGTATTGTGTCCTAAGGGGTCATATGGTAATCTATGATCCCTTAGGACACCATATGACCCCTTAGGTATCGTTAGGGGTCATACTATGTCCTAAGGGGTCATATGGTGTCCTATGACACCTTAGGTCACCAAATGACCCCTTAGGACACCATATGGTGTCTTTATGTGTCGTATGGTGTCCTAAGGGGTCATATGGGATCCTATGACCCCTTAGGACACCATGTGGTTTTTTTAGGGGTCGTATGGTGTCCTAAAGGGTCATATGGTGTCCTACGACCCCTTAGGACACCATATGACTCCTTAGGACTCCACATGGTGTCCTAAGAGGTCATATGGTGTTCTATGACCCCTTAGGACACCATAGGACCCCTTAGGACAACATTTGGTGTCATTATATGGTGTCCTTATGGGTCGTATGGTGTACTATGACCCCTTAAGAGACCATATGACCCCTTAGGACACCACATGGTGTCTTTATGGATTGTATGGTGTCTCAAGGGTTCATATGGTGTCCTATGACCCATTTGGACACCATATGACAACTTATGTGTCGTTAGGATCATATGGTCTCCTACGACCCCTTAAGAAACCATATGACCCCTTTGGACTCCATATGGTGTCGTTATGGGTCATATGGTGTCCTAAGAGGTCATATGGTGTTCTATGACCCCTCAGTACACTATTTGGTGTCATTATGGGTCATATGGTGTGCAAAGGGGTCATATGGTGTCCTATGACCCCTTAGGACTCCATATGACCCCTTAGGTGTCATTATGGGTCATATGGTGTCCTAAGGGGTCATATGATGTTCTATGACCCCTTAGGACACCATATGACCCTTTAGGACTCCATATGGTGTTGTTATGGGTCGTATGGTGTCCTAAGGGATCATATGGTGTCTTATGATCCCTTAGGACACCATATAACCCCTTAGGTGTCATTAGGGGTCATATTGTTTTCTAAGAGGTCATATGGTGTCCTATGACCCCTTAGGACACCATACAACCCATAACAACACCATATGGTGTCCTAAAGGGTCATATGGTGTCCTATGACCCCTTAGGACACCATATGACCCCTTGAGACACCATATGGTGTCCTAAAGGGTCATATGGTGTCCTATGACCCCTTAGGACACCATATGACCCCTTAAGACACCATATGACCCATAACAACACCATATGACCCATAACAACACCATATGATGTTTAAGGGGTCATAGGATGTTGTATGACCCCTTAGGACACCATACAACCCATAACAACACCATACGGTGTCCTAAAGGGTCATATGGTGTTCTATGACCCCTTAGGACACTATTTGGTGTCATTATAGGTCCTATGGTGTGATAAGGGATCATATGGGGTCCTATGACCCCTCAGGACACCATATGACCCCTTAGGTGTCATTAGGGGTCATATTGTGTCATAAGGGTCAGATGGTGTCCTATGACCCCTTAGGACACTGTATGAACCTTTAGGACACCATATGGTGTTGTTATGTGTCGTATGGTGTTCTATGACCCCTAAGACACCATATGACCCCTTAGGACTCCATGTGGTGTCCTAAGAGGTCATATGGTGTTCTATGACCCCATAGGACATTATTTGGTGTCATTATGGATCGTATGGTGTGCTAAGGGGTCATATCATGTCCTATGACCCATTATATGTTGTTATGGGTCATATGACCCCTTAGGACACATTCATAGATCCTTAGGATACCATATGACCCCTAAGATTACCATATGACCCTAGAGAGGGAGGGAATGGGAGAGAGATACACCTAAGAGAGGAGGAGAGTGAGATAGAGAGATATAGATTGAGAGGGAGAGACAAGAGATAAATGAGAGAGAGGGAGAGGGGGGGAGACACAGAGAGAGAGAGAGAGAGAGAGAGAGAGAGAGAGAGAGAGAGAGAGAGAGAGAGAGAGAGAGAGAGAGAGAGAGAGAGAGAGAGAGAGAGAGGGGGGGGGGGAGATATAGAGAGATCTAAGAGGTGGATGGAGGGATTGAGAGAGAAAGAGAGACCTAAGAGGTGGAGGGAGGGAAGGTGAGAGAGAGAGAGAGAAAAAGAGGGTGAGAGATAGAGAGAGTATGAGTGAGAGGGAGAGGGAGGAAGGGATGGAAGGAGAGTACAAGAGACTAGAGAGAGAGGTGCGAAGAGAGGGAGACAATGAGAAAGAGAGGTAATGAGGAAGGAAGAGAGGGAGGGTGAGGAGAGAGAGAGAGAGAGAGAGAGAGAGAGAGAGAGAGAGAGATACACCTGAGAGAAGGGGAGAGTGAGATAAAGAGATAGAGGATGAGAGGGAGAGACTTCAAAGACAAAGAATGTGTGTGTGTGTGTGTGTGTGTGTGTGTGTGTGTGTGAGAGAGAGAGAGAGAGAGAGAGAGAGAGAGAGAGTTAAGTGAAAAAGAGAAAGTGGGATGGGGAGGTAGGGAGAGAGTGGGAAAGAGATACACTTGATAGAGGAGGAGAGTGAGATAGAGAGTTAGAGGCAGAGAGGGAGAGATATTTAAGACATAAAGAATGGGAGAGAGAGAGAGAGAGAGAGAGAGAGAGAGAGAGAGAGAGAGAGAGAGAGAGAGAGAGAGAGAGAGAGAGAGAGAGAGACTTGATAGAAGAGGCGAGAGATAGATAGATAAAGTTTGATAGCCAAAGACGTTGATAGAGAGAAGGAGAGAGACTTGAGAGAGTTTATGGTGAAAATGGATAATGATAATATTGAAAGACTAAATAAATTCAACCACAAAACCCTAGCCTAACAACAACAAAGATCCACCATAACATATGAAGATTACCTAAGACAATGCAAATCAAATGAAATCACAAAGATTATACCATCACATGTCCAATAGGGTTTGGATCTCCATTCTTCCTATCTCCATTGATCTTGCTTGATATATTTGCTCTCAGATTTTATGTGTGCACAAGAGCTCAACAAAGAACGGAAATGTGGTTGCAAGTAGGCTTGATCGCATATGAAAGTTCGAATGCTAGAGTAGTCGGGCGTTGAATAGAATGATTAGGTTGATTAGTGAAGGACACATCTTCTTATATAGAAGACACAATAAGAAATGGAGGGATAAGATTGAGAGGTGTAAAAGATAAATGGTCGGCTAGGATTAGAGGGTAGGTCGAGGAAATAAGAAAATAATGAAAGGGTAGGTAGTGTAGGAATTAAGAGATGAATGGCATGTGTCATAAGTAGAAAGGGCTAATGAATTAATTAAATAAATAAAGATTTATTTAATTAATAGAAGAAGTGGGATCAATTAAATAAATAAAAGTATTTATTTAATTTAGAAAAATGATAACTTAAATAAATAAAGGTATTTATTTAAATGAGAAATAAGGCTAGAAGAGGATAAATGAATTAATTAAATAAATAAAGATTTATTCAATTAATATAAGAATTAGACTAAAGTAATTAAATAAATAAAGATACTTATTTAATTAGACAGGACAATTTTAGGTGTCTACATTTTGCCCCTCTTTGAGACAATGCAGCTTGTCGCGTTGTTTCAAAGAAGATAATATGAACTGATACAAAGTTGCCCCAAGATGGGATTGATATGCCCCCTCGAGAGATTGGATGAAAATGTCTGAAAAGATCGCAGGCAATCTCTCGATAAGAAAAAAAGGCTAGAATGGACTGACAAGATAGAGTGACAGAGTCACGGGATAAAGAAGACCGAATAGGGCTAGGGCTAGGGCTAGGGTAGTCTATAAGACAGACGAGGAGGGAAAAACATCCTCATTGTCATCCACACATCCAAGAGATCAGAGTGCATAGAGAGAATAGAACAGCAGCAGTCAACAGCGATGGCATTGGTTCACAAATTCGATTGTGTTCACCGATTTCAAAGGCCAGCAAATGCAGGAGAGCCGGTAAGTACCGCAAAACCTCCTTGTACTTTGTTGCATTAATTATTGTCATTAATGCATGTTAGATAGTGCAATAAATGTGCTCTAGGTAGGTCGAAAAAAATGTCAAGTGGGGGGAAAAATGCCAAGGTGTGTCTGTGTTGGTGCCAGGCGCATTTGTGTCAAATGCGAGTGCGTATGTGTTGTGCAGGCGCGTTTATGAATGCAGAGGTGTTTGTGCTATGTGGGTGTGTCTGTGCAGAGCAGAGGCACGTCTATATATGTCAGGCACCTTTGTGCAGAGCAGACGCGTATGTGCAGTATGTAAGCACGTTTATGCCATAAATGTGTGTTTGTGTCTTCTAGGCCAAATCAGCAGTTCTGTGATGGACATATGTTGTCGATTGGATAAGCTGCTGAGAGGATACACTCGAGCAGGTCCTCTAGGGAAGACTAGGATAGCAGATAGGGCTAGGATTGAAAATTCTATGATAGAACATACGTTGCCAATTAGGAAACTACTCAAGAGGATACACTCAAGAAGAGGCCCTAGGATAAGATAGATCGAGGCACTTTGTGATGAACAAGGAATGCCCAAAACATAGTACTTTGTGATGAACAGGGAGTACTAAAAAAAAGCAGTGCTTTGTGATGAACAGGGAGTGCAAATATGTAGTACTTTGTGATGAACAAGGAGTACCACTAAGATATAAAGCAACACTTTGTGATGAACATGGAGTGTCACTAGAATCACTAGAGTGCCATAAGCACTAGGATAAAAAGCAGCATTTTGTGATGAACAAGGAATGCCACTTTAACTGACACAGTTGATTTGCTTGATTGTAGGAGGACCTAACTATGTTGGAGTCCCAAGAGAGATTCCCTTCGACTCAGAGTTTGTGAGCAGAGCTAACATTTGAGGATAGAGCAGCAGTTCAGGCTATGGGCTTGTGATATATTTTGTATGTGCCTAAGTTTCAGGCGAACATGGGATTGTTGACTGCATTAGTTGAGAGATGGCACTCAGAGACATGTATGTTTCATTTGTTAATGGGTGAGATGACAGTCACCTTAGAGAATGTGTACAGGATACTGAGGATACCGATCGATGGGGAGTTGGTTCCTTACGATCGAGACGGAGGCGGGGATGCACTGAGACGAGTGTTTCAAGATCCAGGACTGGAGATGAGGGTTGGACACGTGGCTTGGGATACCATGACACATATAGGATTGGCGCTACCAACAGTATTGGCAAGAGTGATCAGTGGGTTCCTCTGTCCGGATAGGGCGACATGAGGATTGGTTGTGTAGCCATATGTATTTTGACATCATTGTATCATGACACTTATGATTATATATATATATATATATATATATATATATATATATATATATATATATATATATATATATATATATATATATATATATATAAGATGATTCATCCTTGCAGCAACTATATGCATGTGTACCTATATGATATATGTTTCTATGTGATGCATGTTTCTATATGATGCTTATGATATGGATGTAAATATGTACATGATGAAATACAATATTTTGGTTCTTTTATGTTTTTAATATGTTATGCATGATGCAAAATGTGAATGTATGAAATGCAGATGAATATGATGAGAATGTAGAATGTGCTAACATGTGTTGTGTGCAGGATGTGATGCAACTGTGATATCTATACGTATGTTTGAAATGCTAATATGTGGTAATGCAGGTGCAAACTAAATGAGATGCAAATTTTTTTGGTGTGTCACTATACTCAGTCATGTGATAGTTGGCTACATAGACTCGAGAAAGACAATGGAGGTTAATCAAGAAAGGGGGATGGAAGATAGAAGATATGGAAGTGAAAGAGCTTCTTGTGCATTATCATCATTGAGCGTTATTATGGAAAATAGGTTATGACAATCTAGATATATGTTCGACCCAAAAAGTCATTGTACCCATTTCATGGAGATCAGATAGTTGCAAACAAGGAATGCCCCAGTTCATACTAGACTCACAGTGTCCTCATATCCTTGGACAAGCCATAGCATTGCTAAGAGACAAGCCACAAACAACAAAAGAAAAATAGGTGACAATACCCCATCCTCGCCTTTCTAGTCAAAGACATCCTGGAGATAGAATCTCTAGTCAGAGACATCCCAGAAAAGCTAAAAGACATCTCACCAAAAGATAAAATCAAAAGAAAACCAAGACTCGACACCAACATCCACTGTAGTCCTCAAGTTTAGTGTCTCTTGTCACTTGTATAAGTCTATTTGATTGTGGTCACAATGTTTACTTTCACAAAAGGATAGATAGCACTGAACCATAATGTTGTCTGAGTCTGTTGAAAGATTTGATTTGTTGAAGCCCATTGTTGCTGCTGTGTCTCATCTGAAACTGACTGAATCCATGAAACTGATACTTTATTGCGGAGAAGATGAAACTTTATTGCGGATATATGATGCAAGTGTTGCTTTATTGCGGATTGTGCACGAATAGACTGAAGAAAATTTGGAAGAAACTGTACTCCTCTAAACATGTGATGCTCTCAGTTCCACACCCATCACTAGACGTAGGATTTGCCTTAGCCATAGATAGGAGCTGATTTATTATGGATAGAAAGGGGTGAAAAAGAAGGTTTATTATGAATGGTTAACCAATCTTGGGTAGGTCAATACCAAGCCATGATGGGAATGGGTGTTTATTATGGATGGATAGGTTGTGAGTGTATGCAAAGTGAAAGGATGAAATGGAATCCTGAAAGAGGGAGGAGCAATGTCTCTACACATGGCACTGGTGACCCGGTTTTCACCATGGTACTTGCCCAGGGCACCACCAAAGTGGTTTTACCGTTGGACAAAAAAAAATCAAAAATTCTTTACTTTTTTGGATTTTTTTTCAATTTTTTTGTGTCACAAGGCGCCTGTTTGCCAGGTTTTCGCCAAGTAATGATTTTTTATTTTTATGATTTTTTTTGTATTTTTGATTTTTATTTTTATTTTTTGTATTTTTTATATTTTTTGATTTTTTTGTATTTTTGATTTTTTTGATTTTTTTGTATTTTTGAATTTTTTGATTTTTTGTATATTTGATTTTTTTGATTTTTTGTATTTTTGAATTAGGATACTCTGAAGAGCTATGTGTAAAACTTGCGAAGGTGCATGCTATTGATAGGATCCTCCAAAGGTTCGCCATCTGGAGTTGAAAGCTGATATGCACCAGATCCGTATGCTGTTGTGATGATGTAAGGACCAAGCCAATTTGGTTCAAACTTGCCCTTCTTCTCTCTGTCTTGCTGATTCTTAGGATTTTCCTTGAGAACTAAGTCACCTACCTCAAATGTGTGAGGCTTTACCTTATGATTGTAGCTACATTGTTCCTTGACTGAATGATGTGTAGCTCGAGTGACTGTCTTCCTTGATAAAGGAATTGAGATAGAATAAGTAGCGTGTGGATTACATAGGCCCGTATGCATGTCACCTAAAGAAGTTTGGGCATCCCTGACAACAAATTCCCTCGAGGAAGCTCCATTAAAGGTCCATGATGTATCGCTAGAAGGGAATGGATGTGTGAAACAAGTGGATGAGTTATGAAGGCTTATGATTGCGAAAAGAAGTGAAAGTAGGATAGCATGATGGAGACTTAGAATCAACAAGTATTCTTTTTGACTTAAAATTGTAGAACTTTTGCCCCCAGTTATTTTGATATTAGGGGAGATAAAATCTTGCTCTTTCTCTTTCATAGTATTTCCTTGACCTTGATTTTTGCAGAGTCCAATAGCTTTTGATTTTGATTTGGACTAAAGGACTTTTCTTTATTTTTGACTTTTAAATTTTGATGTTCATAGCTTGATTTTTTATCCCCAATTAGTAAGGGCTTTTGTAATTCTTGTTGATCCAAGTCTGGGAGAGGAGTGAAAATGGAATGAGTGGATGAAATGGTAAGGCTATGTGAGTTCTCAAGAGGGCTGGCGATATGCTCAATAGATTCTTCACTGGAACCACTCTTAGGACTATTGATATCAAGAGTTGCTTGCACCACTAGAGGAGATTTGCATTCAGACTTAATAGCTACAACACTAGGTGATTCACACCAAATTCCTTACAAATTGTTTATAGATTGTTCTTGTCGACTAAATACCTTACGAGATAGTGGGAGTTGATCAACTTGAAAGATATACTCACCACATCCCATGTCTTTAATCTTGAACTTTTCTTTGATCTCTGTTTGTTTTGATGTAGAAGCTTTCAAGGATTCTGGATCCACATATGTCGATGAAGGAATAGCCTCTCAATTGGCTGGGATTGTTATTTTTGATCTAGGTCGCAGATTATTGCAATATATGAATGGATTTGGGTCCTCTTTGACGGTCACTTCAACTCCATTGTGTGGGAACTTGATACATCGATGATATGTTGAGGGAACAACTCTCATTTCATGAATCCATGGGCGTCCCAAGAGTATGTTGTATGTGAGATCAAGGGCTAGGACTTGACAAACCACATCCTTTGTAACCGACCCAACTCTAAGAGGTAAGGTGACTGTGCCCTTGGACGAACGCTCTTCATCATCATATGCCTTGATGGTAATTTTGTTTGTAGCATTCATAGCTTTGTCTGAATATCCCAATCGTTTAATAGTGCTCAATGTACTAATGTTTAGACATGTTCCTCCATCTATCAGGACTCGTTTATTCGATGTTTGTGTAGGAAGGCTTCAATGTGTAAAGGTGCATTATGTGGTTGGCTCATAGAGGCATCATCAGCTTCTGTGAATGTAAGGGAGTGTGTAACGGAAAGGTATCCCACCATGGCTTGAAACTGGTCCACGTTCAGATCAGTAGGGACAAAAGTGTCTCTCAATATTTTGTCAAGAATGGCTTTATGTGTGGGGGATATGCGTAAGAGCTCAAGGATTGAGATAAGTGCGGGTGTCTTCCCTAACTGTTCTACAAGGTCATACTTAGGCTTGGTTGATGAGGAAGCAGTGTTTTTGGCTGGAGCACCTTGCAAGGTGAATTTACCTTGACGAGTTGTAACATTACATTCAGAGGTAGGTTCGGAAGAAGATCCAATGCCTTTTAGGACAATCTTGGGTCTTTGGGTAGAAATCTCAGGTGTTTTGTCCTTGATGATAATGGTAGAGACAGAATTATCCATCTAAATGTGATTAACAGTTGAATCATAGTTATAGGATGCTCTGGTATAGTTGGTCTGCTCATCTGTGGCTTTAGCTTTTCCCTTGTCATGTTTAGGGAATGGTTCCTTAAACATCTCATGTTCTTGATTGGATGAGTGTCCTTCAATCTCAATGTCACCTCTATCAATGAGATCTTGTATGATGTTCTTCAGTCGATGACAATTTTATGTTTTATGGCCTTTGCTCTTATGAAATTCACAATACTCATCATCGTTCCACCAATTTGGTTTAACCTTTGGCTCATATGGAGGTAAATCTGGAATTGTTATTATTTTGTTTGCCACTAGCTTTTTGAAAACTGACTCAAGTGGTTCTCCCAATGGGGTGTATTTCCTTCGTGGTTTTGAAGTTGTTTGAGTATTCACTTGATTGTTTGTAGAGCTTGATCCAGAAAAAATGATTTTGGGTCGTACCGTATTGGCATCAACAACACCATCATTGACTGTGTTCTTGTTTTTATTCCAAAATCTTGGCTTGTCTTTTCCTTTATAGTCCTCTTTGTTTTCTTTGAATATTTTGATAATGCCTTGCTCAATTAGGACCTTTTCTGTTGCTAATCCTTTTTCAATGACGTCCTTGAAGGTGGACAAGAAAGCTTTTCTTAGATCATAACCAATGTCTTTGTTAATATTCTGGGTGAACATCTCTACCATTTGTTTTTGTGGAATTTCACAAGAGCATCTGCTGGCTAGATTCCTCCATCTTTGTAAAAATGATGAAAAAGACTCTCCATCCCTTTGTTTGGTGTTGCACAAGGTAGTGACTGATATGTCCGTCTCTATGTTGTATGAGAAATGTTGGATAAATGCCTCTGCTAAGTTACCCCATGACTTAATTCCAGGTGGGAGTTGAGAGAACCATTCCATAGCTTGATCACCTAAGCTCTGTGGGAATAATCTCATCAAGTATGTCTCTTTTGCTGCTACCTCAATGCAAGCTGTGAAAAAAATGTCTTATATGTGCCTTAGGATCCCCTTTTCCTCTGTACTTATCAAACTTAGGTGTCACAAAGTGTGTAGGAAATGGAGGCATTGGAATGCTTTTGTCAAATGGATAGGGACATATGTCTCTCATTGTGTAAGTTGGCTCCGATGTATTTATGTCCTCCATTTTCTTTTGTAAGTCCTTTATTTGCTGTTCCAAATTGTTCTTAGGTGGAGATCGACTTCTTAGACCATATCCCATGCTTGAGGCACCGGGTGGAGGAGGAGCATGTTGCATATATGGATGATATTGATCATACACATGTTCATATGGAGGAGGTATATAATGATGTTGTGTATATGGACCACTTGGTATAGAGTCATGGTGAGGAATGGAATATCTACTTTGTCCATGTATACCATACTCTACAGACATGTCATGAGTTTGTTCTAATGTGTTGCCCCCAAATTTGACCCGGGGTTTCCTTGTGTCTAAATTTTGATCATGCCTTTGGATATCCAATTGCTTTGGTGGTTGGTCCTTAGAATTGACATGTGATTGAGTGTATTTTTCGGCATAAGACTTCCATAATGGTTTATGAAAGTGAGTATCATATGTTTGACCATGTGTGTATGGGACCTCAGGTTTTTGAAACAAAGATGATGGTGATTCAGGCACAAGATGTGGTCCTGTATTACCTCCACTATTAGGCCTCCTTTGATCCATGTTGAGGTGAGGTTGTTGCAAAGGTCAATTTTCCATTATTTGAGACATGTCAAAATCACGAGGGATCTTGGCTCCACTTTGTGCCATCACTTGTAAAAAGTATTGTCTATCTCTCCTCATTATTTCCTCAACCAATCTATTGAAACGGGGATCCATAATGAAGTCTTCCACTTCTACTGAATGCACTGAAATGTTGTCCATATTGTCATTGTGTGTATCATTGTTGTTTGTAGTGTCCATGTTCTCAACATTTTGAATGTTTCTAGAGGCATCCATGTCAGGTAATGTGGTATGATTAGAATTGAAAAAGACATCGTTGCTATACTCATAGGAACTCATGTTTGCGGACTCTTGAGCCTCTATAGTTTCTCTCCTAGATTTTTGGGAATGGGTTTCAACCATGAACTAGGTCTTGACCAAAATGTGTGAGACTAGATGAAAATGAAAAAGAGTATGGAAGACCAAGAGTTTGGATGGAATGTAAACGAATCTGAGGTGTACTTGCAATGTCCAAAGTGTAATACCAAGTATGTATGTAGTAGAGTAGGTGTGGCTTCCATAGAGATGATAGTTTCTCTTGATGAGGTAAGTTGACCTTGACTCTAAGTAAGACCAAATGAGACCCAAAGGTGATAGACCTTGATGAGGGACCACTTAGAAAAATGTTGTTGTATGTAGTGTGTTGACAAAGTATGATGAGGACAAGCAAGTGACCTTTTGACTCAAGTTTAGACAAATGTGAATGTAATGTAAGGTGTAAAGAAATGATGGACTTTGTGGGACCCAAAGACATGTTGAATTCTAGATGAAAACCTGAAGAGATATCTTAGGAAGCTCAAGAATTCTAAAACTGTTTGCTCTTGTTTGTTTGACTGTAAATTTTTCCAATTTGTGAAGTTGTTTGTTGTGACCAAATCTGAATTTTTGACCATTTTTCCGTGACAAGAGGACACAATGTTGATGAGGACTCAATGTTTGCAAGTGTTTAGACTTAAAATGAATCAAAGAAAAAGTGTGTTGTTTGATGTAAAAATGTTTTGCATACACTTGAAGGCACAAAAGACACAATGTTTTGATTGGTCTTGAATGTTTGATTTGTTCAAAATAAGACAAGCACAATTCTTATGGTTGGCCAGGACAATAGTTGTTGATCCCACATGAGGCTATGCTATTCAAAGCGGATACTTAGATGCTTGACCCCACTGGCTCCACCCTTGGCACTCACTTCTCCGGGGGAGCCAAGCATCAGTCCCCATGAAAACTCCCCGTGGCAAACTTTGTATCTCTACTAAGAACCGTATGTGTGTGGGCCGCTCCAGAGGTCCGACCTCCTACCCCAACAACTAAAAGGATTTTGGCTTCTAAAACAAAAAGGTGCTAGTAAGGGCATCCGCTCGTGTGGCCATACATGCGGCACTTTCAGCTATGTAAATACAGAAGGCTCCCAACCGGTAGGGGTTACGCGCTACAACTGATCAAATAAATTTGATCAAACAGGTTTATGGCGAGACATAGTGTCGGTATGAACTAATCAGCACATGTTATCCATAGTTTTCACCATGGATACAGTTGTTTATAGTGGTTCGGAAGAGGTGGATTTTCCTCACTACCACTTGGGTCGTTCTCTCCTCACTAGTAGTCCTAATGATCACACGGGGAGACATGCCCTCTAAAGATGAAACAAAAAGAGCCTATTGCCCAAGACACAAAAGACACTAGTTCAATTTTAGTGCACCAATTGAAGTGTTTGATAATCTATGAAAACAAGGCACACAATAAAGATAAAAAACCCTTGCCAAAATTCTACAACAAAGATTTGTTAGTAGTTTTGCAATAATACCCCTCCTGCAAGCACACAAGTTAGGTAAATTTTTGATCCAAAAGACTTTGTGAAATAAGGGCCTTCAACAATTCATTTTTTTGACCAATTCAAAGATCTGATTCATCATAAAAAAAGACCACCTGTAAAATTTCAAGAAATTTCCAGAAATGTAAGAAAATCCAAAAAATTTGCTAATTTGCTCCAAAAATTAAATTTTTATGAAAAATCATAAAAAATTTATATAAAATGCACAATTGATCCACAAACTCTGAAATTTTTACTGGACACTCCTGATAGCCTTCAAAACTTGCAAAAAGAAATTCCTGCAAAATTTCCTAGCAGTTTGTTAGATATGAGCAAAATGATGTAAAACCCTAATTTTCAAAGATCCAATTTTTTAGGAAATATTTTGCATCAAAATTAAAATCACAAAGAACATATCCTATGTATATTTCTGAGATCTTTCCAAAAATGTAACAAAATCTGAAAAAATCGCTCATTTGCTCTCAAAATTAAGTTTTTATGAAAATGCATAACAAATTCATAGAAAATTCAAATATGCTCCAAAAAATCTGAATTTTTTCCTGAGAACCTTGGATAATGTTCTTGACCTGTAAAAAAAATTTGATGCCAAAATGCATAGCCGTTTGTGAGATCTGATCAAAATAATGAAAAACCCTAATTTTAAAGATCCAATTTTTAAGGAAATATTTTGCATCAAAATTAAAATCACAAAGAACAGATCATGTTTATAAATTAGAGAAATTTCCAAAAATATAAGAAAATCGAAAAATTCTCTCATTTGCTCTCCAAATTAATTTTTTATGAAAATTTATAAAAAAATCATAGAAAATTAAAATATGCTCCAATTGATTTGAATTTTGGTTTGAGAGCTGTTGATAGTCATAGGACACCATACAACCCATAACAACACCATATGGTGTCCTAAAGGGTCATATGGTGTTCTATGACCCCTTAGGACACTATTTGGTGTCATTATAGGTCCTATGGTGTGCTAAGGGATCATATGGTGTCCTATGACCCCTTAGGACACCATATGACCCCTTAGGTGTCGTTAGGGATCATATTGTGTCATAAGGGTCAGATGGTGTCCTATGACCCCTTAGGACACCGTATGAACCTTTAGGACACCATATGGTGTCATTATGTGTCGTATGGTGTTCTATGACCCCTAGGACACCATATGGTGTCGTTAGGGGTCGTATGGTGTCCTAAGGGGTCATATGGTCTTCTATGACCCCTTAGGACTCCATATGGTGTCCTAAGAGGTCATATGGTGTTCTATGACCCCATAGGACATCATTTGGTGTCATTATGGGTCATATGGTGTGCTAAGGGGTCATATGGTGTCCTATGACCCATTATATGTTGTTAAGGGTAATATGACCCCTTAGGACACATTCATGGATCCTTAGGATACCATATGACCCCTAAGAATACCATGACCCCAGAGAGGGAGGGAATGGGAGAGAGATACACCTTAGAGAGGAAGAGAGTGAGATAGAGAGATATAGACTGAGAGGGAGAGACAAGAGATAAATGAGAGAGAGAGAGAGGGGGGGAGACAAAGATAGAGAAAGGGAAAGAGAGAGAGAGAGAGAGAGAGAGAGAGAGAGAGAGAGAGAGAGAGAGAGAGAGAGAGAGAGAAGGGGACTCAGAGAGAGAGAGAGAGAGAGGTGGATGGAGGGATTGAGAGAGAAAGAGAGACCTAAGAGGTGGAGGGAGGGAAGGTGAGAGAGAGAGAGAGAAAAAGAGGGTGAGAGATAAAGAGAGTTTGAGTGAGAGGGAGGAAGGGATGGAAGGAGAGTACAAGAGACGAGAGAGAGAGGGGTGCGAAGAGAGGGAGACAGTGAGAAAGAGAGGTAATGAGAAAGGGGGAGAGGGAGGGGGAGGAGAGAGGGAGAGAATGAGAGAGAGAGATACACCTGAGAGAGTGAGATAGAGAGATAGAGGATGAGAGGGAGAGACTTCAAAGACAAAGAATGGGTGTGTGTGTGTGTGTGTGTGTGTGTGTGTGTGTGAGAGAGAGAGAGAGAGAGAGAGAGAGAGAGAGAGAGAGAGAGAGAGAGAGAGAGAGAGACTGACTTAAGTTAAAGAGAGAAAGGGAGGTAGGGAGGTAGGGAGAGAGTGGGAAAGAGATACACTTGATAGAGGAGGAGAGTGAGATAGAGAGTTAGAGGCAGAGAGGGAGAGATATTTAAGACATAAAGAATGGGAGATAAAGAGAGGGAAAGAGAGAGAGAGACTGTGTGTGTGTGTGTGTGTGTGTGTGTGTGTGTGTGTGAGAGAGAGAGAGAGAGAGAGAGAGAGAGAGAGAGAGAGAGAGTTTGATAGCCAGAGACTTGATAGAGAGAAGGAGAGAGACTTGAGAGTGTTTATGGTGAAAATGGATAATGATAATATTGAAAGACTAAATAAATTCAACCACAAAACCCTAGCCTAACAACAACAAAGATCCACCATAACATATGAAGATTACCTAAGACAATGCAAATCAAATGAAATCACAAAGATTATACCATCACATGTCCAATAGGGTTTGGATCTCCATTCTTCCTATCTCCATTGATCTTGCTTGATATATTTGCTCTCAAATTTTATGTGTGCACAAGAGCTCAACAAAGAACGGAAATGTGGTTGCAAGTAGGCTTGATCGCATATGAAAGTTCGAATGCTAGAGTAGTCGGGCGTTGAATAGAATTATTAGGTTGATTAGTGAAGGACGCATCTCCTTATATAGAAGACACAATAAGAAATGGAGGGATAAGATTGAGAGGTGTAAAAGATAAATGGTCGGCTAGGAATAGAGGGTAGGTAGAGGAAATAAGAAAATAATGAAAGGGTAGGTAGTGTAGCAATTAAGAGATGAATGGCATGTGTCATAAGTAGAAAAGGCTAATGAATTATTTAAATAAATAAAGATTTATTAATTAATAGAAGAAGTGGGATCATTTAAATAAATAAAAGTATTTATTTAATTTAGAAAAAGGATAATTTAAATAAATAAAGGTATTTATTTAAATGAGAAATAAGGCTAGAAGAGGATAAATGAATTAATTAAATAAATAGATTTATTCAATTAATAGAAGAATTAGGCTAAAGTAATTAAATAAATAAAGATATTTATTTAATTAGACAGGACAATTTTAGGTGTCTACAGAGAGAAAGAGAAATGGAGTGAGAGGGGGAGAGAAAAAGAGAGTTAGAGGGAAATAAATATTTGACAGAGGAAGAGAAAGGGAGGGGGAGGGAGAGGGAGAGGATGGGAGAGAGAGGCATCGAAGAGAGGGGGAGAGAGTGAGAGATAGAGATATTTGAGATAGGGAGAGAAAGAGAGGTTTAGACGAAAGAGAGGTTTAGACGAAAGAGAGAAAGAGGGTGAGGGAGATGAGAAGAGGGTGAGGGAGATGAGAAAGAGGGAGAGATACCTGAGAGAGGGAAGAAAGTAGAGAGGGAGAGGCCTAAGAGACAAAAAGGTAGGGGTTAAGGAAGAGAGAACGAGAATGTAGGGAAGAGACAAGAGAGATAATGTTGATACAAGAATGTTGATTACTGAAATTTGACTAAGTCTGAAATTTATTAGAATACTCAAAAAACTAGAATCTGCATTATAACTCTTAAAGATCTGGAACCACTCTCAAACATCCTGACAATATATACATAAAATATTAAATGTTATATTTTATGTACATATCCTGCCAAAAAACCTAATGGAATACTAAATGAATTGCATACAAGTCCATATTACTAATTAAAATTTTATTGACAGACAAACGCGTACGTGGTTTACAAACTAAAATCGCGTACGGGGTTTTAGTTCCTAAACCGCGTACATGGTTAGTATACTTTAAACCTCGTACGCGGTTTAGCTTCGGTTAGGCCTGACAAAACGAGCCTAAATGCGTATGGGGTTTTTTAAATTTGAAATACCCCGTGCACATTTTGATTTTTTTCCATGTTTTTTTTGGGGTGTGTCCACTTTTTTGCACACCATCTTGGTGCACACACTCTTATTTCTTGAAATATGCATCCTAATCAACATTACCACCAACAACCACCAAGTAGTTATCAAACTATCTATAGGGCCCCACCTTCTTATCCATGTAGGCTTCTTAGCATTTTTTCTACTTGTCCACCTCATCTTAGTGACTAAACTCTCACCAAAAGTAGTCACTCCATTATTTTTATTCATTCGATAATTCAAAACCCATTCCTACTAAAACAAATTCAAATTTAAATCATCATTCCCCAATCTTAGTCCCAAGATAACCAAAACAAGAAGGGCACCACACAACCAAACCCACCAAATATTAATCATTCAGTATGTTGGATGAGACCACTCTCCTCAATTAGGAGTCTTTGAATATTATTCGGCAAACAACCCATGCTCCTGCAACATCTGAGATGACCCAACCCCAGAACTAGAGCCACAATAGCATCAACCACTTTATTTCCTTCTCCATAGATATGTTTTATAACAAAAGTATCAAGACCTAATAGAATTTTTTGTACATCACTGATAATTCCTTTAATATTCCATCCAACCATGTTGTAGCCATTAATTGTATCTAAAATGAGTGGAATCTCCCTCAATTTCCAAGTTGTAGATGCCAATAGAGGGCAATATTTAACCTCCATAATAAAGCCATGGCCTCCACCTGATTAAATGTACCTTTATAATACTACTAGAGTAAGAAGCCACCATGGTTCCTACAGTAGCCCTTACCACTCCTCTAGTAGCAACCAACCCCTATCTAGCAACTCCATCAAAATTAAGTTTGTGCCTCCCCACCATAGGAGGAGCACACCTAGTGTTTTGACTCTTCAATATTTTTTAGTCATCAAATATAGCATATGAAAAGGGGAGGTTCCAAGTCTCTGTAATTCTGTCATCAAAGGATGAGGGAGAAAATGAGGGATAAGCCCTATTTCTGACTAAAATATTCTCTTAGAGAATCTTAAAAAAACTTCTAAACACCTCATCTACATATCTTTCTTCACCCTTGAATATTCTATTATAACTCTCCTTTCAGATGCTCCAAGAGAGGTGACGTGGGATTTATCTCCAGAATTACCCTATCAAGGGGTGGTAGGAGGGGCTTATCCCTTCTAGAGCTAGAGATTGGAGTGTATTATTCATAACCCAAGACACCTTTAATTTTTTTGAACTTTACCCCACAACTCAGTAGTGAATTGGCAATGCAAAGGGATGTGGGGAATGGACTCTTCCGCAAGCTTATATAGGATACATTTCTTTGGGAGTTGAAATACACTTTTAATGAGGTTTTCATGTATGAGGACCTTGTTGTTTATCACTATCCACCAAAAGAAGTTAATTTTTGGGATAAGTTGGGGGTTCCAGACTCTCCGCCAAAGATCCCTGATGGTACCCTCCTTTAGCAACAAATTGTAAGCCAATTTGACTAAAACGTTTCCTTTGGGATTTTTAGTCCAGACAAACTTATCCTCCTCATTGAAAATTGGAATTTTGACCTATTGCAAAAGTAGTTGTAACTAGGCAACTAGATGTAAAAGGTGGGGTTGAGTCTGATAGCATTATGTTATGTTTAACTATGACCTATGTGGTCAAATGCAGTCCATCATAGAGGAACCAAATATAGCTTGAGCTTTGTCTTTAATGTCCTTGTAGTTGGGGTGCAATGATAGAGGCGCATACCCCAACCATTTATCCTCTCATAACCAAATATTCTGACCATTTCCAATTTTTCACTTTAGGCCCATGGAAACCAACCCTTTGATTTTGAGAATATTATTCCAAATTCGTGAGCCACTTGGGAGTCCAATAATGGAGAATGTTTTATAAAACTTTTTAGAATTCAGATACTTGGTGCTCATAATACTACACCAATCACTCTTATGTAATGAGAGAGCCCACCCTAATTTATCCAGAAGGGCCTTATTGAGAAGATTAATTTTCCTTATACCCAAAACTCCCCATTTTTGGGGGAAAAAAAACATATCCAAACTAACTAGGGCCATTCTTTTCTTTTCCTCTGTCCATGTCCATAAAATTTTTCTTTGGATTCTCTCCAATTTTTCAGCAAAAGAGATCAAGATCTTAAAGAGAAAGAGATGGTGCACTGGGATGCTTTGTAGGGAGGCCACCAGGAGTTTCAATTTCCCAAAACTACTAAGCATCTTACCCTTTCATCTTGCAAGATTATTTTGTTGTCTTTCCAAAATTGAGTTCCGAGGAACCACCTCCTTGACAATTAGAGGTAGGCCCAAATAGGTACCCGAGAGGGCCATTATCTGACAACCTAAAATATGTTTGATTTTGTTTTTAATACCTTCCCTAATGTGGAAAAAATAGATGTTGTTGTTTTCATAGTTTATATGTTGTCCTAACACATTTGCATGTTGATTTAGGAATAACTTTCATTTTCTAGCATCCACAACTGAAGTTGCACCAAACAAAATGGTGTCATCAACAAATTGTTGTAGAACAAAAGAAATTAAGGTAGAGGCTGAATTAACACCTTGTAGAGTGCCCTTATCCACCATGTTCAGAAAATTTATCCCTAAGATATCAACTAACTTTATAAAAAGGTACGAGGATTGGGGATCCCCCTGCCTCAATCCTTTTTCAGCAACAAAAAAACCCCTAGGAGTTCTATTTACTAACACGAATAATTTTATAGTGGTTATGCATTCCTTGATTAAGTCAATCAAATTGCATTGGAATCCCGTTTTCCTTAAGACTTTGAAAAAAAAATCCCATCTAACTCTATAATAGGCTTTAGATATGTCAAGCTTTAGGACCATCCCTATATGACAACATCTATCCATTGAGTGTATAATCTCATGAGTTGAGATAACAACACCAAGAATTCATCTTCCTAGGACAAATCTCTTTTAAGTCATGCTGATAATTATGTCCAACAATGGTTTGATTCTATTGACCAAAATTTTATGAAAGATCTTATACACTGTATTATAGAGGCTAATGAGTTTGAAGTCTGAGAGGTACAATGGATCAAGAATTTTAGGAAAAAGAGCAATAAAAGAATTGTTCATTTTTTTCAAAAGTGCAAAAGAAATCCCTTGTAGCCATCATTATGTTAAATCCCACAATATCCCAAAAATTCTTGGAAAAAAGCTAGGGAAAAGACATCTAGCCCTGGAACCTTGAATACTCCCATAGAAAAGGTAGCAACCTTAACCTCCTCCTCAAACACTGAGATTAATAACTGAGCATTGCCAACCTGAGTAAGGGTCTCAATCACATAGTCTAATAATTGATCTAATCCAAGTACAATATCAGGTCATTCCTCCTTGTAATTATTATAAAAGTACCCAATAGCCATCTCCCTTAGCTGGATATCATCAGTAATAGTTTGGTTTGACTCATCCACCAAGGATTGGATAGTGTTCCTCTTTCTGTGTTTCAATGTTGACCTATGAACTATTTCAGTCATTGGACCCTAATTTTTGTTTCCAAAAAAAAACCTCTCTTTTCATATGATCTTTGCATTGTCTTCTTAGGGTTTCCTCCTCATTACATGAAATCTTTGACCTATCCCCATTAGCAATTTGTGTTTGCATTGCTGACAATTTGGTGTCAATCTCCTTTTTCTTAACAAAGATGCCACCAAAAGTGAACTTATTCCATCCTTTGACATTTTTCCTTATGATGTCAAGTCTTTGGGACACCCTATACATTGTCATGCCTTGAATAGGGGTATTGTACCAATTTTGAATACAAGTCTTGAAGTTCAGGTGTGAGGTCCAAATGGTTTCATAATGAAAGGGGATTAACCCGTTATAGGTTTATCCACCTAGTCAAGAAGAAGAGGATTATGATCGGAAACCATTCTAGAGAGGGCTCTAAGGGTAAAAATATAGCACAACTCCCAATTAGCAAAGACCAAGAATCTATGTGAAATTGAATGAGATTGTCCCCTTTCCTATGACAGGACCATGTAAAAGGTTGTCCAATTAACTCAATATCATGTAGACCTGTCTTATTAATGAAATTCATCAAGTCCATCATGTTGTCAGGAATAATCAACCAACCTCCCTAACTTCTCTAAGGGGAAGAGATGGGTGTTAAGGTCTCTTGCAACAATCCAATGATCATCTGGGGTTGCTAAAATCTATGCTGAAATTTCCTCCCAAACCACTATCTGACCATGACAAGTATTCAAAGCATAAATGTTTTCCAAACACAAAGAAACCTTGGTTGAAGTAAGCTTCATAGAAAGGCTGCGAGCTGTACTCCCCAAAAGACTTCCCTTAAACTTATATGTTGGCAATATAGCTTTATAACAGACAATGAAAGATTGTTGGCATTTCAATAAGGATATTGAGAAGGTTGTTGATGATTATGGATATAACTGATTAAGGATGTTTACTGTCTTGATATTATTATTTTGTCATTGATGTCAAGAAATTGATTTTCTAATTCAGTATGATGTTGCCATATCTTGAGAAGTATGATTTGAAGAGTATATAGATGTCGGTAAAAGACATAGAAAGAATATGATGAATAAGGGGATGAATAAGGTATTCAATGGGCAACTATTACCGAGTCAGACAATGATGAGATCATGATGTTTAGATTGTTTTAACATCATACATATGTTGTAAATTGTAAGGTTAATACTATACTATGTTATCAAGTAAAGAACCTAGTCGGTAAACCCTAAGGAACCTAGTCGGTAAACCCTAAGGTTATCGGTATCGGTTAATGAAGGCAAAATGTCTATCGAGTGAAGTTTAGTATTTACCGAGTTGTAACCGAGTTGTAACCGAGCTATAACAGAATGCATTAAATGTTTACATGTTGTATTTAATGAAGGAAGCTGATGAGCTGAAACTGATTAAATGATTGGTATGCCGTGCATGAAGTTTGTTAAAGAATCTAAGGCAATGGAAAGTCGGCATGAAGATCTACAACGCAGATTGAACCACAATACCCTAGCACAAGTTTCAAGAAATGTATGCAAGTTCCAAGGCGGGGTAAAACATTTTCAGATCAAAAGATGCATTGAACCTGGACAAGATTGAAGATCTAATGGCTATGATTGATCATGGGAAATGTGATCAAGGAGATTATGCAGTTACCTAATTGTTTATAAATAGGAAACCGTTGATAAACAATGTATGCGGGCAAGTGTATGCACAGGGATGCTACATAGTGATTACCGAGCACAGAAGCTTGAAGACCTGTTTGAATAACAGAGTATAGAAGCCCAACAGATGGACAAGATTAGTTCTATGTCTAGATTGTATTGAGAAAATAGGAACCTGCTTTAGCATTTTAGATGTGAAGTTGCAGATAGATATTTATTACTGTTATTTTGTGAAAGTGACAAAAAATCTCTTAACCGAGTGGACTCAACAGTCTTATTTGTAAAACCCTCTAGCAAGGTGACATTCCAATTGAGTGTTTGAAATCCTTTAACAAGGTCACTTCTAACAAGGTGAAGATCCTAACAGATCTGAGGGAAATCCCTTAACCGGGTCACATCTAGCAATGTGTTTGTAATCTTTAACAGGATTTGCTTTTAACCGAGCATACTCTAGAAGAGTATATTTCTTAGTGGGTCCGAAATCCCACAGTGGTTTTTCCCTACTTGGGTTTCCATGTTAAATCTGGTGTTATGAGGTTTATGATGTTTATATGCTTTTGAGTTTGCATGTTTAACAGTTTTGGTTATATTACTGAAGTATATGTTACCGAGGTTGAATCTGATGTTTTTATGGAAGATTAAGTTTGTATGATTCACCCCCCCCCTCTCATCTTGTTGGCTATTGGATCTATACTTATATTAAGTATCAGAACTATCAATTGGTATCAGAGCTTTGGACTTCGGAAGAAAAGTTTAAAGGCACTTGAGTTAAAGATCCAAAGATGTATAAGAGGGATGCACCGAAGCTGAACAAGTCAAGTTTCTCTACATGGCGGAAAAGAATGAAGATGCATCTATCAAGAGTTGGAGAATATGCTATATACTATCTGGAGAATGATTTTGTTTCACCGAGCACTTATCCATTGACTATGGAAGAGATAAAGGAAAAGCAAGAACATATTCAAGCAATGATTGAAATAAAATCTGCATTGACCGATTTAGAGTTTAATGATCCTGAAGGCTGCAATGATGCAAAGGCAATGTGGGATAAGCTCATATCAGTATATGGAGGAGATGAAAATGTTCAAAGAGAAAATGTAGATAGTCTAAGAGGACAACTTGAATCTATGAGGATGAATGAAGGTGAGAACATAACTCAATATAGTACAAGACTAAAGGAGATTGTCAATCAAATCAAAGGAGCAGGTGGAACTATTGAAGAAAAGGACATAACAAGTAAGTTGTTAAGAACCCTTCAACCAGCTTATGCAATCCAAGTCTCTACAATCAATGAATTGAGGTTTGTACCTAATATGCCAGTTTCTTTAGATGCTACTATTGGTAAGCTACATGCATTTGAGTTAAGTAACTTTGATAACAGTGGATCTTCGGTAAGTAAAGTTGAATCTACATTTAGTTCTTTTCATCTTGATGAACCTAATGATTTCAATGAAAGAAAGTATAAGTACTCTGAAGGAGATCATAGTGGAGCAAGTGAAAGATTTCAGAAGAACATGGAAGAAGTACACAAACTGTATGAGGAAATCAGAAAGCAGGAAGAGTTTGAAGCACTATTAGCCAGAAGGTTACCGAGAGGCAAAGATAAGTATAAAGGAAAACTACCTTTGAAATGTTTCAATTGTGATAAGATAGGACATATGGCCTCTAACTGTCCTAACAAAGATTCTACTGAAAAGAGAGATTATCGAGATGACAGACAAAAAGATAATCATTACAGAGGACACCGAGATTTCAGAAGAAGAGATAGAAAGACATGCTTAATAGATGTTGAGGAATCCAATGATGATAAATTAGATGAAACTGATACAAAGGAAGTAGTTTATGTGGCTATCAAAGATGGATCAGATGAAGAAAGGTATGAAGAAAAATCCCTAATATCACACATAAACACTAATGATTCTTGGATCATAGATAGTGGATGCTCACATCATATGATAGGAGATAAACACAAGTTTGTTACATTATAAGATTATGATGGAGGCTATGTTAGATTTGGTAATGATGCACCATGTCTGGTAAGATGTAAAGGATCTATAACACTTCTTGACAATGCAAGATGCAATGATGTTTATTGGGTTGAAGGTTTGAAATACAATTTGTTGAGTGTAGCACAACTAAACAACACAGGTTACCGAATAGAATTTCAGAAGGGAATTGTCAAAGTTCATGACAAGAATGGAAAGTTAGCTGCTACTGGGACACAAACAAAAGGTAGCACATTTCACCTTGACTGAACTCATAATAAGTGTTTGTATGCAAAGATAGATGATACCTGGTTATGGCATAAAAGGTTTTGTCATGTAAATTTTGATAATCTGATCAAAATAAGTAAGAAGCACCGAGTAAGAGGTCTACCGAGTCCTGAAAAACCTGAGAATGCTATGTGCCGAGGATGCCAAATGGGTAAGATGATGAGATCAAGCTTTACAAGTAAGTCTTACACTTCTAAGGGAATTTTAGATCTAGTGCACACTGATCTTTGTGGTCCTATGAAAGTTCAAAGTTATTATGGTGATAAATATTTCATATTATTTGTGGATGACTATTCAAGGATGATGTCAGTAATGTTTTTAAAAGAAAAATCAGAAGCTTTTCAAATGTTTAAATGGTACAAGGCAAGAGTTGAAAATGAAACAAGAAGACAACTGAAATGTCTCAGATTAGATAGAGGAGGAGAGTTCACATCTGATGAATTCAACTTATTTTGCAATGATCATGGTATTAAAAGACAAGTCTTTGCACTGAGAACTCCACAGTAGAATGGAATAGCTGAGAGAAGAAAGTGGTGTTGGAGTATGTTAGCACAAAGGAACAAATAGCAGATATCTTCACCAAGCCACTACCAAGGGACACTTTTGAATATCTCAGAAGTAAGTTAGGGGTCCTACCCCTATCTTCTATTCACTGACTGAGTTCGGTGAAAGCATCAATTCGATGACTCTATCGAATATCTTTTAGGAGTTGATGGTGATTTACACCCTTTAGGATGTTTTCTAAAGGTGTACAGGAAATAATAGAGGAAATATTACAGGGAACAGGAATTGAAGACAAAATGCTCTGACCGAGACTGAATTGATACACAACAGCAGGAAATCACTTCATACAGAAAGAAATTATGTTTTAGTTCTTTACTTTTTGGCATTGTTGTCAAAGGGGGAGAAGACTACTATAAAGGGGAGAAGACTAATGAGAAGACTACAGATTGGAAAGAAGACTGAAGAGAAGAGGAGAAGTCTAATGTATGGGGGAGAGCATTTCAGCATTTCTGAATCAGAGCAATCCGAATCTTTTAAGGTCAAATCAATTGGTTTTGCCATCAATGCCAAAGGGGGAGATTGTTGGCAATATAGCTTTATAACAGACAATGAAAGATTGTTGGCATTTCAATAAGGATATTGAGAAGGTTGTTGATGATTATGGATATAACTGATTAAGGATGTTTACTGTCTTGATATTATTATTTTGTCATTGATGTCAAGAAATTGATTTTCTAATTCAGTATGATGTTGCCATATCTTGAGAAGTATGATTTGAAGAGTATATAGATGTCGGTAAAAGACATAGAAAGAATATGATGAATAAGGGGATGAATAAGGTATTCAATGGGCAACTATTACCGAGTCAGACAATGATGAGATCATGATGTTTAGATTGTTTTATCATCATACATATGTTGTAAATTGTAAGGTTAATACTATACTATGTTATCAAGCAAAGAACCTAGTCGGTAAACCCTAAGGTTATCGGTATTGGTTAATGAAGGCGAAATGTCTACCGAGTGAAGTTTAGTATTTACCGAGTTGTAACCGAGTTGTAACCGAATGCATTAAATGTTTACATGCTGTATTTAATGAAGGAAGCTGATCAGCTAGAACTGATTAAATGATTGGTATGCCGTGCATGAAGTTTTTTAAAGAATCTAAGGCAATGGAAAGTCGGCATGAAGATCTACAACGCAGATTGAACCACAATACCCTAGCACAAGTTTCAAGAAATGTATGCAAGTTCCAAGGCGGGGTAAAACATTTTCAGATAGAAAGATGCATTGAACCTGGACAAGATTGAAGATCTAATGGCTATGATTGATCATGGGAAATGTGATCAAGGAGATTATGCAGTTACCTAATTGTTTATAAATAGGAAACTGTTGATAAACAATGTATGCGGGCAAGTGTATGCATAGGGATGCTACATAGTGATTACCGAGCACAGAAGCTTGAAGACCTGTTTGAATAACAGAGTATAGAAGCCCAGCAGATGGACAAGATTAGTTCTATGTCTAGATTGTATTGAGCAAATAGGAATCTGCTTTAGCATTTTAGATGTGAAGTTGCAGATAGATTTTTATTACTGTTATTTTGTGAAAGTGATAGAAAATCTCTTAACCAAGTGGACTTAATAGTCTTATTTGTAAAACTCTCTAGCAAGGTGACATTCTGATTGAGTGTTTGAAATCCTTTAACAAGGTCACTTCTAACAAGGTGAAGATCCTAACAGATCTGAGGGAAATCCCTTAACCGGGTCACATCTAGCAATGTGTTTGTAATCTTTAATAGGATTTGCTTTTAACCGAGCATACTCTAGAAGAGTATATTTCTTAGTGGGTCCGAAATCCCACAGTGGTTTTTCCCTATTTGGGTTTCCACGTAAAATCTGGTGTTATGAGGTTTATGATGTTTATATGCTTTTGAGTTTGCATGTTTACCAGTTTTGGTTATATTACTGAAGTATATGTTACCGAGGTTGAATCTGATGTTTTTATGGAAGATTAAGTTTGTATGATTCACCCCCCCCCTCTCATCTTGTTGGCTATTAGATCTGTACTTATATTAAGTATCAAAACTATCATTATACAAATCTCACATTATGGCAACCCCACCTAAGGCACCGATAGCATCACTAATAAGGAAATAAGAACTCGACCAAATATAATCAACACCATTATGAAAAACTGCAGTTGTCATGTATTAACTTCCTAGAGTAATAAGATATCCACCTTCCTCTCAAGTATACAATTCATTAAGACATATTTATTTTGAGGGCTATTGAGGCCTCTAATGTTCCAAGAAAGAAACCTCATTTTGAAAATTTAGAAACCAATTCCAAGGTTTGTTGTTTGTCATTGGTAATTTCCCTTTGCCTTGTTAATCTCTAGGAGGGTCTACTAGTTAGTCCCCCCCCTACCCCAACATCAATATTGTTATTCTTTATTTTCCTCTATTGAGTAGCCCACCCCTCCTCATCATTTTGGACTATTGAGGTCTCTCCAGGTGACATTTGGTCACTCGACAAGGACCTTGGTGAAATACAAGTCCTTGGGATATCAGGCAAAGGAGCTAATGGAATTTGTGGACTCCCATTTGAAGTGGCCAACACATTGGGTGAGGGAATGATCCTACTTCAACTATATGGGATTGGGATTTCATCCTCCTCTAGTGATTTCCCACTGGCTAAAGTAATCTTAGTACTCCCCTCCTGGGGATTGATAGCTTTGATTGGGGTCTCCATAATTTTTGAGATCCCATTAGTGAATGGGTAGTCCTTGTTTAGATCCTCTTCTTGGTCGCCACCTTCTTCCTCCCTAGGGGTCCTCCCTATATCTTTCAAGACAACTTCATCCACACTTGGGGTACACTCAGTATCTTGTAGTACACCATCAGTAGGGGTACCCCCAAAATATTTCAAATCCACTCGGGGGGTTACCCCAGTATCCTACAATACCACATCCTTAAGGGAGTACTTCTCTTTTAAATTTAAAATATTTTTGGGAGGAACCTTACACCTAGAGAGTAGGTGTCCAGACTTAACAATTTTGGAAAAACACTATGGCATTTTCATACATTATTGCTTGTGTCTAACTTCCAAATTTAGATTACAAAGAGATGAAATTAGGAAGGACTTTGTTAATATCAACATTCACGTAAAAGTGTGCAAAGACTAACTTGAATTTTTCCTTTCTCACCTCATCAGTAGCAAAAAAATGACCATAGGAGTTACCTATCCATTTGAAAATCTGTTCAACCTAGAATTCTAGCGGGAGACCCAAAAGCCGAACCCAAATAGGATCTATCTTGTGTAGGTCAATAGTAGGGTCAAAGCTCTATTTCCATCTACAAATGGACAAATGATTCTTGTCGTAGGACCATGGCCTCATGGTGAGAACAATGATGAGGTCTTCCTCCATTATGAATTTAAAGAGGAAGAGACCACCCAACATAGCACTAACCATGACACTCCCTTTAAGCTTCCATTTAATAGAAACCTAAATATGGAACATATCAATGGATGGGTGGAGGGAGAAAAACTTTCCCATAAGGGTAATATTCATGGAAGACACTATGTGATCCATCACAAAATCTGAAAACATACTAGTTGTTCCATCATTTGATTGTAGGTATATTGGGGTTATGTCATGAATTTTCATAACAAAATTACCATCAAGAAGCGCATTTTTCCACCCCTTGGGATGCAAACTTCCCTTTGGATGTGCATGCTCCATATTCTTATTTTCCACAAGGAAATCATCATTTCCATCTGTAGCTAGCACATAAGGTTGAGTTGCACTTGCTCTTGCTTTTTCAAAAGTTGATGGGGCTAGTTAGGCATCAACCAAAGTCCTAGTGAGTACTACAAAAATATCTGTAGTATGACCCCTAAAACATGACACCATATTTACCTTGGCATCATCAAGAGGGGCTAGTGAGACATGGTCCCCCTTTGGAGTAGATTCCATGTGTTGAAAATTCAAAAAACAAAACAGGAAGGTTGCAAAGCACCCGAGCAGGAAAATTTTGGAAGCAATTTATTGCATTGTTTAATGGGCATTTTGTGATGTTGTGTTGATAAGGATCAATGGATTTTATCAGGTTTTTGATTCTTTCACTTTTAATTTTATATGTTTTTTGGAGGTTCATCAATGATGGATGGCCTCTTGGACTAGGGGAGGAAGATATATCTTCTCAAAGATATCTACCTCCATAAAGAAAGGAGATCTTCAATAAAGATGAAATATTCAACATTAAGAAAGGGGAAGGATATCAAAATACACACCTTCCCTATTTATACGAGAGGGAATTCTTTGACGAAGGATTGCACACTTTAAACACCAAGGAGAGATCATTTATAGAAGACATATGATTTTAACCAAGGAAGAGGTCCAACTCAAGCATACACACCTCCAAGCAAGGATAAGATCCTTATGAAGGACAAACAATTTTATGAAAGGAAGGATATCCTTATAAGAAAATACAACTCAACAAAGGGAAAAGGATCCTTAAGAAATGAAGGAATGATTTGAAAAATATTAGCCCCTAACGTAGAGACAATAATAATTAGGCTGTTATGTTGCTAGCCAAGTATGATTGTACATGATATTGCACCACCATAAATGATATAAATAAGCCTGTAAAATATAAGCTACTAGTGTCACAAATTAAGGGACAAAATAATAGGGCTAAGGTGTGCTAAGGTATTATATGAAAATTTGGATTTAGAAAATGATAAAAAATAGATGTTATAAGAGCCTTATCATGTAATTTTGAACAAACTCCTTAAATGATCTATAATCAGAAAGAGAGTGAGTATAGACATGATGATAGAGAAAAAAAATGTTACCATCAATTTTTTTAAAGTTATACCTTTGTCTTAACAAAGGAAAATTGATCTTTGGATCATATTTAAGTCTCCAAAAGATTCTTTCTACTAGAGTAGAATTTATTTTTGGAAGGGAAAGGTTAGGATTTGATTAATGAATTGGTAAGGAAGGAGTAGGGAATCTTATGCCTTATTTAGTATATTGGGATGAGGTTCTATAGGGAATTTTATTCTTTGTTCCATACATTGAAGACCATGTCCTCTATATCCTTGTGTAAAAATCATGTCAAAACCACATTTACAATTTATTTGCAAATATAATAGGGAAGGACTTTCATAATAGGCCTCATTGAAAATTGTTGCGTAAGTATACTTTGGAGCACCAAAAGGATACATAGAAGAAGAAGGATGGATCCTTGCAGGAGGATGCAAAACTTAATTATCATCATTCATGTCCACTTGGGAGGTAAGAGTCCTTTTTCATTAACTTGTTGGGTTGGGAAGAAGTGTTTTCATCATCGAATGTTTCATTTCCACTCAACATAACATTAGGTGACATATCATTAAAGAAATGTATTACATTATCCAGTCTTAGAACATGTTGATGGTCAAGATAAGATCTAGGAGAATAAGGAATATGTAAGGTGATATAAGTGTTGAGAGTTGGATTATTAATGTTTGAATCACGTTCCTATTGCACCAAAGTAACCAAATAGGAAGAGGATTCATCATTCCTCTTCAATGATACATCTCCATTAAAGAGATCATTGATAGAAGTATTAAATATTTACCGATGGATAAGGGATCCTCTAGGAGAGGTACATGCATGATTCATTTCACATCATTTATAGGAGGATTATCAAGAGAGTAACATGAAACATCTACTATATCTTTTATGAAATCCAAACATCCTATGAACATATTTAAAAACAGTGTCATATAACAACATGAAATATGTATTTTAGGCTTTAGAAATTAAGTAAATATTGGAAACATCCTTGAAAACTTAGCTATGCAATACATTAGAATGCAATGATTCAATGCAAGAAAAATGAAGTGAAATGAACCACCTTTCAGCAAATGATTTTGATAAATGTAGCTAATGAGTAATGTAATCAAATGTGAAAGTGCAAACCAATCAAGTTGTTTAAGACCCATCACTAAAATTTAGATTTGAAAATAAAAAAATAGAATTAGCGCTAGTATAAGACACGTCAGGTTCACCAAAATGAAAAGGAGGAAATAGGAGTCTTATCCTATTAATGTAAACTAAAAACTTAAATCATCACTATTTCCACTTTTTATTGGAGGAAGATAATCAATAAGATCCAACTTCAGTCTCAAAAGGAGAGATGGGTGTTATGCATGTGATTATTTTACTTTTTTTTTTTCTTGTTGTTGATTAGATATGAAGATATAAGAATTATGTAAAATGATAGGAAATTGACAAGATTCAACATAAATAGATAATATAAGATCAAAAAGTAAGTGCAGAAGCACATATCTAAAAAATGAGATATAGAGAGGAACCTTCCTCTAAAATCTGAGCTTGAAAATGCTAGTTAAGTGTGTTAGGCAACCTAGAACCAGATGTGTTTCCGTAAGCTAAACCTTTGGATTCTAGATCAAGATGAACTTTGTATAACACTCCATCTAAAATTTAGCCAAAAAGTGTTGGTAACATGTACAAATCGACATAAATCATGAGTTTTTACCTATTTGAAAAAGTTGAAACTATATGTCTCAGTCTACTCTCTGAAACTCTGCAAGTTTCAGTTGTTAGATATGTAACCTTTGTGTTATATAGGGACTTGCTTAAGTTAAATATCAACTAGGAATTAACATCCACTACAACTATGATTTATTATAAAAGAGAGATTGCCCCTATAGGATAGAGGCTAAATTTGAAAGGAAATGTCAAAATGTAATGATATTTCCTTAGGATTGATAATGGTGGTGATGCAAATGCTCTTTAGATAAGACCTTCAAGGGTTGATTCAATAACATTACATGATAAGAAATAAAAGAATCAATCCTAAAAATACACTCGAATGTGGGTTGTTGTGGCTTGCTGCTCCATAATGCTCATATTTGAAGACACTTAAAAATTCTTTCTCTAGGAATGATCTCAATAATGCTAAAGTTGTTTAGTATTGAAAATAAACTAGAAATTATTCCTTTATAGATGATTCACAAGTTTGTTCCTAGTTTAGGTTGACTTCCAATTGTCATATCAAAATATCGAGATTTGAAAATAAATGGTGAGAATAAGACACTCCGACACATTTGATTTTGGGCTCTTTTTAGGGGGACTATGGGGCTAGGCACCCTAGTCCACTAGGACTATGGAACTAGGCACCCTAGTGCACCAAAAAATGGAGAAAATAAGGATGGATGTAGAGTAGAAGTTCCTAGGACATAAGATTTAGACACCTCATGAGCTTATGGTGATAGTTTGGTAGTGATAAAGCTATAAGTATGCTTGAAATGAGCTATGAGAGGGCACACTAAAGAAAGGGCCCAAAAAGGAGTGTGAAATTTTAAAGGGTTACAATTTATGACAACACACAATCTACCCTCTCTTTTTGGTTGAATACTTTACTTTTGTACTAGTGGGATATGGCTTGCATGATTTTAACTAAATCTATGCGAACTATTACATGCCAATCAAAGTCATCATTATTTATATATCTACATCACTTATAAATACAAAAATGAAAAGGATTGAATGGATGACATATAGTGATTGTATTATGTACTCCATGATTTGTGCTACTTTGATTGACATAGTATAGAAACTATTCCAAAATGGATACTATCTTAAAGGAGTGCAAAGTTGCCATGCATCTTTGAAACTTTATTGTTGATTCTATCATTGGGCCTAGAAATGAGTTAACTAAGCATTATCATCTAGTAACATACCCCTTAGTAGTTGTTGGATCTAATAAATATTTATATAGTACACACATTGTTGGATGATATTTTTTTAAATCAATGGTTCAAAACCTTTTATACTTTAATGAGAAAATGGGGCTTTCCATTTCCATCTTTGATATTCAACCAATGGCATGACTAAATAGATGTGTCAATTTTGTTCTCCTCAATATGTTTCATAGGTGGTATCTCCACATGTGTTTCCTACGATACACTTCTTATTTATTCTTTCAATGAACCTAGACCCACCATATGAGTTGATTCATATTTTCCAACCAATTATTCAAGATACAAAATATATTAGACACATAAAAAAAGGGACTCATGAGCTATTGCTTTGATTATTGATTCGTATGGGAAGGAAAGGGACCTACACGAGAGTTGAAAATTGTTTACTTTTAACAAATGACACAATATTATAATGTAGTAAAACCTACTAACATTTATAACTTGCATGAAAAAGCCGCATGGAAACATCATATAATTGAATCAATAGCTTTGATGTTTCCTTTTTTTCTCATTGACCTCTTTACAAAATGGGCCCCACCACTTCTATGTTGGATATATCCACTAATAATGTAATTTTAGAAACTTGTCAGATTGACAATATTTAAGCTTTGTGAGATTCTTATGCATGGTGATACTCCCCCTTAAATTTGTTTCTTATTCCCTTCACAATAAAATAATCAAAAGATAACTTGATAACCTAGTAGCAACATTGACCCGAAGAGAGAAATGAAGAGCAGAACTCTAAAAGCTACACACAGGTCCAAACCTTTAACTTAAATTCATATCTCTCAAGTGGGGATCATGTTTTCCTCTCTCACTAGTAACTACATCATAAATTATTAGTTCCCGCCGATAAGCAGGATTACTTATGCATCGGTTAGATGCAATTTTATCTTTTTGCTGTCCAATCATGTCATTGAATTAAAAAAATCTATTAGCACTTCTATAGTTTTATTATTTTTACATATTTTAATAATATTATCAAAATTATTTATTTCCTTTCCTATTGGCTTATACTTGCTACAGTCATTAGCATAATTCAATTTTTTTCCTTTTATTTGTAGAAAAATATTTATTTCTCTAGTCTTAATAGTTCGGTCTGAATAAAATGGGAAAAAGTAAATCTAGAAAGATCTAAGAAAGTCAAAAATCTTATCCTCTTCTTTAATGCAAGGAGAAAGGATCCAATCAGATGTAACCAATTGTTAGAGAAATTTGGACAAATCTTATCCCATTGAATGTGTCTTTGAATGTAGAGAATGATATGAAATTATTGCCGCAAATGAATTTTTGATAACCTTCATTTCACAGGCATAAAACATCACGATGGAGATGCAAGGCGCTTCCACTTAAACGCTATCGAGCCCTTTGTTGCGCTGCAATTTGGCAACCTTTTTCCTGCAAAAATATCAACAGCCATAGCATGAAGCTTCCTCCGTAGGGTAGGGAAAGTCAGATTTTAACTTCTACTCTTTATTAAATATTTTCATTAATCAGATGCATAGTTTTGATTTGCTTTTTTTGGTTTCAAGCCATTGCTTTTGTGCAATATATGTAGCTATTACAAAAAATTTCACTAGCCAAGGGTTTTTCTTTTTAAGAATCGTATTTAATATTTTTCAGTTTGCCCAAGTTTAATTTATGGCTTTTGATCAATTCATTTCTTATGTTAAGAGGCAACTAGAGTTTTTTACGCTCTCATAGTTTTTTTACTACACCATAATTGACATTTTTTATGCTATTGATTGTTGATTATGTTTGTTGCTTGCTCTTTTGGCTTTTGTTGTGGCCAGGCGGAGGTGCAGCAGGTGGTTTCTCTGTAGCGGGTTTGGCTGCCTTTAATGTGTTTGGGGGCTTCTATTATGCTTTTTTGGTTAAAATTTTGAAGGGAATGTTCCCTGATTTTTACTTGAAAAAAGTTTTGTTTATTTTTTCAATTGCAGATTTCTCTTCTGCTCTTGGTATAGGATAAAATGATACAAATGGTCTTTTTATATTTATGGCGGAGTACTGAATTCACCAAGGATATGTCAGGGATTTTGGGGATTCAATTATGAGATACCTTAATTTGTTTCCGCCTGAATTCCCCAAGGATATGTCAGGGATTTTAGGGATTCAATTCTGAGATACCTTAATTTTTTTCAGATAAATTCTTCTGATATTTCAAAGTCATTACTGTTAAATCTGTTTGGAAGTCTTTCCTTTTGCTATAGTCTAATTCTTTTTGAAAAAAATTGGCATTTTTAGCTAATTCTGTTTTGAAATTTTTTCCATTATTTTGGTTAAAATTGTATGGAGATTTTTTTAATTTTTTCAATTAAAAATTGTAGAAATTATTGTTAAATGTGTAGAATATTTTCACAGCATCCCCAGTTCTTCCATAGGCTATCTCCCAATATTGCCTATCAAAGTAAACATTTCAGATTCAAAATTGTAATAAATTTACACACGGAAATGAACTGTATTGTTTGGGTATAAGTAAAAAATTTAAATCTTGAAATTGATTTAGTGGTTTGGGGAAATGGCCATGGTTTTGACAAATTAAAACTGTTCATATTTTAATATGAAGGTTTACCTGAGACTAAAATACTAACTCAAGAAAAAATGGAAATATTGAAAATTTTGCATTTATCACCTCTTACAATCCTACTAGAGATCATTTATTACTATTTACCAGGTAGTCAATTTTTCTTGATGCTTATAGTTTCAACCTGCAGTTGAAAGACATGGCAGACTGCATCAAAGCTATTGATCTAGTTGTTGTTGTGGTTGAGGAAATATTTAGACATATTTAAACTCTAGGCAACTTATGCTTTCCTAGAAATGCCTATTATATCTTAATCAAAATGGTGCAATTAGCTTAGGAGCTATATAAATACATAATGGCAGATGAAATGGTCATTGCTAATATTCTATAAACTGTCACTTATTTCTAGATCAGTATTAAGTTTGAACTTAAAGAAGCTTTTAACTCCACAGTATTTTTAATAGTAAAACCATGCACAAATTCCTAATTAGATCCCTTTTGCAAAATTAGTACAATTCTTAGAGATAATTATTTATTACATTCCAAAAGAGGAAAGCATTATTGAAATAGATATTATACATACAAACAGGAAGCCCAACGAAATGTAGTGAACCATAACTTCAGAAATACCAATAGAATAGCGAATAAAATTTCCAAACATCATAAGTTCATCAGTTTTCATGAAAAATCACATTATTACTTTTTTCAATGTATTTGTATTGTTTGTAAAAAAATTAAAAGCAACCAAATTATGTACATATATTTATGAAGTATAATGCCCAAGAAAGGAGTGAGCTGTAGGAATTTATATGAGCAAATGCAACACAATTATACTACAACGAGCACAACATCTATTGAAAATATTGCAATTAAGAAAGATAGAGATGACCAAAATAGAATTTTAATGAAGAAATGGATTTTACCTAGCTCCAGTAGAGTTGGAGGTCCCTGGTCTTTTGATGGGTACAAACTTGCAATTTTTTTTTGATAGAATTATATTGATTCAAGCACAGATCTGTACAATAGACAAACATGGTTGAGAGCCAACAATGGCAAAGGCTCCCCCTCTTCTTCTTCTAATCAATTTTCACTTTCTTTCACAATTTTAGAAATTTGAACTAATGGAAGTTGTTGAGATTTAAAGATTTCTAAACGAACATGAATGAAGTGGGTGAATTAGAATTTATTAATTCCGAATCTACAATATATCTGACTAAAAGCAGGTAACTTGCCAAGTTTTATGTATATACAAATGGTGGATTCAAGATATTTTGAATTGGCTATCTCCATTGCCAAGTGCCATATTGTTATGGACACACATAGTGTATTCATGTATCACCAAGCTACCATGTGGGCACGTAGTCTTTTTACATGTTTTTCTAACATTACCTGCAAGAATTGTTTATTGAAGCAATTGAAATTTATCGCATTTAATAATATTGTTTATTGAAGCAATTGAAATTTATTGCATTTAATAATATTGTTTATTGAAGCAATTAAAATTTATCGCATTTAATAATATTGTTTACGCAATTTCTATGTGGTTGAACTTTTTTTCAAGCACTTTATTACATATTCTTAAGGATCCAAGTTGATTTTTAGTACATCTCTTCTAATTATTGTGTGAATTAGAAATCTACAATATATCAAATTGTATTTTACGATGTATAAAATATACAAATCTTGATTCAATATCAACATCTCAAATCTTTCTTTATTGGTAATTCAATTAAATTATAGATGCCTAAAGAAATAGTTAATTATTTTTACATTGGAAGATAGTATATTTTCTCTTTTTTCAACAAAATTCAAACTCTATGGATAAAATTGATGAGTTCTAAAATTCTATCAGATTAATTTTATACTATGATTTTTTCTTAAATGATTAATTTCAAACTATTATTTCAACTTATAATTCTAAACTACAAATTAATTTAAATACTAATTTAATATAATATAACTTTGTATTTAATAATATAGTAATTTATCATTATTACTTGTCTTATATTAATAGCTGATGCTCTGCAAAATGGAAGGACTAGTTATGATAAACAAACACAAACAACAAGAAACCAATTTGTTAGTGTTAGAAATCACATGGAAAACACTATCCTAAGCAAGCATATCAAGAAAGACACTACAAAACAAATAAAGAGCTTAATGAATCTACAAAATGTAACTAAACATCTCCATATGCTCTCTACCATGCTGGTAGCTTCTCCTTCCTTGTTCCTATCCTCTCCAAGTCCCAAATAAGTGTAGCTCTCAGCATATTTTTGCACTATGGATGCCTTATGGAGGTTCAAGATTGAAAATACTTTTAAACTATGCTATGCAAGTGTAAAAATAAGCTAAATATGAGATGCTATGAAATGAACTAAGATTTATTTTAGTCCAAAATGACAATATATTAGTGATTTTATGCTAAAATTCTCTCTAAAATTGACTATAGATTAAATGCATACAAGTTTTCAGGATTTGGATTATGAAGAAATGGGCTCTATTTATAGGAAAAATGGAGCAATGGATGGGTGAGATTGAATAATCTCAACAAGGGTCAGGATTAAATGGTTTATGATCCATGTGAGCACTTTCAACCCAATCCCAGGATGACAAATGTCAACATGAGATGGGTTGAGGGGAGAGGGAATAAGCATTAAATGCTTGACATGACCTGAGGGTTAACTTGGGAGGTAGGGTCAATGTTGAGTTGAATGGATAAATTCATTATCCAAAGAATAATGCTTTTATCCAATGGATAAACTCTTTTGCAAGAGTTATTGAGGATAACCATGGTCAAAGCAATAAATGCTTGAGGAGACACATTGGTTACATGAGGGTTGAGTTAGGGGTCAAAGTCCCTAACCATGGGTGCAAGTGGATTTAACCATAAATGGTCATGTAAGAGCCATTAGTGGTTTGGAAGACTTTAGAGGTTAGATTGTTGAACACACAAAGCAATAAATACTTTTCAAAGACTTTGGAGTCTTTGAGAAGTGACTCCAATTTGCTTAGGAATGTGACAATATTTAGGGGATGGATTAGGCTAATTAAGAAGGGGTTAGAAGAATCTAGAAGGGGGTTAGGATTGCAAGTGGGTTTGGTGGGTGAGAGAAAATAGGATTTTTATTAAAATAAAATTCATTTATTTCAACTTGTGGTTGCAACTTGCATTTGTAGGAGAATGCAAGTGGGGGGGAGTTAATGATTTAAATAAATGTTTTATTTAATTTATTTAAAAGAGGAAAGGGGATTAAATGAAATAAATAGAATTTATTCATTTAATTGATTGTGAATTTGATTTAATGAATTAATTAAAATAAATTAAATAATTTAATTAATTAATAGTAGAATGATTTGAAGATGAGTTAATTAAATGTTAATTTAATTAACTGTTAGCTAGTGGGTTTTTAATCAAATAAATAGCAAATATTCATTTAATTAGACTGGACAGATTTATGTGACTACAATAGCAATTATTTTGAAGAGTGATATCAAAACAAAAAATTTAAATTGAATGATGATCATATGCAACTTTAATAGCAACTATTCCTTACAGTAATATCACGATTGAATTTTCATAGTAAGAGAATATCCATTACTACTTTCTATGTCAAACCATGTTCAATAAAAAAATAGCATTTGTATTTATGAGACCAATTACGAACATAACTTTCTAAAATTACTTCTCATGATTTGCTTAATTGCTAATCAAACAAGTATTTTTGTAAAATTTATAACTTACAAATAGAGGAGATTAATGATAGATTGTTGTCTTAAATTTGTTCATTCATCAAATTTTACAATTCCTTTTTATGAAATTTATTTGGTTACTCACGAACTCTGATGATACAAAATGCATATGTTTCAAAGGACTCAACCTCAAAGCCTAGTATGAGGAGACCTCATGTCCTCCATTGCCCCAATGATAAAGCTTTTTTTTCTTGATCACCCTCATAATAATGTAACATGCAACCATAAAATATTAATTTATTTTACTTTCATGCTCCAATAATCATTCTTCTTGGAGTGCCCCCTCAAAGACGAGTCTCTATAATTCATTACATAACTTTGTGTAGCTCAAAGATCAAGCTAAACAAAACGCTTCATACAAAAAATTACAACACTAATCTAAAACATCTCGGCAGGAACTTGACGCTTTGCGTCTCTTGTTTAATATTGCACACTTTTTGGTTTATTAAAAGGAAAATCCTAATTAATTTGACTCATCTAGAATTTGTCTAGGAAGTCAAAAGAATCAATTATAAATGACAAAACAAGTTACATCAATATCTTATGAGAATAGTGCATGACTACCTATATTCTTTGATCCTTACTCATCATTAAATTGCTCTACCTAGGAACTTGAGGAATAGGACAATAAATACTTCACAAATTTCCCAAAAAAAATTAATGACACCATTATTTGAAAAGAACGCATATCAATTTGAATCGAGCCTTTCCTAGTCTTCAAATTTTTGTAAGATTATTCAAGTGTATGTGAAGTTTAGATTTATATGTCAAGTTTGCTTTTACAAGCATATCAACTTTTGCACATGTAAAAAGTAGATCTAATAGATATAAATATGGCTTTGAGCTTAAGAGTGAATAGAAGAATTTATAGTCTCAATGGCTAATAGAGTAAAATTTTCTAATATTTTGATAGACCAATTTGTGATATGTTTGATAATTTTTTTACCATCAAATGAAAAACAAAATAATTAAATTATTCTAACTGAAAATAATGATTATTTATACTAATTTGTTTTTTTAAAATAAAAACTTCACTTTTCATTTGTTTTTATTATATAGAAGTGCAATTGGTAGGGGAAAAATATCAGGAAAATATGCTTATGGTTTTACTTGCAAAGAAAGAATATACTGTTGGAAAACAAGAAGAATAGATAAAATACATTTGCAAAGAAAGAAATATTAGACTTTAGGAAAAGAAGAATATTGAGTATCTTTGGTAAATATTTAATCACGGAGGAAGTATGATAAATTTGAAGAACTGCTTTATCGGGAATGCCTAGAGATTTATCTGTAAGATTATAAGAACAAAATGAAAAGTAAATAAAAAAACGAAAACGAAAACACCGAGAAGATGGTGTGGGAATAAAAGAAAAAGGAAAAGATGGTCTGGAAGAAAGAAATCTCTTCATAACGAAGAAAAAAGAGCGGGTTCAAATTAGCACTGTGGGTTTGAACAAACAAAGACTATTCAAAGGTTGGATTCCCAACAACTTTTTGATTTATTCTAACCATATTTAAGAAAATTGAAGGTTACAAGTTATGGGAAGTTTTTTTGTTTTTTTTAAAAGTATGTTGATTTGTAGTATTTGAGTTGTTTTATGATTGTCATGAAAATAAATAATTTATAAATAAATAAAAAAAGGTTTATCAGTTGGAATTTGAATAATGATATATAAATTTTTTTAAAATTAAATATAATATTTGGTTTGAATTCTCAATAGTGGAATATATTGTTGAAGATTGTAAAAGATTATTTATTATTGTGATTGAATTTTAAAGTTTGGTTGAAAACATGTATTAAAAGCTGTAAATTGATTAGATATTCTAAATTATATTTTAGATTTGCATTTACAAAACTAATTTTTGTGAGTGCAAAAATGATCTAGTTCAAAAAATTGAATCTTAACCTATAAAAGCGATTTTGTATAATTTCGATCATAGAATTTGTTTACCTCGTTATATTTTTTTTGAAGTGGGCTGATGTCTATGAACACTATTTAGGAACTTGTTAAGGATGGCTCATATTTGTTAAGGATGGCTCATATTCTCCTTAGTCAAGCTCTTGATTGAAAAAATTCAATGACTTTGAAACAATGATTGTAGACAACAAGAAAGCATGTGAAGATTCGTAAGATGATCTATACTAATGTACACTTTGGTAATGTTTCTACAGATGTATCATGAACATTGCATGACATTTTAAAGGATTCTTTAATTCCCTAGCATGATTTCTAATGAATCAAAGAGTGTCCTTAAATAAAATAACATATCACATAATCAACATAAATTTGTGATTGGTTAGATCAGAATGACTTGTGAAAAGTTTCACAATGTTTAAATTTAAAATTTGAATTTAGAAGATCTAGGTTTATATTTTCAACCAAAAAATCATTTGAGTCAATTCTACACCTATGGATTTGATTTAGGGTGGAAAATGAGATATTTAAGGATCAAGATCAACTTCCTAATATGAGTGATAATAGAAGACTAGATTGGAATATGCAATTTATCTCTGTCTCATCCCTTAGCTCATAGTCGAGGATGAAACACAACAAAAAGTGGAGGTTACTTGTTATCCATGAAGGTGTGAGTGATATTTGATGCACAAAGTATTTTTAGTTTGAACTACAATGGACTATGGATGACTATATTGAAGTGGATTGTGAGATGGATGAGTGTAAACATTTGATAAGATTTTTTAATAGGAAAATAGTTATTTATCAATTAGTTTTCATACATTTCACCTAATTATATATCTAATTTATTCTTAATAATATAAAGTGTATTTTATAAAATGATCATAAAATAATTATAGAATCATAAGGCAAATAAATTTTTCTTTATGAGAATTACTATCTTGAATATGTAATAACATTATAAATAGAATTCAAATATTATATATTTTATGTATGATTTGTTGAAATGTGATTTATAAGGAAACAATATTATTAGTATTTCCTGTTAGGCTAGTACAATTGCAATTTGTTGCACCCAATTTTCATTAGCTCGTTATTATTCAATTTCTTTTTCACTAATTATATCAATGAATTTTTTCCCTTGATGTTTATTTTTAAAATTTTAAATAGTTAGATGCATGATTTTTAAGTTTTCAATTTACAGAAATTGATTTTCTTCAATCTAATTGGCTCAAATAATTTGCATCTTAGTAAATGAACTAATAAATAAATTTTGCCTTTTATTATTGAAACTATTAAACTAATTGAATCATATTATAGTTAAGATTAAATGAACTAACTTAAAAAATAATTTAAAACTAAGTCAAGTTACATTATCTATACATAATATTTTACCTCATTGAACCCAAACCGTACACAAAACCTAACTAAATCTTAATCCTGAACCATAATCTATACATAATGTTTTTCTCATTGACATCTTTGCAAAATGAGCCCTAACATTTCTATATTGGATGCCACTAATAACACAATCTTATAAACTTATTAGACTAACAAAGCTTTAAATTTGCGAGATTCATGATGATACTCTCCCTTAAAAAATGGTTCTTGCATCCATCACAAAAAAATGATCAAAAGATAACCTTGATAACCCAAAGAGAGAAATGAAGAGTGGATCTCTACAACCTACATATGGGTCTAAAGCTTGAACTTAAATTCATATCTTTCAAATTGGGCACATGTTTTCCTCTCTCACTAGTTGTTACAATGTAACTTATTTAATATTGCACACTAGATAGGTTTACTAAAATGATGACCCTAATTAATTTAAATCAACTAGGATTTATCTAAAAAGACAAAGGAATAAATTATAAAGGACAAAACATGTTACATCAGCTTATTATGAGAATAGACAGAAGATGGTGGGTGCTAAGGCGAGAGATAGGGTTTTAGGGGAGGACACCGGAGGAGAGGAAGACGTAGATAAGGACGACGACAATGGAGTGGTGGATTGGGGTTCGACGTGGTTGGTGTTACCCCTGTTTCTCCCTCCTTTGTGCGGTGGAGTGACATCGACTTGTATCTAGGTTGGGACTGTTGCTCGGGTGGAAGGGTTTCGCCAAGGGTTGGGCTCTCTTTGCCGGCCCATTTTAGAGAATGCTAGGAGCATGGGTGATAGCAATTGGAGGGCTTTGGCCCTGCGAGTCTTCCATTTTCTACTGAAAAGTGTGTCTTAGGGTAGGGGTCTTTCGACCCTTGCTACCACGTCCATAGCTTCCAAGGATATATCGTATTTTTTGTCTGAGATGGCTATTGGTGTTGGAGTTTTGGCTTAGAGTTGGGGGAGGATCTGGGATCTGGGTGGCTTCTGTGTTGGAAGGCCTTTCTCTCTTCTTCCGAAGTCCCAGTGTGCTCTTGTGGGCTAGGAGTTTTCTGGTTTTGGAAGATTTTTTTGCCTGGATTGTGTGCTCTACTTGTTCTTTTTCAGGGCTCTTCCTTCCAACCCCATTCCTTCTTCCTCTTCTCCTTGAATCTGTGGTGGAGGCTTTTTCAATGTTGGTTGTTCCTTATTTGTCTATCTTCAGTCTAAGCTGACAATTATATTTTTGGGGAGATTCCTTGTTATGGGGTTTTTTTTGTTCGTGGTTTCTAGATATGACGGTGGTCCTTCTAAAGGGTGGGGGTACTTTCTTGATCCCAAGTGGCTCACTTTCTCTTTGGGTTTCATCTTTTAGTTCCTCTCAGCCTACCCTATTGAGGTGAGTCATTCTTCTATAGAGGGGAAGAGTTGCTGGTTGGTTGTTATGACATGGAACTCGCTGGGAGCTGGCTAGTTGTTCGAATATATCTCCATGCCTTTGCGCTTTTGGCCCTTTTCTCCTACACAGGCAAAGAGAAGGGAGGTGTCCACCTGCTTGGAGCTAACTTGTTGCTTGTATCTTGTTCAACTTACGCTTCCAGGGTTTTCAGGTTATGGGTGCCGGTCAAAACCCATTTTTAAGGACCTCAAAATCTTGATGGCTGAGTATGCATTTTGTATGTTTCTTCATTCTCTGATCCCTATTGAGGTGGTGATTGTGGAGAGATTTCAGATTTTAGCCATGTTCTTTCTCCTCCTAGATGAGGAAGCCAGTAAAAACCCTCCTCCGTTAGTTATTTTTTTGACTAACCGGGTGTTTGCTTCTAGTTTTAAAGGGCACACCTTGGTGTTTTCTAGTTCTTGTTTTTTGTTAAGGGGTGCTGGGCTTGGGAGCCTAATTTCAGGTTGTGGGAGCCTATTTCAGGTTGTGGGAGCCAGTAAAACCTCTTATATGGTTGTGGGTACCTGTCAAAACCCTTAGTATCTTTCAGGTTGTGGGAGCTTAATTAAAACCATCTTCTGTGGTTGTGGGAGCTAGTCAAAACCCTCAGTGTCTTGTCTCTTTTCGCAGGTCCAACCTGATATGTAATATTTTGTGTTGTCCTTTGGCTAGTGGTTCATTGATGGTTGGCTGTAGAGAATCACTGAATATCCTTTGATCAGTTGTTTGGCTGTAGAGAATCCCTGAATATCTCCGTCAAGATTGGCCAATGCCTTGTGACGAAGGAAGCAGAAGAAGCTTGTGTGGCAAGCCATGTATCCCCTCAAACGGTAATTGTAATACACTACTTAGGGGAAAGGTTTCATTTAGAGCGGAAAGAAAGACATAAGCTGTTTGTTAATGAAAAAATGACGTATTATATTACAGATCAAATATGGCACTCTCTTCTCGATTTGAAAATAGTACATAGTCAAACTGTATTTCTCAAATGTCATAAAGAACTCCTTCAAACAAATCTATTTGCAGGTGGTGTGATGGAATTATCCGAAGTATTAGACAATTTAATACTCAGAAATCAAATTATCAAGTCATTATCAAATGGTTATGCCTTTCTTCCTATCAATTTGTCAGTCTCAGAGGAAAAAATATTGAAGATCTGAATATAATAGGACTATTTCTTCAAACAAAGAAACATGTGTACTGGCTTATTCCAACATTGTTGAGCTTTACGTTAGCAGTGTTAGAATTCTGCACACCATTGAGGGTCTGGATTTATACTAGCGTGAATAGAATCTTCTGCTGTGTAATGCATTTTTTGTGCAACCGTCTTCCTATAAAGGCAAGGATGTTGATATACGTTTTGTTAGGATGGGAGGAGAACTTGAGGCCATGTAATGAATTTGAGTGGCGAGTAAGTGGCATAAAGACTGCAGTCATTGGTGGAGGAGCAAAAGCCTGCTTAGAAACTACGTCTTTGGTCATGAGCAGTGAAGTGGAGATTCCAGATTAGGAAGAGCTTCCTTCTCCATGGGATCAGAATCCACTCAAGGTGACATTAACATTTGATAAAAATGAAAGAAAAGTCACCATAGATTTTCTTGTAGAATCCAAATGGATTTTATATGAATTAATTCGAGTGGATTGTGAGGAGGACAATTATAAGCATCTGAGAACATTCATTGAGTGCCTAGTTAAAAATAGGATTGGGTCATTGGAATCCTATGACCCGAACGGCAGGGTGTGTAGAGTTCGCAGCTTCATGGAGTCAGTGTCGTGCTATGCTAAAAATGGTTTTCCAGAAGTGTACGAACTGAAATTAGAGAACGCAGTTGTCAAGTAAAGGAGGCCAATCAAAAAGATTTTTCAAAGGTGGGATCTGAAAATAAATGTTTTAGATTTATAATTTATTTTTATAAATAATTAAAAAAAGTTTAGTAGTTGAGGTTTGAATATCGAATGTATAATTAAATTATTATTGTGTTTCAATTTTAAAGTTAATTGTTTGCACAAATTCTTTTTTAGTTTGTTAAATATTTATAAAGTCTCAGCTGTCACTTTAAAAACAAACGAGTTTTTTTTAATAATTATAGTAAACAATTTTTTATGCTAATAATTGCCAATTTTTTATGTATGAATGATTTATGGGGATTGATTTCTAAACAATTTTTAAGAAAAATATTTTGATTTTGTTTTCTAATTAGAAGTAATGAATTAATCAATATTTTTTTTTTTTTGGTTCATTAGGTTCATGATTAATTCATGTTTGATTTTAAATCCCAACCCTATAATTTTATATCTAACCTTGATCCTACTAATAAACAAAATTAAACACCAATCAAACTCTAAACCTAACCCAAAACTTACTTTAATCCTAAGTATCCATAAACCAATTTGAACCTTAATTCTTAAACAAATCATTATTCATAACGCTAATATTAAACCAAATTGAATTCTAACCTAATACTAAATGGAATTGATCTTTTACCAAATATAATAATAATTAATTAAGTGTGATTAATTTATCAATGTGGTTTCTACACCATTTTTTAATTTTTAAATAATTGTATAACTTAGTTGATTTTGAACATTTGTATCCTTTCGTAAAGTTTATTGACTTTTTAACTATAAAAAAATGATAGGCAAAGGCAAGTAATTAATCTAAAGTTTTAAAGTTTGAAATTGTTTATCTATTAAATTTAATCTTTGAATTCATGTATTATAATTTTTTTTTTCATTTATAAAATAATTAAAAGGGAATTATTTTTGTAATTTACTAGAGTAATAAAAATTTGTGTTGGAGAATTTTCTAGCACATGGAAATTTCTATTAGTTCTAGATTTTCTTTGTTATCTACTCAAGTCTATAAATTTGATCAGTGTATTATATTGCATATGAAAAAGAAATACAATATACAATTTTATTATTTGTGTTAATATTCTATGTGTTTTTAAATTTTTCAATTCGAGATGCAAAAATATTTGTGTTAAGATTTTTTAGATCATGGAGAACATCGTGAAGAAGATTTGTAGGAAGATGTTGGTCAATGGAGGAAGCTAAGTGAAAGAAAAGATAAAGACAATTTCTATGATAGAAGGTGTTAGGTGTGAAAAATTTGTGAGGTGAAAGCAAATTGTGAAGCTATTATCAATTACAATTTGAGGTAGTATCTTTATTTAAATGGGAAAATTTGGAAAAAGAGTAAAGAAAGAAAATGATAGCTTAGTGGTTGAAAATGATTTATTAAAAATGATCGTGATGAAAAGATAGAAAACCTAAGGAAATCAGCAATGAAAGTTTATACAATTTCATGTGAAAATAGTAATGAATTAGAGAAAGTTAAAAATAAGAAAAAATTAAATGGTTTGAGAAAGAAAACAAAGATTTAGAAGAAAAGATAAAAAAAAATTGGAAGAGGAAAATAATTTACAAAAAGATGAAATATCAAAGTTGAAAGAAGAACCTATTGCAAAAAGTAATGAATTTTTGAAGTCAAAGCCTTTGGTTTGTGATAGAGAGGATTTAACTTCTTCATTTGGTAAGTGTGGTATTGCTAAAGTGGTTTGTGATGAACCTACTAAGGAGTTGAAAAATCTTGATAATGAAAAGAATGTTGGTTTAAAAATAATGAAAAAAATGGGATATAATGGTAAAGGACTAGGAAGGAATGAATAGGGAATGAAAAATCCAATTGAGCCTATAATGAGGCCAAAATATGAAGGTCTTGGATATGCTACAAGTAAAAGAAAGACAAATGAATGTGTTACAGGTTCAAGTGAATTGGTTCAAGGAATGAAGACTATGCAGTGTTCACATTGTAATAGGAACATACATAGGAAAGAAAGAATATGATTATGGAAAGGTGCATGAAAATGGAATGTGGATGAAATTGTGGATTATTAAGGTATGATTAAAAGGTTTTTCAAGCATAAGTGTTCATATGAGAAAAATGATACTTATTGTGAATAATTTGAAAGCTCAAAAGGGATTAAAAATGTTTTGGATAAAAAAAAAATCATTGTCTTATATGACATCTACACATAGTGAACTTGCAAGAAGAATACATTTAAATTTCAAGTGGTATGAAATTAAGGTGCACCGAATTGATATTTTGAAAAAAGTAAAGATGGAATATGTTGAGTGTAGCTACAATTTTGTGGAACTGAAGATCAAATTGCCGATATGCTACCTATACCAAAGTTCATGAAAGGAAACTTCTATTAGTTTCTATATTTGCTTTGTTATCTACTCAAGTCTATAAATTTGGTCAATTAAATTACTGAATGATGGAATACTAGTTTAAGCATAGAAGAACATCTATGCAAATGTAATGAATATAACCTCTCAAATTTGAGAAACATTACATACAATCATAAAATAAAAAAATAATGAATTCATCAATATTAATTTTTTTGGATTGAAAACAATATATGACAAAATTATACTTAAAAATGAAATCCTAACCCTAAACCAAATGAAGCCCTAAACCAATTTTAACCATAACACTAAACTAAAATTAAACCCAACCATTAACGTAATAATAATTTGATTAAGGGTTGGGGATCAAATTGGTTTAGTACTACTTAGGGTTAAATTTGAGTTAGTGTTGAAATTGGTTTAGGATTAGGTTTAATTTTGACTTAGTGTTAAGTTTAAATCTGGTTTAGTGTTAGGGTTAAATTTGGTTTAGGGTTAAGGATATATTTTTAAGGATATTTTTTAAGTTGAAGAAAAAGTTAATTTTGATCAATTCATTAGTTTTCAATTTTATGATTGTATGCAGTGTTTCTCAAATTTGAGAGGTTATATCCATTACATTGATATAAATTTTCTTGTATGCTTAATTTATTTTTTCATGGTTCATTTATTTATCTAGATTGCATGATTCCTTTCAATAATATATCTATGTTATTGTTATTTTTAAAAAAATACATTAAAAACAGTCATATATCAAAATTTGATTATTTAAAAATAAAAATATAGATTTATAATTATACATTAACTATATAAAAGAGACACTACATTGAAAAATTAAAAAAATTCTCTCTTTTTAAATTATTTTATAGATGGAAAAAGATCTTTTAATGTGTAACCAACTTTTATATACTAATATTTAATTTAATGATTACATTTAATATGTGGCTACACATTTGAAGGCCAACAATTTCAATCTTTACAACTTGTAGATTAATGATCTCTCTTCATCTATCTTTTATATAATATTGAATTTAAATATCATATTTTTTAATAGTTAAAAAATCAATAAACCTCATACAAAAATAAAAATCATATATAGATATTGAAAATGAAGTAAATTATATAATTATTTAAATATTAAACAAATGTAATAAAAACTACATTGTCAATTTGAACACACTTCATTAATTATCATATTTAATGAAAGAGAATTTGATCCAAATTCATTAACTATGTGACTCCACTTAATGACCATCTCAAAATTGTGAGGAATATACACTATGCAAAACATAAACATAAAAAATATTTTCAAATAATTTTTTCCTTTACAAATTTTTAAAATAATATTAAACTACTAAAATGTTTCAATTGTTAAATGATCACATAGAGTTCAAGAGGAACTAACATATGTAGCCCATCTCAAAATGAAAATATCTTGAATGCTCTTTATGTAGAACATAAAGATATATAAATATATTTTAATCATGTATAGATTTCTTCCAATCAATTTTTTCCTTATAAGATTATAAAATAGATTAAAGAAATTAAATGTATAGATTAAACTAATAAACTATATGTTTAATTGACATTGGAGAAAAAAGTTACCACAAGAGAAAAATGCCAAAGAAGTTGTCTCATTGAGCCCATCTAGGATTTTCATGTCATGTGACAAAAACATTAGTTTATTTATTAAAGAGTTCAATAAGAATTTGAAATTATTAAAATGCTTCAAGTCAAACAATAAAAATCATGATAATTGAAGGGTACAACTTAAGGAATGAGTTATGCCTTATATAAGTTTCTAAACATATGGCTAGATAGTCACTGTCCAACTTAATTGCTATAAATTATACAAAATATTTTGTTTAACATAGCTAACATCTTGTTTTAATAAGCATCTCCAAGTCATGTCAATATGTGCATTAATGTTAAGCAATTTTAAAAAAAATTAGACTTGAGATAAAAAATGCTAAGGCAATGAAAAGTTAATATTTAGGGTAAGGATGGTCTCCTAGAAAAAATAAAATGGATAATTGTTTAATATTGAATGTGAGATTATTTCATGGGCAACATGGTTACCATTCAAGATACAAGTTGTATTAGGAAATAGATGTTGTACACCTTGCATAATAACATTTGCAATTATAATATCTTATTTATTATGTGAGTTGTACGTGGACGTGTAAAGTGTAGATATTCCTTGGAATTACTCTTAGGGCCACTTGATGAGTTTTATTGTAACATTGGGATATATTATATTATTATTATTTAATATTAAGGTAATTAAATTGATAAAGTATCCAATATTAGATATGCAATTAATGGGTAGGTAGCACACGGTTTTTACTCTTAGGACCACTTGATGAGTTTTATTGTAACATTGGGATATATTATATTATTATTATTATTTAATATTAAGGTAATTAAATTAATAAAGTATCCAATATTAGATATGCAATTAATGGGTAGGTAGTGTAGGATTTGAGAAATACAAATCCACAGAACCCAAAAGAAACCTGCATGCAAGAAACCTGTCACAGAGAAAGAGAGAGAACGAATACAAGGGTTTTGGCTCTGACAAAGAGAAAAGATGTATTATCAGAGAAAAATAAATCAAGAATATGAATAATACAAGAGATCAATCCTTATAAAAGAGATCAACACCAAAAGGAAAACCTAACCCTAAGGTGTGAGCATTTAATAATTAAATATTAATTATTAAATGACTAATGTATGCATAAAGAGAAATCTTAAGAGGAGAGCAAAGTTAATTAATTACTTTACTCTAACACCCCCCCTTAAGATGAGCTACAATGCAGCTACAAACAATGCAGAAGAAAGCAAAGGAACTACAATGCAAAAGAGGGTCCCGGCAACAAGGCCTGATGAGGTACCCAAATACAAGAAAATCTCTATAAAGTGGAGTAAAGGAGAAAACCCAGTGGGAAAAAAATCCTCTCCAAAAAGAGATAAAGAATCATGCTGAAAAGAAAACATGAATGAAGGAAGGAAGGCCTCACTGAGACCCCCCAAGGACAACTTCCTTCACCCCAAGCATTGAGCGCAACTGAAGATAGCGCGGAGATGCCAAAGGTTTAGTGAAGATGTCTGCAACCTGCTCCTCTGTAGGAATATACTCCAAGATGAGAGAACCATCCTGAATCAACTGTCTGATGAAGTGCATGTGGATTTCAATATGCTTTGTCCGCTGATGCTCCACTGGGTTGCGAGAAATGTGAATGGCACTCTGGTTGTCACACCAAAGAATAGTGGGACAATCTGGAGGAAACCCAAACTCTGTCATCGATTGCCGAAGCCATAAAACCTCCTGACTAGCTAACACTGCTGCACGGTACTCAGCCTCTGTAGATGATAATGCAATAGCAGATTGCTTCTTGCAAGACCATGTGATAGGACCAGAACCAAGGCAAAAAACGAAGCCAGAAGTAGACTTCCGATCATTGACATCACCAGCCCAATCGGAGTCAGTGAAGCCAATGATGTGAGGGGATCCTGAAGAGTAGTGAATGCCATAATGTGTAGTGCCCCGAATATATCTCAAAATACGTTTGGCTACTTGCCAATGGCTCTCATGAGGATCATGGGAGAACCGAGAGACAAGGCCAACCGCAAAGGAAAGATCAGGACGAGAATGTGTCAGGTACAACAGACTGCCAACCAACTGCCTGTATAAAGTGGGGTCTACTGAAGGAGTAGAGCAAGTGGAAGACAAAACAACACCTGACTGAAATGGAGTGGGGGCAGACTTGCAATCAAGCATGCCAAATCGCTGAAGCATATCAAGAGCATACTTCTCCTGAAAAATGGAAATCCCATCCGAAGACTGAATAACCTGTAGACCCAGAAAGAAGTGCAAGAGACCAAGATCGGTCATCTCAAACTGCTCCATCAAAGCTCTCTGAACACTCTGAATCATGGAGGATGAGCTACCTGTAATGATGAGATCATCTACATATAGCACTAGAATCAAAAGATCACCCTCCTGACGCTGAATATAGACTGTGGGATCGGAATGACAGCGTGTGAAGTGTGAGGAAAGCAAGAAGGAGTCCATCTTCTCATACCAAGCCCTGGGGGCTTGTTTGAGACCATACAATGAACGTCGAAGTCTGCAAACCAAAGAAGTGTCCTGCACAAAACCCTGAGGCTGCTCCATATAGATCTCCTCATGTAGGTCTCCATGCAAGAAGGCACTCTTCACATCCATCTGAAACACTGTCCATCCCTGTGAAGCTGCAAGTGAAAGTACCAGGTGTATAGAATTCATCTTGGCGACAGGAGCAAAGGTCTCAGAGTAGTCAATACCCTCTACCTGAGAAAACCCCTTCGCAACAAGACGGGCCTTATACTTATCAATAGAACCATCTGCAGCATACTTGGTACGATACACCCACTTGCACCGAACCAACTTTCTTCCCTTAGGAAGAGGACAAAGATCCCAAGTATGATTCTTCATCAAAGAAGAATACTCCTCATCCATGGCCCTATCCCACTCTGGGTGTCCTGTCGCCTCTGAAAACTTTTGAGGATCATCTGAAAGGGTATGACTCAAAAGACTAGAACCAGATGTCTGAGCACGAGTGCGACGAGTATCTGAAGGATCACCTGCCAAAGAACCAGCTGCATCAACAGTATCACGGGCCCACTTCGGCAAAGACGGAGCAACTGGTGGTGGTGGAGATGGTGGATCATGATCTACATCATCCTCAAGAGATAAGTAATCCTCAAGAGATGAAGAGGAAGGAGTAGGCAATGAGGGAGAAGCTGGTGATGGAGAATCCATCTGAGGATAGCACTCATCAAACTGGACATCCCGCCGAAACAAGACCTCTCTAGAATCAGGATCAAACAACCTGTATGCCTTAACATCCTCACAGTAGCCAACAAATATGAGTGGTCGGCTCTTCCTCTCCATGGCTATCCGCTGAGCATCAGGAATAAATGCCCAAGCCTCACTACCAAAAACTCGGAATGTAGAAACATCAGGCTTGACATGGGTCCAAGCCTCCTCAGGAGTCATATGTCGTAATGCCTTATGGGGCATCCGGTTCTGAATATAATTGGCACAATTGACTGCCTCAGCCCAAAATGAAGAACTCATAGCTCGAGACTGTATCATACAATTTGCCATCTCCCGTAAGGTTCTGTTCTTTCTCTCAGCAACACCATTCTGTTGAGGGGTATAAGGAACTGTAAACTGATGCTGTAAACCATGCTCAGTGCAAAAATCTCTGAAAGCCTGATTTACATACTCCCCCCCATTATCTGTGCGTATCCTCCTGATAGAAAGTCCAGATTGCTTCTCCACAAATGTCTTAAACTTCCTGAAAGAGTCAAAGACATCAGACTTGTACTTAAGAAAGTACACCCATGTACGTCTGGAGAAGTCATCAATAAAAGTGAGTACATAACGGGCCCCTGAAAAAGAAGGAGTCGGAAAGGACATAAGATCACTGTGTACCAACTCTAGGGCTGCCCTAGCACGAGAGGCTCGACCCTTAGGAAAAGGATCTCGATGATGTTTGCCAAGGACACAACCATGACATACACCATCTGTACAAGAAATCTGTGGAAGCCCAATCACAAGTGCCTGTGTACTCATCTGCTGTAGATATCTGTAATTGACATGACCAAAACGCTCATGCCAAAGCCTGCTCACTGAATCTGCATGTGCTATAAGAGAGGAACCAACAGTGTCTGAACTCTCAAAGCCATCAAAACTATATAAGTGAGATGCAGAATCCACACTCCCAGTAGCCACAACCAAGTCAGGATCATGAAGATCTCGAATAACCACATCATGTGGAGAGAACTCAACTGTCTTACCAGAGCCAGAGTGGCAAATCTGATAAACAGATAGAAGGTTTGTCGAAATGTCAGGAACCAAAAGCACATCCTGAAGACAACCACCATCCAATGAAACAGTACCAGAACCCTGAACGGAAAGTTGTGCTGAGTCACCAACTGCAATATGTCGAGTGCCTGTAGGAGCAAGAGCGGTGACCAAATCCTGTGTGTGTGTCATATGGTGAGAGGCACCAGAATCTAGAATCCAAGTGGACGCTGAGGACAATGCTCGTGCAGAAAGAGCATGACCTTTCCCTGTGGGCTGTGAAGGAGGCTGTGGTGCACTAATATTATGCTGCTGCATGGCTTCCTCCAAAGCCTCTAAACGTTTCCAACACCTGGAAACGGGATGTCCTTCCTTGCCACAAAAACTGCAAGGATCACCTGATTTCTTCTTAGTCTTGGAGGAAGACTCACCAGACTTTGAAGATTTGCCCTGTTTAGAATTGAATTGTGGTTTTGAATCAGACTTAGGTGGTGGCTTGGAGGGATTCTCACTAGCCTCTGAATCTTTCTTAGGCTTCGGTTTCTGCTTCTGTTTTCCTTTGGAGGACTGGGCTACCAATGCTTGGTTCTGTGAACCTGAAAGTGAATCCAACTGCTTAAGCTTAGCTTGCTCACGAGTCAGACGATCACAAAAGACCTCAAAAGAAGGCATGACATGTCGAGCACCCAAGGCATCCATGGTGGAATAGAAGGTCGAAGAGAAGATCTGAAATGGACCCCGAAGCTTAGAGAGAATCAGGAAAATGCACTCTGTATCAGTCTTAGTCTTACCACAACCTTGCAAGATAGATCTTTGTTGTTTGAACTTCATCAGAAAGTCCTCAATAGAAGGAAATGAATCAGGTACCAAGGAAGTTAACTCTGCCTCAAGCTGCAAAGCTTTGAACTCGTTGACAGTACCAAAAAGTCCCTCAAATTTGGTCCAAATGGCTCGAGGAGTGATACAACCCTCAAGATGAAACTGGAGACTGTCGGAAATGTGTAAAGCCATCAATCCCATAGCCTGATCCATATTGTTCCTGTGCTGCATAATCTCAAAAGGACGTGTCAACTGAGGCTGAACCTCATCCAAACAGGACCATAACCCTTTTGACTGGAGAAGAGTCATCATGCGACCCTTCCAAGTGTGGTAATTATGCGGTGTGAGAGATTCAATAGGTATGTCTGCCATCCTGTAAACTGTGCCTCAACTGCTCTGAATTTTTAATTATTATTAAGTGGTCTTTCAGAACTAGACAGAAGATGCAGAAGGGGGTTTGATTTTTTTTTGTATTGGTGTTTGTAAATTCTAGTTTTCTGATGTAAATAACAGAAAGCAAGAGAAAACACCCCCCCACAATGCAAAAAACTAATCCCCAGTACAAACTGAAAGCCAGAAAATGATAGAAAGCAATAACGGGTTGAGACAAAATTTGGAGCACCTGAAGATTTTTCTGATGAAATAGACTGTAGATCTGAAAAGAGCACAGAACCACCTTTCCGACGCCTATTCGCTTTCGAAAAACGGAGTTCGTATGCAAAAGATATGGCTCCTGGAGTGCAAAAAACTTGTTCTGACTTCGACTGGCAAAAAACACTACAAAACGGAAAAATCAGAAAAAAAGATCTACATCTTTTAGATCGGGCTCGGAACCAGCTTTCCAACGCCTATTTTCATTCGAAAATCCGAGCTAAAATGCCCGAGTTATACCCGATTTAGTAAAACTGCTCCAAAAAAGCTCAAATAGGCCCTTTAAGCCCTCAAGGGCTTAAAAAAAATAAGCCCCTGGTCCTCTGGGCGACCAGGGGCGGGCGCAGGAGGCGGCGGCGCGGGGGCGGCGCTGGGGTGGCGCAGCTAGCGGCGGGCGGCGCGCTGGCTGCGGGCGGGCGGCGCTCGGGCGGGGGTTCTCGGTGGGCGGCGCGGTGGGCGACAGGCGGTGCAGCGGGGGCGCGGCGGGGGTTACCGCCGGGCTGCGCGTGCCTCCAAAAGAGGCTGCGCCCAATTTAAACAAAAACTGCGATTTTTGTTTAATTTTTTTGAAATTTTTGCCTCGATTGTCGTGCCCTAGGGCCGTACGGCCTTGGGGCCAAAAAAAAAATTGCCTCCTGGTGCAACTGTGTCCAAATCGGACGAATTTTATATGGAAATAGGGGTTTTTGGGCGCTACAAGCTCAACGGTGAGGTCCGTTTGGGCTCAAAGTGCACCGAAAAAAAAATACCCCCCTATTCCAAAATAAAAAACAGAAGACAAACACAGATCTGATGCAACCAAAACCTGGATCTCAAAATCTTTCAAAAGTCTGAACAAGCTGCAGCAGATCCAGCTCTGATACCATGTAGGATTTGAGAAATACAAATCCACAGAACCCAAAAGAAACCTGCATGCAAGAAACCTGTCACAGAGAAAGAGAGAGAACGAATACAAGGGTTTTGGCTCTGACAAAGAGAAAAGATGTATTATCAGAGAAAAATAAATCAAGAATATGAATAATACAAGAGATCAATCCTTATAAAAGAGATCAACACCAAAAGGAAAACCTAACCCTAAGGTGTGAGCATTTAATAATTAAATATTAATTATTAAATGACTAATGTATGCATAAAGAGAAATCTTAAGAGGAGAGCAAAGTTAATTAATTACTTTACTCTAACAGGTAGCACACGGTTTTAGCACATTGTTTTAATGTAATACCACTTGGTTGTTTTGTGGGAGCTTGAATCTATAAAATAAACCACAAGGTAGTTGTTTAAGGTTAGTAGGTTAGCCAGGTTAGCATTTGTAGAGGTTGTAAGCATGACATGAGATGTGTGGTTACTTTCTTGTTCGCATGGAATGCTTGTTGATTTCTAGGGCTTAAAAAGCTTTCATGGTTGTAATTGTAATGTTGAATTGATAATAATACATGGATGATATATTCTTTTGGAGGTAGAGATTTTCTCTCATGAGGGTTTTCCCATGACATATCTTGTGCCATCTTTGATAGGTATGTTTTCTATTTTTTGTATATGGTTGTATCTTTTGTCAACCCTACAAGCTCAAAAATCACCTATAAGTTGAAAACCTCTCATAGATGGAGATTAAGCAAGATAGATTTTCTCAACAAATTGAGAATTGTATTGATGCACAAAATATTATGAGATTACAATGAATGAATGAATCCTTATAGAAACGATAGTGAAAACCTAGATCTAAACCCTAGGGGAAGATTAAAAGAGAATTTGACAAGTTTCCACATCGTAATAAATGAGACACATGCTAAATATATCTCAATCTAATAAAAGAGTTAATTAGATAATTATCTAAGTGATATCCTAATTACTCTAACATTTCAAAACATTTTATACCCCAATGAGAAAATTGGTCCTACCACTTCTATCTTGGATATTCAACCAATGATGTAATTAAAATAAAATAAAATGTGTCAGTTCTTCTCTCCTCAAAATATTGCATGGTACCTCTATGTGTTCCCTAAGATATACTTTTATCTTTTCTTTGATGAACCTAGACCCACCATATGGGTTGAATCACATCTCTCACCAATGGTATAAGAAAAGCATGATTTACAAAATATTTCTGTATTATTCTTTCGTCTGCTATAAGAAAAGCATGTTTTACAGAATGTCCGCCGAGAAACGATGTAACGTCCAAATGATGATAAAACTATTTATATAGCTGCTTTAAATATTCTCAAAGTAAATCGAAGAAAAAATAAAACAAGATGGTGCGGGAATAAAAGAAATTAAAAGGTAGACAGGAAAAGAGGGAAAAAAAAAGAAGAGATGTTGCGGGAATAAAATAAATTACGAGTAAGTTAAAGAAAAAGGTCAAAAGAAGGCGCGAGAATTAATAAATTGGTTGGAACAATGATGAAGAATATGAAAAGGGGTCAGATTAGTCCTGTCAAGGAAAAACATCTTCTTTGTTCGTTAATTCCCTTTCGAAGGTAAATATTAAGAATTCATTTGTATTATTTTGAGTTGTTTTACAATTCTAATGAAAACAAATGTTTTCATTATAATTTATTTTTATAAATAAGTAAAATAATTAAAAAATAATAATAATTGGAATGTCAATAATGATATATAATTTAAATAAATGAAATATTAGTAAATCTATATTTGAAAAAATATATAGGTAAAGTTCAAATATATAATTTGTTGATGATTCTATTTCAAATTTTATTATTATAATATTATATTATAATGTTCTAAGATATTATTATTTTTATACTATTATATTATTATTTTTTATATATATTGTGAGGTAGGAAATTAAGCCTAAGCATCAAAGCATATAGATTAGCCAACCACAAAGACAAAAATGCAATGAAAATAACTCCTAATACAATCAATGAATGCATAGAAAAAAAGCATTGAAAGGAAATGCAAACCAAACAAATGCTCCTTCCATGTTATTTCATTGTCATTCTTTCTCCTTCAAATATGTGGGTGTCACATACAAATGCAAGTGCAAATGATAGCAAGTTGGATTGCAAGAGATGGATTTGAAAGTGACAGCATAAGGATACTCAAATTGTGGTTAGAAAATAACAAAAAAAAAGGTCAATTTATGGAAAAACCAATGAGGATATCAAATTGACATGAGAAATTGAAAGAGACAACTTCATTTGAAATTGGCATAATTGGGGAACAAAACATGAAAAAGGTTAATGCCCATTCAATAACAAACTTCTATGTCAAGAATTATGACAAGTTACTATGCAACAATTATGACAAATTGCTTTGTCAATTCTATGACAGAGAAAATCATGCTTCCAAATCATGAGCCCAAATTGGTGGAGAAATTAGTGGGAAATGTTAGGGGAGAAAAACGTGGGAGAAAATTAATTGCATTTATTAATTTCTCTCACAAAAAGGGACAATTAGAAAATTAAATAAATAAACTTAATTGTGACATAGGATAAATGAATAAAATGTTGACTTTTTTTAAAATTTTGTTTAATTTATTAAACTTAAAAAAATTATAATTTTGTTTAATTTAGAATATGAAATTATTTGCATGAAAAAATAGAATAGAAAGTTTTTTTTAAATCTATTTGATACCTTTACATTCAATTTTCAATTCGATGATGTTTTTAAATTTATTTACTCAAAATGTCAAAAGTATCTTTCCATATTTATAAATATTAATAAGTAACAAAATTGTTCTTTATAAATATATGTATTTTTCCTTTATATGCATCAGGTCTCTATATATCAAATATACTTTTATATATAATTCATTTTAAATTATATATATAAATAAAATAACTATCAAATAATCAATTCTATTATTACTTTTATAATATTAATACTTAGTAATATAATTTAAAATATAATAATATGTTAATTATAATATAATACTAATATAATAATATTAATGAATTATTTAGTTTAAGATAAAAATATATTTTTTATATTTAAATCAAATTGAACTATAAAACTAAACCAAAATAAATCTTAATATTAAATCTTATTGAACCCTATCTAAAATATTGAACTATAAACTAAATTGAGTTGAATTGATCCCTAACCCTATAGTAAATATAGTAAATTGAACCTAAAAACTATACCAAATTCAACCTAGAACTTTAACAAATTTTAACCTTAAAACTAACACTAAACTCAATTAAAGTCTTACCCTAAATAAATTGAACCTAAATTAAACTCTTACTTTAATATATCTTTTATATGGATTATACTACCAGATTGAAGACAAGAGTGGAGTTTGAGAGTTGTATTGTAAATTCATATTGTTGATAATACAAGCATTTCATCTCTTATTTTCTAACAAAAAGAGTAATTTATAAAAATCACTTTTTTTTTCTATCCAAGAGAATAATGCATGTTTGGGATGAATATATTCTTCTTGTTCCATACATGTTGCTTGTGTTTGTGCCACTAGTATAGAATTTTGTACTCTTGGTGATTTATAATGAAAGGGTTTGTCTTACTTGATACTTTCCTTTGATCTTTTTCATCTTTGTTCTACATCTTCTAGCATAACTATCCCCTTATAAAAGATTTGGGTGGGTGAGTATAATTAAATGGAAACCACAACACATTTGAATTATGTGCAATATTATTTTGCCTTTGAATCAAGTTTCTTACCATATTAGGTAGGATATTTTTTAATGGATATGGTATTGAGACAATTTGACTTGATACCAACTATTGTGAAGGACATGTCCCTTGTGAGTTTTGATACCTATTTGGATGGTACTAAGGTCTAGACCCTTCAAATTTTTAATAAGAGGGTTCTAGATATGAATCTTATTTTCTTCTTAGATTAATGATTTCATTAGAATATTTCCATGGAGAATAATTTTCATATCATCCATCTTCTATCTTGAATGTTATCTATGTATTTGATTTTGTAGCTACTAGTACTTGGTGGCAAGGGTAGATATACATCGAAGAAGGAAATTGATTTTTATTTGAAATAATAGACATATATGGTAAATCCTCCTGCAATAACATAGACATGAGAGGCCTATTTATCACATTGATTAATATATTTTACACTCTAACTACTAAATCATATGCTATTAGGAGAGTTTTTCTCCTAAACAGTAAATCATATAAAAATAATATCTAAATTGAAAGCTTTAAGATAACAAAAAAATTCTATATTTGCTAATGTCCATGCAAAAGTAAGTATCTTTGCTAGTCTTGTGAAATTGAAGTGTTGAAATTAATGAACGCCTCCTATAGTACTCACTTGATTATTATCAATTACTAAACTGATTAGGATCTATCCACCTTTACAATGAATCTTTGAAATAACTCATTTTCTAACTCATTCCACGAAGAGATAAAAGTGAGCAATACCAATGAAGGAATTAACATTCTACTTTATATAATGGTAAATAACATTGTACTTGATATAATGGTAAATAGTACATATGTATGTGACATCTTGAAGATGTTCAGTAGGAGCTTTTGTGTCTCCTCCTATATACTTTAGAAGAACCTTGAGAGAAATAAATAGGATAAGATCCCATGTAGTTGGGTGAACTAGAGGAATGAAAGGATTTTTTCTATTCTAATTAGAAAATAAATTGATAACTTCAAGCATGATAATTTGAGAAGGTGGTGGTAATAAATTTGGTTGTGCCACCCTTCTTCTATAAGTAAGTACAAAAGGGATAGCCTTAAGACATGGGTTAGATATTGAAAGCAATCTTGTAACTAGTCTTTAATTCATGCAATCCTAATCAAAGTTATCATCTCAATTAATGAAACTATAGTGATTGTTTATATGACCCATCGAGTGTGCCAAAAAAAGTTGATTTTTTAATTTTTTATATTTATATATTTAAATTACATCTACATATAGACCTAGACCAACATGAGAAATAGTAGAACCAAGGAATTTGACTTCAAAGATAACCTTTAAAAAATGTTGGTATTTTTTACCTATATATTTAAATTACATTTACATATAGACCTAGAGCAATGTGAGAAATAGTACAATGAGAGGATTTGGGGATTTGACTTCCATGATAATCTTTAGGGTTTTATAAGCTAACTCTTAGTATAATCCTTAAAGAATTATTTTTAACATTATGAAGAAAATAGAGAAAGAAACATTAGAAAATCAATCTATTTTATGATGATATGACTAAAAGTGAAGAATTCTACTTATTCTAAAATTGCACAAAATTCATTATCTAGACCATAATAATGTATTATTATAAAAAAGAGCATTAAAATGGATGATTTTAAATAATCAATAAGAACCATTCATTGAATTGACAAATATAGGTGAAGTATCAATATATACCATCAAGAATGGTCCCATAAAAATTAATATTTTGACATAGAATGTCATTTTCCATTCATTGATGAATCCAAAACAAATTACAAAAGACAAGCTGCACAAGTTTAAATATTCAATCATATCTGAGAAATTTTCATAAATGCCTCCATCTATTATAGTCCACCCATCTCTTTTTGATTGAATGGATTACTTTTATATTAGTGGGGGTATGGTTTGCATGATTTTAACTAAAGCTATAGCAGTGTGTAAAAATTGTTGATTTTACCATAGGGCCCAATGTCAGAACTGGTAATGTTATATGGTACATGAACTGTACTTCGATGACCTTTGTGAAAATCAACGGTTCAAAACCTTTTATACTGTAGAGTTTTCTAGTGGAAGTTATTGTCCATTTAAGGTGGGACTAAGATTTGATGCAAATAAAAAAGAAATCACGATAAGAGTCGATTTACCACACCATTTCGATTACAACCTTTTATCAATGGATTGTGATGAGGATGAGTACAAGAATTTGAGGACATTCTTTGAGTGCCTAGTGAAAAATGTGAGGGGGTCATTGGAGTCGTGTGTAAGGTTTGCAGCATATTAACAATGGGTTTCCACAAGTGTATGAACTGGAATTGGAGAATGCAATTGTCAAGTGAAGGGAGGCCAATCAATAAAAATATTCAAAGGCTAGATCCCCGGTGGCTCATTTTTTTTTCCTATATTTTCATTCACTTGTAAGAAAATTCAAGGTAAGTATTGAGAAAGAGCGTGCTAAGGAATGCACAAATTATAGGAAAGACTTCTTAAAGTTACATGTAAATATTTAATTTGACTTTTCAATTTCAATTGTAGAATATATTATTGAAGATGTAATTTTTTCTTACAATTAGGTTTGATTTCAAGGATTGGTCAAGTGGAATATATTAAAAAGAGTAAACTTATTATGTTTTATATTATAATTATATTTACACCTATAAAACTAATCTTTGAGAGTAAAAAATTATCTAGTTCAAAAAATTGTACCTGAACCTAGAAAAGTGATTTCATAGAAGTTTGACTATAAAATTAATTTTCAAAGGGGCCCATAGTGGAGTGGTCTACTTAGGGGTTAATGTAGAGTACCATGTGGACTAAAAAATAATTAATAATCACTAACTCAACAATTCCATAGTTGATGCAAATAAAATTATTTCATTTGTGGTACAATCTGCTAAATGTATATCAACAATAGGTGGAATGATCAAATTAGTTGCTCATTTGGATGGATAATCGATTATGGGTTGAGATAACCTTAATGATTGCATGGCAAAGGAGTGGTACTTGTTCATAGTGGCAAGTGGCAAGCATATCGGGTGCCACCATAAACATCCACTTCCTTGCATTTAAAGCACATTGTCTCTTCCTTCCCTCCTAGCTAGCCAAATTAACTTTTCATCCATTTTCATCTACATGTTTCACATGGAGCCAATTTTCGATGCATTGGACTATTGAATGCTAAAAACCCTCAATTATCTCACCCACCACCATCCAACAAATGACACATTTCTTATCTAATGTTTGTTGCAATATAGATTTAAACATGTTTGGATCTTCTATATATTCCATAGCTCTTCCATGAAAGAAATACTCAATAACGACAACTTTATACTCATTGCTCCTCTACATAGTGATGGCTGCAAAGGTAACTTAGTTTTGCTACAATATTTGCCTCTCAGTAAATATGATTTTCTTAAAAAACATTATTCCTCATTTATCATTTCTCATTGATCCTCTTCATAATAAAGTTGTTTACTAAGGTGAGTTTTCCATTTGGATACAACATTTTCTTCCTTGTTTATCATTTTTTATTGCTCCTCTTTATAGTAATGTTGTCTAATAAGGTGGGTTTTCCATTTGGCTACAATGTTTTTTTGTTTATCTTTTTTTGTAAGTTTTATAATGAAATGGTTGCCAATACTACATCAATCAATGTTTTCCCTCCAAGCCTTCATGGAGTGACTTTTGATTCAAGTGAGGTTTTTTCCTCACTATGGCAATGAACCATAAGTTATCTATTGTGAGTGTTTTGATTAGCATAAAATTAATATTACATTATTTATTAATAATCTACCGCTTTGGTTGCTATTTTTATGGATTTTGAGTTTATTTTATTTTATTTATATAGTTTAGCCAATTGTATTGTCTATTAAAATTTTCTTGTAGTTCTCAATAATAATCAATCAAGTATTATGCTCTTCACTTTAGTATTAGAGAAAGTATCTATGCCTATGATGTACAATGCTAATATATTTCTCATTCTATGTTAGCAAAATTCAAGAATTAAGTATTTGAACTACCAATTTATTAGTTTGAGAAAATGTGATGACTCAAGTCCATGTCGGTTAAGGGTGGCATGAATTTTTTGTGGCTTGCATGTTCACTATACAACACATAAAACAATAAGGTGATGAAATAGAATAATGAAAGTCATATGTATGGGTGCCTATTGACCAAACTAATCTACTTCCATCTATAATAAATTTGTCAAGCCACAAATACTCTTTATATTTCCTCAATTTCTTTCCCCTAATTTTTTTATGAAACCACAATATTTAGCATATTAGTTGAACATTGTTATTCAAACCTTGTGCCCATCTCCACTAGAAGTTCCCGAGCTTGGTTAATCTATTGTGATGGTTAAATAAGAGCATAAACCCTCTTTCTCAATTGATGAAATTTAGCGAAGATATTTATAATGAGTCTGTTGGCAACAACAATGAAGGAAAACTGAGAGGGGGGGTGAATCAGTTTTCACTGGATCTACAAACTTAACCACAAATACTGATCTGATAAGCTAGAACAATAACAAAAATAAGCAAATAGATAACACAACACACAGCACCAAGATTTTGACATGGAAAACCTAGTTAAGGGAAAAACCACGGTGGGAACCTACCCATAGTAAGATGATACTCTACAGTAGTATGTGAAAATATTACAATAGGGAATGCACATGCATTCAAGCACACTGCCTAGAGCTCACTGCTCAAAATATAATAACCTAGAAGGCTACAATCCTCAGGGAAGTCTCACTAACTTACAACAAGATTCAAACTACAATCCAGAAGGAATAAACTGCAATAATAGCATCTGCTAATGTTTGATGATAGTTTTGGTTAAGCAAAATTGTCTGCTCTGCAACACCAGTCTCTGCTCAAGACACCACACCTAAAGATGAATCCTTGTTCGCACATACCCTACTCTCTAATAATGTAGACACAACCTCGATACCCAAATTACATGACAATATCACCTATTTATACAATAAATCAACCTTGGCAATGAGGTCGGCTAAACCCTCAACTCACAATTACAAAATTACATCACACGATACAAAGATCGACCACCAAACCAATATAATGAATGATATACATGACATACCATGAACCTAAATCAAATTTCCAAATGCTCATCTCCACCGGTAATCACTCCAAGATCAACTGCAACACGCTACACCATCAAGAAAACTGCATAAGACAAAGAAAATCATCGGATTAGAAAAATCACCAAAAACTCACACAATGATCAATGCAGATCATCAAAAAAAAAAGAGACATGATTAGAAAATGCCAGCAAGCACGTTAGAGCCATCAACGATACTTGTACCAACACCACTTATCAAATCTTCATCGACCAACATCTGAAACTCAAGAACACTCAATCAACAGCTATGACGAAAAAAGATAACTTGCGGAGCACAAAACCACGAACCATCTAAAATGAAGATACACAAGACCATCCCAAACAATTTTTGAAAGTCTCAGCTCAAGCTCTAATCATACCCAAATATATCAGAGGAAATACTGAACTCTGCAAAGCATTGATAAAAAAAATAAACTGCAAACCAGATCATATGATATGATCAATTAAGCTTCTCGAATCATTGAAACCAATACAAAAAGATATAATGACACTAGAAATACTTCATACACCAAACCACGGTCCCAATAAACCAATCTACAATCACCAAAACAATAAATCACATGAATATGTTGACATCAATGACAACAACATATCCTAGCAACAATAATGTCCAACAATCTCCCCCTTTGATATTTATGGCAACATATGAATGTGAAAAAAAATCAATGCAAAGAAATAAAACATCTCCAACAAACTCCCCCTAAGATCAAGCATATAAAACAATTTTTTGCATGCTTCTCTCCCCCTTTGACAATAATGCTAAAGATTCTGAAAACAGAAAATCAAACTTACTCTCCCCCATGGATAAACAAAATAAATAATCAATCCAACAGAGTACTCCACCAAAGGAGCAACACCAACTCTTCAATCCAAACAAAAGGATAAGGTTGTGAATTCCACCGGATTGATGCAACTTAATGCATCTAGTTTTCATTAGGAGGGGTAGATACCCCTACTTTGTCTCTCAAATAGAAAAATGTATCTGTAGGCAAAGGCTTGGTGAAAATATCAGCAATTTGTTCCTTTGTAGATGCATACTTCAAATTCACTTCCTCTTCACTGACTTTTTCTCTCAAGAAATGATATTTGATTGACACATGTTTAGTCTTTGAATGTTGCACCGAATTCTTAGACATATTGATAGCACTGGAATTATCACAATATATGACAGTAGGCTCATCATAGATAACTCTATATCCTTCAACATGTGCTTCATCTAAACTACCTGAGTGCAGTTACTAGCAGCAACAATGTACTCAGCTTCAGCAGTAGATAAGGACACTGAATCTTGTTTCTTACTATCTCATGCAACCAATTTCTTGCCCAAAAAGAATGCACCACCAGAGGTACTCTTCTGGTCATCAACAACACTAGTCCGATCAACATCAATGTAAGCACATAACATGAAATCATCATTCCTCGGATACCACAAACCATAATCCATAGTCCGTTTCAAGTATTTGAATATTATTTTTACAACAATGACATGACTCTCTTTCGGATCAACTTGATATCTAGCAACCCTGCACATAGCATGCATAATGTCAAGTCAGATCAGAGTCAAGTATAGCAGTCCACCAACCATAGATCTTTATAAAGAATGATGTAGCTTTTGGAGATTCATCATTTTTAGATAATTTGTAGCTAGACAACATAAGAGTTCCAACCAGTTTAGAGTCATTTAACCCAAATTTCTTCAATAATTCCTTCACATAATTAGTTTGAGATATAAGGGTATGTGCAAGATCATGGGGGGCCAAAAAGTGGCAATGGAGAAAAAAATGTGTTTTAAACCTTTCCAAACACGCCAAAATCCTCTTTGACTTTTTGTTTGGGTCTGCCAAAATTTGAATTTGGTTTGGTAATACCAAACCAAATCAGATATCTGTTAATATTGGATCCGATATTAACGGATATCTGATTTGTGATGTCATACTTTTTCAAATCGGATATCCATTTTTCTCAACATAAAAAGTATAGTTTAGTAAAATGGGCATAACTTTTGTGTTTCTTATCGAAATTTTGATTTTTTATAGACATTGGAAAGGTAATTCAGAGACATATCAAATGAATAAGGTATTTTTATGATATTATAGACAAAAAATTCATTATAATAATTTTAATTTAGTCCTTCAATTTTTAAACTTTAAATACTCACAAATTTTGCAGATAAAGTCTCATTTTTTTCCTATCACCTCCTTTATCTATTACTTGTCTATCTATACTTATCTAAATATATTTTATCTATCTATTTCTTCTCTACTTATGTCACTTATTTTCTCATCCCATCTAGATAAATAAATTCCCAAGTTACATGCATCTCTGCATATATCTCCATCTTTCTATTCCTATCTCTCCCTCTCCCACTCCATCATTGTCACTCCTTATTTCTATATTTCTCTCTAATAATCTCTCTTCTCTCTATTTATCTCCCTCCTCTACCTTATCCTACCTATACTTATATATTACTTGTCTCTATCACCTCCTTTCTCTCCCTATCTTGTCCCCTCTATCTCTATATTTCTATAGATCTATCTTCATGTATATTTATATCTCATTATCTATAAAGCTCACTTATTCACTCCATCTCTCCCTCCATTTGTCTTAATCTCTCTATCACTTTCTATCCATGTCAATCTCTATCTCCATCTTCACATCTCCATCTCTTTCCCTATCAATCTCTCTTTCTATATGTTCCTCTATCTTTATATATCTTCCTCTATACATGATTAATCTACTTCTCTATCTCTTCCTCTATCGCCCTCTTCAATTATATTTCTCTTTCTCTTCCTTTATCTCTTTATTTACTCCATCTTTATATATCTCTGGCTCTCTCCCCACATCCTTCTCTATAGTGCCTTTATATATCTCTATATCTCCCTCTTTCTCTCTCTCCCTCTCTATCTATCCCTATCTATAATCTTTATCTCTTTTTCTCACTCTCTTGCACTATCTATATCTCTCTATCTATCAATATTTATCTTCCTTTATATCTCTCTATCTCTTCATTTTTTTATCTCACTCTTTTTACCCCCCTCTATCCATTTTTCTCCATCTCTTTATATATTTATCTTTGTCTTTAACTCTCTCTTTCTCTATATCTATTCATCTCCCTCTCCCTTTATCTTCATTTTTTATCTCTATCTTCCTCTCTCCTTTTCAATATCTAGATATGTCTACCTCTTTCTATCCATCCTTGTCCTTTAGTTTTCCTCCCTCTCACTTCATACTCCTTAATATCTATATCTATATTTATGTCCTTGTTCTTTAGATCTTCTCCCTCTCTTTAGGTCTTCATCTCTCTTCACCCTTATATCTCTCCTTATTTGAAACTTAGTACATATGGTCTCCCAAGAAGTTATATGGTGTCCTAAGGGGTCATAGAACACCATATGACCCCTTAGGATAGAATATGACCCATAACGACACCATATGGTCTCCTAAGGGGTCATATAGTTCCCTAAGGGGTCATAAAAGGCCATATGACCCCTTAAAACATAATACAACCCATAATGACACCATATGGTGTCCTAAGGGGTTATAAAACACCAAATGACCCCTTAGGACACCATACGACCCCCAATGACACAATGTGGCATCCTAAAGGGTCATATGGTGTCCTAAGGGGTCATAGGACACCATATGACCCCTTAGGACACCATAAGACCCATAGCACCACATACTGTCCCAAGAGGTCATATGATGTCCTAAGGGGTCATAGAACACCATATGACCCATTAGGACATAATACACGCCCTAACAACACCTAAGGGGTCATAGGACACCCTATGACCCCTTAGGACACCATACGACCCCTTACAACACCATATGGTGTCCTATGGGGTCATATAATACCATATGTCCCCTTAGAACACAAGAAGACCCATAACGACACAATATGACAACATATGACCCCTTAGGACACCATATGACCCCTTAGGACACAATATGACCCCTAACAATACCTAAGGGGTCATATGGTGTCTTAAGGGATTATAACCCAGAAGGCTACAATCCCAAGGGAAGTCTCACTAACTTACAACAAGATTCAGACTACAATCTGGAAGGAATAAACTGCAATAATAGCATCTAGTAATGTCTGATGATAGTTCCGGTTAAGCACAATTGTCTACTCTGCAACACCAATCTCTCTCAAGACACCACACCTAAAGATGAATCCTTGTTCACACATACCCTACTCTCTAATAATGTAGACACAACCTCGATACCCAAATTACATGACAATATCACCTATTTATACAATTCATCAAACTTGACAATGAGGTCGGCTAAACCCTCAACTCACAATTACAAAATTACATCACATGATACAAAGATCGACCACTAGACCAATATAATGAATTATATACATGACATACCATGAACCTAAATCAAATTTCCAAAATCTCATCTCCACCGGTAATCATGCCAAGATCAACTGCAACACACTACACCATCAAGAAAACTGCATAACATGAAGAACATCATCGGATCAGAAAAATCACCAAAAACTTGCACAATGATCAATGCGGATCATCAAAAAAAAGAAGACACGATTAGAAAATGCCAACAAGAACGTTAGAGTCATCAACAATAGTTGTACCAACACCACTTATCAAATCTTCATCGACCAACATCTGAAACTCAAGAACACTCGATCAACAGCTATCAAGAAGAAAGATAACTTGCTGAGCAAAAAACCATGAACCATATAAAATGAAGATACACAAGACCATCCCAAACAATTTCCCAAAGTCTCAGCTCAAGCTCTGATCATACCCGAATATATTAGAGGAAATAGTGAACTCTGCAAAGCATTGATCAGAAAAACAAACTGCAAACCAGATCATATGATATGATCAATTAAGCTTCTCGAATTACTGAAACCAATGCAAAAAGATATAATGACACTAGAAATACTTCATACAGCAAATCATGATCCCAATAAACCAATCTACAATCACTAAAACAATAAATCACAGTAATATGTTGACATCAATGACAACAACATATCCTAGCAACAATAATGTCCAACAATCTCTCCCTTTGGTATTTATGGCAACATATGAATGCGAAAAAAAATCAATGCACAGAAATAAAACATCTCCAACAAACTCCTCCTAAGATCAAGAAAATAAAACAATTTTGCACATGCTTCTCTCCCCCTTTGACAACAATGCTAAAGATTCTGAATACAAAAAATCAAACTTACTCTCCCCCATGCATAAACAAAATAAATAATCAATCCAACAGAGTACTCCACCAAAGGAGCAACACCAACTCTTCAATCCAAACAAAAGGATAAGGTTGTGAATTCCACCAGATTGATGCAACTTAATGCATCTAGTTCTCGTTAGGAAGGGTAGATACCCCTACTTTGTCTCTCAAATAGAAAAATGTATCTGCAGGCAAAGGCTTGGTGAAAATATCTGCAATCTGTTCTTTTGTAGATGCATACTTCAAATTCACTTCCTCTTCATTGACTTTTTCTCTCAAGAAATGATATTTGATTGACACATGTTTAGTCTTTGAATGTTGCACTAGATTCTTTGACATATTGATAGCACTGGAATTACCACAATATATGACAGTAGGCTCATCATAGATAACTCTATATCCTCCAACGTGTGCTTCATCTTAACTACTTGAGTGCAGTTACTAGCAGCAATAATGTACTCAACTTCAGCAGTAGATAAGGACACTGAATCTTGTTTCTTACTATCTCATGAAACCAATTTATTACCCAAAAAGAATGCACCACCAGAGGTACTCTTCCAGTCATCAACATCACTAGTCCAATCAACATTAGTGTAAACACATAACATGAAATCATCATTCCTCGGATACCACAAACCATAATCCACAGTCCCCTTCAAGTTTCTGAATATTCTTTTTACAATAATGACATGACTCTCTTTTAGATCAACTTGATATCTAGCAGCCATGCACACATCATGCATAATGTCAGGTCAGATCAGAGTCAAGTATAGTAGTCCACCAACCATAGATCTTTATAAAGACTGATGTAGCTTTTGGAGATTCATCATTTTTAGATAATTTGTAGCCAGACAACATAAGAGTTCCAACCAGTTTAGAGTCATTTAACCCAAATTTCTTCAATAATTCCTTCACATAATTAGTTTGAGATATAAGGGTATGTGCAAGATCATGGGGGGCCAAAAAGTGGCAATGGAGAAAAAATGTGTTTTAAACATTTCCAAACACGCCAAAATCCGCTTTGACTTTTTGTTTGGGTCTGCCAAAATTTGAATTTGGTTGTGTAGTACCAAATCAAATCGAGTATCTGTTAATACCGGATCCGATATTAACAGATATCCGATTTGTGATGTCATACTTTCTCAAGTCGGATATCCATTTTTCTCAACATAAAAATCCGGTATTAATAGATACTCGATTTGTGATGTCATACTTTCTCAAGTCGGATATCCGTTTTTCTCAACATAAAAAGTATATTTTAGTAAAATGGGCATAACTTTTGCATTTCTTATCAAAATTTTGATTTTTTATAATCATTGGAAAGGTAATTCAGAGACCTATCAAATGAATAAGGTAGTTTTATGATATTATATACCAAAAATTCATTATAATAATTTGAATTTAATCCTTCAATTTGAAAACTTTAAATCCTCACAAATTTTGCAGATAAAGTCTCATTTTTTTCCTATCACCTCCTTTATCTATTACTTGTCTTTCTATACTTATCTAAATATATTTTATCTATCTATTTCTTCTCTACTTATGTCACTTTTTTTCTCATCCCATCTAGATAAATAAATTCCCAAGTTACATGCATCTCTTCATATATCTCCATCTTTCTATTCTTATCTCTCCCTCTCCCACTCCATCATTGTCACTCCTTATTTCTATATTTCTCTCTAATAACCTCTCTTCTCTCTATTTATCTCCCTCCTCTACCTTATCCTACCTATACTTATATATTACTTGTCTCTATCACCTCCTTTCTCTCCCTATCTTGTCCCCTCTATCTCTATATCCCTATAGATCTATCTTCATGTATATTTATATCTCATTATCTCTAAATCTCACTTATTCACTCCATCTCTCCCTCCATTTGTCTTAGTCTCTCTATCACTTTCTATCCATGTCTATCTATATCTCCATCTTCACATCTCCATCTATTTCCCTATCAATCTCTCTTTCTATATGTGCCTTTATCTTTATATATCTTCTTCTATACATTATTAATCTACTTCTCTATATCTTCCTCTATCGCCCTCTTGAATTATATTTCCCTTTCTCTACCTTTATCTCTTTATTTACTCCATCTTTATATATCTCTGGCTCTCTCCCTACATCCTTCTCTTTAGTTCCTTTATATATCTCTATATCTCCCTCTTTCTCTCTCTCCCTCTCTATCTATCCCTATATATAATCTTTATCTTTGTTTCTCACTCTCTTGCACTATCTATATCTCTCTATCTATCAATATTTCTCTTCCTTTATATCTCTCTCTTTACCCCTCTCTATCCATTTTTTTCCATCTCTTTATATATTTATCTTTGTCTTTAACTCTCTCTTTCTCTATATCTATTCATCTCCCTCTCCCTTCATCTTCATTTTTTATCTCTATCTTCCTCTCTCCTTTTCAATATCTAGATATGTCCACCTCTCTCTATCCATCCTTGTCCTTTAGTTTTCCTCCCTCTCACTTCATACTCCTTAATATCTATATCTATATTTATGTTCTTGTTCTTTAGATCTTCTCCCTCTCTTTAGCTCATCATCTCTCTTCACCCTTATCTCTCTCCTTATTTGAAACTTAGTACATAATATGACCCCTAACGATACCTAAGGGGTCAGATGGTGTCCTAAGGGGTAATATGATGTCCTAGGAACCATTAGGCCACAATATGACTCCTTAGCACACCATATAACCCGTAACGACACCATATAGTGTCCTAAGGGGTCGTAGGACACTATATGACCCGTTAGGACACTATATGATCCCTAAAAAAACCTAAGGGGTCATATTGTGTCCTAAGGGGTCATAAGATACCATATGATACCTAAGGATACTGTATGGTGTCCTAAGGGGTCATATTTTGTCCTAAGAGGTCATAGGACATCATATGAACCCTAATGACACAAAATGATGCCTAACGATACCTAAGGGGTCATAGGACACCATATGACCCCTTAGCACATCATACAACCCCTAATGACACCATGTGGTGTCCTAAGAGATCATATGGTGTTTAAAGGGGTCATAGAACACCATATGACCCCTTAGGACACCTTACAATACATAATGACACCATATGGTATCCTAAGGGGCCATATGGTGTCCTAAGGGGTCATAGGACACCATATGATCCCTTGGGAGACCATACAACCCATAACAACATAATATGGTGTCCTAAGGGGTCATAGAACACCATATGACCCCTTAGAACACCATACAACCCATAATGACACCATATGGTATCCTAAGGGGTCATAAGACACAATATGACCCCTTAGGACATAATATGACCCCTAATAATGTCATATGGTGTCCTAAGGGGTCATAGGACACCATATGACCCTATAGGACACAATACGACCCCTTAGCACACAAAATAAACCCTAACAACACCTAAGGGGTCATATAGTTTCCTAAGGAGTCATAGGACACCATATGACTCCTTAGCACACCATACGACCCTTAATGACACCATATGGTGTCCTAAGGGATCATATGGTATCCTTAGGGGTCATGTAGCACCATATGACCCCTTAGGACACCATACATCACATAACAACACCAAATGGTGTCCTAAGGGGTCATATGGTGTCCTAAGGTGTTAGAGGACACCATATGACCCCTTAGGACACCATGCAACCCATAGCACCATATAGTGTCTGAAGGGGTCATATGGTGTCCTAAGGGGTCATAGGACACCATATGACCCATTAGGACACAATACAACCCCCACAACACCTAAGGGGTCATATGACACCATATGACCTCTTAGGACACCATACAACCCCTTACGACACCATATGGTGTCCTAAGTGGTTATATGGTATCCTAAGGGGTCATATAATACCATATGACCCTTTAGACCACAAGAAGACCCATAACAACATGATATGGTGTCCTAAAGGGTCATATGGTCTCACGAGACACCATATGACCCCTTAGGACACAATATGACCCCTAACGATACCTAAGGGGTCATAAGGTGTCTTAAGGGGTTATATGATGTCCCAGGAACCTTTAGGACATAATATGACCCCTTAGCACACCATACAACTCGTAGTGACACCATATGATGTCCTAAGGGGTCGTAGGACACCATATGATCCGTCAGGACACAATATGATCCCTTAGAACACCATACAACCCATAACGACACCATGTGGCGTCCTAATGGGTCATAAGACACAATATGACCCCTTATGACAAAATATGACCCCTAATGATGTCATATAGTGTCCTAAGGAGTCATAGGACACCATATGACCTTGTAGGATACAATACGACCCCTTAGGACACAAAATAAGCCCTAACAACACCTAAGGGGTCATATAGTTTCCTAAGGGGTCATATCACACCATATGACTCCTGAGCACACTCTATGACCCCTAACAACACCATATGGTGTCCTAAGGGGTCATATGGTATCCTAAGGGGTCATATAGCACCATATGACCCCTTAGGACACCATACGACACATAAAAACACCAAATGGTGTCCTAAGGGGTCAGAGGACACCATACAACCCATAGCACCATATAGTGTCTCAAGGGGTCATATGGTGTCCTAAGGGGTCATAGGACACCATATGACCCATTAGGACATAACACAACCCCTTCAACACCTAAGGGGTCATAGGACACCATATGACCCCTTAGGACACCATACAACCCCTTACGACACCATATGGTGTCCTAAGGGGTCATATGGTATCCTAAGGGGTCATATAACACCATATGACTCTTTAGAACATAAGAATACCCATAACCACATAATATGGTGTCCTAAGGAGACACAATATGACCCCTTAGGACACAATATGACCCCTAATGATACTTGAAGGGTCATATGGTGTCCTAAGGGGTTACATGATGTGCTAGGAACCTTTAGGATATAATATGACCCATTAGCACACCATACAACCCCTAATGACAAAATATGGTTTCCTAAGGGGTCGTAGGACACCATATGACCCCTAACAACACCTAAGGGGTCATAGGACACCATATGACCCCTAACGACACAAAATTATGCCTAACGATACCTAAGGGGTCATATGGTGTACTAAGGGGTCATAGGACACCATATGACCTCTTAGCACATCATACGACCCCTAATGGCACCATATGGTTTCCTAAGGGGTCATATATTGTCTTAAGGGGGCAAAGAGCACTATATGACCCCTTAGGACACCATATGACCCATAATGGGGTCATATGGTTTCCTAAGTGGTCATAGGATACCATATCACCCCTTAGGAGACCATACGATCCATAACAACATAATATGGTGTCCTAAGGGGTCATAGAGCACCATATGGCCCCTTAGAACACCATACGACACCATGTGGTGTCCTAAGGGGTCATAAGACACAATATGACCCCTTAGGACATAATATGAGCCCTATGTTGGCATTGCACACTCCAATTAGAATTGAAGGTGATTGAAGTTGTTGTCATTGATGGCAACCTTACAATTTGATGGCACTGGCAGGCACCAGCATTGTCAGACTCTACACTGACAATGACAATAATGTTTACTGGCATCTTAGCCGACAAGATTTTGATTATTGTATTTTGTATTTAATTGTAATATCTTTTGTAAGCCGACATGGAATGTTGTAATAAGACTCATATAAGCATGAGATCTTGTAGATCATTTATATGGATACATGATAGAGGATAGACATGATGGATATGTAGAGTGAATATTAAAGAAGATTTTGTAGAAGGGTTTATGGTCATTATATGAGCTTAAACCGGTACTAAACCTGGCATAGCAGATGTTGTTTTGTAGCAGTACATTATATTGGATTCTCATAATCCATTTTGTAAGTCAGTGAGACTTCCTTTTGTATTTGAGCAGTGAGCTCTAGGCAGTTGGCCTTCCTGCATGTGCAGGCCCCTCATTTTAAGTAATATCCATTCATTGGCCAGTGAGTGAATATTGTGGGTCACAAATCCCACTGAGGTTTTTCCCACACCGGGTTTCCTCGTTAAACATCTTGTGTTATGGTGTGCTTTCTATGTTGTCTTTAATATTCATATTTACTGCATTAATTCTTGTTTACAGTACATTATTTTAGAATGCAAAATACTTAATAAGGTCATAAATTTTGTTAACCAGTTAGATACTGATTTATCCCCCCTTGTAGGTCTTGGGGACAACTGAGAGGGGGGGGGGAATCAGTTGTCTTAATAAATTCAAACCAAAAACTTATTAACCAACATAATGCTTAAGTATGCCAGTAGACAATGTTAACAGTAAATTGCTATACCGGTAAGAATTAATGCATGAAACATAAGCACAAAGTCATCCACAACACATGACACCAATATTTGTATGGGGAAACCCTGTAAGGGAAAAACCACGGTGGGAAACCTTACCCACAATCAGATGATACTACTGCAGATAGTAAGTGTACAAAGAGGGGTCTGCACATGCAGAAAGGCCAACAGCCTAGAGCTCACTGCTCAATCACAAATGGGAGTCACACTGACTACAGTTGGATGGTTAAATCCAATAAGAATATACTGTGCAAAATCGCATCTTCATATGCTGAATTCAATACCGGTGTAATGCTGATATGCTTCTATAAAAACCTAACTTAACCTTTAGATGATGTCTTCATGTATACCTCTGCTTGATCTCGCATATATCTTTACTCAAACCTTTTCTGCATTCCACACTTGATCTTACAAATAAGAACTTACATTTATACCATACCCTAAGACCAATTTTAGTAGGTCGGCTTTACAATAAAAACATTTTATAAATAATATAATATCCAATGCAATAACCGATTAAACATGTTGGCTTAATGCATTTACAACAATAATAAATCATCTCCATAGCGTGCCATGCTGATCTGGAAAAGATAAACCTGCCGGTGTAACCCTAGATAACCTGGACCTATTTGCCGGTAAAAGAAAATATGCAAATAAGAATATATCAATGATTATTACTGCAAAATAAAGTGTCCACATGATATCTTCGACATTACCAAGTGTCTTCCATGTCATTTCAGGTACTGATGAACAATATATCCTACCAGTGAACCATATACCAGTAACTGTTGCATAGTTTACTGTTTGCCGGTGAATATTGCTGGATCTTCAAAGTAGGTGTATTTAGTAGGTGTTGACATCAATGACAAAACCATACCAGAATACCAACAATCTCCCCCTTTGGCATTGATGGCAACACAAGATGGAAAAACCATCAAAGTGCCAAAAAAAACAACAATCTTCATTTCTCCCCCTGGGAGTGACAATACCAATCTTTCATGTGTCTTTCAAAATTTCTCCCCTAAAATCTCTTTTTCTTACCAAAAAGATAATGTTTTTCCATAGATCTCTCTCCCCCTTTGACATCAAATGCCAAAGTCACAAAAGGTCAAGTTCATACAAAATACCAACCAATTTAATATACCAACTACTCCTCCTGAGAAGTAGCTTCCTCATCAAAATACCAGAATAAAAGATTTGTCTATTTAATTCTGCTGGTTGATGACAATCATCAAGTGTCTAAGTCTCTACCGGTGGTGGTATGACTCTGAGCTGATCTCTGAGATACTCAAAAGTTTCCTTAGGCAAAGGTTTTGTGAAAATATCTGCAAGTTGTTCTTTAGTATTCACATAAACCAGTTTTATCTCTTTTTCTTCAACTTTTTCCCTTAGAAAATTTAGTTTAATAGAAACATGTTTTGTTTTAGAATGTAAAACCGGATTTTTAGATATATCAATTGCTGCAGTGTTATCACAGTATATAGTAATAGGTTCCTTGCATTTTACTTTTATGTCTTTTAACATTTGCTTAAGCCAAAGTACCTGTGTACAGTTTGTTGCTCCTGCAACATATTCTGATTCTGCTATTGATAAAGATGTACAACTCTATTTCTTACTTAACCAAGAAACTAATCTCTTTCCAAGAAAGAATGCTCCTCCAGTGGTGCTTTTTCTATCATCCACATCTCTTGCCCAATTTGCATCTGTGTATGCATATAGATCAAAATTTTCATCTTTAGGATACCATAATCCAAGATTTGCTGTGCCTTGTAAGTACCGGAAAATCCTTTTTACTGCTGATTCATGATTTTCCCTAGGATTACTCTGAAATCTAGAAACTATACATACTGCATTCATAATATCAGGTCTGGTTTGTGTCAAATATAGTAAACCTCCTATCATAGATTTGTATCTAGTTGGATTAATAGGTGTAGATTCATCCCTTTGAGATAATTTGTCATTTGTAGTCATAGGTGTGCTTACTGGTTTAGAGTTCTCCATCCCAAATTTCTTAAGTAGTTCTTTCAAGTACTTAGATTGACTCAAAAATATGCCTTTATCAGTCTGTAAAATCTGCAATCGTAAAAAGAATTTTATTTCTCTGATCATAGACATTTCAAATTCTTGCTGCATTTCAAGAGAAAATTCTTTGCATAATTCATCTTCTCCTCCAAAGATTATATCATCAACAAATACTTCAATAATCAAGATGTCATCATTAGTTACTTTGTAATATAAATTGCTATCTGCATTTCCTTTGGTAAAACCAATCTTTAAAAGATACTTATCCAATCTTGCATACCAAGCTCGTGGGGCTTGTTTTAATCCATACAGAGCTTTTCTTAATCTGCAAACCATATCATTGTCATCTGTCAAGGAAAATCCATCAGGTTGTTCAATATAGACTTCCTCTTCAAGATCTCCATTAAAAAATGCACATTTAATATCCATTTGATAAACTTTGTAATCCTTGTGAGTTGCAAAAGCCAAGAATAATCTAACTACCTCAATTCTGGCTACCGGTGCAAAGGTTTCATTGTAATCAACTCCTTTTTTCTAAGAATATCCCTTACACACTAGTCTTGCTTTATTTCTGACAACCTTACCATCTTCATTAAGTTTGTTTCTAAATACCCATTTGGTTCCAATTACGTTTTTATTTTTAGGCCGGGGAACTAATGTCCAAGTATTATTTTTCTCAATTTGTTCTAATTCTTCTTCCATAGCTTTAATCCAAAATTTATCTTCACATGCCTCATTGATAGATAATGGTTCAATTTGAGGAATAAGATATACCTCTTCATTTGCCAATCTTCCTCTTGTCACGACTCCTTTAAATTTGCTTCCAATTATCTGATCTTCATAATGATTTAGTCTTACATATCGGGGTGTCTTAGTCTGTTGTTGTTCTTCAATTACTGTGGAATCCTCTTATGATATCGGAGTAACTGGATCATCATTCTGTACTGGTGGATTTACTGTAGGTCCATTTGTCATAATTTATGTTTCCGGTTCAGAGTCTATATACCTTGAAGTTCCTCTGAATTGTTCATCAATCTTTACATTTGTACTCTCAACAATTTTCTATAATCTTTATTAAAACATCTATATTCCTTGCTCTTAGATGAATAACCAAGAAATATTCCTTCATCACTTCTAGGATCAAACTTGCCAATATACTCATCTCTTCTAATATAACATTTACTTCCAAAAATTCTGAAGTACTTAAGAGTAGGAATATTACCAAACCATAGTTCATGAGGGGTCTTACCGGTTTCACCTTTGATGTGAACTTTGTTGAATGTATAGACAGTAGTGCTTACTGCCTCTCTCCAGTACACATGGGTAGATTTGCTTCTAATAATATACTTCTTGCTGCATCCAAAATAGTTTTGTTTTTTCTTTCAACAACTCCATTCTGTTGTGGTGTCCGAGGTGCTGATAACTGTCTTTTGATTCCATTTACTTCACAGAATGTATTAAAATCTTTAGATGTGAATTCTCCTCCTTGATTTGATCTTAAACATTTAATTTTTTTACCAGTTTCATTTTCAACCATTGCTTTGAATAGTTTGAACTTCCCAAGTGCTTCTGATTTTTCTCTGAGAAAAGTAACCCAACACATTCTAGAATAATCATCAATAATTAGCATGAAATATCTATCACCTTGTAAGCTTTTAGTTCTAGCTAGACCACATAAATCAATGTGAATTAAATCAAGGGCATTATTGGATTTTTCTGGAATACTTTTGAAACTAGCTCTAACTTGTTTTCCAAATTTACATTCCTTGCAAATTGTATTATGAGGTTTCACAATTTTAGGTAGATCTCTAACTGCCTTAGAAGTACTGATTTTTACCATGCAATCAAAATTTACATGACATAGTCTTTTATGCCATAGCCAACTTTCATCTATAAGTGCAATTAGGCATGCCTTTTCACTATTATTCAAATGAAAGATATTACCTCTAGTCTGATTACCGGTTGCAATTTCCAAACCAGTTCTATTCATGATTTTGCATTTTCCATTTTTAAATTGTAACTGAAAACCTTTCTCAACTAGTTGACCAACACTTAAAAGATTATGTTTTAATCCTTCAACATAGTAGACATTTTCAGTGTTATGTTTACCATCAAGAGATATTGAACCCTTACCTTTGATTGAACAGGCTTTGTCATCTCTGAATATTACTAAACCTCCATTGTATTCTTGAAAGTTCAAGAATTTACCTTTGTCTCCAGTCATGTGATGTGAGCATCCTGAGTCAATAATCCATTCATCCTTTGATTCAACTTTAGCTACTAGGGCTTGTTCTACCGGTTGAGAAATAGGTGCCAGTTGATCTTCTGTTATAGCAACAAAGACCCATCCATTGTCTGCTAGATCCTCATCAGAATCATCAGTCACACCTTCATCAACAATGTAACAAGATTTATCTTTGTTTTTCTTAAATCTGTATCTCTGATATTCAGGATTAGGTTTGTATGTTCTTCTAGCTTCTTCTCTTAGTCTAGCATGTCTATCAGGGCATCTTGAAGCCATATGACCAATCTTATTGCAGTTAAAACATTTAAAGGGTGCTTTACCTTCATACTTACTTCCAATTGGGCCTTTTGGCATTTTTCTTGCAAATAGTGCTTCAAGTTCTTCAAGCTCTTCATTCTCCTTCCTAGTTTCTTCAATTTCTCTTGCATAAAAGGATCTCCAGTCTGATTTGTCAAAGGATGGAGCAGATTATGTTGATGCTTTGAAGGCCAAATCAGTTTTTATAGTAGTAACAGGACCAAATTCCTCAATTTCAAAAGTTGAAAGTTTTCCAATCAATGTATCCCTAGTTACTGATGTATTAGGCATTGTTCTCAACTCATTTATAGAAGTAACCTTCATTTTATATGCCAGTGGCAAACCTCTTAAGATTTTTGAAACAATCTCATCTTCACTCAAGATTCCTCCACAACATTTGATACCCAAAACAATTTCATTTACTCTTTCCATAAAAGCAGAAATCCTTTCATCTTCTTCCATTTTCAGATGTTCATACCTAACTCGGAAGCTTTCAAGTTTTGCAATTTTGACTGTGGAATCCCCTTCATTCAGTGTTTCCAAATGATCCCAAATAGCTTTAGCAATAGACCTATCTAATAATCCCATGATTTGTTGATTTGATAATGCGCTCAAGAGTGCTTCTCTTGCTTTGCAATCATTTTCTTCATCTTTAGCTAAAGTAGTGGGAGTAGTGTAACCAGCTACAGCAGTAGTATAACCATTCTTAGTAACTTCCCAGATGTCTTTACCAATGCAATTTAGATGTGTCTCCATTCTGATTTTCCATATCCCATAGTTGGTTCCATCAAGTTTAGGACTATCCTTTCTGAAATAATTAGTAGACATTGGATCTCCTCAAGTTGTTAAACTTCTACAAAAAGAGGACTAGGCTCTGATACCAATTGTAGGTCCTGGAGACAACTGAGAGGGGGGGTGAATCAGTTGTCTTAATAAATTCAAACCAAAAACTTATTAACCAACTTAATGCTTAATATCGGTAGATTAGTTAAGTATGCCGGTAGACAGTGTTAACAGTAAATTGCTATACCGGTAAGAATTAATGCATGAAACATAAGCACAAAGTCATCCACAACACATGACACCAATATTTGTACGTGGAAACCCTGTAAGGGAAAAACCATGGTGGGAAACCTTACCCACAATCAGATGATACTACTGCAGATAGTAAGTGTACAAAGAGGGGTCTGCACATGCAGAAAGGCCAACAGCCTAGAGCTCACTGCTCAATCACAAATGGGAGTCACACTGACTACAGTTGGATGGTTAAATCCAATAAGAATGTACTGTGCAAAATCGCATCTTCATATGCCGAATTCAGTATCGGTGTAATACTGATATGCTTCTACAAAAACCTAACTTCACCTTTAGATGATGTCTTCGTGTATACCTCTGCTTGATCTCGCATATATCTTTACTCAAACCTTTTCCGCATTCCACACTTGATCTTACAAATAAGATCTTACATTTATACCATACCCTAAGACCAATTTTAGTAGGTTGGCTTTACAATAAAAACATTTTATAAATAATATAATATCCGATGCAATAACCGATTAAACATGTCGGCTTAATGCATTTACAACAATAATAAATCATCTCCATAGCGTGCCATGCTGATCTAGAAAAGATAAACCTGCCGGTGTAACCCTAGATAACCTGGACCTATTTGCCGGTAAAAGCAAATATGCAAATAAGAATATATCAATGATTATTACTTCAAAATAAAGTCTCGACATGATATCTTCGACATTACCAAGTGTTTTCCATGTCATTTCAGGTACCAGTGAATAATATATCCTGTTGGTGAACCATATACCAGTAATTGTTGCACAGTTTACTGTTTGCTGGTGAATGTTGCTGGATCTTCAAAGTAGGTGTATTTAGTAGGTGTTGACATTAATGACAAAACCATTCCAAAATATCAACACCCCTCTTAGTATCTTTGGGACTGTCGTCAATCCTAAAAATTGGTATCAGAGCTTGGTCCTCTATTTTCAAAAGCCGAACAACTTGAGGAAGATTCTGACACTAGTACAGATGGAAAACTTGAGAAAGCAATTAGAAGGAGCTCTTGTAGACTTTGATGCAGAAAAGTTGAAGAATATCAAACTTGAAGATGATTTGAAGACTGCATAGGAATTCATTCAAGGACTTCAAGAGAATCTCACTATTGCTAGAAATAAGAGAAAAGAACTTCATGAGAAAATGCAGAATGATGATGATGAAAAGGAAACTCTTAATGATCTTGTAAGCAAGATGAGGCAAGAAAACATGACCTTGAGGAATGCAATGCAAGATATGACTATGAGATTTTATAAGGACATTGAAGACAAAAAGAAGAATGAAGATGACTTGACTAGGAGACTCAATGATGCTAGAAATCAAAATCTACGACTCAGTCATGAGAATGATATGTTAAAGACAGATCTGATTCACATGGAACATGATAAAATTGAACTTATGAGACAAAAGGAATTTTTGGAAAATGAGTTGGCTACTGCAAATCAACATAAAGAGAAATTCAAGAAAAGTTCAGAAGAACTTGATAATATGCTGAAAAGTCAGAAACCTAATGGAGACACTAATGGACTTGGATTTGAAGTTGGTGAAAGCTCTGGTACTGCAAACAATCATGATCATAATGTACTGGTAAGACATTCTGATGCCTACAAATTTAATGGGAAATTCTTCAACTATAACAAGTATGGTCATAAAGAAAATAAGTGTAGATCTAGAAGCAGTCAGAACATTAATGCACTCACTGGTCAATGTTCCAAATGCAACAAAATTGGTCATAGTTTATAAAACTGAAGAATGAATGTAAGATGTTATGTTTGTGGAAGATTTGGGCACTTAGCTAATTAATGCAGAACACAAACTGGCATAGGATATGGAAAGGCTATTCAGAAGAACAATGTGACTTGTTATGCTTGTAACAAGATTGGACATATTTTAAAGTTTTTTAGAAGCAAGACTTCACTGGAAAATAATAAAGGACCTAGTTTGAAAGGCAAAAAGAAGGTAGATGAGGTAAAGCAAGAATTTTCAAAACAGTGGATTAGAAAGAGAGATCATAATGTTGATGAGACTATTCCTTCACTGGTAGAACATAGTATTACTCCACCGATAAGAGATTCTTTATCTAACTAAAAAGAAACCTTTTGGGGGTATGGCAACAAGTTGAAAATCATGTTATTTTACCCTCGGTTTATGGTGAGAAGATAAACTTCTTCTTTACTAGAAGATGTGTTAAGTTTCACTTAACTGGTAGGCATTTATTGTGGTTGTTGAAGGAAAAGACATTATAAATCAGTGCTTTTCCCTCTTTTTCATTCACCGAGCATTCAAACTTTCAAAGAGTGCAAAAAACCCGAGCGGAGGCATCCTTAGCGAGAAGTGAAACAAGTTATTTCAAGCATCCAAATCTATTAGGGAGATTAAGGTATTTATCAATGGCTTCCTCCTCTGCTCCAGAATTCATTACAAACCCTACTGTTATAGAGGTAGTTAAACGCCCTAGGCTAGTTTTCAAGATTATCCTCGAGGTAGCGAAATAGGATGCTACCCTAGGTTCTTTTTCAAAAATCCCTAAAGAAGTTTCATATGCAGAAGACCCTAGAATATATATTCATTGCCATATTAAGGAATTAAGTTCAGAAGAAATATTGAAAATTTATAAAAATGTTATCTGCGGTGAAAGTGGAATTGTAAAATCCGAACATAAGGTTATTGAAACTTTAGGTTTTGTAGAAATCCTTGACATCCCAAAATTTCCTAAGGAGGTAGTAAGGATTGTGCTTAGCAGAGTTCATGGTGAATTCTTTTGGCTAGACTCTATTCATAAAATCACTAAAGAAGTAGTTAGGGTAGAGACTGTCTTACCCTCCACCGGTAGCAGGCCTGATAAGACTAAAAAAATTCCTAATAACATAGTGATGACATTAACAGGTGCAACCTATGATAGTAGATCCCTGAGAGTTAATGATGTAAAAGACATAAATGTTAGGTTCATAAGCATGATCTTAGGATACAAAACCACACATGCAAACCGACTGAGCTCAATTTCAAGTCTATGTATTAAAAGTGCATATGATGTGGTTAACAATGATGCTAAGATAGATGTATGTGAGTGTTTGAAGGATGAGTTGATTGAAAATCTGAAAATCAAAGGTGATAAGAAAGGTACTTTCCATTTTGGCAATCTTCTTGTATGCTTAATGCTATATCTTACAAAAAAGGTTCCCGGTATAGGCAAGAAAGACTTTGGTTTTGATATATCGGTAGGCAAACAACTGTTAGATATCTTCACTGGTATGGGGATAGATAAGGATAACAACATTCTTGAGTACTTCAAAACATTCAAAGAAAAAATGAAAACAAGAGAAAGGTTGCCACAAAGCATTGTAGATAAATATGGGAAGGAAATTTGTTTTGTAATTAAGAAGGATGAAATTTGGATGAAGGTAGTTCTTCCTAGAACTGTTTGGGTGATAGAGATGGGATATGAGGTTGATGTAAACATAATAAAAACATATTCCAAAGTCCTACTTGAAGCCCTTAGAGAACCGGAAGAAAAGGTTTTTGGTAGTGCAAAATCAATTGAAAGTGATGTACAAACATTGAAACAAAGAAAGAGAAGAGAAAAATACATAAGGAGTGCCTCTAAACAAGTTAAGAAAATTAAAGAAAATGTCATGAATATCACTGGTATCAAGAAAAGTGACTTAGAAGGACTACAACTGGAGGCTCATCTCTCACCGGTTGGTACATCCTCTAATAGTGAAATCCCTGCAGAATTCAAAAGAGTAGATAGGAAGAAAAAACCCTCTCTGGTACCCTCTCCTCCTCCCAAGAAAACTAGGACACTAAGACATAAGCAACAGGCAGTGAGGCCACCATCAAAGAAGCTGACACCTAAAATGAAAAAGGAAAAATAGGTTATACCACCACTGGACAACCTACTGAATGAAATAACAGATGATGGTAATTTATCCAATGTAAGCAAATTGTATGATACATTCACAAATGAGGAAAAAGAAAGTATATAAAATAGCATCATCTTACACCTTGATATTTATAAGAAAGTTTTAATAGAAGTTGTAGATGATTTGCCTAGTAAATTGTATAGGTGGTTAGATGCTAAGAGATTAGAAATTATGGAACTTGACAAGGAAATAAAAATTGAGAAACTGCTAGCTGTACATCCGGTAAAATTAGTTGAGGAAATTGATGAGTTGATCAGTGAAGCAAACAGAATAGTCTTTTCAAGTAAACACCAGCATGTAAGTCTAATGGCCAGCAGGGTTAATGAAATTTTAGAAGAGACAGCTGACAAATGGGATATTTTATTTGTTGAGAAAGAGAAACAAGAAGAACTGAAAAGACCTAAAACATTCAAGGTATATCAAAAGGACAAGGGTAAAGGCAAGGTAGGTGGACTACCAAATATAAAAGTGACAGATAATCTACCACCACCCTCTGTTACTCCACTGGTACAGTCTGATAGTACATCAACTACTGAGAATGTGGAAACACCAAATGAGGACACAAACCATTAGTCTAAAATTTTGTATACTATGAACATAGACAATCAGGAGGTTAATATTATAGTTGATAAGGAGAACACCGAGGAAAAGAAAAATAATGTTGCTACTGAGCAACCGACTGATAAGATTGAGATTGGATCACAGTGAGAACATATTGAGATTGGGATTTAGGTAGAACAAACTGAAAATTTAGTTGATCCCTTGGTTAGTGGCATGATTACTGACAATACTATTGATGCAAGCATTGAGAAACCAACAAAGTCAAAGATACCGGCAACAGAGAATAAAGAGAAACCAACTGAGTCACCGATAGTGAATAACACTGAGAAACAGTCAGAAATACTAGCTGACAACATTGTGAAATAGGCAAAGACACAAGCAAAGAAATAGGTTGATTCACAGGTACACACAAAGACACTGCCACCGACAACTACTGAAAATCCTAAACCTTTGCTATTAGAAATGCAAACACATAATGACCCTCCAGAGGTTGAGACAAGCAAAGTGGTTACTCACACCGAAAGCATGGAGATTGTGAAGGTAATTGGCCAATCATCCAGTACTTCTATGACAGAATTCAGACCAACCAATGTGACTGAAGTACTATTGGATTCTATAAGTAAAATTGCTGATTGTAATGCATTGGCCTATAAGGCTATAGATGACACAATTCCTATTCTTAAATTGATTGAACCCAAGTGTAATGTAGATAATAAGGATTCTTTGAGTCAGTTAGACACATTGTCTAAATACATCACCGATAATATACTGACTGTAGATCAAACAAATAAAGAAACATTTAAGGAGAAAATGGACAAGGAAAAAGAGAAATTATTTGGTGAAATAATAAAAAAGTGCACAAAACACATTGACACTCTTTTACTAGCATTGAATAAAACCATTATGGAGTTCAAGGAACTATATAGAGACACTTGTAAGACAAATCTTTTGACAATGGATATTGATAAGGAAATCAGCAAAGCACAAAAGGAGATAAATGAGATAGCTGATAATATCATTGGCTCACCTGAACCAATATCAGTTATTGAGCAGGAAATTGCTGAATTTGAGGAGAAACTGGAAAAGTTAGAGAAAGAGAAGGAAAGGTTAAAGGGAAAAGCAAAAGAGCTTAAATGCAGACTCAGTCCAAAGTTGGATAACCTCATCTTTCTACGAAAAGAGATCTCTGAGGCACTTATTCAAGGAAAGAAGACACCAGAAGGGAAAATGCATCATCTCACTGGTACTATTCAGAGAACAAAGGTAGCTTTGAAGGACAACGACAGGTTTACTCAGAGTTTGAACTTGGTCTTAGCAGACTTATTCCAGATTGTAACCAACCGGTTACAAGGTTCTAGCTAAAAACTACACTCATTTGACAATTTTGACAACCTTTGTCATTGATGTCAAAGGGGGAGTATTAGTATAGAGAAAAATAACTTTCAGAAGAGATCATCTGCTCAGGGGGAGCACACATTTTTGGTAAGATTTTTGGACTTCAATTTTTGGGGACAATTTTGGATTTTCTCATGAGTGTTGCCATCAATGCCAAAGGGGGAGATTGTTGGCATTTCACTCTCAAATTAGAATTGAAGGTGATTGAAGGTGTTGTCATTGATGACAACCTTACAATTGTATGGCACTGGCAGGCACCGGTAGTGACATACTCTACACCGACAACGACAATAATGTTTACCGGCATCTCAACTGATAGGATTTTGATTATTGTATTTTGTATTTAATTGTAATATCTTTTGTAAGCCAACATGGCATATTGTAATAAGACTCATAAAGAAGCATGAGATCTTGTAGATCATTTATATGGATACATGATAGAGGATAGACATGATGGATATGTAGAGCGAATATTAAGGTAGATTTTGTAGAAGGGTTTATGGTTATTGTATGAGCTTAAACCGGTACTGAACCTAGCATAGCAGATGATGTTTTGTAGTAGTACATTATATTGGATTCTCATAATCCATTTTGTAAGTCAGTGAGATTTCTTTTTGTATTTGAGCAGTGAGCTCTAGGTAGTTGGCCTTCTTGCATGTGCAGACCCCTCATTGTAAGTAATATCCATTCATTGGCCAGTGAGTGAATATTGTGCATCACAAATCCCACCAAGGTTTTTCCCACACCGGGTTTCCTCGTTAAAAATCTTGTGTTATGGTGTGCTTTCTATGTTATCTTTACTATTCATATTTGTTGCATTAATTCTTGTTTACCGATACATTGTTTTGGAATGCAAAATACTTAATAAGGTCAAAATTTTGTTAACCAGTTAGATACTGATTCACCCCCCCTCTTAGTATCTTTGGGACTATCATCAATCCTAACACCCTAACGATGTCATATGGTGTTGTAAGGGGTCATAGGACACAATATGAGCCCTTAGGACACAATACAACCTCTTAGGACACAAAATAAACCCTAACAACACCTAAGGGCAATATAGTTTTCTAAGGGGTCATAGGACACCATCTGACTCCTTATCACACCATACGACCCCTAACGACACCATATGGTGTCCCAAGGGGTCATATGGTATCGTAAGGGGTCATAAAACACCATATGACCCCTTAGGACAACATACGACACATAACAACACCAAATGGTGTCCTAAGGGGTCATATGGTGTCCTAAGGGGTCATAGGACAACGTATGACCCCTTAGGACATAATATGACCCCTTAGGACATAAAATAAACCTTAACAACACCTAAGGGGTCATAGGACACCATATGACTCCTTAGCACACCATACGACACCATATGATGTCCTAGTGGGTCATATGGTGTCCTAAGGGGTCATAGAACAACATATAACCCCTTAGGATACCATATGACATATAAAAACACCAAATGGTGTCCTAAGGGGTCATATGGTGTCCTAAGAGGTCATAGGAAACCATATGACCCCTCAGGAGACCATATGACCCATAACAACACCATATGGTGTCCCTAGGGGTCATAGAACACCATATGACCCCTTAGGACACCATATGACCCATAATGATACCATATTGTATCGTAAGGGATAATAAGACAGCATATGACCCCTTAGAACATAATATGGCCCCTAACGACATCATGTAGTGTTCTAAGGGGCCATAGGACACCATATGACCCCTTATGACACAATATGACCCCTAATAGTGTCATATAGTGTCCTAAGGGGCCATATGGTGTGCTAAGGGGTTATAGAACACCATATGACCTCTTAGGACACCATAAGACCCATAACGATACCATATGATGTCCTAAGGAGTCATATGGTGTCCTAAAGGGTCACAAGATACCATATGACCTCTTAGGACATAGTATGACCCTGAACAAAAGCTAATGGATAATATGGTGTCTAAGGGGTCATATGATGTCCTCTAACCCCTTAGGACACAATATGACCACTTAGCACACCATACAACCCCCAACGACACCATATGGTGTCCTAAGGGGTCATAGGACACCATATGACCCATTCGGATACAATATGACCCCTAACAATACATAAGGGGTTATAGGATACCATATGACCCCTTAACACACCATATGACCCCTAAAAACACCATATGGTGTCCTAAAGGCTCATAGAACACTATATGACCCCTTATGACACCATAAACCCATAACAACATCATATGGTGTCCTAAAGGTTCATGGTACACCATATGACCTCTAACGACGCCTGAGGGGTCATATGGTCTCCTAATGAGTCATATGATGTCCTATGGCCCTTTAAGATACAATATGACCCCTTAGCACACTATATAACACCTAATGATGCCATATGGTATCCTAAGGGGTTATAAGATGCCATATGGTATCCTAAGGTGTTATAAGACACCATATGACCTGTTAGGACACAATATGACCCCTAACAACATCTAAGGGATCATAGGACACCATATGAACCCTTAGGACACAATTTAACCCATAACAACACCTGATAGGTCATATGGTGTCCTAAGTGGTCATATGATGTCCTATGACCCCTTAGTACACCATAAAACCCCTAACAACACCATATGGTGTCCTAAGGGGTCATAAGATACCATATGACCCTTTAGGACACAATATGACCCCAAATGACACCTAAGGTATCATATGTTGTCCTAAGGAGTCATTTGGTTTCCTAAGGGGTAATGGGACACCATATGACCCCTTAGGACACCATACGATCCATGATGACACCATATGGTGTCCTAAGGGGTCATAGGACACCATATGACCCCTTAGGACATAATATGACCCCTAACAACATCTTAGGGGTCATATGGTGTCCTCAATGGTCATATGATATCTTATGACCCCTTAGCACACCATACAAACCCTAACGACACCATATGGTGTCCTAAGGGGTCATAGGATACCATATGAACCCTTAGGACACCATACGACCCATAAAAACACCATATAGTGTTTTAAGGAGTCATATGGTGTCCTAAGAGGTCATAGAACACCATTTGACCCCTTAGCACACCATATGACCCCTAACAACATCATATGGTGTCCTAAGGGTTCATAGGACCATATGACTCATTAGGACACAATATGACCCCTAACGACATCTAAGGGGTCATATGGTAAAGTTAGAGGTGAGGATATGTATGACAAAGAGATGGCATTTGGGGAAGAGAGAATTAGAGAGAATTGGAGGTAATTAGGGGTTGGGAGGAGAGGGGGGATGGGAAAGTATCAGCAAAGGGAGAGAGGGAGAGATGAGGAGAGAGGTTAAAAGAGAGAGGTCTAGAGAGAAGGTAATAAGGGGAAGGGGAGTGGGGAGGGAGAGGGAGGGACTATCAACAAAGGAAGAGGGGGGAGAGATGGGGAGAGATCCCCCTACTTACCCTCTCTCTAGTCCATCTCTTTGTTAATACTTCCCTCTTCCCCTCTGCTCCCCCTAATTATCCTCTCTCTATCACTCTCTTCACCTCTCTCCATATCTCTCTCTCTCTCCTTTTGTTGATACTTATTCTTTTCCCTCTCTTCTTATCCGATAATTATACCCAACTCTCTCTCACATTATTTCTTTTCCTCAATTACCCTCGATCACCTCTCTCCTCCTATAGGTTTATAGATACTTCCCTCTCCCCCTCTCCCCCTCTCCCCACCCCCTAATTACTCTCTATGTCTCTCTTTACCTCTGTCCCCATCTCTCTTCTCTCTTTACTGATACTTTCCCCTCTCCTCCTCTCCTCCTACTCCCTAATAATCTCAAACTCTCCCTCTCATTCTCTCTTCACCCCAATCACCCCCTCCCTCTCTCTCTTCACCTTCCACCTAATTACCTCTAGCTCTCTCTCTCAAACTCTCTCTTCCCCCCAATTAATATCTTCTTCTCACCTCTCTCCCCCTCTTCTTTTTTTGATACTTCCCTATGCCTCTCCTTTTCCCCTTTGAATTTTGTTGCTAGAGATGAGAAGGGAACGTAGAGAGACTAGTCTAGATCTTAGGGAAGAGAGAGTGACATAGATGGGGAAATTATGAAGAGGTAGAAATATAAGTACCTTGTAGAGCTTGAGAGAATGAATGAGGTATTCAATGACAGTTAGAGATATAGGTCTAGAGAGAGATGTATAAATATGGACAAAAGAGAGGGAGGAAGAAACAAACAGGTGGAGTGATAGTTTTAGGAGAGAGAGGTGGAGAAAGGAGCAAACATAGATAAAATGGTTTATCAAAATTTATCAAACTTGATAAAATTCATAAATTTTCTATTATTAATTAATTACTTATTTAGTTTATTTGGAGATGATTGTTACAAAAATTCATGCAATAGGGAAATCATATGAAAAAGTCCTAAGTTTTTTATGTTTTAAAAATGAAGGATGAATTTAAATGAATTATAATTATTTTTTAAAACAAATTAATTGAAAATATACCTGTTCCATATCATAGAGCTCTTAAATACCTTTCCAACGCTTATAAAAAATCAAAATTTCGATATAAAACACAAAAGTTATGCCCAATTTACTAAAATATTTTTTTTTATTTTTTCAAAAATGGATATTAGATTTTATTAGATATTTGATTTTAACGGATATCCAATTTTAAAAAATAAATTTTTCCTTCCATCTTTTTGTTCGGGTTTTCTTTGGGATTTGGCTTGGAAGTGACAAGCCAGGAAAGTCAACTGAAAAAACACATTTTTCAGTATTCCTTGATTTTCCATACTTTACACTGGTGGCTGACGACTTTTTTTATAACCAAAATTGATAAAACGAAGGACGTTCTTTTCTTTCCAACAATATAAGGCTTGTCTTATTTTGACTTTAATAAATAATTATTATTTATTTTCTAATTGAATTCTGACAAACGTCCTGATTGATAGACTGATTGAAAAACACTCATAACTTTCAAACCCCATAACATTTTTTGAATTCGAAACATGCGTCACATCCTATGCTTCATCTACTATAGGGAAAAATTAAAAAAAAAAGAATTTCATAAGGTTTTGACCAAGTTAAGGTGGTCAGACATAGAAGTTTCTGAATTTTTGAAAAGCTGTAGTAAAAAATCATAAATAATTATTTACTTTATAAAAAATTATAAAAAAATATGTGTCACATCCGGACATGAGTCTTATACTTATATTATAAATCTTATAAAAAAGTCTTATTATTTTATTGTGATTAGGGTGGTCAGACATACACCTACTTCTTATCTTTTTCCTGAAATTTTTGTACCATTGCATTGAAATTTGAAATTTTCATCAAATAGGATTTTTTTTTTCAAAAAACAACTAGTAGCTTAGAAACTACATTCAATTTTCTATAGATTCTCTTGTTACATATTTTAAAAATAATGTTCATAACTTATTCAGTTTTTCATGTCAAGTTGCATAACTCTGATTTTTTTGAAATTTCATTGCCACTTAAGGGCCTGTTTTGGCACACCATGATCCTGCACATACCCATAAAAATACCTTTTCCAGTCTGTAAAATCTGCAAACCTAAGAAAAATTTCATCTCTCCTATCTTAGACATCTCAAATTCTTTCTGTATATCACCAACAAAATTCATACTCAAGTCATCATCTCCTCCAAAAATAATATCATCAACAAAGATTTCAACAATTGGGATGTTATCATTCTCAATCTTAAAATACAGGTTCCTATCAGCAATACCTTTATTAAATCCTAATTTCAGCAAGTACTTATCCAATCTAGCATACTAGGCTCTAGGGGCTTGTTTCAATCCATATAGATTTTTCTTCAGTTTGCATACCATGTCTCCATCATCTGGTAATGAAAATCCACTAGGTTGCTCAATGTAGACTTCTTCCTCAAGATCACCATTCAAAAAGGCCAACTTGACATCCATCTAATATACCTTGAAATCCTTATAGGCAACATATGCAAGCAATAGTCTAACAACTTCAAGTCTAGCTACTGGAGAAAAAGTCTACTCATAATCAATCCCTTCCTTTTGTGAATATCCTTTGCATACCAGTCTTTCTTTATTTCTGACAACTTCACCAGATTCATTCAATTTGTTCCTGAATACCCATTTAGCACCAATCACATTCTTATCTTTAGGTCTAGGCACAAGCTCCCATGTGTTATTCTTCTCAATCCAATTCAATTCTTCTTCCATAACCCTCATCCAATTTTCATCTTTACAAGTTTCAGGAACATCTTTAGGTTCAATTTTAGAAATCAAACGTATTTCTTTAGCAACTATCCTTCTTCTAGTCATCACACCTTTATTTTTTTCTCCAATAATTTGATTTTTAGACTGATTCAATCTTACATACCTCAGAGTCTTCTGATTGTTCTAATTTTTAGGTTCCTGCATCTCTCCATCGGCAGCAACAATATCCAGATTAATACCAGATCATTCTGCTTCAATTCTTCAGTCTAAATAAGCATTAGAACAATATGTTGACCATCATCATGCCCGCATGCTCTGCTATCTTTTCCATAGTTCTCATCAACCTTCACATTTGCACTTTCCACTATCTTTCTCAGTCTCTTATTGCAGCACCGGTATGCTTTTCTCGTTGTTGAATATCCTAAGAAAATTGTTTCATCACTTCTTGCATCAAACTTTTCTATATCCTCATCTCTCTTGATATAACACTTGCTACCAAAAATTCTAAAATATCTCACAGTAGGAACATGACCAACCGGTATCACCTTTTATATGTACTCGGTTGAATGTGTAAACAACAATGCTAACAACTTCTCTCCAATAGATCTTTGGAACATTTCCTTCAATCAACATAGTCCTTGCAACATCTAAGATAGTTATGTTCTTCCTTTCAACAACTCCATTATGTTGTGGGGTTCTAGGAGCAGATAATTGTCTTCTAATCCCATGCTTCTCACAGAATGAATCAAAATCACCAGAACAAAATTCTCCTCCTCTATCAGATCTCAGACATTTCACCTTCAGTCCTGTCTCAATCTCAACCTTTTCTTTGAATATCTTGAATTTGTCCAATGCTTTTGATTTTTCCTTCAATAAGACAACCCACATCATCCTGGAATAATCATCAATTAGCAACATAAAATATTTGTCACCTTGCACACTCCTAATGTTTGTAGGTCCACATAGGTCAATATGCACAATATCTAGCAATCCATTAAATGTATACTACTTACTCTTGAAAGAAATTCTTGTTTTCTTACCCATTTGACATTCCTTACATACCTGATTAGTAGGCTTAACAATTTTAGGCAAATCTCTAACAGCTTGTGTAGACCTGATCTTAATCATTGAATCAAAATTAACATGACACATTCATCTATGCCACAACCAACTTTTATCAATCTAATCAATCAAGCAATATTTATCACCAACATTCAAATGAAAGATATTAACTTCAATCTTAGTTCTAGATACAATCTCTATACCAGAGGCATTTAGGATCTTGCATTTACCATTCTTGAATTGCTAATCATAACCTTTGTCAACCATCTATCCAACACTTAAAATATTATGAGCTTCAAACCTTCAACATACAAGACATCATAGGTATTATGCTTATCATCAAAGGAAATAGAACCTCTACCATGAATCACACAAGCTTTTTCATCTACAAATCTTACTATTTCACCATCATGCCTTTCCATACTCACAAATTTTATTTTATGACCAGTCATATGATGTGAACAACCGTTGTCAATCATCCATTCATCTTTTTCTTCAACTTTAGCAGCTAAGATTTCTCCTCAATAATACAACAGGTACTGGTCCATCTTCTTTGATAGCAATAAACACCACTTCATCTCCTTCTGATTCTTTATCTGTAACACCTTCATTGGCAACATAGTAACAATTTTGTTGATGCTTATACTTTTGATTAGGCTTGTAAGGCTTATCATACTTCTCATGCTTCTCATATCTATCATTCATATCATGCTTATCAAATTTATCATGCCTTTCATATTTAGACATTCTCTCTGGGCACCTAGAAGAAAAATATCTTATCTTATTGCAAGAGAAACATTTCAAAGGCAATTTTCCATCATACTTACCAGCTCCCTTAGGCAATCTTTGAGAAATCAATGCTTCAAGCTCATCCAATTCTCTTCCATCTCTCTTTTGTCTCTTTCATATCCTGATATTCTGCATTCATCAGGATCATATTCTTGCTTTTCGGACACAGATGCTCTAAATGTTGTCTCAGACTTTCCATGTGATTCACCAAATTTGCTTAGCTCAAATGCAATAATCTTTCCAACCAACATATCTCTTGTTACTGTGGTCACACTCCATATCTCATCAATAGCAACTACCTTATGTTTGTAAGTAGGAGGTAAAGATCTCAGCACCTTAGCAATAATTTCATCTTCTTCAAGGGTTCCACCTGCACATCTAATGCCAAGTTCTCATCTTCTCCCATCTTCATCATCTCATACTTACCTTTCAAACTCTACAACTTAGAAACTTTTACGTGTTTGTCTCCTTCATATAAGGTCTCAAGCTTCTCCCAGATCTCATGTGCAGTTTGAAGTCCAATTACATTAGTCATTTTTGAATTAGTCAGGGCGCTCAACAATTCTTCCTTCACTCTAATATTATGTTCAACTTCCTTGATCTCATCAATAGTAACTGGTCCATTCCGACGAACAAAATAGGCATTGTTTGTGATCTTCCAATAATCTTCTCCAAGATATCTCAAGTGCACCTCCATCCGGTGAACTTCCATATAGCATAGTTACTTCCATCGAATCTCAGACTCTCATTTTTAAAGATAACACCTCCAGTTTCCTTCTCGGATTTCCTCAAGTGGTTAAGCTTCTTCCAAAGGGTCTAGCTCTGATACTAATTGTTAGAAACAATAATGAAGGAAAAATGAGAGGGGGGGCTAAATTAGCTTTCACCGGATCTACAAACTTAGCGACAAATACTGATATGATAAACTACAACAAAAACAATGATAAGAAAATAGATAGCACAACACACAACACCAATATTTTGACCTATAAAACCCGGTTAAGGGAAAAACCACAGTGGAAACCTACCCACAGTAAGATGATACTCTGCAGTAGTATGTGAAAAATATTATAATGGGGAATGCACATGCATTCAAGAACATTACCTAGAGCTCATTACTCAAAAGATAATAACCTAGAAGGCTACAACCATCAGGGAAGTCTCACTGACTTACAACAAGATTCAGACTACAATCTGGAAGGAATGAACTGCAATAATAGCATTTTGTAATGCCTGATGACAGTTTCAGTTAAGCATGATTGTCTACTCTGCAACATGAATCTCTACTCAATACACCACACCAAAAGATGAGTCCTTGTTCACACATACACTACTCTCTAATAATGCAAACACAACTTCGATACCCAAATTACATGACAATATCACATATTTATACAATTCATCAACCTTGACAATGAGATCGGCTAAACCCTCAACTCACAATTACAAAATTACATCACATGATACAAAGATCAACCACCAAACCAATATAATGATATACATGAAATACCATGGACCTATATCAAATTTCCAAATGCTCATCTCCACTAGTAATCACACCAAGATCAACCGCAACACGCTACACCATTAGGAAAACCGCATAACATGAAGAACATCACCGGATCAACAAAATCACCAAAAAATTGCACAACAATCAATGTGGATCATCAAAATAAATAGGACATGATTAGAAAATGCCAGCAAGCCCGTTAGAGTCATCAACAATAGCTGCACCAACACCACTTATCAAATCTTCATCGATCAACATGTGAAACTCAAGAACACTCAATCAATAGATATCATGAAGAAAGATAACTTGCGGAGTACCAAACCACAAACCATCTAAAATGAAGATACACAAGACCATCCCAAACAATCTCCCAAAGTCTCAGCTTAAGATCTGATTATACAGGAATATATAAGAGGAAATATTGGACTCTACAAAGCACTGATCAGAAAAACAAACTGCAAACTAGATCATATAATATGATCAATGAAGCTTCTTGGATCACTAAAACCAATACATAAAGATATAATGACACTATAAATACTCCATACACCAAACCATGATCCCAATAAACTACTCTGCAATCACTGGAACAATAAATCACAGGAATATATTGACATCAATGTCAACAACATATCCTAGCAGCAGTAATGTCCAATAGAACCTTTGAAACTATTTTTACACTTGTTATATTTGGTAGAGGAAGAATGGGTTTCTTTAATTCTTCTTTAATTAGTTCCTACAATATAATTCTTGTTATTTTTGGAGTATCTTCTTGGTAAGGTTCTTAAGTTGGACGAAAAAGCTACTAGGAAAAGGAGAATTTGAAGATATTATACACAGTTTGTGATTGGTGATTCACTATTGTAGAAGACATATATTGGAAAGGAGTTTTTAATGCTATCCTAATAGTTCATAAATTCACCCTTCTTCAATCACTCCATTTCATAGGTTTGAGATTCACCAAAAGAAATAGATGTCAATTAAGATAGCTATACTAGCACTAATTCGAGTAACCATGATAATTAGAAACCAAAAAGAGATTGAGATGAAGTCCTGGAGAGCACCAAATTATATTTTTCTCTACTAGACACTCTCCAAAATATTAGTAATCTACAACTAGATGAGTTTTATAAGAAATGCCTATTGGATTATTTCCTATTTGATGTGATCTTGAGCAAAGAGAATTCATTCCAATCTCGAGGGAAGCTAAAATGGAGATGATGAATGCAAATTAGAATAACCACATAAGAATACTTGTCTTGTTTCATGATCATTTTGACCTCATCTTGAATATTCTATCCACTCTTTAAAGGGTGTGTATGTCAAAATAAAATTAAATAATTTTTAGAAATAATTTTGTTTTGTTATTTTGTGATATCATTGTTTCTACACCAGAGTTGCTTCTTTTAGATGCTCAACTCCTTAAAGGGACAACTATGCAGAATTAAAGATGGCTATGTGCATGATTATCCACTTCAAAGAGATATGAGTGATCCTTTCTAGTGCAGTGCAGTGTCCAACTGATGTTGATAAGAAGAAGAGATAAAAAGGCCAATGCAAAAGCCTTGATGTTGATCACAGTCAACATTTTGTATGAATGTCAACCACATGCTGGGACACTCTCTCCATCATATAAAAGGTGATGAATGACAAAAATATTCTCCATCTTTAATAAAATATCTGTACACACAATATGAAAGATGGAAAGAGAGTATAGGAGTTCTTGCATCAGGTATTAAAAGTATTAAAGAAAAACTTGTAGTGCTCAAAGAGAAGGTAGAGGAAAAAACTTTTAGTCTTGATCACTCTAAGAAATCTTCCTTCCTAGTTTGGTAATTTTTTCATGACATTGAACATCATAAAATAAAGACATCTTTTGAGGAATTGATTAAATTTCCCTAACAAGAAGAAGACATACGATTAGTAAAAAATTATTTTTGAAGGAAAAGAATTGATCTCAAGACATTAGAGTGGTTAAAAGTTTTGAAAAAAAACCACCACAAAAGGAACCACATAAGAAACAACAACAACAACAGAAGCCCCATGAGTAAAATTGATGGTGTCACATCTCCAGTATTAATACACATGACACTAGTTTGTTGGTATAATGGCTTTACTTAAGGTCATTCCAATAGAGAAGGAACATATGGTGGTAGTAATTCTCAAAAATCAAAATGACATCCTCATTGAAGGAGGTACAAAGTACATGTTGTATCCCAACAAGATAATGTATCCAATGAGGATTACCAAACACTTATAATTGTAGTGCCTATCTTAATGGTATTCTTTGATTGTATGATGAAAGAATAAGGATCTGGTCAACTACACTCAACTAGAAATTTTCCAACTCTAAAATAAAACAACTCATCGACCTTATAAACAAATCAATAGGTCAGTAACAAAACAAAAACCTAATTCTCTCATAGAGATTACAAAAAATTCGGTTCAAGTATGACCATACAAAAACCTAATTCTCTCATAGAGATTACAAAAAATTCGGTTCAAGTATGACCATTGGATTACATAAAAATCTCTGCACATCATTCAAGATAGCCTCGACTGCTCCTTGATCACCGCTTCATCGAACTCAGTAACTCATCACATGGTTTGCATTACATGCAATATACTTTCTCATTCCCAAGATAAAATCCATTACCTTAACACGCCAAAAACACTTTGAAACTCTTCTCATACATATTGCATACGTGTCATAATCATTACCGCTCAACATTAGATCATAAACCAATACAACCAATTCACCAAACTTAATCGGTTAGGGTTTATCAAATCAACAGGTAGGGTTAACCGGTTCAACTCACTTCTTCTTAGAAATACCGGTTCACTCCACAAACTCACCTACCAATTGCAGTTCCCTTCACTGGCTCTTCCTATCGGTTACAAAACAATATTATAACAACATCATTACCAGTTACAATTGACATCAATGACAACATAACATTTCATTAATGCAATTTTCATGCAAATGCCAACATTCTTGTCTCCCAAACCTCATAGTTAATGACTAATATTTGGTTAAATGAATCCAGTACCAAGGATGTGACAAATAATAGAGATCTATTTAATACACTAATTGTTCAACCCTCTAAAGATTGGGTTTGGATTATAGACACTAATAGATATGTTGAAAAAAGAATTGGCAATACCACCATCCCTTTTAGGATGTGAAGTTATACTCTCACAAAGGTTCTCTATGTTTCAAGTTTTTCAATGAATCTCTTGTTTGTAAGTCATCTTTTGAATAATAAGCTTAAAGTGTACTTTTAGGTCAAGAAGGCATCAAATCTTGTTTTATATCATGAGGTACAATAATTGTTAGATATCTTATGAAGGATCATTTATTTGCACTCAATGCAATTTAATCCTTTATAATCACTCTATTTTTCTCTATAGTCAAATCTATTACTCTTTAGAATTGTTGATATGCACATCTTTCTACTAGATCCTTGTATCAGCTTAGTTTTAAGGATATTGTAAGTGGACTTCACCCACTTTCAAATCCTTTTCTTTTATGTCCTAAATATCTTACAAAAAAACAACATTAAGATCCATCTAAGCTAAGTACTTTGCATGTTAAGGACCATCTTGAGATCATGTATATAAATCTATGTGGACCCCTACATACTTCCTTTCAATGATATTAGTACTTATACATGTTTGTGAATCACTTCTCTCACAAGATAGGTGTGTCCTTTCTCAAGAAGAAGAATGAAGCCTTTTCATACTTCCAAGCCTTCTATTAGTGAGTTGTACAATAGATATGATTACATCTTCTCCTCCTTCGCTTAGAATGAGGGGGAATTCATATCAAAAGAGTTGCTTGAATTCATGAACCACCGTGACATAAAACAACACTTGATTACCCCTTATATGCTCCAATACAATGGAATTTTTCAATTTTTCAATTAGAATAACATTTATATGGCTTATTGCATGCTTTTCATAGCTAAGTTGGAGGATGAATTTTGCGTAGAAGCAATTCAGACAATTGTGTATCTTCTCAATAAGGATCCTACAAATATCTTGTATTATAAGAAACTAAAAGAGGTATGGAGTGGTCATTATTGTTTAGTATCCCATCCTAGAATATTTGGTTGCATAAATTACATGCATGTCCCAATTAATAAGAGGAAGAAGATTGATCTCAATACACAAGTGTATCTTGTTGGATTACAATGATAATTTAAAAGCATACCATCTCAAGAATCATGACATGTAGCATATTTATGAGAGTCAAGATTTGGTATGTGTTGAATCATAATTTAACTCATTGACTCTCAAAGAAGAGTCCAAAAATTCACCTAGATCATAGATTTCCCTCATACTAAGGTGATGACAATGAAGAATTCTCTCACAAAAAAGATGAACTACAAGGATAACTTTTTGTTTATCTGGGCCACTTAGAAAAAAAATTCTTCACATTAGTAGTAGTATAAGAATCTAAAATGGATCCAAAGCACTTTCAAGGACTCCCACCTATATTATCTTCTAGATCTTTCATTATGAGTTATAACAAGAACACATCCAAGAAATGCGGTAAATCTTACACTGATGAGTTTAATTATTGATCACACTAAGCTTGATATAGTTTGAGACGAACTAAGTTATCCATATTGGAAGAAGGTCATGGATATTGAGTATGAATCCATGATAAATGAAAGGAAGTTAAGGTAGTTGAACAACTTCCTACAATATCCTTGATAATTTTAGAGAATTTTAGCTATTAGTTGCTTTTTAGCAACTATTTATGCTTTTTTTCTTAATTTCACTTAGGAGTGATTGCTTCTTGTTGCTTTAGTTGTGCATCTACTTTAGATTTTGTACATCTAGTTTAGCTAGAGTTGAGTTTGTATTACCTCTTCATGCTTGCACTTTAGTTCTCCTATTTTTAGCTCATGACATATTTGTGCTTTCTTTATAAGTACCTCATTGTACAATTGTAATTAATATTGTAATCTTTTCTTTTGAGGAATATGCCATACTTTTCTTGCTATTTTTGTTTGTGGAAGGTGTTCTAGTTTGTTGTTTGTTGTTGCAAAATTTTATGTTAAAAAATTCAACATGGTATTAGAGTTTCATCTTTACTTCAACATGGTATCCAAGCTCAATCTTTACTTCAACATGGTATTAGAGCTCAATCTTTACTTCTAACACTGTATCAGAGTGCAGACTCAACAAACCCCTTCTCAATCTTTTTAGGTTTCTTTTCTCAAAATCATTGCAGGATCCCATATTTTCCTTCTTGTGTGGATCTCAAGGTGGGTGATTTTTTATCGGATTTTGGAGCAAAATGAACATCTATTTTTTTTGAAAATTTTCCATTTTCAAAAAGTTTTTATTTTGGAAATTTTCTATTTTTGACAACTTTCTATTTTCAAAAACTATCTTTTCATAAAGTTTCTATTTTTTGGAAATTTTATATTTTTGGAAACTTTCTATTTTTGGAAAGTTTCTATTTTTTTAAAAAAATCTATTTTTTGAAAGTTTCTATTTTTGGAAATGCTTTCAAGCATCCAAGGTTTTTTGACATGCAGTTGGTTTTTTACCATAACTTGCTCATACAGTGTTGATTATTCGATTTTCACATATCATTAGAAATTTGGCTCAAAAGGCTATTTGAAATTGCAAGTGTTTTTTCCTAATTCTACTCTAAGTGTTTAGTACAAGCCATTGAAGTTAGCTCTCTTTTTTATGCTTCTGGGGTTATAACTTGGGCAAATAGACTCCATTTTTTGACTTCCACATATCATCAGAAAAATCTCAAAAGCTTCTATCCATATACACTACTATTGTTTCTAGATTTTACCTCGAGTAAATTTTATTCAGTATTTACTGTCTTTCACTTTTAACAGACTACCTAGTCATTTTGGCTCCTACAAACTTTCTATTTGCCTTTGATGGCTTTTGTTCAGCTATTATACATGTATTTATAGCACTTTATCTCCTTTGGAAATTTTTAGAATCCTTTTCATGTACTTTATTGTTTGTAGATGCACTAAGATAAATTGCCACTTTTGTTTATGTTTTTGGAGAGTTCGCATTATTGATGACTAGAAGAAGAATTGTTGAAGAGTATTGCTTGATTTCTAAAATTGAACCTAAAGATGTTGATGAATCTTGTAAAGATGAAAATTGGGTTAAAGTAATGGAAGAAGAATTGAATCAGATTGAAAAAAATAATACATGGATTCTTGTTCCTAGACCTAAGGATAAAAATGCAATTGGAACTAAATGGGTCTTCTGGAATAAATTGAATGAACAAAGTGAAGTTGTTAGGAATAAAGCTAGACTTGTTTGCAAAGGTTATTCTCATATGGAAGGAGTTGATTTTGAGGAGACTTTTGCTGCAGTAGCTAGAATTGAAGCTATTAGATCATTTCTTGCTTATGCTGATTACAAAGATTTCAAAGTGTATCAGATGGATGTCAAGTCAGCCTTTCTTAATGGTGAGTTGGAAGAAGAAGTCTAAATTGAGCAACTGGATGGATTTCAGTTGACATATCAGAAAGATATGGTATGCAGATTGAAGAAAGCACTATATGGACTAAAGCGAGCCCCCAGAGCTTGGTATGCCAAATTGGATAAGTATTTGATGAAGCTTGAATTCAATAAAGGTACCGCTGATAGTAATTTGTATTTCAAGATTGATCATGATAACATTTTGATTAGTGAGGTATTTGTTGATGACATTATTTTTGGTGGAGATGATAGTTTGTGCAATAAATTTGCTGATGACATGCAGAATGAATTTGAAATGTCTATGATTGGTGAAATGAAATTCTTCTTGGGATTTCAAATTACATAGTCAGGTAAAGGCATTTTCATATCTCAATCTAAGTATGTGAAGGAATTGTTGAAATTTTTTGGATTAGATGATGCTAAGCTAGTTGGCACTCCTATGGTGACCGGATGTAAGTTGACCAAGGATGATGACTCTCTGAAAGAAAATCAGACTAGATATAGATCTATGATTGGTGGACTTCTCTATTTGACTCAGACTAGACCAGATATTATGAATTTTGTTTTTCTTGTTTCTATATTTCAAGCCAATCTTATAGAATCTCATGTTGTTGTTGTGAAAAGAATTTTTAGATATTTGAAAAGGACTGTTGATTTTGGTTTGTGGTATCCTAAAGATGCTGAATTTGCTTTGAGTGCTTTTATAGATGTTGATTGGGAAGGTGATGTTGATTACCAGAAGAGTACTAGTGGTGGTGCATTTTTCTTGGGAAAGATATTGGTTTCATGGATGAGTAAGAAGCATAATGCTATTTCTTTATCTACTGCAGAGGATGAATACATTGCTACTACTAGCAATTGTGCATAGGTAATATGGATGAAGCGTATGTTGAAGGATATTAGAGTTGTTTATGATGTGCCTACCGTTATATACTGTGATAATTCTAGTGCTATCAATATTTCTAAGAATTCAGTGTTGTATTCCAAGACTAAGCATATAACAATAAAGTTTCATTTCTTGAGAGAGAAGGTGAATGAGAAGGAAGTCAAACTAGAGTATGTGTCTATAAAGGAACAAATTGCAGATATCTTCACAAATTTTTCGCTAAAGGATGCTTTTGAGTATCTTCAAGAGAAGCTAGGGGTAATTGCCCCTCCGAATAAGAACTAAGATGCATGGATTTGCATCGCTCTGGTGGACTTCACAAAGATATCTCGTGATCCAGATTGATGTGTGGTGGCTACTACTCAGGGGGAGTAGTTAGTGGTTCAGATATTTAGATTGGTTAGTTTTCATTTTCAGATTTATTAGTGGAGATTTGTGTAGGATGTTCTTTTTGCATTGATGTCAAAGGGGGAGAGAGAGCTATGTGAAAAACCTTGTTGAGTTGTGTGCATGATCTTAGGGGGAGTTGATTATTTTCTTTCTTTGCATTGATTGTTTTTCACATCATATGTTGCCATCAATGCCAAAGGGAGATATTATTGGATATTGTTGAGAATTTTACTAGAACAATGTTTTCGCATTGATTTCAACATATTCCTCTATGTGTTTCAGTGTTGCAGTTAGATTAAGTAAGTTTGTTCGGCCAGTGTATTTTAGATGAGTTGTTGTGGATTAAAGGGTTTTGAGATAAGTATATCTAGTTAATTTAATAGAAGTTTCTGTGGTCCACATGATGATTTGATCGAGTTACATGATCCAATATTGCGATAGGTTTTTCATTATTCAGTGTTGTTCAGTGTTCTAGATTTTGTTATGCATTGCTCTAGGATTGCAATATCTTTGTTTGTGGATTTGGAAAAGTGTTTGGGATGTTGTGGTGTGTCCTCAATTCAGATGGTTCATGATTTAGATGTTTGCAAGTATACCTTTCAGTTTATCAGTCAGTTGAGTTAGTGTTCTTGAGGTTCGGTATATTGATGATGAGATTCTAGTAAGTAGTGATCTTGTGGTTATTATTATGGTAATTCATGATGCTTGTAGATGTTTCTAGATTGTTTTCTATTTGTGTTGGTGGTTCGCATTGATCATTGTGCGTGTTAATGATATTTTTCTTGGTTCGATGGTGTTGTTCATGTTATGCGACATTCATGTTGGTTGTGGTATGTTGCAGAAGTTTGAGGCATAATTCTTGGAGGTGTTTCATGTTCGCGGTGGTGATTTAGGTCCATTCTATGTCTTAGCCGACATTGTTCTGGTATGCATGTGTTATTGTAGCGTGTGTGATCATATTTTGTAATTTGTATTGTGGGTTGAGCCAACCTTGAAATATAGGTTGATCATTTGTATAAAATGATGTAATTTCGTGTTGTGAATGTATCTATGGAATCTGTGAGTGTGTGAAAAGTGCAAATAAAGATTTGATCTTTTGGTAGCAGAGAAGAAGTGCGAAATAAGTGTTGCAAAGCAATATATGAGCTTAATCGGAACTATAACTAGGCATTAGGAGATGCTATTCTATCAGTTCATGATCTTTCAGATGTAATCCAAATCTTTTTGTAAGACAGTGAGTCTTCCCCAGGGTTGTAGCCCTTGTTGTAATTGTGTTTTGAGCAATGAGCTCTAGGCAATGTGCCTAAATGCATGTGTATTCCCCATTGTAATATTTCATATACTTCTAGCAGGGTATCATCTTATTGTGGGTAGGTTCACACCGTGGTTTTTCCCTTAACTGGGTTTTTCACATCAGAAATATTGGTGTTATGTGTGTTATTGATGTGGTGTTAATTTATGCTTTCATTGATAATAATAAGATATGAAGTTGAGTTAAATAAAGTTTTGTGAAAACTGATTCATCCCCCCCTCTCGGTTTTCTGCATTACCAACACACACATTCTATTATATCTTATTTTGTATATGCTCTATTTTATAAAGTGCCAAGGGGGTTGTGTAACTTTCCTTTTATTTTTTCATCCCACCTTTATATAGCGATTTTTCCTCCATGACAACATTGAATCCTAGAGATACTTGTTCCATGTGTGTGTGCATTGTTTGCAAACCCTTTTTTGATTACAAGTACTTTCTTGTGCACATTTAGATTCTCTACACTTCATGGTGACATAGTTTTAGTGGACCCGCAATTCCTCTCCCTTCTTATCATTATGGGGGGTTTTCACTATTGGTGTTAATCCTTCCTTGGTTTCACTTTGGAGTGAGATATGTATGTAACATTTGTTCGTATGTACTAGCTAGATGTAGTACATGTATTTCAATAAGATGGATATTTTAACATTTAGACACACTAGCATTTTTGTTTTATGGAGGCAACCTTCCATCTTCTGTTGATTAGTGTTCTTCAAACTATTGGTACCTATATTTTTTACCAACAATTTACTCTTGCATGGTTGAGTAGTATTGTTGGGGTCACTTATGCAGATTCATGTGCCATCTATATCTTCAACTAATAGATGTTTTGCCTTTGTTTTCCATCAGATTGTTTGACTAGTGTCATCAGGGGCACACATGCAAATTCTTGTCTTCTTGATCTTGATCATCATCTTTTGTTTTGATGTTCTTCATTCAACGCTATAGCAGTTATCATTCAACAATTATCTATAGCTTCTTTGTGCTTCAAAGGTATTCTTTATGTTGGAATATTCTTTTGGGACATTGATTTAAAGGCTTCTTAGTCCTTCATTCCTTCTTTAGCAATTCATGTTTCTTTTCATACATTGCATCTCTCATTTTTTATAGGTCTTTAATTGTAGGCAATTCTTGGGATTTGTGAGTTTGAGTAGTGAACTCCAATATGGCATATTTTCTTGCTAAAAAAAAGAGCACAACTATAGCTAAACTAGATGCACAAATGATAAACTAAATGCACAACTAAAGCAACTAGAAACAAGAACTCCTAAGTGAAATTAAGTGAAAAGGAATAACTAGTAAAAATAAACTAATAGCTAAATGCAGTATTTGGTCCTATGTACTAGCTGGATGTATTTAGGTAAGATGGAGCTTTTACCATGCAAACACTCTATCATTCTAGTTTTGTGGAGGTAACCCTTTATCTTCTATTGATTAGTGTTTTTCAAACTATTGGCAACTATATATTTTACTCTTGCATGGTTGAGTACTGTCATTGGGATCACTCATATAAATTCATATGTCATCTATATCTTCGATTGACAAATGTTTTGCCTTTATTCGTCATCTGATTTTTCAAGTAGTGTCATTGGGGGAACTCCTGCACATTCTTGTCTTCTTGATCTAGATCATCATCTTATTTTTGTTAAATATTTGGAAAACTGAGAGGGGGGGTGAATCAGTTGCCAACTAAACTTTTTCTTCAATTCTTTCACAGATCTGGAATAACCAACAAATTAATTAAAACATATATAACATGAAAGCACATACAAAAAAAAGATCACACAATGAACACTAGATATGACGTGGAAAACCCAAGAAGGGAAAAACCATAGAGAATATTAGTTCTTAATATATAACACTGGTTAAGGCGATTTTTACAAAAGGTAGCTTACTACCAGAATGTTCACTCCAGGAGGGCTCACTGCCCAGAAAGGCTCATTGCTAGGGGGTCTCACTACCCAAAAAGGCTCACTACTGAATGAAGAAGAAAGAAAAGAGAATCCACCACTAACATAATATGTAATACTGGACCTACTTTTGGTGCCTCTCAACAACAAAACACTTCACATATCAACATCAATCAGATTTTTCCTTTTCAGTCTTGCACATCTTCCATACATCATTCCATCATTCATTCAAATCATCCTCTTATTTATATTGTCTCTTAAAAACATAATCTTCTAAGTTGGCCAAAGAGAGATTGGAAATAGAACACTAAAAATTATGGTGGTGGAAAGGAATGAGAAGTAGACCATACCACAACACACTTCATCAGATAGATCAAAACATTACATCCATCATAAATACTGGACCCAAAGCATGACTCATACACTACACAAATTTTGTTACTCATTCTCCAATTCTAGATCTAATCTGACCCAAAAATAGCACTACCCAACTTAGTAAAAATAAAAATGGAACCAAGATACTCATGAATACAATTGATCAATACCATATCCAGTAAATAGAGAAATCCAAATCACCATCAACACAATCAATCAACACTGAATATCAACCGTAGCACATATTCCGAAGCACCAAACATTTCAGGAACACATCTTCTAGATTATCAATCCCAAAAAATATATTGACATCAATGACAACCATCAACATCACATTTGCAACAATATCCCCCTTTGTCATTGATGAAAGCATCCATAAAAAACACATCAATAAAAAATGCACAACTCCCTCTACATCATCAGATCATCATTTATCAGTATCTCAACATCTCTCCCCCTTTGACATCAAGGACAAAGGTGGGCATAACTCCCCCTATGAAACTTACTCTTCTCCCCCTAAGAAGAATCACCCAAGAATTACTCCAGATAAGAATATTCAAGTAGTTCATTGAACCAATGCACATCCAAATGTACATCAGTTCAAATTAAGAAGGGATAATACCCCTAACTTCTATTAGAGATACTCAAAAGTATCCTTGCACAACATCTTTGTGAAGATATTTACAATCTGCTCTTTTGTAGGTACATACTCAAGCTTTACCTCATTGTCCAACACCTTTTCTCTCAAGAAGTGATAGAAAATAGATATATGGTTTGTTATGGAATGATGTATCATATTTTAGAAATATTTATTGTACTGGTGTTATCACACATAATTGAGATGGGTTCGTTAAAAAATACACTAATATCCTTCAAAGTCTTCTTCATCCATAGTATCTTTGTGTAATGTATAAAGATGCCACAATATATTTAGCCTCAGTTGTAGATAGAGACACAAAATCCTTCTTCTTAATTGACCAAGAAACCAACCGGGAGCCAAGAAAGAATGCTTCACCACTTGTACTTTTCCTATCACCAACACTTCCGACCCAATCTGCATTTGTATAACCTGTCAAGGTAAAATTTGGATTTCTAGGATACCACAAACCAAACTTTTATATTCCTTTTAAATATCTAAAAACTCCATGTGATTCTTTTGGTTCTTGTTGAAATCTAGCCGCCAAACAAACTGCATACATGATATCCATTTTGGTAGTAGTCAAATATAACAGGCCTCCAATCATTGATTTGTACTAACTTGCATCGGCTTTAGGGGGTTTATCCTCTTTTGTTAACTTCCATCTAGTGGTCAGAAGTGTATAGACTGGTTTAGAATTCTCCAACCCAAACTTCTTCAATAACTCTTTAATGTATTTAGACTGAGAAATGAAAATTCCTTTGCTACTCTGATTTAATTGCAAACCAAGAAATAAATTTAACTCATCGATCATGGACATATCAAATTCTTTCTTCATCTTACTGGCAAGCTTTCTGCACATGCCATCATTTTCTCCAAATATTATGTCATCAACATACACTACAATAATTAAGATTTTGCCCAAGTCAATTTTGAAATATAGATAGCTATCAACATATCCCTTTTGAAAATCTTGATCAATCAAATACTTGTCTAGCCTTCCATACCAAGCTCTAGGAGATTTTTTTAATCCATATTAAGCCTTCTTCAATCTGAAAACAATGTTTATATCATCTCTCAACTTAAATCCTTCCAGTTGTTCAATGTAAACTTTTTTCAGCTCTCCATTCAAAAATGTTGACTTTACATCCATCTGATAGACCTTGAAATTTTTAAAGGCTGCAAAAGCCAAAATTATCCTAATAGCCTGCATCCAGGAAAAAGGTGCATATGTCTCCTCAAAGCTAATGCCTTCAACCTGTGTGTAGCCTTTGCAAACCAACCTTTCTTTATTCCTCACAACTTTTTCTTCCTTATCTAACTTGTTCCGGAATACCCATTTTGTTCCAATTACATTCTTGTTTGTCAGTTTGTGAACTAGTTCCCATGTCTAATTTTTCTCAATTTGATCCAACTCTTCTCTCATTTCCTTTATCCAACTTTGATCATTGTAAGATTCTTCTACTTTCTTGGTTCAATGTTGGATAAAAAAACATAATAGAACTTGTTCTTCAACTACTTTGCTTCTTGTGATAATTCCTCTATTCTTACCTCCAACAATTTGGTCCACTGAATGATTCTTATACATACCTTGGGGTTTTAGATGTAGATATCAAAGCATCCTGAGTTTCTTTTTCTTTCTCTTCTTTCATTTCCTCTCCCCTTTTCTATCAATCGACTGATCAGATTCATATCCTGCCAATATGTCAGAGTCTTTAGAAATATCTTCATCAACCTTCACATTTGCACTTTTAAATATCTTATTTAGTCTTTTTGTTGTAACACCGATATGCCTTGCTCTTTGTAGAATATCCTAGGAATATGTCTTCATCTTCTCTGCTATCAAATTTTCCAAGATTATCCCCATCTCTCTAGATACGACATTTTCTTCCAAATAACTTAAAATATTTTACTTTCAAAGTTCTACCATGTCATAGTTCATATGATGTCCTTCCATATCTTTTCTAGAATAGAATTTTGTTAAGAGAGTAGACTGTTGTGTCAATTACTTCTCTCTATTAAACTTCTAGTAAAACTGCTCCTTTGATCATTGTTTTGTTTGCCTCTTATATAGTTTGATTCATCCTTTCCACTACACCATTCTATTGTGGTGTCCTAGGGGTAGATAATTGTCTTCTAATACCCTGTTTCTCACAAAAATGATTAAACTCATCAAAAATAAATTATCCTCCTCTGTCAGTCCTCAAACACTTAATTTTTCTATTAATTTCATTTTCAACTCTTGTCTTCTCTCTTAAAAATGCAACCCATGACATTCTAGAATGATTTATTGGAAAGAACAACTGAGGAAAACCAAGAGCAGGGGGTTGAATCAGTTTTCACCGGATCAAAAAATTCAAGCACAACTTCTTATCTAATCAATTTTTAGCAAGAAAAATGATAAACACAATAACAACAACACACGTAACACCGAGATTTTGATAAATATCCTCTTCCTCATCTTCATCAACTGGTTCATCAAGTGCCATAAAGAGATTGACTTTTCTGTCATTCTCATGGTAATCATCTTTTGATGCATTTTCTTCCTTTGTTGTATCATCCTCAATAGTATATAGGTTGTTCTGATTCTGGTAGCCTCTTCTTCCTTGCCAGCATACATTTCTTTCTCTATCTTTGCCAACAAATTTGCTGAACTCTCTTGACTAATCTCCACTGGTTTCTTTGTAGGGACATTTTGCAGCAAAGTGTCCGACCTTACCACAGTTGAAACATTTAAGTGGTAGCTTTCCTTTAAACTAGCCAGACCCTCTTTTGAGCTTCTTGACAGATTTTTCTACCTCTGCATCAGAGTCTTCACTAGATTCTTCATTACTAGCTACATCTTTGCCCTTTTTGGTGGTGTTGAACACTACTTCTTTCCTTAAGGAAGTATCACTGGTTGTTCTCATTCCATAGGCTATCAGTGAGCCAAATAGCTCATCCATTGTAAAAGTCTTAAAATCCTTGGCTTTTTCTATGACAGACACCTTAGTATCATACTTGAGTGTGAGAGCTCTAAGTACCTTCGTGACAAGAATCTCATCTGCAATTTCTTTTCCAAGTCCTCTGATGGTGTTCATAGTTTCATCAAATCTGCGAAGGTAGTCTACAATCTTTTCATCATCTTTCATCTTGATGTCTTCAAGTTAGCCCCTTAGTGCTTTCTACTTGGCTTCTTTGACTTTTGCATCTCCTTCAAATAACCTTTGCAATTTATCCCGTCTCCTTGGCTGATCCACAGTGAATGACTTTGACAAACTCATTATCAGACAACCTACTCAACATAGCATGTTTGGCCTTTGCATTGTTCTCATATTCCTTTTTGACATTTGGATCATGGGGAGGAACACTAGGAACAACATACCCATTCTTGACAGACATACACACATCAAAACCAAGGGAGGAAATATAGGTCTCCATTCTTCTGCTCTAGAAGGCATAGTTGGATCCATCAAACATGGGATTTTTGAGGAAGCAGACTCATTTCTTGCCATTGTGTTCTAAGTCCAGAATCTACCCAAGGTTTAAAAAAAATTGAGAACCTAGGCTCTGATACCAATTATTGAACACAGAGTACCACTAAGAGGGGGGTGAATCAATGGTTCCTAAACTTTTTGATTTTTAAAGAAACTTTAGAATACCGGTTAATCTCAAGAACCAAACTATCAAACTAGTAAACCAAAAGAAACTAAAGAGAACAATCACACAGATGCAACTCACAACACCTGATATACGAGGAAAGCCCAATATGGGAAAAACCTCGGTGAGAAATGCTACTGGAGACTACTGCTCCAATCTAGCCTCACAAGTAAAACACTGGATTACAAAGATTTAGGGCACCAACCCAAGGAGTACCAACCCCTACACCAAGATCCGACTTGGCAATGTATATATATTGAAATACAATTTAGATATAGTTAAGGCTTCTTGTTGCAAATGAATTCTGCAACTCTTGACCAAATATCTTACTGTCGGTTGACAATCTTTTCTTCTCCACTGGATCTCAATTCTTGGCCTCTCTGATCTCTCTCTCTCTCTCTCTCTCTCTCTCTCACACACACACACACACACACACACACACACACACACACACACACACACACACACACAACATATTATGTCGCACTTGGATGTTGTCTTGCTCTATCACACCTCACTAGTTTGCTTAACTGTTGGACCTCCTATAGTTATACCAGTACTCAATCACTATCGGTTAAACCCTCTCACTGGTTTGCTTGCACACTCACTCTACAACTTTCTTAGAAATACATTCTAAGGCAAAATAATCCTTCTCTACACTTAAGCTCTCTTTTTCTTCTCTACAAGCATCAACTTGCTCTATTTTGAGCTCGTATATTTATCACCATAGTTTCCCACCAAGAATGCATTCAAGCATTGTCGTGTAAGGTTTTCCTTTTCAATCTCAATTTGTATCTTCTCTGATGCAAACTTCTTTTCAGATATATGATCTTTATGACAATGTTCAATCACTAGCTAAACTTCGTATTCCAATATGCATTTTTCTGAATTAGGAGTTTTGCACCTCACTTTTTTTTCTTTTCTCTGTCACTCGTCATTAATGGCTTTGTTGTTTCCTTCAACTAACAGGTATGAAGATCAAATCTTCTTGCAAGATCAATGTGATTTCTTTTCCAACCTTCCTTCCTCGAGCCGCAATCTTTTGGCATCCTTTGTGACTTGTGGGCTCCTCATTAAAGCCGACCTGCATGCAGATTTGTTTCATTGATGCACACTCCACCGACCTGTGCAATACCTCCACTTGGTATCTAGTTGTCATGCTTATCGACATCCTCCTTTGCTTGGATTCCTATGTTAGTTTGACATACTTTTTCGACCATGTTGACTACTAGTTTAGTCTATGTTACTAGTATGACCATCAAACATCCTTTATGTTTTGTTCACCGGTTGTTGTGCCTTCATAACACACAAGTGACTTCATCCCGGTTTATGACTTATCGGTAAGCCTTCTTTACTAGTAGATGACCCAAGTCATGTGTACCAGTAGCCTTCCTTCTATCTTCTTACTCTTATGTGTATTTCCATCATATTGGTCACCCCTTCTTACTTACCAGTGACCTTGCCAAACTGATTAACATCAATGACAACTTAATTCCAAATTGTCAACAATCTACCCCTTTGGCATTGATGTCAACTTACCACAAGACACTTCATACCGGTATATTTCTCCCCCTTTGACACAATGACAAAGGGTACTGTACACTCCCCCTTTGACTGCTATGAACTCCCCCTTAACCACATGAATCCTTCTTAGGCAGATGAAACAACTCCAAAATTGTGTTAGAGGTACTCAAAGGTGCTTACCGGTAATGGTTTGGTGAAAATGTCTGCTACTTGTTCTCTGATAAGGACATAATCCATCCTCACCTCATGTCCTTCAACTTTCTCTCTAAGAAAATGATACTTGATAGCAATGTGCTTTGTTCTGGAATGCATCACTGGATTCTTTGCTATGTTGATTGCACTCAAATTATCACACCAAATGAGAATAGGATCAGTGATGTCCACCTGTATGTCTTTGAGGGTCTACTTCATCCAAAGAACTTGAGAGAAACATGTAGCAACATCAATGTATTCAGCTTCAACAGTGGATAGAGAGACTTAGTCGTGCTTCTTGCTATGTCATGAGACCAACCAGTCACCTAGAAAGAATGCACCACCAATTGTGCTCTTTCAATCATCAATGCAATTGGCCCAATCAACATCAATGTATGCTTCCAAGATAAAATCTCCTTGTTTAGGGTACCACAATCCATAACTGAGTGTCCCTTGTAGGTACTTAAAGATTCTGCTTTCAGCATTCATATGTGGCTATTTAGGTGCAACTTGGAATCTAGCCACCATGCATACTGCTTGTACTATATCTAGTCTAGAAGCAGTTAGATACAACCGACTGCCTATCATGGATCTATACAGAGTCTGATCCACCACTGGCGATTCATCATTCTTGCTCAATTTACTACCGGTCACCATGGGGATACTGACTTGTTTAGAATCCTCCAGTTGGAATTTATTCAATATTTCCTTTGCATACTTGATTTGTGAGATAAAGATTCCCTTATCTTGCTGCAATATCTGCAAACCAAGGAAGTATGTCAATTCACCAAGCACTGACATCTCAAATTCTGACTACATCTGATCAGCAAATTCTTTGCAAAGGGTGTCCTTGTTGCCTCCAAAGATAATGTCATCTACCATAATGATCATGTGGTTCCCATCTTTCTTTATGTACAAATTGTTGTCAACACTCCCCTTTTTGAATCCCTTCTCCTTCAGGTATTTATCTAATCTTGAATACCATGCTTTAGGAGCTTGCTTTAGACCATACAGGGCCTTCTTCAACTGACACACAAATGTTTCATCATCATGCAACACAAACCCTTCCGATTGCTCCATGTATAGTTCTTCTTCCAAATTTTCATTTAGGAAGGCAAATTTTACATCCATTTGATATACTTTATAACCCTTGTAGGCAGAGAAGGCTAGAAACATTCTAATTTCTTCTAATCTAGCTACCGATGCAAATGTTTCTTCAAAGTCAATTCCCTCTACTTGAGAGTATCCTTTGCATACTACTCGAGCTTTATGCCTAACAATTTTACCTTCTTCATTCATCTTATTCCAGTAGACCCATTTTGTGCCAATGATGTTCTTGTCTTCCAGTCTAGGGACTAATTCCCAATTCTTATTCTTCTCAATCTATTGCAGTTCTTCTTTCATGGCATCCATCCATTTTTGTCTTTTTCTAGCCTCATTGAATGTTTTAGGTTCTACTTCAGGCATGAGGTAGAAGTTAACTTGTTCCTCATTTTGGGCAAGTCTTCTTCTAGTCTGCACACCATCACTTTTATTTCCTAGAATTTTCTCTTCCGGGTGATTCGACTACACATACTGGTTGGGAGTCTTCTTGGATGCTTCTTCTGGTTCATTGTCTGACTAAGCTTCATCACCAAAAACATCATACCGGTTAATTTGTGGTTTTACATCCTTTCTGCATATCCTCATCAACTTTCACATGCACACTCTCAATGACTCTTCTTAGTATTTTGTTGTAGCATTTGTAGGCCTTTCTATTAGATGAGTAACCAAGGAAGATTCCTTCATCACTCTTGGAGTCAAAACTTCCTAGAGCATCCATATCCTTTTTGATAAAGCACTTGCTTCCAAATACTTTGAAGTATTTTATTGATGGCTTCTGGTCATACCGCAACTCATAAGGTGTCATTCTGTTGTTTGTTCTTAATTGAACCTGGTTCAAAGTATATACAACATCCTTCCAATATATGTTTGGTAGACTGGCCTCATTTAACATGGTTCTGGCCATCTCCTTAACTCTCTTGTTCTTTCTTTCTACTACACCATTTTGTTGTGGTGTCCTAGGGGTTGAATGTTGTCTTCTAATTCCATGTTTTTCACAATAATCTTCAAATTCATTTGATGTAAACTCTCCACCCCAGTCTGATCTTAGGCATTTTAACTTGCACCCACTTTCTTTCTCCACCATCTTCCTAAAGATCTTGAATCTATCAAATGCTTGTGACTTATCTTGCAGGAAGGTGACTCATGTCATTCTTGAGTAATCAGCAATAAAGAGCATAAAGTATCTTTCACCGACAAGTTTTCTTATCCTAGTTGGACCACACAGATCTGTATGCACAATTTCAAGTGGTCTTGAGGTGTTGTGCTCTTTTTTCCTGAAGCTCACCTTAGTTTGCTTACCTTTCACACATTCATCACAAAATGTGCTTACCGATTTGCTGATGGGTGGAATATTCCTCACACACCCCTTTTTGCTTATTGCAACTAGATTATCAAAATTTATGTGGCCTAATCTTTGGTGCCATAACCAACTTTCATCAAACTATCCTAACATGCATTGGGACTCATAGCATTCTTTCAAATTATAAACATTACCATATGTTCTCTTTCATTTTGCCACAATCTGACTGGTACTGTCTTTCTTTATTTGGCAACCAGTTGAGTCAAAGGTGAATTTATAACCTTTGTCACACATCTAACTCACACTCAGTAGATTGTGCTTTAGGCCTTCCACATAATTTACATCATATGCCTTCAAATTTCCATCAATACTTAGAGTGACTTTTCCCTTTATTTTGATAGATGAGTTGTCTCCAAATCTTACCGAACCACCATTCCAGTCTTCAAGTTTGATGAATTTCTTTTTGTCACCAGTCATGTGGTTGGAGCAACCACTATCTACAACCCATAGATTTTTCCTTTCAGCATGTAAGGCAATCTGCACTACGAGACTTGATTCTGTCTTTTCCTTTTCTTTCTCAACCCATACTGGTTTGGTTTCCTTCTTCTTGTCAGCTGCTATATTGTGCTCAGGTTCAGTTACCGGTTCTTGATCAGGATTTGTCTTCTTCTTCTTGATCTTCCTATTTTTACACAACCTTTCTATGTGTCCAAACTCTTGACAGTTATAACATTTCACATTTTTATTTAAAGATAAATCCTTAAAATTATTGTAGGGAACCAGTTTATTCTTCCTACATTTAAAACTCTTATGACCATATCCATTGCACTGATAACAGACAACATTCATATCCTAGAGTGCATCAAATGTATTTCTACTTTCACAAATCATAGAGTGCTTATTGATTAATCTATAGTCAGTTATTCTATGCCCAAATTTATTACACTTGTAACAGTTACCATGAAAGTTTGAAACATATTGGTTAGGTTGCCTTGGTCCTGCAAGGGACTGCCTTATCGGGGGTCTTCCCTTCATGTTGTTGATTCTAGTGAATCCTTCATGGTCAACTCTTGCATTTCTCCTTCGATCTATAGGTCAGTACAAAGAGTGTGGTCTCTGGTTCCTTACTTGTGTATACCGGTTTGTGTGGTGATTTCCAACAGCATCTGCATGTCTTTTTATCGGTATCCTTGCCTACAGTGAATGTCTTCTTTTCTTCACCTTCATTTGAAGAGGTGAACTTTATTTCTTTACCAGATGTAACTTTGTTGGTTGAAATTTGACCTTCTTCAAAGCCTAAGCCACCGGTGTCTTTGGATTGCTTCTGTTTGTTCAACATCTTGTCTAAGGCTTCGATGATGCCTTCATATTTGCTCCTTACTTTTATTTCTTCCTTACTTTCTTCAAGTTCCTTTTTGAGCTCACTAATTTTGCTTCCAAATCTTGATGCTCCTTTTCCTTCTTTGTTAGATCAGAGGATGTAACTTCACATATCCTCTTGGTTTCTTCCAGCTGCAATTTCAAGTTAGATATAACTTGACTGGATTCATCCAGGGATTTCTTCAAGAGACCTTGTTCATCCATTGTAGTAAGCTTGACCTTTTTGAATTCTCTTCTTGTTTTACTCAATTCCTCAAGAGCATTGATAAGATCACCTTCTAAATCCACTTCATCTTCAATATCCTCCTCTTCCTCCTCTTCATCAACTAGTTCATCAAGTTCCATAAAGAGATTGACTTTTCTGTCATTCTCATGGTAATCATCTTTTGATGCATTTTCTTCTTCTGTTGTATCATCCTCAATAGTATATAGGTTGTTCTGATTCCGGTACCCTCTCCTTCCTTTCCGGTAGACATTTTTTTCTCTATCTTTGCCAACAAATCTGCTAAACTCTCTTGACTCATCTCCACTGGTTTCTTTGTAGGGACATTTTGCAACAAAGTGTCTGACCTTACCACAATTGAAACATTTAAGTGGTATCTTTCCTTTATACCGGTTGGACCCTCTTTTGAGCTTCTTGACAAATTTTTTTACCTCTGCATCAGAGTCTTCACTGGATTCTTCATGACTAGCTACATCTTTGCCCTTTTTGGTGGTGTTGAATGCTATTTCTTTTCTTAAAGAAGTATCACCGACTGTTCTCATTCCATAGGCTATCAGTGAGCCAAATATCTCATCCATTGTAAAAGTCTTCAAATCCTTGGCTTCTTCTATGGCAGATACCTTAGTATCATACTTTCATCAAATCTGTGAAGGTAGTCTTCAATATTTTCATCATCTTTCATCTTGATGTCTTCAAGTTGGCCCCTTAGTGCTTGTTGCTTGGCTTCTTTGAATTTTGCATCTCCTTCAAATAACCTCTGTAATTTATCCCATGTCTCCTTGGTTGATCCACAGTGCATGACTTTGACAAACTCATTATCAGACAACCCGCTCAAGATAGCATGTTTGGCCTTTGCATTGTTCTCATATTCCTTTTTGGCATCCGGATCAGTGAGAGGAACACTAGGAACAACATACCCATTCTTCACAGACATCCACACATCAAAACCAAGGGAAGAAATATAGGTCTCCATTCTTCTGCTCTAGAAGGCATAGTTGGATCTATCAAACATGGGGGCTTTTGAGGAAGAAGACTCATTTCTTGCCATTATGTTCTAAGTCCAGAATCTACCCAAGGTTTAAAAATAACCAAGAACCTAGGCTCTAATACCAATTGTTGAACACAGAGTACCAGTGAGAGGGGGGTGAATCAGTCAGTGATTCCTAAAATTTTTGACTTTCAAAGCAACTTCAGAATACCAGTTAATCTCAAGCACCAAACTATCAAACTAGTAAAGAAAAAGGAAACTAAAGAGAAAAATGACACAAATGCAACTCACAACACTTGATATATGAGGAAAACCCAATATGGGAAAAACCTCAATAGGAAATGTTGTTGGAGACTACTGCTCCAATCTCACCTCACAAGTAAAACACTGGATTACAAATATTTAGGGCACCAACCCAAGGAGCACCAACCCCTGCACCAAGCTCCAACTTGGTGATGTATATATATTGAATTACAATTTAGATATAGTTAAGGCTTCTTATTGCAAATGAATTCTGCAACTCTTGATCAAATATCTTACTGCTAGTTGATAGTATTTTCTTCTCCACTGGATCTCACACTACCGGTTGTGAGATCACTCTCACTAATTCTTCGCCTCTCTCTCTCTCTCTCTCTCTCTCTCTCTCTCTCTCTCTCTCTTTTTCACAGTCTCACAACATACTATGTCACACTTGGATGTTATCTTTCTCTATTACACCTCACCGGTTTGCTTAACTATTGGACCTGCTACAGTTATACTGATACTCAATCACTGCCAGTAAGACCCTCTCACCGGTTTTCTTACGCACTTACTCTTCAACTTTCTTAGAAACAAATTCTAAGGCAAAATGATTTTTCTCTGTACTTAAGCTCTCTTTTTCTTCTCTACAAGCATCAACTTGCTATGTTTCAAGCTCATATATTTATCACCATAGTTTCCCGCCAAGAATGCATTCAAACACTGTCGTGTTAGGTTTTCCTTTTCAATATCAATTCGTATCTTCTCTGATGCAATCTTCTTTTCAGGGATGATCTTTATGAGACTGTTCAATCACCAACTGAACTTTTCATTCCAATATGCATTTTTCTAAATTTGGAGTTCTGCACCTCACTTTTTTTGCTTTTCTCTGTCACTCGCCATTAATGGATTTGTTTTTTCCTTCAACTAACAGGTACGAAGATCAAATCTTCTTTCAAGATCAGTTTGATTACTTTTCCAGCTTGCCTTCCTCGAGCTGCAATCTTCTGGCATCCTCCATGACTTGCGGGCTCCTCATTAAAGTGAACTTGCATGCAGATTTGTTTCATTGATGCAAACTAAATCGACCTATGCAATACCTCCACTAGGCATCCAACCATCATGCTTATCGATATCCTCCTTTGCTTGGATTCCTATGTTGGTTTGACATACTTTGTCGAGCCAGGTTGACTACCGGTTTAGTCTATGTTACTGGTATGACCATCAAACATCCTTTTTGTTCTGTTCACTGGTTGTTGTGCCTTCATAACATACAAATAGCCTTCATCCCATTTTATGCCTTACCGGTAAGATTTCTTTACCGATAGATGACCCAAGTCATGTGTATTGGTAGCCTTCCTTTTGTCTGCTCACTCTTATGTGTATTTCCATCATATTGGTCACCCCTTCTTACTTATCGGTGACCTTTCCAAATTGGTTGACATCAATGACAACTTAATGCCAAATTCCCAACAAACACCACCAAAAATCTCACCAAGATCATCCACAACACACTACACCACTAAATATGTCGCATAAAATGAAGAACAACACTAGACCCATAAGATATTCAATTATATAATATGCACAATGATCATTGCGTACCAACAAAATAAATAGGACATGATTAGAAAATACCAAAAAGCATGTTAGAACCATTTGCAATAGTTGCACCAACACCACTTAATAAAATCTTCATCGATCAACACGTTGATACTCAAGAACATTGAACAACGGAAACTAGGACTAGAAAGATAACTTGTAGAGCACCAAATCATGAACCATCTCAATTGAAGATACACATAAACATCCCAAACACTCTCCCAAATCCGTAACTCAAGATATAATCATTCCAAAGCACAACGGATCAAATACTAGAACACTGCAACATTGAACACTGAAAAACCAATCCTCATACCAAAATCCATAACCTGATCAAATCACCACATATCAACATAAAACCAATACTGAATCAACTAGAGACACTTCATTACTGAAATCACAAATCTGCACAAGCACATCTGCAATATACCAACAAAAACAACCAAACCAACTCTTTGCAATACCAAAACATAGGAAGACAAGAATATTTTGACATCAATGACAACAACATATCATAGCAACAACAATATCCAATAATCTCCCCATTTGGCCTTGATGGAAACATATGAATGTGAAAAATAGTCAATGCAAACAAATCAAAACCAACAATCTCCCCCTGAGATCATGCACACAAAGCTTCCAAGATAAGGCAGTTTTTCACATGCTTCTCTCCCCCTTTGATAGCCATGCCAAAGACACACAAACCATTAATCTCTCCCCCAATAAAAACACAGAGTGACTACTCCAACTAAGTAGAAACACCTTCTCATCAATCTGGATAAGAGGATAAGGCTATGAAGTCAACTGGGATGATGCATCTCAATGAATCTAGTTCTCATCAGGAGGGGCAGATACCACTAAATTATCTCTTAGAAGAATAAATGTATCTACAAGCAAAGGCTTAGTAAATATATCTGCAATCTAATCCTTTGTAGATACATACTCCAATTTGACTTCTTCCTCAATTACTTTCTCCCTCAAAAAATGATACTTAATTGATATATGCTTTGTTTTAGAATGCAGTACTGGATTCTTGAAAATGTTAATAGCACTTGAATTATCACAATATATAATAGTAGGCTCATCATAAAAAAATCTAATTTCCTTCAACATCTTCTTCATCCAAACTACCTGAGTACAGTTGCTAAGAGTAGCAATGTATTCAACTTGTGTAGTAGATAGAGAAATAACATCTTGCTTCTTACTCGCCCAGGAAACCAACTTCTTTCCCCAAAAAAGTGCACCACCAGAGGTACTCTTCTGACCATCAACATCAGCTGGCCAATCAACATCAGTATAAGCACATAACATGAAATCATTATTCTTTGGATACCACAAACCATAGTTAACTATCCCCTTCAAGTATCTAAAAATCCTCTTCACAACAGTAACATGATTTTCTTTAGGATCAACTTGAAATCTTGCACATAGACAAACAACATGCATAATAACTAGTCTAGTTTGAGTCAAGTAGAGTATTCCACCAGCCATAGATCTATACAAGGTCTGATTAACTTTCAGAGATTCATCATGCTTGGACAACTTGCATCCAGACACCATAGGATTTCCAACATGTTTGGAGTCATCTAACCCAAACTTCTTCAATAATTCCTTCACATACTTAGATTGAGAAATGAAAATGTCTTTAACAGTCTGTATAATTTGCAATCCTAAGAATAATTTCATCTCAAACTATTTTTGCATATCATCAACAAACCTCATACTCAAATCATCATCTCCTCTAAAAATAATGGTATCATCAAAAATTTCAACAATCAAAATGTTATCATTATCAACCTTAAAGTATAAATTACTATCAACAGTACCTTTACAAAATCCTAACTTCATCAAATACCTATCCAATCTATCATACGAAGCTCTAGGGGCTTGTTTAAGTCCATGCAGTGCTTTCTTCAATCTACATACCATGTCTCCTTCATCTGACAATGAAAACCTATTTGGTTGCTTGATGTAGACTTCCTCTTCTAAATCACCATTCAAAAAGGATTTCTTGACATCCATCTGGTATACCTATAAATTCTTATAAGCAACATTTGCAAGAATTAATCTAACAGCTTCAATCCTAGCTACTGGAGAAAAAGTCTCCTCATATTCAATTTGTTTCATCTGTGAACATCCTTTACATACCAATCTTGCTTTGTTTCTAATCACTCACCGACTGCATTCAATTTATTTCTGAATACCCATTTTATACCAATCACATTCTTTTCTTTTGGCCTCGGAACAAGTTTCCATGTATTTTTCTTCTCAATCTGATTCAACTCTTCTTCCATAGCTTTTATCCAATTCTCATCTTTACAAGCTTTAGCAAAATCTTTAGGTTCAATCTTGGAAATCAAACATATTTCTTCAACAACAATCCTCCTCGTAGTCATCACACCTTTATTTTTATCACCAATAATCTGATTTTTTGAATGATTTAATCTCGCATACCTCAAAGTCTTCTGATTATTCTAATTCTCAGGTTCTTGAACTTCTTCACTGGCAACAATAATATCTAGGTCAATTGTCTCTACTAGATCATTCTTCTTTATGCTCTTGGTATGCACTTGTTTTGAAATAACATCCTAATCATCAAATTCATACTTGAATACTTTGATTTTCTTTCCATGACATTCATCAACCTTCACATTTGCACTTTCCACTATCTTTTTCAGCCTCTTATTGTAACACCGATAGGCCTTTCTCTTAGTAGAATAACCCAAGAAAATTCCTTCATCACATCTTGCATCAAACTTTCCTATATCCTCATCTCTTTTGATATAACATTTACTTCCAAAAACTCTGAAATATCTAAGTGTAGGAACATGACCAAACCATAACTTATAAGGAGTGTTATCGGAATCACCTTTTATATGCACTTGGCTGAATGCGTATACAATAGTGCTATCAACTTCTCTCCAAAAGGTCTTTAGAATATCCCCTTCAATCAACATAGTCCTAGCAACATCCAAAATAGTTTTGTTCTTTCTTACAACAACTCCACTCTGCTAAGGGGTTCTAGGAGCAGATAATTATCTTCTAATTCCATGCTTTTCACAAAATGAATCAAACTCACCAAATGTGAATTCCCCTCCTCTATCAAATCTCTAACTTTTCCACCTCAATCATGTCTCTGTCTTCACCTTAGCTTTGAATATCTTGAATTTCTCCAGTGTTTCTGATTTCTCCCTTAGAAAAGTAACCCACATCATTCTATAGTAGTCATCAATCAACGACATGAAATATATGTCACCCTAAACACTTCTCATTCTTGTAGGATCACACAAATTAGTATGCACAAGATTTAATCATCCATTAGATATATATTGCTTACTCTTAAATGAAATTCTTTTTTTCTTTCCCAACTGACATTCTTTACATGCCGGATTAGAATATTTCACAATCTTAGGCAAATCTCTAACAACTTGAGTAGAACTTATCTTAATCATGCAGTTAAAATTAACATGACACATCCTTCTATGCCACAACTAGCTTTCATCTATCTAAACAATCAAACAAATATTCTCACCAACATTCAAATGAAAGATATTACCTGTAGTCTTAGTTCTTGATGCAATCTCTATATCGGAGGCATTCAGAATCTTGCATTTACCATTATTGAATTGCAAATCATATCCCTTATCAGCCATCTATCCAACACTCAAAAGATTATGCTTCAAAACTTCAACATATAAGACATTATCAGTATTATGCTTACCATCAAAGGAAATAGAACCTCTACCATAAATTACACAAGATTTATCAGCTCCAAATCTTACTATACCACGATTATACTTCTCCATATTCACAAATTTACTTTTATCACATGTCATATGATGTGAACAACTGCTATCAATTACCCATTCATCTTTCTCTTCAATCTTAGCAAGCAAAGCTTTCTCCTCAACAATGTAGCTTGTAGAATTCACTGATACGGGATCATCTTCCTTGATAGAAATAAATACAAATTCATCTTCTGAATTCATTGACTCTTCATCTGTCACACCTTCACCAGCAGAATAATAACATTTCATCTAATATGTGTACTTCTGATTAGACTTATAGGGCTTATCATACTTTTCATGCTTCTCATATCTATCATGCTTATCAAATTTATCATGCTTATCATATCTTGACATTCTTTCACGACACTTAGAAGCAAAATTTCCTATCTAATTACAAGAAAAACATTTCAAAGGTAACCTCCCATCATACTTACTGGTTCTGTTAGGAAATATCCAAGCAATAAGTGCTTCAAGCTCTTCCAACTCTCTTTCTTGTTCTTGTATCTCTCATTTTTTTCATATTTGGAAACCCTAGATGAATTTTCTCTCATATCATACTTCTGCTTCCTAGATATAGAGGCTTTAAATGCAGTCTTAGATTTACCATGTGACTCTCCAAATTCATTCAAGTCAAAAGAAGCAAGTTTACCAACCAACATGTCTCTTGTCATAGTGGTCACAGTTTGGATCTCATCAATAGCAGCAACATTAGATTTGTAATCACAAGGAAAGGATCTCAACATTTTAGTATCAATCACATCTTCTTCAAGATTTCCACTGCACATTTGATGTTCATGAAAATTTCATTCACTTTAGCCATAAAGGATGATATGTTCTCATCTTCTCCCATCTTCAACATCTCATACTTTCCTTTCAAACTCTACAGTTTAGCATTTGGCATGTTTATCTCCTTCATACAAGGTCTCCAACTTCTCCCCAATATCATGTGTAGTCTACAATCCCATCACATTAGTCTTCTTTGAATTGGTCTAGTCACTCAGCAATGCTTCTTTATCTCTTATATTATTTTCAATATCCTTTATCTCATTTGCAGTAACCAGACCATTCGAAGGAACATTGTAGGAATTCTTCGTAATCTTCTCCGAGACACTTCAAATGACACTCCATTCGGTTCTTCCATATAGTGTAATTGCTTCCATCAAATCTTAGACTCTTTCTTGAAAACATAGGTTGCCATCTCAGATCTCCTCAAGTGGTCAATCTTCTTCCAGAGGATCTAGCTCTGATACCAATTGTTGGCAACAACAATGGAGGAAAATTGAGAGAGGGGGGGGGGGGGTGAATTATTTTTCACCGATAAATTTAAGCACAAATTCTTATTTGATCAATTGTTGCAAGAACAAAGATAAACACAATAACAAAAACACACATAACACCAAGATTTTGATGTGGAAAATGCAGTTAAGGGAAAAACTATGGTGGGAACCTACCCACGATAAAATGATATTTTGTAGTAATATTTGAAAATATTACAGTGGAAAATGCATATGCATTCACGCTCACTACCTAGACCTCACTACTCAAATACAAGAAGGGCTACAACCCTCAGGAAGGCTCACTACCTTACAAATATTGGACAACAATCCAGATTAGATGAACTAAAAGAATAGCATCTCCAAATGCCTGATGACAATTCCGGTTAAGCACATTTGTCTACCCTACAACACTCTCTAATCTACACTTCATACTGAAAGGTGAATTCACTTGTTTGCACATACACCACTCTCTGATAATGAATACATAACACCGATATCCAAATTACATGAATATGACACCTATTTATATAAATCATCAACCTTGACTACAAGGTCAGCTCAACCCTTAAGACCTAATTACAAAATTACATCACACGATACATAAATTAGCCACCTGACCAATATAATGCCATGACGACATAGCATGGACTTAAATCAAATCTATGAACATACAACACTACCAAAAATATTTCCAAGATCATCTGCCACACGCTACACCATTGAATATGTCACATAACACGAAGAACATCACCAGACCCATAACATCTTCAATAATGCGCACAATAATAATTGTGGACCAGAAAAAAAAAGGACATGATTAGGAAAACCAACAAGAACATTAGAACCATCTGCAATAGCTACACCAACACCACTTAATCAAATCTTCATCGATTGACACATTGATACTCAAGAGCACTCAACAACAGCAACTGGGACTAGAAAGATAACTTGTAGAGTTCCAAATCATGAACCATCTGAATTGAGGATACACATAAACATCTCAAACATGCTCCCAAATCTGTAACTCAAGATATAATAATTCTAGAGAAAAATGGATCAAATATCAGATCACTGCAACACTGAACACTAAAAAACCAATCCTCATACCGGAATCCATAACCTGATCAAATCACCACATATTAACATGAAACCAACACTAAATAAACTAGAGATACTTCATTACTGAAATTGCAAATCTGCACAAGCACAACTGTAATATACCAACTGAAACAACCAAACCAACTCTCTGTAATATCAGAACACAAGAATACAAGAATATGTTGACATCAATGACAAAAACATATCCTAGCAACAAAAATATCCAACATGATCATCAATTAACAATATGAAATAGCTCTAACCTTGTATGCTCCTTGTTTTGGTCGGACCACATGTGTCTATGTGCACCAAGTCCAACAATCTAGTGGACTATTGTTCCTTTCTTTTAAATGTTCCTTTTGTCTGCTTTCCTACCTGACATTATTTGGAAATATTGTTATCCAGTCTGGTCAGCCTTGGTAGATATCTCACTGCACTTGTTGAATTGATCTTTACCAAATTATCAATGTTGATATGAAACATACTTTTGTGCTAGAGCGAGCTATCATTGATCTAAGATAAAAAAAAATTAGTGTCATGCATCTCCTTCTAGCAAATACATGTTTCCACTAGTATTTTTCCCTATTGCAATAACAGTTTCAGATCCCTTCCAGATCTCACAATCATCATCCTGAGAAACAACATTGTAACCATTTTTACACATTTATCCAACACTCAAGATATTATGATGCAAACCCTTCACATAATAAATATTGTCAGTATTATGTTTTCTATCAAAAGAAATAGAGCCAATTCCTACAATTTGTGTTGTTTGATTATCTCTGAATCTAATAGAGGCTCCATCATATTTCTCAAGTTTTATGAACTTACTCTTATCACCAGTCATATGATTTGAGTGTCCACTATCAATCAACCATTCATTTCTATCCCTAGCATACAAGGTAGTAGTAACAGTCTTAGAAACATCAATCTTAGGTACATCATTTTCTACCAAAAAAAACAGTCACCATCTTCATAGTTTGATTCATCATTGAAAATACCGGCATCATCTTTAACATAATAGGCTTTCTTATTAAACTTCCCTTTATTCTTCCTAATTTTTTGTCTTGATCCTTTTTCTAGACATTTAGTATCTATATGATCAATCTTTTCACATCTAAATAATTTAAGAGGTAACATACCTTTATATTTGTCGGTGTCTTTCTTTAATTTCCTTACAAAGTTCACTTCCATCTCATCCAAGCTTTCATCTTCTAAAACTTCCTTAGAAGATTTAAAGGCAGTCTCGGATTTAGCTTTGTCTTTTCCAAATTTCTTTATCTCAAATGCAGATAAAGTTTCATATAGTTGTTCCCTAGTAAACTTCTTCAAATCACAAGTTTCTTCAATAGCAGAGACCTTATCATTGTAGCTTTCTGGTAGAGACATCAAATTCTTCTCAATTATGTCTTCATCTGTCAAGGTGCCGCCAAGTTCTCTAATTTCATTTAGTGCATTGTCAACCTTCTTAAAATAGCTTGTTATAACTTCTCCTTCCTCCATTTTCAAGTTTGCATATCTACACTTAGATATCAGATTCTTTGATAATTTAACTCTATCATTTCCTTCATAGATATCCTTCAGCTTTTCCCAAACCTCATGAGCAGTATTGAATGAAATAACCTTTGTTAATTTAGTATTTGATAAAGCACTAAAGATAGCATACCTTTCCTTTTCATTTTCTTCATAGTCTTGAATCTCATTCAAAGTGGTAAGACCATTTTTTGGTTGCACATACTTAGTTTCCACTGCTTTCCAAGTGTTGTAGCCCAAGGAGATAAAGTAACCTCTCATCTTCACTTTATAGAAGCTATAGTTGGATTCTTCAAAGATAAGGATAGATAATTTATGTGCCATTAGATCAGGATCTACCTCAAGCAGTTAATCTATTTTCCAAGGAACCAAAGCTCTGATACCAATTGTTAAATATCTGGGCAACTGAGAGGGGGCCTGAATCAGTTGACAACTTAACTTTTTCTTCAATTCTTTCATAGATCCGAAATAAACAACAAAATTAATTAAAATAAATATAACATGAAAGAACATATAGAAAATTGATCACACAATGAACACCAGATATGACATGGAAAACCCAAGAAGGGAAAAACCATGGAATGCTAGTTCTCAATATATAGCACCAGTTAAGGGGGGGTTCTCACTACCTAGAAAGGCTCATTGTTGAAGGAAGAAGAAAGAAAAGAGAATCCACCACTATGACATAATCTGCAATATTGGAACTGCTTCTGATGCCTCTCAACAACAACACACTTCACATATAAACATCAATCAGATTTTTCCTTTTTAGTCTCACACGTCTTTTGTACATCATTCAATCATTCATTCAGATCATCCTCTTATTTATACTATCTCCTAACAACATAATCTTCTAAGTTGGCCAAACAGAGATTTAAAATAGGTCAACACTAAACATTCCAGTGGTGGAAAGGAATGTACCACAATGCAATTCATTGGATAGATCAACACATTACATCCATCATAAATACCAGACCCAAATCATGACTCATACGCTACACAAATTTCATCTCATTCTCTAATTTTGGATCGAATCGGACCCAAAAATAGCACTACCCAACTTAACAAAATTAAGAATGGAACCACGATACTCATGAAAACAATCAATCAATACCATATCTGATAAATAGAAAAATCTAGATCACCATCAACACATCAATTGATACTGAGTATCAACTCTAGCACACCTTCTGAAGCACCAAACATTTTGTGAACACATCTTCTAGATTACCAATCCCAAATCAATATGTTGACATCAATGACAACTACCAACATCAATTTTTGCAATAGTTTTTAGAAGAGGTTATTGTTGGTATTTTGGATATGTTGATATGGTTTTGTCATTTATGTCAACACTTATCAACTTTGGTTAACACTTGGAGAATTGGCAATGTTCACCGACAAGCAAGTGACTTATGCATAGTCACCGCTATCTAGTACACCGATAGGATACATTATTCACCGACACTTGGAATGACATGGAAAATACTTGGTTATGTCAAAGACATCGTTTGGACACTTTGTCTTGGATATTTGTTCATTGGTATATTCATGTTTGCATATTTGATGTTATCAGCAAATAGGTCCAGGATAAGCACCGACAGACTTATCTATTCCAGATCAACACGACACACTATGGAGATGGTTTATTAATGTTGTAAATGCATTAAGTTGACATGTTGAATCAGATATTGCATCTATTATTGTTTTACTTGTAAATTGTTTTTATTGTAATATCTTTGTAAAGCCGACCTATACATTTTGGTCCTAGGCTTCGATATATATGTAAGATCTTATTTGTAAGATCGATATGCGAATGTGAAAAGGATTGTAATTCAGTATATGCGAGAATAAGCAAAACTATACACACAGACATCATTTGAAGGTTGAAGGAAGGTTTTGTGAAGGCAATCAGAACTACACCGGTACTGAATCCAACATATAAAGATGATATTTTGAGTAGTACATCATTACTAGATTTAACCATCCAATTGTAGTCAGTGTGACTCCTATTTGTGATTGAGCAGTGAGCTCTAGGTGCTTGGCCTTTCTGCATGTGCAGACCCCCTATTGTATATAGATACTATCTGCAGTAGAATCATCTAATTATGGGTAAGGTTTCCCACCATGTTTTTTCCCCTTACAGGGTTTCCACATACAAATATTGGTGTTATGTGTTGTGGATGTCAATGTCTTTCTATTTCATACATTAATCTTTACCGGTATTGAAATTAACTGATAAACTGTCTACTAGCATAAATTTTGGTTTACCGGTATTAAGCATTAAGCTTGGTTAAGTTGTTTTTGGTTTGAATTTATTAGACAACTGATTCACACCCCCCCCCCCCCCCTCTCATTTGTCTCTGGGATCTAACAATTGGTATCAGAGCCTATACCTCTTTTTGCAAAAGTTTAATAGCTTGAGTAGATCCAATGTCTTCTAACTATTTCAGGAAGGACAATCCTAAACTTGATGGAACCAACTATGGCATATGGAAGATCAGGATGGAGACACATCTAAATTGCATTGGAAAGGACATCTGGGAAGTTACAAAGAATGGCTATACTGCTCCTATTCAGAATCAGCCTAATCCACCAACCTTGGCTAAAGATGAAGAAAATGATTGCACAACAAGAGAAGCACTTTTGAGTGCATTATCAGATCAGCAAATCATGGGATTATCAGATAGATCTATTGCTAAAGCTATTTGGGACCATTTGGAAACCTTGAATGAAGGAGATTCCACACTCAAAATTTCAAAACTTGAAAGCTTCCGGGTTAGGTATGAAAATCTGAAAAATGGAAGAAGATGAAAGGATTTCTACTTTTATGGAAAGAGTAAATGAAATTATTTTGGGTATTAAATATTGTGGAGGAACCTTGAGTGAATATGAAATTGTTTCAAAAGTTTTAAGAGGATTTCCACCGGCATACAAAATGAAAGTTACTGCTATAAATGAGTTAAGAACAATGCCTAATACATCAGTAACTAGGGATACATTGATTGGAAAACTTTCAGCTTTTGAGATTGAGGAATTTGGTCTTGTTGCTACTATTAAGACAAATTTAGATTTTAAGGCATCAACATCATTTGCACCATCATTTGACAAGTCTGATTGGAAAGCCTTTTATGCAAGAGAACTTGAAAAAAGCAAGAGAGAAAATGAAGAACTTGAAAAACTTGAAGCACTATTTGCAAGGAAAATGCCTAAAGGTCCAGTTGGAAGTAAGTATGAAGGTAAAGCATCCTTTAAATGTTTTAATTATAATAAGATTGGTCATATGGCTTCAAGATGCCTTGATAGACATACAATATTAAGAGAAGAAGCTAGAAGAACATACAAGCCTAACCCTGAATATCAGAGATACAGATTTAAGAAGAATAAAGTTATGTCTTGTTATCTTACTGATGAAGGAGTCACTAATGATTCTGATGAGGATCCAGCAGACAATGGATGGGTCTTTATTGCTATAATAGAAGATCAACTAGAACCTACTGTTCAACTGGTAGAGCAGGCCCTGGCAGCTAAAATTGAAGTTAAGGATGAATGGATCATTGATTCAGGATGTTCACATCATATGACTGGTGATAAAAGAAAATTCCTTACTTTTTAGGAATATAATGGAGGTCTAGTAAGATTTGGAGATGATAAAGCTTGTTTGATCAAAGGAAAAGGTACAATATCTCTTGATGGTAAGCATAATATTGACAATGTTTACTATGTTGAAGGTTTAAAGAATAATCTTTTGAGTGTTGGTCAATTAGTTGAAAAAGGATTTCAGCTATAATTCAAGAATGGGAAAGGCAAAATTATGAACAGAACTGGTTTGGAAATTGCAACCAGTAATCAAACTAGAGGTAATATCTTTCATTTGAATAACAATGAAAAGACATGCCTGATTGCACATATTGATGAAAGTTGGCTATGGCATAAGAGACTTTGTCATGTAAATTTTGATTGCATTGTGAAAATCAGTACTACTAAGGCAGTTAGAGATTTACCTAAGATTGTTAAGCCTCACAATTTGGTATGTAAGGAATGTCAATTTGGAAAAAAAGTTAGAGCATCTTTTAAAAGTATTCCAGAAAAATCCAAAAATGCTCTTGACTTAATTCATACTGATTTATGTGGTCCAACTAGAACTAAAAGCTTACAAGGTGATAGATATTTCATGCTAATCATTGATGACTATTCTAGAATGTGTTAGGTTACTTTTCTTAGAGAAAAATTAGAAGCACTTGGGAAATTCAAACTATTCAAGGCAATGGTAGAAAATCAAACCAGTAAGAAAATCAAATGTCTGAGATCAGATCAAGGAGGTGAATTTACATCTAAGGAATTTAATACATTCTATGAAGTGAATAGAATCAGAAGACAACTATCAGCACCTCGGACACCACAGTAGAATGGAGTTGTAGAAAGGAAAAATAGAACTATCTTGGATGCAGCTAGAAGTATGTTATTAGAAGCAAATCTACCACATGTATATTGGAGAGAAGTAGTAAGCACAACAATCTACACATTCAACAAAGTTCACATCAAAGGAGAAATTGGTAAGACACCTCATGAACTATGGTTTCGTATTACTCCTACTCTTAAATATTTCAGAATATTTGGAAGCAAATGCTATATTAGAAGAGATGAGTATATTGGAAAATTTGATCCTAGAAGTGATGAAGGAATATTTCTTGGTTATTCATCTAAGAGCAAAGCATATAGATATTTTAACAAGAGATTGCAGAAAATTGTTAAGGGTACAAATGTGAAGATTGATGAACAGTTTAGAGGAACTTCAAGGTACATAGACTCTGAACCAGTAATAGAGATACTGACAAATGAATACACACTGGTACAAAATGAAGATCCAGTTACACTGATATCATCTAAAAATTCCACTGTAACTGAGGAACAACAACAAATGAAGACACCTTGGTATGTAAGACTGAATCACTCTGAAGATCAGATAATTGGGAACAAGTATCAAGGAGTATGTCTTATTTCTCAAATTGAACCAGCATCAATTAATGAGGCATGTGAAGATAAACACTGGATTAAAGCTATGGAAGAAGAACTAGAACAAATGGAAAAGAATAACACATGGACATTAGTTTCCCGGCCTAAAGACAAAAATGTAATTGGAACAAAATGGGTATTCAAAAACAAACTTAATGAAAATGGTAAGGTAATTAGAAATAAAGCAAGATTAGTGTGTAAGGGATACTCACAAAAAGAAGGAATAGATTACAATGAAACCTTTGCACCAGTAGCTAGAATTGAGGCAGTCAGATTATTCTTGGCTTTTGCAGTACACAAGAACTACAAAGTATATCAAATGGATATTAAATGTGCATTTTTGAATGGAGACATTGAAGAAGAATTTTACATTGAGCAACCTGATGGATTTCATTTGACAGATAACAAAGATATGGTTTGTAGGTTAAGGAAAGCTTTGTATGGGTTGAAACAAGCTCCAAGAGCTTGGTATGCAAGATTGGATAAATATCTTTTGAAGATTGGTTTTTCTAAAGGTAATACCGATAGAAACTTATACTATAAAGTGACTGATGATGACATCTTGGTTATAGAAGTTTTTGTTGATGATATAATCTTTGGAGAAGAAGATGGATTATGTAAAGACTTTTCTATTGAAATGTAGAAAGAATTTGAAATGTCTATGATTGGAGAGATAAAATTATTTTTAGGATTATATATTTCATAGACTAATAAAGGTATATTATTGAGTCAATCTAAGTACTTGAAGGAGTTACTAAAGAAATTTGGGATGAAAAACTCTAAACCGGTAAGCACACCTATGACTACAAATGACAAATTAACACTAAGGGATGAATCTACACCTGTTAATCCAACTAGGTACAAATCTATGATAGGAGGTTTGTTGTATTTGACACAAACAAGACCTGATATCATGAATGCAGTATGCATTGTTTCAAGATCTCAGAGTAATCCTAAAGAAAATCATTAATCAGCAGTAAAAAGGATTTTTCGGTACTTACAAGGCACTACAAATCTTGGCTTATGGTATCCTAGAGATGAAAACTTTGAATTATGTGCATACACATGCAAATTGGGCAAGAGATGTGGATGATAGAAAAAAGCACCTCCGGCGAAGCATTTTTTCTTGGAAGTAGATTAATTTCTTGGTTGAGTAAGAAACAAAGTTGCACATCTTTATCAACAGCTAAATTAGAATATGTTGCAGTAGCAACTAACTGTACACAGGTATTATGGCTTAATCAAATATTGAAGGACATAAAGGTAAAATGCAAGGAACCTATAACTATCTATTGTGATAATACAACAACAATTGATATATCTAAGAATCCGGTATTACATTCTAAAACTAAACATGTTTCTATCAAATTGAATTTTCTAAAAGAAAATGTTGAAGCAAAAGAAGTGAAACCGGTTTATGTGAATACTAAAGAGAAGATTGCAGATATTTTCACTAAGCCTTTGCCTAAGGAGAATTTTTAATATCTCAGAGATCAGCTTGGGGTCATACCCCCATCGGTAGAAACTTAGACAGTTGATGTTTTTCATCAACCGACAGAATTAACAGAGAAATCTTTTATTTTGGCTTTGATGAGGAGAGCTACTTCTCAGGGGGAGTAGTTGGTATACTGAATAAGTTAGTATTTTGTATTTGAATTTGGTTTTTGTATTGCTTTGGCATTTGATGTCAAAGGGGGAGAGATTGATATGGAAAAACACAAGGAAAACACATGTTACTCCTAGGGGGAGAAATTGTTATTTTGGGAGAGATTGATTACTCTCTATATCTGGATTTTGATTTTTGGTTATGGTCTTTTTGGGAGATTGTTGGTTTTTGGTACTTGGCATTTCTATTTTGCCACTTTGATGGTTTTTCCATCTTGTGTTTCCATCAATACCAAAGGTGGAGATTGTTGGTATTTTGGATATGTTGATATGGTTTTGTCATTGATGTCAACACTTATCAACTCTCGTTAACACTTGGAGAATTGACAACGTTCACCGGCAAGCAAGTGACTTATACACAGTCACCGATATCTGGTACACCGACAGGATATATTGTACACCGATAGGATATATTGGGTGCTCTTGTCCTTAGATGAGACAACCTGGGTGCCCTTGTCCTCCAAAAAGGGGCCCAAATTTGGACCCCTCAATGATCATATTTTGGAGGTGGGAAATTTTTTTCCATGTTAGCCCACTTTGAAATTTCAAATAGGTTTAGTGTCATTAGATATAAAAACAAGACTTACACATCATTCTGAAATCCTTGAATTATAATTTCACAAGATCAATTCCAAAATTTAAGTGAGAAATCAATAAAGAATATTATAGGTAGTAAAGGAGAGGCTGAGTTCATATTTCATACATTCAGGATGGAATCCATGATCAAAACATTATGAATACATTCCACATGACAACATCAACCTTGGCATGAAGACTTCAAAGCATGATTCACAAAGGTATCAAGTTCCAATTCAAGCACGTCAATTCAAATCTAGCCTTTCCCTCAAAAGGAAAGATTTCCATTCTAATTCAATTCCATTTCAAGCTCATTTTAAATTGAAATTGAAATTCAAGGGTTAATTACACACCTAAGGTTTGACCTAGATAAAACCCTATCAACAACACCATTTCCCCTATTTTTGTGCACACCTGATAGTTCCAAAAGTTACAATTGAAGATTATGATAAAAGATACAAAGATGATTAGACATAACTTTTGCAAGAGCGAGAATGGGAGGGCTTGTTGCCCCACATCACCTTTCTTGATAAATTTTTAATGAACTTCTGGGAGAAAATTCTAAGCAACATTCTAATTCCAGAAATTTCTTGTTTGTCTATATTTGATAGCTAGAGGATAGGGTCACCACAAGCCTCCTTGTTCTGTACTTTCAGGCAAGATTTTCAGATACACGTTCCTCTTTGTTACTTTACCTTAGATCTAGCTTTGTGTCTGCATACCCCATTTGAAACTTATTTATTCATGTTGTTTGGTGTTAATTTTGCATCTTTGGCCCTAGATCTAGCATTAATTTTCAATCCCCTTAATGCACATTCAATTCAATTCCACAAAGGTAATTGAATTTGATCTGCATTCAATTCATTTCATTCTTAAAGTGAGATCAAATTAACTAAATTTACTTTCCCTTTAGTGTTTAATGTTTGGAAAGTAAGTTTAATTTCTTGTTTTCATGCATAGAATTGTAAACCCTATTTTCTAGCATTACACCAACATTATCAAAGCCAAAACTAAAAACAAAATTGATTTAAATAAGAGAAGTATCCACATGATTTTATAAAATAATTAGATGATACAAAAATTAAGACTAGACCCATTGTCCACTAAATTTCATCTGATAACATTCTCATTGATGTTCACGATAGTCATGAGAGGATCATATTTATTTTTCAATATCTATAGGAGATAATTAATTTTAAGAGAGTATAATATTATCTTTAGTTGCATGCATACTTTTCAACAAAGAAGTCACATAATTAGGTCTAAGAGAATATTCAATATCTCTCTTCATTAAAGATTCTTGTAGCATTTCATAATTTGTGAGTCAAATTTGAATCAAGTTCTAAAGGGAGATCTTAGCTAGGATGATATGAAGCTACTCAACAAAATCATACTCCCTGATAACATGTGAAATATGAGGGGAGGAGGAAGAAAGGGTTGGGAAGGGGGAAGAACATTAGCATTTCTCTTATTTTTTAAAGTGTTATATGTATGAACTACTACCTGATAATCAAACTATTAATTTGCTCCACCTTTAGCAACAATGATCTATTTGTTTTGACATTGAGGGACATCTTTACAAAGGTGGGCAACAATTTTAGGACTCTCATAACTAGGAACATGGATGAAATTTTATTCATCTTGGTTGGATTATCTATCCACTAAAGCTTCATTTTTAAGAGAGAGAGCATAGGAAATATTCCTAGTGACATCATTCTCTTATATCAAAGTATCATCATGAATAGGAGAAGAAGGACAAGAATAACTCATCAATGCTTCATCTCTAGAAGGAAGTTCATTGGAATGAAAATGAGGTAAGGTAGACATAACATCACTCTCTTGCACCAAATGATCTCCATGGGGAAGGTACATTTTAGGAGAGGTATTAACAATATTCTTCAAACCTTCATCCTTAGGAGGGAGATTTTTGAAAGAAGTTTTGATAGTCTCTTCTTGTAATAAAATGTCCTCATGGGTAGGACCTAATTTGGGAGAGGATAAATTGTAGCTATGGATGAAAGAAAGATCTAATTTATCATCATAAGGTAATATCATGAACATCTTCAATAAAACTTGAAATTAAACTAGAAAATGCAGATAACAACTCGATTTAATCAAATGCACAAACAAGATACTCATATGCCATATCAATAAATAATAATATAATCAAAGAAATATTCAACCAATGTATGCTATGAAATTGTGCAAAATCAGAAGACGTGAAATTATAAGAAGAGTTGGGCTCACCAAAATGTAATGTAGGGGAAAAGGGACTCACTAGTACAAACATGCAAACTAGGAGTCAAACTGTGAGGCTCTACCCTGACTCAGTCTAGCATTTCAATGATTTTTATGTTGAGACTATTATGGATGCTTTATTTTTATGCATTATGGATTTGGAACTTATATGATTCCATGATTTGGATAACATTGCTATATGTTGATGCTTCATTTATATGCTTTATGATATAGAACACTACATGATTCTAGAATAGGATAAATTTAAGGTGATATATGTCATTATTGGATTTGCAGGACTTTACTATGATGATAGAAATAGGATGCATGTTTTATGTATGGATCAAAATTATAAGAATTATGATAATTGCATACATGGAGTTATTTGGATGTAAGATGTATTGATTTGTTTTAAAGGTATATTGTATGCAGAGTGTTTGATGTGTATTCTTATTCATGTGTTTTATATTATATGAGGTTATTTGAAATTACTAATGTGTAAATGAGATGCATAGGAAATTATCCATGTGACCATGGAAATATTATGGAGAACCAAACCTAGACCTATGTACGTTCGTAAAACCAGAGTTTGTCTATTTGGAGAGACAACACCCCATTTGTATAGTATTTTATTTGTAAAAGTGGATGTTGCATGTGTGTTGGATTGAATTTATTTATTTGTGTAAATCCAACAAGAGACAAGATTTCATGTATAATTTTGTAAAAGTATTTTTATTGTGTCACTTGACACGTGTTGATTTATGTTTTGGTTTTTTAAATTGTCTCTTGGAGGGAGTTGTTTAACCATAGCTTTTTCAATTAATTTAATGTGATTCCATATTTGCCTTGGGAAGAGAATCTTTGGGGTGGTCAACTTAGGTTTGACCCGAAAATTAACTTCAGATGGGTTTAAAAAGGGTTAAATAGACTCCTAGGGGTAGTTTAAAAGTGTTTCCTAAATCCCATAAGGTATACCTAAGGGTTAGGAGTAATTTTAGGCATGTACCAACTCCCATGTGACCATTTAGACACCCTAAAAAAGTGGGTTTCCTAAGTTGAGCGAAAATTGAAAATTAGAAGGCATCACCTAAATTGTTAACTTTCCTTTTTGATGAGAGATCCCTTTGGATCTTTTTCTGACTTTTCCTTTTTCAATTTTAGAAACCTGTGAGAACTCTCATTGAGGTCTTCTTAGGCAAGAATGAGAGATTTTGGGGGTAATCACCCACTCTCCATTTTTGGAGACAAGGAATTTTGAAAGAAAAAGATAGATTGGAATTAGGTATTGGGCAAAGTGTAGAGAAGCAAGGGGTTGTGGAATTGGGCTGCTCATCCTCAACTAATCTAGCATACCTTTGGGTAGTTTGAAGGTTGGTTTAACTTTTCTTGTAATGTTTTTTTCATATTGCATGTTATGTAGAAAAGAATTGCTTGTGTAAAAAGGCTAGTTTCTGTTGGCATATGCACACTCCAATGAGACATTGAAGGTGATTGAAGGTTTTGTCATTGATGGAAACCTTACAATCCTATGGCATCGGCAAGGCATTACACCAACATCAACAGATCACACTCTACACCAGAACTCAAACCACCGACACCAGCAGAGAAAGGAAGCATACCGGCATAGAGGCCGACAGGATTTTTGATATATTATATTTTATTTATTATTGTAAAAACTTTGTAAGCCAACTTGGAAAGTTGTAAAATGACTCTTATATATAAGAGAGATCATTATAGACATTTTGAAGTGTGAGGAAAAATAATTTAGGCAGACCTATTATGCGAAATATAGGTTAAAAGGTTTATGTAAGAAGCAGAGTAGAAACCGGTACTGAATCTGACATTATTGATGCTATTGTAAAGCAGTACAAGACATTGGATTTGTATAATCCACATTGTAAGTTAGTGAGACTTCCCATTGAGCAGTGAGCTCTAGGCACTTGGCCTTCCTGCATGTGTAGGCCCCTCTTGTAAAGTAATATTCCCTTATTGGCCAGTAAGTGAATATTGTGGGTCACAAATCCCACCGAGGTTTTTCCCACACCAGGTTTCCTCACTAAAATATTGTGTTATGTTGTGTTTCTTATGTGGTTACTTTCATTTCTATTTATTGCATTATTTCTTGCATACCGGTACACTATTATAATATGCTCTACACATTTTAAGAGAAGAAATTATAATTACCGGTCAGATACTAATTCACCCCCCCCTCCCTTTCAGTATCTGTGGGAATCCTAACAATTGGTATCAGAGTCTGGTCCTCTATTTTCAGAAGCCTAACAGCTTGAGGAAGATCTTAACACTGGTAGACATGGAAAATCTGATGAAGCAACTAGAAGCAGCTCTCTCAGACTATGATGCAGAAAAATTGAAAAACATCAAACTTGAAGATGATCTAAAGGCAACTTAGGATATCATTCAGGCACTTCAAGAAAATTTTACCATTACAAGAAACAAGAGAAGAGAATTATGTGAAAAGTTGCAAAATGAGAATGATGAAAAGGAATTACTTAATAATGAGATAAGCAAGCTGAAACTGGTGAACATAACAATGAAAAATGAGATGCAAGATATGACCATGAAATTCTGCAAAGAAACTGAAGATAGGAAAAAGAATAAAGAAGAATTGACCAAAAGACTAAGTGGTGTAGCAAATGAGAATACAAGACTTAGCTATGAAAATGACCTATTGAAGACAGATCTGATGTATACATAGAATGACTCCAATGAACTGATGAGACAAAAAGACATCTTACAAAGAGAACTGGATATTGCAAATCAACACAAAGAAAAACTCAAGAAAAGCTCAGAAGAACTTGGTGACTTATTGAAGATTCAGAAACCTAATGGTGATACTTGTGGAATTGGCTTTGAAGCAGGAGAAAGCTCCAGTACTGCAAACACTCAGGATCATAGCAAACCGGTAAGACAACCTAATGCTTTTAAATTCAATGGAAAATTCTTTAACTATAATAAGTATGGGCATAGAGCAAATCAATGTAAATCTAGAAATTATCAGAACATCAACACACCTACCGGTCAATGTTCAAAATGTAACAAAGTTGGTCACAACTCTGAAAATTGTAGAATGAATGTAAGATGTTATGTTTGTGGAAGATTTGGACACTTATCTAATCAATGTAGAACACAAACCGACATAGGTTATGGCAAAGCTATTCAGAAAAACAATGTGACTTGTTATACATGTAACAAGATTGGGCATATTGCAAAATTATGTAGAAGTAAAGGATCACCGATAGACAACAAAAGTTCTAGCTTGAAAGGGAAAGAAAAAGTTGAAGAGATTAAGCAAAAATTCTCAAAAAAATGGATTAGAAAAGCTGATCTAAATGTTGGGAATACTCCTCCACCGGTAGAACCAATCAATGCTTCACTGGTAGGACAAAGTAGTACTCCACTGGTAGGAAGCTCTTCATCAAACTGAAGAAAATCTTCTTTGAGGGTTTGGCAATAAATGAGACATATGTTATTATTCCCTTTGTTAGAGATGAGAAGTTGGAAATTACTTCATTACTGGCAGACAATGTTAAGTGACTACTTAACCGGCATGCATTAAATGTGGTAGATGGCAAATAAACATTATAAATTTGTGGTTTTGGCTCCATTTCACTTCACCAAGATTTCAAACATTCAAAGAGAGCGATATTTGTAGAGCTAAGGGATTTCAAGCAAAGAGGTGAAGCACTTCAAGCAATCAATCCATCTAAAGGCAAAAAAAGGTATTTATCATCATGGCATCCACCTCTGCACTTGAATATATAGCAAACCCTCTTGTAGTCGAGGTTATAAAATGCCCTAGGCCCGTGTTTCAATTAGTTCCTGAAGTAGCAAAGAAAGATGATACTGTAGGTGCTTTTTCTCAAATTCCAAAAGGAGTTTTCTATGCTAAAGACCCCAAAATTTACATCCATTGCAACATAGAGGGATTAGGAAATGAAGAAATCAAAACAATGTATAAATCTGTCATATGTGATGAATCCAGAAATGTAAAACCAGAACACAAAGTCATTGAAACCCTAGGATTTACTGAAATCCTCTGCATTCCTGAATTTCCCAAGGATGTGATTAGGATAGTCTTAAGCAGGGTACATGGTGAAATTACCAAGGAAGCTATCAAAGCAATGATAAGGTTACCCTCAACTGGTAAAAGGCCCGACAAGACTAAAAAGGTCTCAAATGAGCTAGCAACTAATCTAACTGGTGCAACATCTGACAAAAGGTCCTTGAGAGTCAATGATGTTACTGACATAAATGTGAGATTTATCAGCATGATTTTAGGGTATAAAGCCATTCATGAAAATAGACTTAACTCAGTTTCAAGTTTATGCATTAAAAGTGCTTATGACATGATTACCATCAATGTGAAAATTGACATATGTGAATGGTTAAAAGATGAGTTGATTGACAACTTAGGCAAGATCAAGAGAGATAAGAAAGGAACTTTTAGGTTTGGAAATCTACTTGTATGCTTAATGCTACACATAACCAAACAAGTTCCTGGTATAGGCTATAAAGAACTTGGATTTGATATACTGGTAGGTAAACAATTATTAGATCTATTCAACAACATGGGTGAAGACAAAGAAAAGAATATCCATGAACACTTTCAAGCATTAAAAGCCAAAATGAAGAAGAGAATCAGATTGTCATAGAAAATTGTTGACAAGTATAAGGATAACATATGCTTTGTGATAAAAAAGGATGAGATATGGATGGAAGCAGACATCCCTAGGACAATTTGGGTAACAGAAATGGGTTATGAGACTGATGACCTTATCATTGAAACTTATGCTAAAGCACTTCTTGAAGCACCAAATGAACCAAAGGAAGAAGTATTTGGTAGTGCTGAGACCATAGAAAAACAATTCAATCTAAGAAGAGAGTGAAAAAGGTTGAAGCAGTTGTGAGAAGAGGTTCTAGACAGGCAAAGGTCATTAAAGAAGATGTGATGAAACAAACCGGTATCACTGAGGAAGAGTTAGGAACTTTACAACCTGAAACTCACCTATCACCGGTAGACACTTCTTCGGAGAATGACATGCCTGCAACCTTCAAAAGAGTTGTAAGGAAAAGAGATCCTTCACCGGTAACCACACCCTCACCTAGGAGAATAAGATAGAAACAACAAGCAATAAGATCTCTCGTTAAGAAAACTACACCAAAGAAGAAGCTGACACCAAAGAAGAAGAAGAGGAATCTACAAAACATGACCCCTCTTGACATATTACTAAATGAAATTACAGAGGAAGGGAAACTGAAGAATATAGAGAAATTGTATGATAATTTGACAACAGATGAAAAAGAACAAGTTGAGAACAATGTTATTTTCCACATGGACATGTATAAGAAATTTTTGATGGAAGTGACAGATGAAGTACCAAATGAATTATTTCAAAGATTGGAAGCAAGAAGACAAGTTGTTGTAGAGCTTGACAAGAAAATCAAGATAGAAAAATTACTTGTTGTTTACCCAGTGAACTCACCTAAAGAAATAGATGATTTAATTGCAGAAGCCAACCGGTCAGTATTCTCTACTGCACACCGACATATTGCATTAATGGTTGGAAGAGTTAATGAGGTGACTAAAGAAACAAAAAATGCATGGGATACATTCCTAGTTGAAAAAGAAAAATAGGAAGAGTACATAAGCCACAAACCTATAAAGGTATATCAGAAGGACAAGGACAAGGGTAAAGGAAAAGTTGGTGGACCTCCTAGTATCAAAGTAAAAGACAACTTACCCCCACCTCCTTTGATCACTCCACCAGTAACAACAACAACTACAAAAGATCAACCAACAGTTGAAAGTATGAATGAACGAGATATAAATCCTAATCTTGAAGTCTTATACATAGTGGATGTTGATACACAAAAGATAAAAATTGTGGTAGATAAAGATACAACTAGTAAAACAGACATGGCTAGTAAGCCACTGGCAACTGAGTAAGATGATCAAACTCAAGATAAATTGACAGATGATAACAAAGAACAACCGATAGAGACTCAGACTGAGACTAAGATAGAGCAACAAATAGAGAGACAATAAGAGCAATAGGCTCCAGAACAGGTACAAGAACAAAGTCACATGGAAACAACTCCATCGGCAACAGGAGAAGATCAAAAACCATTGCTTAAAGAAATGGAAAAACAGACTGACCTACCAGAGGTCACAACAAGCTTGGTTACTTCTGCCACCAGTGGTATTTAGAGTGTTGGTTCCTCATCAGCAAGCTATAAATCAACTAATGTAACCAAAGTACTTTTAGATTCTATCAAAAGGATAACAGATTGTAGTTCACAGGCTTATAAAGCTATAGATGATACAATCCCAATTTTGAAGGTAATAGCTCCTAACTGTAACATAGACAATAAGGATTCTTTAGGACAACTTGATACTTTGTGTAAATACATCAATGAGAACACAGTGTCTATTGAGAAAATAAAGGAAGAGACATTGAAGAACAAGGTAGAAATTGAAAAGCAAAAATTCTTTGAAGATCAGATAAAGAAGTGTACTAGAGAATTTGACACACTTCTACCAGAACTATGTAACTTATTGAAAGAATACAAAACTCTATACAAAGACACCTGTAAGACAAACTTTTTGACAGTAGACACAGATAAGAAGATGAACAAGGTACAGGATGAAATCAATAAACTTGCTGACAGTTTTGTTAACTCAACTGATACATTATCAGTTTTTTAATAGAAGATAACAACTTTTGAGGAAGAGTTACTTAAGCTAGGAAGAGAAAAGGAGAGAATAGTGGATAAGCCAAAGAATTTGAGACTAAAACTGAGTCCAAGATTGGACTATCTAGCATCATTATGGAAGGAAATATCTGAGGCACTGATACAGGGATAGAGAACACCGGCAGAGCATATGCAGCTCCTCACCGATACAGTTCAAAGAATAGATACAACTATAAAGGACAGTAAGAAATTTATGGAGAGTATAAACTTAATTTGGGTAGATATATTCCCGATGGTGACCACACAGGTACAAGGTTGAGACTACAACTCTATTAACATCTTGACAACCTTTGTCATTGATGCCAAAGGGGGAGTAGTGGTATGAGAAAATCCAATATCACATGAATCATATGCTCAGGGGGAGAAACCATTTTTTTGGTAACACATTTTTGGATTACAGTTTTGGATACACTTTTGAATTTTCTCATGAGTGTTGCCATCAATGCTAAAGGGGGAGATTGTTGGCATATGCACACTCCAATGAGACATTGAAGGTGATTGAAGGTTTTGTCATTGATGGCAACCTTACAATCCTATGGAACCAACAAGGCATTACATCAACATCAGCATATCACACTCTACAACGACACTCAGACCATCGACACCGGCAGAGAAAGGAAGCACACCGACACAGAGGCCGACATGATTTTTGATATATTATATTTTGTTTATTATTGTAAAAAATTTGTAAGCCGACTTGGCAAGTTGTAAAATTACTCTTATATATAAGAGAGATCATTGTAGACATTTTGAAGTGTGAGAAAAAATAATCTAGGTAGACCTATTATGCGAAATATAGGTTAAAGGGTTTATGTAAGAAGCAGAGCAGAAACTGGTACTGAATCTGGCATTATTGATGCTATTGTAAAGCAGTACAAGACATTGGATTTGTATAATCCACATTGTAAGTCAGTGAGACTTCCCATTGAGTAGTGAGCTCTAGGCACTTGGCCTTCCTGCATGTGCAGGCCCCTCTTGTAAAGTAATATTCCCTTATTGGCTAGTAAGTGAATATTGTGGGTCGCAAATCCCACCGAGATTTTTTCCACACCGGGTTTCCTCACTAAAATATTGTGTTATGGTGTGTTCCTTATGTGGTTACTTTCATTTCTATTTATTGCATTATTTCTTGCATATTGGTACACTGTTATAATATGCTCTACATGTTTTAAGAGAAGACATTATAATTACTAGTTAGATATAGATTCACCCCCCCCTCTCAATATCTGTGGGAATCCTAACAGTTTCTTGTATGTTTTCCTTAGTAAATTGTTTGTGTTGTATGTTTTACTTATTGTATGCCTTTTATGTGCTTTGGGAGTAACCAAGGCCTCCTACTCTTGGGAGAGAGGATGGTCTTGTGGGTGGTAGAAGTTAGACGGCCCTCGAGTGAGAGGCTCTCATTATGAGAGTGATCATAGGGGATATTTATGTGAGCCTTGCTGCATGGCTTGTTTATGCATTTGGGTGTCATAAGGAGGGAAATAAGGCATGAATGCCTTGGGGGGCATAAGGATGTGGGGTTGTTATACTTATGATGTATTTTGGTTTTCCATGAGGTGGCTTTATGTTTTACCATACTTGCAGTCTCCTCAGGGCACTTTGTCCACTACCACCCTTGAAAAGACATCACAATGTGTGGTGTAGTGTAGCCTGGGTTGGGAATGTGTTTGTAATTGTTTTTCCCTTGTACATTGTGTTTGCATGTGTGTAACCTGTCTAGGGCTTCGTTCTCCAAGCTTGGGGGTGGCTACTAGTTAGCCTAGGCTGGGAGGTGAGCACTCCATGGTCATAGCTTATGATTTATTTGTAGGTTGTTGGAAGAAAGGAAAAGGACAAGTAGAAGTTGCAGGTTTTATTTGTTTTCAGAAAAGATTTGGGAATGGAAAATTTATGGTTTTAAGTTGTAGCAATGTAAAGGGGAACTATGTGTATCTATTTTCGAAAGGAAATGTATTTGATATTTTTTTTTATAAAGAGATCCTCCTTTAATAGAAATGAGAGATCCAGTTGTAAAGTTGACTATAATGTATTTTAAATATACTTCAGGGAAATACATCATTTTATTAAAGTATTATTTGGTTGAAAAATGAATTATTGATGTCGAGCTTACGTTTTGAATTGTTCTTGAAATTTTAAATAACTGCATGCATGTTACTTTGATAACAAGAGTTTAAGTTTATTTTGCATGTAAATTCTGAAAAATCAAAGAATCTGTTTATTTCCTATGCATGCCTCTAAGATTAGATTTAAATAATAACACATTTATTTAGTTGCTGCTAAATTAATTGAATTTTGTCATTTATATAGTTACTGTTAAAATTATTAAATTCTGTCATTTGCTTATTTGCAGAAAATTAAATCTAGAAGTTAAATAGACTATTTGTTTTAAATAATTTCATAATCTATAGTTGCTACTTAAATTTATTTGGATATCAGTCCATCATTTATTACTGAAAATAAATCTAAGGAAATTAGTCTATCTCAAGTTTATGAAAATTAAAATATTGTTTTAAAAAAAAACATTGATTTAATTCAGAATATTGTAAGCAATCTGTTTTAACAGTTTCAAAAAAAATAAAATACATTATCAGTATTTTTGCATAGTAGAGAATCAGCCTGAGTTTCAAATGTATCTAATATATATATATATATATATATATATATATAATTACTTCATATAAATATTTACAAAATGGTTAAACATGCAAGATATATATTAAACTATATATATACAAGACAAATTTAAAAAACAAAAAAATATATTATCTATATTTTGGCATGGCAGAGTTAGCTATATATATATATATATATATATAAATAAACAAATTTTTTTTTTACATAAAAGAAAATTTTTTAAAAAAATTTAGTATGAAAAAAAAGGGTTTCGGGGGTGGGTGGGTGCGAACCCACTGTGTGTACACACAGTGGGCGGCCAGCGGCCCGCACATTGGCCGGCACCCCGCGCCACCACTGTGTGGACACACAGTGGGTGGTGCCCGGCACCCCCACCACCTCTTAAAAAAAACGCCGCTACTCTTCCATGTCCGCCCTGCACAAAAAAAAAGGGGAAAAATAAAACCCTAGCCCGGGTAGGGCTAAGGTAGAATAAAATGAAGACGTGTTTAAAAATATTAAAAGGGTTTAGTTTTATAATAATAGAATTTAGGGTTTGCATGGATAACTTATAATAAAGGGTAAATATTTTTATAAATATATAAATTTATATATATAATTATACATAAAGTTTAAGTTATAAAAGATTAAGACAAATTTTAGGTTATATAATTTATTAAGTGTTTATAAATTATATATGCTTTAATAAGCATATGGGCAAATATTTGTTTGATAACCATAAGGATAAATTTAAAAAAAAATGATGTTCAAATTTTATTTTTATTATTTCGGAGTTTTAATCTGAGATAGGTCTGAGATTAAACTTAACAGGTAAATATTCTTTAGGAATTTAATTGACTTTAAACACTTTTAATTATTGTTAAAATAAATTTTACACATTATAAACAAAGTGTTAGGACTAAATTAATTAGTTCCTTAAAGCATTTATTGATTACTGAAGATTAATAATACCTTCGCCAATTATTTTAGAGAGTTGTGATTTGATTAATCTATTGACTAAATTTGATGAGGTAATAAATAATCCTTTTTTAGTTTTCCACATTTAATTTTAAATTATTCATGTTTACTTAAGTCAATGGTTTAAGTTAACTCAAAAATAGTTAAGACGAAACTTGTTAAGTGCATTTCATATTAGCGTTTTAATGTTATTAAGTGGTGATTTTTAGAAGAAAATTTATCTCGTTCGTGCCCAAAAGTTTGGGCATGACACAAACTAAATCCAATCAATTACATTTGGGAAGAATCAAATAGGCCTCAAATTCAAATCTATTGATGAAATTTGGGCATTATGTTTGATTTTTCTCCTTAGTCAAATTGATTTAAATTGAATTGGATGAGATGGATGTAAAGAACTTAGGCTTGAAGGTGCATAATTGACAATGGATAAATTAAATAAAAAAATACAAAATTGATAATCATATAACTAATCTAGAACTAGAAGGGGGATGTAGAGATGAATCTATTAAAAAAATTTGTTGAAATTGAGTGGACAATGATGGTTAGGCACCCCTATCCAACCAGTGAATTTATGAGCATCAAACTAGATTTGAAACCCTAAGACCATGTGCCTATTTCCTACCAAATTTGAGCCTAAAATAGGAGGATAATGGCTCTAGGAATCCTTGTACCACTTATATGACATCATCCTAGTTATGTGACTTCATCTTAGTCTTTTGAATTCTTCAAAATTAGGTCTTGTGCATCTTAGTCCCCTCTTTTCAAATCTATGTTTGTTGTCTTCACATCCTATCACTTGCAAACACAAGAGAGAAATTTTTTATTGTGTTGATAGAGGTTTGCTTACATTAAAACCTTGAGTTTGGAATTAAACATATGATAAATTGAAATGAAATCAAAAGTGTTCCTTGACAGGGCAGAGGCTAGATTTGAAATTGAAATGCTTGATTGAAATTATTATACCTTAAATTAATGTTGCATTGCTCTTAGGATAATTCCTCCACGTGCTGATGTAATAACATGATAAATAATCATAAAATCCATTCTGAAATCACCATGAAAATATAATCGAGGATGACTTGTTGTAGCTCATTGCTCCTTGAATCATAATTTCTCTTGGAACTAGAGTGATAGCATAATGATGAGATGATAATGAGAGATTATGAAATTAATTAAGATTAATGAATTATATAGGGATCTCAAAGTAAAATCACCTCTTGGATGACTTATAATTATCATATTTTTGCATTGGAGGTAGTTCTAGAAATGGAAAGACTAGCATATTATCCTCCCCAAATTTGTCAAAAAAGCAATAGACAAATGGTGCTCAACTGACATTATCCTGACAAGTTTGGCCCAAATTTTTAGGATTTCAAGATAATAGGGCTCTGATACCAAAAATATAATTTATATGAAAAGTCATAATGTTTAAGGAGGAAAAAAGGTATGTTGAACTATGAAATGACCTACGACACATATAAGCTTGAAATGAAATAAGATAAAGGGCACACCTTAAAATAAGGGTCTATATAATAAAGTGTTGATGCATTAAAGTGGAATAGGAGTCCTAATATTAAATTAAATTTTAACTTAATGCATTAAAAGTCCTATAATGCAAAGAGGAATATACTTAAATGAGTACTAGGAGGGTGTGAAATTAGACTCCATAATTAAAGAAGTACAATTTACCACACTACATTTAGCCCCCACTTAGTGAAATATGACCTTATGCTCATACTCATGATAAAGTAGAAATCAAGAGTTGGAGTATCAAAGAGAAAGACAAGCTAGAGATGGGATAATACTCAGGGGTGATCAACCCTCAAAGTATAGGATCCTACCAATGCATGCAAGTAACCTTCAAAGATTAAATATATTTTTGGGCACTACATATATTTATAAGGTTGTGAAGAAGTAAAAATCATACCATAAATTGAAAAGATGCCCACCTATTTGGAAATCAAAAGGATGGCCTAGTCGTTGCAGTGTATAAGTTACATAATAAAAAACCTTTGAAAAGACAGTGTTGTCGATAGACTTAGAAGTGTGGAATCCTACAAATGAGAAACAAATCAAGCACACCAATGAATCATTATATTACAGATTAGATATCATAAACAAGTTCATGAAACAAAATCTTTAAAATCGTCTCATTTTTCTCTATCTCCAAGGATCCTTCAATTCAAGGTGGCTCTCAACTTGGAAGAGCACTTGATCTCTAGGTTGACTACCTAAAGAATGAGGGGTCATATGATAAAAAATCTAAATGCAAGTGCAACTAAGATCTTAATGATGTTCTATTGTTATGGAACTATGATATGGTGCAAGATAACAATATTAATATGATATGAAGCTAATATGAGAGTGATATGAAGATGATGTTGATCTAAATGAAAATGAAATTAACATGATAAACATATATGCTATAATGCTATTCAAATGATCTAAAATTCTTATTCTAAAAGAGAGGCAAAATTCTTATTGTTGTGTGACTATAGTGTAGATGCATGAAAAACTTGGATATGGATTATGAAGAAAGTGAGTCCTATTTATAGGGAAAATAGGGAAATGGATGGTTAAGATTCAATAATCTTAACAAAGGCTAGGATTAAAAGTTACTAAATCCATGTTTACAATTTTCACCAATGAAATGGTGACAATTGTCAACAAGAGGTGGCTTGAGAGGATATGTAAGAGGCATTAAATCCCTGAGAAGACATGAGGGTCACCCTAGGAGAGCGTGATTAGGGTTAATTCAGATTAACTAGTGGATAAAGCTTTTACCCAAAGGGTAAACTCTTGTGCAAGGGTTAATAGGATAACTAGGGTCAAAGCAATGAGTGCTTGATAAGACCCTTGGGTCAGATGGGGGTTGAGTTAGAGAGAAAGTTGCTAATCATGTGATAAGGTTGAGTTAACCATTAATGGTTTGGAAGACTTAGAGGGTTAACTTGTTGGAGACATCAAGGCTTCAATTCATTTCAAAGACTTTAAGGTTTTCTGAGAAGTGACCTTCTCTTAATGAATGTGCAAATGATTAAGGGTGGATTAGGCTAATTAGGAGGTTTAGAAGAATCTAAAAGGATCTAGAAGAGGTTTAGTCATGAATTTAGGAGAATGCAAGTGGGAGATATTAGGATTTTAATTAAAATAAATTTTTTTATTTCAACTAAAAATGGATGCAACTTGCATTTGTAGGAAAGTGTAAGTGGGGGGGAGGTTTATAAATAAATTTGATTTGTTTATACACAAGAAATGATTTTTAATTAAATTTAAATTGAATTAAAATGTGGAAAGAGAATTTAATTAAATAAATAGAATTTATTCAATTAATGGAAGAAGGGTTATTTAATCAAATGTTGTATTTAATTAATGGCTAGATAGAAGAAAAATGGGATATTAATTAAACCTTAGTTTAACTAATAGGTGATTAAGAAATAATTAAAAAAATAAAATTTATTTAATTAGATGCTCACATTTTAGGCGTCTACATTTTGCCCCTCTTTGAAGTAATGTGTGCCAACATGTTGATTCAAAGAAAATCACTCGATATGTCGCCAAAATTTCTGATTTTGTTGTCATCACCAAAATTTTTGATATGATGCCCTAGATATGGATACAGATATTGATATGACACTGATATGATAATTATGCCCCCTCGGGAGATAAATGGAGAAAATTTGCCATTCAGGACGATTTTGTTAATTTTTGACAATTTTTTTTTTTTTTTTGAGTTTTAAATTTTTTTGATATTTATCTGTCGATAAAAGATATTTTTAAAAAGGTGAAAATACGGTGTGAGCATAGCACGAACATTACCTAAACATCCATCTAGGAAGCACACCCTACTGACATCATCATGGGATATATAAGCATCCAAGGGTCCCATTCTAGCTCATTTGTGCACTTGGCATTTGGAGATTGGAGCTTTGGAGAGGAGAAGAGAAGAGAGAGAAAGATGGCACCCCCTTATCAAAGTCACAGATTCAAGTGGGTTCGATGTTATGAGATGCCAATAGCATATGGACCTCTAGTAAGTGGAAATTCTAACCTCTTTTGTCTGATTTTTTGAGCATTTTTGGTAGATTTTTGAAGATTTTTACCAATTTTTCCATATTTTATATGCCCTAGTTATTAGCTTTCATTTTAGTGCATTTGATTTTTTCCAAAGCACATATGATTTTTTGTGTAGCGCATTTAAAATTTATCGTAGCACATATGATTGTTAGGTTAGCGCATTTGAAGTTTTAATTAGCGCATTCATCCGATCTTTTAGCGTATTTGCAAACTATTGTAGTGCATATGCTAATTGATGTGGCACATTGAATAGATTAAATGGTGTATGTGCTATTTGTTGTGGCACATTTGAATTAGTGCATATGCTGACTGTTTTAGCGCATTTAAAATAGTGAGTAGATTTTGATATGTTTTGAAAATTTTGAAGTGGGCAAATTTGATATTTGGGATGTAGATGATGTTTGATACTTGATTGAATGGTCAAAAGGTCTTGTTTTCGTTTGATTTTGTCAAAAATGTTGAAATTAGATTTTCATAGGACTTGGTGTTGTGTCTATTTGTGTGTGGAAAGATAGAGTTTATGATTGAAACTCTAAATGGATAGCGTGACTGATGCTATGATGAAAGAATAAAAATCCGGTCAACTACTGAGAGGGGGGGTGAATCAGTAGATAGAAAATTGATACTAACTTCACCAATCTCAAAATCAATCTCTCAAAGTAAACTTAGAACAATCAATACAATATCACTGTCAAGATAAAAACTCTCAAGATAAACCAGTTGACTCTTACAACAAACTAACAGTAAACAACTTCAAACTCATAAACATCCAAATGCTTTTACTGACATAAGTAAAACTTCATTTCACAATGCTTCTGGTTATCATGACTTATCAAAATGGATTAAGTAGTTAAGCAAATCAACCATAAGATCATAACCACAAAACCATTCACCACTTGACACAATATTTTTGACGTGGAAACCCAAATGGGAAAAACCATGGTGAGATGAGACTCACAAGATAACTATCTAAACTCTTCTGAAGTTTGCCCTGTTAGGAGCCTAGCTTGTTAAAGCTTTACAAAAGTCATGTTAAGAACAGATCTTGTTAGGGACCACTCGGTTAAGGGATTGACTATAATGCCTTGTTAGAAGCAATACCCTGTAAGGAGTAATCTCGGTAGAGGATTTGAAATCCAAGCTAATGGATCACCTGGTTAGAGGATTTGAATAGCACCAAGCTTGTTAGAGCTTACCCAGTTAGGGGATTTCAATCTGTTGTAATTGTTAGAAAACAATAGGAGTTTGTAGATCTGTTTGAATAGCACTACACTTGCTTGTTAAGATCCTTTTCATTCTCCTATCCGCCTTTACTCAAACTGCAGATACATCATCTAGCTCGACAACCACACACTCAACTAAAACTTTGCCAACTCTAAAACTAAACAACTCATCGATCTTATAAACAAATTGTGTCAACCTGAATTTCATCCTCAAAATGCTACCTGCAACAAGTTAGTTTCACAAAATACAAATGGAAATGCTACAGGAAATCCAAAATCAACCAATAAAACTACATGAAATACATATGAAATAAAAATACTAATATTACCTTCATGGTTTATGTCTCATTGTGTCATAACTCCACTGTTCCTAGTTGCAGATGGTGTGCTCTCAGACAATGCACTGATAGCTTCCAAGATGACATATGAAGAATGGACTGATAACTAATAGTTAACAAATACTATGATATGCAATACTAAATGATTATGCTAAATGATAATTGCTATTTGCTTCAAGGTTTAAAACTCATGGATGCATGAGTTTTACAAATGATTTTCTTGAAAATACACTTGAAGTCTAACTCTCTCTCAACTAAAGCTCTTGATTTTATAGACCTTGAGAGAAATATTAATTTCCTTAGCCACATGTTTGATGAGTTGGAAAAGGGAAGATGAAGTGGAGATGGAAGGTCAGTTGGAAAAGAGATTTAAATAATTTAGAAATTATTTAATATTTGAGACTATAGGATAGGAGAATAACTATTAAATATTGGATATTTAATTGATTGAAGGAGATAATTAAATATTAGATATTAAATTAACTTGGTTAAAAGGATAATTAAATATTAGATATTTAATTAATTAGAAAAATAGGATAGATTAATTAATTAATAGAAAGATACGAAAATGAATTAAATAAATTAATCAAATATAAAATATTTATTTAATCACTCATGGCCATTTTTATGTGTATACATTTTGCCCCTCTTTGAAATGATGTCGAGACAACATTGTTTCAAAGATTAAATTAAGTCTCGATAATGCGCCTGATGAAGATGAAAATCCCGATTGTGTGTCCTAGATACTATTTTTTTTATATTGATTTGATGATGATGCCTCCTTGAGAGATCGTTTGTGCATTAAAAGACATGGATAATCTCTCGATAAAAGAAGAATGTTATATGAAAGATAGATGAGTGAAAAGATTGTAGATTGATCAAATAAATTAGATTGATAAGATTGATTGGATTGAGATCAAGTCTGGTTTCAAGAAGGACACATCCCATATAAGACAAAAGATGATCAAAATGTTTGGTTTCAGGAAAGATACATCCTGTATAAGACATGATAGATGGTCAAAACGCCTGGTTTCAAGAAAAATACATCTTGTATAAGACATGATAGATGATAGTTGAATGAATGATGAAGATATTAAAGTGAAGAATGATTCCATTGGATGGTGATGTTGTCATAGGTGATCCAGGTGTTTGTAAGGCCTTCCCCAAACCAAGCTTTGATTTACTTAGTTGACCATGTTTGACCTATTAATAAATGCTTTATAATTCAATAGAATGGACTGTGTTAGATAGATAGATTGGTGAGAAAGGTAATTGAACCAAGTTATAGAGTTATTGCACCTTATGGTGTGCATTTTGATATATTATGAATTCGAAATCCTAAAAGATTCAATGACTGGATAATCTTGATTTAACGTATGTCAGCTATGTCTGAATGTAGAACGTATATGATTTTGTGATTGGGTAACATTTATGAATTTGGATACTTCATTTATATGCTTATTAGATACAAAACTCTAGATGATCCTAGAATAGGATAAATTTGAGAGGAGGTATGTCAATTATTGAAATTGCAGGACTTTACTATGAATATAGAATTATGATGTATGGTTAAGTTTATGTGAATTGGGATGAAATTGCTTATGTGAATTTGCTTGATAAAAGATGTATTTAATCTGTGCAGATGAAATTGTATGCAAGTGATGATGTGTATTGTTATTTCTTTGGATTACATTATATGTGGATATTTGAAAGTACTAATGTGTAAATTGAGATGCGCAGGAAATTTACCATGTGACCATGGAAATTACGGAGAATCAAACCTAGACTTATGTATGTTCGTAAGCCAAGGTTTGTCTATTTGGAGAGACAACACCCCATTTGTGTTGTATTTTATTCGTAACAGTATATGCTACATGAGTGTTAAAGTGTTATTTAAATTTATTGTGTAAAAACCACAAGAGACAATTTCATGTTTTATTTTTGTAAAAGTGTTTTATTTGTGTCACTTGACACATGTGTGGATTTAAATTTAAATGTTTTATTTTGTCTCTTGGTGGGAAAGTATTTAAATATAGTTCTTCTTAAATAAAATAATGTGTTGTCATAAATACTTTGGGAATATAATATTTGGGGTGGTCAACTTATGTTTGACCCGAAAATAAACTTCAGAGGGGTTTAAAATGGGTTAAATGAACACCTAGGGGTAGTTTAATAGGGTTTCCTAAAGCCCATAAGGTATACCTAGGGGTTAGAGGTAATTTTAGGCAAGTTTCTACTTTATAATGATCTTTTTAACGCTTTAAAAATTGGCTTTTTTGGGTTGTGCGAAAATTGAAAATTAGAAGTTAAATCTAATCAAGATTTTTCCTTTTGGAATGAGAGTCTTTTTGCATTTTTGCTTTCTTTCTTTTTTGGTTTTTAGAAACCTGTGAGAACTCTGAGAGTGAGCTTCTTAAGGAAGATTTTTGAGAATTGGAGGGTAATCACCCACTCGCCATTTTTGGAGACAGAAGAAAATTTGAAAAGAAAATAATGTTATGGAAAAAAAAATTGATTAAGGGTAGAAGGAAAAAGATTGTGGATTGGGCAGCTCTTCATCAAATATCATAATACCTTTTGGCAGATTAAGGTTGGTTTCAGTTATTCTTTTAATGTCTTCTTCTTGTTTATGTCTGGAAGTTGTTGGTGTAAGAAATCTATGTTCTTGGAAATTTGTGTTAGAAAATCTTTTGGTATTTTTGCTCTATGAATTGTTGTGTTTTGGGAGTTTTCTCAAGATCTCTTGCTCTTGGGAGAGAAGAGGATCTTGAGGGTGGTAGCAGTGACAACCCTCGAGTGAGAGACTCTCTTTTGAGAGTGATCACAAGGGATCTTTGTGTGACCCTTGCTGCATGGCCTGTTTGTGCAATGGGGGTCATAAGGAGGGATATAAGGCTAGAATGCCTTTGGGGGGCATAAGGAATAAGGGGTTGAGATTCTTGATATATTTATTGTGCCATGAGGTGGCTTCTTGATATATTTATTGTGCCATGAGGTGGCTTCTTGTGTATTTCATACTTGCAGTTCTCCTCAGGGTATTGGTCCACTACCACCCTTTGAAAATGTTCATCACCAAAGTGTGGTGATGCGAAAGCCAAGTTGGGAATGTGTCTGGAATATCTGTATGCATTGCTTTCTATGTGTTTGCCTGTTTGTTACCCGTCTAGGAATTGGTTCTCCGAGCTCGGGGGTGGCTACCAGTTAGCCTAGGATGGGAGGTGAGCACTCCGTGGTCATATTGTGTTTATCTATTATGCAGGAAAGTCAGAAGAAAGAGAATAGGATCTATGAAAAAGATACAGAAGATTATTATTGAAGATACTTGAATCCAGTTGCAGATATTTGTTTTAAATTTGTTATAGAAGTATGCCTCATTCATAGAAAAGAGAAGCAAAGTTGTAATTATTGAAAATAGACTTGAAGTTTTACTGTTGTGGCTATTCAAGAAACATCCTGTAAATTGGTAGAATATCTTAGAGAGGTTTAAAAAAAAAAGAAAGCTTGTTTTATTTCTACTTCTGGTTTTTAGTAAAAGAAAAGTTATTTTGAGTTGCATGCAAAAGCTTCTTTGTATTATTGAAAGAAAAAAAAAAAAAAGAGAATAGCTTTCAATTAAAATTTATCTATATTTTACTTATGGCAAAGTAGGAGTTATTTATGCTGAAAAATCTTAAGTATTTTAAAGAAAATAGATGTTTTATGTAAATATTTTATTAGGAAAAAAAAAAAACAATAAATATATCTATTAAGGAGAAGTATATTGTTTTTCCTGGAAAGTTTTTCTAGATTGTATTTCTAATTAGTGTTGGTTAAAAAGCTTAACAATTGAATTTGCTTCTTTCCTCTATCAGCAATTAGAAACAAATAATTAAAAAAAAAGGAAACTTAAGTCTCTCTCTCTCTCTCTCTCTATATATATATATATATATATTTTTGAATTAACATATATTGCTTTTCCTTTGTTATATTAATTTAAAATTGTTGCATGTAAATCTTTAAAAAAAAAAAGTATTTATTGGAATATTTTCACCCTTTTTAACTATGATTATAAATTTTATATTTATATATATTATATTTTAAAAAAATAAATTAAATTTTTTTTAAAAAAATGGGGAAATGTTTTTGGGTCCACGCGGACCCCATTGTGTGTACGCACAGTGAGGGCCGCGCGGCGCCCACTGTGTGCACACACAGTGGAGCCGCTTCGGCTCCCACTATGTGGACACACAGTGGACGGCTGCGGCCGCCACTGTGTGGACACATAGTGGACGGCTGCGGCCGCCACTATGTGGACACACAGTGGTGCCGCTGCGCCCACTGTGCACCCACATAGTGGCGCCACGGCTCTCCCCGCCTCCAACTCCCGTAACCTGCAACAAACAAATAGCCATGGCCGCCTTGGGGTCTTCGGCCCAGCAAAAAAAATTGTTGTTAAAAAGATATGGGTTAAACCCTAGCCCGGGTGGGGCTAGGGCAAATGGATTTTTAAAAAATAATATGATAATTAGATTTGATAATATATATGAGGAATTAGAACCCTAAATAGGGTTGGGGAAATACTGAGTAATATTTAGAAAGTTATTGTGCTTTTGATTTAGAATTAAAATATTTAAAATATATGTAATATATATATATATATATAAATTCTGGTCATAATTTGGATTAAGTATTTAATTATAAATATATATATATATATATGTATATATAAATATATATATATATATATATATATTTATATTTATATAATTCTGGTTATAATTTGGACCAAGTAATAAAGAGAAATAAAAAAAATAAAATGGTTGATTAGACTATATAGTCATATTGGAGATTAAATTAATTTTCTCTCTCCTATTCCTTTAGCTTGATTGATTTAATAAACCTAACGACTAGGTATATCGTGGAGATAAAATTAAACCAGTTAGTTTTCCGCAAATAATATTTAACAATCTATCAATGCTTGGTTCATCTCAGAACTAGCTCGAATTTAATTATGGAAATTTCAATAACGCTTGTCGTGTGAGTGAACTTGTTAATTAATTAGTATGTTTTTAAGAAAAAAATTTGTTCCGTTTTTGCCCTAAATTTTGGGCATGACAGTGTTAGACCCATGGGCTCGAGAGGCAGTCGTGATTCTTGACTTGATTTGTATTGATGGGACTTTGTACACTATTGATTATTTTTGTGATATCATTGTATACTTGGACTTTTATTGTTTTATGATGATCTATATGCAAACATGGACTTTATATGATGACGATCTCTATTATGCATGTTATTCTATATGATGATGATCTATATGCATTGATTATATTGATGCATTGATTAGATGGATGATGATCTTTATGCATGTTACTCTATTTTATGATGATGCTTTATATGATAATGCAATGATAAATTCTTTTTGATTTTCGATTTTGATGACCTTGGATGCAAATGAAAATGATTACTTAACTTAAATGATGCAAATGCAGTGATCTATATGGAAATGCAAATGAATGAGTGAGTTGCTTTTTATTTTTAGGATGATGTAATGCAAATGATCTACATGAAATGTTTTTTATTTTTATATGTAATGTTTATGAATCTAAGTGCAAAGATGCAACTAAATGATCGTTAATGGAATGATAATGCAAATAATAATGATGAGACACTACATGATGAATAAAATGTACTTAATTGAATGAAAATTAATGCAATGATTTAAATTCAACTGAATGAAATGGATGATGATTAAAATGATTCTAAAAATGAATGCACCTACAATGATTAAATGCAAATTGTTTTTGTTTGTCCAAGTATACTCAATCTTTATTTATGACCGTTGATCTGTTAATGAAATGATATTCTTATAATGCAACTGACAATGAATGCTTATAATGCAGACGAATAATGAGCTAATGAAATGATCTAACTAAAAATGATATGGCCATTCTTCATATGTTATCTTGTAACAGTGCTTGATTTCATCATTAAGCTTAAAAATGTTTTAAGAAAATACAAGCAACTTAACATAAAGCTTCAAGCTGACCTGGGTATTTCTTACATGGATTTTGATATAGCAAGTTAGTACAAGCAACTTGATATAATGAGTCAAGTTGACCTGAGTATTGCTTGCAGAACAGATAAGGATTGTCCCCTTTTATGCATGACTTGGAACGTCCTCCTTGATCTTTTGTCGATCATATCCTGAGACAAGTACATACCGTAGTAAGAGATAAACCACAGACAACAATCAAAGAAAATAATCATGCCCCATCATAGCTTCTCTAGTCATGGACATCCTTGAGGTGCATAGAGTACATGATTAACAATAAAATCAAGATATAAACATTGAATCTTGTATGTCATTCACATGTTCTTATGTTCATTAACTAATATAATCATCTTGATGAATGATATTTGATAATCCTTTATTACTTGCTGATCGATTCTTCAGTTTCTGAGTTTCATGATTCAGTTGTTGATGAAATGTCTTTATTTTTTGTTGCTTTGTTTCTCATTATTTGTTTCAAAACCCTAGGTGTTTTTGGTTTTTCTAAGTTTTTCAAATGTTTTGGAGTTTTCAAAGATTCAAGAGATCACCTTGGCCAAAGGAATTAGGATTTTGCCCCCAGCGGAAACAAAAATGTATTATGGATGTATGAATTGATCAAGATCCAAACCATGGGGGATACAAATGTAGATATGATTTATTTTGATAAAATCTAAGACAGTGACTACAAGAAGTATGTCAAAGAGTTATAACTGTTGATAAGATGCATATTTAATGCTAATGGTTCAGAGCAATGGATGTGAAAGATGAAATAGATAAGCGAGGATATGATGGATTGGATATAATGGAATGGATAAGTGCACAAAGCGATCTCATAGATGGAAGAACTCACTTGTTAGATAGCGCCTGTTTACCAGGTTTTCACCACTTGTTTTTGATGATTTTTTTTTTTTGTCTTTCTTAATTTTTGAGAGATGAAACATGTCGTGCCATCAATTGATAAAGACAAGACTACCTAGAACAAAATCCAGCAGTCATATTGATCTGTGTCATTGTTTTGATTTGTTCGATGATTGATAACAATGTCTGGTTTCAAAGAGTGAGTACTCCGTGTAATACCGATCTGTCTAGTTTCGAGTGTACCTATCCGTATATAAGACATGTTGATGTTGATAGATAGATTGATTAAATAGACATGTTGATCATTTTGATTGTAGACCTCGATAGTTTGCTTGTTTATTGATTTGATGGATGGGCCATGTGCTCATGCTTTGATTTCAATTTTGTTGTTTTGATTTTTTTGATTTTCAGTTTTCTTGAGATTTTTTTATTTTTGGAGTTTTTTGGATTAGAAGAAAGATGTATTCAGTTGCCCCAATGTATAGAAATACAAGAAATGGATGAATAGATGAGCTGAAGATGAATGGGTGAAATATGGATGCATCTTATTATGGAACTTGAAGAGACATGTTAAGAGCTTCTTAATATCATATTTTTGTCCTAAGTTTTGATCAAGATCAAGGATGGAAAAGGGGATATGGATGGAGATAGGATATGGATAGGAGAAACAAGATCATAGATAGTGATAGATGATGGAAGAAATGAATAGTTAGGATAGATGGTATAGATTAGCATGAAGAAATATCATAGATAGCACTGGATGAAACTTTGACCCCAATTATAGAAGTCTCCATTTGTAAAGAAGTGATATGTAAGATTGTCACAGTATTTAGCACCACCTAAATAAGTGTTCCTAAACTTTTCAAATATAGAGACCCAACCCACACTTAGAACCTCTGATAAATTCAACCAAACATATCTAGCAACTAGGAAATAGACTCAAAAGGGAAGAAGAATCCCAAACTGGATCAAGGTACCTAGTCTTTGATTACCCATGTGTGTGTAATCGGGTTCATTCTGGCTCATATGATCATTGTAATCTTCAGAATCCAACGTGGCTAGCTACATGAGTTACCCTGACTTCAAAAGCATCTTGGATAGCGCCTTGCTGGCAGAAAGAATCTATAGCTCCAATGAGGTTATCGCTGTAATATCACAAATATTGCTCCATTTCTAGCCAGGCGTCCATAGCCCCGATGTAGTTACTTGCATTTTCCCATAGCCAAGCTTTTGATATTTCATTTTTTTTTTCTTTTAGATATTTATTTTCCTAATCATGCTTTGGATCTTTTGATATTGTCTTTTTCTTTTCTTATTTTGATTGCATTGGTTTGTAAGTAATGAAACTTACATAGGTTTGATAATTACAGTGGCGCTAAAGCAAGATTTTAGATTTTTCACTAGCCATGTCTTCGACTAAGAGATCACAATGATTTAGAGAAATTGATTAAATGTATGAGATATAGCAATCAAATGATGTCGGTACCAAGATACGATAAGTGGTTCTTTTCTGGATTGAGTATGTATCCCAACCAAAAGATAATGTTGAAGAGGAATAACCTCAGATTCTGAAGTGTATCATGAATAGATATCTAGGAAATGGACTGAACATGAGATTTGAGCATGGGAAAGCATGTGACAAAATGACACAAATGCCTATTTCAGAGATGATGAATTTATGCAAAGGATTGAATGAAAGGGATGGAAGGATAGAAAAGATGTGTTGGATAATAGATAGAATGTTTGAAGATTTGTGTGAGGATAGATGGAAATGTATTCAAGATGAGTGTTGGTACACAACTTAAGAAGTAATAAAGATATGGAGGAAATTTGAATTTTGGGACATAAGAACCCAAAATAGATAAAGAAAATGATGGAAGAATAGTTTTGAAAAGATGTTTAGATAGATGTTTGAAAGAATTTCAAATATGTGTGCCTTTGTTGATCTTTCTTATGGATCATTTAGGGTAATGGAATGGTGGATGGAGGGAAGTAAAGACCCAAGATGGACGGAAGGGATAAAGAGTTTGAATTTGGAATGAAAGGACCTAAAATGGATTTGGAGGATGACAAGATTGAATTTGGAACGAAAGGACCTAAAATAGATTTGGAGGATGAAGAGATTGACTTTGGAACGAAAAGACCTAAAATGGATTTGGAGGACGAAGAGTTTGACTTTGGAATGAAAGGACCTAAAATGGATTTGGAGGATGAAGAGTTTGACTTTGGAATGAAAGGATGTAAAATATATTTGGAGGATGAAGAGATTGAATTTGCAATGAAAGGACCTAAAATGGATCTGGAGGATGAAGAGTTTTCTTGATCTTGATCTTGACTTGGAGTAGGATCATTTGAGTTTGTGTTTTTCACTTGATTTTGAATTAGATTAGTGAAGGAGATGGATGATGAATAATGATAAATAGTAAATACTCAACAAATATTGAGAGGGGGGGTGAATCAATATGGACAAAAACTTTCTCAACAACTTAAACTGCAAGGACTGCACTAACAGGTAAACAACATCACCTATCTAAATCAAGGCACTACCAATAAAACACAGTATGACTGCAAAAGACATAAACCGGTTCATCTAGATCATCTTCAGACCTAACATCTCATCTCAATCTTCACCCATATGCTTAAGCAAGTAACACATCGGAAATACAATGACCATTGGATCAGCTTGCATTACCGCTTAAGAGAAAACACTAAAACATCATATGAAAAAGCATCACACATAATACACTGATTTTTCACGTGGAAACCCAACTGGGAAAAACCACGGTGGGGATGAATACCCACAATTTGTTCTTAAACTCTTCTGAAGTCCGCTCTATTAGGAGCCTAGTCCGGTTAAAGACTTTTATAATAGGTTCTGCTAGGAACTGGTCCTGCTAGGGATCACCCAGTTAAGGGATGGCTAAATACCTGGTTAGAGGTTAAAACCCTGTTAAAGGTTACCTTGTGAGAGGATTTTAAAAACTCAATGATTTTGAGCCACCCTATTAAAAGATTTACAAAAAGCCTGTTAAAGCTACCTGGTTAAGGGATTTTCCAACTGTAGAAATGATTAGAAGTCAACAGGTAATACACTGATCTGATAACAACACTCAATGCCAAGATAGATCCATTTCAGTTCCTATACTTCTGCAATCACACTCTGCAGATCTCTTACTCACTTCTTGTTCTGGCAAGAATCACCTCACATACAATCATTTTCCAACAACTTTTCAATAACAAACATCATCGACGATAGTATAAACCTAAACCCCTAAGCATCTAGGTTATCAATACAGTCGGTCCAATCTTGACTGTTTAATCACGTTGCATAGGATAAAACAATCTTGAACAAATCTCAAGACATTCTCCATCGTTTGTTCTTCATCGCTTCTGGAAGATGATAACCCATCACACGCTCTCCATCATTTACTATGATTTTGCACATTCCCAAGGTGGATAGAATCAATCTTCTTCATGCAAGATCCTCAAGAAGATTCTTCACGCGCACAAGGATGACATGGCAACATGATCTTATCTCCATTTCAATGCTAACTCATTACAGAATGTCATCGGTTGAATCACACAGACTTGGAATGCATCAATCGGAAACCCTGAAACTGAGACTACCAACCGGTAGTCATATCAAATGAAACCCCGATACAAACTTTGCATATACAGGTTCACATCCCAACATACCACTTCACTTTCTAATATACCGGTTCATACCATTATACCGGTTCACTTGAACCATCATTCCAGTTCACTTGCTAGTTCGCTTACTTCAATATACCGGTTCATACTTCAGCATATTGACATCAATGGCAACATACAATACCATCATGTCATCATACTCTACACATATGCCAACAATCTCCCCCTTTGGCATTGATGGCAATATACAAAGATATCTCTACATCTTCACATCTTCTCCCCAATCTCTTCCATATTAAATGTCTTCAATACTGCAAATATCTTCTCTGCTTCACATCTTCTCCCCCTTTGACAACAATGCCAAAGTGGAGGCAAAAACATCCATGATCTACTATGCTGCTCCCCCTGAGGAGTAGCATCCTTCAACACATCAATCTTAAAAAGATTTGACAATGCAGTACCTGACTGATGTGGAGCACATACCTTTAGTTCACCTCTTGAAGGGGAAAAACCCCTAATTCACCTCTTAAATAGATAAATGTAGCCTTTGATAGAGGCTTGGTGAATATTACTGCTAACTATTCTTTACTGGAAACATTTTCCAATACAACCTCTTTGTTCTGAACTTTCTCCCTCAAGAAATGATACTTGAGCTCGAAGTGCTTGTTTCTAGCATGCAATACCGGATTCTTGGAAATATTAATTGTACTTGTGTTATCACAAAATATACTCATCAGTTCAGATACAGGGACTTTGAAACCACCTAATACATACTTCATCCAAATTGTCTGAGTGCAAATGCTGCTACATATTTTGCTTCTGCTGTGGACTGAGAGATATAACTCTGCATCTTACTCATCCATGAGACTAGTCTACCACCGAGAAAGAATGCACCACCGGTTGTTCTCTTCCGATCGTCCACATTACCAGCCCAATCGGCATCGGTAAACACTTTGAAATTGAAATAATTACTATATGGATACCATAATCCATAATCTATAGTTCCCTTCAGATATCTAAGAATCTGCTTGATTGCTACCAAGTGAGATTCTCTTGGATTTTTCTGGAAATGTGCAGCAATGCCCACTGCATGTGCAATGTCCGGTCTGCTTTGTACTACATAGGGCAACTTACCAATCATTGACCGGTAATCTTTCTCATTTACCAACACTGAGTCATCTTCTTTTGATAATTTACAATTGGTCATCATTGGTGTACCAACCGATTTGCTTTCTTCCATGCCAAAAGTCTTTAAAACCTCTTTGACATACTTGGACTGAGTGATAAAGATACCATCTTTCATTTGTTGAATCTGTAGTCCAATGAAGAACTTAATCTCTCTGATTAGTGACATCTTGAATTCCTTCTTCATTTCATCTACAAATGCATGACTCATCTTGTCATCACCACCAAAAATTATGTCATCAACAAACACTTCACAGATCTAAATCTAATCTCCTTCTATCTTCAAATAGATATTGCTATCTTCACTTGTTCTTTCAAATCTAATCTTCACAAGATGGGAGTGTAAACATTCATACCATGCTCTAGGTGTCTGCTTTAATCCATACAAGGCTTTATGTAGCCTACACACCATATCACTTTCTTCTAATAGGGCAAACCCATCTGATTGCTCTATATACACTTCCTCTTCAAGTATTCCATTCAGGAATGCAGATTTCACATACATTTGATACACTTTTAATCCCTTGAAGGTTGCATATGCAAGTAGCATTCGAACTCCTTCCAATCTAGCTACTGGAGCAAAGGTTTCTCCATAGTCTTCTCCTTCTTTTTGAGCATATCCTTTACATACTAATCTTGCTTTGTTCCTTACCACTATGTCATCTTCATTCAACTTGTTTTGAAAAACCCATTTGGTGCCAATAACATTTTTGTGCTTAGGTTTGGGTACCAAAGACCATTTACCATTCTTTCCTATCTGGTCAAGTTCCTCTTCCATAGCCTTAATCCAGTCTTCATCTTTGTGTGCCTCTTTAACTATTTTAGGCTCAAATTCAGAAATCATGCAAGAATTCTCTTTGACCTTTCTTTTTGTTAGTATTCATGCATTCTTATCCCCTATGATCTACTTTGGATCATGATTTAGCTTTACATACCTAGGAACGATCTTAACTGATTCCTCTTTCTTTTCCTCTTCATCCTCATCTTCAACAACATCTACTGGTGTAGGAGCATTGTTACTTGTACTTGGTTGCTTTCCAATCGGTTCCCAGAAGGTTACATCTGGTTTATTTACCGCTTGCTCACTGCTAGTCTCCTCGGGTTTCTCAGAGATTTCATCAACTCTAACATTGAAACTTTCAACAATTCTCTGAGTCCTATTGTTGAAACACTTGAGAGCTTTTCTCTTGGTGGAATATCCTAGGAATATTCCCTCATCACATTTTGCATCAAACTTGTTATGGTATTCACTTCTCTTGATATAACACTTGCTACCAAACACTCTAAAGTAGCTAACTATAGGAGTTTTACCTATCCAATACTCATAACGTGTTTTATCCTTACCTTTCTTGATGATTACCCGGTTCATAGTGTAGACTGCAGTGCTCACCACTTCTCTCCAAAAAGTGTGAGCAACCTTCCCTTGAATCAGCATCATTCTGGTTGCTTCAACTATAGTCTAGTTGTTCCTTTCTGCAAGGCCATTCTATTTTGGAGTCCCGGGGGCAGACAGTTGCCTCTTGATGCCATTCTCTTCATAGTACTTATTGAATCCATCAGAGGTGAACTCACCTCCTTGATCGGTTCTAAGGCATTTAATCCTCTTACCGCTTTCCTTTTCAACTAGTGCTCTGAAGGCTTTAAACTTTCCAAAAGCTTCAGACATGTCTTTCAAGAATGTGACCCACATCATTCTTGAGCAATCATCAATAAGAATCATAAAGTACCTATCTCCCTGAACACTGTCATGCCCAAACTTTTGGACACGAACGGGATAATTTTTTTTTTTCAAAATCATAACTTAAAACATTAAATTTACGAATAAGAAATGCACTAACACGTTTGTCTTAACTATGTGAGAGTTAACTCTAATCAATAACTTAAGTAAGCAAAAAAAAAAAATTAATTAAATGCGAAATATTAATTCTCCAAAGAAACTATTATTGTCTCTCAATTTTAATCACTTTAAAATTCTCTAAAGATGTGTTGGCGAAGGTATTATTAATCTTTAGTAATCAATAAATGCTTTAAGGCACTAATTAAATTTGTCCTAGCACTTTGTTTAATAAGTGTCTATACTTTATTTAACAAAAATTAAAATATAGTTTAAACTAAATCGACTTAAAGAGTCGATTAAATTCATAAGGAAAATTTTCCTATAAAGTTTAATCTCATCAAAATGTCTTGCCCTATTTGTCATAAAATTTCTAAAGGGATTAAACTTCATAGTACTCTAAATTTAAACATTTTATTTCTTTCTTTAATTAAATCCATATGTTTATTAAAAACATAAATAAATTATAAACACTTAAATAATATTTATAAAAAAAAAACTGTCTTATTCTTCTATATTTACAGTCTCCACACACACACACACACACACACACACACACACATATATATATACAGTCTCCATACATACATATATACATACATACATACATATATATATATGTAGCTAGGAAATCGGAAATCATCAAAGCAAGTAATATGAATAATAGTCATAGCTCAATCACAAAAGCTTAAATGTAATGATCTATCCTAAACACACTCAATAAAGACATGAAAATAAAACATTCAAAACTAAAGATTATGCAAACCAAATGTGGATCTGAATGCTTCCTTCATGCGGCTCCAGTGTTCTTCTTTCTTCTCCAAATAGCCTTTGTTTGTGGATCTCACCTTCAAGTGCATAAACCTAATATGAAAGCAAGATTGACATTGGCACAAGAGTACTCGAAGCGTGATTGACTCAAAAAAGTGATTATTCGCATTCTCATTAGTTGGGATTGAAGAAATTCATCCAATTTATAGACAAATTGGAGAGATGGATCAAATTAGCATGATTCAATTCAAATAGAAATTGCAAATCAAAAATGTCAATTATGACAATTTATGACAAATTATGCACTTTCTATGCAAAATTTGATTGATTGATAATTCATGACAATTTATGACAAATTTCTATGTCAAGAATTGATTGATTGTCAATTATGACAAATTATGACAAATTTCTATGTCAAAAATTGATTGATTGTCAATTATGACAAATTACGACAAATTTCTATGTCATTCCCATTAAGTTAGGAGAAAAATAGGAGAGAAATGAAATTAAGAATTTAGAAAATTAGAAAATTAGAAAAAGAGGAAAATTAGGAATTAAGATAAATTAGGTGAATTAATTAATAATTTGTCATTTATTAATTAATTCACAAAAAGAGGAATAATTAGCCAATTAAATGAACATTTAATTGCGATGAGAAGACTTAGGATAAATAAATAATTTATTAATCCTAAAAGAAGAAATGACAAACAAGGTTAAATGATTAAATCACGAAACCCTAGAAGATGAACTAGCAATGCAAAGATGACAATTAGGTCTTGACAAAGGATAATTGATATCGATTCGATCATGATTTTGGATTGATAAATGATTTGATTAGTAAATGTGCCGAGGAACAATGACAAATTGATCCAAATTGACATGATTGAAGAGGACAAGGATCGATGACAAATCGATCGTAAAACGACGAGATTGATAAGTTGATAAGAGATTGACAAGATCGACCAAAATCATGATTAAAGATTGTTATCGACAATACCAAATTCGAAAGCAAGACAAATGAAGAATGTAGACGAAAGACTCGAAAGACTCAATTCTCGCAAATGATAAAGACCAAGTGAGTAACATAGGAGAAATGTTAATGCGACGCAAAAACCTAAAATGAGGCAATGCGCAAATGTTAAAGTATGATCCCGCAAGCGTTGACCATTTTTAGGTGTCTACATTTTGCCCCTCTTTGAGACAATGTGATTTTAAGTGTTATTTCAAAGAACAGTAATGAAAATGCCCTAGACAATAATAATGACATATGCATGCCCCCTCGAGGAATTGGCCGGAAAAATCCAGAAAAGAGGCCAAGTGATCGATAAGAATGACAGAAGACGATAGGTTCGAACAGACTGCCAAGACTGACAGAAGAAATGTTAGTAAGAAGAAATTAGATAGAGGACAATTAGAGATGAAGGAAAACTTGCTTTCACTAATGCACTTTGTAGGTGAGAACCTTTATTTTAATGTAGCAAAACGGATGCAGAGCATCATGGCACTGAAGGCCAGAGCTGGAATGCAACCCTTTTTGCAAAAGACAGACACATCACAGACAAACAACAATCACAACAAAAAAAGAAAGGGACCATGAACTATCCCGGTCACTCTAAATCACTCAGTGACATCATCGAGCAACATAGGACCATGATCGAAGCCAAAGATAAATCAGGAAAAAGATAAGATGCACAAATTCCAACAAGTCAAACAAACATCTTGATCTTCATTGTCAAAAGTTGAAAGTGCTGATAGGATGATCATGTTGTCTGGTTTCAGGACATGCGGTACCCCGTCTAAGATAGGACACAGTCTGGTTTCAAGTATACCACACCCTGTATAAGACCCATGATAGTGTGCCAAGGACAAATAAATTTGCGGTTGATTGACATGACAAGTGCGATCAGTTTGAATGTCTGGTTTGAGTGAAAAGTTCATTTGTTTAAGCGTGATTTCATTAAAGCATAGTGTATGATTACGTGTCGTTGGATGGATGCTCAGTGATCTGTCTTATGCACAAAAGGGATCATTTATTGCAAAATGCTTGTTTTTGCTTTTTGATTTTTTTTACAATTTTTTGTGTTCATTTTTTCAGGACTTTATTTGATTTTTTTAGGGATTTTCGCAAGACATTTTTCAATTTTTAAGATATTTTTTAGGACATTTTTCAATTTTTAAGAGATTTTTTAAGGACATTTTTCAAAATTTTTGGATTTTTTTAGGACATTTTTCATTTTTTTTTTAATTATTTCATGATTTTTGCCCCCAGTGTCTAGCAAGGCAAGGAATATGATAGATGAATAAATAGGCTTGCTGAAATGATGGTGGATATAGGGAAGACAAATGCATTTTATCATGGAGACAATGTGGATGCAATTTTCAAGGGCTATTGCATGATGGGACAAGAGACTGGATATGACAATTGAAAGCAGTGATAGGGCATGAGGGACATGGCAAGAGGTTTTTGAAACCATGTTTAAATTTTGCATCCTTATTACAGATCAAGATCAAGGAATGAAAAAGAGTGTATGGATAGTGATAAGATATGGATAGGATAAGCAAGACCAAGAATGGATAAGGGACATGGACTGAAGGTCGGGATAGGATACGGGATAGTGGTAGAAAGTTGCAATAAGATAGGGAATATGGATGAAAGGATGTAATAAGCAAATGGATAAATGACCAAAAGCTATGATAGACTAAAAGCTCCAAACAAGATGCATGATGCTGATGACGATCCTTAGCCTTGTCAAGATCAAAGGTGGAAAGAGGAAATGGACATGAGGGACAATAGGATATGAAGGAGTATGACATGGTATGATAGGATAATGAAGGGCAATAGGATATGAAGGAGGAAATCTGCCCCCAAGTGTGGTGTGCAAAAAGTTCATAGATTACGCATGACACCTGTTTGCCAGGTTTTCATCATGGTACTTGCCCAAAGTGCCTATTTGCCAGGTTTTCACCAGTGGACAAATTATTTTTGCTTTACCTTTTTTTTTTGGCTTTTTATTTATTTTTTTTCACTTTTTTTTTTTTTTTTTTTGACTTTTTCAATAGAAGATGGACACATGATAGGGGATGGAAGAAGGACTCAAGCATCTTTTTTTTGTTTGTTTGTTTGGATAGTAGCCTTAAAAAAAAAAATGGACCATGACCTTTAAAATTATGCTCAAAGACGTTGGTAGGATAAGGACGTGGAAAAAGAGATGAAACTAAGGTGAGGATTTATGCAAAGGATTGGATCAAAGGGATGGAAGGATGGAAAATATGCATTGGATAATGGATAGGGTATTGGAAGAATTGGGCTTTAGTGGATGGAAATGAAGGCAAGATCGACATTGGCACACACCTTGAGGGGTGATGGACTGATGGAGGAAAAATGGATCTCAGATTGTGAGATTTGGATGGAGGAATAGCTTGGGATTTTGGGACATAAGGGCCCAAAATGGATGAAGAAGGTGATGGAGGAATAGCAATTTTAGATGCCAATTTTGATGTTTCTTTAGGCTTTTGTGCTTCAAGGAGTTTCTTAGGGATCCACATGGTTTTTGATTTTTCATGCTTTTGTGGTTCCTTGGAGTGCATTGCTTGCACAAGGGATTTCAGAACCCATATATATTTTGACTTTGCTTTATTTTTCTCAATGGGCCTTTGTGGCCTTTTGGGTATATTTTTTCCTTTATAGATCATATTGTTCTTTTTTTTGACATGTCGATTATATTGGACATGTTGATCCTTGAATACATGTGGATTTTTAGACTTATGACTTTTATGCTTGGCATCCAAATTGCTTGGAGGAGGAAAGGAATGCATGGATGGATAGGAATGAAATGGACTTCTTTTGGATGGATGAAATTTACTCAAGGATGTGTGCCTTTGCTGACCTTGCATAGAGGACAAAGGGATATAAGGACCTAAGATGGATGGAAGGTGTGATGGGGAAGGGATATGTTTGGATTTTGAAGGAGGGATACCAACGTCTTGAGAGTGAGTTGTGTAGACATGACCCTTAAGATATTCTTTGATATGGAGGGGTTCTTTCTCATGAAGGTCTACTCCTTTGCCTTTATGAATATCTTGACTTGTAGGAGACTCTTTTCTTTGGGAAGAAGACGCGAGTCCATTATGAGGTGGATATGATATGAGAGAAATAATGAGATCTTGAAGTGGATCGGATTGCACCAAAGTGGAAGAACCCATTATGCATGTTGAGGGTTCATGAACATCTTGCACTGACACGTTAGAATCATGAGGGGGATTAGGATCATGAGGGGGACTAGGATTGTGTGGTGGACATGGTTCAATGACAGGCTCTTCAAGAGATGGAATGGGAGAAATAATGGGATCATCAAAAGAAATGCGATCTTGGAGTGTATATGGAGCATTAAGACAAGGAGATGGAGGAACAAGTGGATCTTGTGGAGGATTTAAAGGAATAATTTGATCTTGACAAGGAGGAAGATCATTGGAATCCTCTTTAAAGGTACTTTGCTCTTGACTTTTAATGGGATCATCGGAAAGGATGGAAGGAATATCTTGATCTTTCTTAGGAAGTGGAATGTCAATGGGATTTGAAAGGACATTTTTTTCATGAAATGGAAGGGGATCATTTGGGATTGGAGGGACTGGGATATCTTGATCTTGTTTGGGGAATGGAGTGTCAATAGGACTTTGGACAGGATGGACAAGAATAGGGGAATCATCATGAGTGTCTGGGAACATGGGGTCCTGGTCAACAATTGGATGGGCTGATAAGGTTTCAGGATCTTGATCTTGATCTTTTGTAGGACTCATTTCTTCATGCTCTAAATGATCCTCTTGACATGGGGTTGGAATTTGGATATGCATGGGGGATTTAGACAATGAATCAATATTTTGGCATGAAGGAAATGCATTTTGAACATTTGTGATGGATTCTGGCAAGGAATCAATGCTTGAACATGAGGAAGAGGGACTTTGAATGGGGTCCTCTAAAATAGGTAATGGCAATAAAGTGCATGGTGGCATTGGGTCTTATATTTCTGAAACATGACAAGGATGTGCATCATGAATTGGATTATCTTGGCAATCAATTATGGATAGCCCTTGGGTAATTGCATCCTTGGGTGTATTATTTGATGAGGACAATATGGAAGGTTCTTGTGAAACTTTGAAAGGTGTAGGGATAGATGCCACTGGAGAGTCAATTTGTTTACGGGGGGATGAGGCATTGCTAGACATAAGTGTATTATCTTGATCTTCCTTAAAGAACTCACTTGGTAGTTTCCTTAAGATCATTTCAATAAAGCCACCTTTCTTTCAAGGTTTTGACATGGTTGTATCTGGAATTTGAACTTGTTTGGAAAGGAGTTGGTCTTGGTTTGATGTCATGTTTTGATTTCGAACTAGATGTTGATCAAATTGGTTTGACATGTTCAAAATTTGGCTTGGTGTGTGTTGCAACCTTTGTTTTTGAATGTTTGGTTGTGGTTGTTGACATTGATATGTTGATTGAACTTGTTGATATTCCACCATTGGTTGAACTAGTTGTGGACATTGTATAGTTGGTTGGACATATTGTTGAAATTGGACCATTGGTTGTGTTGGTTGAAAATCTGATTGATAGTAAACACCTTATTGTTCTTTTTGTGGAGGCACATAATGTTGAAATTGATGTTGTCTCTTTTCTTGAAATTGTTTCATCATCTCTATTTGGGAGAGGAGAGCTGGTATGTCTGATCGTTCAAGAAGAGATCTTACATCAATTGGCTCATTCTTTGGATTTCGACCTGGAAGTTTTCGAAACATTTTGGACACTTGTGATCTATTCTTCTCAATGTTTTTCACTCTTTGTTCCAAAATCTCTTGTTCTTGAGCTAGCTTCTCCTCTAGTTTTTGTATTTGGAGACTTGTTTCATCATAAAAAGTTTGATCGATATTGCCTTGTTGTTGGGTTGGATATAATTGTGATTGCATTGTCGGTTGATATGTCAAACTTTGTTGCATCATTGGTGCTTGGAACCTTGTTTCAATAGACATGTCACTATGCAAATGCAATATTTTTGGAAATTTTCAAGGATAATATATGATATGCAACTAAATGCAAACTAAAATAGATGAAAATGCAATCTATGGCAAGAATGCAACCTATGTTTTTGGTTGTTTTTCAAGATTTTGACAAACTTTTGAAATGCAAATCTAAAAAGAGACCCTTAGGAAATTGAAATGATGTCTAGACCTCAAAGGACAAAAGGACCAAGTGACAATAGGACAAATTGACAATGTCTCACCTATATGCTTGGATACTAAGCTAGGTTTGACCAAATGACAATAATGACAAAAGGAGAAAAGGTTTGATAAGGTCTAGACTTCCTAACAATGACTTAGGGTTTATCAAAGATTTGGATCACTCCAGTATGACAAAACCTAGTTTTGACACTATATGCAAAGGGACAATTACTATGAAAGTGACCTTAATATGTGTAGCGTCCTAAAATTGTGACACTTGCAATTTCAACTGCATTTTGGTCTTCATGATGGCGACGCAACACGCAACCTGAATGGAGACCCTGAAACTTGCTCACGACACTGAAAACTGCATTTTTCAAGCACCTTGGCCTGAACCTCCTTGCACCCTGCTGTCCCGGGAGGTGGGACCAGAGCGCCCAGTGCCCTGGTCCTTCAGGACCAGGGCGCCCAGCGCCCTAGTCCCCAAGACCATGGCGCCCAGCGCCCTGGTCCCCAGGACCATGGCGCCCAGCGCCCTGGTCCCTGGGTCCTATTTTGGGCCCGGTCTCCTAAGGGGTCTCGGGTCTTTTTGTTTGCAAATTGGAAATTAACTTTCCCGGTCGGCCTAAGGTCGGGAAAACCAGTCTATCAGCCCTAATTGACAAGTATATAAACAGCATTTTCCTCTCTCATTTGGAGAGATAGACAGATGATGGAAAAAGCATGGAAATTATACTCAAGCATTCAAGCATTCAAGCATTCAAGCATTCCTTCAAGCAATTGATCATTTCAAGTCTCCATTCAAGGCTAAGTGTTGCATTCAAGACAAGGATTCAACCATTGAAGAGGAGATCACATATTACATGCTACAACATACAACATCTAAACCTTCGCACATAAGGATACAAACATCCTTAGAACAAGGTATTAGTACTTGTTTTACATACATTTACATTTACAGCACTTGCTCATTTCTTGGTTAATTCCACAACTGGGGTTTGACCTAAAGGCAAACCCCTAATCCCTAACCCCCCAATCGTCTTCGCTTTTCTGTGTGTAGGTTGCAGGTACGTGGCTGAAATTGAAGATCTGGAATCCTTGTGCAGAGACGAACAGATCCTCCTTCGTTTCGTGGATTTTTCGGAGGACCGTGGCGCCGGGCGCCATCGTCCCAACAACTTTTGCTCAAATTTGCAGGACAACGCCGTATCGACATTTTACTGCTAATTCCAGGTCCACAGCTTCATACTGTATTCCTATCTCAATTTATAAGCAAATCTTTATCACTTTCTATGCATGCTTAGCTTAATTCTTCTATCAACATTCTTTACAAAAGAGGGTAGCCTCGCTGTCTTAACCCTTGAAACACATTTAGCATCCAATCTGGCATTGCGTGGGATTGGATCTTGTGGGTTTCAACCCCTCTTTTGAATGTAAAGTCTCTCCCCTAAGTGAAAACCATCGAATCCTAGCGAACCTCCCTTCTCTCTCCTCAGAGTTGGAAGAGGGGAGAACAACTAGGGTTCGATCGCGATTTTCCGCTTTACATTTTGGTGAACCCGACGTGAACATCCTTTCTGATTTTTCATGCTTAGATCTAAAAAAATTGATTACATTTCCATGTTTGATCTTTTGCAAAATTTTAGAGGTGATTGCATAAAAACTCTAAATTTTCTTTTTAGTAATTGAACCTGCGAAATGTCTAAATGTTAATGCCTGTTTCAGATCTGCCCTTCTATTACAAATTTTCAATTCATATTTGTGCTTTAATTCTGAAAATTAAGTGGTTAAATGTCAAAACCCTAATTTTTGAAACCCTCTTGATTCAACCTTTGTCCGACAATTTCACTGATCAAAACATCTCCAAATCAGCTGTAACTTTGGATTCTGCAATAAAATCACAATATCTTTCATCCCTGAAAATTTGGAAAAAAGTTGTGAGGACCATGGCGCTGAGCGCCATCGTCCCCGACATTTGTTCCGAAATTTCGGGAGCAAGATCTTACTGTATTTTCCTGCTAAAATCCAGAATTTTGGCTGATTTTATCAATTTTAACACCTTCAAAATAACAGTCAAAGTTGGTCTTGTGATTGCTTGGATTAAGGCTTCTAAACATTTAAAAATCATTGAAATTGAAATTTTGTGTCAAAATTGTGTTCTTACTGTCCTAAATCTGAAAAGTGTGTTATCATTCATTAAAAATTTCAGTGCTTTATTCAAATTCTTGCATTTTGTGACTTTTGAAATTAAGTGCTTAATTACAACAACTTTGATTTCCGCTTTCAAAATTGAATTTTGCGTGAAATTGAGTCAATTTTCAAAATTTCAAAATTTGCATTGCTCTGGATATTCCCTCTAAAATCATAAAATTCAAAATTTCAGTTTCCCTCTCTTTTTCAAAATTCAAATTTTTGCATTTTTCGACAATCTTGATAGGGTTCAATTTTTAGATTACAACTTTAATTTGGCCTATCTACAGATCATAAAATCACTCAATTTTTTCAGATTAGTTCTAAAATCATCATACCTTTCATCCCTGCAAATTTCAAAAAAAGTTGCAAGGACCGTGTTGCACTCCGGGCGCCACGGTCTCGGGCATTTTTTCTGAAATTTCGGGAGACTGTTGTGATTGCATTCAACAGCTTAAATCCAGAAGATTGGCTGATTTTACTGAAAATTGCTACCTCTAAATTCAAAATCTTCTCTCTCTTTCTAGTACATGAGTTTTACAACAATAAGTCCTACTCACACTATTCCCATTAGACGAAGCCGTAGAATTAAGTCTTTCCAAGGTTTAACTACTAAGGAGATGGAACCTAATTTGAATAGCCTTTTTAACAAAGACATGGGTAATTCCTCTAATCCTCCTAATGATGAAGAAGCTCTCCATGAGGTTTCTGAAGAACAACTTTTGAAATTGGATAACCAATTTGACGATTTTCGACAATGGATGTCTCAAGAATACCCTGATAGTCAAGCTCTTCCTTTAATTGAGGGTCTAAAATGTATGCTTCAAAGTGATAAGAATGGAATTGATATTTTGCATGGTATTGCACACATTGTGGATTCGAATGTGATGCCTATGAAGAGTTGTGCCGAATCTTTAGGTTATACACAACCTCCTACTCAAGTCAATCATTCTATTCCTTTGACAACTCCTATTGCTAGTATACCTACCTTTACATCAAACATCATGGCTACTTCTATACAAGACATTCCTCCCATGATTACTTGTCATGGGGGCAACCCTTCTTCTTCAATTAACCCTCTTCCTTCATTCAATCCGACTTCTTCATTCATTCCTTCAATGAGTGTCCCTATTATATCTCCACAAATGAACATGACGCAAGGGGGCAATTCATTTAACCATTCCATCCCTCCTTGTAGTATTCCTCCTGTCCAATCATCTCCTATGACTAATTATCATAGAGTCCCACCACCTTACTCTTTACCTTCTTTCAATAACATAACACCTCCATCTCAATCTAACACATCCAATATGAATTCTTCGACTGAAGCGACCATTAACAATCTAGCACAAACTGTCTCTTCTTTACAGCAACAAATTGCCTCTATGAATCAATCTAAGTTTAGTGTGCCCACATTTGATGTTGCGAGCCCACTTTCTCTTGACATTGTTCGAGCTATCCCTCCTAAACATGTTGAAATCCCGCATTTGGAACTTTATAATGGTAAAGGAGATCCTCTAACACATGTTAAGACTTTTCAAACAATATGTACCGATTTTGCTTATGACCAAAGGTTGCTTGCAAAACTATTCACTAGAACATTAAGAGACAAAGCCCTACAATGGTATTGCTCGTTGCCTTCTTATTCTATTACTTCTTTCGAACAACTTGCAAATGCTTTCATTCAACAATTTCAAAACAATATAAGTCCTAAAGTTACTTTGATTGATTTAATGCATTGTAAACAAGGTGTTAAAGAAAAAGTGACTGATTTCATTGGTAGATATAAGCATTTGTATGCTCAAATTTCTTTTCCAGTGCCTGAAAATGATATTCAAAGAATCTTTATTTCTAATTTACAAAAAGATATTCGAGACAAACTTCTGTTTTCTGAGTTTACTTCTTTCCAACAGTTGTGTGCAACTCTTCACAATTATCAACTGACTGTGAGTCAAATGGAACAATCACATCCTATGGCTCCGAGTGATAAGGGTGATAGCAGTCAACAACCATTTGGGAAGTTTAAACCAAACAGAGATTCCATCAAATTCAATGAAAACATCATCAACAACAATGTGAATGCAGCATCAGGTGTGCCTCCTATTTCTAAATTTTTCAAGAAAGAAAGAAAGTATACTCCTTTGAATGAATCATTGCATAGTATTATGAATAAGTTATTGGAACAAAATGTGCTTACTTTTCCTCCTATAAGACAGATTGATCCTGCAAAGATTACTTCACCTTATTTTGATAATAAATCTTTTTGTCAATTTCACCGTCAGCCTGGGCATGATACTGAAAAATGTTTTTCTTTAAAGGGTAAAATTCAAGATTTGATTGATAACAATACTATCTCTGTTTCTGGAGTGAATGATAAAGGCAACACATCTGTAGCTCCTCCTAACCAAAATCTTTAGATTTTCACTGATCCATTGCCTTCTCATACCTCTAATGCAATTGAGGCTAATGATTCCTCTCTCTCATCTGATGGTCTTGTGTCTATGACTCCGAATGTGATTAACTTTGTAGAGCAGCAAGAAATCCCTAAAGAACCTTCCATCACATTTGATTCCAGTGAAACCATTAGGGCACCTGATGGTCCTTTATACATAGTTGCAAAAGTTAAGAATACACCTTGCCGTGGAGTGCTTATTGATCCTTCGTGCATGGTTAATGTTATTACTGAAGAATTCCTTTTTACTTTGCAATTGAATCAAGTGATATATGACAAAACAGATGTGATTGTGAAACTATTTGATGCATTTTCTTCTCCTACAATTGGTTCTATTACATTGCCTATTGAGGTCCATAATAAATCTCTTGATGTGAACTTTGCTATTATTCCATCTTCCGAACAATTTCGTGTGAAGCTTGGCTATCCTTGGCTATCTTCCATGAAAGCTATTGCTTCTCCTATTCATAAGTGTTTGAAATTTCCCCATAATGGTGAAGTTGTTACTGTCAATCATAGTCTCTTTAAACCAGCTGAAAGAACCTCTAGTGTTCCTATTGATTACTTTTGGCCTAAACAATTCCAATCTCTTCCTCCGCGAAGTGATCATCTTTTCAAATCTTATCAAAAGTGGAAAACAGATATGATCCTATCTCTAAGTGAACCTAGAGCACCTAAACTTGATATTCCTATCATCCTTGAGAAGGAAGTTCTTCCTTTGAAAGATAAAACTAATGTCTTTCCTCAAGAAGATTCTCAACCCATCCCTATGGATGTGACTATGTCTATACCTAATAAACTTCCTAAGAGTAGACCTATACCTCCTCATCATGATGGACTTGGTCTTCTCCCTAAACCAAAAATTCCTCCTTTATATGGAGCAGTTCCTCCTCCTTCTTTTTATAGAGAGAAGAGACCTTCTTCTTCTCCTATTATCCAGCCTAAGAGACCACAACCTAAACACCCAAATGCTAAGGATGAGAACATTCCTCCTCCTCAGTCTTCTCCACTTCCTACTAAGACTAGACGAAATCGTTCAGCACGTGAACGCCGACGAAAGCGTCGTCTTAGGGCTCAAGCAGCTGCTTCTCAAACTTTGCAATCTCCAAAAACACCTTCAACAAGCATGATTCCATTTTCTCCTCAGCTGGACATTGAGCCTAAATCTCCTAAACATAAGATGCATGATGGTCTTGATCCTATGCGAGTTAAAGATCCTATTTTTATAAATCTTGATGATGATATAGATGAAAATATTATTCATGATGAAAATATTACTCCTCTTGTTTCTGATAGTGAATATGAACTTGTTGATGTTGATAACCATTTATCTAATGAATTTTCTAAAGCACTTATCCTAGCTCCTAGACAAGAACAATGTGGCTCGGAACATGAACATAGCCCTTGTTTGGATCTTGTGATAGCTCCATCTGCTGTGTTGGATGTTCCTCCTCTGGCGTGTTCCCTGCCTTCCCGAAACATTGATCAGCAAGATCGGGGGGTAGATGACGTGCTAGAATAGTTTCATTAGCATAGCAGATTCTTTCCCCCTCTCTTTTGTTACTTCTTCTATATGTTACTCTCATTCTTCTATTTGTTGTCCTTAGTGTTGTCTACTTGAGGACGATGCAAAGCATTGAGATCTCTCGATCTCTCTCATGTTGACTCAAAAGACACATGTGTTCCCTTCTTCTAGGTGACCTTCCTTGATTGGGGAATGAAGAACAATTATGCATACATACATATGATATATATACATGAATTATCATACAGCATACTGACCCCGAGGAAAGCGAAATCACCTCGTGCTTTGTGTTTTGTGTCTATTATCCTTGGGCTTATCTCACACTTGGGGGCTAAATCCTTGCGATAACGTGCTCCTTTCTCATTTCTTATATGTATCACTACCTTAAAGAAATCACCCCCGGTGAGGCGTGTGCGATCACTTTAACGTAGGGGGGCATACATCCCGTTCATATCTTTTCAAAATACTTGAAAATTTCTTGGCAAATTTAGCCTTGCCTTGAAATTTTTTGATATCTTTCTTGCATGACTCATAGTGAGGGAGCCTTACTACTGATAGTCATGGTTCTCCCTCGTGATCTTCCCTTTTACTTTGTCAATCGAAGTCGTAAGATCCTTAGTCCACTGGGGGCTTGGTGTATCTTGCCTCCTTGATGTGGTGAAAGTCTTTCAATATTGTTTCCTTGTACTTTACCGGAAGTATGAGCATACATACTCCCGCTAAAGTGGGGGCTAAATGTAGCGTCCTAAAATTGCGACACTTGCAATTTCGACTGCATTTCGGTCTTCACGATGGCGACGCAACACGCAACCTGAATGGAGACCCTGAAACTTGCTCACGACACTGAAAACTGCATTTTTCAAGCACCTTGGCCTGAACCTCCTTGCACCCTGCTGTCCCTGGAGGTGGGACCAGAGCGCCCAGTGCCCTGGTCCTTCAGGACCAGGGCGCCCAGTGCCCTGGTCCCTGGGTCCTATTTTGGGCCCGGTCTCCTAAGGGGTCTCGGGTCTTTTTGTTTGCAAATTGGAAATTAACTTTCCTGGTCGGCCTAAGGTTGGGAAAACCAGTCTATCAGCCCTAATTGACAAGTATATAAACATCATTTTCCTCTCTCATTTGGAGAGATAGATAGATGATGGAAAAAGCATGGAAATTATACTCAAGCATTCAAGCATTCAAGCATTCAAGCATTCCTTCAAGCAATTGATCATTTCAAGTCTCCATTCAAGGCTAAGTGTTGCATTCAAGACAAGGATTCAACCATTGAAGAGGAGATCACATATTACATGCTACAACATACAACATCTAAACCTTCGCACATAAGGATACAAACATCCTTAGAACAAGGTATTAGTACTTGTTTTACATACATTTACATTTACAGCACTTGCTCATTTCTTGGTTAATTCCAAAACCGGGGTTTGACCTAAAGGCAAACCCCTAATCCCTAACCCCCCAATCATCTTCACTTTTCTGTGTGTAGGTTGCAGGTACGTGGCTGAAATTGAAGATCTGGAATCCTTGTGCAGAGACGAACAGATCCCCCTTCGTTTCGCGGATTTTTCGGAGGACCGTGGCGCCGGGCGCCATCGTCCTGACAACTTTTGCTCAAATTTGCAGGACAGCGCCGTATCGACATTTTACTGCTAATTCCAGGTCCGCAGCTTCATACTGTATTCCTATCTCAGTTTATAAGCGAATCTTTATCACTTTCTATGCATGCTTAGCTTAATTCTTCTATCAACATTCTTTACAAAAGAGGGTAGCCTCGCTGTCTTAACCCTTGAAACACATTTAGCATCCAATCTGGCATTGCGTGGGATTGGATCTTGTGGGTTTCAACCCCTCTTTTGAATGTAAAGTCTCTCCCCTAAGTGAAAACCATCGAATCCTAGCGAACCTCCCTTCTCTCTCCTCGGAGTTGGAAGAGGGGAGAACAACTAGGGTTCGATCGCGATTTTCCGCTTTACAATATGATATGATAATGACCTAAGCTTAATGAAGGGACCTAGGGTATGCAAATGCAAATGTATGACAATGTCAACCTAAGGCAAAACCTAAGGTTAAATTATGAAATGGTATTACTCTAATGCAAGAGGACACATGCAAATGGATGACCCTTATTGATATGCAAAGGAGTATGACCTAAGTGAAACTTAACCTTGGTAGTTGACAATGAACTTTGCAAAATGCAACCTAGGATGAACCTAAATCTAAGTGACATGAATGTTGAGACAAGATTTTGTAAAATATTTGACAACCATGTTTGAAGATGTTTTGCACTTTGTTGAATGAAATGTTCTTGTGTTTAACCTTGTTCTGAATCAATTGCCTTGTTTTTCTGAAATGATATGCAATTCAACTTTTGACAAACAAAGAAGAGAAGATATTTTAACTTAGACTCAAGACAATCATGCTCATTAACACATTTCTTATGGTAGGCAGGGACATTAGGTACTTGAGAGGTAGACTCATTATGAGATTCAAGGAGAATACATAGATGCTTGACCCCATGGGCTCCCCTCCATGGCACTCACTTCTTAGGGCAGCCAAGCATCAATCCCCATGGAAATCTCCCCATGGTGAACTTAGTATCTCTTCCAAGTATCTGAACTTGTCCTTCTCAAGAAACTAGAAGGATTTTTGGCTTCTAAAAACAAGGTGTTTAGTAAGGATTTATGTTAAGCATTACTCCTTGATGTCACGCAAGTGTGATTGAGACATTAAGCCCATCAAGATACCAAACAAATGTAGTCGCGCAAGTACGATTTAGACTATGAGGTCCTACTTAGATGTTTATATGAGAAAGAGTTCAAGGGTCATCACTTCCCAAGTAACTGCAATTCCCACATAACCCTTCCTTCAAAGCTTTCGCCCATCAGGTATTTGTTTATAGTGAGTTAGAATGCCAAGGTATTCTAGCCGTACTCACTTTGGGTCGTTCCCTTCTCACGATTATCACTTGCTTGCAAAAGCAAATGGTCGGGAAGGCAGGCCCTCTAAAGGTGACAAACAATCAAAGACATGAGCGTGGTATTGAAGATCTGGATTTCTGATCACCCTAAAAAGGATGAGAGCATACTCTCCTACTCCAATGTCAAACTCAACAATCAAATCAAGCATAGATTCATTCCATCCTATTTAGAAATCACTAGGTGCCTAAACATTAATTTCAAACACAAAGTTTAGTTGTATTCCAAGGCAACCTACAAAACCCAAGTTAGAAGTTTGAAATGTTTAATCTTTGACTATCGAACCTGCACAAAAACGTGTTAGTAGTTTCATTTGTTTGTCTTTGCCATGCGTATGCCAAGGTTCTGCATAGAGAATTAGTACCAACAAAACCCAAAAAGCAGTAACAGAATGCAAAAGAAAACAACTTGCAAGTGAAAACACTGTCTTTTACCTCTATTTCTGGACTTTACACAGGTGCAGAAGTCATGACATAGGCGCAGGATTACACAGGCACATGATTGATTACACAAGCGTAGGATACCTTACACAAGTGCAGAATGCATTGACACAGGCGCAAAACTCATAAAGATGCACCTGTGTACCTTACATAGGCGCAGATTGTCTCACACAGGTGCAAGTCCCCAGAAAACCCTGCACTACCCTGTTTTTGGGTTTTTGGCTTGCAAATCAACTCAAAAGGCACTCAAGACATGATTAGAGGGTTAGTTCACGTCAAGTTCACCAATTAATGTAGCTAGGAAATCAGAAATCATCAAAGCAAGTAATATGAATAATAGTCATAGCTCAATCACAAAAGCTTAAATGTAATGATCTATCCTAAACACACTCAATAAAGACATGAAAATAAAACATTCAAAACTAAAGATTATGCAAACCAAATGTGGATATGAATGCTTCCTTCATGCGGCTCCATTGTTCTTCTTTCTTCTCTAAATAGCCTTTGTTTGTGGATCTCACCTTCAAGTGCATAAACCTAATGTGAAAGCAAGATTGACATTGGCACAATAGTACTCGAAGCGTGATTGACTCGAAAAAGTGATTATTCTCATTCTCATTAGTTGGGATTGAAGAAATTCATCCAATTTATAGACAAATTGGAGAGATGGATCAAATTAGCATGATTCAATTCAAATAGAAATTACAAATCAAAAATGTCAATTATGACAAATTATGACAAATTATGCACTTTCTATGCAAAATTTGATTGATTGATAATTCATGACAATTTATGACAAATTTCTATGTCAAGAATTGATTGATTGTCAATTATGACAAATTATGACAAATTTCTATGTCAAAAATTGATTGATTGTCAATTATGACAAATTATGACAAATTTCTATGTCATTCCCATGAAGTTAGAAGAAAAATAGGAGAGAAATGAAATTAGGAATTTAGAAAATTAGAAAATTAGAAAAAGAGGAAAATTAGGAATTAAGATAAATTAGGTGAATTAATTAATAATTTGTCATTTATTAATTAATTCACAAAAAGAGGAATAATTAGCCAATTAAATGAACATTTAATTGCGATAAGAAGACTTAGGATAAATAAATAATTTATTAATCCTAAAAGGAGAAATGACAAACAAGGTTAAATGATTAAATCACGAAACCCTAGAAGATGAACTAGCAATGCAAAGATGACAATTAGGTCTTGACAAAGGATAATTGATATCGATTCGATCATGATTTTGGATTGATAAATGATTTGATTAATAAATGCGCCAATGAACAATGACAAATTGATCCAAATTGACATGATTGAAGAGGACAAGGATCGATGACAAATCGATCGTAAAACGACGAGATTGACAAGTTGATAAGAGATTGACAAGATCGACCAAAATCATGATTAAAGATTGTTATCGACAAGACCAAATTCGAAAGCGAGACAAATGAAGAATGCAGAAGAAAGAATCGAAAGACTCGATGCTCGCAAATGATAAAGACCAAGTGAGTAACATAGGAGAAATGTTAATGCGACGCAAAAACCTAAAATGAGGCAATGCGCAAATGTTAAAGTATGATCCCGCAAGCGTTGACCATTTTTAGGTGTCTACAATATATATATATATATATATATACACTATAAAAGAATTTCAACATAATTATTAAAAAAAACTTCATACAAACCCTATCTAAAAAATGTATATTATAAAATACCTCATATTTTATAATATACTAACCCTTTTCTTTACTACCCTAATTTTATTATTATAAAACTAAACCCTTCTTTATTTTTTAATACTTTATTATCCTTCTCTATTTTTACCCTAGCCCTAACTGGGCTAGGGTTCTATTCTCTCTTCATTCTTGTTTTTTACTATGCAAGGCATTGGATGCCGAGCGGCAGCCATGGCAGCTTGGTGGAGTTTTATTATTTTTAAGTGGCGGTGGCAGGCGTTCACGATGCCGCTCACTGTGGGAAACCACAGTGGTGGTGCCGACCACTGTGGTCGCCCACAGTGGCAGTGCCGACACTGTGGTTGCCCACAGTGAGCGGTGCCGACACTGTGGTCGTCCATAGTGGCGACACCCCTCGACCGCGCCGACCCCTATGATAATCATAGTGGGTTTGGCCCTACTTTTTTTTTTTGTTTCAAAAAAAAATAATATATAGATATATATATATATATGTATACATATGTATACATATATATATATATATGTATACATATGTATACATATATATATATATATATATATATATGTATACCTATGTATACATATATATATATATATATATATATATATACATATGTATACATATGTATACATATGTATTTTAAAAGATGCAATACAAGTAACATATATATATGTATAAAAAAAAAATAGAAAAAAAATTTGGAATTTTTTTTTTGAGCGATGGCTCTGCGTGCAAAAAGCAGAATTAAGTCATTTCCTCTTTGCGAACATCCCTTTCCACTGCGAGGTGTTTATCAAGGCTATGGAAATCATTTTGCGGTTCTGACTAGTCATGCTAGGGCAGACGAACTGAGCAGGGTAAAATCTCGAACCATCAAGCAAGAAGCTTTCTTTGCAAAAACAAAGTATTCACTGGTTGATTCGGCTAAGGCTCCCCTTCCTTTGCTCCAAGGTAGGGATCGAAATTGGTAGTCAAGAAGGTGTAGAAATAACAAGGTAGAAGGGAAATCAAATCGTCTTATGCGAAATCCAAAACATGGATGGAAGGAAGGTTCTGTAAAACCTAACCGGATAATCAGGCCCTCGGCTTCTACTCTCTTTACTATAAAGTCCGTTGGCAAATTACCTAAAGCTAGTCCCAGCGGGATAATCATTGATATTGATTCCCAAACATTGGATATGTATCAAATGCATTGCAATGACAGAGTGTTTTTTGCATGATGGAAAGGTTGGGGGATCCCAACTGAACAAATTGCTAACTGGGTGGTGTCTTCTCTCAATAACCAGGTAAAAATTGATATCCTTCCTGATTAGTTCTTAGCTATTGAATGTAGTAATCAAAATTTAAGAAATTCATTGCTAAACAAGGGTTTATCAGAGTTCATGGGCTTAGGGTTTGACTGTTGGGGATGGCAAACCCTCTTTCATCCTTCTCAATCAAATTCATACATGATCAATAGAGCTATATCACTTGAAAAAATTCCGGTACAATTACGAAATAATGATTTTTTTAGAATTTTAGGGAACAAAATAGGTAAATTTGTAGAAGTTAAAAAATCAGCCTTAAGCTTCTTTAACCATCTTCTGATTGTTAACATGGATATGAACATTAAAACCATCAAACTAGTAACACTATGTTACGATAATCTATGTTTATCCCTTGAATTACCCTTCTACAATGGTCCTTTCGAAATTGAAAGACCAAGGAAGATTCCTTTAAAAAACGCTTTCCCTAAATCAATCTCCGAGTCGAGAATCACTCCACTTAGATTTGAGGATGGAGGGGGTTTCTCCATTAAGGGTTTTAATAATACTAGCACTAATCACCCTGCCACGGTTTTGTGTCATCAGAGATCCCCAGTTAAGACCCTATGTTCTCCACCCCAACCACTGCCCTCTGTTATCCCCCCTATAGGTGACCCTTCTCTCGGGGATAGAAACTTGGAAGAGGGGGAAATTTGTGAGTGGCTCCCCTAGAAAGAACAACCCAGTATGACAAATATGTTTCCATCGTGCTCTCTTACCCCACTAGAGAGAGAGACCTCCTCAAAAACTTCCCCTCTGCGAAATCTCATCATCCCATTGCTATCAGAAGAAAAGGATAATCCTCCCCGAGATCTAGAGAAGGCTTCTTGGCAGTATCAACAATTCTCCCCTGTCTCAAACCTGAAGACCCCTCTAGGAGAAAAGGCTTTCCCTTCTTCACCATGGGTTGACCTTGTCACAACTGTAGTATCTAAGAGTGACTAAGTGTCTAAGGAAGTGGACATCATTGCCAATTTTATAGGGGAAGAAGTAGTAAATGACCTTATGGTTCAATTGGTTGATGAAATCTGTGATGATGAGGAATTGGAAAGACAAAGGGATCTCCTCGTTAATAATCTAGTAAATATTACTAGAGTTAACTTAGAAATAGATGAACTCTTTATAGTATCAGAGAACTTGGAAAATCAGCAACCTAACACCCTAGGCATTCTCTATTTTGTTAAAAGCAAAGACTCTCCGGATTGTACTAAATTCAGTAAAAGAAGGGGCAGGAGATCCCTTGCTGAATTAAGATTGAAGGATGGAGAAGCTAGAGGTCAATCCAAAATATCTACTCTTTTTAATGTAGGGGAGGGGAAGTTCCTCCCCATAGAGCTATGAAAATCATAACGTGGAATGTTAGGGGATTGAATGCCCCTAACAAACAACACATCTTAAAGCATTGTATCTTTGATTCTAAACTTGACTTAATGTTAATTCAAGAAACAAAAATGAATGCATATGAGATTTCCCTCTTTGAGCAAAAACTAGGGGTTAGACAACTAAAACATTCCCCGACCACAAGCACCTTAGGGGGCTTAGCTATCATTTGGGATTCTAGAACCCTTTCATTCACACCATTAAGATTCAGTAGAATTGGATAGGAGGAGATGTAGTAAGCTACAAAAATAACCTTAGATTCAAACTAATTAACGTATATGGCCCCATCCAGAATAAGGATAAGGTGAAGGTGTGGAAGGAACTTGAGTCCTTTCTTAAAAGCTTCCTGAATGACCTAAGTATCATTGGTGGAGATTTCAATGCCATCACTAAGGCATCAGATAAGAGAGGAGGAAGTAGCAAGCTTCCTCCTTCAGCTGTAGATTTCAATCTCTGGATCAATAGGAATTCCCTGCTGGAAATCCAGACGGCAGTGAATGCCTTTACCTGGAACAATAGAAGACCTGGTTTCTATAATATAGTAGAGAAACTTGATAGGTTCTTTATCTATGGAGGGCTCTCAGAGCTAAATTACTCCCTGAAGGCAGAGCCTCTCCCTTTATCAAGATCAGACCATTTCCCACTCCAATTAAATTTATCATCCGACAATGCCCGTAAAAAGTGCCCCTTCAAATTTGAGAATATGTGGTTTAGAGATGACAACTTTCTAAACTTACTTGAGAAATGGTGGAGTAGCTTTATTTTCTCAGGTTCGAAGATGTTTATTGTTGCTAGTAAGTTAAAGCTTATAAAAAGGAAGCTCTTAGAGTGGAATAGGACCAATTTTGGTAACATCTTTGACAAAAAAACCCTAATAAAGAATGATCTCAATATGGTTAACACTGAGGTACTTCAAAAGGGGATGGATGAGCATCTTTTCCTTAAGGAAAAGGTCCTACTCTTAGAGTATGAAAAGATACTTTCTTACGAAGAGATCTTCTGGAAACAAAAATCCAGGGAGACTTGGTTGAATGATGGGGACCGGAACACCGAGTTCTTCCACAATAGCACCAAGAAAAGGAGAGGGGTCAACCAAATTTCTAAGATCATGAACAGCCAAGGATCCATTCTGTCTGAACTAGATAAGGTTGCGTTTGAGGCAGTTAAGTTCTATGAGAATATCTTAAACAATCTTGAAGGCTTTGACCTTAAGGGCCAACTCGATATTATTAAGAATCTCCTGAAACTCATTACCAATGACCACAACCAAACCCTTTTAAAGAAATTCTTAGTGGAGGAGGTTAAATCTGCCATCTTCAAGATGAATCCAGATAAAGCTCCGGGCCTGGATGGCTTCCCCACTAGCTTTTTTCAAAAATGTTGGGGTTTTATGGGAACAGAAATCATGGAGGCCTTGGAGGGGGTAAGGAATTCGGGAAAGATTCTCAAAGAAGTCAACAATACCTTCCTTGCCCTCATTCCAAAAAAAGAAAACTTGGAGAGCTTCAATAACTTCAGACCAATTGCTCTCTGCAACACTCTATATAAACCCTTAACTAAAACCTTAGCAGCTAGACTCCAAAATCTCCTCCCCTTAATTATTAGCGAGGAACAAACTGGCTTCGTAATGGACAAATCAATCTATGATGGGGTGATTATTACCCAAGAAGCCATTCATTCGGTTTAGCTTAACAAATCACCAAGCATGCTAATCAAATTGGACATAAGTAAAGCTTATGATAAAGTTGATTGGCGCTTCCTCTACAAATGCTTGGAGGCCTTTGGCTTTTCCAAAACCTGGATCAACCTTATCTTCGAATGCATATCCACCCCTAGATTCTTGGTTCTGGTTAATGGCTCCCCGGAGGGTTTCTTTAGTAGTTTGAGGGGGCTCAGGCAGGGTGATCCTATGTCCCCTTTCCTTTTCATTATTATGGCTGAAGCCCTAGGTAGATCTATTTTGATGGCCAAAGAGAAGGGGATGATCCAAGGTATTCCCATCACCAGTGGCCTCCCTCCCTTCACCCACCAGCAGTTCGTGGATGACACAATGCTTTTTGGGCAAGGTGACACAGGGGAGGCTCATGCCTTTAAAGACATTCTCAATTCCTACATGATGGCCTTGGGTCAAGAGGTTAATCTAGCTAAGTCTATAGTCTTTTTGTTAAACATAGACCCCCTTTTAGGAAAATAAATCTACAATGTCCTGGAAATTAGTATAGGATCCCTTCCTTGCAAGTATCTAGGCATTCCCCTTGACAGAGGCAGGAGACCCTCTAATTTATGGGACAACTTAGTGGACAAGATCAAGTCTAGAATCAACACTTGGAAAGGGAAATGGCTCTCTTCGGCTGGCAGGGCTACCTTGGTTAGATCAGTCTTATCAGCTATGCCCATTTTCCAGCTTTCCCTCCAACGACTATCTTCTTCCAAACTTGCTGAGATCAATAAGCATCTCGGAACTTTCTTTTGGCAAGGAACTGATAACAACCACAAAATCTCACTCATTTCTTGGGACAAGATATGTACACCCATAGAGGATGGTGGTATTGGCATCAAAAACCTACGAGATCAAGGTAGAGCTTTAGGGGCAAAGCTGGTTTGGAGATTATTCAGATTTCCTCACCTCAAATGGGCAAGATTACTTAACCTCAAGTACCTTAATGGAGATGATCCAACCCAAATCTTCAGAGAGCCCAACCCTCCCAAAGGTTCCTTCCTTTGGAATTTTATGCTTGATTGTTGGAAGATTATCTCTGATAGGCTAACTTGGAACCTGGGGTCTATGGACAAAGCCCTCTTTTGGTCAGATTCTTGGGGAGGGTATAAAGCCATTGAAAACATCCACAACTTTGGGATTACTCGGGCCCTTCTTGAATCACATAGAGGCCCCCTGCTAAATAGTTATCTCTCCCCTTCAAAGGAAGGGGCTGGTTGGTAGTGGATTGAAAGGGATGATGAAGCCATCTCAGAGAGGGACAAGCATAAACTTTTGTCAATTCTTAATTCTAGGAACTTTTCTTAAGTCATGATGAGGACAAGCTTGTATGGGAGGGCTCCTTAAAAGGAGAATACAATTCCAAGGATGGGTACTCTCACATATCCAAAGTAGTTTTAAGACCTAAGGTAGAACTTCCATTGAATCTTTGCTAGGATAGAAATTGTCTGCCTAAGGCAGGTATTTTTTCCTGGCTAGCAATCCAAAGCAAACTCCTCACTACGGACAAATTTAAGTGTATGGGCTATAAGGGTCCTAGTAGATGTCCTCTATGTGAAGCAGAGGAGGAGGACATGAATCATATACTCTTTAACTGTCCCTTTTCTCATCAATGTTGGATCTAGTTCACCAATAAACTTGAATGGTCTACAGCCTTTCCCAATACCATCTTAGGGATGCTTATGGCTTGGCCTCTCCTTAGGCGTGGATGTCTCTTTGAAGGTTTATGGAGAGCTCTCCCATCATCCATAATGTGGGAACTCTGGAAAGAAAGAAATAGGCGCATCTTTAAGAATGAAAAACTAGATGCCTGAAGAATCATCAATAAGATAGAGTCAGCTGTCACCGAGCTTGTGAACAATAGACTCACCTCAGGTTCACTAAAAAATGCTTCTATATCTTATTGGGATGAAAGGATAAAAAAATGATGGAAGGGCTTGTCCTTTCCTCCCTTTGTAGGAGAAGGCCCTTCGGCCAGCCTTCGATCTAGAGCAACATGTAGATGGCAGCCCCCTGGTGAAGGATGGCTGAAGTTAACCTTTGATGGGGCTGCCCGGGGCAACCTAGGGCAAGTTGGGATAGGATGCGTTGTTCATAACTAGGAAGACAAGGAAATAGAATCCCTTGCCTCTCCGACTGACATCAACACAAACAACTGGGTAGAATTGATGGCCCTGGTGGAAGGCTTGCTTTTATGCAGGAAACTTGAAGCTAAATGCTTAGATATTGAGGGAGATTCGGCTATAGTTGTCAATGCTCTAAGAAAAGGAAGCATGCCCAATTGGAAACTTAATACCTTGCTATCAAAGGCTACAGACCTATGCAAAGGTCTTGATAGGTTTACAGTTAATCATATCTATAGGGAAGGTAATAAAAGGGTAGATGAGCTAGCCAACTTGGGGGTTGATGGCATCAAGCTCCTATCTTTGCCAACCTAAGACAAGATCTGTCTTCATAATTTCCTCACATCTTGCATGTTTGGATCTTAGTTACCTTGGTTTAGCTCCATACTCAAACCATCCCTTGAACTTTGCAGTTCAGATAATCATTAATCTTATATATATCTAGGCATATCTAGATAGTTTACATATCCATATTCAGATCTATAAGGAGATTCGGAGCGAACTCAAGCTTTCTCTAATATATATATATATAGATGTATGCATATATATAGTATATATATACATGTATAGATATATATGTGTGTATGTATATACACACAGATACAAACACATACACACATTCATACATAAACACACACACACACACATATATATGTATGTATGTATGTATGTATGGATGTATGCATGCATGAATGTATGTATCTACATACATCCACACATATATTTCTTCAGATACACACACACACACACACACACACACACACACACACATATATATCCCTGAGATAGATATATTTATATATATATATATAAATATATATTCATGTATAAGTTTATATATATATACATATTTATTAAGATATAGACTTATATATATAAACATATATTTTTCAAGCATATTTATGTTTAGATAGGTTTGGATCCCAGCAAGTCTATCTTTAGATTTAGAGTCATCTCTAATTGCTCAAATCCTCCAAACTGCTTACTTTCAAAGCCATTGTTTAAATATTCAATTATTTTTTTAATCCTCTAGGAATATCTCCTTTGACCTCACTCAGATAGGCTCTAAATCGTACAGATACTTTGTGATTTAATTGGCATCATTTTCCTTTCTTACTAGGCTATACCTAAATGTAGCTTTACTGCCATGATGTCATGTCTAGATAAGCTTGAGGATTAGAATAAGACTAATCCATACATTAAATAAGTATAGGTTTATAAACATGATTTCGTATCTCATCTAAGTATATGCGGCATAGATATAAAGCTATTATTATTAATGTAAAGAAGGCCTTCCTCTAAGACTTAAGCCTTCTAGGTATCTGTCGCTATTTTTTCCATTGTTCGAACCCCTATAGTTGGAGAGCTTCAGTTGCCGTATGAAACATTATTGTCAGACATCACACGTCAGCTTCCTTTCTCAATCAAGGCCTTTTGACAGCTCATTGCGAAGTTGAGTTTATGTCTCGACAGTGATGGGACAGCTAAGGTACCCTATGCTTGATGGCTGTAGGGTTAATATTAATGAGCTTATGCCTTGAAATTTACACTCCATGTTTGGTATTTACTCTTTAGTAGTTGCTCATTATGCAGCTTTAAGAGTGTGAGTCCTATTTTGGAATGCTAAGTTTCTTCCTGCTAAGCAACAATGGATACGATGCTTAGGCTTTTGGGGCTGAAACATCAGATGGCCTTCATCGGTGAGATTAAGGACAAAAGGCTGAGAGGTATTCTTGTCCAATAGAACCCTTTGATTTCTGAGCGGTAATGAAATTTCTTGGGAGGGAGTTCATTATGAACAAGGACCGAACCAGAGCAAACTCGGATATTGTTGCAATGTTTCTAGCCCTGGCAATGCATTTTGAGAGGGATAGGGACACGGTGGCGAAATTATGTAAGAAGGTCTTCATTAAAGACATTCTTGGTGAATTGGAATGGGTTATGGTTAATATAGATGAAGAACTTACAGCTCCCAAACCATGGGACTATGATGTCCTTATCAGGAAAAATAACCCAGTCCCTCGCTCCCCTATTCTAGTAATTGACGACCTGGTGGTTTTCGAAGCTCTGCACCCTGTTAGAAGTAGGAATTTCCTATTTCTCTCTTGGGTTTTCCAAGTTAAGAAACCCCCATGAGAGAAGTGGTTGTAGAATTATTTGGAGGCAGAAAATATCACGATCGTCCCTGATCATATGCCTCTCCCTCGTTCCCCTGTTGCCCTCTCAGCAGAATGCACTAGAGAGCTCCGGGCCTCATCCACCCCACAAGCTGAGCAAGAAAGGATGAAGGCCCCTAGAATTTCATTCTTCAAGGACGAGGTCACATTATCAAAAATAATCTTTTTGTTTTAAGTAGTTATAGAATACTTAGAGGCAATACGCTTAACAACCTTTTTATCCTTTTTGAAAAGGAATGCTGCATAGATGATCTTTCAAAACTTTTCCATCTAGACTTGAGATGGTTTTTTCCTCTTGCTATTTTTTGATTTATGAAGACATGAAGCTATTTATCCATAAGAAATATATAGTAGGTGATTATATAAAGGCATAATATGGATCTTTCAATCTCTATTTTTTCTGTAAGAAATCTACTTTCCTGAGTCTTTCTTATGTTTCTAGGTTAAAGGGGGGAAGTGTCAATTATGCTTTGAGGTTGCGTTTATAAGGGTTCTTTGCTTTGATACATGTATTGGTAGTCTCAGTTTCCAGTAGTCATCCTATGGCCCTCATTAGCACAAATCTTGTTCTATAGATATATACTCAGAAATTTCAAAAATACATACATATTTTCATACTTATATATATATATATATATACTCATATTTATACACATATATAGTCATAAAATCATATATATACACACACATATGTATATATATATATATATATATATATATATATATATATATATATAGATATAGATATACAAATATACATACACACACACATATACATATATATATACTCTCGGTTATCTTGCAAGATTATTCATAAGCATCAACCTATATAACTATATTTACATTAAGTGAGGAAAATTTTATGTTCTTGTTTTCTCTAAATATGCAGACTTCGATGCTTACTTCACTCCTCTCCCACATCACATTCTTATATTCTTACCTTTAGTCTTAATAGGGTATCACTCTGGATAATAGATCAGGGTCACTTTTGCAGGAGATATTTTCTCCACTAAATGTTTGATTATACTGGCGTTTTAAAGCTATTTATCAAATCTAGTAAAATAAGATTTTACCTATAGTCAACAATGAATGAGGTAAAATAGTAGTGTGTATCGAATCTTCAAGACAAATGTATATGTAGTCATATTGTAGCATTTTGTTCTGCATACCCAGCAAATTGTATATTTACTTCAGACATTAGCAAAGCACTTGAACGTATGCATTTACTGGTATTCACTCACACTGATGATATATATTTTAGAATGCGTATCTATGAGAGTATTTCTAGTGCCACTAGCCTGTCATATCTTAAGACTATGGTTTAAAGGGAGATAACATGCAAAACTCGGGGTTTGAACAAAAATTTATATCTTGTAGGGTATAATCATACTCCATCATCCTCTCTGCTAGAAATGATGGGGAAAGGGAAGAGAGATTGACTGAATCCCACTTACCTACTTTTGTTATTGTAGTTTGGATCTCATCCTTCTCAAGGAGCACATCTAGGAGCATTAACAAGAGTCGACAAGTCGGAGATCCCTTACCTGATGGAGTCTTGGTTAATCACTCAGTTTTAAGTTTTACATCTCTTATGTATATTCTGTGAGGATAGGTTTCACAAAATAATTTACTACAGAATCTCTCTAGATGGACAGTTAAAATTTCATTTATGATAAAGGATTGATCGATACTAACATATCTGCCTAGTGTTTAAATTACTAACCATGCAGGCCAAACAGTATTTTTTGAGCAATTAAGGGATAGTATTTACAATCAAAGAACATCTTCAGAGCCATGCAAGTGGAAGTTAAGGGACAAATGATTTCTAAAATTCAAAACTTGAAATTTGTAAATTAGGGCTTGTAAGGGAGGGGTAAAATAGAAACATCCCCTCCTAATCACCTTGGCCCAGGGTGGTGTTGTATTAAAATTTGGAATTTTTTGTATTAAGTTAGGACTAGCTGGACTATGGTCCCGGGCAAGGCCGAAGGTTTTCTCGCCTCCACTCTTTCCTACTGGTGCCCGCACGAGTGGAGTAATGTAAATTTCAAAATAATTAATAAAATTCTTGGCCTCGGCCTCTTACCGATAAAAAAAAAACAAAACATATATATATATATATATATATATATATATATTTTGTTGCATAATAAATCTAGGGCAACCTCTATATGCAAAAATATGATGATAGTTTATTTTGGAACATTTTTAACAGAATAGTTAAAGTCATCGGATTAAATTCCATGTATATATTTTCTTTATTTTAAAATACTTGCTGCTAAAATCATCGATAGCTATTTTCTTTAAATTTATTTTCTACAAATATTTAACTGACAGATTTAAATAAATTTATCCAACAACTATATAAATAGGTTTTTTATTTAAAATAGATAGGTCATTTAACTTTAGGCTTGATTTTTTGCAAATAAATAAAATGACAGTTTTTTTTTTTAATAAAATTACACAGCAACTATAGAAATATGAAATTATTTAAATCAATTAGTCCATTTAACTTTAGATTTTATTTTCTGTAATTAAGTAATCTACAGAATTCAATAAATTAAACAACATCTATATAAATGACAAAATTCAATATTTTTAACAGCAAATAAATGTTTTATTATTTAAATATAACCTTAGAGATATGCATAGGAAGTAAACTGATTCTTTTATTTTCAAAATTTACATGCAAAAATAAACTTTCATTTTCAAAAAACTAACATGCATACTATTAATAAATTTTTAGCACTATAGGGTACTAAATTCAAGGTAGACATTCCTTTATATTTTGCAACCAATTAATCCTGAACAAGAATAATGCATATTCTTAGGGTACATTTTAAATACATTATAACTTATCATCACAATGGGTGTAATACCCAACTAGTTCCTCATATTCTATTAAAGAGGGCTTTAATAAAATAAATACATTTTCTTTCCAAAGTAACTACAATATATAGTTTTCAAATCACACTGCTGCAACTTAAAATATAAACCTATACTATTTCTGATTCTTTTTCAGCAACACAAAAGTCCAGCACTTTCTACTTGTCCTTTTTCTTTTCTTTCTTCCAACAACCTGCAATAAATCATAGGATATGACCATGGAGTGCTCACCTCCCAGCCTAGGCTAACCAGTAGCCACCCCCGAGCTTGGAGAACCAAGCCTTAGATAGGTAACACACATGCAAACATAAAAGACAAGGGAAAACACAATCTCAAACACAATCCCAACCCAGGCTACACTACACCACACATTGTGATGTCTTTTCAAGGGTGGTAGTGGACCAAGTACTCTAAGAAGACTGCAAGTATGGAAAAACATATAGCCACCTCATGGCAAACCAAATACATCATAAGTATAACAACCCCACATTCCTTATGCCCCCCAAGGCATTCAAGCCTTATTTCCCTCCTTATGACCCCCAAATGCATGACAAGCCATGCAGCAAGGGTCACATAAAATCCCTTGTGATCACTCTCATAACGAGAGCCTCTCACTTGAGGGTTGCCACTTCTACCACCCACAAGACCATCCTCTCTTCCCAAGAGTAGGAGGCCTTGATTACCCCCAAAGCACATAAATGCATACCAAAAAGTATAACATATAACACATTAATTTTTCAAGGAAAAACATGCAAGAATCTAGCCTTTTTACACAAGTAAAACTTTTCAACTCTATATGCAAAATAAAGCAATACAAGAGAAAATTTGACCAACCTTCAACTGCCCAATGGTATGCTAGAATTGTTTGAGGATGAGCAGCCCAATTCCACAGCACCCTTGCTTCTCTACACTTAGCCAATTCCTAGTTCAAATCTAACTTTCTCTTTCAAAATCCTTGTCTCCAAAAATGGAGAGTGGGTGATTACCCACAAAATCTCTCATTCTTGCTTAAGAAGACCCTAGTGAGAGTTCTCACAAGTTTCTAAAACTGAAAAGGAAAGGTAGGGTAAAATGGAAAAGGGATCTCACATCCAAAAGGAAAGTTTACAACCTAGATGATCCTTCTAAATTCAATATTTGCACAACTTAGAAAAGTCACTTTTTAGAGTGTCTAAAAGGTCACATGGGAGCAGAAACTTGCTTAAAATTACCCCTAACCCTTAGGTATACCTTATGGGCTTAAGAAAACCCTAATAAACTACCCCTAGGAGTCCATTTAACCCTTTTTAAACCCCTCTGAAGTTTATTTTCGGGTCAAACCTAAGTTGACCATCCCAAAGATTCTTTACCCAAGGCATTTATGGAATCATATTAAATTAATTGAAAAAGCTATAGTTAAATAGCTCCCTCCAAGAGACAAATTTACAAACTCAAACATAAATCAAAACTTGTGTCAAGTGACACAAAAAATACTTTTACAAAATTATACATGAAATCTTGTCTCTTGTTGGATTTACACAAATAAACAAAATTCAATTTAATATTCATGCAACAATCACTTTTACGCATAAAATACGATACAAATGGGGTGTTGTCTCTCCAAATAGACAAACCCTAGTTTTACGAACGCACATAGGTCTAGGTTTGGTTCTCCATAATGTTTCCATGGTCACATGGATAATTTTCCTGCGCATCTCAATTACACATTAGTAATTCCAAAAGACCTCATATAATATAAAACACATGCATAAGAATACATGTCAAATACTCTACATACAATTTACATTTGAACAAATCAATATATCTTATATCCAAATAAATCCACATAATCAATTATCATAATCCTCATAATTTTGATCCATACATAAAACATACATCCTATTTCTATCATCATAGTAAAGTCCTGCAAATCCAATAATGACATACATCATCTCAAATTTATCCTATTCTAGACTCATATAGAGTTCTATATCATAAAGCATATAAATGAAGCATCAACATACATCAATGTTATCCAAATCATGCAATCATATAAGTTCTAAATCCAGATATAGCTGACATACATTAGATCAAGATTATCCAATCAGTGGATCTTTTAGGATTTCAAATTCATAACACATCAAAATGTACACCACAAGGTGAAATGATTCTATAACTTGGTTCAATTACTTTTCTCACCAATCTTTCTGTCTAACATAGCCCATCTTATTGAATTATAGCATTTATTAGTAGGGTCAAACATGGTCAACTAAGTTAATCAAAGCTTTGTTGGGGAGGGCCTTACAAACACTCCTAGTTTTTATAGGACCACACAAATGAGTATGCACAAGATCAAGTAAATTATTTGCTATGAAAGATTTACCTTTGAAGGTTGAGGAAGACATTTTGCCCAGTTGACATTCTTTGCACAAAGGATTCTCTAGTTTGTTCAGCACAAGAAATCCTCTAACTGCTTTCATCTTACTGGCCTTCACAATATTATCAAAATTTACATGGCAGAGTCTCCTATGCCATATCTAACTATCATCAAACTTAGCCATTAGACATTGACTGATATTTGTATTTAACGGAAACAAGTTACATTTGGTCTGCATACCGGTGGTCATCAGTTTACCACTCTTTCCTTTTATTTTGCACATTCCATCTTTGAATTCCAGAGTGGTTCCTTTATCATTCAGCTGGGCAACACTCAAAAGGTTATGCCTGAGACCTTCTACCTAATACACATTATCAACACTGTTTTTTCGATTTAGAGAGATGGACCCTTTGCCTTTTACCATATATGGTGCATCATTACCAAATCGGACTACACCTCCATCATACTCTTCCAGAGATAGAAACTTTCTCCGGTCACCAGTCATGTGGTGAGAACATCCACTGTCAATAATCCACTCATTAAAATTATCAAAGTAGGAGACAAGAGCCTTCTTGTCTGACATATCTTCCTTAATGGCTACAAACACTATGTCTTCACTTTCTTCATCTTCTGATTCATCATCAGTGACACCTTCATCAACTGCAACAAGACAGTTTCTCTTATTTCCTCCTTTGAACTTTTTAAACTTCTTTGGTTTGTCCTTATTATCACTGTTAGGACAGTTAACAACAATGTGTCCTATCCTATTGCAAGAAAAATATTTCAAAGGGAGCTTACCTCTATATTTTCCAGTTCCCTTAGGAAGTCTCTTGGCAAGAAGAGCTTCAAATTCCATCAAGATCTCCTCATCATCCATATCTCTGCTTTATCTGGGTTCATAGTTGGTTCCAACTTCTTTTCCCTTTCTAGATGGTGTAGTAGATGCTCTAAAGGCTGATTCAATCTTCTAAACACTACCATCATAACTGTTTAGCTTATATGCGGTCAACTTAGCAATAATGGAGTCAAGGGATACCTTTGTATTGTCAATAGATCTCAACTCGTGAATAGCGGCAACCCTTATTGCATAGACCAGTAGCAAGGATCTCAAAACTTTACTAACAACGGTGGAATCATCCATTATACCTCCTACACTTTTGATGTCTCCAACAATAGTTTTAATTCTTATCCCATATTGTTGAATGGTCTCTCCTTCAACCATCCGCATGTCTTCAAACTTTCCCCTAAGACTTTCTTCCTTAGCTTGCTTCACATGCTCATCACCGCCATAGATAGACTTCAGAGTATCCCATACATCTTTGGGATTGTCTTTATCTTGAACATCCATAAACTCAATATCAGATAGACTGTTGATAAGAGCTTCCATGACTTGCCCATTCTCCTGAATTTCTCTTCTTTGATCATCGATGAGAGTACCGGTACAAACAACATAAGTATTCTCAACATAGTTCCAATGTTGAGCACCCATGATTTTAATGTAAATCTTCATTCTGTGCTTCCATATCTTAAATTTATCTGTTGAACTTAGGACCTTCCCTCTTCATCATTAGAATAGGATTTTTTCCTCAAGCGATTAAACTTAAAAGAGAGAGGACTTGGAGGACCGCTCTAATACCAATTGATGAATAATGATGAACAATAAATACTCAATAGATACTGAGAGGGGGGGTGAATCAGTATAGACAAAAAATTTCTCAACAACTTAAACTGCAAAGACTGCACTAATAGGTAAACAACATCACCTATCTAAATCAAGGCACTACCAGTAAAACACAGTATGACTGCAAAAGACATAAACCGGTTCATCTAGATCATCTTCAGACCTAACATCTCATCTCAATCTTTACCCATATGCTTAAGCAAGTAACACATCAAAAATACAATGACCACTGGATCAGTTAGCATTACCACTTAACAGAAAACACTAAAACATCACATGAAAAAGCATCACACATAACACACCGATTTTTCACATGGAAACCCAACTGTGAAAAACCACATTGGGGATGAGTACCCACAAGTTGTTCTTGAACTCTTCTGAAGTCCACTCTGTTAGGAGCCTAGTCTGGTTAAAGAATTTTACAACAGGTTCTACTAGGAACCGATCCTGCTAGGGATCACCTGGTTAAGGGATGGCTAAATACCCGGTTAGAGGTTAAAACCCTGTTAAAGGTTACCTTGTGAGAAGATTTTAAGAACTCAGTGATTTTGAGCCACCTTGTTAAAGGATTTACAAAAAGCCCGTTAAAGTTATCCAGTTAAGGGATTTTCCAACTATTGAAATGATTAGAAGTCAATAGGTAATACATTGATTTGATAACAACACTCAATGCCAAGACAGATCCATTTCAGTTCCTATACTTCTGCAATCACACTCTACAGATCTCTTACTCACTTCTTTGGTCTGGAAAGAATCACCTCACATACAATCATTTGCCAACAACTTTTCAATAACAAATATCATCGACCTTATAGACAACAATTAGGTTAGTAGTATAAACCCCTAAGCATCTAGGTTATCAATACAGTCGGTCCAATCCTAGCCGTTTAATCACATTGCATAGGATAAAACAATCTTGAACAAATCTCAAGACATTCTCCATCATTTTTTCTTCACTGCTTCTAGAAGCTGATAACCCATCACGCGCTCTCCACTGTTTACCATGATTTTGCACATTCCTGAGGTGGATAGAAATCAATCTTCTTTATGCAAGATCCTCAATAAGATTCTTCACGCACACAAGGCTGACATGGCAACATGATCTTATCTACATTTCAATGCTAACTCATCACAGAATGTCATCGGTTGAATCACACAGACTTGGAATGCATCAATTGGAAACTCTGAAGTTGAGATTACCAACTGGTAGTCATATCAAATGAAACCTCGATACAAACTTTGTATATACCGGTTCACATCCCAACATACCACTTCACTTTCTACATATACTGGTTCATACCATCATACTGGTTCACTTGAACCATCATACCGATTCACTTGCCAGTTCGCTTACTTCAATATACCGGTTCATACTTCAGCATATTGACATCAATGACAACATACAATACCATCATGTCATCATACTCTGCACATATTCCAACAATGGAAGAGATATCATGCTCTTGCTTAGGAGGTGGATGTTGAATGGGACTCTGCTCTTGAGATAAAAGGGGATCATCGTGGATGGAATACCAGAATTTTAGGGGATCATCATAAGATTCTTGATAGGTAGGATCTTGATTAAAAATGGGATTAGATTGGAGAGCCATGATATCTTGATCTTTATTTATGCTAGGACTCATTTCCTTTGAATAAGCTCCTTCTTTTTCAAGCGATAAGGGATGGTTACATGAGTGATCAAAGTTTTAGTTTGGATAGGTTGATGTTGTTGATTTGATGGATACTTCTTTTTTGGATACTCAAGCAAACAAAGTCTAATAGAGGGTTTGTTTGATAGGCCCCTATGACAAAGTACATCAAATGATATGGATAAAGTCTCTTGATATGGGAACTTGATTTGACTAACTTGAATACCTAGCTAGGTATTATTGTCATTGAGATAGTTGGATGATAAACTCTTGATCACTTGGTTTGATACTCCCCTAATCTTGTTGGATGAAAATATTGCCTAAAGATAGTTGAAAACCACCTCAAAAAAAGTGCTTTGTTGGATTTTTTAAATTCTTTTCTCTCTAAGGTTGCTCTTTTGCTCTTTCTTTCAAATTGATTGTTGTATTGGTCGATTTGCAAAATATTTCAATGGTCATAAAAATAAGACATAGCACACATGAAAATAATGATCATCCCTATGCTAAACATTGAGTGTATGTTTTTGTGAGGATATTTTCAAATCCCCAATGTTTCCACTGGTTTGATTTACAATAAAGGACACATCAGATAGACACTTTATTCAAAGGTCATCAACAATATCATAGCCTACTAGTCTCAATACTCCATCACCTCAAACAACCTTGTCACCCCCTAAAGGGCACCTGTTTTTTTGCCTTTTGCCAGAAATTAACCCAAAGTGAATTGCTTCACAGTTGGGTAGTTATCTTGAGAGATATATGGTGAGTAATCTTGGGGGCAGATTCTTCCCCACCCTTGCACTATGATATTGCTAATGTATGGCAACTGACTCAGCTCAAAGCTTCTACTTCTATTGTTCGTAGTAAGGATTTTGTTCAGTGTGATAAATGATAAACTCGATTAAGAGGCTTCCCAACCTTTAGAATAAAATCTTTTCGCATCACAAGGATACTAGGAGAAGGCTATCAAATACACACTTCCGTTGGAGGAGATTTTCATCAGCCTCCACATTTGATTATAGTGGGTTGGTAAACTTGGTGATAAAGTCATTGCCCACTTGGGTCGTACCCTTCACACTAGCCCTTTTGAGGCTTCGGGAAGGTGAACCCTCTAAAGGATTTAATGCTTGAAAGTAAAGAAAGCATAAAAGAGCAGGTTTGACTTTTTTGGTCACCCAATTAAGGGGAGAGCATATACCTACCACTTAAGACAAAGCAATCAAAGTTCTTTTTAACATTTTCAAAGCAATTGTTGGTTGTCCTATTTGGAGATGTTGCTCCAACAAGCATGGTGTTTATTTTAGCCCAACATAGCAAATGATTTTCTAAACTAGGAATTTGAAATCCTGGTCAACAAAATGAAAATCGTTGCAAAAAATAGCTTGCTTTGTAAGAATAGACAAGTTGATTGTTCTTTTTAACTTACAAAAAAAAAAAGATTGATTGTGCTTTTTACCTTTGCAAGAAAATGAAAGATTGTTGTTCTTTTTAGAGCCCAAAATTTGAGGTGTGAATCCCAACTTTGCAAGAAAGTAAATGTTTGATTTGTTGTTCTTTTTACCTTGCAAATATGATTATTTTTAGAGCCCAAAAACAAGTGAGGTACTTTTTAGAAAACCAGATTGGAAAATGAAGTTCTTTTTACCCAAAAGGAAATATGAATTCTTTTTAACCAACTTTAAAAAATCTAGAAAAGAAATCACTAAATCCTAACTTAACTCCTTCAAATCTGCAAGAAACTGTTAGAAACCTATAATAAAAAAGAAGTTAGTGAAAATCCAAAACCTTAGGTGGGCTTCCACAAGCCTAATTTCAAATTGTGGTTACAAATTTTTCACTCCTGATTCTGAAATGCCCTGAAATTTGACTAAATCTAAAATTTGGAGGATCTTCCAAAAACTAGATTTTGCATTATAACTCCTAGAGGTCTGAAACCCCTCTCAAACATCTTTACAATATATATGGAATATAACTTAAAGTATAAGTTCTTATACTTAAATTTTATATTCCATATATATCACTCTTGCACAAGCCTAATTTCAAGATTTGATTAAAAATTTTGCACTCTGTTTCAAATGCGTTATCTTAGAGAACATATGCGCTAAAATAATTGTCAAATATGCTAAACCATCTATCAAATGTGCTAACCTGCATTAGAAAAGTGCTAACTTATGTTCAGAAGCGCTAACGTACGATGAAAATGTGCTAACCTATGATGTAAATGCGCTAACCTATGATGCAAATGCGTAGATTTTTCATACAAAAGTGCTATCCAACATGACATATGCGCTAACCTGTGATGCAAATACGCTAACCTATCAAATAAAAGCGTTGTCAGAATTCACACATGCATGAATTTGCATTACAAATGCATTATTTTTACTTTTGCAAGATTTTTAAAGGTATATGCGAGGTCCATGAGCCCCACAGTGGGTGCCAGAATGTGTCGACTTGAATTTCATCTTCAAAATGCTACTTGCAACAAGTTAGTTTCACAAAATACAAATGGAAATACTACAGGAAATCCAAACTCAACCAATAAAACTACATGAAATATATATGAAATAAAAATACTAATATTACCTTCATGGTTTGTCTCATTGTGTCCTAGCTCCATTGTTCCTGGTTGTAGATGATATGCTCTCAGACAATGCACTGATAGCTTCCAAGATAGCATATGAAGAATGGACTGATAACTAATAGTTAACAAATGCTATGATATGCAATACTACATGATTATGCTAAAATGATTATGCTAAATGATAATTTCTATTTGCTTCAAGGTTTAAAACTTACGGATGCATGTTTTACAAATGATTTGCTTGAAAATGCACTTGAAGTCTAACTCTCTCTCAACTGAAGCTCTTGTTTTTATAGACCTTGAGAGGATGAGATGATGTGGCTTAGATCAATGGTCATGATCAGATCTGTAGATTTGGATGGATGTGAGCAAAGGTGAAGGTTGAGAGAAAGGGGGAAGGAGAAGACAAGTGTTACTCATCTCACCTTGACTGGGTTGCTGACTAAGGGAATTTAGGGATGGTTGGAGAAGATTTAGGTATGATAGGACAAGTGGACTCAAGTCCTTCCTAAGATGTAGGGAGTGTTGGAGATAATATAGGAAATGTTAATGAAATATTTGTACGTACACCATATTCATTAAATTTGGAAGTTGGAGATAAATTATGAATGAATATTTAAGAAATATTAATTTCCTTAGTCACATGTTTGATGAGTTGGCAAAGGGAAGATGAAGTGGAGATGGAAGGTGAGTTGGAAAAGGGATTTAAATAATTTAGAAATTATTTAATATTTGAGACTATAGGATAGGAGAATAACTATTAAATATTGGATATTTAATTGATTGGAGGAGATAATTAAATATTACATATTAAATTAAATTGGTTAAAAGGATAATTAAATATTAGATATTTAAGTAATTAGAAGAATACGATAGATGAATTAATTAATAAAATATTATTTAATAGAAAGACACGAAAATGAATTAAATAAATTAATATTTTCAAATTAACTATTTAATAGAAGAATAATCATTAAATAAATATGAAATATTTATTTAATCACTCATAGCCATTTTTATGTGTATACACAAATCAATTAAGTCGATAACACAACAAAAACTTAATTCTCTCATAGAGATTACAAACAAGTTAGTTCAAGTATGACCATTGGATTACATAGCAATCTTTGCACATCAATAAAGAAAACCTCAATTGCTCCTTGATCACAGCTTCATCAAACTCAGTAACTCATCACGCGCTTTGCATTACATGCAATATACATGCTCATTCCCTAGACAAAAATCGTTTCATCAATGTGCCAAAATCACTTTGAAACTATCTTCATACAATAATCATACGTGTCATAATCATTACCGCTCATTATCAGATCATAAACCAATATAATCAATTCACCAAACTTAATCGGTTTAGGGTTTATCAAATCAATAGGTAGGGTTTACCAGTTCACTCCATAAACTCTTCCTACCGGTTATAGTTTCCTTCACTAGCTCTTCCTATCGGTTACAAAACATCATTACAACAATATCATTATTGGTTAATTAACATCAATGGCAACATAACATATCATTAATGCAATCTTCATGCAAATGCCAACAGTGACTTGTGTCACTAATAGGAGAGGTCCTCTTGATAGTGTATGAGCAACACTCCAAGTGCTTTATAGGTGCAATGACTAGGTCACTGATAGGATAGGTTGAGATGAACCTTTCCGTGTTGCTAAGAGTTTAAGATCAAAACTCTTAAAATGATAGTGTTACTGGCGTCACTAATATGGGTCACTGAATCGATATGGGATAACTTGATTTCGATATGGAGTCATGATGGGTTTTTGATTTGATATGGGTTCATTTGATTTTGATATAAATCATTGATGTCAATATGGGTCGCTTGAATTGATATGAGTCATTGAGTCATTGATATAGGTCAATTGATGTTATAGGATAAGATGAACTGACTGGTATTAGGTAACGTGACTTGTGTCACTGATAGGAGAGGTTGGTTTGATAGTTGATAGGATAGGCTAAGATGAATCCACTTGATTGATGAAGAGTTTATTATTGAAACTCTTGATTGATAGTGTGTTGAACATCACTGATAGGAGCTTAATAAGATTGTTTAAGATCTCCCATTAAGCAAATAGAAGATTGTTTCATTGACACATGTTGATTGATCAATTTTATAGATAGAACTAATATGGTGTTTGATATTATGATGTAGGCTCAACGTGGGGTATTGATTCTTTGTGAGTGATACCCAAAGACATTGGCCATGTAGGGAGCTTTGATGGATGATGACAAGGTTGTTATTTCCACGTGTGGTTTATCTCATATCATATACATACCTTCGTATCAGAAGAACAAGTCTCTACTAGAGAGATCACTGTGACACCAAAAGACGTCTATAGGATCTTGCAGATTTTGATTACCGGTGAGATAGTTCAGTATGATGTGGAGGAAAAAGGAAGGACTACTGCATTATGGAAGGGGTTTGTTGATTCATAGCTCAGTAGTTATTTAGTGGCATGGTAGGACATGGTAGACCAATATGCCCCACTGCCATCTATATTAGCAGGTTTCATCAGTGGCTTCCTCTGTCCAAATAGGAGTGTTGGAGATGTTGGATATGGTTGTTCATTGTTGCTACTAGGATATGTTGTTTTCATTTATGTCAACATATTCCTATGATTTATTCCAGTGAGTTTGGGAATATCTTATGATCCAGTTTTACAGTTTGGTTTTGTTGATCACTGTTTTGCAGAATCTAGTATTTCCTCTGGTATATTCCAATGTGATTAGATCTTGTGTCGAGGTTTTGGGATATTGTTTGGGATGATCTTGTGTATCTTCATTTCAGATGGTTCATGATTTGGTGCTCTGCAAGTTATCTTTCCTCGTGACAGTTGCTGATTGGTTGTGTTATTGAGCTTCTAGACGTTGACCAATGAAGATTTGAAAAGAGGAGTCGGTGCAACTATTCTAGATGATTCTAACATGCTTGTTGGTGTTTCCTAGTTTTTTCCTATTTGTTTTGGCAATATGCATTCATCGTTGTGTGATTTTTTTGTGGTTTTTGTCAATCGGTGATGATTTTCATGTTATGTGGTATTTTTGATGGTGTAGCGTGTTGCGGTTGATCTTGGCATGATTTCCAGTGGATGTGATCATTTGGGAATTTGAATTAGGTCCATGCTATGTAGTGTAAATTATTATATTGGTTTGGTGGTTGATCTGTGTACCATATAATGTAATTTTGTGAGTTGAGGGTTGAGGGTTTAGTCGACCTTGTTACCAAGGTTGATGAATTGTATATTTAGGTGAGTTATTCGCTTAGTTTTGGTGTCAATATTGTGTCTACATTATCAGAGAGAGGTGAATGTGCAAACAAGATATTTATCATTCAGTGAAGCATTGAGAAGAGATTGGTGTTGCAGGGCAGACGGTTGTGCTTAACCAGAATTGTCATCAAGCATTTGTAGATGCTATCATTGCAGTTCATTTCTTTCGGATTGTAGTCTGAATCATATTGTAAGTCAATGAGACTTCCCTGAGGGTTGTAGCCTTCTTGGAAAATATCCTTTGAGTAGTGAGCTCTAGGCTATGTGCCTAAATGCATGTGCATTCCCCATTATAATATTGTTCACATACTACTGCAAAGTATCACCTTACTATGGGTAGGTTCCCACCGTGGTTTTTACCTTAACCAGGTTTTCCACGTAAAAATTCTTGGTGTTGTGTGTTGTGTTGTTAATTTTCTTATTTGTTTATTGTTGCAGTTTATCATTTTATGTTTTGGATTTTAATTTTATTTATCCAATGACTACTGATTCACCCCCCCTTTAGTATTCCTTCTTGATTGTTGCTAACAATTGATATTAGAGCTAGATCCTCTAGTAGAAGCTTAATCGCTTGAGGAGATCCAGTATGGCAGCTCAAGGTATTCTTTTTAAGGATAGTCTGAGGTTTGATGGAAGTAACTATATAGTATGGAAGAGCCGGATGGAGGTATACTTGAAATGTCTTGAAGAGGATTACTAGAAGATTATTAAGAATGTCTATTTTGTTCCTCGGAATGGACCATCTACTCCTGATGAGGTTAAGGAAGCATTTCTTAGTGCCCCGATTGATTCTAAAATGACAAATATTATGGGACTTCAAACCGCACATGAGATTTGGGAGAAGCTTGAGATCCTGTAGGAAGGTGATAGTCAAGTGAAAGTTACTAATTTGCATAGTTTGAAAGGAAAGTATAAGACATTGAAGAAGGGAGATGATGCGAACATACATTCATACATGGCTAAGGTGAATGAACTTGTCCTTGGTATTAGATGTGTCAGTGGAAAGATTGAGGAAGACGAGATTGTTGCTAAGGTGATGAGATCTTTGCCTCCTTCTTATAAACATAAGGTTGCCGCTATTGATGAGATCCTGAGTGTGACTACAGTAACAAGAGATTTGTTGGTTGGAAAACTTGTTGCATTTGAGTTGAGCAAATTTGGAGAATCACATGGAAAGTTTGAGATTGCATTTAGAGCATCAACATCTGTATCCGATAAGCAGAAATATGATCCTGATGAGTGAAGGATATCCATATATGAAAGAGAAAGAAGAGAAATAGTAGAGCAAGAAAGAGAGCTTGATGAGTTTGAAGCATTTATTGCTTGGAGATTGCCTAAAGATGCCAATAAGTATGATGGAAAGTTGTCCTTGAAATGTTTTTCTTGCAATAAGATAGGACATTTTTCTTCAAGATTCTCAAAGAGAATGGCTAAGTATGATAGACAGGACATTTTTCTTCAAGATTCTCAAAGAGAATGGCTAAGTATGATAGACATGATAAGTTTGATAAGCATGATAGAAATGATAGATATGAGAAGCATGAAAAATATGATAAGCCTTATAAGTCTAATCAAAAGTTTAGGAACTAGAAGAACTGTTATTATACTACAGATGAAGGTGTTACAGATGATGAATCAGAACAAGATTAAGTTTTCTTTATTTTCATTAAAGAAGATAAACCTGTACCTATTAGTTCCACTAGCTGTTATGTTGAGGATAAAGCTTTGGTTTCTAAGGTAGAAGAAAAGGGTGAATGGGTGATTGACAACGGTTGTTCACATCATATGGCCAGTGATAAAAGAAAATTTGTAAGCATGGAAATGTATGATGGTGGAATAGTTAGATTTGGTGATGATAAAGCCTGTGTGATGCATGGGAGAGGTTTTATTTCTTTTGATGGTAAGCATAACATTAATGATGTCTTGTATGTTGAAGGTTTGAGGCATAATATTTTGAGTTTTAGCTCCTATTAAGCCTGAAGAGCCTATGCAGAATGATCCAGTAGAGATTGTTAATTCGGATGTTGTTTTTGCCATTGAAGATGATCAGAAACCTGAGGATTAGAACAAACATAAAACTTTGAGGTATGTAAAATTGAATCAATCTGAGAATCAGATTATTGGTGATAATAATAAAGGTGTGATGACTAGAGTAAGGCTAGTTGTAGAAGAAGTATGTTTGATTTCTAAAGTTGAAGCTAAAGATGTTGAAGCCTGTAAAGATGAAAACTGGATAAGAGCCATGGAGGAAGAGTTAGATCAGATTGAAAAGAACAACACTTGGGAACTTGTGCCTAGATCTTTGGGAATTTGAATTAGGTCCATGCTATGTAATGTAAATCATTATATTAGTTTGGTATTTGATCTTTGTATTGTATAATGTAATTTTGTGAGTTGAGGGTTGAGGATTTAGCCGACCTTGTTACCAAGGTTGATGAATTGTATATATAGGTGAGTTACTCACTTAGTTTTAGTGTCACTATTGTGTCTACATTATCAGAGAGAGGTGAATGTGTGAACAAGAGATTTATCATTTAGTGAAGTATTGAGGTGAGATTGGTGTTGCAGGGCAGACAATTGTGCTTAACTAGAATTGTCATCAGGCATTTGTAGATTCTATCATTGCAATTTATTTCTTCTAGATTGTAGTCTGAAACATATTGTAAGTCAGTGAGACTTCCCTGAGGGTTGTAGCCTTCCAGACAAATATCTTTTAAGTAGTGAGCTTTAGGCAATGTGCCTGAATGCATGTGCATTCCCCATTGTAATATTTTTCACTACAAAGTATCATCTTACCATGGGTAGGTTCCCACCGTGGTTTTTCCCTTAACCGGGTTTTCCACGTTAAAAATCTTGGTGTTGTGTGTTGTGTTGTTAATTTTCTTATCTGTTTATTGTTGCAGTTTATCAGTTTATGTTTTGAGGTTTAATTTTCTTTATCCGATGAAGACTGATTCACCCCCTCCTCTTAGTCTTCCTTCTTGATTGTTGCTAACAAGGAGGTCTCATGAATTTTCAGCTGGATGGGGTTAGATATTGCAATAGATGATTAGACAAAGGACCCAATATGCATGGGGTATCTATGTTTTGGCCCATTTGTACCACAAGCTACACCAGGCTATTTATGATGAGAGTGTTGGCTTAGCAGTAGGGGTCACACTTCTACAATTCTGGGCATTGGAGCACATAGCAATGACCCGCCTAGTGGTGGAGAGATCATAACCAACGGGGTTACCTTATTTATTTATGTACCAACAAGTAGCTTCCCAGCCCATGCTTGGGAAGCAGGATTATTGGAGATGGATAATAGATGACATGGATTTGGTGATCTAGTGACCATACATGGATTTTTAGGCATGAGCCGAGGATATGATAGAGATCCCAATGTTATTGAGAGATTCATTTTGACACAAGTGTACTAGCAATTTGGTCGTACCCAGTGGATGCCTCAGGGTGCAGCAATATATGCCTAAGTGCACAAGGAGAGAGTGTTGGCATTGCATGAAGATTGCATTGATGAAGTATAGCGTTATCATTTATGTCAATAGTAATCGGTAATGGAGTTGTATTGCAACTAATAGTGATGTAGTAATGCAACCGGTAGTTGAGTAGTGAAGGAAATCGGTATTGGTATTTGAAGTAGAGTGATCAACCGGTAATTTGAAATGAGCTATTACTGATGTTAGTAAAGAGGTTTAATGTTTTGGCTAAATGGTATGTGAGTTTCATATTTGTCACATTGTATCATTGTTGTTTTGATCAACCGGTAAATTTTGACAATGCAGTAATAGTTTTAGATACAGTATCCAAACTAGTTAGTTTTGCAAGTTGTTTATGAGCTGGGATTAAGATTGGTGAAATTTTAGTTTGTTTTCTATCTACTGATTCACCCCCCCGCCCTCATTATTTGACCAGATCCTTATTGTTTCATCATATTATCAATTGGTATCAGAGCATTTTAGTCCTCTTGTGTTTAAGCCTAATAGCTTGAGGAAAAGATCTAGGAGAACATGATGAAAGAAGGTCTGAAGTTCAATAGGGAAAACTACAGAATCTAAAGTGATAGGATAAAGATCTATATCAAGAGCTTAGGAAGTTAATATTGAAAACATGTCATTACTAAATATAACTTTCCTAATGGGATTTTGTCAAATGATCAAAAGGAGCAATAGGAGAACAATCAAGCATTGGAGGCCATTATCAATTCCTTGTGCGATTTAGAGTATGTTGATGTTCATGGATTGGAGACTTCATATGAAGTGTGGAAGGAACTTGAGGATATCTATAGTGGTGATGAGCATGTGAAGATTGCCAAAGAAGAGAGTCTGAGAGTTAAATTTAATGATATGCGGATGGCTAAAGGAGAAAACATTCAACACTATGGTCAGAGGATCAAGAGATAGTCAGACAAATCAAAAGTGTTGGTGGTACAATGGAGGATACCACAGTGGTTAGCAATGTGTTGAGAACCCTTCTACCAGTCTATGCTATCTGAGTTGCAGCCATTCAGAACTCAAGTCTATTGATAAAACAAAGGTAACTCTTGACTCCATCATTGGTAAATTAACTGCATTTTAATTAAATGGTTTTGATAGAAGTGTTCAGAGATCGGAATCTGCATTTAGAGCCTTAGTTTCAAACCCACCAGTAAGGAAAAGCAGAGAAGCTAGTCACAGTCACGAGTCTAGATCTAGCAGAGAGGTAGATGATGAAGATAGTCTGATTGAGCTTGAAGCATTTTTGGCCAAGCGGTTACCCAGAGGTATCAATAAGTACATAGGTAAATTACCTTTGAAGTGTTTTGCATGTAACCAGATTGGACATATTGCTGCTAACTGTCCAAATGGAGATAATGAGCAAAAATGTGAGAAGTATAAGAAGTACAAAGGCAAAGGTAAAAGAGATTGTCTCATTGCAGTGGATGGAGGAATTGCAGATGAGGAATCTGAAGAAGATGCAAATCGGGACATTGTCTTTGTTGCTATTAAAGAAGAGACATCAAATTAGAAGGCATTAGTCTCTCGCATGGATAGTTTTGACGATTGGATTATAGACAGTGGTTGTTCACACCACATGACCGGTGACCAGAGTAAGTTTCTTACTTCGAGAGAGTTTAATGGAGGTGTTGTGAGATTTGGAAATGACTCACCCTGCATGGTGAAAGAAAAGGGTCCATCTCTTTGAATGGAAAGAGCAGTGCAGATGATGTCTACTGGGTGTAAGGACTGAAACACAATCTTTTGAGTGTAGCTCAACTTAATGACAAAGGTTACTACTGGAATTAAAGAATGGAGTCTGCAAGATTTATGGAAGCAAAGGTGAACCAATTACAACCGACAAGCAGACTAGAGGTAACTTATTTCATTTAAGTTCTAAAGTCAACAATTGTTTAATTGCAAAAGTAGATGATAGTTGGCATTGGCATCGGACATTTTGTCATATAAATTTTGATAACATTGTAAAAGTCAGTAAGTCCAAATCGGTAAGAGGTTTTCCTCAGTTGGACAAACCAGTAAATTATTTGTGCAAGGAATGTCAGTTAAGGAAGATGACATCCTCAACTTTCAAGATAAAATCTTTCTTAGCAGAACATTTGCTAGACTTGGTTCATACCGACCTTTGTGGACCAATGAGGACTAGGAGTATTCAATGTGATCGGTATTTCATGATTTTTACTAATGATTGCTCAAGGATGATGTGGGTCACATTCTTGAAAGATAAGACAATCATTTAGCAAGTTTAAGGCATTTAGAGCCTTAGTTGAAAATGGAAGTGGAAAGAAAATAAAGTGCTTAAGAACTGATCAAGGTGGTGAATTTACTTCTGATGAATTCACTAGTTACTGTGAAGACAATAGAATTAAGAGGCAACTTTCTACACCTAAGACATCACAATAGAATGGTATTGCAGAAAGCAATAACCGGTCAGTTGTTGAAGCTATTAGGACTATGCTAATACAAGGAGGTGTAGCTAAGACATTCTGGAGAGAAGCTGTCAACACAGTTGTTTACACAATGAATCAGATGCTAGTTAAAAGAGGTAAGGATAAAACTCCCTATGAGTAGTAGTATGGTAGATCACGTAATGTCAGTTATTTTAAGATTTTTGGTAGCAGATGTTTTATCAAAATAGGTGACTATGTTCATAAGTTTGATGCCAAGAGTGATGAAGGCATATTTCTTGGTTTCTCCAACAAGAGAAAAGCTTACAAGTGTTACAACAATCAGACCAAGAAGATCATTGAAAGTGTAAATGTCCGAGTTGACGAGTTCCCTAAGAAATTGGGAGAAACCAGTAAGGAGAAGGAGGAAGAAGAACCTTACATACTATTTTTGGAACTAGAACTAGTGAAGCCAGAAGTTGGAGAACAGAACAAAGAAGCCCCAATTCAATCAGAATAGGGAGGTCTAGCAGAAGAAGAAGAAAGTGAAGAAGAAGAAGAACCTAGAAATCAAGATCATGTCATTCCAAGATATGTTAGACTTAATCATAGCCCCGATCAAATTATTGGTGACATGAATCTAGGTGTGCCAACAAGAACAAGGCTTAGAGAGAACTCTTGTATTATTTCTACCATTGAGCCTAGAGATGCAAAGGAAGAATTTGCAGATGGAGACTGGATCAAGGCTATGAAAGAAGAACTTGACCAGATAGAGAAGAACATTACTTGGTCATTGGTACCCAAACCGAAGAATAAAAATATAATACACAAAAAATGGGTATTAAGGAATAAACTAAATGAAGATGGAGTAGTAGTCATAAATAAAGCCAGACTGGTATGCAAAGGATATGCACAAGAAGAAGGAGAAGACTATGGTGAGACATTTGCACCAGTTGCAAGATTGGAAGGAGTTATAACTCTACTTATATTTGTAGCATATAGAAGATTCAAAGTATATCAGATGGATGTGAAGTCAACATTCCTAAATAGAATATTGGAAGAGGAAGTCTACATTGAACAACTGAATGGTTATGCTTTAACTGTAGAAAAGGATATGGTGTACAAATTACATAAGGCATTATATGGACTGAAGCAAGCACCTAGAACATGGTATGAAAGATTGCACTCTCACTTGGTGAAGATAGGTTTTCGGAGAACCAATGAAGACAGTAACATATATCTCAAGTCAGAAGGTGACAAGATACTGGTAAGTGAGGTATTTGTTGATAATATTATTTTTGGAGGAAATGATGATATGTGTCATGACTTTTCTAGTGAAATGAAGAATGAGTTTGAGATGTCACTGGAGCATGTATCTACCAAGGAACAACTAGCGGGTATCTTTACTGAACCTTTACCTAAGGCTACTTTTGAGTATCTTAGGGGTAAGTTAGGGGTTTTTACCCCTGAATGAGGTCAATTAAGAAGAAGTGGAAGACATCAGTCCCAGAGCATATTAAAAATCTTGAAGCAGGATTGGTGTAGAGTGGAGCTACTCCACAGGGAGAGAAGCTTGTTGCAGATTGGTGAAGCATCAAATGGTTAACCTTCAACACTTTGGCATTATTGTCAAAGGGGGAGAAGAACTATATATGATTGATAACCAGTTACCAGCTAAAGAAATGTAATATAGCTAAGGAGAGTACATGAAAAATGTAAACTAGGATTCCTATGCATGTGTATGTGCATTACTCTTAATCATCACAATCAAAGGGTATTGATATTTGTATTGCTATCAATGCCAAAGGGGGAGATTGTTGGCATTGCATGAAGATTGCATTGATGAAGTATAGTGTTGTCATTGATGTCAATAGTAATTGGTAATGGAGTTGTATTGAAACTGATAGTGATGTAGTAATGCAACCGGTAGTTGAGCAATGAAGGAAACCGGTATTGGTATTTGAAGCAGAGTGATCAACCGATAACCCTAACTAGTTGATATGCCAAACCCCAACCGATGGAGCTTGGTGAATTGGTTATCTTGATCTATGATTGAATGGTGATTAGAGATGAATATGCCACCTATGCATGATGTACATGATGAGTTTCAAAGTAGTTCTGGTGTGTGAAGATAACTGTTTATCTTGGGAATGAGAATATTGCATATAATGAAGTGATAATCGTGTGATGAGTTACAGGATTCAATGTGCGGTGATCCAAGAGTGGCTCAAATTATCTAGAACAATGTGTAGTTGATTGCTATGTAATCCAACAGTTATGAATGAACCAATTTGTTTGTAAGCTCTATGAGATATGTAGGTTTTGTGATGTGTTATCAACCTATTGTATTTTCTTTTAAGGTCGATGAGTTGTTTTGCAATTGTGTTGGCAATTTGGTTAAGTGTGGTAGTGTGACTATTGCAGAACCAAAAGGAGTGTCTACAGAATGATTTGAAGGTAGATAGGAGCATAAGATGATCTGAAGAAGCAAGATAGTGCTATTACCAAATCAACAAAGACCTTGTTGTTCTCTAACCATTACAACAGTTAAATCCCTTAACCGGGTAAGCTTCAATAGGCTTGGTGTTGTCTAAATCCTCTAACTAGGTGATCCACTAGTTTGGATTTGAAATCCTCTACCGAGGTTACTCCTAAAAGGGTATTGCCTTTAATAGGGTATTATAGTCAATCCCTTAACTGGGTGGTCCCTAACCGGATATGTTCTTAATAGGACATTATTATCTAAAGCTTTTAACAAGGCTTGGCTCCTAATAGGGAGAACTTAAGAAGAGTTCAAAATAGTTGTGGGTATTCATCCCCACTGTGGTTTTTCCCATTTGGATTTCTATGTGAAAATAATTGTGTCAAGTGGTGAATGATTTTGTGGATATGTTTTGATATGGTTGATATGATTAACTAGTAAAGCCGCTTAGATATGATTAGATGACCGGAAGCAATATGAAATGAGCTATTACTGATGCTAGTAAAGAGGTTTTATGTTTTGGTTACATGGTATGTGAGTTTCAGATTTATTACATTGTATCATTATTGTTTTGGTCAACCGGTAAAGTTGGACAGTGCAGTAATAGTTTTAGATACAGTATCCAAACCAGTTAGTTTTGCAAGTTGTTTATGAATTGGGATTAAGATTGGTGAAAGTTTAGTTTGTTTTATACCTACTGATTCACCCCCCCCTCTCAGTAGTTGATCGGATGCTTATTGTTGCATCATATTATCAGAGACTAGAGTGGGGTCCTACACTAGATTGTGATATAGCATGGGCAGAGTTTGAGGCACTTCCACGGGTATGGTGAGAGATTCGGATAGGGCTGGAAGATGCAGGTATGACTAAGAAGTATGCATATTATTTTGTGGAGCATCCCTTTCGACGAATGATAGGACCTGGGGAGCCAATACTACCCTTGGAGGAGGTAGATGATGATGATGATGATGAGCGAGGGTTTGGAGGTCAGTGAGGGCGGGGGAGAGGGAGAGGTAGGAGAGGTGGTGGTGTGGGAAGAGCTTGAGGTCAGATTGGCTGAGGTGGAGAGGGTGGGTGAGGTGATGATGGAGGAGGAGAAGGAGGTGATATAGGATGAGGTCATCAGGTTATTGGTAGAGGAGGAGGATGGCGAGAGGATATTCATCATGGAGGGCCTTTGCAACTAGAGTATGTGGTAGGGGGAGTCGGGGGAGGAGGATGGTTTGTATGAGGAGATTGAGTCAAAGGAGTCAGGGGAGGAGGTGATGGGTGGGATGGGTGGTATGGATGAGGAGGAGGAGGAGGATTTATAGCCCTTGATCAGGAAGAGGAGAGTAGATATGCCTCCACCTGCTGCCCTAGTATAGGTTATGGTAGTGTAGGTTGGTTGGGATACATAACTGCCCATAGTTCAGATTACTGTGCCCCCTCACCAGCAGCAGGCATAGATAGTTGCTCTTTAGTTCATGGTGCAACACTTATAGACACAGTTAGTTTAGGTATAGGGATGGCTAGCGTGGTTATGGGTTGTATAGGGTCAACTAGTGTAGGCATAGGCACAAATTTATTAGTTGCAGTGGCAGGTTTCTCAACTATAGGGATAGGTCACTCAGTTGGCAGTTGAGCGCGATAGAGAGATAGAGCGACGGGGCCGCGCAGAGAAGCTTGCACAAATGATCCAATAGACCATTGCCTGAGGTTTGATTAGTGATACTATTAGGGATCTTATGCAGCAGTCAGAGAGGTTCGAGCACTATAGGACCTTGTATCATCAAGTCGTGCCACCAGAGCGATGAGCACCCTCGTTTGTACCTAGCTCACAGCGTGGGGGTTCTTAGAGATAGGAGGGCAGCCAGGGAGTTATGGGGACTAGGAGAGATCCCAGAGGTGATGGTACAGGTGCAGGTCCTACAAGTGTAGGTGATCCCAGTGCCTTCCCGACAGATTCAGGTTGCAACCACTCTTAGGTTGTCTCTGATGATGTATTTTTCTCATATGAATGATACGATGTACAATTTGATATTCTTCATTAGATATGATGTACCTATTGATGTATATTGATCTTTGGATAGTGATAATCCCGAGCCCTTTTTGATGCACATTTATTGTTTGATATGATACTCAGGGATATTTGGACATTATTCTTTTTATTGATGTATCTTGACATGTATCAGTGCTTTCCTTTGGATCGTCATGGGTCACACATGCATGATGATATGATACTGACATGCTTACATATGATATGGATGCATTTATTTTGATGATCTAGATGCTTTGATATGCAAATGTACATGATTTTGTTGTGATGATTTATTTTTATGTGATGTGTGTGATGATGTCATTTGTTTGGATGAGATGATCTATATGTTTTGGAGGTGATATATTCCTATAAGATGATTGCTTATTTGAGATGTTTATAATATGCAAATGATAATGTAGATGTGTATATGTGATGACTAAAGGTTATATTATGAAATGCATATGTGATGTTGATATGGTGAATGTTTTAAATGATATGATAAATGATTTTGATATGGTACTAAATGATAATGATTTTAAATGAAATGATGCTAAATGATCAATGATATGAGACTAATGTAAAGGCTAAAATGATATGATAATGAAGATTAAACTAATGTAATATTAAAATGATATGATAATGAAACTAAATGTGATGATATGAGATGATAATGAAACTAAATGTAATGGTATGAGATTAAAATGTAACTAAATGATGCAACTAAATCTAATGATATGAAATGATAATGCAACTAAATGCAACTTTTTAAATTATATGAAGAATGATCATGCACCTAAATGCAAATTTTTAAATGATATGAAAATGAGAATGACATGTGTCTTGAAAATGAGATGTAGAATGACACTAGTGAAACATTTAAATGAGATGAATTGATCAATGATATGCAGCTAAGTGGTAATGACTAATTAATGTGACTAAATGATCCCTCATTGCTGATATAGTCATCTTTTTTATCAAATTTTATTGTTCTTCCTTTTTTGTCATCATTGAGCCTTTGATATGTTGAAATTTGATACAAGCATCATGGTATAATTGAACCATAATGACCTGAGTATAACTTACATGGAGTTTGATATTTCAAGATGACACAAGCATCGAGATATAATTGAACCAAGACAACCTGAGTGTTGCTTACGTAAAAACTGACAAGAGTTAACCTTTATCCTATACAAATCCGAAATGTCCTTAGTGATATGTTACCTGATCATGTTGTGAGACAAACTTGCATAGTAAAAGGCTTTGCTCACAAATAGAAGACAAAGAAAATATCACACTCCTCCCTTGTGTCTCTAGTTTCAAGAAATTTTTTAGTTGCTCAAGAGATATGATATCAAAAATAAAAAACAACCATAGGTAAACTTTCATGCTACTTTATGTATTTTGTCAGATAAAAAATCTTGCAAGTAGATCTTTGTTTAGTTTGTTCAGTACCTGGTTTTAAGGTCTATCATTGATAGTTGTGATTTTTGTTTTTGTTCAAAATGTCTTCGTTTTGATGGTTATTTGCTTTGTTTAAACCTTTTAAAAGGCGAGGTACCCCCAGTTATAGTCAAGATTTTGTCCCTAGATATGAACACTTATTTCGATGTGGATACATATATTGATCACCAATCCATGGTAATATATGATGCAGATAATTGTTTGGATAATCAAAGATAATGACTACGCTAATTGTGTCCAAGATTGTGTTGTGTTTTTCAAAGTTTTATGATGGCCACAGGCTTAGTTCAAATGGATGTGAAAAGATATGATATGGATACATATAGATGAAAGATCCAATCTATCACAAATAGCGTCTGTTGCCAGGTTTTTACTAGTTTCTTTTATTGCACTTTTTTAATTTTTATTTTATTTTTATTTTATTTCTTGATTTTTTTTCTCTTATCCATGCATTGGATAACTTAGGTATAGAACTTTTTGAAATGCACAATGTTGATAGGTTCATCGAACAGGTCCCCTTCTAATGTAGATAATTGATATGCTTTGGATCCATAAGCTGATATGATGACAAAAGGACCTAGCCAATTTGGTTCAAACTTGCCCTTCTTTTCTCGATCCTATTGATTGCGGGATTTTCTTTTAGTACCAAGTCACTGATTTAAAATGCTCTTGGATTTATCTTGTGATTGTAGCTCTGACACATGCGTTGCTGATATGCTTTGAGGTGATCAAAAGCACATTGTCGACGCTCATCTAACGACTCCAACTCTTGCAGTCTGTTTACCCGATATTCCTCATCTAGAATGAGTCCTTTTAGTGATACTCTGAGTGATGGAATCTCAACCTCAAAAGGTAGAATAGCCTCTGATCCATACACAAGTGAGTACGGCGTTGCTCCTATAGGTGTGTAGATGCTAGTTCTGTAGGCTTATAATGATGGGTTGAGTTGAACAGGTCAATCACGACTAGCCTCGTTTACTGTCTTCTTGAGAATTTTCAAGATGGCTTTGTTTGAGGCCTCTACTTGGTCATTCCCTTGTGGATAGTATTGTGTGGAGAAGCAATGTTGGATATGGAATAGTTCACAAATTTCTTTCACATCTTGATTCTTGAAAGGTCTTCCATTATCTGTGATAATGGAACTAGGAATGCCATATCGACAAATGAGATAATTCAGGATAAAAGAGGATATTTGTTTGCCGGTAACAGTAGTTAATGGGACAACCTCTATCCACTTTGTAAAATACTTAGTACCTGTGATGATAAACTTATGTCCATTTGATGAGGAAGGGTGAATCTTTTCTACTAGGTCGAGTCCCCATTGACATAATGGTTGTGATGTAGTGCATGGTTGCAACTCTTGTGCTAGAGCATGTATTAGATTACCATGAATTTGGCATTTTGGACATTTTTTGGCAAACTGATATGATTCTTTTTCCATGGTTGGCCAAAAATAGCCCATCCTTAGAATTTTATTAGCGAGAGTAAGACCACTTGAATGTGTGTCATAAATAACTTCGTGAAGTTCATGCAAGGTGGTTTCAGATTCGTTACGATCAAAACACTGAAGAAGAGTACCATCAAGACCTCACCGGTAAAGTGTGTCAGCGGTTAGTTTGCAACGAGCTGCCTGACGAATAAAGTTGTGTTTCTGGTTTCGGGATAGATCTAGTGGAAGGATATTGTCTTGTAGGTAGGTATAGATATTTCCATAGAGGGGTGAGTCGGAACTAACTATGTGGCATATGATTTGGGATTTAGAATTGTCATAGGTGGGGGAAAAAAATTGTTCCACCAGGAACTCATAACAATTATTTTTGTTTGATATTTACAGGAGTGAGGCAATGGTTTCCATGGCGTCTGCAGCTTTGTTGTCCAACCTTGGAATCTATTCAAATTTGATGTCCACAAAGTACTTTTTGAAGTCATCCATCATGCACTTGTAGGGCATCATCTTGTCATCCTTTGTCTGATAATCATCATTAACTTGATTAATGACCAATTGTGAGTGTCCAAAGACTTTTAACTATGTGATCTTCCACTCAACAACCATTTTTCTTCCTGTGACTAGCGCTTCATACTCGAAAATGTTATTTGTGCAAGGAAACATCAATCTATAAGATTTAGGAATAGTGTGTCCTTTTGGAGTGACAAATAGGACATCGACACCTGATCCATGTTGTATGTATGATCCATCAAAGTACAAGACCCATGGTTTTGTCGATACTATGAGAATATTTGTATCTAGAAATTCAACATGGATTGGATGATTGTCTTGTAATGGTGCTTCTGCTAGCTGATCAATGATAGATTGACCTTTGATAGCCTTTATGTCTGTGTAGTGAATGTCAAACTCACTTAGTATCATCACCCATTTAGCTAACCACCCTGTAAGAGTGGTTTTGTTGAGTAAATATTTTAATGGGTCGATTTTTGGTACTATCTTGATTGTATGGGCTAGCATATAGTGGCAAAACTTTTGAGAAGTGAAGCCCATAGCTAAAAAAGTTTTTCAATGAATGTGTAGTTGATCTTGTAACCATTCAATGTCATGTTGATGTAGTATATTGCCCTTTCCTTGCCTGCTGAATCTTCTTGTGCTAATAATGCTCCTAGTGATACCTTTGTAGCTGATAGGTAAAGAATGAGAAGTTTTCTTGCTATTAGTGGTACCAGGATTGGTGGATTCATCAGATATTGCTTGAGTTGGTGGAATGATTCTTCACATCGATCTTCCCATCTAAAAGGGACATTCTTATAGAGTAGATGAGTGAATGGAAGGCACTTGTCCAGTAGTTGAGAAATGAATCTTCTTATGGATTGTAGTTGTCCTTGTAGAGATCTTAATTGGCTGATATTTCTAGGAGGTGGCATCTCTATGATTGCTTGTACCTTTGTGGGGTCCACCTCAATTCCTTTTTATGAGACTATGTATCCCAAGAGTTTGTCAGATGTTACACCGAATACACACTTTTTAGGATTCAGTCATACATTGAATTGCTCTAACCTCTGAATATTTTATCCAAAATCTCTAGATGTCCTTATCTTGTGAATGATTTATCCAATAGGTCATCTACGTAGTCCTCTATGAATGTGTGCATCATGTCATGAAATATGGTGGTCATTTCTCATTGATAGGTCATTCATGCATTCTTCAAACCAAAAGGCATATCATTCTAGAAATAAGTACCCCATGGACATGTAAATGTTGTTTTATCTTGGTCATCTGGTGCTATCTTAATTTGATTATAGCCTAAGAAATAGTCCATTAGTGATAACATAGCATGTCATGTTGTTAGATCTACAATTGTGTTGATGCTAGGTAAAGGAAAGTCATCTTTCAGACAAGCCTTGTTTAGGTCCCTAAAATCTGTACAAATTCTAATGCTTTTATCTGGTTTGGATACAAATACAATGTTAGAGATCCATTCTGCATAATCTATGGGTCAGATGAATCCAACATCAAGTAACTTATTTAGTTCTTCTTTAACCAATATGGCGACATGCAAACATTTTTCTCAGTTTATGTTTGATTGGCTTAGCTCCTAGAGCTATAGATAAGTGATGCATGATCAAATCTAGATCTACCCCTAGCATATCTGCATAAGACCAAGAAAAATTGATTTGATTTTCTTTAAAGAACTTGGTGAAATCAGGCCTTTCTTATTTTTTTAATGACTCTGCCATATGTATGGCTCTTGTTGTTGTTTCAGTGCCAATGTTGATTGATTGAGTTGGTTCAATCAAAATTGGTGATCTCTCTTGATAATGTTCAAGAAGAATGTCAAGTCTTTCATCCTCTAGCGCCTCAAGGAGGTTTTCAGTGTTCGATACATCCTTTATTTTTGCTTTTTTATGATCTAATACTGTTATTGAATGTTTTCACCATTTGATCGATTTTTTATTTTATTCATTTTGCAACTAAGAGGCTTGGAACTCTCCTTATTGAAAACTTCGTTATGAGATTCACTAGTGGAATATGTTTTCAGCCTCATGGAATAAAGGTATTGGACAATAATGTCATCATCTGAGAAGATAGGTATGTTGAGTTGTTCAGGCTATTCCCAGTCTATGAGTTCAGGATATATTAATGCTAAGGGATTTTCTAGTGGGTTAAAGTCCATAGCAGTGAGGGTCAAGATGGAAACAATCTGAAAGTTGTCAGTAATATGAGTAAGGTCTATAATGGTACTCTCTTTTGTATTGCATGTTTCATAGCAATGCTTCTTGTTCTTGCTACCTTCGTAGATATGTTGTGGTCCAAATTCAAATGATCTAGACCTTGAGCCTTGTCTTCCATCAAGCATGGGTGTATATGTGTGGATTATATCTACCTCAATGTATTCAGTTACCTCAGAGCAAGTATCCCATTAATATTCATGTGTCTATTTCAGAATCACTTTCTAGGACTCTATTATTGTAGGTAATGGGGATACCATTTGCTGAAAAGAATTTAGTCCTTGTTTCTATCTCTAAACTGACTGACGTGCTATTTGAATAAAGCTTCGTACTAGGTTGCAATCTATGAATCTTTTTGTGAGAAGCCTCCTCTCTTTGTATGACAAGATCTTCTTGTTGTTTACCATAATACTCTTCCTTGTGTTTGTGGACTACCTCATCAACTGCTTTTTCTTGTGTTAATTCTTGTTTCTTTTTTTGTCACCATGTGGTTTCTTGTTGTCGATCTTGTTGCCACATAGGCTCTTGTTTTTTGTTTTGTTTACATGCAAATTCTTGTTGTTATTTTGTTTGATTAGGGTTCATGTTGATGCTATCCATATCCTAGTCCAGATTTGTCCTTGGTAGTTGTGAGTGTGGTTGAATTGGTTCTATGATACCTTTTTGTCATTTTCTAATAGAGTCTTTTCTTGAGTATCCCATCCTTTGCATGATTCTGAATCCATTGCCATATTGCTCTATTGGGAGAGTGACACTTAATATTGTTGCTTGGGTGTCCTCATTATCCTTGTATAACCAATTCAAAACATCTTTGTCTTTCGTTTCATCTGCTAGTTTTCCTTCTTGAATGAACATGGCATCAAACATTTTGATACGTTGTGAAGATTATTGTATTGAAGTTGATGGTTGCCTATGAGATCTTGGTGAAACCGACAATTTTGATAGACATAAGGATGATTCAAAAGAGTATTCTCCCACACCTTTGTCTTTTAACTTCATATTTTTCTCAAAATTTATGGATAGAGATTGGATTTGATCCTTACTATTTGATGATGTAGAAGCGAAAGCATTCCTGTTATGTGGTACTAGAACATTCTGAACTGCTTTGAGATTATTGCAATACTGGAAAGGATTAGTGTCTATTGTAACATAAATTTCTTGTCCATCATATGGGAATTTCAGGCATTGATGATATGTGGATGGAACTACTTTCATTTCATGGATCCAAGGACGACCCAAAAGTATATTATAAGATAAATCTATGTCCAAGACTTGACATAGAGTATCTCTTTGAACCGGTCCTACTTGAATAGGCAATACAACAAGCCCTTTTGATGATCTTTCCTCATCATCATATGCTTTGATTGTTATCTTTTTCTTAGGATCAATGGTTGTTTTCGAGAAACCCAATGCACGGATAAGTTTTAAAGTACATATATTTAGACCAGATCTTCCATCTATTACTCATTTCACTCAATGTTTATTGACCAGAACTTTGATATGGAGTGGAGTATTATGCGGATCATTTAGAGAGACGTCATCATGTTCTAAAAATGATAGATTGTAAGGCATGGTTAAATGTCCCACCATGGCTTAGAATCGATCAGTATTAGGTTTTTTGGAACTGTAGTGTCAACAAGAGCCTTTTCCAAAATATCTTTGTGTGTAGGTGAGATCTAAAGAAGCTCCAATATGGATATGTGAGTTGGTGTCTTCTTCAATTGATCTATCAGGTTGTATTGATTGTTTGGATATGTTGTCGTTTTGGAGGCACTCCCTTTCAATACATATCTAGATTGAGCTTGTGTAGTTACATTGACCGAAACATGTTCTTGTTTGTCTTTGATCTTTATGGCATTGACCTAGTCATCATATGTTGATATGTGATTGATAACATTATTGTACATGTGATTGATATGAGCCCCTTTGTTATTTGAGGATGATGATGTGCCTTTGTCATAATTTGGAAGTGGATTTTGAAGGCATCATGATCATTGTTAGTTTTATGATCTCAATCGTTATGTCATCGTTATCTAGCAAATCTTGAACCAAAATTTTCAATCTTAGGCAATCATTTGTGCGATGCCCTTTGTTTCTATGATATTTATAGTAGTGGGCTGACAACTCAATGATGAACAGTGAGTACCAAGCCGGTACTGAGAGGGGGGGTGAATCCATACAGGAACAAAAACTTTTCCTGAACCGGTTTGACTGCAAACAGAGAACTTGACTAGCAATCACCCACACCGGTCTGAACTAGATTACTACTGATTAAGAACAATGAGATTGTGAAAGATATGAACCAAAAACACTTATCTTTCCACACAACCTATTCCCTCATTTCAACATTATCCTTGTGCATAAACAGGTAATCTAACATCAAAAATATAATAACTTGCTAAATCGACAGGCTTCATCGCTTAAACAGGAAATAACAAATTATCACAGGAAAGAGACATCACACGTGACACACATATTTTTCACGTGGAAACCCAACTGAGAAAAACCACGATGGGGATGAATACCCACAAGCTATTTTTGAACTCTTTAGAAGTCCACTCTGTTAGGAGCCTAGTCTGGTTAAAGACTGTTACAACGGGTTCTGTTAGGAACCGATCCTGATAGGGATCACTCAATTAAGGGATGGCTAGTATACCCGATTAAGGGTTAAACCCTATTAAAGGTTACCTTGTCAGAGGATTTCATGAACTCAATGGCTTCGAGTCACCCTGTTAAAGGATTTATAGTAAGGTGGTTAAAGCTATCCTGTTAAGGGATTTTCCAACTGTTGAAGTAGTTAGAGATCAACAGGTATTACAATGATCTGGTAGTAGCACTCAATGCCAATGTAGATCCGCTTTGGTTCCTTCCTTCTGCACACACACCATGCAAATATCACTTCTCCTATCTGGTCTAGCAAGAATCACATATCTTTGTACTTAGATACACACATAACATTTACCAACCACTTCAACATGAAACACAACATTGACCTTATAGGAAACTGACAGGTCGACAACATAAACCCTAAACCTTTAGGTTGAGCAATTCAGTCGGTTCAATCTAGACCATTGAACACTATGCATTTGAATATAACGATCTTGAACAGATCTCAAGACATTCTCCATCGTTCATTCTTCACCGCTTCATGGAGGTGATAACCCATTACGCATTCTCCACCGTTTACAGAGACTTCACACATTCTCAAAGTAGATAGGATCAATCTCCTTAATGCAAGATCCTTCACGCGCACGAGGTTGACATGGCAACACAATCTAATCTCCATTAGATCTCCAATATAATGCTAACTCATCACACAATGACATCAGTTGAATAACATAGGCTCGAAACACTTCAACCGGAAACCTTGAAGCTGAGACTACCAACCGGTAGTCATACCCTATTAAGCCTTGATAAAAAACATTCCATATGTCGGTTCATCTTTCAATATATCGTCTCACTTGAACAAACATACCGCTTCACTATTTCACATATACATGTTCTCAACAGTATACTGTTTCACCTTGTCAATTGCTTGGCTTCAATTTACCAGTTCACTCTTTAGCATATTACCGGTTCACTCTTTAGCATATTGACATCAATGACAACACAATATCATCATGTCAACATACTTTTCCTGTTGGTATTTTGGTATGGTTTTGTCATTGATGTCAACACCTGCTAAATACACCTACTTTGGAGATCCAACAACATTCACTGGCATTCAGTAAACTGTTCAAACAGTCACCGGTATATGGTTAACCGACAGGATATAATGTTCACCGGTACCTGCAATGACATAGAAGACACTTGGTAATGTTGAAGACATCATGTGGACACTTTTCTTTGAAGTAATAATCATTGGTATATTCTTATTTGCATATTTGCTTTTACCAACAAATAGGTCCAGGTTATCTAGGGTTACACCAGCAGGTTTATCTTTTCCAGATCAGCATGGCACACTATGGAAATGGTTTATTATTGTTGTAAATGCATTAAGCCAACATGTTTAATCAGTTATTGCATCGGATATTGTATTATTTGTAAAATGTTTTATTGTAATATCTTGTAGAGTCAACCTACTAAAATTGGTCTTAGGGTATGGTATAAATGTAAGATCTTATTTGTAAGATCAAGTGTGGAATGCGAAAAATATTTAAGGAAGGATATATGCGAGATCAAGTAGAGATATACACGAAGACATCATTTGAAGGTGAAGTTAGGTTTTTGTAAAAACATATCAGCATTACACCGGTACTGAATCCAACATATGAAGATGCTATTTTGTGCAGTACATTCTCATTGGATTTAAACATCCAACTGTAGTCAGTGTGACTCCCATTTGTGTTTGAGCAGTGAGCTCTAGGTTGTTGGCCTTTCTGCATGTGTAGACCCCTCTTTGTACACTTACTATCTGCAGTAGTATCATTTGATTGTGGGTAAGGTTTCCCACCATGGTTTTTCCCCTTACAGAGTTTCCACATCCAAATATTTGTGTCATGTGTTGTGGATGACTTTGTGCTTATGTTTCATGCATTAATTCTTACCGGTATAGCATTTCCTGTTAACACTATTTACTGGCACACTTAAGTATCTTACCAGTATTAAGCATTAAGTTGGTTAATAAGATTTTGGTTTGAATTTATTAGACAACTGATTCACCCCCCCCTCTCAGTTGTCCCCGAGACCTACAATTGGTATCAAAGCCTAGTCTTCTTTTTCAGAAGTTTAAAAACTTGAGGAGATCCAATGTCTACTAATTATTTCAGAAAGGATAGTCCTAAACTTGATGGAACCAACTATGGAATATGGAAAATCAGAATGGAGACACATCTGAATTGTATTGGTAAAGACATCTGGGAAGTTACTAAGAATGGTTATACTACTGCTGTAGCTGGTCAGTCTGCTCCTATTACTTTAGCTAAAGATGAAGAAAATGATTGCAAAGCAAGAGAAGCCATTTTGAGCGCATTATCAGATCAACAAATCATGGGATTATCAGATAGATCTATTGCAAAAGCTATTTGGGATCATTTGGAAACACTGAATGAAGGGGATTCCAAAGTCAAAATTGCAAAACTTGAAAGCTTCCGAGTCAGGTATGAACATCTGAAAATGGAAGAAGATGAAAGGATTTCTGCTTTTATGGAAAGAGTAAATGAAATTGTTTTAGGTATCAAATGTTGTGGAGGAACCTTGAGTGAAGATGAGATTGTTTCAAAAATCTTAAGAGGTTTGCCACCGGCATATAAAATGAAGGTTACTGCTATTAATGAGTTGAGAACAATGCCTAATACATCAGTGACTAGGGATACATTGATTGGAAAACTTTCAGCTTTTGAAATTGAGGAATTTGGTCCTATTGCTACTATAAAAACTGATTTGGCCTTCAAAGCATCAACATCATCTGCTCCATCTTTTGACAAATCAGACTGGAGAGCCTTCTATGCAAAATAACTTGAAGAAACCAGGAAGGAAAATGAAGAGCTTGAAGAACTTGAAGCACTATTTGCAAGAAAAATGCCAAAAGGTCCAATTGGAAGTAAGTATGAAGGTAAAGTACCCTTTAAATGTTTCAACTGCAATAAGATTGGTCATATGGCTTCAAGATGCCTTGATAGACATGTTAGACTAAGAGAAGAAGCTAGAAGGAAATACAAACCTAATCCTGAATATCAGAGATACAGATTTAAGAAAAACAAAGATAAATCTTGTTACATTGCTGATGAAGGTGTGACTGATGATTTTGATGAGGATCCAATAGACAATGGATGGGTCTTTGTTGCTATAACATAAGATCAACCGGTACCTATTGCTCAACCGGTAGAACAAGCCCTAGCAGCTAAAGTTGAATCAAAGGATGAATGGATTATTGACTCAGGATGCTCACATCACATGACTGGAGACAAAGGTAAATTCTTGAACTTTCAAGAATACAATGGAGGTTTAGTAAGATTCAGAGATGACAAAGCCTGTTCAATCAAAGGTAAGGGTTCAATATCTCTTGATGGTAAACATAACACTGACAATGTTTACTATGTTGAAGGATTAAAACATAATCTTTTAAGTGTTGGTCAATTAGTTGAGAAAGGTTTTCAGTTACAATTTAAAAATGGAAAATGCAAAATCATGAATAGAACTGGTTTGGAAATTGCAACGGGTAATCAGACTAGAGGTAATATCTTTCATTTGAATAACAGTGAAAAGGCATGCTTAATTGCACATATAGATGAAAGTTGGCTATGGCATAAAAGACTATGTCATGTATATTTTGATTGCATGGTAAAAATCAGTACTTCTAAGGCAGTTAGAGATCTACCTAAAATTATGAAACCTCAGAATACAATTTGCAAGGAATGTCAATTTGGAAAACAAGTTAGAGCTAGTTTCAAAAGTATTCTAGAAAAATCCAATAATGCTCTTGATTTAATTCACACTAATTTATGTGGTCCGGCTAGAACTAAAAGCTTACAAGGTGATAGATATTTCATGCTAATTATTGATGATTATTCTAGAATGTGTTGGGTTACTTTTCTCAGAGAAAAATTAGAAGCACTTGGGAAGTTCAAACTATTCAAAGCAATGGTTGAAAATGAAACCGGTAAGAAAATTAAATGTTTAAGATCAGATCAAGGAGAAGAATTCACATCTAGAGATTTTAATACATTCTGTGAAGTAAATGGAATCAAAAGATAGTTATCAGCACCTCGGACACCACAACAGAATGGAGTTGTTGAAAGGAAAAATAGAACTATTTTGGATGCAGCAAGAAGTATGTTATCAGAAGCAAATCTACCGCTTGTGTACTGGAGAGAGGCAATAAGCACTACTGTCTATACATTCACCAAAGTTCACATCAAAGGTGAAACCAGTAAGACCCCTCATGAACTATGGTTTGGTAATACTCGTACTCTTAAGTATTTCAGAATTTTTGGAAGTAAATGTTATATTAAAAGAGATGAGTATATTGGCAAGTTTGATCCTAGAAGTGATGAAGGAATATTTCTTGGTTATTCATCTAAGAGTAAAGCTTATAGATGCTTTAATAAAAGATTACAGAAAATTGTTGAGAGTACAAATGTAAAGATTGATGAACAATTCAGAGGAACTTCAAGGTATATAGACTCTGAACCGATAACAGAAATTATGACAAATGAACCAACAGTAAATCCACCGGTAAAGAATGATGATCTAGTTACTCCGATATCATCAGAGGATACCACAGTAATTGAAGAACAACAACAGACTAAGACACCCCGGTATGTAAGACTGAATCATTCCGAAGATCAGATAATTGGAAGCAAATTTAAAGGAGTCATGACAAGAGGAAAATTGGCAAAGGAAGAGGTATGTCTTATTTCTCAAATTGAACCATTATCTATCAATGAGGCATGTGAAGATAAATTTTGGATTAAAGCTATGGAAGAAGAATTAGGACAAATTGAGAAAAATAATACTTGGACATTAGTTCCCCGGCCTGAAAATAAAAATGTAATTGGAACCAAATGGGTATTTAGAAATAAACTCAATGAAGATGGTAAGGTTGTTAGGATTAAAGCAAGACTAGTGTGTAAGAGATATTGTTAGAAAGAAGGAGTTGATTACAATGAAACCTTTGCACTGGTAGCCAGAATTGAGGCAGTTAGATTATTCTTGGCCTTTGCAGCTCACAAGGATTACAAAGTTTATCAAATGGATATTAAATGTGCATTTTTGAATGGGGATCCTGAAGAGGAAGTCTATATTGAACAACCTGATGGATTTTCTTTGACAGATAACAATGATATGGTTTGCAGACTAAGAAAAGCTCTGTATGGACTAAAACAAGCTCCAAGAGCCTAGTATGCAAGATTGGATAAGTATCTTTTAAAAATTGGTTTTACTAAAAGAAATGCAGATAGCAATTTATATTACAAAATAACTAATGATGACATCTTGATTATGGAAGTATTTGTTGATGATATAATCTCTGGAGGAGAAGATGGATTATGCAAATAATTTTCTCTTAAAATGTAGCATGAATTTGAAATGTCTATGATTGGAGAAATAAAATTCTTTTTAGGATTGCAGATTTTACAGACTGATAAAGGCATATTTTTGAGTCAATCTAAGTACTTGAAAGAACTACTCAAGAAATTTGGGATGGAGAACTCTAAACCGGTAAGCACACCTATGACTACAAATGACAAATTATCTCAAAGGGATGAATCTACACCTGTTAATCCAACTAGATACAAATCTATGATAGGAGGTTTACTGTATTTGACACAAACAAGACCCGATATTATGAATGCAATATGTATAGTTTCTAGATTTCAGAGTAATCCCAAGGAAAATCATGAATCAGTAGTAAAAAGGATTTTCCGGTACTTAAAAGGCACAACAAATCTTGGATTATGGTATCCTAAAGATGAAAATTTTGATCTATATGCATAAACAGATGCAAATTGGGTAGGAGATGTGGATGATAGAAAAAGCACCACTAGAGGAGCATTCTTTCTTGGAAAGAGATTAGTTTCTTGGTTAAGTAAGAAATAGAGTTGTACATCTTTATCAATAGTAGAATCAGAATATGTTGCAGCAGAAACAAACTGTACACAAGTACTTTGGCTTAAGCAAACGTTGAAAGACATAAAGGTAAAATGCAAGGAACCTATTAATATATATTGTGATAACACTGCAGCAACTGATATATCTAAGAATCCAGTATTACATTCTAAAACAAAACATGTTTCTATCAAACTAAATTTTCTAAGGGAAAAAGTTGAAGAAAAGGAAATAAAACTGGTTTATGTGAATACTAAAGAACAGCTTGCAGATATTTTTACAAAACCTTTGCCTAAGGAAACTTTTGAGTATCTCAGAGATCAGCTCGGAGTCTTACCTCCACCGGTAGAGACTTAGACAGTTGATGATTGTCATCAACCGATAGAACTAAATGGACAAACCTTTTATTTCGGTATTTGATGAGGAAGCTACTTCTCAGGGGGAGTAGTTGGTATATTGAATTGGTTGGTATTTTGTATGAACTTGATCTTTTTGTGACTTTGGTATTTGATGTCAAAGGGGGAGAGATATATGGAAAAACATTAAGGAAAGATATATGAAAAATGCATTATCTTTTTGAGGAGAGATTGGTATGAGAGTTTGGTATAAACACATATTACTCCCAGGGGGAGAATTGGTTTTTGTACTTGGCATTTCTATTTTGGCACTTTGATGGTTTTTCCATCTTGTGTTGCCATCAATGCCAAAGGGGGAGATTGTTGGTATTTTGGTATGGTTTTGTCATTGATGTCAACACCTACTAAATACACCTACTTTGGAGATCCAGCAACATTCATCGGCATTTAGTAAACTGTTCAAACAGTCACCGATATATGGTTAACCGGTAGGATATAATGTTCACCGGTACCTGCAATGACATTGAAGACACTCGGTAATGTCGAAGACATCATGTGGACACTTTTCTTTGAAGTAATAATCATTGGTATATTCTTATTTGCATATTTCCTTTTACCGGCAAATAGGCCCAGGTTATCTAGGGTTACACCGACAGGTTTATCTTTTCCAGATCAGCATGGCACACTATGGAAATGGTTTATTATTGTTGTAAATGCATTAAGCCGACATGTTCAATCAGTTATTGCATTGGATATTGTATTATTTGTAAAATGTTTTATTGTAATATCTTGTAGAGCCGACCTACTAAAATTGGTCTTAGGGTATGGTATAAATGTAAGATCTTATTTGTAAGATCAAGTGTGGAATGTGAAAAAGATTTAACGAAGGATATATGCGAGATCAAGCAGAGATATACATTAAGACATCATTTGAAGGTTGTAGTGTCCTAAAATTGCGACACTTGCAATTTCGACCGCATTTGGGTCTTGACAATGGCGACGCAACACTGAACCTGAATGGAGACCCCGAAACTTGTTCATGACATCAAAAACTGCATTTTTCCAGCACCCTGCTTGATCCTCCTTACACCCTGCTGTCCCGGGAGGTGGGACCAGAGCGCCCAGCGCCCTGGTCCCCCAGGACCATGGCGCCCAGCGCCCTGGTCCCCCAGGACCATGGCGCCCAGCGCCCTGGTCCCCCAGGACCATGGCGCCCAGCGCCCTGGTCCCTGGCCCTATTTTTGGGCCCGGTCTCCTATGGGACTTCGGGTCTTTTTGTTTGCAATTTGGAAAATAACATTTCCTGGTCGGCCTAAGGTCGGGAAAATCAGTCTATCAACCCTAATTGGCAAGTATATAAACTACATTTTCCTCTCTCATTTGGGAGGGAGGCGAAAAAGGTGGAAACGATACTCAAACATTCAAGCATTCAAGCATTCAAACATTCCTTCAAACAATTGATCATTCTAAGTCTCCATTCAAGGCTAAGTGTTGCATTCAAGACAAGGATTCAACCATTGAAGAGGAGATCACATGCTACAACATACAACATACAACAAACAACAACATCTATACCTTTGCATATAAGGATACAAACATCCTTACAACAAGGTACTAGTACTTGTTTTACATTACAGTCATTTACATTTACAGCATTTCTCATTTCTTGGTTAATTCCAAAACCGGGGTTTGACCTAAGGGCAAACCCCTAATCCCTAACCCCCCAATCGTCTTCGCTTTTCTATGTGTAGGTTGCAGGTACGCGGCTGAAATTGAAGATCTGGAATCCTTGTGCAGAGACGAACAGATCCCCCTTCGTTTCGCGGATTTTTCGGAGGACCGTGTGCACGCCGGGCGCCATCGTCCCGTCAACTTTTGCTCAAATTTGCAGGACAGCGCCGTCTCGACATTTTACTGCTAATTCCAGGTCCGCAGCTTTATATCATATCCCTATCTCTGTTTATAAGCGAATATTTCCCACTTTACATGCATTCCTAGTTCAATCTTTCTATCTACATTCTTTACAAAAGAGGGTATCCTTGCTATCACAACCCTTGAAACTCATATAGAATCCAATCTTGCATTGCGTGGGATTGGATCTTGTGGGTTTCAACCCCTCTTTTGAATGTAAAGTCCCTCCTAAGTGAAAACCATCAACCCTAGTGACTCTCCCTTCTCTCTCCTCGGAGTTGGGGAGGGGAGGACGACTAGGGTTCGATTTTTCCGCTTTACAAAGGTGAAGTTAGGTTTTTGTAAAAACATATCAGCATTACACCGGTACTGAATCCAACATATGAAGATGCTATTTTGTGCAGTACATTCTCATTGGATTTAACCATCCAACTGTAGTCAATGTGACTCCCATTTGTGTTTGAGCAGTGAGCTCTAGGCTGTTGGCCTTTCTGCATGTGCAGACCCCTCTTTGTACACTTACTATTTGTAGTAGTATCATCTGATTGTGGGTAAGGTTTCCCACTGTGGTTTTTCCCCTTATAGGGTTTCCACATCCAAACATTTGTGTCATGTGTTGTGGATGACTTTGTGCTTATGTTTCATGCATTAATTCTTACCGGTATAGCATTTCCTATTAACACTATTTACCGGCACACTTAACTATCTTACCGATATTAAGCATTAAGTTGGTTAATAAGATTTTGGTTTGAATTTATTAGACAACTGATTCACCCCCCCCCCTCTCAGTTGTCCCCGGGACCTACACTTCCCATATGCCAACAATCTCCCCCTTTGGCATTGATGGCAATATATAAAGATGTCAGCATCACATTGTCTCCTTAATACTGTAGATACCTTCTCCGCTTCACATCTTCTCCCCATTTGACAACAATGCCAAAGTGGAGGCACAAGTTTCCTTGTTCCACTATGCTGCTCCCCCTGAGGAGTAGCATCCTTCAACACATCAATCCAGAAAGGATATAGCAAAGTAAGATCTGACTGATGTGGAGAAAAAAAATTTAGTTTATCTCATGAAGGGGAAACACCCCTAATTCGCCTCTCAAATAGGTAAATGTAGCCTTTTCTAGAGGCTTGGTGAATATGTCTGCTAACTGCTCCTTACTAGAAACATGTTCCAATACCACCTCTTTATTCTGAACCTTTTCCCTCAAGAAATGATACTTGAGTTCAAAGTGCTTAGTTCTAGCATGTAAAACTGGATCCTTGGAGATGTTAATTGCACTTGTATTATCACAAAATATGCTTATTGGTTCAGATACAGGAACTTTGAAGCCATTCAACACATGCTTCATCCAAATAGTCTGGGTGTAGTTCATAAAAGATGCAACATACTCTGTTTCTACTGTAGACTGAGAGATACAACTCTGCTTCTTACTCATCCATGAGACCAGTCTACCACCGAGAAAGAATGCACCACTAGTTAAGCTCTTTCGATCATCCACATTACCAGCCCAATCAGCATCTATGAGCACTCTTACGTTAAAATCATCATTGTATGGATACCATAATCCATACTTAATAGTTCCCTTCAGATACCTAAGAATCTGCTTGACTGCTACCATGTGGGATTCTCTTGGGCTCTTCTAAAACTGAGCGGTAATCCCTACTGCATGTGCAATGTCCAGTCTGTTATGCACTACATAATGCAACTTACCAATCATTGATTGGTAATCCTTCTCATTTACCAGTGCCGAGTTGTCCTCTTTTGATAGTTTACAACCGGTCACCATTGGTGTACCAACCAGTTTGTTGTCTTCCATGCCAAATGTCTTCAACACCTCTTTGACATACTTGGACTGAGTAATAAAGATTCCATCTTTCATTTGCTGAATCTGCAGTCCAATGAAGAACTTAATCTCCCCTATGAGTGACATCTCAAACTCCTTTTTCATCTCATCTGCAAAGTCGTGACTCATCTTGTCATCTCCACCAAAGATTATGTCATCAACAAATACCAGACAAATCAGAATCTGATCTCCTTCAGATTTCAAGTAGATATTGCTATCTTCACTTGTTCTTTCAAATCCAATCTTCAAAAGATGGGAGTGCAAGCGTTCATACCATGCTCTAGGTGCCTACTTCAGTCCATACAAGGCTTTATGTAGCTTACACACCATGTCACTATCTTCGGATAGAGAAAACCCATCTCGTTGCTCTATATATACCTCCTCTTCAAGTATTCCATTTATAAATGCAAACTTTACATCCATTTGGTATACCTTGAATCCTTTAAAAGCTGCATATGCAAGAAGCATACGAACTCCTTCCAATCTTGCTATTGGAGCAAAGGTTTCTCCATAGTCTTCTCCTTCTTCTTGGGCATATCCTTTACACACTAGTCTGGCTTTGTTTCTTACCACTGTGCCATTCTCATTCAGCTTGTTTCTGAAGACCCATTTGGTTCTAATGACATTTTTATGCTCTGGTCTGGGTACCAAAGATCATGTACCATTCTTCTCTATCTGGTCAAGTTCCTCTTCCATTGCCTTGATCCAGTCTTCATCTTTATGTGCCTCTTTGAGTGATTTAGGCTCAAATTCAAAGATCATACATGAGCTTTCTCTGACCTTTCTTCTTGCAAGAATTCCTGCATCTTTATCTCCTATGATCTGCCTTGGATCATGATTGAGTTTGACATACCTAGGTATATTCTTAACAGATTCCTCTTTCATTTCTTCTTCTTCCTCATATTCATCTGCATCAGCATCTACCAGTGTAGGAGCACAATTACTAGTACTGGGCTGATTTGCAACCAGTTCCCAAAAGGTTACTACCAGTTCATCTCCTACATACTTACTGTTGGTTTCCTCAGGTTCCTCAGAGTTTTCATCAACCCTAACATTGATGCTTTCAATGATTCCCTGAGTCCTATTATTGAAACATTTGAGAGTTTTACTCTTGGTGGAATATCCTAGGAATATTCTCTCATCACATTTTGCATCGAACTTGCTCTGATGTTCACTCCTTTTGACATAACATTTGCTACCAAATACTCTAAAGTAGCTTACCACTAGTGTCTTACCGGTCCAGTACTCATAAGGAGTCTTATTCTTTCCTTTTTTGATGAGTACCTGGTTCATTGTGTAGACCGCAGTGCTCACCACTTCTCTCCAAAAGGTGTGAGCAACCTTTCCTTGGATCAACATAGTTCTAGCCGCTTCAACCACAATCCGATTGTTTCTTTCTGCTAAGCCATTCTGTTGTAGAGTCCGAGGGGTAGACAGTTGCCTCTTGATGCCATTCTCTTCATAGTATTTGTTAAATTCACCGGAAGTGAATTCCCCTACTTGATCAGTTCTAAGGCATTTGATTCTTCTACTGCTTTCCCTTTCTACTAGTGCTCTGAAAGCTTTGAACTTTCCAAATGCTTCAGACTTGTCCTTCAAGAATGTGACCCACATCATTCTTGAGCAATCATCTGTAAGAATCATAAAATACCTATCTCCCTGCACACTCCTAGTTTTCATAGGACCACACAAATCAGTGCGCACAAGATCAAGTAAATTGTCTACAGTGAATGATTTACCTTTGAAGGTTGAGGAAGACATTTTACCCAGTTGAGACTCTCTGCACAGAGGATTTTTCAGTTTGCTCAACACTGGTAGTCCTCTAACTGCCTTAATTTTACTTGCCTTCACAATGTTATCAAAGTTTACATGGTAGAGTCTCCTATGCCATATCCAGCTATCATCAAATTTAGCCATAAGACATGTACTTATACTAGCATTCAGCTGAAATAGGTTACCTTTGGTCTGCATACCAATGGCCATCAGTTCACCATTCTTTCCTTTGATTTTACATACACAATTTTTGAATTATAGAGTGAGCCCACTATCATTCAGCTGGGCAACACTCAATAGGTTGTGTCTGAGACCTTCCACCCAATACACATTATCAACACTGCTCTTTCTATTCAGAGAGATGGACCCTCTACCTTTGACCATACATGGTGCATCATTGCCAAAACGAACCACACCACCATCATATTCTTCTAGAGATAGGAACTTGCTCCGGTCACCAGTCATATGGTGAGAACAACCACTGTCAATAATCCACTCATTAGAATTATCAAAGTGAGAGACAAGAGCCTTCTTGTTTGACACATCTTCTTTGACTGCAACAAACACAATATCATCATTTTCTTCATCTTCAGATTCCCCATCTGTGACACCTTCATCAACTACTACAAAACAGTTTCTCTGGTTTCTTCCTTTGAATTTCTTGAACCTTTCATGTTTGTCTTTGTTATCACCATTAGGACAGTTTATAGCAATGTGTCATATTCGGTTACAAGAAAAGCATTTCAAAGGGAGCTTACCTCTGTATTTACCAGTTCCCTTAGGAAGTCTCTTGGCAAGAAGAGCTTCAAATTCCATCAAGATCTCCTCATCATCCATTTCTCTGCTCTATCTTGGTTCATCGTTGGTGCTTGCTTCTTTACCTTTTCTAGATGGTGCAGCAGATGCCCTAAAAGCTGATTCAGTCTTTTGAATACTGCCATCAAAACTATTCAGCTCATAGGCTATCAACTTTGCAATAATGGAGTCTAGGGATACCTTAGTCTTGTCTATTGACCTCAACTCTTGAATAGCAGCAACCCTTATAGCATAGATTGGTAATAAGGATCTCAAGACTTTGCTAACAACAGTAGAATCATCAATTTTCCCTCCTGCACTCTTGATATCTCCAACAACAGTTTTGATTCTTATTCCATATTGTTGAATGGTCTCTCCTTCAACCATCTGCATGTCTTGAAACTTACCCCTAAGGCTTTCTTCCTTAGCTTGTTTTACATACTCATCACCACCATAGATATTCTCAAGAGTATCCCATACTTCTTTGGGATTATCTTTATCCTAGACATCAATAAACTCCATGTCAGATAGGTTGTTGATTAGGGCCTCCATGACTTGTCCATTCTTCTGGATCTCTCTCATTTGATCATCGGTGAGAGTACCGGTAGGAATAACATAAACATTCTCAAAATAGCTCTAGTGTTGAGCACCCATGCTTCTAATGTATATCTTCATTCTGTCCTTCCATATTTTGAAATTATCTCTATTGAACTTTGGACCTTCCCTCTTCATCATTACAATAGGATCTTTCCCTCAAGTGGTTAAGCTTTACAACACAGAGGACCTAGAGGATGCTCTGATACCAATTGATAACTCAATGATGAACAATGAGTACCAAGCCGATACTGAGAGGGGGGGGTGAATCAGTACAAGAACAAAAACTTTTCCGGAACTGGTTTGACTACAAACAGTGAACTTGACTGGCAATCACCAACACTGGTCTGAACCAGATTACTACCGGTTATGCACAATGAGATTCTGAAAGATATAAACCAGAAACACTTATCTTTCCACACAGCCTATTCCCTCATTTCCACATTATCCTTGTGCATAAACAGGTAATCTAACATCGGAAATATAATAACTTGCTAAATCAACATGCTTCATCGCTTAAATAGGAAATAACAAAATATCATAGGAAAGAGGCATCACACATGACACGCATATTTTTCACATGGAAACCCAACTGGGAAAAACCACGGTTGGGATGAATACCCACAAGCTATTTTTGAACTCTTTAGAAGTCCGCTCTGTGAGGAGCCTAGTCCGGTTAAAGATTGTTACAACAGGTTATGTTAGGAACCGATCCTGTTAGGGATCACCTAGTTAAGGGATGGCTAGAATACTCGTTTAAGGGTTAAACCCTATTAGAGGTTACCTTGTCAGAGGATTTCATGAACTCAATGGCTTTGAGTCACCCTATTAAAGGATTTACAGTAAGCTGGGTAAAGCTACCCTATTAAGGGATTTTCCAACTATTGAAGTGGTTAGAGATCAACAGGTATTACAATTATCTAGTAGTAGCACTCAATGCCAATGCAGATCCGCTTTGGTTCCTTCCTTCTGCACACACACCATGCAAATATCACTTATCCTATCTGGTCTAGCAAGAATCACGTATCTTTACACTTAAATACACACACAAAATTTGCCAACCACTTCAAAATGAAACACAACATCTATCTTATAGGAAACAGACAGGTAGGAAACATAAACCCTAAACCCTAAACCTTTAGGTTGAGAAATTCAATCGGTTCAATCCAAACCATTGAACACTATGCATTTGAATACAACGGTCTTGAACAGATCTCAAGACATTCTCCATCGTCCATTCTTCACTGCTTCATGGAGGCGATAACCCATCACACATTCTCCACCGTTTGCAGAGACTTCGCACATTCCCGAGGTAGATAGGATCAATCTCCTTCATGCAAGATCCTTCACACGTACGAGGTTGACGTGGCAACATGATCTGATCTCCATTAGATCTCCAATACAATGCCAACTCATCACATAATGACATCAGTTGAATAACACAGGCTCAAAACACTTCAACCAGAAACCCTGAAACTGAGACTACCAACCGGTAGTCATACCATATTAAGCCTTGATAAAAAATATTTTGTATGCCGGTTCATCTTTCAATATACCAGTTCACTTGAACAAACATACCACTTCACTATTTCACATATACCAGTTCTCAACAGTATATCAGTTCACCTTGTCAGTTGCTTGGCTTCAATTTACCGGTTCACTCTTTAGCATATTGACATCAATGACAACACAATATCATCATGTCAATATACTCTGCCCATATGCCAACATGTGCATCATTCCATCATGATGGTTTGACTTGAGGTTCAAAATTCCTTGTGTTTGGCAATGTAATGAGTTTATTTGCCAATAGTTCTTGAAATGTTGATTCAAGGGTTTTGTTCTAAAGATGCGAACTTCCGTCAATATAGTGTTGGTTTTATGTTAGTGTTGTTTCCTTCATTGTTATTCCCTTGGTTGATGTTTCCTTGATTGATGTTTCCTTGATTAGTGTTTCCTTGAGTGTTGGTGGAGTAACACCAAATAAGTTTAACACTGGTTGTTTTGCTTTAACATTGTTTACTACACCATTATTGATAACATTCTTGTTTCTTGTCCAAAATTTGGACTTGTCTAAGTTGTAGTAGTTGTTGTTTGATGAACTAGCACCTTCTTTAAAGAAATTCAACGTTCCTCTTTTGATTGAGGCTTCTTCTATCTGGATGCCATTTTCAATCAACTTTTTAAAACTAGGTTGACATTGTAATTTAAGTTGATAGTTCATCTCGTCATTACGATTGTTTATGAAAATTTTCATTTTCTCTTTTTACGGTACGGTTCAGGGATATCTAGAGATCAATCATCTCCATCTTTGCAAGAACATCATGAATGATTCATTGTTCTTTTGTTTTGTGCTACAAAGATAAAGTATGATAACCTCATGTTGAATGTTATAAGTGTTGGCATATGTGCAAAGTATGATGACAAGATGATATCGCATGTTGTCATTGATGTCAATATGCTGAAGAGTGAACTGGTATATTGAAGTTAAGCAACTGGAAAATAGAACTGGTATGATGTTGTGAATCGGTATATGTGAAAAAGGTGAAGCGATATATTTGTCCAAGTGAACTGGTATATGGAATGTTTTCTATCAAGGTTTCATATGGTATGACTATCAGTTGGTAGTCTCAGCTTCAGGGTTTCTGGTTTAAGTGATTCAACTGATGACATCGAGTGATGAGTTAGTGTTGTAATATAGATCAGATTGTGCTGCCACGTTAGCCTTGTGCGTGTGAAGGATCCCTCATGAAGGAGATTGATCCTATCTACCTCGATAATGTGCGAAGTCTCTACAAGCGGTGGAGAACACATGATGGGTTATCGCCTCCATGAAGCGGTGAAGAACGAACATTGGAGAATGACTTGAGATCTATTCAAGACTATTGTATTCAATGCAAGGTGTTCAACAGTTAGGATTGAACCAATTGAATTGCTTGACCTAAATGTTTAGGGTTTAGGGTTTATACTACCGACCTATCTATTTTCCTATAAGGTCGATGTTGTGTTTCATGTTGAGGTTGTTGGCAAATGTTGTGTGTGTATCTAAGTGTAGAGATATGTGATTCTTGCCAGACCAGTTAAGAGAATTGATACCTATAGAGTATGTGTGCAGAAGGAAGGAACTAAAGCGGATCTACATTGGCATTGAGTGTTGTTACCATATCATTGTAATACCTATTGATCTCTAACCACTTCAACAGTTGGAAAATCCCTTAATAGAGTAGCTTTAACTAGCTTGTTGTAAATCCTTTAATAGGGTGACTTAAAACCATTAAGTTTTTAAAATCCTCTAACACGGTAACCTTTAACAGGGTTTAACCCTTAACCAGTTATTCTAGCCATCCCTTACCGGGTGATCCCTAGCAGGATCAGTTCCTAACATAACCTGTTGTAATAGTCTTTAACCGAACTAGGCTCCTAATAGAGTGGACTTCTAAAGAGTTCAAAGATAGCTTGTGGGTATTCATCCCCACCGTGGTTTTTCCCTGTTGGGTTTCCACGTGAAAAATATGTGTGTCATGTGTGATGCCTTTTCATGTGATGCTTAGTTATTTTATGTCAAGTGGTAAATCATATTGAACTAGCAAGTTATTATATTTCTGATGGTAGATTACCTGTTTATGCATAAGGTTAAAGTGGAAATGAGGTATTAGGTTGTGTGGAAAGCTAAGTGTTACCAGTGTATGTCTTTCACAATCTCATTGTGTTCAACCGGTAGTAATCTAGTTTAGACCGGTGTTAGTGATTGCCAGTCAAGTGCACTATTTGCAGTCAAACTGGTTCTGGAAAAGTTTTTGTGTCTGTACTAATTCACCCCCCCCCCCCCCTCAGTACTAGTTTGGTACTCACTATTTATCATTGAGTTATCAATAAGAGTATTGGGAAACAAACTTGTTCACCAATTCCTCAAATGATCTAATGGGAAGTGTGATTTTTCAAAGCCATTCCATTGTTTGTCCCCCTAGGCTTCTTGGAAATAATCTCATCATGTAAGTGTCATTGTGGGCAAACTCCAAGCTCATCATGTATAATTCCCTTACGTGATTGCGAGGATCACTTTTATCATTGTATTTATCATACTTTGGTATATCAGAGTTTGGTGGGAAAGGTGCCATGTTCAGACTTCGATCAAATGGATAAGGACAAATATTCTCTAAGGAATATCGCATGGTAGTTCCTTGTTGCATGCCTTCCATTTGTTGTTGAAGTGCTTGTAGTTGCATGAGTGTAGTGAGAGGAATGTTTCCAGTGTTAGTATCCGGATTGTTGATGTCACCTTGATTAGTAGTGTTGTCTTGATGATTAGTATCACTATGATCATGCATATTGTCAGGATCAGTGTTAGAGGTGTGTGTCCTTAATTTTATCTTTTTGATACTCTTAGTTTGTTTTAGTTGTTCCATGTCAAAATCCTCAAGGATTTTGATACCTTTACTAGATAACAGGAGGAAGTATTTATGTTTTTCGGTTTCGATGAGTTTCTCAAGAAGTTTGTGTAGGCCAGGGTCTTCTTGTGCCTCTTCAATAAATTCATCTGTTATTTTTTCTTCTTCCATATTTAGGTATTTTTTCCAAGTGTTAACTTCTCAGTGTCTCATGCTTGATTTCGGTTCTTCGTCCCACTCAACATTTTTATGGTATCGTGTAGAAACTAGCATGACTTAAGTTGACTTAATATGTGATTGGATCCTTAGGAAAATAAGCTAAATTAATTTTTCCTCCTTGGGCAAGGTGTTGAGAAAACGCTGATTTTTGTTGAAAGGCACATGCTTGTAAAGTTTCCTCATCAAATTTTGTTCCTTTACCACGTAGATAGGTATGAAAGTGGTGTAAGAAAGTGCGGTGTTTTAGGAAGAGCTTACAGTTATGTAGAGAAATTTTCTTCTTTTTAAGATTTTCTCTTGGCTTGGTTGTTTTCTCTTCAAATCAGTTTTTTGGTGAAGATTCTTCCTTGGTAACCGTTGAGAAGTGGTCATACAAGTGATCACAATTGATGAATTTTGATAGGTTGATGTTGATAACAAATACTTGGGTTTGGATACTCAAGCTCACTTAGTTTGAATAGGGGGTTTGATATGCCCCCTAGTTTTGTGACCAAATGTGTCAAATGATATGGATAAAAGTCTCCCGATTTTGGAAACTTGATTTGATTGACTTGAAAACCTAATTGGCTACTTGATGTTCATTTTGAGTTGGATGAAAACTTATGATCACTAGATTGATACCCCTTTTGATTTGGAAGATTAAAATCTTTCTGTGATATTGAAAAGAAAATACCTCTCAAAAGGGTATTTAGATCTATTTTTGGATTTTGAAAATCCCTGTTGGATAAGCCTCTATTTTAGATGCGCTACATGATGATTCAACTGCACCATAGGATTCTTCAAAAGCGCTATATAATGTTTCCTATGTGCCACTATTTGGGTTAAATGCTACAGGATGTTTTCAATGCACCACAAGATGTTTCCTATGCACCATTGTTTGGGTTGAATGTGTTACATGATGTTTTCAATGCACCACTAGATTGTTCAAATGCGTTACTCTGTATTTTGCCTGATTTGATTCAAATTTTGAATTAATTTTTGGATGTTTGTGTAAAGCGGAAAAAATTGAACCCTAGTTGTTCTCCCCTCCCCAACTCCAAGGAGAGAGAAGGGAGAGTCACTAGAGTTGATGGTTTTCACTTAGGAGAGACTTTACATTCAAAAGAGGGGTTGAAACCCACAAGATCCAATCCCACGCAATGGAAGATTGGATTCTAAATGAGTTTCAAGGGTTAAGACATCAAGGATACCCCCTTTTGTAAAGAATGTAGATAGAAAGATTGAACTAGGAATGCATGTAGAAGCAAGAAAGATTCACTTATAAACAGAGATAGGGATATGGGATGAAGCTGCGGACCTGGAATTAGCAGTAAAATGTGGAGACGGTGTTGTTCTGCAAATTTGAGCGAAAGTTGATGGGACGATGGCGCCCGACGTGCACACGGTCCTCCGAAAAATCTGCGAAACGAAGGTGGATCTGTTCGTCTCTGCACAAGGATTCTAGATCTTCAATTATAGCTGCGTACCTGCAACCTACACACAGAAAAGAGAGGACGATTGGGGGGTTAGGGATGAGGGGTTTGCCTTTAGGTCAAACCCCAGTTTTGGAATTAACCAAGAAATGAGAATGCTATAAATGTAAATGTTTGTAATGTAAACAAGTACTGATACCTTGTTGTAAGAATGTTTGTATTCTTACATGCGAAGGTGTAATGTATGTAGTATCTTGTATGTTGTATGTGATCTCCTCTTCAATGGTTGAATCCTTGTCTTGAATGCAACACTTAGCCTTGAATGGAGACTTAGAATGCTCAATTGCTTGAAGGAATGCTTGAATGCTTGAATGCTTGAATGCTTGAATGTTTGAATATCGTTTCCGCCTCCTTTCCATCTTCTAAAATGGGAGAGGAAATGCAGTTTTTATACTTGTCAATTAGGGTTGATAGACTGATTTTCCCGACCTTAGGCCGACCAGGAAACATTATTTTCCAATTTGCAAACATAAAGACCCGAAGCCCCAAAAGAGACCGGGCCCAAAATAGGGCCAGGGACCAGGGCGCTGGGCGCCATGGTCTTGGGGGACCAGGGCGCTGGGCGCCCTAGTCCTGAAGGACTAGGGCACTGGGCGCCATGGTCCCACCTCCAGGGGCAGCAAGGTGCAAGGAGGATCAAGCCAGGGTGCTAAAAAATGCAGTTGAAATTGCAAGTGTCACAATTTTAGGACGCTACATTTAGCCCCACTTTAGCGAGAGTATAAGCGTACGCTCATACTTCCGGTAAAGTACAAGGAAACAACATTGAAACACTTTCACCACGTCAAGGAGGCAAGACACACCAAGCCCCCAGTGGACTAAGGATCTTACGACTTCGATTGACAAAGTAAAAGGGAAGATCACGAGGGAGAACCATGACTGTCAGTAGTAAGGTTCCCTCACTATGAGTCATGCAAGAAAGATATAAAAAATTTTCAAGGCAAAGCTAAATTCGCCAAGAAATTTTGAAGTATCTTGAAAAGATATGAACGGGATGTATGCCCCCCTACGTTAAAGCGATCGCACACGCCTCACCGGGGGTGATTGCTTTAAGGTAGTGATACATATAAGAAATGAGAAAAGAGCATGTTATCACAAGGATTTAGCCCCCAAGTGTGAGATAAGCCCAAGGATAATAGACACAAAACACAAAGCACAAGGTGACTTCGCTTTCCTCGGGGTCAGTATGCTGTATGATAATTCATGTATATCATATGTATGTATGCATAATTGTTCTTCATTCCCCAATCAAGGAAGGTCACCTAGAAGAAGGGAACACATGTGTCTTTTGAGTCAACATGAGAGAGACCAACAGAGATCTCAATGCTTTGCATCGTCCTCAAGTAGACAACACTAAGGACAACAAATAGAAGAATGAGAATAACACATAGAAGAAGTAACAAAAGAGAGGAGGAGAGAATCTGCTATGCTAATGAACTAATCTAGCACGTCATCTACCCCCCGATCTTGCTGATCAATATTTCGGGAAGGTAGGAAACACGCTAGAGGAGGAACATCCAACATAGCAGATGGAGTTATCACAAGATCCAAACCAGGGCTATGTTCATACCCCAAGCCACGTCGTTCTTGTCTAGGAGCTAGGATAAGTGCTTTAGAAAATTTGTTAGAGAAATGGTTGTCAACATCAACATATTCATATTCACTATCAGAATGAACAGGAGTAACATTTTCATCATGAATAACATTTTCATCTATATCATCATCAAGATTTATAAAAATAGGATCTTTAACTCGCACTGGATCAAGACCATCATGCATCTTATGTTCAGGAGATTTCGGCTCAATCGTCGGCTGAGGAGAAAATGGAATAATACTAGTTGAAGTTGTTTTTGGGGATTGCAAAGTTTGAGAAGCAGCTGCTTGAGCTCTAAGATGACGCTTTCGTCGGCGTTCACGTGTAGAACGATTTCATCTAGTCTTAGTAGGAAGTTGCGAAGATTGAGGAGGAGGAATGTTCTCATCCTTATCACTTGGGTGTTTAGGTTGTGGTCTCTTAGGTTGAATAATAGGAGAAGAGGAAGGTCTCTTCTCTCCATAAAAGGAAGGAGGAGGAACTGCTCCATATAAGGGAGGAATATTTGGTTTAGGAAGGAGACCAAGTCCATCATGACGAGGAGGTATAGGTCTACTTTTAGGAAGTTTATTAGTCATAGGCATAGTCACATCCATAGGGATGGGTTGGGAATCTTCTTGAGGAAAGACATTAGTTTTATCTTTCAAAGGAAGAACTTCCTTCTCAAGAATGATAGGAATGTCAAGTTTGGGTGTTCTAGGTTCACTTAGAGATAGGATCATATCTTTCTTCCACTTTTGATAAGATTTGAAAAGATGATCACTTCGCGGAGGAAGAGATTGGAATTGTTTAGGCCAAAAGTAATCAATAGGAATGCTAGAAGTTCTTTCAACTGGTTTAAAGAGACTATGATTGATAGTAACAAATTCACCATTATGGGGAAATTTCAAACATTTGTGAATAGGAGAAGCAATAGCTTTCATGGAAGATAGCCAAGGATAGCCTAGCTTCACATGAAATTGTTCGGATGATGGAATAATAGCAAATTCCACATCAAGGGATTTGTTATGGACCTCAATAGATAATGTAATAGAACCAATTGCAGGAGAAGAAAATGCATCAAATAGTTTCACAACCACATTTGTTTCATCATAGATCACTTGATTCAATTGCAAAGTAAAAAGAAATTCTTCAGTAATGACATTAACCATACAAGAAGGATCAATAAGCACTCCACGGCAAGGTGTATTCTTGACTTTTGCAACTATATATAAAGGACCATCAGGTGCCCTGATAGTTTCACTGGAATCAAAGGTGATGGAAGGTTCTTTAGGGATTTTCTGCTGCTCTACAAAGTTAATCACATTCAGAGTCATAGACACAAGATCATCAGGTGAGATAGAGGAATCATTAGTATCAATCGCATTAGAGGTATGAGAAGGCAATGGATCAGTAAAAATCTGAAGATTTTGGTTAGGAGGAGCTACAGATGTGTTGCCTTTATCATTCACTCCAGAAATAGAGATAGTATTATTATCAATCAAATCTTGAATTTTACCCTTTAAAGCAAAATATTTTTCAGTATCATGGCCAGGTTGACGATGAAATTGACAAAAAGATTTGTTATCAAAATAGGGTGAATTAATCTTTGCAGGATCTATTTGCCTTATAGGAGGAAGAGTAAGCACATTTTGTTCTAATAACTTATTCATAATACTATGCAATGATTCATTCAAAGGAGTAAACTTTCTTTCTTTCTTGAAAAACTTAGAAATAGGAGGCACACCTGATGCCGCATTCACATTGTTGTTGATGATGTTTTCATTGAATTTAATGGACTCTCTGTTCGGTTTAAACTTCCCAAATGGTTGTTGACTACTATCACCCTTATCACTCGGAGCCATAGGATTTGCTTGTTCCATTTGACTCACAGTCAGTTGATAATTGTGAAGAGTTGCGCACAACTGTTGGAAAGAAGTAAACTCAGAAAACAGGAGTTTTTCTCTAATATCTTTTTGTAAATTAGAAATAAAGATTCTTTGAATATCATTGTCGGGTACTGGAAAGGAAATTTGAGCATACAAATGCTTATATCTACCAATGAAATCAATCACTTTTTCTTTAACACCTTGTTTACAATGCATTAAATCAATCAAAGTAACTTTAGGACTTATATTGTTTTGAAATTGTTGAATGAAAGCATTTGCAAGTTGTTCGAAAGAAGTAATAGAATAAGAAGGCAATGAACAATACCATTGTAGGGCTTTATCTCTTAATGTTCTAGTAAACAGTTTTGCAAGCAACCTTTGGTCATAAGCGAAATCAGTACATATTGTTTGAAAGGTTTTAACATGTATTAGAGGATCACCCTTACCATTATAAAGCTCCAAATGCGGAATTTCAACATGTTTAGGGGGGATAGCTCGAACAATGTCAAGAGAAAGTGGGCTCGCAACATCAAATGTGGGCACACTAAACTTAGATTGATTCATAGAGGCAATTTGTTGTTGTAAAGAAGAAACAGTTTGTGCAAGATTGTTAATGGTCGCTTCAGTCGAAGAGTTCATATTAGACGTGTTAGATTGTGATGGAGGTGTTATGTTATTGAAAGAAGGTAGAGAGTAAGGTGGTGGGACACTATGATAGTTAGTCATAGGAGATGATTGGAAAGGAGGAACACTACAAGGAGGAATGGAAGGGTTAAATGAATTGCCCCCTTGCGTCATGTTTATTTGTGGAGATATAATAGGGACACTCATTGAAGGAATGAATGAAGAAGTTGGATTGAATGAAGGAAGAGGGTTGATTGAAGAAGAAGGATTGCCCCCATGATTAGTGATCATAGGAGGAATGTCTTGTATTGAAGTAGTCATTATGTTTGATGTAAAAGTAGGTATACTAGCAATAGAAGTTGTCAAAGGAATAGAATGATTAACTTGAGTAGGAGGTTGTGTATAACCTAAAGTTTTAGCACAACTCTTCATAGGCATCACATTCGAATCCACAATGTGTGCAATACCACGCAAAAATATCAATTCCATTCTTATCACTTTGAACCATACGTTTTAGAACCTCAATTAATGAAAGAGCTTGACTATCAGGGTATTCTTGAGACATCCATTGTCGAAAATCATCAAATTGGTTATCCAATTTTGAAAGTTGTTCTACAGAAACCTCATTGAGAGCTTCTTCATCATTAAGAGGATTAGAGGAATTACCCATGTCCTCGTTAAAAAGGCCATTCAAATTAGGTTCCATCTCCTCGGTAATTACACCTTGGAAAGACTTAATTCTAAGGCTTCGTCTAACGTGAATAGTGTAAGTAGGACTTATTGGTGTAAAACTCATGCACTAGAGAGAGAGCGAGATTTTGAATTTTAGAGGTAGCAAATTTCAATAAAATCAGCCAATCTCCTAGATTTAAGCTGCTAAATGCAATCAGGACAATCTCCCAAAATTTCGGAAAAAATGTTCGGGACAGTGGCGAACGGTGTGCACACGGTCCTCACAACTTTTGTCGAAATTTTCAGGGATGAAAGTTATGATGATTTTAAAGCTAATCTGAAAAAATTGAGTGATTTTATGATCTGTAGATAGGCCAAATTAAAGTTGCAATCTTAAAATTGAACCCTACCAAGATTGTTGAAAAATGTAAAATTTGAATTTTGAAAAAGAGAGGGAAACTGAAATTTTGAATTTTTTGATTTTAGAGGGAGTGCTGAAAGCAATGCAAGTTTCGAAATTTAAAAGTTGACTCGATTTCATGCAAAATTTGAATTTTGAAAATGGAAATCAAAGTCGTTGCAATTAAACACTTAATTTCAAAAGTCACAAACTGCAAAAATTTGAATAAAGCACTGAAATTTCAAATGAATGCTAACACACTTTTCAGATTTAGGACTGTAAGAAACACAATTTTGATATGAATTTCAATTTCAATGATTTTTCAATGATTAGAAGCCTCAATCCAAGCAATCGCTAGACCAACTTTGACTTTAATTTTGAAAGTGTTACAATTGATAAAATCAGCCAAAATTCTGGATTTTAGCAGAAAAATACAGTAAGATCTAGCTCCCAAAATTTCGGAAAAAATGTCAGGGACGATGGCGCTCGGGGTGCACACGGTCCTCGCAACTTTTTTCCAAATTTTCAGGGATGAAAGATATTGTGATTTTATTGCGGAATCCAAAGTTACAGCCGATTTGGAGGTGTGTTGATTAGTGAAATTATCAGTCAAAGGTTGAATCAAGAAGGTCTTAAAAATTAGGGTTTTGACATTTAACCACTTAATTTTCAGAATTAAAGCACAAATATGAATTGACAATTTGCAATAGAAGGGTAGATCTGAAACAAGTATTAACAATTAAACATTTCACAAGTTTAATTACTAAAAAGAAAATTTTAGGGTTTTTATGCAATTAACCTCTAAAATTTGCAAAAGATCAAACATGGAAATGTAATTAGGGAAGCAAATTTTCAGATCTAACCATGAATAATCAGAATGAGGATGTTCACGTCAGGTTCACCAAAATGTAAAGCGGAAAAAATCGAACCCTAGTCGTTCTCCCCTCCCCAACTCCAAGGAGAGAGAAGGGAGAGTCACTAGAGTTGATGGTTTTCACTTAGGAGAGACTTTACATTCAAAAGAGGGGTTGAAACCCACAAGATCCAATCCCACGCAATGCAAGATTGGATTCTAAATGAGTTTCAAGGGTTAAGACATCAAGGATACCCTCTTTTGTAAAGAATGTAGATAGAAAGATTGAACTAGGAATGCATGTAGAAGCAAGAAAGATTCACTTATAAAAAGAGATAGGGATATGGGATGAAGCTACGGACCTGGAATTAGCAGTAAAATGTCGAGACGGTGCTGTTCTACAAATTTGAGCGAAAGTTGACGGGACGATGGCGCCCGACGTGCACACGGTCCTCCGAAAAATCTGCGAAACGAAGGTGGATTTGTTCGTCTCTGCACAAGGATTCCAGATCTTCAATTACAGCTGCGTACCTGCAACCTACACACAGAAAAGAGAGGACGATTGGGGGGTTAGGGATGAGGAGTTTGCCTTTAGGTCAAACCCCGGTTTTGGAATTAACCAAGAAATGAGAATGCTGTAAATGTAAATGTTTGTAATGTAAACAAGTACTGATACCTTGTTGTAAGAATGTTTGTATTCTTACATGCGAAGGTGTAATGTATGTAGTATGTTGTATGTTGTATGTGATCTCCTCTTCAATGGTTGAATCCTTGTCTTGAATGCAACACTTAGCCTTGAATGGAGACTTAGAATGCTCAATTGCTTGAAGGAATGCTTGAATGCTTGAATGCTTGAATGTTTGAATATCATTTCCGCCTCCTTTCCATCTTCTAAAATGGGAGAGGAAATGCAGTTTTTATACTTGTCAATTAGAGCTGATAGACTGATTTTCCCGACCTTAGGCCGACCAGGAAACATTATTTTCCAATTTGCAAACATAAAGACCTGAAACCCCAAAAGAGACCGGGCCCAAAATAGGGCCAGGGACCAGGGCGCTGGGCGCCATGGTCCCACCTCTAGGGGCAGCAGGGTGCAAGGAGGATCAGGCCAGGGTGCTGAAAAATGCAGTTTTTGGTGTCATGAACAAGTTTTGGGGTCTCCATTCAGGTTCCGTGTTGCATCGCCATCGTGAAGACCCAAATGCAGTTGAAATTGCAAGTGTCGCAATTTTAGGACGCTACAGTTTGATTTTTGCAAGATGTTTTAAGAATTCTGACAAGAATACACAACAAGCATGAATACAACAGTCATTCTAATTCTAAACATTGAGTGTATGTTTGTTTGAGGATGTGTTCAAATCTTTGATATTTTCACTAGTTTAGACACAAAAAACACATCAAGTAGACTTATTTAATCAAGGGTCATCAATAATACCATAGCCTACATCTGGATACTCCTTTAGCTCAAACAATCGTGTCACCCCCTAAAGGGCACCTTTTTTTTTGCCTTTGTCTAGAAATTAACTCAAAGAGGATTACTCCTCAATTGAATCGTTATCCTAGGAGATATGTGGTGAGTGTTTTGGGGGCATATTATTCCCCACCCTTGCACTATGATATTATTGAGAAAAACCATTGGAGGGGATTTTCATCAGCCTCCACATTTTATTATAGTGGGTTGGAATACTTAGCTAAAATTCATTCCCCACTTAGGTCATTCCCTTCTCACTGGCCCCCTCAAGGCAACTCGGGAAGGAAGGCCCTCTAAAGGTTTTAATTGCTTGAAATTAAATAAAGCATGAAGGAGTGAGTCTGGCTTTTTGGTCACCCCATTAAGGGGGAAGCATATACCTTTCACTCAAGACAAAGCAAACAATGAATTATTTTAAACCTTCATAGCAATTGTTTTCTAAGTCCTAATTGGAGATGTTGCTCCAATCAAACATGGTATTCCTTTTACCCACAAAGAAATGATTTTCTAAACTAGGAAAATAAAATCCTGGTCAATGAAAATGGAAAACACTTTGCAAAATTGACAAGTGGCTTGTTCTTTTTACTTGCAACAAAAGTGTGGATTTTTCTTTTTAGACTTTTGCAAGAAAACGAAATGTGTTTTGTTCTTTTTGAACCCCCAAAAAAGAAGTTATATTACTCACTTGCAAGAAATGAAATATTTTGAGTTTGTTGTTCTTGTTAACCTTGCAAGTGTGGTTTCTTTTAAGCCCAAAAACACTAGTGAAGTTCTTTTTAAACCCAAAAAGAAAGTGTGAGGTTTATTTTACTTCATAAATAAAAGAAGTGAATTCTATTTAATCCAAATTTGAAAAAGAAAGTTAACAACGAAAAACTACTCCTTTTGGACCTACAAAACCACTGTTAGAGACCTGCCACAAACCAGATTAGTGAAAATTAAAAATCCAAGTGGGCTAGACAAGCCTAAATTTCTGACCCTGTTACAAGTTTCCTGTTTTGTTATATATATGCCACAACAGAGAGAAAATGCACTACAAAAAAGGATATATGCGCTACAAAACAAAACATATGTGCTACTGAACAGAACAGATGTGTTAGAAGAAAGTTCATATGCACTATAAATCTAAGTAGATGCACCAGAATAGGTTACAGATGCACTACAAAACAAAATGTATGTGCCATAAAATAGAACAGATGCACTAGAAGAAAGTGCATATGCGCCAAACTGAGGTAATGCGTGTTCAAAAATTCTTGTAGATCATCCTACGAAAAAAAAGTTAGAAATGTCTTAAAATGGGGTTGGGCGCCAAAAATATATGATTAGAAGTGTGGAATCCTAGAAATGAGAAACAAATAAAGTACACCAATGAAACATTGTATTAGAGATTATAAATCATAAACAAGTTAATAAAACAAAATCTCTAAAACTGTCTCATTGTTCTCTATCTCCAACGATCCTTCAAATCAAGGTGGCTCTCATCTTGGAAGAGCACTTGATCTCTAGGATGACTATCTAAAGAACGAGGGATAATATGATAAAAGATCTAAATGCAAGTGCAACTAAGATCTTAATAACGTCCTATTGATATTTAACTATGATATGGTACAAGATAACAAGATTAGTATGATATGAAGCTAATATGAGAGTGATATGAAAATGATATTGATCTAAATGAAAATGAAATGAACATGATAAGCTAAATATGATAAACATCTATGCTATGATGCTATTCAAATGATCTAAAATGCTTATTCTAAAATAGAGTCAAAATGCTTAGTGTTATGTCACTATAATGTAGATGCATAAAAAACTTGGATATAGATTATAAAGAAAGTGAGTCCTATTTATAGGGAAAACGGGGAAATGGATGGTTAAGATTCAATAATCTTAATAAAGGCTAGGATTGAAAGTTACTCAATCCATGTTTACAATTTTCACCAATGAAATGGTGACAATTGTCAACAAGAGGTGGCTTGAGAGGAGATGTAAGAGGCATTAAATGCCTGAGAAGACATGAGGGTCGCCCTAAAAGAGTGTGGTTAGGGTTAATAAGGATTAACTAGTAGATAAAGCTTTTACTCAAAGGGTAAACTCTTGTGCAAGGGTTAATAGGATAACTAGGGTCAAAGCAATGAGTGTTTGATTAGACCCTTGGGTTAAATGGGGGTTGAGTTAGAGAGAAAATCTCTAATCATGTGGTAAGGTTGAGTTAATCATTAATGGTTTGGAAGACTTTAAGGGTTAACTTGTTTGTGACATCAAGCCTTCAATGCATTTCAGAGACTTTGAGGCTTTTGTGAGAAGTGTCCATCTCTTAATGAATGTGCAAATGATTAAGGGTAGATTAGGCTAATTAGGAGGTTTAGAATAATCTAGAAGGATCTAGAAGAGGTTTAGTCATGAATTTAGGAGAATGCAAGTGGGAGATAATAGGATTTTAATTAAAACAAATTTTAACTAAAAATGGATGCAACTTTGTATTTGTAGGAAAGTGTAAGTGGGGGTTTATAAATAAATTTGATTTATTTATACACAAGAAATGATTTTAGTTAAATGTAAATTTGACGAAAATGTGGAAAGAGAATTTAATTAAATGAATAGAATTTATTCAATTAATGGAAGAAGAGGGATTTAGTCAAATGTTCTATTTAATTAATGGCTACATAGAAGAAAATGGGATATTAATTAATCCTTAGTTTAACTAATAGGTGAATAAGAAATAATTAAACAAATATAATTCATTTAATATTAAGATTATGATAGCCAAGTTGCCAGATGAAGATTACAATGTTATTGAACCAAGGGGGAACAAGATAAAGGTGAGAAGGTTAGTTTAAAACCAAATAAACACAAACATTTAAATAAAGTGTGAATTAACCTTATACCTCTACCATGAAGCGTCTTGCTCCTCATATTAGACCTTCAATGAAGTTGAAGATGTGTCCCTCTTCAACTTGTTTGGATTGGTCCTATGATGGGATGTGTATTTCTCTCCACACACAATAACAGTGGTGGTTGCTAAATGGATGGATGGATTGAGTGATAGGAAATGACTAAGGATGAAAGCCTGAATTTTACTATAATGGGAATGCAATGAAGATGATTCTAAACTCAAATAGGCAGCATATGATTGCATAAGGATTGAATGAAAATAAAATGGAGGAGACCCCAATTTATAGATTTGAGGGAGGAGAAATGGAGGATCAAGATTGATTTGAGGGAAAGGGCTATGATTGAAGGAAAGTGATAGAAGGGATTGAGAGGATAAACTGTGGGATCCAAGAGATTTTTTATAACATCATTTCTTGTCTCCACACTCCTCAAAGTACATAGGGGAGAGATCCTCAAGTGATTGAGAGAATAAAAGGAATTTAAATTCTTTGGGGGAGGACAAAACAATTAAAAATTATCAGATAATAGATTGTGTGGGAAAATGAAAAGAAAGAAGGAATTAAAAATTCCTTGGGAAGTGAGGAAGCATTAGAAAGTGAGAGAATTTGAAATCATTGAAATGACCAAAGTTGGTGAATCTAAGGTTTGGAAGGTGAGAGGGTAAATCCATTTATGGCAAATGGTTGACTTTGCTCTAATCATGAAGATTAGGAATGTGCAAATGATTAGCAAGAGGGATTAAGTAGATTAATGAAGAACTAGGGACCAAGTGGACAAGTTAGGAGGACTTGACAAGAGGAGAGAGAATGAGTGGAGGAATTAAAAATTGGATTTAATGATAATGAGGCTTCTAGAAGATCTAATTAGCTTAAGTGGGAATTAGAAGAAGTGATTTGTTTGAATCACTTTGGTCAAGTTAATTAGTTAAAATTAATTAACTAAAGGGGACTTAGAGGAATTCATTATTTGGGTAACATTAGGAGAATAGGGGATTAATTAATTTATTTAATAAATTAGTTATTCGACTATAGTGACATGATTAATTAAATTAAATTTAATTAATTCCGAGAAGACTAAGAATAACATGATTAAATGGATTAACTATGTAGAAAGGATAAACTTATTAAATAATTAATTTAATTAATTTTAGACGTCTAAAATCTGCCCCTCTTTTACGCAGCGAAAAAATTGGCGATGGGTAAAAGACAGAAAAGATGCCCTAGTGTGAAGACAAGGGTGGTATATGCCCCCTCGAGAATTTCACTGGAAAATTTTAAAATTTTTGGGAAAATTCTTGAAAAGAAGAAATAGTAGTTATAAGAAAGAGAGGAGAGAAAAATAGGAGAAGAGAGATTTGGAGGGGAATGGGAAGAAAAACGGCGAAGGGGGTGTTGGGAAATTGGTGTCTCAACCTTGCATTTACATGAGGTTACTATTTATAGTAAGTTTTCATTTGAGCATGAAATGGTGCGAAATTCTCCCCAAAGCTTCTAGTTGGCTAGATAAGAATTCTGGTAAAGTTACGTCGCAAGATCATAGCTAGTTTTGAAGTTATTAATTTTTTTGTTTTGGAGGGGTCCAATGAAAGGTTTAAATTTGATTTTAAGGACTTTAGAGTCCCCAAAATGCCCTAAAAAGTGGGCATAAACGACATAGCAATTTACAAGGCAATAGAGAACTTCGTGAGCTTTTTGATGCTTCAAACGGTTCATCAATCAGACACACGGTTCTCAAGTTATGGCCTTTGAAAGTTTGTACTCCTGAAATAAGAAATATAAAATACATCAGACACATAAATGAGCTGTAAAAAGGGAGGGACACATCATAGGGCATCTAGAAGGGAGATAAGGTTGGCTACACCTTATTGGGTGGTTTTAGCCCATGGTTTTTTAATACTGTTTAACAGTTTCTTATATTGAATCTCCTATATATATGAGGTGTGTCAGATAGAGGTTGTGTGTAATAGTCTTATAGTTGTTGAGTTACTTTTGAATCTCTGATTTGTGGTAATCTTGCGAAGAGTTTTCTCTGTAAGTATATTGTAATCTGTTTGATTGTGAAATAATATATTGGGTGGCTTCTGGAGTGTGAGGTTTTTCTCCCGAAAGAGTTTTCCCCACGTAAATCAGTGTGTTATGGTTTGAATGTTATTATATCTATTTATGTTTCTATGTAACTGTTGTGACTATCTGTAAAAGTTTTTGCATTACTCTCTTCAAAATGTTAGTGTAGGAAGTTGTTCCTCTACTTAACTTCCTTACAAGTGGCATCAGAGCTTGATCACCTTTGGTTTTAGTTGTGGGTTGTTGGGGTTTTTGAACAAATCCAGATTTGAGTGGGAGCCTGTGTAGAAGACACTTTTTTATCTTGTTGCAGGAATTTTCAAATGGCATGTTCATCAGGGAAAATAGAGGTAGAGAAATTTAATGGAAGGAGATTTGAGATGTGGAAGCTGAAGATGGAAGATCTGCTAATAGATCGAGATCTATGGGATGTTATTGATGCGAATGTACAAAGGCCCTTAGATATTACTACGACGGCTCAGTGTGATGTTATAAACCGAAAAGCGAAGGGTCTAATTAGACTGTGCTTGGCAGACTTTGTTTTGATCAATGTCCACGAAGAAAACACTCCAAAGAAGCTATGGACTAATCTTGGTGAAATGTATCAAGCGAAATCTTTATTAAATCAGATTTTTTTGAGGAAGAAATTGTATTCCTTGAATATGGAAGAGGTTGGATGAATTGCAGACCACCTGGAAGCATACAATATGTTGGTGGCTCAATTAGTATATGTCAGTGTTAAGATGAACGAAGAGGAGAAATGTCAGATCTTTCTTTGTTTTTTGCTTGATTCGTGAGATTCTCTTTTTATGGCTATAAGTAGTACTTCTATTGTTTTGAAGTATGAAGATGTGGTGGGTGCCCTACTTGGTGAAGAGATGCGAAGGAAGGTATCCCTTAGTTCAAAGAAAGCCCTAACTATTTGTGGAAGACCTAAGGAGAAAGGCAAGAAGAATGAGAAGCGTGATAAGTCCAAATTGAAAGGAAGATCAAAATCTCCTGGAAAGCCCAAAGTAATTTGCTGAAATTGCGGTAAACCAGGTCACATCCATAAGGATTGCAAAGAAGAAAAGAAGAAGAAAAAGAAGAAGATTGATTTTGATTCTGAGTCTGAGAAGGAAGATGGTGATGCATTTATTGTAGCTTTGACGACTCAAGCAAGTAATGATGCTTGGTTAATTGACTCAGGTGCATCTTTTCATATGACTTCCAATAGAGATTGGTTTTTTAAATATGAAAAATTTAATGGAGGTAAGGTGTACTTGGGTGATAATTCACATTTAGACATTGTTGGTCAAGGTAAAGTTAAAATCAGGTTTTTTGATGGTAGAATAAAAAAGATTAATGGTGTGTTACATATCCCTGGATTAAAACAAAATTTGTTATCTGTAGGCAAATTGATAGATGCGGGTGTCTGGGTAGTCTTTTCTGAAATAGGATGTCAGATGATTAAGGGTGTTATGGTAATTGCTAAAGGTGTCAGGTTCGACACTTTGTATAAGCTAGACGCATACACTATTGAGTGTAATAGAACTTTCATGAAAAGTAAATTTGTGGAAGATTTGAGGGTTTTACCTTCAGCAGATGGAAATGGCTTTTGGGTACCTAAGGGTGCTCTATCTTTTGAAGCAAAGTTAGTTGCAAAGAAGACTATGTTATGGCACCAGAGGCTTGGCCACATTGGAGAAAAGGGTCGAAGGACCTTGAAAAATAAAAACCTTGTTGAAGGTTTGAATGATTGCAATCTTGACTTTGATTTCTGTGAGCATTGCATTTATGGAAAACAAAACTGCGTTTAGTATTATTCGAGTTCTCATAAAACTTGTGGTGTTTTGGATCTTATTCATTCAAATGTGTTTGGTCCTGTAGATGTTCCTTTGATTGGAAAATCCACATATTATATTTCATTTATTGATGATTTTAGTAGGACATGGGTATATTTTCTAAAGAGTAAATCTAAAGTTTTCAATCGATTTAAAGAATTTAAAGCAATGGTTGAGTTGCAGACTGAAAATAAAATTACAAGTTTGAGGACTGATAATGGCGGTGAATTTTTCTCTAATGATTTTGATAGATTCTGTAAATAATGTGGCATTAACAGACAGAAGACAACTCCGTATTCTCCACAACAAAATGGAGTTGTAGAAATAATGAACAGGATATTGATGGAGAGGCTAGGAGTATGCTGAGTGGTGTTGGTCTAGAACAAAAATTTTGGGCTGAAGTTGTTGCCACTGCTTGCTACCTGATTAATAGGTTTCCTACATCAACCCTTGTTGTTAAAACGCCTATGGAAGCATGGTCAGGTCACAAGCCTTCATTGAGACATCTTAGAGTTTTTGGTTGTGAGGCATATGGACATGTACCAAAGGAGAAGTGGACAAAGTTGGAGAACAAGGCTGTGAAATGTATCTTCATCGGGTATAGTTATAGTATGAAAGGATACAACCTTTGGGACACAGTTTCACAAAAGGTAATTCATAGTAGAAGTGTTATTTTTAGAGAAATTAAGTCTCCTTTTGTTACATTGCAACCGGAATAGACTAAAAAAGAAGATGTGATTCAATTTTCTTCTACAATTAAAAGAGTTGAATTGAGACCCCTAGATAGGCAAGAAATTGAGGAGAACTCATCTAGCTATGAATTTTCAGAAGAAGAGGAAGAACTTCCAACTCAGCTTGTTCGAAGGTCTACAAGACATAGACAACCACCTAAAAGGTTTTCACCTAATGATTGGAGATGTATTTTTTCTTTGAATACTAATATGGATGAACCAAAATCTGTAGAAGAGGTATTAAGTATGAATGATGCAGAATCCTGGAAGATTGCTATGGAAGAAGAAATGGAAGCTTTGAAAAAGAATGATAAATGGGATCTTGTACCATTTCCTAAAGGATGAAAGTCTATTGGTTGTAAATGGGTGTTCAATAAAAAGATTGGTTCAGATGGAAGCATTGAGAAGTATAAAGAAAGGTTGACTGCAAAAGGCTACTCTCAGGTTGAGGGTGTTGAATATGGTGAGATATTTTCTCTTGTTGCCAAAATGACATCCATTAGATTTTTGCTTTCTATTGTTGTTGCTTATGATTTAGAGGTTGAGCAAATGGATGTGAAAACTGCTTTCCTTCATGGTGATTTGGAGGAGGATATTTATATGACACGTCCAGAGCACTATGTGGTGAAAGGTAAAATTAACTTGGTCTGTAAATTAAAGAAATCTTTGTATGACCTCAAACAGAGTCCTAGGATGTGGTACCAAAAATTTGATACATATGTTTTAAGTTTGGGATTTGAGCGTTCTAAATCAGATCATTGTTTTTATTATAAAACTGATGGTGATCATTTCCTATACATTGCATTGTATGTTGATGATATGTTATTCATTGGTAAATGGAAAGTTATGATTTTAGAAATAAAGTCTCAACTGCCTGCTAAATTTGAAATGAAAGATCTTGGTGCAGTGAAACACATTCTTGGGATGGAAATTAGAAGAGATAGAGTGAACAAAAAACTATGGCTAGGCCAGAGTAAGTATGTGAATTCAGTGTTACAGAGGTTTAACATGGAGGATTGTAGACCATTGTGTGTTCCTTTTACAGTTGGAACAAAATTATCTGTTGCAGATTGTCCTACATCCCCAACGAAGATGGAAGACATGAGCAGATTACCTTACCAAAGTGCAGTTGGAAGTTTAATGTATGCTATGGTCTAGTACTAGACAAGACATTTCCCAAGCAGTGGGAGTTTTGTCCAGATATATGTCTAATCCTGGTAGAGTTTATTGGGATGCAATCAAAAGAATCTTCAGATATTTGAAGGGTACCTCAAAGTATTCTTTGTGTTATCATGGTAATTCAGTTGGAGACGTGATTTCCCTTGATATTCATAGTTATGTGGATTCAGACTGGGCAGGTGATATTGATAGCAGAAGATCCACCAGTGCTTATGTGTTTACTTTATTTAGTGGTGCAATTAGTTGGATGAGTAAGCAACAGGTTGTGGTTGCTTTGTCCACTACTGAAGAAGAGTATATGGAAACTACTCATGCTTGTAAAGAGACCATTTAACTTAAGAGATTGTGTTCATGCATTGGAATAAAACAAGGAGCCGTGACAGTTTATTATCACAATTAGAGTGTGATTTGCCTAGCTAAGAACCAGACATTTCATGCAAAGACCAAGAACATTGATGTTCAGTATCATTTTGATAGATATATGGTCGAAGATGGCAGGGTGAAGCTGGTTAAGGAAGAAATTTTGATGAATGTTATAGATTCTTTAACTAAGGTTGTGAGCACAGAGAAGTTCAGGTCGTGCTCAAAGTCTATGGGCCTCATGGCCCCTAGCAATTGATTTATTGTATTGATACTCCCTTTTCTCTTGCAAGGTGTTCGACAAGTGGGAGATTTGTTGGGAAATTGGTGTCTCAACATTGCATTTACATGAGGTTACTATATATAATAATTTTGTATTTGAGCATGAAATGGTGTGAAATTATCCCCGAAGCTTCTGGTTGGCTAGACAAGCATTTTGGGAAAGTTACGTCGCAAGATCACAACTAGTTTTGAAGATATTAAATTTTCCATTTTGGAGGGATTCAATGAAAGGTTTAAATTTGATTTTGAGGACTTTAGAAGCCCCAAAATGCCTTGAAAAGTGGGCATAAATAGTATAACAGTTTATGTAGCAGGAGAGCACTTTGCGAGCTTTTCACCGCTTCAAACGGTTCGTCGATCGGACACACGGTTCTTAAGTTATGGCCTCCAAAATTTTGTACTCCTAAAATAAGAAATATAAAATACATCAGACACATAAATGAGTTCTAAAAAGGGAGGGACACATCATAGGGAATCTAGAAAGGAGATAAGGTCAGCTACACCTTATTGGGTGGTTTTAGCCCATGGTTTTTCAATATTGTTTGACGGTTTCTTGTATTGAATCTCCTATGTATATAAGGTGTGTGAGATAGAGGTTGTGTGTAAAAGTCTTATAGTTGTTGAGTTACTTCTGAATCTCTAATTTGTGGTACTCTTGCGAAGAGTTTTCTCTGCAAGTATATTGTAATCTGTTTTAATTGTGAAATATTATATTGGGTGGCTTTTGTAGTGTGAGGTTTTTCTCCCGAAAGAGTTTTCCCCACGTAAATCATTGTGTTATGGTTTGAATGTTATTATATCTATTTATGTTTCTATGTAACTATTGTGACAATCTATAAAAGTTTTTGCATTACTCTCCTCACAAGGTTAGTGTAGGAAGTTGTTCCGCTACCTAACTTCCTTACAGGGGGACAAAAAGGGTGAAGGGGGGGCTTATATGCCACACGGGGCCCAAGGACGGGTCATTGTCACACACACAACTTAGAAATTGAGAGAGAGTAGAGTAGAGAAGAGACATGGCACACATCCCACACCACGAGAACCATGTAGGGAGGGTTTGATGCATTTAGCACCCAATCGAGTACAGCCCACCGGTATGTACCCCATCCCAACTTTGTGATTTTGTAGGTAGAGTATTAATTAGGGCAATTAATGGGGGGAAAGTGTTCAGGGAGAAGAAGTTGATCTCTGTATCGACTTGTGTGAGGGGGAACAATGCCTGCACGGGTGCCAAACCGGCTAAAGAGGCCAATCCCCACCCATGCAAATGAATGTCGTATGTGCAAACTTTAGTTTGTGGGATAGAGGGAAAAAAGGGAAAAATAACTATGGTTCAACATCTCTGCCATGCGAATTAGATCTATGCCAAGCTTTCGGTGTCTTCACCATGGAGAAACGTCACCTCCGCTAAAAGGCAAAAAAGGGGACGAGGGATCACGAGGATGCCCCAGGGATAGCATAGGCTTAGAGATAGGCTAGAATAAGAGGATAATGAGGTGATTCTATTGGATGCAAATTGACCTTGATCTGATTACATCTCAGGAGCCATGGTCGTCGACTATGAGGTTGTTTAGGCAGTTGATGAGCGACAAGCAAGAGATACTAAATGCAGTAGGATTGGGTTTCATGGGCAGATGGTTGCGGATCTGGGTAGACACAATGATGATGACAACGCTTGTGAAGAGATGGGATAGTGGCACATGAACCTTTCACTTGCCTACAAGTAAGTCCAACATCACATTGCTTGATGTCTAGTGGATCCTGAAGGTCCCCATCAGAGGAGTCATCCCAAAGTACTGATTGGACCACGAGGATTATTACCTTCGAAGTATTTGCAAGTGTGATCACCTACCTATAGATCGGACCAAGACTCGCTTGGGAGAGGCTATGCAGACATGACAAATTTTGTGCTTGGTTTTGTTTGTTTGCAGATTGATTAGCGAGTGGATGATGCCCAACCTGAGCAACCATGGATTCTTAATTGGAAGGGTCCAATGTGTTTACTATATGTTGGAGGGTTGTATAGAGAATACATGGGGGCCGCTATACTCGACCAGTTGTATCATAACATGCATATGTGTGTATATTGGGGTTTTATGAACCTTGGTATAGGTGTCACTCTTCTACATATCTGGGCTTGGGAGGATATTTCGATTACTTAGCCTATTGGAGTATAGGATCAGGGACAATGATTTTCATACGTTGACCACTATATGCGAGTTGGCGCAGTGTTGTTTTTCAAGAGGAATTAAGATGAGTTGATAGTCTTCACCTGGAGACCATATATAGACAGCTAGTGTTTGTTAAGAGTGAGTGTTGTCTCTTCGAGCGCACTATCCATGTCATTGATTAATACCTGCCCAATCAAGTGATGTGACAGTTTGGCCTCATTCGGGACATTAGAGGACATGAGCACACCCATCCTCGGATTACGAGGGAGACAACGACATGGGGATAAGCAACAAGGCCACTTGAGGTTTGTCTTACTTGGACAGGGGCATAGATGATTCCTTAGGATGAGAGGCTATAGGCAGGGGAGGATCTTGGGTACACAGAAGCATACTCATGTCGATAGGAGGCCCATAGACCAGCTTGACTCATCATTCCAAGAGTCTTGGAGCCAAATGAGTTTGCACCATCAATAGATGAGGTTGTCAGCGGTGAGGTGGATGCACCAAGAGAGGGGGAGGCTGTTAGAGGGGGAGATAGGGGACACAGACAAGTGCCGAGGAGGAGGGGTAGGGGACAACAGGTACCTCGGGTAGAGGTGCCTTTATAGGTACAGATCCCAGCAGGGCAGATTGGAGCACTACGACACGATCGGGGTGCAGGAGATGGTGTCGAGATGATGGAAATATCAGTTAGAGAGGGAAGGTAAGAGGGAGGAGATGGGGTAGTAGGAGGGCAGAGAGGACAGAGATAGGTTTCACAAGCTAACTATTATTAGGTCATTTTGTCTCGGGACATAGAGTGGGTGAGGGCAAAAAGCTTAGAGGAGCAACTATCCTTGGAGAGGGAGAGAGAGCGGGTAGAGTAGGATAGGGCTTGGGCATATAATCTATAGGAGGAGTTGGACCGGTTGAGGAGGGAGGGGTATGCTCTAAGGCAGGATCTTGTAGCAGTGATCTTTTAGAGGGATAGCATCAGTACTAGATCGAATGAGAGGAAGAGGATGCTAGAGGAGGCCAGGAGTGGAGGGATGGTAGGGAAGTTGCAGGTGGAGATGAGGTAGACGAATGACGATATCGAGACCCTTCAAGCCAGATTGAGCAAGTCAGAGGTGAAGGCACATAGATTGCGGGGAGAGCGAGATATGGCTAGGTGAGCACTAGATCTAGGCCAAAAAATGTCATTATTCATAGAGGCCATGCAAGCACGCAAAGCATCAGATAGATCCCTGCAAGAGGCTTAGTATTATAGGAGTCGGTATGAGCGAACAGTGCCTCAAAATCAATGGGCTCCCTCCTATGTAGAGCACACACAGTCAAGGTGGACACAAACTTTATTATCATTTCCATGCAAGATGGAGGCATTCTATATTATGTGTATGTATATGATTATGTCTAACTTATAGTGGGTGCAAGATGTATGTATATGATTGATCTATATGATATGCAATGCTTATGTATGATATTGCAATCATGTTTCTATTATGTCTATGATATGATGATGTATGTAATACAAATGGATGATCTATGATTTTGATGTACATGTGATTTGATGGATGCACTTGTAATTTGGCTAAATGAAATTAATGAAATGGATATTGTTAAGATGAAATGAATGCAATTTATGGACCTAAAATGATAATGAGTAATAATGAAAATAATGAAGGATGTAATGTAATGAAAATTAGACTTAGAATGAATATGAATGTGATTATTAGTGGTAATGAATGTAAGTAAATACAAAATGTAATTTAAATGAACACTAAATGAATTGACACATGATATGCAACTAACATGAGAAATATATATGAATGACTATGCCAATGATAATGAAACTAAAATGATAATGATGACTCACGAAAGATGAATATGAAATGCACACAATTTTTTATAATGAGCCAGCAATACAATGGTATAGGACTAGATAGAGGGATAGATGGGGGGAGGGGGGGAGTGAATAAATTGAGGTCTGCAAAAGGGGTGATGGGATGAAATGTGAAATGAACTGAAGGATGATCTATATCATTGATTATAGGAATTGGAATTTCATGATGATCCAAGGCATGGACTAAACTCTCAAACAATAGGTATCTCGTGTACACAACCATGCAAACACCATGATTGTGTAGATGCGAGGTTGTAGGTTCATACAAGAGAGACCCGCAAACATGCCATACCACAAAGACATGCCCCAGTATACAGGAAACAAAGACATACCAAGATAGAGAATGATCATGACAGCCTTAGATAGCAGTAGTCATGGGACATAAAGGTGCAAATCAAAGCAAAAATTTCAAACCACGCAAATGTCATGTATATGGCTAAGTGACATCTCTTGCCAAGAGTAGGACTATGACTAGGATGAATAATGTCAGACATGGAAAAGATGCATCCCGAGCAAGGGTAACTAACAAGATTGATTAGGCAATAGAGCAAATGGGATATCCAAGTCAATGCGGATATGATACCAACTACTTGGACTTGGTTAAGTGCATGTGGATGAGTGCTTGGATGACATGCAGGTCAAGAAGAATCTTAGTTTGTTGGGAAAAAATATCAGGTAATGGGGGAAGCTTAATGTGATGGGATGAAAGCTTAGTTTACTGGAACAACTCTTATTCACAACTCAGACAAAATCTCATCATCTTGTGAAGGGGGGATGGAGTGAAGTGGGGATGGAGGGGGTAATTCCAATTCCATTGTGAATAAGCGTGGTGGGGATAGGTGGGGTGATTGATCAAAATAGGAACATCCTGCATAGTTGCCCACATGTGGAGGAAACCCATCATATAACTTAAAGGAATGGTGCATGCGAGGTTAGGCTGGCGGATGATGGATCTACATATGATGTGGTCAATAGTCATCTAGTTAATAGCTTTCATGTTAAAATAAGGATACTGAGTAGGTTGGTGGGTGGGAAAATGGAGTATGGCATGCTAGGAAGTAGAATTTGTTCACGAATGCTAACAAAAATTGTGACACTGTTGGGAGGAGGGAGGATGGAAATTTCTTTTAGTCTTAGCCCTGAAAAGCTAGTTTGTTCGAATAGATGATGGATCTACTTTATTTACCTTGACACCTGAGACCATTTTTTTACCAAGGTATTTTCTCATAGTGCTACAAATTTGTAATGACTGATGGACGAATTCATTTTTCTTTACTTTTTGTTTTTTTATTGTTCGTCAATCGGACACACGGTTCTCAAGTTATGGCCTCCGGAAGTTTGTACTTCTAAAATAGGAAATATTAAATACATTAGACACATAAATGAGTTGTAAAAAGGGAGGGACACGTCATAGGGAATCTAGAAAGGAGATAAGGTCAGCTACACCTTTTTGGGTGGTTTTAGCCCATGGTTTTGTAATACCGTTTGACGGTTTCTTGTATTGAATCTCCTATATATGAGGTGTGTGAGATAGAGGTTATGTGTAAGAGTCTTCTAGCTATTGAGTTACCTTTGAATCTCTAATTTGTGGTACTCCTGCGAAGATTTTAATCTGCAAGTATATTGTAATCTATTTTGAGTGTGAAATAATATATTGGGCAGCTTTTGGAGTGCGAGATGTTTCTCCCGAAAGGGATGTTATTATATCTATTTTTTGTTTTTTTGTAACTGTTGTGACGATCTATAATTTTTTTTGCATTACTCTCCTCACAAGGTTAGTGTAGGAATTTGTTCCGCTACTTAACTTCCTTACATGGGGAGAAAAAGGGTGAAGGGGGGGGGGGGGTTTATGTCACATGGGGCCCAAGGAGGGGTCATTGTCACACATACACCTTAGAAATTGAGAGAGAGAAGAAAAGAGAAGAGACATGGCATACATCCCACACCATAAGCACCATGCGAAGAGGTTTTGATGCATTCAGCAACCGACCGAGTACGGCCCACCGGTATGTACCCCATACCAACTTTGTGATTTTGTAGGTAGAGTATTAATTAGGGAAATTAATGGGAGGAAAAGTTGTCAGGGAGCAGAAGTTGATCGCTATATCGGTGTGTGTGAGGGGAATGATGCTTACACGAGCACCAAACCAGATAAAAGAGGCCAATCCCCACCCATGCAGATGATTGATGTATGCGCAAACATAAGTCTATGGGATAGAGGGAAAAAAGGGAACAAGAACTATGGTTCAACATCTCCGCCATCCAAATGACGTCTACGGCATGGTTTCCACGTCTTCACCATGGAGAAACATCGTCTCCACTAAAAGGCAAAAAGGGGGTGAGGGATCATGAGGATGTCCTAGGGATAGAATAGGCTTAGAGATAGGCTAGTATAAGAGGATAATAAGGTAAACTATTGGATGCAGATGGACCTTGATCCGATTACATCTCAGGAGCACTGGTCATCGACAATGATGTTGTTCAAGCAGTTGATGAGCAACAAGTAACAGATACTCAGTGCAATAGGATTTGGTTTCATGGACAGATGGTTACAGCTCCAGGTAGACACAAAGATAATGACAATGGTCATGGAGAGATGGGATAGTGACACATGCACCTTTCACTTGCCTACAGGTGAGACCAGAATCACATTGCTTGATGTCTGGTGGATCTTGAAGGTCCCCGTCATAGGAGTCATCCCAGAGTATCGATTGGACCACATGGATTATTACCTTCAGAACATTTGCGAGTGTAATCACCTACCTATAGATCAAACCAAAATGCGCTTGGGAGAGGCTATGCAGATATGACAGATTTTGTGCTTGGTTTTGTTTGTTTGTTGATTGATTAGCGAGCGGATGATGCCCAACCTGAGCAACCATGGATTCTTAATCAGATGGGACCAATGTGTTTACTATATGTTGGAGGACTGCATAAAGAATGCATGGTGGCCGCTATACTCGGCTATTTCTATCATGGCATGCATATATGTGTATCTTGATGTTACAGGAACCTCGGTATAGGTGTCACTCTTCTACATATCTGAGCTTGGGAGAATATTGCGGTTACTTAGCCTATTGGAGTATAGGATCAGGGACAATGATTTCCATACGTTGACCACTATACTTGAGTTGGCGCAATGTGGTTTTTCAAGAGGAATTTAGATGAGTTGATGGTCTTTACCTAGAGACCATCAATGGACAACAAGAGTTTGAGGGGAAATTGGCAGCTAATATTTGTTAAGAGTGAGTGTTGGCTCTTCCGACGCACTATCCATGTCATTGATCAATACCTTCCCAATCAAGTGATGTGATAGTTTGGCCTCATTCAGGACATTATAGGACATGAGCACACCCATCCTCAGATTACGAGGGATACAATGACATGGGGATAGGCGACGGGGCCACTTGAGGTTTGTCTTAGCTGGATAGGGGCACAAATGATTCCTTGGGCTGGGAGGCTATAGGCAGGGAAGGATCCTAGGTGCATAGGAGCGTACTCATGTTAGTAGGAGGCCCATAAACCAGTTTGACTCATCATTCCTAAAGTCTTGGAGACTGATGAGTTTGCACCATCTGTAGATGAGGTTGTTGGCGATGAGGGGGATGCACTAGGAGAGGGGGAGGTTGTCAGAGGAGGAGATAGGGAAAATGGATAGGTGTTGAAGAGGAGGGGTAGGGGATAGCAGGTACCTCAAGTAGAGGTTCCTTTATAGGTACAGGTCCCAGCAGGGCATATTGGAGCATCGCCAGAGGATCAGGGTGCAGGAGATGGTGTCGAGTTGATGGACATATCGGCTGGAGAGGGAGGGCAAGAGGGGGGAGATGTATCTACAGGGGGATAAGACGAAGGAGATGGGGTAGTAGGAGGGTAGGGAGGACAGAGAAAGGTTTCATAAGATAACTATGATTATGTCATTTTATCTTGAGACAGAGAGTGATTGAGAGCACAAAGCTTAGAGGAGCAACTATCCTTGGAGAGGGAGAGGGAGAGGGTAGAGGAGGAGAGGGCTCAGGCATATATTTTGTAGGAGGAGGTGGACCGGTTGAGGAGGGAGGGTAATTCTCTAAGGCATGATTTGGTAGTAGTGATCTCTGAGAGGAATAGTGTTAGGATGAATGATAGAGGAGGCTAGAGGAAGAGGAGGGATGGTAGGGAAGCTGCGAGTGGAGATGAGGTAGACGGATGATGATATTGAGATCCTTCAAGTCATATTGAGCAAGTTAGAGGCAGAGGTAGTTATATTGTGGGGAGAGTAGGATATGGCTAGGTGAGCATTGGATCCAGGCCAACAAATGTCATTATTCATAGAAGCCATGCAAGCACGCAAAGTGTTAGATAGATCCCTCTTTGAGGCTTAGTATTATAGGAGCCGGTATGAGCAAGAAGTGGCTCAGGATCAACGAGATCCCTCCTATGTAGATCACACACAGTCGAGGCAGACACAGACTCAAACATACAGAGAGTTTGTTGGCATGAGAACTCCCCGACCACTAGCAACAGGGCCTTCTGGAGGTGCAGGAGATAGGGACAGCATAGACTAGTGCTTACCGATGTATATGTGACATTTTGACCCTTCGGGGATATACCATTGTATCATTATTGGACACAATTATTATTTTTTTGATAAATGAGATGCAGTTTTGGCGGCGAGATGTATATGGACTACTTATGAACTCCTGTGGATTTTATTATCATTTCCATGTGATGATGGTGATTTGGATTTTATTATGGTGATGATGCATATGTGTACTGACATGTTGTAATGGAAAATGTCTATGACCTATATGTTTTGTTTATGTTTCTATATGATGTTCGTAACATGTTTTGTGGATGCAAGATGGAGGCATGCTATATGATGTGTATGTATATGGATTATGTCTAACTTATAGTGGGTGCAGGATGTATGTATATGATTGATCTATATGATATGCGATGCTTATGTATGATGTTGCAATTATGTTTCTATTATGTCTATGATATGATGATGCATGTAATACAAATAGATGATCTATGATTTTCATATAGATGTGATTTGATGGATGCACTTGTAATGTGACTAAATGAAATAAATATAATGGATATTGTTAAGATGAAATGAATGCAATTTATGGACCTAAAATGATAATGAGTAATAATAAAAATAATAAAGGATGTAATGTAATGAAAAGTAGACTTAGAATGAATATGAATGTGATTATTAATGGTAATGAATGTAACTAAATGCAAAATGTAATTTAAATGAACACTAACTGAATTGACACATGATATGCAACTAACATGAGAAATATATATGAATGACTATGCCAATGATAATGAAACTAAAATGATAATGATGACTTATGAAAGATGAATATTAAATGCACACATTTTTTTATAATGAGCCAACAATACAATGGTATATGAATATATAGAGGGATAGATGGGGGGGAGTGAATAAATTGAGGTCTCCAAAAGGGGTGATGGGATGAAATGAGAAATGAAGTGAAGGATGATTTGTTGTTGTGTATATGTGGAGAAAAAACCTATTTTTGATATTTCCAAGGATGATCTACATCACTGATTATAGGAATCAAAATTTCATGAGGATCCAAGGTGTGGACTAAACTCTGAAACAATAGGTATCTCGAGTACATAACCATGCAAACACCATGATGGTGTAGATGCGAGGTTGTAGGTTCATACAAGAGAGACCTGCAAACATGCCATACCACAAAGACATGCCCCAGTATACAGGCAACAAAGGCATACCAAGATATAGAATAATCATGGTAGCCTTAGATAGGAGTAGTCATGGGCCATAAATTTTAAACCACATAAATGTCGTGTATATGGCCAACTGAAATCTCTTGCTAAGAGTAGGACTATGAATAGGATGAATAATGCTGAACATGGGAACTGATGAGGAAGGGTAACTGACAAGATTGACTAGGTAATAGAGCAAATGGGATATCTAAGTCAATGCGGATATGAGACTAACTACTTGGACTTGGTTAGACGCATGTGGATGAGTGCTTGGATGACATGTAGGTCAAGAAGAAGATCAATTTATTGGGACAAAAGCTCAGGTAATGGGGGAAGCTTAATGTGATGGCATGAAAGCTCAGTTTATTAGGACAATCCTTATTCATAGCTCGGACAAAATCTCATCATCTCATGAAGGGGGGATGGAGTGAAGTTGGGGGGGAGGGGTTAATTCTAATTCTATTGTGAATAGGCGTGGTGGAGATATGTGGGGTGATTGATCAAAATGGGAACATCCTGCATAGATTCCCACATGTGGAGTAAACCCATCATATGACTTAAAGGAATGGTGCATGCGAGGTTAGACTGGCGAATGATGCATTTGCATATGATGTGGTCAATATGCATCGAGTTATTGCCTTGGATGTTAAAGTAAGGATAATGTGTAGGTTGGTGGGTGGGAAAAATGGAGTATGGCATGCTAGGAAGTAGAATTTGTTCATGAATGCTAACAAAAACGGCGACACTGTTGAGAGGGGGGAGGATGGAAATTTCTTTAAGTCTTTCCCATAGCGCCACAAAGTGGTTTTCACTAATGGATGAATTGATTTTTCTTTACTTTTTTCTTTTTTACTATTGTTTTAATTTTTTTTTGTATTTTATTTTTTATTTTTTTAAGTTGGTATCTTCTAAAGACTAGGTGTAGAATTTCTTGAGATGCATGATGTTCATAAGCTCATCTAAGGGATCTCCTTCAGAAGTAGCCAATTAATAAAATCATGATCCATACTTTGTAGTGATCACAAAAGGTCCAAGCCAATTAGGGTCAAACTTGCCTTTCTTTTCACAATCTTGGAGATTCTTTTGATTTTCCATAAGTACTAGGTCACCGAAGTCAAATTCCTAGGTTCTGAGTTTCTTTTTATAGCTTAGCCAAAGGCGGTGGTTTAAGGCCTTGAGGCGCCTTTCATCCAGCATTTCTAGCTCTTGCAATTTGGCAACTATATTCTTCATCAGGGAGGATGTTCTGCAGGGAGACCCAGAGTGAGGGAATCTCAATCTCAAGGGGGGGGACAACTTTGGAACTAAATACTAGGGAGTACATAGTGGCTCCTTTGGGGGTGTGGATGCTTGTGTGGTATGCCCAAAGGGAAAGGTGGAGTTGCAAGTGTCAATCACAGCCAGCTTCATTGACTGTTTTCTTAAGAATTTTGATAAGGGTTTTATTAGAAGCCTCAACTTGACCATTACCTTGTGGGTAATATGGAGTGGAAAAGCGATGTTGGATGGAGAACTTCTAGCATAATTCCTTAACATCCTAATTTTTGAAAGGCCTTCCATTATCTGTGATGATAACCTTAGGAACTCCATAGCGACAGATAAGGTAATTCGGGATGAATTTAGAAATTTGTTTACAAGTTGTGAAAGTGAGTGGTATGGCTTCCACCCACTTGGTGAAGTACTCTATAGAAATGATTATGAACTTATGTCCATTGGATGAGGCAAGGTGGATTTTCCCTATGAGATCAAGAACACACTGCGAGAAGGGCCATAGTGTGATGAACAACTGCAAATCCTGAGAAGGTGCATGAATTTTGTTGTTTCTTGCAAGGGATACATTTCTTCACATAGTGATATGTGTCTTCTTCCATTTTAGGCCAATAGTATCCTGTAAGCAAGAGATTCTTAGCCAAAGTGAGGCCGCTTGAGTGTGCTCCACAAATACCTTCATGCACTTAGCGTAGTACCCATTCAGCCTCCTCTTTGTCTAAATGCCTTAGGAGGGTTCCATCAAAGTTCCTTCAAAAGACGGTGTCACCAAGGATCGTGTATTGGGAGGATCGACAAATGAAGGTTTGTTGTTGAGTTTTAGTGAGGTGGGGTGGGATGACATTGTCTCGGAGGTAGGCATAGGTTTCTTGATACCATGAAGACCAATGAGAACACACACCATTTCTAATTCGGGGACATCATATGCCAAGATTAGTAGCTGCTCAACCAAGGAATCACACTTTTGACTGTTTGTCGGCATTTGTAGGAGAGAACCAATTGTATCCATAGCATCAACAGAATGATTGTTTGTCCTAGGAATCTGATCAAACTGGATGAGAGTAAACTGTTGCTTGAGAGCTTCTACCATGTTGCGATAAGGAAGTAACTTGTTATCCTTTATTTGATACTCATAATTGACTTTTTATATAACAAGTTGGGAGTCACCATAAACCTTTAACTCAGTTATCTTCCATTGGATGGCGAAGCAGAGCCCAATGATGATAGTTTCATACTCTGCGATATTGTTGATACATGAAAGGCAATCTTATATGACTTGGGAATGTAATCTCCTTGAGGGGTTATTAGCAAGATGCTTGCCCCTAATCCATATTGTGTGTAGGATCCATTGAAGTATAACTGTCATTTTGTAGATGTTGTGACCATCATAATGGCATCATCTCGAAACTTTGTTATAGGGGGATGATCACCTTGAAGAGGGGTGTCAGCCAGATGATCTTCTATAACTTGGTCTTTGATTTCTTTCTGATCTACATACTCAATGTCAAATTCACTCAGGAGCATGACCCATTTAGTTGTGCGACCTGTGAGGGTTGCTTTAAACAATAAGTATTTCAAAAGATCAATCTTTTCGATTAGCTTAGTCTTGTTGTTGAGCATGTAATGTCATAGTTTTCATGTGCTAAATACCAATGCAAGGCAAGCTCTTTCTATAGGGCATAATTGAGTTCATACCCTACAAGAGTGTGGTTAATATAGTAGATTGCATGCTCTTTACCCTTGTCATATCTTTGTTCTAGTAATGCCCCCAGTGCTACTGTAGTTGCTGATATGTATAAGAGAAGAGGTTGTCCTGGAATAGATGGCATTATTACTGGAGGGGAGGCCAAGTACTCTTTTAATTTGTTGAAGGCCTTTTGACATAGGCAGTCCCATTTGAATTTAGTATCTTTGCATAGGAGATGTGCAAATGGGTGACACTTATCTACCAACTATGCAATAAATCTGCAGATAGACTGAAGCTTTCCTTGTAGGCTATGTAGTTGTCTGAGTGTTTTTGGATGAGGCATTTCCATTATAGCTTTCATTTTTGTGGGATTCACCTCGATGCCTCTCCAACAGACTAGAAAACCCTAGGAGCTTTCCTAATGTAACCCCAAAGACGTATTTCTTAGGATTTAGGTGCAACTTACATTTATCAAATCTCTCAAAGATCTTTCTTAGGATTGGAATATGTTCTTATCTTGTTTTGGACTTTCCTAGGAGATCATCTACATAATTTTCCATTATGTTGTGCAAAAGATCATGGAAGATGGTGGTCATTGCTTGTTGGTAGGTTTTGCCTGCGTTCTTAAGACTAAAAGGCATAACTTGATAGCAAAAGGTGCCCCAAGGTGTTGTGAATGTTGTCTTATATTGATCTTCTTCTGCAATTTTGATCTGATTGTAACCATAAAAATCATGCATTAGGGAAAGCATCTCATGTCCTGTTGTGAGATCTACAATTATATCTATATTTGGCAATGGAAAGTCATCTTTGAGACATGCTTTATTAAGGTCTCTGAATTCTATACAAATTTTCATGCCCCTAGTAGGTTTGCCAACGGGTACAATATTTGAAACCCATTTAGGATAGTCTATGGGTTTGATGAAACCAACATCCAACATCTTTTGTAGTTCTGCCTTGACTAAGAGAGCCAATTGAGGATGCATCTATTGGTATTTTGGTATGGTTTTGTCATTGATGTCAACACCCACTATATACACCTACTTTGGAGATCTAGCAACATTCACCGGCAAGCAGTAATCTGTGCAACAGTTACTGGTATATGGTCAACCAACAGGATATAATGTTCACCGGTACCTGGAATGACATGGAAGACACTTGGTAATGTCGAAGACATCATGTGGACATTTTATTCTAAAGTAATAATCATTGGTATATTCATATTTGCATATTTGCTTTTACCGGCAAAAAGGTCCAGGTTATCTAAGGTTACACCGACAGGTTTATCTTTTTCAGATCAGCATGGCAAGCTATAGAGATGATTTATTATTGTTGTAAATGCATTAAACCGACATGATTAATTGGTTATTGCATCGGATATTATATTATTTGTAAAATGTTTTTATTGTAATATCTTGTAGAGCCGACCTACTAAAATTGGTCTTAGGGTATGGTATAAATGCAAGATCTTATTTGTAAGATCAAAGTGTGGAATGCGGAAAAATATTTAAGTAAAGGTATATGCGAGATAAAGCAGAGGTATACACGAAGACATCATTTGAAGGTGAAGTTAGGTTTTTGTAGAAGCATATCAGCATTACACCGGTACTGGATCCAACATATGAAGATGCTATTTTGTGCAGTACATTCTTATTGGATTTAACCATCCAACTGTAGTCAGTGTGACTCCCATTTGTGATTGAGCAGTGAGCTCTAGGTTGTTGGTCTTTCTGCATGTGCAGACCCTTTTTTGTACACTTACTATCTGCAGTAGTATCATCTGATTGTGGGTAAGGTTTCTCACCATGGTTTTTCCTCTTACAAGGTTTCCATGTACAAATATTGGTGTCATGTGTTGTGGATGACTTTGTGTTTATGTTTCATGCATTAATTTTTACCGGTATAGCAATTTGCTGTTAACATTGTTTACCGACATACTAAATTGGTTTACCGGTATTAAGTATTAAGTTCGTTAATAAGTTTTTGATTTAAATTTATTAGACAATTGATTCACCCCCCCCCCCCTCTCAGTTGTCTCCAGGACCTAACAATTGGTATTAGAGCCTAGTCCTCCTTTTGCAAAAGTTTAACAACTTGAGGAGATCCAATGTCTACTAATTATTTAAGGAAGGACAGTCTGAAACTTGATGTAACCAACTATGGGATATGGAAGATCGGAATGGAGACACATCTGAATTGTATCGGTAAAGACATTTGGGAAGTTACCAATAATGGTTATACTACTATTGTAGCTAATCAGACTACTCCAACTACCTTAGCCAAAGATGAAGAAAATGATTGCAAAGCAAGAGAAGCACTCTTGAGTGCATTATCAGATCAATAAATCATGGGATTATCAGATAGGTCTACTGCTAAAGCTATTTGGGATCATTTGAAAACACTGAATGAAGGAGATTCCACAGTCAAAATTGCAAAGCTTGAAAGCTTCCGAGTCAGGTATGAACATCTAAAAATGGAAGAAGATGAAAGGATTTCTGCTTTTATGAAAAGAGTAAATGAAATTGTTTTGGGTATCAAATGTTGTGGAGGAACCTTGAGTGAGGATGAGATTGTTTCAAAAAATTTAAGAGGTTTTCTACCAGCATATAAAATGAAGGTTACTGCTATAAATGAGTTGAGAACAATGCCTAATACATCAGTAACTAGGGATACATTGATTGGAAAACTTTCAGCTTTTGAAATTGAGGAATTTGGTCTTGTTGCTACTATAAAGACTGATTTGGCCTTTAAAGCATCAACATCATCTGCTCCATCTTTTGACAAATCAAACTGGAGAGCCTTTTATGTAAGAGAACTTGAAGAAACCAGGAAGGAGAATGAAGAGCTTGAAGAATTTGAAGCACTATTTGCAAGGAAAATGCCAAAAGGTCCAATTGGGAGTAAGTATGAAGGTAAAGCACCCTTTAAATGTTTTAACTGCAATAAGATTGGTCATATGGCTTCAAGATGCCCTAATAGACATGCTAGACTAAGAGAAGAAGCTAGAAGAACATACAAGCCTAATCCTAAATATCAGAGATACATATTTAAGAAGAACAAAGATAAATCTTGTTACATTGCTGATGAAGGTGTGACTAATGATTTTGATGAGGATCCAACAGACAATGGATGAGTTTTTGTTGCTCTAACAGAAGATCAACCGGCACCTACTGCTCAACTGGTAGAACAAGCCCTAGCAGCTAAAGTTGAATCAAATGATGAATGGATTATTGACTTAGGATGCTCACATCACATGACTAGAGACAAAGGTAAATTCTTGAACTTTCAAGAATACAATGGAGGTTTAGTAAGATTTGGAGATGACAAAGTCTGTTCAATCAAAGGTAAGGGTTCAATATCTCTTGATGGTAAACATAACACTGACAATGTCTATTATGTTGAAGGATTAAAGCATAATCTTTTAAGTGTTGGTCAATTAGTTGAGAAAGGTTTTCAGTTACAATTTAAAAATGGAAAATGCAAAATCATGAATAAAACTGGTTTGGAAATTGCAACGGGTAATCAGACTAGAGGTAATATCTTTCATTTGAATAACAGTGAAAAGGCATGCTTAATTGCACATATAGATGAAAGTTGGTTATGGCATAAAAGACTATGTCATGTAAATTTTGATTGCATGGTAAAAATTAGTACTTCTAAGGTAGTTAGAGATCTACCTAAAATTGTGAAACCTCAGAATACAATTTGCAAGGAATGTCAATTTGGAAAACAAGTTAGAGCTAGTTTCAAAAGTATTCCAGAAAAATCCAATAATGCTCTTGATTTAATTCACACTAATTTATGTGGTCCGGCTAGAACTAAAAGCTTACAAGGTGATAGATGTTTCATGCTAATTATTGATGATTATTCTAGAATGTGTTGGGTTACTTTTCTCAGAGAAAAATCAGAAGCACTTGGGAAGTTCAAACTATTTAAAGCAATAGTTGAAAATGAGACCGGTAAGAAAATCAAATGTTTAAGATCAGATCAAGGAGGAGAATTCACATCTAAAGATTTTAATACATTCTGTGAAGTGAATGGAATCAAAAGATAGTTATCAGCACCTCGGACACCACAACAGAATGGAGTTGTTGAAAGGAAAAACAGAACTATCTTGGATGTAGCAAGAAGTATGTTATCAGAAGCAAATCTACCACATGTGTACTGGAGAGAGGCAGTAAGCACTGCTGTCTATACTTTCAACAAAGTTCACATCAAAGGTGAAACCAGTAAGACCCCTCATGAACTATGGTTTGGTAATATTCCTACTCTTAAGTATTTCAGAATTTTTGGAAGTAAATGTTATATTAGAAGAGATGAATATATTGACAAATTTGATCCTAGAAGTGATGAAAAAATATTTCTTGGTTATTCATCTAAAAGCAAGGCATATAGATGTTTCAATAAAAGATTACAAAAAATTATTGAGAGTACAAATGTAAAGATTGATGAACAATTCAGAGGAACTTCAAGATATATAGACTCTGAACCGGAAACAGAAATTATGACGAATGAACCTACAATGAATCTATTGGTACAGAATGATGATCTAGTTACTCCGGCATCATCAGAGGATTCCACAGTAATTGAAGAACAACAATAGACTAAGACACCCGGATATGTAAGACTAAATCATTTCGAAGATCAGATAATTGGAAGCAAATTTAAAGGAGTTATGACAAGAGGAAGATTGACAAATGAAGAGGTATGTCTTATTTCTCAAATTGAATGATTATCTATCAATGAGGCATGTGAAGATAAATTTTGGATTAAAGCTATGGAAGAAGAATTAGGACAAATTGAGAAAAATAATACTTGGACATTAGTTCCCCGGCCTAAAGATAAAAATGTAATTGGAACCAAATGGGTATTTAGAAACAAACTTAATGAAAATGGCAAGGTTGCTAGAAATAAAGCAAGACTAGTGTGTAAGGGATATTCTTAGAAAGAAGGAATTGATTACAATGAAACCTTTGCATCGATAGCCAGAATTGAGGCAATTAGATTATTCTTGGCTTTTGCAGCTCACAAGGATTACAAAGTTTATCAAATGGATATTAAATGTGCATTTTTGAATGGAGATCTTGAAGAGGAAGTTTATATTGAACAACCTGATGGATTTTCTTTGACAGATGACAATGATATGGTTTGCAGATTAAGAAAAGCTCTATATGGATTAAAACAAGCTCCAAGAGCTTGGTATGCAAGATTGGATAAGTATCTTTTAAAGATTGGTTTTACTAAAGGAAATGCAGATAACAATTTATATTACAAAGTAACTAATGACGACATCTTGATTATTGAAGTATTTGTTGATGGTATAATCTTTGGAGGAAAAGATGGATTATGCAAAGAATTTTCTCTTGAAATGCAGCAAGAATTTGAAATGTCTATGATTGGAGAAATAAAATTCTTTTTAGGATTGCAGATTTTACAGAGTGATAAAGGTATATTTTTGATTCAATCCAAGTACTTTAAAGAACTACTAAAGAAATTTGGGATGGGAAACTCTAAACCGGTAAGCACACCTATGACTACAAATGACAAATTATCTCAAAGAGATGAATCTACACCTGTTAATCCAACTAGATACAAATCTATGATAGGAGGTTTACTGTATTTGACACAAACTTGACCTGATATTATGAATGCAGTATGTATAGTTTCTAGGTTTCAGAGTAATCCTAGGGAAAATCATGAATCAGCAGTGAAAAGGATTTTCCGATACTTACAAGGCACAACAAATCTTGGATTATGGTATCCTAAAGATGAAAATTTTGATCTATGTGCATATACAGATGCAAATTGGGCAGGAGATATGGATGATAGAAAAAGCACCACTAGAGAAGCATTCTTTCTTGGAAAGAGATTAGTTTCTTGGTTAAGTAAGAAACAAAGTTGTACATCTTTATCAACAATAGAATCAGAATATGTTGCAGCAGCAACAAATTGTACACAAATACTATGGCTTAAGCAAATGTTGAAAGACATAAAGGTAAAATGCAAGGAACCTATTACTATATATTGTGATAACACTACAAAAATTGATATATCTAAAAATCCTATATTACATTCTAAAACAAAACATGTTTCTATCAAACTGAATTTTCTAAGGGAAAAAGTTGAAGAAAAAGAGATAAAACTGGTTTATGTGAATACTAAAGAACAACTTGTAGATATTTTCACAAAACCTTTGCCTAAGGAAACTTTTGAGTATCTCAGAGATCAGATCGGAGTCATACCACCACCGGTAGAGACTTAGACAGTTGATGATTGTCATCAACCGACAGAATTAAATGGACAAATCTTTATTCCGGTATTTGATGAGGAAGCTACTTCAAAGGGGGAGTAGTTGGTATATTGAATTGGTTGGTATTTTGTATGAACTTGACCTTTTGTGACTTTGGCATTTGATGTCAAGGGGGAGAGATATCTATGGAAAAACACATTATCTTTTGGTAAGGAAAAGAGATTTTAGGGGAGAGATTTTGAAAAACACATTTAAGAAGAAATTCGTATGGAAGATTGTTACTCTCAGGGGGAGAAATGGAGATTGTTAGTTTTTGTATTTGGCATTTCTAATTTGGTACTGTGATGGTTTTTCCATCTTGTGTTGCCATCAATGCCAAGGGGGAGATTGTTGGTATTTTGGTATGGTTTTGTCATTGATGTCAACACCCATTAAATACACCTACTTTGGAGATCTAGCAACATTCACCGGCAAGCAGTAATATGTGCAACAGTTACTAGTATATGGTCAACCGACAGGATATAATGTTCACCAGTACCTTGAATGACATGGAAGACACTTGGTAATGTCAAAGACATCATGTGGACACTTTATTCTGAAGTAATAATCATTGGTATATTCATATTTGCATATTTGCTTTTACCGACAAAAAGGTCCAAGTTATCTAGAGTTACACCGGCAGGTTTATCTTTTCCAGATCAGCATGGCACGCTATGGAGATGATTTATTATTGTTGTAAATGCATTAAGCCAACATGATTAATCGGTTATTGCATCGGATATTATATTATTTGTAAAATGTTTTTATTGTAATATCTTGTAGAGCTGACCTACTAAAATTGGTCTTAGGGTATGGTATAAATGCAAGATCAAAGTGTGAAGTTAGGTTTTTGTAGAAACATATCAGCATTACACCGATACTGAATCCAGCATATGAAGATGTTATTTTGTGCAGCACGTTCTTATTGGATTTAACCATCTAGTTGTAGTTAGTGTGACTCCCATTTGTGATTGAGCAGTGAGCTCTAGGCTATTGGCCTTTCTGCATGTGCAGACCCTTTTTTGTACACTTACTATCTATATTAGTATCATCTAATTGTGGGTAAGGTTTCCCACCATGGTTTTTCCCCTTACAGGGTTTCCACATACAAATATTGGTGTCATGTGTTGTGGATGACTTTGTGTTTATGTTTCATGCATGAATTTTTACCGGTATAGCAATTTGTTGTTAACACTGTCTACCGGCATACTAAACTGGTTTACCAGTATTAAGTATTAAGTTGGTTAATAAGTTTTTTATTTGAATTTATTAGACAACTGATTCACCCCCCCCTCTCAGTTGTCTCCGGGACCTAATAGCATCTTGCGTAGCTTTTGTTTAACTAGTTTTGCATCTAGTTTGACTGCAAGATTGTGCACTACTAATTTCAAATCAAGGCCTGGCATGTCAGCATATGACCAGGTGAAGTTGATTTGTGTTTCCTGCAAAAAGCTCATGAATTTTTCTTTTTCTTGATCCACAAGGGACTTAGCAATAAGCACATTCTTTCATTTTTCTTCTATTCCTATGTTGATGTTGTCGGTCTCTTCAACAAGCAGAGGTGATTTTTCCCGATATGGTGGAACCATGGTAGGAAATTCAAGACCCTCATCTTCTAGCATTTGATCCAGGTTTTCACTAGAAGATGTCTCTTTTATTTTTACTTTTTCTTCATTTGAAGGTACCTTGAAGAGGGTTTCACCAGGGGAGTTTGGAATACTTTCATTTTTGTGACTGAGGGAATTGACTTGACTACCAAAGTAGGCTTCCGAATGAAGTTGAATCCCATTGAGAAATGTGTGGTCCTCAAGGTCTTGCATGTTGAGTAATTCCAAGAGGGCATCATCATCAGCACAAATGTCCATGGCAGGTTGTCTTCGTTGGCCCCAGTCAATAATTTTAGGGTGTATAAGTTTAAGCACAGATGGAGTGGATGGGGTGACGAGGGTGATGGTGTTCATGTAGGTGTTATCAAATACATTGTTAAAGTGTTCGACAGCAACTTCACGGAATTCCTCTTCATCGAAGTCTTCGACTTCAATAGGAAGTTTTGGCTAGATAACAGTGACAGTGATCTTAGGTACATTAGAGTAACCCAAGCCCCTATTGTGTTTGTAAGAGATCAGAGAGATGGGTGTTTTTTAGTCTTTCTCTTTTGGTCCAAGATCATGTCCTTTATAACCCATCTTATCTACAATAGAAGAAGCTTTTGGATACATTTTCTTTGGGATGTCTATTGGTTCTTCATCTTCTTCTCGATACAGCCAAGAAGTGACAGCAGTTTCTAGACTTTCTTCATCAAGTGGGACCCACTATTGGAAGGTGTTTTTTTTGCAGTTGATAGTGGGTTTGTTTTGTTTCTTGATTTCCTTTGGCTTTCCATATGACTTAGGAGAGGGTGGGAATTGACCCACATAAAGAGAATTTTGAAGGGTATACTTTCCATAGCCATTGTCAATGATCTTGACCTTGATCTCAGATTGGGATGAGGTGGATGCAATGTTCGATAGGTCAGAAGGAGGGAGTGGAGCAGGTCTATTGAGTGGGTAATGGTAGGGGTGCTTCCCTTCAAGAAGTTTGCAATATTGGAAGGGTTACGGGCCATTGAATGGGAATTTGAGGCATTGGTGGTATGTGGATGGAACGGTTTGAATGGAGTGGATATGTTATTCCTTGCATATCTATTCCCTCATTAGTCTCCTTGCATCGAAATTTGGGTCCCCTGTTTTTGTCTTGTCTTTTCTTTTTGGTTTCCAACCTCGGAACCCTAGAGTCCCGGAGTCTTGAAGTTGGCTTTTGTTCTTTTGCATCGGAACTCCGAAGTCCTGAGGTCCTTTTTCCTTTGTTCTTTTCTTTTTACCAAACTCGGATCCCTGGAGTCCCGAGGTTGGTTACTTGGTTTCTTTGGTTTTGTGTTTTTTGCCTCGGAACTCTGGAGTCCCAGAGTCCCAAGGTTTTGAGTCTTCTGCCTTGGAACTCTGGAATCCCTGAGTCCTGAGGTGGAAACTTTTTTTTGCTTGCTTTGGAACCTCGGACCCCTGGAGTTCTGGGGTGGGGGTGTTTTCTTTCTTGTGTCAAGCTCAGAACCTCCGGACCCCAGAGTCTTGAGGTCATGTTTAAAGCCTTTCTATGGACAGGCTTGGAAAGGGGTATAAATAGGAATGATGAACTTTTAAAATTAATTTGTGCCTTTAGAGCTCCTTCTCCTTTGCTTCCAAGCCACGAACCTTCGGACTTCCGAGATTTCCTTGGCATTTTTGGGTATTTCAATTCACCAGGTTGGTGATTTTTCTTGCCCATTTTGGTGGTTTGTAGATTAGATCTTTTTTCCTCATCGTTCTTTGTTGGTTTTTGTTTGTTTTTTTTTTGTTTCTTTCGCGTGCCCTAATTTTTGCTCACTCAGAACGCTGGACCCCTAGAGTTCCAAGGTAGGTGGTTTTTTTGCACGCCTGGAACCACGGAGTTCCGAGTAGTTGGTTTTCCCTAACCCAGACCCCCAGACCCCCAGAGTTTCGGGTAGTTGGTTTTTCATGCCCCCAGAAACCTGGACCCCCAGAGTTCCGGATAATTGGTTTTTATGCACCCAGAACCCTGAACTCCCAGAGTTCTGGGTAGTTGGCTTGACTAACCCCAGAACCCTAGAGTTCTAGAATACCTCATCCATACATACCCAACCCAGAACCCTGAAGTTCTGGAGTACCTCATCTTATGCATACCTAACCCGAAACCCTGGAATACCGGAGTTCTGGACCTAGTTTATCTATACCTATCTCGAGACCCTAAAGTCCCGAAACAAATGAAATTTTATGATTATGATCAAGGACTAAAAATTTGTTTTCTTCTGGCAAATTCGATTGGTTAGATGGACTCATCCTCCAGCAAATTGATAGACTCCCAGCCACCATGAAGTATCATTATCAGGGACAGGTCTACGCTTCAAAGCTGGATGATCAAATCGGGTGGGTCACAGATACAGAAATTGGCCATATAGAAATTGAGGATATCGGGACTCAGTTAGACAAATCTAGTTTGGAGGCCCTCCACTAGAGAATCAAAAGATCAAGCCTGGTGGAAACCACTACCTTTCCGCAATCAGTACAAGCACCTGAGTTCATAATGACAATTGCCCCATTTCATAACCCGAATACTAGAAAGTGCACAGATGCACAAGGGAAAATAGTTATAGACTTGTCTCCTGATATGGTGGGGTTTGTTTTCGGCATCCCAACCAGGGAAGAGATTTTCCTTTTAACTGAAGAAGAGGCCTTAAAGGCATGGAATGACAAATTTGCATCAAGTAAAAGGCACATGAATAAAAACTGGTTGGAAGAAGAAAAAAAACAGGTCTCAAGGCAACAGAGATCTTGAGGGTAGATTTCAAAGAACCCCAGAGAAACTTAATCATTATGCTCAGCAAGGTCTTTGGCAAGCCGGATTGTAAATATTTCCATCCATGGATGTTCCAGTTTGTGACCACTATCTTAATAGGGAAATAGCATTTTGATTGGCCGCGGATCCTCTCTGACAATATCTACAAACAAATGAAAGAGGTTCACTAGACCCAAAAGTTCTTTTTCACATCTTATGTCATCTGGGTACCTACTAGAGCTGGAAAGTTTCCAGAGCTACAGGTAGAAGGTCAATTGGGAGAGGAGGAAGGACAAAAAAAGATATGGGAGTATTATTCCCAACTCACTCTAGCCAATGCAAAGGCTCATTTCAAGAGAATTAATGATGCCTTCATTTTTCCAGTAGTAATCAAATTAACAAGGGACGCAGGATACCAGATTAGCCCGGAAGCCATGGCTATTATTCGAGAGTGGGCATGTTGGCTCATCCAAAACCCATGCCCAACCTACATCAGGGTTAGCGAGTTCACAGGGAACCCAATGTTGTTGCCTCGATACTGAAATGATAGAGTGATTTTGTTGGAGTATGTAAGGCAACTTTTGGGCCTCGAGTATCTTTTGTCTTAAAAACATAAAACAGGTATTGATTTCTCGGTATCAATTGGATATTTCGCATGCTCAAAAATACAGGTTGCAAAATTCATAAAGGTAGAGCTTCAGGATTTGAACCTTAAGGAATATGATTATGCTAGGGAGTTCTATGACCCCTACGGGAAACTCAAACAAGCTATGCCTAAGGCATATGAGGGTCACAAGTCGAGACTAGAGGATTTTTGGGCTAACCTTCAGGATAGTTTTGAAGTCAGAGAAAAGAGTTATAGTCGGTTGTCCATGCCACAGATCAAAGATTTTTGAAATTGAAACCAATCTCCCCAAAGACCTCAGAGATGATGGAGACTTGCTCGATACAACATACAAAGGACTAGAGATTGATAAGAAACCTCTCTCTCCAATGAAGTGGTCAGTGAATGAAGACCTAAATATTGAAAAAGTTTCTCAAGTGTTCATCAATAGGACCAAGCAATGGTTAAGCCAGAGGGTAAGACCCAGTGCCTCAAAGGAAAAACAAAGGAGTCCACTTCAGGGGTACCTCAATCAAGGGGCCATAAGGAGTAAGCTCGGAAGACAAGGTCAGCCTCAAGGAAAAATACCTCCACCGATCTAGATGAGGGGGACAAACCTCAAGAAAGTACTAAGGACTTAATGAAGAAACTCCAAGAAAAGATGAGGGAGTCTGAATTGTTAAAGAAGGCAGCAGACCTGGGAGTGACCAATGGATTGGGAGCGGCACCACTTGCCAAAGTTCTCCCACCAAGGACCGGTATAGGGCAGACTGCACGAGAGGGTACCCAAGAGCAGGAAGAAGAAATAGATATTACAGAAGATATACCCATCTCAACAGCTACCACACAAGACCCAAGCACCAACACCCCTATATCACCACCAGTCAATATACCTGTAGGGCAGCCTGGAGTGCAAGGCTTTAGGTCTACCACTGAAGAAGTAAAAATTAGGAACATCGAGTCTGATTCAGATTAGGAGGAATAGGATCTTGAGCAACAACGACCACTAGAAGGCGAGCAAGAAGGGGATGGGGCAGAAGACCTATTGAATGAAAGACTAGTTCTAACCCCTCAAGGTCAAGAGGACCTCCTCAAGGATATAGCAGTCGGGCAAGGTGGAACAGAGGCAGGTGAGGAAGAGATGACATTTAATGAAGAGGTCAGTGGCAAACTAGGAGAGTTACATAAGCAACGGGCTCTCTAAACTAATCTATCCCGCCAAGTTACCTCACCTTAAGATCTTGAGCAAATAGAGGCAGAGGAAAGAGATGAAGCAGAGGAGCAGGTGGATGTCCATGTTGTAACTATAGATATAGTGTCACATCGAGGTGACAAGGATGAAGATATACCGCAATGTCTTGAGTTTACCTTTGAGAATAAAAACAGAAAAGCAAAGCTTCCCAAGGTCACTCTACAACAAGTAATCATCAAGGAGCCACCAAAGGCTAAGAAGCTAAAAATCGTTCATCATTTATCAAAAAACTGGTTCCGATGAAGTGATTGTAGATGTGGCAGTTCCATGTCAAGCTGAGGGACAAGCTTCTCCCAAGTATCAAATATCCCAGATAAATTTGGGTAAACAAACAAAGTGGGGAGAGCTAGATACTTTGGAGCTAGCCATGACTGTCGTCAGAGGGCGTGTAGAGAAGGAGCTTACTTCGAATCTAGAGCTCAAAGCACAAGTGGAACAATACAAGTAGCTCTTAGTTGAAATGAGCAAACCTCTAGACTCCTATAGAGCTGATGACCTACCTTCAACCTCATCGCTGCCAGAGGGAGAAGTGAAGGAACTAGTGGAGATGAGATGAGTGGCCGCTGCAGCCAAGTCATGGACCCAAATAAATGCAGCTAAGATTAGACTATTTCTGTAGGATACAATGAAGATATACCGGAGGGCAGTATAGGTAGGTGAAGCCTTATCTTTTTGTGCTACACAATGAGAATGGAAGCTAAGTATTTTCAATAAGAAATTCTGAGTTTTGAATAAAGTATTACGGCTAGGGGAAGAGACGGTAATGGAGGAGGACCTTTTACGAGGTGACAGCTATGAAAACCTGCAATCCTATGTATACATTTTGGAGTTGAAGATTGAAATGCTTCAGCAGTATATGAAGGATATGACAAAGATTCAAGTTCCCCTTCTTAGGGAAATTTCGTCATATGAGAATTTTGTAAAGAGTATGCTTGGAGCCTTCGGATTAGGATTGATTAGTAAGGGGATAATGGAACAACATCAAGTTTTGAATCAGTGGGATGCATACAAGGCTCAACACTTAGGACCTGTGACCCAGTTTGATGTTGCCCTCATGGACCGGTACACGTACTTGATCACTCAATGTCAAGAGGTGGCAGAGACAATAGGGGAACTAGAGAAAGGAAAGAAGCATGCAGATGAAGTGTTGAAGAAATATTAATTTAGAGTTAAGCACGTAGTTGATCCTCTAGTTCAAGCAGCTGCATGTATAATTGACAATTATAGATCTTTTGCCAAGAAATAAAGGATAAACGCATAGTTGCTAAAGATAGCAAAGCTTTTTCATAAATCCTTAATTTTGTATTTTCAACTGTAACTCCTACTCAAATTCCGATTTTGAGAGAAATCCTGCATGACTATGAAAATGTGACTCACCCAGCATGGTCTTTGTAGCGCTCATGCAGTCCTCACTTCGTAGTTGTTAAGTGGAGTATCAAGGAAGAAACTTGCGAGTTAACTATGACTCCTAGTTTCAGTTCTTAATTTAGGTTAGGTTTATTTCCTAGATAATAGGGCAGAGAACTAATATAAATTGAGAAGTTGGATTCATTTGTAAGGGTCCCCAAATTGATGATTTGTGGCCCACTTAGAGATTTTTAGAGTATTTTGCAGATTCTTAAGAAGTTCAATTATTTTTGTTATACATTCATTGAGATTAATACAAGAAGCAGCTTGTAGATTGTCTGATCTACTTCTATATTCTACAAAATTGTTTAATGTAATCTGGTAATGTCTATTATTTGGAGTTAGAAACGTGGTTTGATCTTTTCGTTTATTACTTTATGAATCATATTATGCACGTCAGTGGTATATGTGGATTATTGTAATACGTTGTATTGTTAATGATTTTATTTCCATAAGTCTGTGAAAGTGATGATTTTGCAGGTTTACTGGAGGTTCGTTGTTGGATGCTAACTTGGATGATATTTGATAATTTCTTGGATTGTAGGGAACTAACTAAGTAGTTCATTAAGTTGTTATTGTATTGGTTTCATTGTTATTTTCTCGTTTCCTTGACCTATCTTTTGTTGTTTATTTTCCAGAGAATCCTAAATCATAAAATATAGAAAAAAGGAAGTTCAACCATTTATTTAGTTCCAACCAGCAGACCCCCTTAACAGGTACAACCACATCAACCATCGAGCTGCCCATCACCGTCGTGACCCGACTATAGAGACCTTGGGGTAGTGAGTTTTCCCAAATTCGTTGCTTTTCAGGAGAGGTGGTGAGTGTTTACATTGGCTACCTGACTGTTGGCGGGTGTGTCAAAACAGTCGTCAATAGGATCCATGGACGATGGAGAAGGATATTGTTAGGGAGATCAAGGTCCAAGACTTGACATGTTGTATCCATAATTGCAAGGCCCACTTGAAGAGGTAATGTAATGGTACCCTTGGAAACTCTTTTTGCATCATCATAGGCTTTAATTGTGATCTTTCCTGATGTGTCAACCAAATCTTCAGAGATTCCTAGTTGTTTGATTAGCTTATATGTACAAAGGTTTAAACCAAATCCATCGTCTATAAGGACCCTCTTAACTTTATGTTTATGTACAATGGCTTCTATATGGAGGGGCTTATTATGAGATGGGTCATCAACAGGTGTGTCCTTGGAGGTGCACACAAGCAGATGTTGCACAATGAGTGTAGACACCTAAAAATAATATTTAATTAATTTAAGCCTGTCAACATAATTAATTAACTTAATTGTGTTATCCTTATTCTTCTCAATGTTAATTAAATAAAATTTAATTAATTCTATCACTATTGTCCAATAATTAATTTATCAAATAAATTAATTATTCCCCTATTCTTCTAAAATCCCCTCCAATAATTATTTCCTCTAAACCCACTCAGTTAATTAATTCTAATTAATTAACCTAGTCATGTGATTCCTACAAATCACTTTTTCATAATCCCACTTAGCCTAATTAATTCTTCTAGAATCTCTCTTAATCTCACTTATTATTATTTCTCCAATTTTTAATTCTCACTCATGTCACATCAGCATTGAGTCTCTCAAAGAAATTCAAATTTCTTTGAATCTCTCAATGCATCCTTATTTTGAAATTTTTAATTCCTCATTTTGAAATTCAAATTTCTTCCCCCTTTCCCCAAGGAGTTTTATATTCCCATTTATTTTCTCAAGGCTCCCTTGATCCATGCCTTCTATTTCAAATCAATCTCAACCCTCCATAAGGAAATCAATCTTGGCCCTTCATTGGCCTCCTCCAATCTATAAGTTGGATGATCATTTCCTCACAAAGGATCCACTTCCTCTATAGCATTCTCATGCTGTCATTTCTCTTCTATCTTATTCCCTCAATCTTCCAATTAAAATCCATCAAAATCCTATCAAAATCCTATCAAATCAAATCCCTTTTGTTGAACAAAGGAGAGCAATCCACATCCAAATCAAGCAAGGAGCAAATCAAGTGGAGCATCAAAAGAGCGCATCTTCCACTTCATCAAGCTCAATCCGAGGGAGAGGTGAAAGACAAGGTATAAAGTTGGTTGTTTGAATTTATATTATGTCTTCTTTGATTTATTTGCATTCCAACCTCCTTTTCTCCCTTCATTCTTCTTTCGTCTTTTTCCCCTCTTCATTCTGGCACTCCCGGTGGGACCCATGTCCCTTAATTTAACGTTTTTATGAGTTTTTGTGATTTGAAATTGCAAATTATCGCTTTAGCACGTCTGTCTACACAACAACGTGTTTGCCTCACTGGTTCAGTGCGTCCACTGTCAAACAACACAGATGGTTCGAAATTTAAATTTTTTGGAGCCTTTTCTGCAGTTTTTGGTCAATCAGTGCATCCGCTCATGAATCAGCGTGTGCTTGGTAAAAAAATCTAATTTTTTTCATTAAAACTGTCAAATAGCGTGTGCGTAAACAAAACAATTCTTACGCAAGCACCAAAATGCTAGCACTGAGTAAAAAAATCATTAAAAAATCCTAATTAGCGCCTGCACACGTGCTTCAGTGTGAACGCATTGAATCAGCATATGCGTTTAGGTAAAAAACCATTTTTAGTCAAACGGTCATAACATTTTGTTCAAGTGTCAGATTTGAAAAATTCAAAATGATTTGGAAAGGAGATTCAGAGATCTAAAATGGGTTGTCTTTATATTTTTCATATATGTTTTCAAAAATTAATTTAGCACGTGCAAAGTCAAACCTTATTTTTGGACTTTAGATTTTCATAATTTTAGCATATAAAATCAATATTTATCAATTTTTTGTTTGAAATTAGTTAGAAAATCATAAGAAAACTAATTTTGAAATCATTTTTGGGCTAGTCATCTTGTGTTTGCAGCTTCTTTTCTTTTGAATGCCCAAGATCGATTATCACAAAAATTACTAATCCATCATTCTTGCAGGTTGCCTAAGGAGATATAAGCAAACATCGTGTTTTCCTTTTAATCATTTTCTTAGGCACTTAGATCTAATTAGGAGTAAAAGAACAACTTGTTTGAGAAAAGTGTAGAGGAGGAGAGTATGCTCTTGTTTACATAGACAATCAGAAATCTAGACCCTTGAATGTTTTCTAGTTTGTTGCGTGTATACCCTTAGCAGGCTTGCCCTCCCGATTTGGTGAGAGGGGAACAACCTTAGTGAGTACAGCTAAAACCCAAGCATTCCAACTCACTATAATAAATAGGCCTTTTGAGATGAAAATCTCGAAGGACGAAGCTATTTGAGAGTTCACTCTCATATCGAGCACTTTGTAGGGCCCCTTGAGGTCTCAATCACACTTGTGTGACTACATCTTTCTTGGTACTTTGTAGGGCTCTAGGCTTCAATCGTGCTTGCGCGACTACAAGGAGTAGTCTTCAAATGGAAATCCATACGAAAAGCTCTAGGATTATAAGCCACCTGGCTCACCTCTAAAAGGTGGATAATCTTTGTGCAAGGGAGATAGTAACTCCCCCAAGAGACTTGCCATTTTGTGCCCCCATTAACATTTGGAGTCAGCTAATACGGCATTGAGAATCCATTGTGTGAGACTCAACGGTCATATTTTGATTAGCTATTGGATGTGTACCTAAGTTAGCAAGCAAAGGTTTTCCTCCTCATCCAACTTCCTAGGATAGAACATTGTGTTTGGATTCTCTATGTGCATCAGTGACCAATGTGTATTCATTGCTTGGTATCTCTTGCCAAGTCCATCATTTCTCCAACCAATCAATTCTCCCTCTTTCCAAATTCCATCTTGTCATCATCAAATGCTTAATCCATTTCTATCTATCCAAGTAATTCTCCAATCCCCAATCCACTTTCATCCATTCAAATCATCCTTCCACAACCAATATTTTTGTCCAAATCATTCATCCAACTTTTGGTAGCCTCCCCCTTTATTCTTCCTATTATCTATATGTTCTTCCATAATCATTTTCCCTCTAATCCAATCAAATCTTTAAAATTCCAATCAATCAAATCAATCCATCTTTCTAATCTGGTTATCCAATCCCTCATCAATCAATCATCCAATCCAATCCAATTCAATACAATCCAATCCAATCCAATGCAATCCAATCCAATCAAGTCCTAATCCAAGGACCAATCCAATCAAATTAAGTCCTAATCCAAGGACCAATCCAATCAAATCAAATCCAATCCAAATCTAGTCAAATCTAATCCATCATCATTCTAATCCAAGTCCTAATCCTCATCTTCATCATCTCTCTCCTCCAAAAACCATTTATCCAACTCCAATCTAGTCCCTCATTCTCAACATGGCTACCCATAATTTCAAAGCTTGGTAGGAGAAAATGCTCATAGAAGTTCACAAACCACCTCAACCTACCTACCAAGTCAATCCCATAATCTCTCATCCACCTATCATACCTCATCCATCCCATCTCAACACATTACGCCCAATCCCAATCCGTATCATATCCCTTATCCTTCCTCTACCTTTGACAAGGAAAATCCATCTTATTCCCCAGTCGTATCTCCATATTATCCCTCATTCGCATGTATACCTTCATCTCCCCTCCCATCCATATCTCAATCCCCATCCTTTTACAACACATTCATTACCTCTCCTCCCCATCCAAATCCTTTACTTTGTGGTCCTCCAATCGTTAATCCTAATTCCCCAATCCATTATCCTAACCCTCCATCCAATCCTAATCCTCCAAAATCTGTATTATCGACATCTTCTAAGTCCATCATTCATAATCTTATCCAAGACATGCTAGCAAAGGAGACAAAATCCCCAACTCAAAACAAAGTTCCCAAGTCTCCTCAAGTCCTCCATCCACCTCAATCACCTCCACCTCAAAACAAATCTCAATACCCCACACTTCATAATACCCCCATTCCTCCATCTACTCACATCAAAGCTTCCATATCATCCCCCATCACATAATCCCCACAACTCCAAACATGTCAAAAGCTTGTTCCAAAGCATGCTAGTATAGAATCCTCTCCATCTCATGATGCATCTCCCTCCACTCCTTCTAATGATATCACCCCTTCCACTTCCTCTCATGATCATATGATCCCTACATCCAATCCTCTCCCATCATTACATGATCCTCCTCCATCTCATAATCCAATCACCCCTCCCACTCTATCTCACGATACCTTCCCTAGTCAAGATCAAAATATTCCCCTATCTCCATGTCATGATCTCAATCCATCTAAAGACTCTAATATTCCTTCCACAAATCATCCCCCTCAAAATGGACTCGCATCTTGTTTCCAAAAAACTAAGGGTCCTCAAGCTAATGCTCAAGATGTTGGTACATCCTCTATTCCTCCTAAATCCAAAAGTCCATACAAATCAAAATCTCGTCATCCCCTATCATCCACATCCATTTTGGGACCCTATATTCCAAATCTAAATCCTCCATTCCTTCCATCCATTTTTAGTTCTTACGTCCCTCCATCCACCACCCTATCACCTCACATAATCCCTTATCAAGATCAATAAATGCACACATCATCGAATGTCTCCCAACACTCTCCTTCCATCATCCCACCATCCATAAAATCCTTAAGACATTCATCCTCATGCATCCATTCCATTTCTATTGGAATCAATTTAGATGCCCAATCTAAAAAGCATAAAGCTCAAAATCCACAAAAATCAAAGGATCGACATGTCCCCACAAAACAACATGTTCAAAACAAAAATATGATCCAAAAGAACAAAAAATCAAAAAGGCCACAAAGGCCCCAAAAGAAAAATAAAAAACTATGTGGATTCCCAAAGAAGAAATGCATCCCAAAGTAAAATCAAAATTGGCATCCAAACTTGCTAATCCAAAAGCTCCATCCATTCATAAGTCCTCCAATCCTCCATCTAATGCTCCTCCATCTTCAAACTCCATTTTGGGTCCTTATGTCCCAAAACCCACCAACCCAACCCCATCATCCCCTTCTTCTATTTTGGGTCCTCATTTCCTAAAATCCACACTTTATCCTCCATCTAATCCAAAACACTCTCCTCCACTACTCCACCACCCTTCAAGGTGTGTGCCAATGTTGATCTTTGACAAATTCATCAAAACCCCATCCATTATCCACCATCTATTTTTCGCAATCCCATTCCGTTAGTCCAATCCTTTGCAAAATCCTTATCTTTCATCCACTATCCATTTCATCTCCTCAATTATTGCTACCAACATCTATGAGCATACCTCCAGTTCAAAGAAATACTAAGGGATACCATCCATGGATCTAGATTCTTGAGACCTCCATTCCTCCTTCTCGCATCCACTATCCACTCATCCTCATCCTTATCCATCCAAACTATTCTAAAAATTCAAAATTTAAAAATTATTAAAAAAAAAATTAAAAGTAAAGAAATCATTTCATCCAATGGTGAAAACCACTTCTTATGGCACCTTGGGTAAGTACCATGATGAAAAATTGGCAAACAAGTGTCATGTGTAATCCCCTCATCCTCTTGCACTCTACACTTGGGGGCAAGCTTCATCCATGCAATCCTCATATCCATCTGCGTCATATTCAAGTCTATTCCCTTTTCTATCTTTGATCTTGACTATCCTATCTATATCCTCCATCTCATATCCCTCATCCTATCAAAATGAATCATCCATTCTTATCTTTGGTCTGGATCATATAGAGGCAAAATAATGCATATGCATGCATGCTTTGGAGCACAAGGCTTTAATCCTCTACCATCCATATCCATTACACATTATCCTTCCAACTCATACATCTTTATCCACCATCCTTACATCCTTAATTCCACTACCTCTATTGTGGGGCATTGCAATCCTTTGCAGCATAGTCCTTGGGTCTCCATCACCCTACCCTCCATCCTTTATTCCTACATATCCTATCCATATCCATCCACTCAATCCATCTATCTCCTATCCAAAAAATATCTCCCTCCATCCATCCATCCATCCTTTTACCATTCCTTGGTTCTCCCTTGTCATTGGCTCCAATCAATCAAATCCTATCCACGAATCCCCCCCATCCTATCTAATTTTTAATCCAATCATATTCTCCATCTATTCCAATTCAATCATTAATTCCTTCCTCAATCCAATCATACTCAATCATCCATCCCCCTTTTTCATCCTATCTAATCATTTATATTTCTTCGAATCCTATCCAATCCATCAAACTATTCTTTTCTCATCTACCTGAGCTCATGCTGACCTATGCTTAATCCAAGCACCCATGAATACTTTGCTAATCAAATCCAAGTGGGAATCCTCTCATCTACAGACCTTGCACATCCAACTTGTCTTTTGTCATCCATCAATCTACCCACACCCTACCCATCAAGATGAATCCTTCCCATGTCTGGCAGTTCATCCAAATCCATCACCTGCTCATCAGGATGCATCCTTCCCTAGTTCGGTAGTTTATCCAAATCCATGTCCTACTCTTGGCAAGAGATGTCAGTTGGCCATGTGCATGTTGTTTGCATGCTTGAGCTTTTCCCTTTGTTTTTATCTTGTGTCCCAGGACTATACTTGTTCAGAACTTCCTTGATCATCCTATTTCTTGGTATGTCTTGGCTGGTGTATAATGGGGCATAGTTTTCATAGCATGGTGTGTTTGAAGGTCTTCCTTGTATGAATCAGAAACCCTGCATTAGTGTTTATCAACACTTGCATGATTGTGTGCAAGGCATTCCTGTTTGACTAAGTGCCATTCCACGCCTCGGATCTTCATATCATCCTGGTTCTTATAATCAGTGGTGTAGACTATCCATGGCAATATCAAATCTAGGTTTGCTCTCTATACTTTCTCAACAAGAAATCCAATCCATTTATCATTTCTTTGTATCATTTCATTCACAACACTCCAACCCATCCTAGTTCCCTCTTTCATTATCTTCATCCTTTCATCACTTACTCTTCTAAGCCATTTCAAGAGCACTCTCGTGTTCTTCGAACCCGCATGTCCTCTCATCTCATGACTGGGGCATCATGCTACTATTCCTTATTTTTTTCTTCCACTATGTTTTATTCTTCTCTGATATCACATCATTTCATGACGCTATATCAAAGAGGGGCAAAATGTAGACACCTAAAATTAATATTTAATTAATTTAAGCCTGTCGACATAATTAACTGACTTAATTGTGTTATCCTTATTCTTGTCAGTGTTAATTAAATCTAATTTAATTAATTCTATCACTATTATCCAATAATTAATTTATCAAATAAGTTAATTATTCCCCTATTCTTCTAAAGTCCCCTCCAATAATTATTTCTTCTAAAACCACTCAGTTAATTAATTCTAATTAATTAACCTAGTCATGTGATTCCTACATATCACTTTTTCCTAATCCCACTTAGCCTAATTAATTCTTCTAGAATCTCTCTTAATCCCACTTATCATTATTTTTCTAATTTTTAATTCTCAATCATGTCACATCAACATTGAATCTCTCAAAGAAATTCAAATTTCTTTGAATCCCTCAATGCATCCTTATTTTGGAATTTTTAATTCCTCATTTTAAAATTCAAACTTCTCCCCCCTTTCCCCAAGGAATTTTATATTCTTGTTTATTTTCCCAAGGCACACTTGATCTATGCCTTCTATCTCTAATCAATCTCAATCCTCCACAAGGAAATCAATCTTGGCCCTTCATTGGCCTCCTCCAATCTATAAGTTGGATGATCATTTCCTCACAAAGGATCCACTTCCTCTATAGCATTCTCATGTTGCCCATTTCTCTTCTATTTTCTTCCCTCAATCTTCCAATTCAACTTCATTAAAATCCTATCAAATCCAATCCCTCTTGTTGAACAAAGGAGAGAAATCCACATCCAAATCAAACAAGGAGAAAATCAAGTGGAGCATCAAAGGGGGCCATCTTCCACTTCATCAAGCTCAATCTGAGGGAGAGGTGAAAGACAAGGTATAAAGTTGGTTGTTTGCATTTATATTGTGTCTTCTTTGATTTCTTTGCATTCTAACCTCTTTATGTCCCTTCATTCTTCTTCCGTCTTTTTCCCCTCTTCAGCGAGGTTGCCAATAAGGGCTTGGAATTGGGTTACATTCATAATGTCTACGACGTGGGATGCTAGGAGGGCTTGTTCAAGGATCTCTTTGTGGATGGGAGATGTTTTAAGGAGCTCAAGGATGGAGATCTATGCAGGAGTTTTCCTGAGATGATCAAGGATATCATATTGGTGGGTGAATGATATGGGGGGTTGCGGGGGAGGGGGGAGAACTCCTTGCATAGTCACTCTTCCTCTGTGAGTGGTCAGATTATAATCATTTTGAGAATCTGAAGGTGCAACACCTTGAATGACTATTTTCTCTTAGGATGATCAGTTTGAAACTTGTGGAGGAGGAGCACCTTGGATAGTGATTTTGGGTCTATGAGTGGTGGGAGAGGGATCAACTCCTTTGATCATGATGGTGTTAACATAGGTATCATCAGGTTCTAAGTGGCCTACCAAGGAGTCAAAGTTGGGTATATAATTGGTCTAGTCATAATTGACAGCATGAGATGATGAGGCCTTGTCCTTACCATTCTTGGGAAAAGGGTCCTACTACATTTTCAGTTTTTCATTAGAGTTACCAGGTTTTGCAACATCAACCTTAATGTCACCCTTGTCAATAAGGTCTTGGATGCAATTCTTGAGTTTCATACACTTACGTGTATCATGACCATTAACATGATGGTAGTCACAGGTATTCATTCTCATTATACCATCTAGGTTTAGGTTTATTTGGATCAAAAGGGTGTGTCATCGGAAAGACAACAACACCAGCTTTGGCAAACTTTTAGAAAATGAACTCAATAGGCTCACCAAGCGGAGTAAACTCATATTGGGATTGAAAATTGGAGTTGGGAGGTCAACCTTGGATAGAAGAGTTATTGCAAGGATGTAATTGATTGGATTGATTGCAAGGATTGGATTGATTGTTGAAAACATTATTGGTGGTGGCAGGGTTGGATGGGGCGGCAATGGTTTGGATACGCTTGGTGTCAGTGAGTCCATCATTGATAACATTTTTGTTCCTAGACCAAAAATTTGGCTTGTCATTATAAGAGGAGGAATTTTGTCTTGATTTTCGATAATGCTTTAAGGTTCCTTCTTCTAAGAGTACACGCTCTAAGGCTAACCCTTTTTTGGAAATTTTGTTAAAGGAGGCTAGACATTAACAAGTAAAACATTTAGCCGACTGAGGTACCAAGTTGCATTGAAATAACCCAATTTGATGGGGTTCTAGTATGTCCCAAGGAAATTTTTTAATGAGATGTCACCACCTTTCAAGGAAGTTGGTGAAATTTTCTTTGAGTCTTTGTTTCGTATTGCACAAGTCCATCATAGAAGCATCATTCTCAAAGTTGTAGGCATAATGAGACACAATTTTTTCTACCAAGTCTAGGAATCATGTGATGGAGCCACGGGGTAGGGCAAAAAATCAAGCGAGGGCATCTCCACTAAGACTTTTTGGAAAAAGTCTTCTGAGGTGGATGTCACTATAAGAGATCTCTTGACATAGGATGTGAAATTTACAGACGTGGTCTCTAGAATCACCCTTGCCTTTATATTTTTCAAATTTAGGCATTTCAAAACTAGGTGGGTAGGGTGTGACTGAAATAGATGGGTCATAGGGACAAGGACATATTTCCTTGAAAGTGCAAGGTCACTTGTTTGTCCCATTCTTAAGGTTCTTGATGAGGTCCTTCATGTCCTATATTTATTTTAAAAGGTGTAGCATCATAAATTGTACACCCTTGCTAGGGTGGTACAATTTTATGCTTAGTTTAGCACCCACTTTAGTGCGTTTGCATCTTGCATTGTAATTTCCCTTTAAGCATCTAATTAATTAATTTAATTAAATTTGAAGTCATATTTCATCACTTCCCACATCATAAAATTGGGCCCTTTACCCTAAGTGTGCCCTTTTTTATTTTATTCCTCCAATAAATCATTAAATCATAAACCCTAATTATGTCTTATTTTGACCTTTAAGGCCCGATTTCGCATGTCAAAACATCTCAAAATAAGTTGTAACTTTAGGATTCACTCTAATATCATAATGTCTAATGGCCCTGGAAATTTGGTGAAAAGCCGGTTGGACCATGCATAAATTATACACGATCCCCGATATTTTTCTTGAAATTTCGAGAGCATAATTTTATGATATTATAATTCTTAATCCCAAGAAATTGGTGAAAAATTCAAATCCTAGGTCGACCTAAAGACAAAATTAAGATCTAGGGTTTCATACATAAGATCTCTCTTTCTTCATTTGAAGGCCAAGAAGAAGTTTTTGGCTAAGGAGTCTTCTATGCAGTGAAAGAGCAAGTTTTTTGGAGTCTTCAACAACATTCAACATCATCTATCAAGCATTCATCAAGCATTATTTCATCAATTGGGGGCTTTTGAAGATGTAGGAAAGCAATAGGAGATCATCGACTAAAAATTGGCTTGTACCCCTCCCTTGGGGTTAGGTATGCTTTCATGTTGTTTTCATGTCTTTGTATGAGCTTCATTACATCAATTTGTAGATTTACATTAATTCTTTAGATCACTTATCATCATTGATTTAGAGCATTTATTTTGCCAATTACAAGCATTTAGGGTTTACTCTTTAAAGAATAGGACTACTCTAGATTGTTTGCATTCATCATTTTAGGATCTTGCACACACACAAAATTCCTGCACACACTATTTTACTATACAAATTGGCTATTTGTTGAGGTGGAAATCACCAAAATAGAGGTTTGACTAAGGCAAAACCCCATATATCCACCAAAAACCTTATTTTCAGTTGCAGGTGCAGGTGCAGGTACCCGAAAGACTTTCAAGACTACTAAAAGGCACAGGGACTATCTTGAGGCCTCAAAATCTATCCCAAAATCATCAGGGACAATGGCATGGTGCCCTTGTCCCCCCCCTCTTTCAGGTGAAATTTGGTTGGTTGAGGGCTCATAACATCAAGATTGCAGTCTCTCATTTGCAGCTTCATGTTTGTAGAATCAAAACAAGGTCGTGGCACCCCTGTGTCAGGCAGTTTGACTCAATTTTTGATGCCAGGTACACATTCAAATTCCTCCCCCTTCTCTTCTTTTAGTATCTCAATTTTAGTCCTACAACTTTCTACAATTTCAGTTCATATATGCTCCATTGTTCATCTTCTAGTCTAGTTGATCAATCACACCCTATTTTTCATATAATCTCTTCATATACAACAAGAAGAATAGAAACACTAAGAGATAATCCTTGGCTCTCTCTTTCTCACAAGAAGTAGTCAAAGTGAGATATCTCCCTAGGCTCTTTCATATTCCCAATGTGTTGGCAAAAGTGGGATTAGGTCCTAGTCACTCGGTCTCAATTTTTCCCCTCCACATTTTGGTGAACCCAACGTGAATCCAATCTTCTTTAATTATGATTCATGTTATCAGATCTGAGTGTTTTTCTATTTCAAATTCGAATTTATATTTACAAGTTTCAATTCCTTGCAACTTTCAAAAATTTAGAGGTCAATTTTGGTAAAACCCTATTTTTTCAATTCAAAATTGAACTTATGGATAGCTTAATTTGGATCATTAATTTCATATCTGATTTAGGAACACATTTCACTAATAAATTTCATTTTCTAAATAAACATTGAGAGTGATTGCATTGGTTTAAATTGAACATTTCCTTCTATTTTGCATATGTTATCATTTGAAAGAGGAAAATTGTTGTCATGATGCATTCATTTCATAAATGTGATAATGGGTTAGCTTCCCTTACTTCGATTTTTCCATCCCTTAAAGAGCCTCCTCCTATCCATGACAACATTTTAGTGCCTAAAATAATTTTTACTAACCCCTCCAAAACTCTCCCATGCTCTAAGGATGAAGATTTGAAGAGTGATCTTGACAATTCTCCTAAAATGTGCCCTTTCCCATCTAGCTATCTTAGAGGAAAAGGATGATATCATAAACACTTTTCTTAGTGTTACTTTATCTTCTTTGCATGATGTCTCTCTATGTTAAAAGGTATTTATGAAAATTGACTTATCTTCTCCTAAATTTGGTCTTACCAATGGGAGAATGTTAGTGCAACAAGAGGTTATGAGCACTTCTTTAAAATATCTCCTTCCTAAGCATGAATCTTTGGAGAAAGATGTTCATCTCCCTCCTAAAGAATACTATCCTCATGAGAATGATTTTGTGCAAGAAGATGGTATTTTCCCTACATTAATGATGGCATTTCCTCTTTTGACTTCAACAAAATTCTCACTAGAGATGATGCATTAATGAGAAATGCTTCTCCTTGTCCCGAAGCTTGTCATACCCATAAAGATGCCTTAGAAAAAGAAGATGAATTCAAAATCAATTTCCTTAATTCCCTCTCCCCTAAACATCTTATTGAACTCATTTTGAGGCAAGAGGATGGTTTAATCACATGTATTGATGCTCTCCCTCCTAAGGATGAAGAATTAATGAACAATGTTATTCCTTCTCCCAAAATTGGAAATAACAATAAGGACATCTTTGTGCAAGATATTTCTAATACTTTTCTCAAAGACCTCACTATTTGGGATGAACAATTAGAAGAAGGTGTTTATTATTCTCTACCCTATGAGAGTAACCCCCTTGATAGCATCTCACCTCTCATGAATATCAATCATTCTCCCTCTCAAGGTAAGGCATATCCTTCTCCCCAACTAGGTTCTACTCATAGGGATACCTTAGTTCAAGAAAATATTGTTAACATCTCTTTCAAAGGTCTCCCTCTCAAAGGTGAAACTTTAGAGAGTAATGTTCATCCTTCTCCTAGAGATTCTATTCCCCAGGTAAATCCTTTGATCATAAAGGATGATATAACCTTTCCTACTAGTACTCTTCCTTCTAAAACATCCATGCCTACTCCTAGTCTACCTCCTAAAATTTATCTTATCCATGATAATATTTTAGTGCAAGAAGAGACTATCAACAATTCCTCCAATAATCTTGTCCATTCTTATTCTAAAATTAATAAGAACACCTTTGATATTTCTAAACCATCTTCAATCAATTTGATACATGTGAATGAAACACCTAATAAACCCCTCTTCATAGTTCAATGTGCTTGTCCTTCTCAAAGTTCTCAACATAAGCCTATCTTAGTGGTTCGATGTGGTTATGCTAATGATTCTTTTTGCACTCCTAAGAAACCTATTATTATTGTGCAAGGAGGTTATCCTACTAAAAGCCCTTATGAGTATGCTAAGAAAATCACTAAAGAGAGTTATCATGTGGTTGCTCATACCTACAAAACAAGAAACAATAGGCAACCTAATCTGATAGTTCTGATACTAAATGTTTAGTACAAATGCCAAGCTAACAAGATGAGAGGGGGGGTGAATCATTGAAACTTAATCTTCCATAAAAACAACAGATTCAACCTTGGTAACCTTATCAGAAAAACTGTAAAGCATGCAAACTCATAAACAGATAAGATAACAAAACATATAACACCAAATTTAACGTAGAAACCCAAATAGGGAAAAACCATAGTGGGATTTCGGACCTACTAAGAAATATACTCTTCTAGAGTATGCTCGGTTAAAAGCAAATCTTGTTAAAGATTACAAACACATTGCTAGATGTGACCCGGTTAAGGGATTTCCCTCAAATCTGTTAGGATCTTCACCTTGTTAGAAGTGACCTTGTCAAAGGATTTCAAACACTCAATCAGAATGTCACCTTGCTAGAGGATTTACAAATAAGACTGTTAAGTCCACTTGGTTAAGAGATTTTATGTCACTTTACAAAATAACAGTAATAAAAATTTATCTGCAACTTCACATCTAAAATGCTAAAGCAGATTCTTATTTGTTCAATACAATCTAGTCATAGGACTTATCTTGTCCTTCTACTGGGCTCTATACTCTGTTTCTCAAATAGGTCTTCAAGCTTCTATGCTCGGTAAATACTGTGTAGCATCTCTGTGCTTACACTTGCCTACATACATTGTTTATCAATAGTTCCTTATTTATAAAAAATTTGCCAACTGTTTAATCTCCTTGATCACATTTCTCATGATCAATCATAGCCATCAGATCTTCAAACTTGACTAGGTTCAATGTATCCTTCAATCTGAAAACATTTTACCCCACCTTGGAACTTGCATACATTTCTTAGAACTTGTGCTAGGGTATTGCGGTTCAATCTGAGTTGTAGATCGTCTTGCCGATTTTCTTTTGCCATAGATTCTTTAACAAACTTCATGCACGACATACCAATCATTTAATCAGTTCTAGCTCATCAGCTTCCTTCATTAAATAATGCTTTTATTCATTCAATACATTTTGTTATTACTCGATTGCAACTCCATAAATACTAAACTTCATTCAGTAGACATTCCGCCTTCTTTAACCAATAGCGATAACCTTAGGGTTTACCAACTAGGTTCCTTAGGGTTTACCGACTAGGTTCTTTGCTTTGTAACATAGTATAGTATTAACCTTACAAACAACAACATATGTAAGATATCAAAACAATCTAAACATCATGATCTCATCATTGTCTAACTCAGTAATAGTTGCCCATTGAATAACTTATTTCTCCCCTTATTCATCACATTCTATCTGTGTCTTTTACCGACTTCTTTATACTCATCAAATCATTCTTCTTAAGATATGGCAACATCATACTGAATCAGAAAATCAATTTCTTGACATCAATGACAAAATAATAATATTAAGACAGTAAACATCCTTAATCAGTTATATCCATAATCATCATCAACCTTCTCAATATCCTTATTGAAATGCCAACAATCTCCCTTTGTCTGATATAATGCCAACAATCTCCCCCTTTGGCATTCATGACAAAACCAATTGATTTGACCTAATGGTTCAGAGTCGCAGATTGCTATGATTGATTGCTTAGATTGTTGAAATGCTCTCCTACTGTCATCAGTCTTATCCTCCTTTCTTTAGTCTTCTCCCCCTTTGACAACAATGCCAAAAAGTAAAGAACTAAAACATGATTTTTTTCACTGAGAAGTGAATTGCTTGCTGTTATGTGTCAACTCAGTCTCGGTCAGAGCATTTTGTCTTCAATTCCTGTTCCCTGTAATGTTTTTTGCACACCTTTAGAAAACCTCCTAAAGTGTGTAAATAAGCATCAACTCCTGAAAGATATTTTGTAGAATCATCGAATTGATGCTTCCACTGAACTCGGTCAGTGAATGGAAGATAGGGGTAGGACCCCTAACTGACTTCTGAGATACTCAAAAGTGTCCCTTGGCAGTGGCTTGGTGAAGATATCTGCTATTTGTTCCTTTGTGCTAATATACTCCAACACCACTTTCTTCTCTTGAACTTCTTCTCTAAGATAATGATATTTGATAGAGATGTGCTTCGTCTTAGAGTGCATAACAAGATTCTTTGAAATGTTAATGGCACTAGTATTGTCATAAAATATAGTTATTGGCTCGGTAACTTTCTCATTTATACCTTCCAATAGTTGTTTGATCCATGTTATATTGGTACAATGCAATGCTGCAACAACATATTCAGCTTTTGTTGTTGACTGTGAAACACATCCTTGTTTGTTGCTAAGCCAACTTACTAGTCTTTCTCCTAAAAAGAAAGCTCCTCCACTTGTGCTTTTTTTGTCATCAATGTTGCCTGCCCAATCAGCATCAGTATAAACTTTTAAATCAAAATCATATCCTTTATGATATACTAAGCCATAATCTTCAGTGCCTTTCAAGTATCTAAAAATTCTCTTGATTGTTGTCATGTGTGTTTCCTTGGGATCTACAGAAAATCTTGCAACTATACCTATTGCATATGTTATATCTGGTCTGTTGTGAACAACATATTGCAGCTTTCCAATCATAGATCGGTAAAGTGTCTCATCAACAGATGCAGATTCATCATTCTTTGATAATTTACAGCTGGTAGTCATAGGAGTACTTACTGGTTTTGAATCCTCCATTCCAAATTTCTTCAAGATTTCCTTTATGTACTTGGATTGGGTAATGAAAATCTCACTTTTTCATTTGCAGTATCTGTAAACCTATAAAATATTTTGTCTCACCGATTAGTGACATCTCAAATTATTTGTTCATTTTATTTCCAAAGTTTTTGCATAGAGAATCATTCCCACAAAATATAATGTCATCAACAAATATGGTTGAGATCAGTATTTCATTGTCTTCATCATTCTTCATATACATATTGCTATTTTCACTTGTCCTTATAAAACCAATCTTGATCAAATAAGAGTGCAATCTCTCATACTATGCTCTAGGTGTTTGTTTCAGACCATATAATTGATCATTATTCTTTCCTTCAACAAATCCTTTAGGTTGTTCAATGAAAACTTCTTCTAATAAACCATTCAGGAATGCAGATTTGACATCCATTTGATATACCTTGAAATTATTGTAAGCAGCATATGCCAACAATGTTCTTACTCCTTCAAGTCTTGCCACAGGTGCAAAAGTTTCACCATAATCAATTCCTTCTTCTTGAGCATAACCTTTGTAAACTAGTCTTGCTTTATTTCTAATGACCTCACCTTTTTCATTCAGCTTGTTTCTGAAAATCCACTTTGTACTGATTACATTTTTGTCCTTCGGTCTTGGGACTAGTGTCCATGTGTCATTCTTCTTGATTTGATCAATCTCTTCTGTCATAACATTTATCCAATCTTCACTGTTAAATGCCTCTTTCACTATCCTCGGTTCAAATTTAGATATCAGACATGTATTCTGTCTTAGTTTGTTCCTTGTCATTACTAGATCATTCTTATCTCCTATAATCTGACTTGATGCATGATTTCTTTTGACATACTTGGCTAATACAGGCTCGGTAGGCTCTGTATGATCTTCTTCATCACTCGGTAACTAGATATTCTCTTCATTTCCTTCAACAGTCTTCTCGGTAAGACTTGTCGGTTAAACATAGACAAATTCATCATAATCTTCTGGTTCCTTGGAATTTCCTTCATCATTTCTTTCTGCAAATTCATCAATTTTCACATTTGCACTTTCTACTATTTTGTTAGATGATTTGAGAAGACATTTAAATGCTTTGCTTCTAAAAGAATAACCTATAAATGTTCCTTCTTCACTTTTCTGATCAAACTTGTCATTTCTATCATCTTTGTGAACATAGCATCTACTTCCAAAGATTTTAAAATAACTTACATTAGGTTTCTTATCATACCAGATTTCATATGGTGTCTTCAAAGTTCCTTTCTTTAGTTGTACTCGGTTCAGGGTGTAAACTGTTGTGCTTATTGCTTCTCTCCAAAATGTCTGTGATACTTTCTTTTCAATCATCAAGGTTCTGGCACAATCCACAATAGATCTGTTTCTTCTCTCAGCAATTCCATTTTGTCATGGAGTTCTCGGTGCAAAGACTTGTCTTTTTATACCATGATCATTGCAGAATAAGTTGAACTCATCAGAGGTGAATTCTCCTCCTCAATCAGATCTAGGACATTTCAGTTGTCTTCCTGTTTCATTTTCAACTCTTGCCTTGTACCATTTAAACATTTAAAAATCTTTTGATTTTTCTTTTAAAAGCATTACTAACATCATCCTTGAGTAATCATCCACAAATAATATGAAATATTTATCACCATAATAACTCTGAACTTTCGTAGGACCACAAAGATTAGTGTGCACAAGATCTAAAATTCCCTTAGAAGTGTAGGACTTACTTGTAAAGTTTGGTCTTGTCATCTCACCCATCTGGCATCCTCGGTACATAGCATTATCAGGTTTCTCAAGACTCGGTAGACCTCTTACTCGGTGCTTCTTACTTATTTTGATCAGATTATCAAAATTTACATGGCAAAACCTTTTATGCCATAACCAGCTATCATCTATCTTTGCATATAGACACTTATTTCGAGTTGAGTCAAGGTGAAATGTGTTACCTTTTGTTTGTGTCCCAGTAGCAGCTAACTTTCCATTCTTCTCATGAACTTTGACAATTCCTTTCTGAAATTCTATTCGGTATCATGTATTGTTTAGTTGTGCTACACTCAACAAATTGTATTTCAATCCTTCAACCCAATAAACACCATTGCATTTTGCATTATCAAGAAGTGTTATAGATCCTTTACCTCTTACTGAACATGGTGCATCATTACCAAATCTTACATAGCCTCCATCATAATCTTCTACTATAACAAACTTGTGTTTATCACTTGTCATGTGATGTGAGCATCCATTGTCTATGATCCAAGAATCATTTTTGATTATTTGAGATAGTAGGGCTTTTTCTTCATACCTTTCTTCATCCAATCCATCTTTGATAGCCACATAAACAACTTCTTCTGTATCAGTTTCATCTGATTTATCATCATTAGATTCCTCATCAGCTATTAGGCATGTCTTCTTTTCTCTTCTTCTGAAATCTTGGTGTCCTCTGTAATGATTATCTTTCTGTCTGTCATATCGGTAATCTCTCTTTTCACTAGATTCTCTGTCAGGACAGTTTGAGGCCATATGTCCTATCTTATCACATGTCAAAGGTAGTTTTCCTTTATACTTACCTTTGCCTCTCGGTAACCTTTTGGCTAATAGTGCTTCAAACTCTTCTTGTTTCTTGATTTCCTCATACAGCTTGTGTACTTTTTCCATGTTCTTGAGAAATCTCTCACTTGCTCCACTGTGATCCCCTTCAATGTACTTACTCATTCTATCATTGTAATCATCAGATTCATCAATATGAAAAGAACTGAAAGCATATTATATTTTATTTACTGATGACCCACTGTTATCAAAATTACTTATCTCAAATGCATGTAGCTTACCAATAGTAGCATCTAAAGAAACTGACATATTGGGTACAAACCTCAATTCATTGATTGCAGAGACTCGGATTGCATAAGCTAGTAGAAGGGTTCTTAACAACTTACTTATTATATCCTTTTCTTCAATAGTTCCACCTGCTCTTTTGATTTGATTGACAATCTCTTTTAACTTTGTACTATACTGGGTTATGTTCTCACCTTCATTCATCCTCATAGATTCAATTTGTCCTCTTAGACTATCCACTTTTTCTCTTTGAACATGTTCATCACCACCATACACAGATATGAGCTTATCCCACATTGTCTTTGCATCATTGCAGCCTTCTAGATCATTAAACTCTGAGTCGGTCAATGCAGATGTTATTTCAATCAGTGCTTGGATATGTTCTTGCTTTGCTTTTATCTCTTCCATTGTCAATGGATAGGTGCTCAATGTAATGAAATCATTCTCCAGATAATATACAACATATTCTCCAACTCCTGATAGGTGCAACTTCATCTTTTTCTGTCATGTAGAGAAACTTGCCTTGTTCAGCTTCGATGCATCCCTCTTATACATCTTTGGATCTTTGCCTCAAGTACCTTTAAACTTTTTCTTCCGGAGTCCAAAGCCCTGATACCAATTGATAGTTTTGATACTAAATGTTTAGTACAGATGCCAAGCTAACAAGATGAGAGGGGGGGGTGAATCATTGAAACTTAATCTTCCATAAAAACAACAGATTCAACCTCGGTAACCTTATCAGAAAAATTATAAAACATACAAACTCATAAACAAATAAGATCACAAAACATATAACACCAAATTTAACGTGGAAACCCAAATAGGGAAAAACCACTGTGGGATTTCGGACCTACTAAGAAATATACTCTTCTAGAGTATGCTCGGTTAAAAGCAAATACTGTTAAATATTACAAACACATTGCTAGATGTGACCCAGTTAAGGGATTTCCTTCAAATCTGTTAGGATCTTCACCTTGTTAGAAGTGACCTTGTCAAAAGATTTGAAATGCTCAATCAGAATGTCACCTTGCTAGAGGATTTACAAATAAGACTGTTAAGTCCACTCGGTTAAGAGATTTTCTGTCACTTTACAAAATAACAGTAATAAAAATCTATCTGCAACTTCACATCTAAAATGCTAAAGAAGATTCTTATTTGCTCAATACAATCTAGTCATAGGACTTATCTTGTCCTTCTGCTGGGCTCTATTCTCTGTTTCTCAAATAGGTCTTCAAGCTTCTGTGCTTGGCAAATACTGTGTAGCATCCTTGTGCTTACACTTGCCCGCATACATTGTTTATCAACAGTTCCTTATTTATAAACAATTTGTCAACCGCTTAATCTCCTTGATCACATTTCCCATGATCAATCATAGCCATCAGATCTTCAAACTTGACTAGGTTCAATGTATCCTTCGATCTGAAAACATTTTACCCCACCTTGGAACTTGCATACATTTCTTGGAACTTGTGCTAGGGTATTGCGGTTCAATCTGAGCTGTAGATCTTCTTGCCAATTTTCCTTTGTGATAGATTCTTTAACAAACTTCATGCATGGCATACCAATCATTTAATCAGTTCCAGCTCATCAGCTTCCTTCATTAAATAATGCTTTTATTCATTCAATGCATTTTGTTATTACTCGGTTGCAACTCGGTAAATACTAAACTTCACTCGGTAGACATTCCGCCTTCTTTAACTGATAGCGATAACCTTAGGGTTTATCGACTAGGTTCTTTGCTCGGTAACATAGTATAGTATTAACCTTACAAACAACAACATATGTAAGATATCAAAACAATCTAAACATCATGATCTCATCATTGTCTGACTCGGTAATAGTTGTCCATTGAATAACTTATTTTTCTCCTTATTCATCACATTCTTTTTGTGTCTTTTACCGACTTCTTTATACTCATCAAATCATTCTTCTTAAGATATGAAAACATCATACTGAATCAGAAAATCAATTTCTTGACATCAATGACAAAATAATAATATTAAGACAGTAAACATCCTTAATCTATTATATCCATAATCATCATCAACTTTCTCAATATCTTTATTGAAATGCCAACAATCTCCCTTTGTCTGATATCATGTGGTTGCTCATACCTACAACACAAGAAACAATAGGCAACCTAATCCTCTTCCAGATATCCCAAATTCACTTCCTCCCTCTCAACCTACTCTTCCACAAGCACCTTGTATATCACAAACTCATTGAACAACTTAAAGCTACCCCTGCCAAGATTTCTATTTGGGATTTGGTTCAAACTGCACCTGCTTATCATGGGATGTTACAAGATGCTTTGACAAACTTAGATGTCCCACCTACAGTGACACCTAATAACATGGCTTCTTTGATTGATCCTACAAACAAACCCAAAGCTCAAATTGCATTCACACAAGATGAGTTACCTTCTCATAAAATCCAACATCAATATGATCCTCTTATGATTGTGGTTATTATCAACAATAATGTTATAAGACGAACCCTTGTGGACAATGGATATGGCCTTAATGTTTGCAGTGTGGACTTATTGGATAAGATTAATGTGGATTGTTCCCTCATCGAACTTGCTTCTATTTCTATTTGAGGCTTTGATAATGTTGCTAAACAATCTTTAGGTATCATAACCTTGCCTGTTAAGGTAGGTCATGTTACTTTAGCTACACCTATTCATGTCATGGCTGGTAATTTGACATATAACCTTCTATTAGGAAGACTGTGGATTCATTGCATACAAGTTGTCCCCTCAACTTTGCACAAGCAAGTCAAGTTCATTTATGAAAATAAGATATACACCTTGTTAGCTGATACCAATCTTCAAGCTCCATTAAAAGTTGGATCTTCTTGTTCAACTACTTCACATTCTTCTCCCAATCCTGCTACTTCTTCAAATCCATCTATTTCGTTTAATGATCTTGTTCCTTCTAGTACTCCTGATTCTTCTACTCAATCGAAATCTCCTCCTAAAGATATCTTTTCTCCTGAAGGAGTGCTCTCAGATGATGATTGGGGATCTCTAAACTTTAACCCTACTTTTATAGGAGAGTATAGAGTATCTTGGAAACAATATAAGACTAAGAAGGAGAAATCTAAGGAGGAACATAAAGAGCAACCCACTTTGTCTAAACAACTAAGTAACAACTTTATGGTTGCTTCTAATTCAAATAATTCTTCAAATCCTTCCTCTAATTCATATAGCGCTGAGACCTATGAAGCACAGCCATCTCTTTTTGATTTGGCATCCCTTTATGGTCCTGGTTTTCACATTTTAGCTAAGAGTAACTATAATGGCAATGGTTGTGGTGCAAATGAACAAGGAATTAAAGTTCTTTTAGAACATAACACACATGAAGCTTCATTTGGACTTCGATATAATCCCTCTAAGCCCACCAAAGCATCTAAAATACCATCTCTCAATGTGAATGCTATATTTAGTAGTGATGATGACCTCACCTCAATTAAAGCATCTTCTACTTATTTCAACACTCATCCCCCTCATAAAGAAATCTTGGTGATGAACAAATCTCTTTATGAATCTCCTCAAGAGATTTCTAATCCCACTTATGAGACTTTATCTTCTAATCATTCTAAAATCTCTTCTTCTAGGAATAAGGCTATAATGAATTACACTTATCCCTCTCCTAGGATTTCTTGTGTGCAAGAAAAGTATGACTTAGTGGCCTATTCTTCTCCTATAAACTTCTCGCTTTCTAAAGACTTTTTAACATTCATCAACTTATATATGTTTTTAATCTCACTTATAGTAGAGAATTTAACATGTCATATTCAAATACCTCATTCAATATATCATGTCTTTAAATAACATTAATGGCTATTATGTTGCTCATCACTATGTAACATTGGTAGCTCACTTATTGGGGGCTCATTGTCATTCATGATGGTACAATTTTACGTGAAATCATACTTTTGGAAGCAACATAATATCCTATTTCGATCTCATCTCTTATCCCTATATATGGGGGGGGGGGGGGAAGTGTGATTTTAAACATCTCTCCTTCTTAAAATTAAAATTTCCCCTTTGTGAAGTAGTGTCTTCTATAACGATTTCTTATTGATTGTAGAGGTGTATTCATAGTTGAATTCCTTCTCTCATATTGGAACAAGCATCCCTAATGGGGATCTTAAGTACATATCCTTAATTGGGACCTCCTCCTTGGTGTTGGAAGTCTTTGATCATTCATCAATTTATTTTCTTCATTAAGCAGTATCTTTTATAATAAACCTTTCTATTTTGTGAACGTGCATGTCCCTGATGAGGATCTCTTGCCTTCGTTTAGAAGAGTGTTTCTATAAATAATCTCTCTTTGATGCCATTGCAATCCTCTTTTCTCTCTCTCTCATCATTCTTCTCATGGATCACCAAAGTGTGTATGCAAGCTTTCTAACTCTTCTTCCTTTTTCACATTTGTTTCCATTTAAATCTTTCATATTGTGTTAAAGAGCTTTCAAATCCTCACACTCCTTCTTGTGTTGGAATTGAGGTTTAGACCTCTTTCTTACCAAATGATTCTCCATTAGTTTTTGATCTTGTATCAAATCTTCTTGTGAGCATTTGTCACCAATCTTCTTTCACAATTCGATGTGGTAAACATGATAGCCTGTTTCAACTCACTAAATTAGCAAGCTGAAACAAGGGGGCATATAGCTACCCTCAAATTTTTAGCACCTTCCTTAGTAAGAATTTAGGTGATTTTGTGATTTTATCTAACATGTGGTTTTGTAGGGTGTGGTTCCTAACTGTGTACTGCAGATATCGTTGGGGGCTTCGTCCAACAACTTGTGGATATATCATTTTTCATGAATGTTTACTTTTCTTTACTTTAGCTTGCATATGCACATAGTGTCATATGACCACTAAAGTGGGGGCTAAATGTATCGTCGTAAATTGTATAGCCTTGTTAGGGTGGTACAATTCTATGCTTAGTTTAGTAGCCGTCTTAGTGTGTTTGCATCTTGCATTGTAATTTCCCTTTAAGCATTTAATTAATTAATTTAATTAAATCTAAAGTCATATTTCATCACTCTCCACATCATTAAATTGGGCCCTTTACCCTAAGTTTGCCCATTTTTATTGTATTCTTCCAATAAATCATTAAATCATAAACCCTAATTATGTCTTATTTCAACCTTTAAGTCCCGAGTTTGCATGTCAAAACATCTCTAAATCAGCTATAACTTTGGGATTCACTCTAATATCATCATATCTAATGGCCCTCGAAATTTGGTCGGACCATGCATAAGTTATGCACGGTCCCCGACATTTTTCTCAAAATTTTGGAAGCATAACTCTATGATATTATAATGCTTAACCCCAAGAAATTGGCAAAAAATTCAAATCCTAGGTCGGCCTAAACACGAAATTAAGATCTAGGGTTTCATACATAAGAGCTCTCTGTCTTCATTTGAAGGCTAAGAAGAAGTTTTTGGCTAAGGAGCCTTCTATGCAGTGAAAGAGCAGGTCTATTGGAGTCTTCAATAACATCTATCAAGCATTCATCAAGCATTCTTTCATCAATTGGGGGCTTTTGAAGATGAAGGAAAGCAATACGAGATCACCGATTGAAGATTATCTTGTACCCCTCCCTTGGGGTTGGGTATGATTTCATGTTGTTTTCATGTCTTTGTATGAGCTTCATTACATCAATTTGCATATTTACATTTATGCTTTAGATCACTTAGAATCACTGATTTAGAGCATTCACTCTGTCAATTACAAGCATTTAGAGTTTACTCTTTAAAGCATAGGGTTACTCTAGATTGTTTGCATTCATCATTTTAGGATCTTGCACACACAAGATTCCTGCACACACTATTTTACTATACAAATTGGCTATTTGTTGAGGTGGAAATCACCAAAATAGAGGTTTGACTAAGGCAAAACTCCATATAGCACCCAAAACCCTATTTTCAGTTGCAGGTGCAGGTATAGGTACCCGGAAGACTTTCAGGACTACTAAAAGGCACAAGGATTGTCTTGAGGCCTCAGATTTGTCCCAAAATCATCAGGGATGGGGGCGTGGCACCCTTGTACCCCCACTTTCAAGTGAAACTTGGTAGGTTGAGGGCTCAGAACATCAAGATTGCAGTCTCTCAGTTGCAACTTCTTATTTGTAGAATCAAGATAGGGGCGTGGCACCCCTGTCTTGGGTAGTTTGACTCAGTTTTTGGTGCCAAGTACACATTCAAATTCCTCCCCCTTCTCTTCTTTCAGTATCTCAATTTCAGTCCTGCAAGTTTCTACAATTTCAGTTCATATATGCTCCATTGTTCATCTTCTAGTCTAGTTAATCAATCACACCCTATTTTTTACATATTATCTTCATATACAACAAGAGGAATATAAACCCAAAGAGATAATCCTTGGCTCTCTCTTTCTGACAAGAAGTAGCCAAAGTGAGCTATCTCCCTAGGATCTTTCATATCCCCAATGTGTTGACAAAAGTGGGATTAGGTCCATTTCACCCGGTCTCACTTTTTCCCCTCCACAAAAGGTCAAGTTGTTGATTAGGGACATTAGAGACATAGTGACCCATGTTAGGCACAAAGATTTGATGATACAAGAATGGAATGCCACTACCACCACCAATGTATGGATATGAAGAGTGGGGAGGTTGTGAAGTGTTTGGAGCTTGTGATCCTTGAATTGTGCTAGCGGGTGGCAAACTTGTGTTGACATAGTTAGCCATGTTGTGAAGGGGGGTAGATCATCTTGGTGGATTCAAAATATTTGGTGGAATAGAAATTGGAGGTACATTGGCTGAGGGGATAGAAGTCACAAGTGCGGATGTTGCGGATGGAAGATGGAGAAGAGGATCAAGAATGGAGTTGTTTGCGAGGTCACCTTCTGGTGGCTTGTCAAGGATGGATTTGTCAAAGCCCAGGGGAAATCGTGCCCCTTGCATGATTAATTGAGCCACAATGCCATTGGAGTCATGTTTGAAAAATATCTCCATCATGTCTTGGTTGTAGGGATCATCAACAAAGGATTGGACGTGGAGAGAGGTCAGGTTGATCGATGAGTTGTTCTTCTTCTTGTTAAGGATCTTGAATAAAAGGGTCTCTATGGTCTCTGATTTCAGGGATCTCATTTCCCTCGGCGGCCATCTTCATGTTTTTGGAAGTGAGTCAAGACCATACATGGGTAACCTTAAAGATGAAGAAAGATGGAAGGAGACTTTGGAGATGGTTAATAATTGATGCAAGATTTAGATGGGTAAAAGTGATGAGTGAACTTAGCAAATTTTGATTTTCATTTGATTTGGATTGGATTGAAATTGACTTGGATAGTCCTTGGATTAGGACAAGATTTATTTAATTAGGACAACACCTTAGCCCTTGTATTAGGGTTTAGGTGAGGGATTGATGATGTGGACAACAAGGCAACAACCAAGCTAGGTTCAATTTAGACCTTTAGATTAGGATCAATTGATTAAGCCTTCTTCTATGCGAGACAAACTTATCTTCCCAAGCAAAATAGGGCAAAAGGATTATGGTTTTGATCAACCCAAATGATTAAGAAAGGGTACTTGGGGTATATTCTTCCCCAAACACAAAACCCAAATGATGATTGATTAAGGATGAAAGGTCTAAATTAAAATTTCACAAAGTGTGAACCTTAGGATGAGATTGATTTGATTGGTTGGATAATTTGGATTGCATGGGAAAATGAAAAGAGAAAAGGAATTAAAAATTCCTTGGGAAGTGAGGGAGCATTGGAAAGTGGGAGAATTTGAAATCCTTGAAATGACTAAAGTTGGTGCATTTAAGGTTTGAAAGGTGAGAGGGAAATGTCATTTATGACAAATGGTAGACTTTTATCTAATCATGAAGATTAGGAATGTGAAAATAATTAGCAAGAGGGATTAAGTAGGTTAATAAAGAATTAGGGAGCAAGTGGAAAAGTTAGGAGGATTTGGCAAGAGGAGAGAGAATGAGTGGAGGAATAAAAAATTGGAGAATAATGATAGTGAGGCTTCTAGAAGAATTAACTAGCTTAAGTGGGAATTAGAAGAAGTGATTTGTAGAAATCACTTTCAAAATGAAGAGGGGAAAATCTAAAGCCTAATGGTTAGTGTGTAAACCAAATAAAACACAAAATAATGCATTCAAATACACAAATAAACCATTATACCTTAGCTTTTACTCTTCCTCTGATTGAGTTTGATGAAGTAGAGTGCGTCCATGTTCTCCACTTGATTTGCTCCTTTAATGGATGATGTGTAGATTGCTCTCCACTACACAACAAGATTTGATGAAGGATATTTGTTAAGAGTGATGGATGAAGGGTTTTCAATGGCATGATTTTGGCATTATGAGGGTGTGATGGATGGATTTGGATTTCAAATGGACAACATGAAATTTAATAAAAGGTGGATCAAGGGATGAAATGGATAGCATAAGAATATGATGAAAGTGGATGATTTGTGAGGAGAAGAGACTCCAATTTATAAATTGGAGGAGACCAAAATGAAGGGCCACAATTGATTTGGAATGAAGGGTTAAGATTGAAAGAAAGAGTGGGAGAGGATTGAGAGAACAAAGTGTGAGAACTAAGGCATTTATTGTCTCCACACTTCTCAAGATTTATGAGGAAGAGCTCCAAAGTAAATTGGGAAGAGAAAAAGGAAAATAAAATTCCTTGGGGAAAGGGAGGAGGAATTAAAAATTTCAAAATAGAGGATGTGTGGGAAGAATAAATGGGAAAATGAATTAAAAATTCATTGGTAAGAGGAAGCGTAGGGAAATTCAAAGAATTTGAATTTCTTTGAAAAGATTAAAGTTGACCCAGAGATGTGCAAATGATTAAGGGGATTGATTAGGTGTGTTAATGAGGGATTAGAGTGCAAGTGGGAAAGTTAAGAGGATGTGACATGAGGAGAGAGAATGAGTGAAGGAATTTACAATTGGAGGATAATGATAAGCACGATTATGGAAGAATTAATTAGGCTAAGAAAAGTGATTTGTAGGAATCGTATGATTAGCTTAGTTAATTGAAAGTAATTAACTAAGCAGTGTTTAGAATAAATAAAATGATTTTAGAAGAAAAGGGGAATAATCAATTTTGATTATAAGCTTGCAATGATAAAATTAATTAAATAAGGATTAATTAATTTTAAGAGGAATAAAGACCAACACGATTAATTAAATATTAATTTACTTAATTTTAGATGTCGACATTTGGCCCCTCTTTGATATAGCATCATGAAGTAATGTTATATCAAAGAAGAATAAAACATAAAGGATAGATAAAGGATAAGGACTAGTAGCATCATGCCCAAGTCATAGGTGAGATGAGGAAGGATGATGAGGAGGTAGTGGTATGCCCCCTCAAGAGGAAATGTGAGTCCCAAGAACACAAATGTGCTCTCAAAATGGATTAGAGGATTAGAGGAATGAGGATGAAAGGATGAGCATGATGAAGGGGGAATGAATGAATAAATTGGAGTTTTAGGACAAATGGACGGAAATGATGAAGGAGATGAATTGATGGATTTCTTGTTGTGTAGATGTGGAGAGCATACTTAGTTTAATATTGCCAAGGATGATCTACACCACTGATTATAAGAATCAAGATGTTGTGAGGATCCAAGGCATGGATTAGACTCTCAAACAATAGGTATCTCAATGCACATAGGCTCGCAAACACAGATAATGGTGTATATGCGAGACTATAGGGTAAAAAAGAGACCATCAAAAATGTCATACCATAGAAACATGTCTCAGTGTACACCAGCCAAGACATACCGAGATATAGGATGATCAAGACAGCCCTAAGCAGGTAAAGTCCTAGGTCACAAGATAAAAATCAAAGTGAAAAGCTCAATCATGTAAACAACATGCACATGGCCAAATGATATCTCTTGCCAAGAGTAGGGCATGGATCTAGATATACTGTTGGACATGGGAAGGATACATCCCAATGGGTAGGTGATGGATTTGGATAAACTGCTAGACACGAGAAGGATGCATCTCGATGGGTAGGGTGTGGATAGATTTATGGGAGGCAACATATAAGCTGGTTGTGTAGGGTTTGCAGATGGGAGGATTGCCACTTGGATTTGATTAGCATAATGTGGATGGGTGTTTGGTTGACACACAAGTCAATATAAGCTCAGATAGATAGGAAAAGATCAGTGGGATGGGGAAAGTGCAGTTTGATGGGGATCATAAATGGATTGAAAATGATTGGATAAGATATGAGGGGGATTAATAATTGGATAGGATTGAATGGGATGGGGAGTATGATTAGATATGATGGAATTGGATTGTGGATATAGGGTAAATGGATGGGGACCAATGACAAGGGAGAATCGAGGCTTGGTAAGAGGATGGATGGAGGAATCAATTGCTTGGAGGAATAAAGGATGAAAGATGGGTGGAATGGGGATCCAAGAACTATGTTGAAAAGGAGAAAAATGTCACACTTTAAGGTAGTGCAATTAAGGATGGAAGGATGGAGGATAAAGATGTATGATATGGAAGGATAAAGTGCAAGGGATATGGATGGAGGAGGAATTAAGGTTTGCGTTTTCCAAAGCATGCATATACATTATTTTTGCCTCTATCTTGATCAAGATCAAAGGACGGAAGGATGGGGCCATATAGGATGAGGAATATGAAATGGAGGATATGGATAGGATAGATGGATGATATGGAGGAGATAGCCAAGATCAAAGAGAGGAAATGAGGAGAGACTTAGATAGGATGATGGATATTGGATGAAAGATAAATGGATGTATATAAGTGGATTTGGAAGATAGTGGATGGCGGGATGGCATAAATGAAGCTTGCCCCCAAGTGTAGAGTGCAAGGGGATGAGGGGATTATGCATGACCTTATTTTCCAAGTTTTCATCATGGTACTTGTAAAGCGGAAAAATCGAACCCTAGTCATTCTCCCCTCCCCAACTCCAAGGAGAGAGAAGGGAGAGTCACTAGGGTTGATGGTTTTCACTTAGGGGAGACTTTACATTCAAAAGAGGGGTTGAAACCCACAAGATCCAATCTCATGCAATGCAAGATTGGATCCTAAATGAGTTTCAAGGGTTAAGACATCAAGGATACCCTCTTTTGTAAAGAATGTAGAAAGATTGAACTAGGAATGCATGTAAAGTAGGAAAGATTCACTTATAAACGGAGATAGGGATATGAGATGAAGCTAAGGACCTAGAATTAGTAGTAAAATGTCGAGACGGTGCTGCCCTGCAAATTTGAGCGAAAGTTGACAGGACGATGGTGCCCGGCGTGCACACGGTCCTCCGAAAAATCTGCGAAACGAAGGGGGATCTGTTCGTCTCTGCACAAGGATTTCATATCTTCAATTACAGCCGCGTACTTGCAACCTACACACAGAAAAGAGAGGATGATTGGGGGGTTAGGGATGAGGGGTTTGCCTTTAGGTCAAACCCCGGTTTTGGAATTAACCAAGAAATGAGAATGCTGTAAATGTAAATGTTTGTAATGTAGACAAGTACTGATACCTTGTTGTAAGAATGTTTGTATTCTTACATGCGAAGGTGTAATGTATGTAGTATGTTGTATGTTGTATGTGATCTCCTCTTCAATGGTTGAATCCTTGTCTTGAATGCAACACTTAGCCTTGAATGGAGACTTAGAATGCTCAATTGCTTGAAGGAATGCTTGAATGCTTGAATGTTTGAATGTTTGAATATCGCTTTCGCGTCTTGCCCGCATATGTTTTTCCTCTTTCCTACCTCCCTTTCTAGGAGAAGAAAAGTAGTTTATATACTTGTCAATTAGGGCAGATAGAATGATTTTCCCAACCTTAGGCCGACCAGGAAACATTATTTTCCAATTTGCAAACCTTAAAGACCCGATGCCCAAAAGAGACCGGGCAAAAAATAGGGCCAGGGACCAGGGCGCTGGGCGCCATGGTCCCACCTCCCGGGACAGCAGGGTGCAAGGAGGGATCAGGCCAGGGTGCAAAAAAATGCATTTTTTGGTGTCGTAAATAGGTTTCGGGGTCTCCATTCAGGTTCAACGTTGCGCCGCCATCGTGAGGACCCAAATGCAGTCAAAATTGCAAGTGTCACAATTTTAGGACGCTACATTTAGCCCCCACTTTAGCGGGAGTATAAGCGTACGCTCATACTTCTGGTAAAGTACAAGGAAACAACATTGAAAGAATTTCACCACGTCAAGGAGGCAAGATACACCAAGCCCCCAGTGGACTAGGGATCTTACGACTTTGATTGACAAAGTAAAAGGGAAGATCACGAGGGAGAACCATGACTGTCAGTAGTAAGGTTCCCTCACTACGAGTCATGCAAGAAAGATATCAAAAATTTTCAAGGCAAAGCTTAAATTTGTCAAGAAATTTTCAAGTATCTTGAAAAGATATGGATGGGATGTATGCCCCCTACGTTAAAGCGATCGCACACGCCTCACCGGGGGTGATTGCTTTAAGGTAGTGATACATATAAGAAATGAGAAAGGAGCACGTTATCACAAGGATTTAGCCCCCAAGTGTGAAATAAGCCCAAGGATAATAGACACAAAACATAAAGCACAAGGTGACTTCGCTTTCCTCGGGGTCAGTATGCTGTATGATAATTCATGTATATCATATGTATGTATGCATAATTGTTCTTCATTCCCCAATCAAGGAAGGTCACCTAGAAGAAGGGAACACATGTGTCTTTTGAGTCAACATGAGAGAGACCAAAAGAGATCTCAATGCTTTGCATCGTCCTCAAGTAGACAACACTAAGGACAACAAATAGAAGAATGAGAATAACATATAGAACAAGTAACAAAAGAGAGGAAGAGAGAGTCTGCTATGCTAATGAACTAGTCTAGCATGTCATCTACCCCCCGATCTTGCTGATCAATATTTCGGGAAGGTAGGAAACACGCTAGAGGAGGAACATCCAACACAGCAGATGGAGCTATCACAAGATCCAAATAAGGGCTATGTTCATATCCCAAGCCACGGTGTTCTTGTCTAGGAGCTAGGATAAGTGCTTTAGAAAATTCGTTAGATAGATGGTTATCAACATCAACATATTCATACTCACTATCAGAATGAACAGGAGTAACATTTTCATCATGAATAACATTTTTATCTATATCATCATCAAGATTTATAAAAATAGGATCTTTAACTAGCATACGATCAAGACCATCATGCATCTTATGTTTAGGAGATTTCGGCTCAATCGTCGGCTGAGGAGGAAATGGAATAATACTGGCTGAAGGTGTTTTTGGGGATTGCAAAGTTTGAGAAGCAGTTGTTTGAGCTCTAAGACGACGCTTTCGTCGGCATTCACGTGCAGAACGATTTCGTCTAGTCTTAGTAGGAAGTTGAGAAGATTGAGGAGGAGGAATGTTCTCATCCTTATCACTTGGGTGTTTAGGTTGTGGTCTCTTAGGTTGAACAATAGGAGAAGAGGAAGGTCTCTTCTCTCCATAAGAGGAAGGAGGAGGAACTGCTCCATATAAGGGAGGAATATTTGGTTTAGGAAGGAGACCGAGCCCCTCATGACGAGGAGGTATAGATCTACTTTTAGGAAGTTTATTAGATATAGGCATAGTCACATTCATAGGAATGGGTTGGGAATCTTCTTGAGGAAAGACATTAGTTTTATCTTTCAAAGGAAGAACTTCCTTCTCAAGAATGATAGGAATGTCAATTTTGGGTGTTCTAGGTTCACTTAGAGATAGGATCATATCTTTCTTCCACTTTTGATAAGATTTGAAAAGATGATCACTAGAAGTAATCAATAGGAACGCTAGAAGTTCTTTCAACTGGTTTAAAGAGACTACGATTGACAGTAACAACTTCACCATTATGGGAAAATTTCAAACACTTGTGAATAGGAGAAGCAATAGCTTTCATGGAAGATAGCCAAGGATAGCCTAGCTTCACACGAAATTGTTCAGATGATGGAATAATAGCAAAGTCCACATCAAAGGATTTGTTATGGACCTCAATAGGTAATGTAATAGAACCAATTGTAGGAGAAGAAAATGCATCAAATAGTTTCACAACCACATTTGTTTCATCATAGATCACTTGATTCAATTGCAAAGTAAAAAGGAATTCTTCAATAATGATATTAACTATACAAGAAGGATCAATAAGCACTCCACGGCAAGGTGTATTCTTGACTTTTGCAACTATATATAAAGGACCATCAGGTGCCCTGATAGTTTCACTAGAATCAAAGGTGATGGAAAGTTCTTTAGGGATTTTCTGCTGCTCTACAAAGTTAATCACATTCGGAGTCATGGACACAAGATCATCAGGTGAGACAGAGGAATCATTAGTATCAATCGCATTAGAGGTATGAGAAGGTAATGGATCAGTAAATATCTGAAGATTTTGGTTAGGAGGAGCTACAGATGTATTGCCTTTATCATTCACACCAGAAACAGAGATAGTATTATTATCAATCAAATCTTGAATTTTACCTTTTAAAGCAAAACATTTTTCAGTATCATGCCCAGGTTGATGATGAAATTGACAAAAAGATTTGTTATCAAAATAGGGTGAATTAATCTTTGCAGGGTCTATTTGCCTTATAGGAGGAAGAGTAAGCACATTTTGTTCCAAGAACTTATTCATAATATTATGCAATGATTCATTCAAAGGAGTGAACTTTCTTTCTTTCTTGAAAAACTTAGAAATAGGAGGCACACCTGATGCCGCATTCACATTGTTGTTGATGATGTTTTCATTGAATTTAATGGATTCTCTGTTCGGTTTAAACTTCCCAAATAGTTGTTGACTACTATCACCCTTATCACTCGGAGCCATAGGATTTGCTTGTTCCATTTGACTCATAGTCAGTTGATAATTGTGAAGAGTTGCGCACAACTGTTGGAAAGAAGTAAACTTAGAAAACAGAAGTTTTTCTCTAATATCTTTTTGTAAATTAGAAATGAAGATTCTTTGAATATCATTGTCAGGTACAAGAAAAGAAATTTGAGCATACAAATGTTTATATCTACCAATGAAATCAGTCACTTTTTCTTTAACACCTTGTTTACAATGCATTAAATCAATCAAAGTAACTTTAGGACTTATATTGTTTTGAAATTGTTGAATAAAAGCATTTGCAAGTTGGTCAAAAGAAGAAATAGAATAAGAAGGCAACGAGCAATACCATTGTAGGGCTTTATCTCTTAATGTTCTAGTAAACAGTTTTGCAAGCAACCTTTGGTCATAAGCAAAATCAGTACATATTGTTTGAAAGGTCTTAACATGTGTTAGAGGGTCACCCTTACCATTATAAAGCTCCAAATGCGGAATTTCAACATGTTTAGGGGGAATAGCTCGAACAATGTCAAGAGAAAGTGGGCTCGCGACATCAAATGTGGCCACACTAAACTTAGATTGATTCATAGAGGCAATTTGTTGCTGTAAAGAAGAGACAGTTTGTGCAAGATGATTAATGGTCGCTTCAGTCGAAGAGTTCATATTAGACGTGTTAGATTGTGATGGAGGTGTTATGTTATTGAAAGAAGGTAGAGAGTAAGGTGGTGGGACACTATGATAGTTAGTCATAGGAGATGATTGGAAAGGAGGAACACTACAAGGAGGAATGGAATGATTAAATGAATTGCCCCCTTGCGTCATGTTTATTTGTGGAGATATAAGAGGAACACTTATTGAAGGAATGAATGAAGAAGTTGGATTGAATGAAGGAAGAGGGTTGATTGAAGAAGAGGGATTGCCCCCATGACTAGTGATTATGTTTGATGCAAAAGTAGGTATACTAGCAATAGGAGTTGTCAAAGGAATAGAATAATTGTCTTGAGTAGGAGGTTGTGTATAACCTAAAGTTTCGGCACAACTCTTCATAGGCATCACATTCGAATCCACAATGTGTGCAATACCACGCAAAATATCAATTCCATTCTTATCACTTTGAACCATACGTTTTAGACCCTCAATTAATGAAAGAGCTTGACTATCGGGGTATTCTTGAGACATCCATTGTCGAAAATCATCAAATTGGTTATCCAATTTTGAAAGTTGTTCTATAGAAACCTCATGGAGAGCTTCTTCATCATTAAGAGGATTAGAGGAATTACCCATGTCCTCGTTAAAAGGGCCATTCAAATTAGGTTCCATCTCCTCAGTAATTAAACCTTGGAAGGACTTAATTCTAAAGCTTCGTCTAACGGGAATAGTGTAAGTAGGGCTTATTGTTGTAAAACTCATGCACTAAAGAGAGAGAGAAGATTTTGAATTTTAGAGGTAGCAAATTTCAATAAAATCAGCCAATCTCCTAGATTTAAGCTGTTAAATGCAATCAGGACAATCTCCCGAAATTTCGGAAAAAATGTCCGGGACCATGGCGAACGGAGTGCACACGGTCCTCGCAACTTTTTTCAAAATTTTCAAGGATGAAAGTTATGATGATTTTAAAGCTAATTTGAAAAAATTGAGTGATTTTACGATCTGTAGATAGGCCAAATTAAATTTTCAATCTCAAAATTGAACCCTACCAAGATTGTTGAAAAATGCAAATTTTGAATTTTGAAAAAGAGGAGGAAACTGAAATTTTGAATTTTGAAAAAGAGGGGGAAACTGAAATTTTGAATTTTATGATTTTAGAGGGAATGTTGAAAGCAATGCAGGCTTTTGAAATTTAAAAGTTGACTCGATTTCATGCAAAATTCGAATTTGAAAGTGGAAATCAAGGTTGTTACAATTAAACACTTAATTTCAAAAGTCACAAATTGTAAAAATTTGAATAAAACACTGAAATTTCGAATGAATGCCAACAGACTTTTCAGATTTAGGACTGTAAGAAACACAATTTTGATATGAATTTTAATTTCAACAATTTTTGAATGATTAAAAGCCTCAATCCAAGCAATCACTAGACCAACTTTGACTTTAATTTTGAAAGTGTTAAAATTGATAAAATCAGCCAAAATTCTGGATTTTAGCAGAAAAATACAGTAAGATCTAGCTCCCGAAATTTCAGAAAAAATGTCGGGGACGAGGGCGCTCGGGGTGCACACGGTCCTCGCAACTTTTTTCCAAATTTTCAGGGATGAAAGATATTGTGATTTTATTGCGGAATCCAAAGTTACAGCCGGTTTGGAGGTGTTTTGATCAGTGAAATTATCAGTCAAAGGTTGAATCAAGAAGGTCTTAAAAATTAGAGTTTTGACATTTAACCACTTAATTTTCAAAATTAAAGCACAAATATGAATTGACAATTTGCAATAGAAGGGTAGATCTGAAACAAACATTAACAGTTAAACATTTCACAAGTTTAATTACTAAAAAAAAAATTTTAGGGTTTTTATGCAATCAACCTCTAAAATTTGCAAAAGATCAAACATGGAAATATGATTAAGGAAACAAAATTTTCAGATCTAACCATGAATAATCAGAATGAGGATGTTCACGTCAGGTTCACCAAAATGTAAAGCGGAAAAATCGAACCCTAGTCGTTCTCTCCTCCCCAACTCTAAGGAGAGAGAAGGGAGAGTCACTAGGGTTGATAGTTTTCACTTAGGGGAGACTTTACATTCAAAAGAGGGGTTGAAACCCACAAGATCCAATCCCACGCAATGCAAGATTGGATTCTAAATGAGTTTCAAGGGTTAAGACATCAAGGATACCCTCTTTTGTAAAGAATGTAGAAATATTGAACTAGGAATGCATGTAAAGTAGGAAAGATTCACTTATAAACGGAGATAGGGATATGGGATGAAGCTGCGGACCTGGAATTAGCAGTAAAATGTCGAGACGGTGCTGCCCTGCAAATTTGAGCGAAAGTTGACGGGACGATGGCACCCGGCGTGCACACGGTCCTCCGAAAAATCCGCGAAATGAAGGGGGATCTGTTCGTCTCTGCACAAGGATTCGAGATCTTCAATTACAGCCACGTACCTGCAACCTACACACAGAAAAGAGAGGACGATTGGGGGGTTTGGGATGAAGGGTTTGCCTTTAGGTCAAACCCCGGTTTTGGAATTAACCAAGAAATGAGAATGCTGTAAATGTAAATGTTTGTAATGTAAACAAGTACTGATACCTTGTTGTAAGAATGTTTGTATTCTTACATGCGAAGGTGTAATGTATGTAGTATGTTGTATGTTGTATGTGATCTCCTCTTCAATGGTTGAATCCTTGTCTTGAATGCAACACTTAGCCTTGAATGGAGACTTAGAATGCTCAATTGCTTGAAGGAATGCTTGAATGCTTGAATGTTTGAATGTTTGAATATCGCTTTCGCGTCTTGCCCGCATATGTTTTTCCTCTTTCCTACCTCCCTTTCTAGGAGAAGAAAAGTAGTTTATATACTTGTCAATTAGGGCTGATAGACTGATTTTCCCGACCTTAGGCCAACCAGGAAACATTATTTTCCAATTTGCAAACTTAAAGACCCGATGCCCAAAAGAGACCGGGCCCAAAATAGGGCTAGGAACCAGGGCGTTGGGCGCCATGGTCCTGGGGGACCAGGGCGCTGGGCGCCATGGTCCCCCCTCCCGGGACAACATGGTGCAAGGAGGGATCAGGCCAGGGTGCAGAAAAATGCAGTTTTTGGTGTCGTAAATAGGTTTCGAGGTCTCCATTCAGGTTCAACATTGCGCCGCCATCGTGAAGACCCAAATGCAGTCGAAATTGCAAGTGTCACAATTTTAGAACGCTACAGTACTTACCCAAGGTGCTACAAGAAGTGGTTTTCACCATTGGATGGTTTTTTTTCTCTTTATGTTTTTTTTCTTCTTTTTTTTTTGAATTTTTTGAAAATAATTTCGATGGATACGAATTAGGATAAGGATGGTGGATAAGGTGATCTAAAAGGTAGTGGATGTGTGAAAGGGAGATGGAGGGAGGACTCAAGCATCTAGTTCCATGGATAGTATCCCTTAAAGATGTGCTTCATTGGACCAAGATAACTAGAGGTATGCTCATAGATGTTGGTAGAAATAGATAGGGAGATGGCGGAGGATAAGAATTTATGCAATGGATTGGATTAAATGAATGGGATTATGGAAAATGGATGTTGGATAATGGATGGGGTTGTGAAATACTTGTTGATAAATGGATGGGGATGTTGGGAAGATCAACATTGGCACACACCTTGAAGGGTGGTGGAGTTGTGGACGAGAGGATTTTGAATTAGATGGAGGATCAAATGTATATTTTGGGACATGATGACCTAAAATAGATGGAGGGGATGATGGATTTGGAATGGTGGATTTTGGGACATAAGGACCCAAAATGGATTTTGAAGATGAAGGATTTTTAGATGGAGGATTGGAGGACTTATGAGTGGAGGGAGATTGTGGATTAACAAGTTTGGATGTCAATTTGGATTTTACTTTGTGGTACATTTCTTCTTTGGGAATACACACAGTTTTTGAATTTTTCTTTTTGGGTCTTTGTGGCCAGATATTTCTTTCTTTTGAATCATATTTTTCTTTTCTTGTGCATGTCTTTTTGATGGGACATGTTGATCCTTGGATTATTGTGGATTTCTGGCTTTATGCATTTTAGATTTGCCATCCAAATTGCTTCCAATAACAATGGTATGGGTGCATGAGATTGGATGACTTAGAGATTTTATGGATGGTAGGATGGAGGGAGAGTGTAGGAAGGTTTTCAAGGATGTGTGCCTTTGTTGATCATTCTTAGGGATCATTTGAGGTGATGGAGTGGTGGATGGAGGGATGTAAGGACCCAAGATGGATGTAAAGGATGAAGGGTTTAGCTTTGTAACATAAGGACCCAAAATGGATGTGGATGAGGAAGGAATGGAATTTTGGACATAAGGAGACAAAAGGGATTTGGACTTGATGGGGGATGGTGTGATTTTGCTTTATAAGAAGGGATTTTGGATTTAGGATGCATGGAAGATATACCAACATTTTGAGCATGATATTTGTAGCCAAGGCCATATGAACTTGTATTTTCGTCAACTTGAAGGGGTTCCAATATGCCTTGTTCATGGAGGCCTAACCCTTTGCCTTGATAATTCATTTTTTTATAATTTTTTTTTTCAATGGGATACTTAAATATTTTGGAAACAAGATGAGAGTCCATTTTGAGGGGGATGGGAGGTGGAAGGAATTGTAAGCTCTTGGAGGAAACCAAAATGGATAAAGATGGAAGAGCCAAGTTGATAGGTATGGGATTCATGGATAGCTTGGATAGGGGTGATGGGATCTTGTAGAGGACTAGGATCATGTTGAGGATTAGGAGGAATACTAGGATCTTGCGATGGATTGGGATCATGACATGGCGATGGAGGAATACTTTGATCTTGACTTGAAATGGGAGCATGTGGTGGAGTGGAAGGGATTACTAGATCTTGAGATAGAAGGGGATCACGCAATGAGGTGGAGAAGATACTTGGATTTTGAGATGGAATAGCACTACGAGGGGAATGAGGAGGGGTATTAGGATTAGAGGATGGATTGGAATCATGGGATAGAGTGGAGGGTAGACTTGGATTTTGAGATGGAATGGCATCATGAGAAGGAGGTATTCTTTGATCTTGAGGTGGAGAGGAATCGATGCTAGCATGCTCTAGAACAAGCGCTTGACATGGTTAGGGTTGGGGGATGGTCTGATGGAGGAGGTGGATTCTTCGAATTGGGTAGATGGAGGGATGGTAGAATCATGAAGCTTAGGGGATTGAGGTTTGTCTTGATTTGGAGGGGATGGAGGTGGATGGAGGACTTGGGGATATTGGGCAACTTTGTTTAGAGGTGGGAATTTTGTATCCTTTACTAGTATTTCTTGGATAAAATCACGGAGAAAGGACTTGGAGGATAGGGATGATATAGGCTTTGGAGGATAAAGATTATGTGGAGGTTTAGTGTTAGATGGAGGATTGGGATTATAGATTGGGGTATTGAGATTAAGGCTTGGAGAACTATAGTGTAACGGACTTGGATGGGAAGTGGATATGATGAGGTGTTATAAAACTATGGGGATTGAGATGTGGATGGGTGGAAAGGTGGATGTATACATATTGGAATGAGGGATAATACGAAGACATAGATGGGGAAGAAGATGGATTTCCCATGTCAAAGGTAGGGTAAGGATAAGGGATGTGAGATTAATTGGGATTGAATTGGTAAGTGGGATGGGATGGGAGACATGGATAGGTGGAAGTTGGATAACTTTGACGCATGTATGAGCTGGATGGGCATGGTTGATAGGGTGATCCTTGAACTTCCATAACCATTTCCTCAAACCAACCCATGATTTTTGAATGTGGGTTTTGAATAGCAAACTTTTTCTTTCGTGAGCCTGTGCAGACTATTCAAGGGTAACCTCAAAATGAAGAGAATGGGAGGATAAGTTATAATTGAATCAATAGACTTGATCAAGAAAAGTGATGAGATGATGCTAGATGTAGATGAGGACTAGGACCTAGCAACTTTGGATTTGATTGAGGATTGATTGGATTCAATTTGATTTGAATGGATAAGGTTTGATTGGATTGGATTGGATTGGTCCTTGGATTAGGACAAGATTGATTTTGATTAGGATGACACCTTAGTCCCTAGATTAGGACATAGATGGAAAATGATGATGTTAACCATAAAGCAAGGTGACAACCAAGCTAGGTAAAATTTAGACCTTTGGATTAAGATGCAATTGATCAGGCCTTCTTCTACTTAGGATAGCCTTACGTTCCTAAGAAAAAGAGGGCATAAGGATTAGGGTTTTGATCAACCCAAAATGATTAAGCAAAGGTACTTGGAGGAGATTCTTTCCCAAGTACAAAAGCTAATTGATTGATTGATTAAAGATAAAGGGCTAAATCAAACTTTCACAAGGTATTGACCTTAGGATGAGGTTGATTGATTGATTGATGATTGGATCAAAGGATTGATTAAGTTGGTGTGCTAAGTCCTCAAGGATGGAATGAAAATGATTATGGGAGAATGGATTGATGATACACAGAAGAAGGGGAAGGGTACCCAAGACTGGATTAATGATAGGGTGGAGATATTAGTTGGGGATTGATGATCGTTTGGATGGATGAAAATTGATTGGGGATTTGACTCAAGTGGAGGCAACAAAATAGGGGTTTGACAGTGACAAAGTGAAGATTGAAGGGTTTGGTCAAATTTGGGAATGTTTCGGATGTTATCTACTCTTGGCAAGAGAAATCAAACAACGACAAGCACATTGGCCAAGGCAACGCTTTATGAAAAGTGTGAAAGTGAAGGGGACCTAGATTAGCTCAAACAAAAATTCACTGGTTTTGCACAAATGAAGACACTTGTTAGACATAAAACTTAGGTTGGAAATTGGAAACCATCCAATGGGCCTCTTTCATAAAGCCATACCTCAAACAAGCAGACAAATAAAGATTTTAATAGCATTGGCTCCTCTTCCAGCGCACTCACTTCTCGGGCATACCAGATTCTCTTACCCCAAAGATCCAGAGATCATATGATGGATTCTTGTATCTTGAGTGGGTACATGAGAGGTAACTTCAAGGCACGATTTGCATCCCCTGCACCATTAAATGTGGGATTTGGGCTACTAAAACAAAGTTCTTAGTTATTTTTTGATAGGTCTAGTCCAACAATGAATTCGTGAAGCAAGCCACTTAAGGCTCTAACTAAGCTTTTCGATGCAGAGAAAGCCTCCACATACATCGAATTCACTCAACAATTCGACCATTTGACTAGGTTTTTATATAGCATCTTAAAAACACACCGCTCGAGATTGCGTCGGGAGAGTCGATATTCCCAATGTGTCCCGATTAGAAGTGCCCTTATGGGGTGATGCAATCCCCAATCAAAGATACCCCTCAACTACTTAAAGAAAAAGGCACGTGTTGTTAACCACTTTTCTCTTACACCCAAGATCTAGGAAGGCAAGGGGAGAGGATACTAAGCGTAACGGTGCGTCCACCCTACAAATATGCAAATGCACAAGACACAGAAAACACAAGTTCTTTTTAACCCCAAAATATGTGTTTTATAATCTAGATGCAAAAAAACAAACTAAGTTAGTGGAAAAATAGTGTCTTCAACAAAATGTCCTGCAAAAGAGTGTCACTAGTCTATGATAATTAAACTTGTAAAAAAAAACTACATACACAAGATTATTAGCCAAAAAAAAATCGTATAAAGATTAAAAAATTGGATTCCTTATGATTTTCTAAGTAAATTTTTTTAAAAGTTCAATGAAAAATGATTTCATATGCTAAAGTTATATACATTTGAAGTTCAAAAAGAAGGGTTGACTTTAAACATTTTAAACTATTTTATTAAGAATTATATGAAAAAACTATTGAAAACCCATTTTATATCTTTGAGTCATCTTTCCAACACATTTTGAATTTCGAAAATCCGACACCCAAGCAAAACGTTATGCCTGTTTTATGAAAAAAAAAATTTACTTAACGCAGACACTGATCCAGACCATGCGTAGACACCAATTCACAGTTTCTTATGAAAAATTCAAAAAAAAGTTAGGTGGGAAGTTTTTTTGACTGGAGACGTCGATTTGCAGACACAGACATCAATCTGCAGTTTTTTCACAAAAAAGTTAGGCGAGAAATAAAATTTAAATGGAGATGTCATTTGGGCTCAATAGAGACGTCGAAACAAAGAGGCGAAGATGCTGATTTGCGAACGAAGACGTTGATCTGCAGTTTTTTCACAAAAACAATTAGCGGGAAACAAAATTTAAACGAAGACGCCATTCTATCCTAGTGTAGACGCTGAAACAGTCTGCAGAGATGCCAAAGTGCAATCTCAAACGTTGATCCGCTATTCCTACAAGAAAAATACCAAAAAAAGGCTAGCTAAAAGGGACGTGGGTCCCACCAGATGTGCCAAAATGAAGAGGGGAAAATCTAAAGCCTAATGGTTAGTGTGTAAACCAAATAAAACACAAAATAATGCATTCAAATACACAAATAAACTATTATACCTTTGCTTCTACTCTTCCTCCGATTGAGCTTAATGAAGTAGAGTGTGCCCATGTGCTCCACTTGATTTGCATATTTGATTGTATGTGGATTGTTGTCCACTACACAACAAGATTTGATCAAGGATATTGGTTAAGAGTGATGGATGAGGGATTTGCTATAGCATGATTTTGGCATTATGAGGGTGTGATGGATGGATTTGGATTGCAAATGGACAACATGAAATTTATTAAAAGATGGATCAAGGGATGAAATGGACAGCATAAAAATATGATAGAAGTGGATGATTTGTGAGGAGAATAAACTCCAATTTATAGATTGGAGGAGGCCAAAATAAAGGGCCAAGATTGATTTGGAATGAAGGGTTAAGATTGAAAGAAAGAGTGGGAGAGGATTGAGAGGACAAAGTGTGGGAACCGAGGCATTTCTTGTCTCCACAATTCTCAAGATTATGGGGAAGAGCTCCCAAGTACATTGGGAAGAGAAAAATGTATAAAATTCCTTGGGGAAAGGGAGGAGGAATTAAAAATTCCAGAATAGAGGATGTGTGAGAAGAATAAATGGGTAAAGGAATTAAAAATTCCTTGGGAAGAGGAGGCATGGGGAGATTCAAAGAATTTGAATTTCTTTGAAAGGATCAAAGTTGACCCTTAGGGATGTGCAAATGATTAAGAGGATCGATTAAGTGGGTTAATGAGGGATTAGAGTGCAAGTGGGAAAGTTAGGAGGATGTGACATGAGAGAGAACGAGTAGAATTTAAAATTGGAGGATAATGATAAGCATGATTATGAAAGAATTAATTAGGCTAAGAAAAGTGATTTATAGGGATCGCATGATTAACTTAGTTAATTGAGATTAATTAGTTAAGCAGGGTTTAGAAGAAATAAAATGATTTTAGAAGAAAAGGGGAATAATCAATTTTGATTATTAGGTTGCAATGATAAAATTAATTAAATAAGGTTTAATTAATTTTGAGAGGAATAAAGACCAACACAATTAATTAAATTAAAAATGTGAAAAGACTTTAATTAATTAAATATTAATTTAATTAATTTTAGGTGTCTACAGTTATTGGGTGACGCCATTTAACTAGAGGAATTTGCCAACAAAGAAAAATTGTAGTTAAAGATTTGATGAAGCAATCACTAAGGATTGGCAAGTAAATATCTAGAAGTGAAGGAAGGATATGTTTGCTTAAGAGTCGACGAGAAAATCAAAAACTTCATTTTTGTTTAGCCACAAAAAATAACTAGTGTAGTGTCTAAAGATTTATCTTTAGCGGGCTATTAAAAAGAGAGGGAACTATAAAAGAAATAACTACATAGAGTTGCCAAACCAAAGATAAAATATATCATTGTGAAGAAACAAAGGCCACAATCAACAAGTATTTTCCTAGTTTAAAATCATTGTGTAAAGCGGAAAAATCAAACCCTAGTTGTTCTCCCCTCCCCAACTCCAAGGAGAGAGAAGGGAGAGTCACTAGGGTTGATGGTTTTCACTTAGGAGAAACTTTACATTCAAAAGAGGGGTTGAAACCCACAAGATCCAATCCCACGCAATGCAAGATTGGATTCTAAATGAGTTTCAAGGGTTAAGACATCAAGGATACCCTCTTTTGTAAAGAATGTAGATAGAATGATTGAACTAGGAATATATGTAGAAGCAAGAAAGATTCACTTGTAAACAGAGATAGGGATATGGGATGAAGCTGCGGACCTGGAATTAGCAGTAAAATGTCGAGACGGTTTTGTTCTACAAATTTGAGCGAAAGTTGACGGGACAATGGCGCCCGACATGCACACGGTCCTCCGAAAAATCCGCGAAACGAAGGTGGATCTGTTCGTCTCTGCACAAGAATTCCAGATCTTCAATTACAGCCACTTACCTGCAACCTACACACAGAAAAGAGAGGACGATTGGGGGGTTAGGGATTAGGGGTTTGCCTTTAGGTCAAACCCCAGTTTTGGAATTAACCAAGAAATGAGAATGTTGTAAATGTAAATGTTTGTAATGTAAACAACTACTGATACCTTGTTGTAAGAATGTATTCTTACATGCGAAGGTGTAATGTATGTAGTATGTTGTATGTTGTATGTGATCTCCTCTTCAATGGTTGAATCCTTGTCTTGAATGCAACACCTAGCCTTGAATGGAGACTTCGAATGCTCAATTGCTTGAAGGAATGCTTGAATGCTTGAATGTTTGAATGTTTGAATATTGCTTCCGCGTCTTGCTCTTGCTTCTTTCCTTCCTCCCTTTCTAGGAGAGGAAAAGTAGTTTATATACTTGTCAATTAGGGTTGATAGACTGATTTTTCCGACCTTAGGCCGACCAGGAAACATTATTTCCCGAATTGCAAACTTCAAGACCCGATGCCCAAAAGGAGACCGAGCCCAAAATAGGGCCAGGGACCAGGGCGCTGGGCGCCATGGTCCCACCTCTCGGGACAGCAGGGTGCAAGGAGGGATCAGGCCAAGGTATAGAAAAATGCAGTTTTTGGTGTTGTAAACAGGTTTCAGGGTCTCCATTCAGGTTCAACGTTGCGCCACCATCGTGAAGACCCAAATGCAGTCGAAATTGCAAGTGTCACAATTTTAGGATGCTACATTTAGCCCCCACTTTAGCGGGAGTATAAGCGTACTCTTATACTTCCGGTAAAGTACAAGGAAACAACATTGAAAGACTTTCACCACGTCAAGGAGGCAAGATACACCAAGCCCCCAGTGGACTAAGGATCTTACGACTTCAATTGACAAAGTAAAAGGGAAGATCACGAGGGAGAACCATAACTGTCAGTAGTAAGGTTCCCTCACTATGAGTCATGCAAGAAAGATATCAAAAATTTTCAAGGCAAAGCTAAATTCGCCAAGAAATTTTGAATTATCTTGAAAAGATATAAACGGGATGTATGCCCCCCTACGTTAAAGCGATCGCACATGCCTCATCGGGGGTGATTGCTTTAAGGTAGTGATACATATAAGAAATGAGAAAGGAGCACGTTATCACAAGGATTTAGCCCCCAAGTGTGAGATAAGCCCAAGGATAATAGACACAAAACACAAAGCACAAGGTGACTTCGCTTTCCTCGGGGTCAGTATGTTGTATGATAATTCATGTATATCATATGTATGTATGCATAATTGTTCTTCATTCCCCAATCAAGGAAGGTCACCTAGAAGAAGGGAACACGTGTCTTTTGAGTCAACATGAGAGAGACCAAAAGAGATCTCAATGCTTTGCATCGTTCTCAAGTAGACAAAACTAAGGACAAAAAATAGAAGAATGAGAATAACACATAGAAGAAGTAGCAAAAGAGATCAAGAGAGGAGGAGAGAGTCTGCTATGCTAATGAAACTAGTCTAGCACGTCATCTACCCCTCGATCTTGCTGATCAATATTTCGGGAAGGCAGAAAACACGCTAGAGGAGGAACATCCAACACAGCAGATGGAGCTATCACAAGATCCAAACAAGGGCTATGTTCATATCCCAAGCCACGTTGTTCTTGTCTAGGAGCTAGGATAAGTGCTTTAGAAAATTCGTTAGATAGATGGTTATCAACATCAACATATTCATATTCACTATCAGAATGAACAGGAGTAACATTTTCATCATGAATAACATTTTCATCTATATCATCATCAAGATTTATAAATATAGAATCTTTAACTCGCACAGGATCAAGACCATCATGCATCTTATGTTTAGGAGATTTCGGCTCAATCGTCGGCAGAGGAGAAAATGGAATAATACTGGCTGAAGGTGTTTTTGGGGATTGCAAAGTTTGAGAAGCAGCTGCCTGAGCTCTACGACGACGCTTTCGTCGGCGTTCACGTGCAGAACGATTTCCTCTAGTCTTAGCAGGAAGTTGAGAAGATTGAGGAGGAGGAATGTTCTCATCCTTATCACTTGGGTGTTTAGGTTGTGGTCTCTTAGGTTGAACAATAGGAGAAGAGGAAGGTCTCTTCTCTCCATAAGAGGAAGGAGGAGGAACTGCTCCATATAAGGGAGGAATATTTGGTTTAGGAAGGAAACCAACCCCATCATGACGAGGAGGTATAGGTCTACTTTTAGGAAGTTTATTAGACATAGGCATAGTCACATTCATAGGGATGGGTTGGGAATATTCTTGAGGAAAGACATTAGTTTTATCTTTCAAAGGAAGAAATTCCTTCTCAAGAACGATAGGAATATCAAGTTTGGGTGTTCTAGGTTCACTTAGAGATAAGATCATATGTTTTTTCCACTTTTGATAAGATTTGAAAAGATGATCACTTCGCGGAGGAAGAGATTGGAATTGTTTAGGCCAAAAATAATCAATAGGAACGCTAGAAGTTCTTTAAGCTGGTTTAAAGAGACTATGATTGACAGTAACAACTTCACCATTAGGGGGAAATTTCAAACACTTGTGAATAGGAGAAGCAATAGCTTTCATGGAAGATAGCCAAAAATAGCCTAGCTTCACACGAAATTGTTCAGATGATGGAATAATAGCAAAGTCCACATCAAGGGATTTGTTATGGACCTCAATAAGTAATGTAATAGAACCAATTGCAGGAGAAGAAAATGCATCAAATAATTTCACAACCACATTTGTTTCATCATAGATCACTTGATTCAATTGCAAAGTAAAAAGAAATTCTTCAGTAATGATATTAATCATACAAGAAGGATCAATAAGCACTCCACGACAAGGTGTATTCTTGACTTTTGCAACTATATATAAAGGACCATCAGGTGCCCTGATAGTTTCACTGGAATCAAATGTGATGGAAGGTTCTTTAGGGATTTTCTGCTGTTCCACAAAGTTAATCACATTCGGAGTCATAGACACAAGATCATCAGGTGAGACAGAGGAATCATTAGTATCAATCGCATTAGAGGTATGAGAAGGCAATGGATCAGTAAAAATCTGAAGATTTTGGTTAGGAGGAGCTACAGATGTGTTGCCTTTATCATTCACACCAGAAACAGAGATAGTATTATTATCAATCAAATCTTGAATTTTACCCTTTAAAGCAAAACATTTTTCAGTATCATGCCCAGGTTGACGATGAAATTGACAAAAAGATTTGTTATCAAAATAGGGCGAATTAATCTTTGCAGGATCTATTTGCCTTATAGGAGGAAGAGTAAGCACATTTTGTTCCAATTACTTATTCATAATACTATGCAATGATTCATTCAAAGGAGTAAACTTTCTTTCTTTCTTGAAAAACTTAGAAATAGGAGGCACACCTTATGCTGCATTCACATTGTTGTTGATGATGTTTTCATTGAATTTAATGGACTCTCTGTTCGGTTTAAACTTCCCAAATGGTTGTTGACTACTATCACCCTTATCACTCGGAGCCATAGGATTTGCTTGTTCCATTTGACTCACAGTCAGTTGATAATTGTGAAGAGTTGCGCACAACTGTTGGAAAGAAGTAAACTCAGAAAACAGAAGTTTTTCTCTAGTATCTTTTTGTAAATTAGAAATAAAGATTCTTTGAATATTATTGTCAAGTACTGGAAAAGAAATTTGAGCATACAAATGCTTATATCTACCAATGAAATCAGTCACTTTTTCTTTAACACCTTGTTTACAATGCATTAAATCAATCAAAGTAACTTTAGGACTTATATTGTTTTGAAATTGTTGAATAAAAGCATTTGCAAGTTGTTCGAAAGAAGAAATAGAATAAGAAGGCAACGAGCAATACCATTGTAGGGCTTTATCTCTTAATGTTCTAGTAAACAGTTTTGCAAGCAACCTTTGGTCATAAGCAAAATCGGTACATATTGTTTGAAAGGTCTTAACATGTGTTAGAGGATCACCCTTACCATTATAAAGCTCCAAATGCAGAATTTCAACATGTTTAGGGGGGATAGCTCGAACAATGTCAAGAGAAAGTGGGCTCGCAACATCAAATGTGGGCACACTAAACTTAGATTGATTCATAGAGGCAATTTGTTGCTGTAAAGAAGAGACAGTTTGTGCAAGATTGTTAATGGTCGCTTCAGTCGAAGAGTTCATATTAGACGTGTTAGATTGTGATAGAGGTATTATGTTATTGAAAGAAGGTATTGATTGAGAGTAAGGTGGTGGGACACTATGATAGTTAGTCATAGGAGATGATTGGAAAGGAGGAACACTACAAGGAGTAATGGAATGGTTAAATGAATTGCCCCCTTGTGTCATGTTCATTTGTGGAGATATAATAGGAACACTTATTGAAGGAATGAATGAAGAAGTCGGATTGAATGAAGGAAGAGGGTTGATTGAAGAAGAGAGATTACCCCCATGACTGGTGATCATAGGCGGAATGTCTTGTATTGAAGTAGTCATTATGTTTGATGTAAAAGTAGGTATACTAGCAATAGGAGTTGTCAAAGGAATAGAATGATTGACTTGAGTAGGAGGTTGTGTATAACCTAAAGTTTCGGCACAACTCTTCATAGGCATCACATTCGAATCCACAATGTGTGCAATACCACGCAAAATATCAATTCCATTCTTATCACTTTGAACCATACGTTTTAGACCCTCAATTAATGAAAGAGCTTCACTATCAGGGTATTCTTGAGACATCCATTGTCGAAAATCATCAAATTGGTTATCCAATTTTGAAAGTTGTTCTACAGAAACCTCATGGAGAGCTTCTTCATCATTAAGAGGATTAGAGGAATTACCCATGTCCTCGTTAAAAAGGCCATTCAAATTAGGTTCCATCTTCTCAGTAATTAAACCTTGGAAGGACTTAATTCTAAGGCTTCGTCTAACAGGAATAGTGTAAGTAGGGCTTATTGTTGTAAAACTCATGCACTAAAGAGAGAGAGAAGATTTTGAATTTTAGAGGTAGCAAATTTCAATAAAATCAACCAATCTCCTAGATTTAAGCTGTTAAATGCAATTAGGAGAATCTCCCGAAATTTCGGAAAAAATATCCGGGACCGTGGCGAATGGAGTGCACACGGTCCTCGCAACTTTTTTTGAAATTTTCAGGGATGAAAGTTATGATGATTTTAAAGCTAATCTGAAAAAATTGAGTGATTTTACGATCTGTAGATAGGCCAAATTAAAGTTGCAATCTCAAATTTGAACCTTACCAAGATTGTTGAAAAATGTAAAATTTGAATTTTGAAAAAAAGAGGGAAACTGAAATTTTGAATTTTATGATTTTAGAGGGAATACTAAAAGCAATGCAAGTTTTGAAATTTAAAAGTTGACTCAATTTCATGCAAAATTCAAATTTGAAAGTGGAAATCAAGGTTGCTGCAATTAAACACTTAGTTTCAAAAGTCACAAACTACAAAAATTTGAATAAAGCACTGAAATTTTGAATGAATGCTAACACACTTTTCGGATTTAGTACAGTAAGGAACACAATTTTGATATGAATTTTAATTTCAACAATTTTTGAATGATTATAAGCCTTTATCCGAGCAATCACTAGACCAACTTTGACTTTAATTTTGAAAGTGTTAAAATTGATAAAATCAGCCAAATTTCTGGATTTTAGCAGAAAAATACAGTAAGATCTAGCTCCTGAAATTTCAGAAAAAATGTTGGGGACGATGGCGCTCGGGGTGCACACGGTCCTCGCAACTTTTTTCCAAATTTTCAGGGATGAGAGATATTGTGATTTTGTTGTGAAATTCAAAGTTACAGCCGATTTGGAGGTGTTTTGATCAGTGAAATTATCAGTCAAAGGTTGAATTAAGAAGGTTTTAAAAGTTAGGGTTTTGACATTTAACCACTTAATTTTCAGAATTAAAGCACAAATATGAATTGACAATTTGCAATAGAAGGGTAAATCTGAAACAAGCATTAACAATTAAACATTCCACAAGTTTAATTACTAAAAAGAAAATTTTAGGGTTTTTATGCGATTAGCCTCTAAAATTTGCAAAAGATCAAACATGGAAATGTAATTAAGGAAACAAAATTTTCAGATCTAACCATGAATAATCAGAATGAGGATGTTCACGTCGGGTTCACCAAAATCTAAAGCGGAAAAATCAAACCCTAGTTGTTCTCCCCTCCCCAACTCCAAGGAGAGAAAAGGGAGAGTCACTAGGGTTGATGGTTTTCACTTAGGAGAGACTTTACATTCAAAAGAGGGGTTGAAACCCACAAGATCCAATCCCACACAATGCAAGATTGGATTCTAAATGAGTTTCAAGGGTTAAGACATCAAGGATACCCTCTTTTGTAAAGAATGTAGATAGAATGATTGAACTAGGAATATATGTAGAAGCAAGAAAGATTCGCTTGTAAACAGAGATAGGGATATGGGATGAAGTTGCGAACCTGGAATTAGCAGTAAAATGTCGAGATGGTGTTGTTCTGCAAATTTGAGCGAAAGTTGACGGGACGATGGCGCCCGGCGTGCACACGGTCCTCCGAAAAATTCGCGAAACGAAGGTGGATATGTTCGTCTCTGCACAAGAATTCCAGATCTTCAATTACAGCCGCGTACCTGCAACCTACACATAGAAAAGAGAGGACGATTGGGGGGTTAGGGATTAGGGGTTTGCCTTTAGGTCAAACCCCGATTTTGGAATTAACCAAGAAATGAGAATGCTGTAAATGTAAATGTTTGTAATGTAAACAAGTACTGATACCTTGTTGTAAGAATGTTTGTATTCTTACATGCGAAGGTGTAATGTATGCAGTATGTTGTATGTTGTATGTGATCTCCTCTTCAATGGTTGAATCCTTGTCTTGAATGCAACACCTAGCCTTGAATGGAGACTTAGAATGCTCAATTGCTTGAAGGAATGCTTGAATGCTTGAATGTTTGAATGTTTGAATATTGCTTCCGCGTCTTGCTCTTGCTTCTTTCCTTCCTCCCTTTCTAGGAGAGGAAAAGTAGTTTATATACTTGTCAATTAGGGTTGATAGACTGATTTTTCCGACCTTAGGCCGACCAGGAAACATTATTTCCCGAATTGCAAACTTCAAGACCCGATGCCCAAAAGGAGACCGGGCCCAAAATAGGGCCAGGGACCAGGGCGCTGGGCACCATGGTCCTGGGGGACCAGGGCGCTGGGCGCCCTAGTCCTGAAGGACCAGGGCACTAGGCGCCATGGTCCCACCTCCCGGGACAACAGGGTGCAAGGAGGGATCAGGCCAAGGTACAGAAAAATGCAGTTTTTGGTGTTGTAAACAGGTTTCGGGGTCTCCATTCAGGTTCAACGTTGCGCCGCCATCGTGAAGACCCAAATGCAGTCGAAATTGCAAGTGTCGCAATTTTAGGACACTACACATTGTTGAAGAAGATTGATGCTTGGAGAAATCATAGAAAAGGAAATTGTAGTTTGCAAAAGATGCAGATTTGATTGAAGATGTTGAAGTTTAATTTTGCTACAGCTACTATCACCAAAGTAAGAGAGATCAAAAATAGAATAAAGGTGCCAAAACAATAATAAGAGATCACTCTAATCTATAACCACTAGAAGTCAAATAAGGACCACCTTTTTCATGTAAATTTAATTACATTGTTTAATCAACTGGTCAATAGAAGTGCCAAGGAAGTTGCATAGAAGCCACAAATGTTGAATGAAGGGATCACTATTGTGAAGCAAGGAGATTGGATCAGTTTTGTAAGTTGCAAAAGATTAAAGGTTGTGTAGCCAAAAGGTAGGCTATTTATAGGATTTTTTTAAGTCAAACAAGTGTGAAAATATTACAAAATAAAGTACAAAGGTGCACGAATCACAATCAAGTGTATAGTTAAGATGAGTTTGATCATTTTTTTTAATGGGAGACATTTGGGAAAAGGTATTAAAGAAAATGCAAGTTTAATATGTGAGGAAGATTGTTTGTAAGAAGAATCAATGAAAACAAAGAAGTTGAACTCAAAATTGATAGAAAATGTAGGAAAGTTAGAATAAGATATTTATGAGAAGTTATGTGAAAATGATATTCTTGCGAAGGAAAATGGAGAAACAAATGAAATTTTAAATTTGTTAGATGAAGTCTAAAAGAAGAATTAAGATTTGGAAAAACAGTTAAAGTTGTTGGGGAAAATAAAATTTAACACACCTAGATGCTAAGAGGGGGGCATGAATCAACATAAACTAAAATTCATACATTCATTAACCATTAAACATTAAATTAGATCTAAAGAAGGAAACAACAGAAATAAAGACATGTACCATACAAGAACATCAAGATTTTTACGTGGAAAACCCAAGCAGTTAACTCACACTATATGAAACAAATCTTTCAATGTTTATTTTAGGGCTCACTACCCAGGGTAGGTCACTACTCCTAGGAAGGACTTATAGAAAAGGATATAATGAAACATGAATTTGCTAAAGAGACTCATTCTTTAATAGAAGGATAGATGAATATTACAATGAGAAACATAACAAGAATTGTTGTAGAAGACGCATTTGACATATGTTGATGTTGCAGTCCTCTTTTGTAGCATGATTAATCTGTCATACAAATTTTGCACACTTTGTGATCAAATGATACATCATTGAATCATCCCACACATTACAACATAACAACTTGCCTACACAAATTATTTACCCTTCCTTATATATATCCTTCCCAACACCTCCAAACATCAATCAGGTCAACACCAATAAAACCTATCAGATGAAATGTCTGACCCAAAATAGGTCAGCTTCAAACACATGTATCATAAACAAAATTAAGTTATGGATCAACCCAAGAAATAGTTAAACCTCAAATACATATTATAACATTACTCAAAGAAATTAGAATAGGTTATGATCAACTGCAAATAGAGGAACTCACTCTATCAGCCCAAATATAAATGTCACCATCAAAATTGTTAACTATTTGACTTTGCATTATCAAGGAGAAACAAAAATCATCATGTGGACCAAGATGAAAGTAATGCAGATCACCACCAACCTTTCTTCAATTATCTCTTGAAGTAATTGATCATTAAATTTTGGTACAAGTGGAGAACCCCATTGATTTGATAGAAATAGGGCAAATTGGATAGACTGTGACACTATAACTTACATAAAATATAGCATTGCGGAGCAAAAACAAAGGATCTAAGGGAATCTTCATAAAAGCAAAAATTTATACACTTGCCTCTTTTATACTTTTAGTAGGAAAGGAAAGTGAAATAAAGCCTAATCCGAGTGTAAGGGAAAACGACTAATGAATAATATATTTCAAAAAATAAAGAACTTATTTACATAAGTGGTCCAATTTCTCTTTATTCTTATATATATATCAATATTTTTTAAGAAGAAATAAATATAATAGCAAATAAATTCTATTTTTTGAAATATAATAAAAGATTTTATTTGTAGAATAGATAATATTGTTTAATTAAATAACATATTAAATATCATAATAAGAAATTTTTTAAAATAAATTAGAAATTTTTCCGACATTTAAATGTATTATTTCAATATTCTTTAATAAATTATGATAAGAATTATCATAATATACACTAGAATAATTTTTCAATAAATTGCTTTGTTTTTTCGAAGTTGTATTTTGAAATTATTATTGCTAGGACTATACATTGATTAATTTTTGAAAGTGATCTAGAAAAAAGTGCCAAAAGTTTTTGTTACTATATTTAATATGAAATATGTTTTCTCTATTTTAGCTATGGTTCAACCAATAAAAAAAAAAATCAAACGGAGGAACAAAGAAAAGTACACCAAAGAGAACACCGAAGAGAATACCAATGTAACTATCGTGGACAACGTATGGAGCAAATGACAGACACTAAAAGGGATTAGCAGAGAAGGGAAAGAAATGAAATTGAAGACAACGATATGCAAAATGTATGTCAATGATTAGAATTGAAAATTAACAAGCTCAGACAACTGTTGGAGACGTTTAAACAAATATAGCCCAGCAAACACATGAGGAAGACCCCCATTCACAAACACAAAATGCAAACCAAGACAACCCACAAGGTACAAACACATATAGAAATACACGTCAGTGCACATCTGAGGGGGCATGTTTAAAACAATACATTGACGAACACAACATTCCTAGGGTACGAACTATAGGAGATGATGGAATTGAAGAAAACCATCCCTAACTATCACAAAGGCAACAAAGAAGATGTGACCAAAATATGGAAATGAGTGCAGAAGAAGAGGCAATGGAAAGGAATGTAGAATAGGAAGGTTCGAGTTCTTCAGAATTTGTTGCAAAAACACTTGAAAATGTAGCTCAACATGCAATTCAATCTAATTTGCAACCACATGAACATGTGGAGGCAAATGCCAATGGATTACTTGAAACAAATTTCACGACTTCTCAAATGACATTTTGTCAAAAATTAGATAGCTTGCTACCACCCAAAATGTGTTTCATTTGTGAAGAATCTTACATTGAAATCAATGTTCCTCGCACTACTCAAGGCCCTATTTATAACAGATGCAGACTTGAAAAGGGAAACCATAGATTCTCAATTGCAAATAATATATGTCCAGGACCACAAACAACAGAATTGGCAAATCTGACCCAAGTTGAAAAGATGTTGATTTCACGTGTTAGTCCAATCCAACAAGTCACACATGCAACTAGTGGGCAATTCAAGTATAAAGGACACACAAAAAGCTTCCCTCAACACATCAAAAATGTGGCAAAGGAATTACCTCATTCAGTGAAAGATCTTTCGCTAATTATAGTTCGTAGAAAGGATCAACATGGAACAAATTACAATTTCACATTAAACAAAGTGTGTGTCTACAAAGCGCTACAGTATAAAATTCAATATCACAAGTTTTACTTTGATGTCATTGTTGATGACAATGCTCTTAATGATATACCATTACATTATAATCATAATATTTTCAATGAGTTGAGAACTGTGCATATGGAATTTTTCGTTGATCAAAATGAAATTTTTTTTGTTGGTCCACTAATAAAAACAAATGAGCTGAACATAATACAACACACAACATCGATGGCCTCTAGACCACCGAATGCACGTAAAGAAATAGAGTTGATTCATGCATGGGTTAACAACCCCAACATAGATCCATAAGAAATAATTGACTGGCCTACAATTGCTATGTCTCCTATTAATGAATATACTACACCCAGTTTGATCGATATGGTATTTCCATCATTATTTTCTAATGGTCAATGTGGTTTTCTTGAACCATGAATAAAGAGAGTACATCTCTATGAATTTGTCAAACAATTGCTACGGTACATAGATAATAGATTTGATAAGCATCCAAAGTGTTGTTATTACATGATGAATATGATAACGAGACACCATGCGCAAAGGTCGACAAATATTTGCATGAAAAGAAGTCTGAACGAGATGTCGATCACTATACATGAGTTGGACGAGCATATGCAAAATATGTCACAGTGTCATCTAGCAGATAAATTGATGCGATTTGGAATGACTTTAAGGGGCACAAGATCATATTGGACAAAATGTCGAGCAGAATTAATAGACATGCTTCATCAGATCAGAACGCCAACAATATTTTTTACATTGAGCGCAACAAACTTGTATTGGCAAACTTGCATGCATTGACGCCAAGAACAACTACAAACAACTCATGAAACGCAACTATGGTGCAAGCAAAATATCATAGACTATCCACACATTGTTGCACAATACATGCATTTACGATACACAACTTTCAAAAAAGAAATTTTGCAGAAAGGCATGAAGGTCAAAGACTATTGGTGTAGATATGAGTGGCAACATAGGGGATCAGCACATGTGCATGGTTTCTTATGGTTAAACAGAGAACCAAATATTGATACCATAAATTGGAATGATCCACATCAAGTAATTGATGTTGAAGAATATTTGCATGATTTAGTTCATGCATGCAACCCTCGAGTCAATCCACACCATCGAAACATACATGTATGGCTCTATGTACTAAAGAAGAAACTACTCTTTTGCAAAATCGATATAAAAGTTTGTAAAATAAAATTGCCATTTTAGGTGTACCGAAACTTTTCTCTAAATCGATGTCTAAAAAACACAAGGAAACTATTGGAAACTCCTTTGAAAGATGACTATAATGCGATTTTGACCATTGTTCAATGGCACACAATGTGTAAAGAACGTGCATGTCTTCGAAAGAAACAAGGGAAATTGGTATGCAGGTAAAAACTTTGAAACCAATTCCCCAAAATACATATGAAAATATTGTAATGCTTTCATATATGAATGAATTTAAAAATATTTAAATTTCAATGACATATAGGTACAATGCACCATGACCAATAAATTTAGAAGGCTCTAAAATATATAAAAATTTAGAAACTGGTCAAATGAAATTTGAGGCATTCAGAAATGATGATGGAGTCAACTCATAAAATCGTTGGATACTTCAACTATTGTGAGCAATTATAGAATGACACCCTGTTACGTCAAAACATGTCGTCATTAAATACATTGTCAAGTATGCAGCCAAAGTTGAATGAAGCTCTGAAACATACTATCAAAAGTTACTATAGTTGGCAAATATGCAAAGTCCAAATGATCTTGTAGTGAATACTTACAAAAAGCTTCTCACAAAAATAATAATAGAAAGAGATATTGGAGCCCGGGAAACTTGTCAAATACTACTAGAACTTCCATTGGTGGAAAACAATAGAAAGTTCATCAATTAAAATGTTTCAAAATAGGTTTTCAAATGTGTACATGTAGATGCTAATGATGACACTGAATAACAAAACATATCTTTCATCTATGCGTACAAGAATAGGCCTCAATATATGGAGTCTATATCACTAATTGATGCTACAAAATCATGAAACTATAACCATAAAAAGAAAGATCAAAACATATGAACACCAAGGAAAATAGCAACTATTGTTCGAGTATTTCCAAGGTTTCCAATGGTTCCAACTCGTGATTCAGACAAACGGATAGATTTTTTCTTTTCAGAACTCTTTCTCTAGACCCTTTCATGACATTTAAATGGACATTGGTCACAATGATGAAACAATAGTAGCAACATGAGATATTTTAAATATAATCAATGGCACTTACAAAGAAGACATGATTCAGAAAATACCAAAGATGACAGAGATTCTGAATCTGAAGATACCAATAATGCCCAAGGCAGTACTACAAAACATGAATGGGAAATTATATCAACACTTCTTCATCAACAAATATTGCATATATTGATCAACACCCTTGTTAACATTGACTATGTTAAGGGTCAGCGCCCTTGTTAGCGATGCTTTTTAAATCAAAAACAAATATTGCACATATCAGAAATAGATATGTTGAGTCAAGGAGATGTTGATCAACAAACAAATTGGCCTTCTGAATTCCAAGGTGATGAATACACAAATATAGCATCAAACTTCATTAAAAGGATGAAAAAATGTGGTGGATTGTTCTATGATGATATACAAGGAAATGTCAACTATGGAAACCTTAGTAACAAACAAAGAAAGGCAGTAAACATCATAATGACCCGCTATCAAAGCTCTCAAAATACACCGTCATTGCGTATGATAATTTAAGGCACAACAAGAACAACTAAGTCATCAAACAATCATTGGAAAACACAACCTCTCCAGAACACTCACCTCCGCTTCTACTCACACCAATTGATGTCGCTACATTCAACATTGGAGCATCAACAATTCATTCTAAGTTGTGATTACCAATAAAGGATTTCACTGAGCTACAAGGCACAAGACTTGCGAGTTTCCAAGAAGAAATGTCCCACATTAAATACATATTAATAGACGAAATGAACTTCCAATGACAGAGGTTACTAGAAAATATAGAGACTCGACTTCGGCAAGCATTTCCCACGAACAGTCATAAAAACTTTAGAGGTAAATTTCATATTTATAATGCACTACTCTTAATATGGAATCTACATTGTACTGCACTCCTTATTATATTACAAGAGAAATTTTACAATACACGTAGTTCACTAAATCCACTAAATATTTATTCAGGGATTTCTATGATATTGGTTGGAGATTTGATACAATTAACTCCAATGAATGACATACTAGCATATGTGAATGGAAAACGTGCAAAAATTTTGTGGCAAGAATTCAAAACAATAGTTACATTAGAGCATGATTTTAGACAAGATGGGCATAGTACCGAGCAAGAAATATTTTGTCTTCTCCTATCAAATATAAAGGATGCAAATCCAACAATAGATGACTAGATGTTACTCATGTTAAAGACAAATACCAAATTGACTATTGAAATAAACGAAGAGTTCAAAAATAGTGTTCACTTATTCTCAACAAATGAGAATGTCCACAACCATAACATGAAAAAACTCCATTCATTATCAAATCTTGTTGCACGAAGCATTGCAGTGAAAACAACACCCAGGTCCACAGAAGGATATGAAAATGATGAGCTCGATATGGAATTACAATTGAACAACATTGCAAGGGTAATGTTAACTTCAAACCTATGGATCGAAGCAGGTCTTATCAATAGAGCACTCAGTTATATTCAAAGTATTGTATACAAACCCGGGACAATGCCACCACAACTACCCTTATATATACTTGTATATTTTGAAAGCTACATAGGATTTCCATTTAATGGTTGACATCCACAAACAATTCCAATCACACCTATTGAAAAGGGTACAACAAAACAATTACCATTGAGATTGGTTTGGGCTTTAACAATACACAAGTCATAAGGTCTCACACTTCAAAAAGCCACAATTGACATAGGTCCCATCGAAAGAAGTGGTCTTACATTTGTTGGCATCTCACGCGTCAAATCCTTGGGAGGCATATGAATAATGCCACCCTTCACATATGACAAATACGAAAAAAATGAAAGAAGGAAAGCAAGTAGCGAGAAGAAAAGCTGAAGAGAGCTGGCTAAAATCCTTAGAAATCATTTGACATAATAAATGTTGTTACATCACTATTCCAATTTCTATTTCAATATATATAATTTGTAAATCTAGTTGTCTTTTTATATTGATGTATTGCATTTAATGTATTGGTATATTCATTTTTATGTATAAAATATGCATTCTAGGATTATTGAGAACATAATTTCCTATCATAAATATACATGATCTATGTTTAGAAAAATGTTTTTAAAATTATGACACATTCTATCCGTTAATTAGTACAAAAATAAATCTATTTCTTTTTAAAATTACGTTTATTTATATTGATATATTTCATTTCATGTATTACTATATTCATTTTCATGTATAGAGCATGAATTTCAATTCTTCATAACATGATTTCAATATAGAAACATGTTGAAACTGAAAATTCAGTAAATAGTCTTATTATTCGAACAAGTCAGTTGCTTCAAATGGGTTCACCGAAACCCACATGGACAAATTAACCGAATCAGTGGATGAATGTTTAAAACAGATGTTCAATGATTTACAATATTGCAGTTGAAGGATAGCAGTGTTTGAACCCTATAAGATTAAACAAGCCAAAGAACTATAAAAAAAAATGAAAAAGACCACATTGCAATTTGGACAATTCTCTGGATTTGTGTGAGAGTTGTTCTATGTTGAACAAAGAGATAAAAAATACATTGATCAGTTATGTGATGATATTATACAAAAATAAAAATAAAATAGAAAATAAAATATTTCCTTCTATCTAATATAAAGACAATTCTACTCATTACCTAGTATGTAAACTTCAAAATACAAGTATGTTTTCATATATATGACGTTATGAAAAATAGATATTAATATACTTATATTATGCATAAGTTGGCGTTTGTATGTGTAATAAATGGTGAAATAAATTTTATTTATCAAGCTATTGATATGATTATGATATTTGGTATTAAAATGTTATTACACTTTATACATTGTTATATAACTTATGCATTTCATTTGTGATTCATATTTGTTATGGATGATGGATGGTTCATATTTGTGATTAATTATAACCTTTATAATACTTAATTCTATGTTTAATATTGGTGTTTAATCCCTTCAATAAAAAATGAGGGTTGCACTCCTACTAGCATATAGCTATAATGAAGTAAAACTCTCGCTTGGTAAGATAATAAGTGCAGGGCAATATATCTCCGCGTAATTTATATATCTTAAAATTAAAGATATATATATATATATATATGCTAGTAGGAGTGCGACCCCCATTTTTTATTAAAAGGATTAAACACCAATATTAAACATAGCATTTGTTGGCAATTTGGCATTAAGTTGTCATTGATGTCAACTGGTTTGAAAGGTTACTGGTAGAAGTGGTGACCAATATGATGGCAATACACATGAGAGTGAGCAGACAGAAGCAAGGCTTACCGGTAAGGCATAAACCGGGATGAAGGTTGTGTGTGTATTATGAAGGCACAAAAACCGGTATACAGAACAAAGAAGAGGTTGATGGTCATGCCGATATCATAAACCAAACCGGTAATCGACCTGGGTTGACAAAATATGTCAAACCGACATAGGAATTCAAGAAAAGGTGGATGTCGACAAGCATGACAACTGGATGCCAGGTGGAGGTACCGCATAGGTCGGTGGAGTGTGCATCGAGGTAACAAATCTGCAGGCAGGTCAATTTTTATGAGAAACTCGCAAGTCACGGAGGATGCCAAAAGATTGTGGCTCGAGGAAGGCTAGCTGGAAAAGCAATCACACTGATCTTGCAAGAAGATTTGATCTTCGTACCTGATAAGTGAAGGAAACAACAAAGCCATTAATGGCGAGTGACAGAGAAAAGAAGAAAAGCATGGTGCAGACCTCCAAATTTAGAAAATGCACATTGGAATGTGAAGTTCAGCTAGTGATTGATCGTTGTCATAAAGATCATATTCCTGAAAAGCAGATCAAATCAAAGGGGATTCGGATTGAGCTGGAAAAGGAACATTGGAATGTGAAGTTCGGCTGGTGATTGATCGTTGTCATAAAGATCATGTTCCTGAAAAGCAGATCAAATCAAAGGGGATTCGGATTGAGCTGGAAAAGGAAAACCTAACATGGCAGTGTTTGAATGCATTCTTGGCGGGAATCCATGATTATAAATATACAAGCTCAAAATAGAAAAGATCGATGCTTGTAGAGAAGAAAAAGAAAAAAAAAGAGCTTAAATGCACAGAAGGATCTTTTTGCCTTAGAATTTATTCTAAGAAAGTTGCAAAGTGAGTGAGCAAACAAACCGGTGAAAAGGTTTAACCGGCAGTGATTGAGTGCCAATATAACTGTAGCAGGTCCAACAGTTAAGCAAACCGATGAGGTGTGTTAGAGCAAGACAGCATCCAAGCGTGACACTGTAAGTAGAGAGAGAGAGAAGGGGGGGGTGGCCGGAATCAAAGAGAGTGATCTCACAACCGGTAGCCAGAATCAGAGAGAGTGATCTCACAACCGGTAGTGTGAGATCCAGTGGAGAAGAAAACACTGTCAACCAGCAGTAAGTCATTTGATCAAGAGTTGCAGAATTCATTTGCAACAAGAAGCCTTAACTGTATCTAAATTGTATTTCATTATATACATCACCGAATTGGAGCTTGGTGCAAGGGTTGGTGCTCCTTGGGTTGGTGCCCTAAATCTTTGTAATCTAGTGTTTTACTTGTGAGGCTGGATTGGAGCAACAGTCTCCAGTAGCATTTCTCACCGAGGTTTTCCCATATCGGGTTTTCCTCGTATATCTCGTGTTGTGGGTTGCATTTATGTGATTGTTCTCTTTGGTTTCCCTTTTTGCTTTACCGGTTTGATTGTTTGGTGCTTAAGATAATAACCCATATTTTGAAGTTGTTTTAAAAGTCAATATTTAACCACTAATTCACCCCCCCTCTTGGTGGTACTCTGTGTTCAACAATTGGTATCAGAGCCTAGGTTCCCAGTTGTTTATAAACCTTGGTTAGTTTCTGGACTTGAACACAATGGCAAGAAATGAGTCTGCTTCCTCAAAAGCCCCCATGTTTGATGGATCCAACTATGCCTTTTGGAGCAGAAGAATGGAGACCTATATTTCCTCCCTTGGTTTTGATGTGTGGATGTCTGTCAAAAATGGGTATGTTGTCCCTAGTGTTCCTCCCACTGATTTGGATGCCAATGAGGAGTATGAGAACAATGCAAAAGAAAAACATGCTATCTTGAGCGAACTATCTGACAATGAGTTTGTCAAAGTCATGCACTGTGCATCAGCGAAGGAAACTTGGAACAAATTGTAGAGATTATTTGAAAGAGATGCAAAAGTCAAAGAGGCCAAGCTGCAAGCACTAAGGGGCCAACTTCAAGGCATAAAGATGAAGGATGATGAAAAGATTGCAAATTATCTTCACAGATTTGATGAAACTGTGAATGCCATCAAAGGGCTTGGTGAAAAAATTGCAGATGAGATCCTTGTAAAGAAGGTACTTGGGTCTCTTACACCTAAGTATGATACAAAGGTGTCTACCATAGAAGAAGCCAAGGACCTAAAGATCTTTTCAATGGATGAACTATTTGGCTCACTAACAGCCTATGAGATGAGAACGGTTGGTGATGCTTCCTTAAGAAAAGAAGCAGCGTTCAACACCACCCAAAAGGGCAAAGAAGTAGTTGCTCATAAAGGATCCAGTAAAGACTCTGATGCAGAGGTAGCCAACTTTGTCAGAAAGCTCAAAAGAGGATCCAGCAAGTATAAAGGAAAGCTACCACTCAAATGTTTCAACTGTGGTAAGGTTGGACACTTTGCTGCAAAATATCCTTACAATGAAACCAGTGGAGATGAGTCAAGAGAGTTAAGCAAATCTGCTAGGAAAGGTAGAGAAAGAAATGTCTACCGACAAGGAACGAGAGGCTACCAGAAGCAGAACAGCCTCTAGACTATTGAAGATGATGTCACAGATGAAGAAAGTGCGTCAGAAGATGACTGCCATGAGAATGACAGAAAAGTTAACCTCTTTATGGCTCTTGATGAACCAGTTGGTGAAGATGAGGAAGAAGAGGATATTGAGGTTGAAGTGGATTTAGAAAGAGAGCTTATAAGTGCTCTTGAGGAGTTGAGTAAAACAAGAAGAGAACTCAAGAAGGTCAAGCACTCAACAGTAGATGAACAAGGTCTCTTGAAGCAATCCCTAGATGAGTCCAGTCAAGTCATATCTGACTTGAAACTGCAGCTGGAAGAAACCAAGAGAATATGTGAAGTTACATCCTCTGGTCTCTTGACAAAGGAAAAAGCCAGATATACCCATATCCACGGGAGGCAAGAGAAAGCCTTGTCACGAATCCTGAGGGCAAATTGAACACCTCACTGACTAGGGGGGCAACGAGACGACTTACAATCCCCTCTCAACGAGACTTGCGGGATTTGAACCCATGACCAATAGCTCTGATTCCAGTTACTTTAGGTGTGTTTGTCATTGTGCCAAAAGCTCAAGCTATCAATAACCGCTACAAACGCCAGATATACCCAAATCCACGAAAGGCGAGAGAAAGTCTTGTCACAAATCCCGAGGGCAAGTTAAACGTCTCACTGACTAGGGGGTAGCGAGACGACTTACAACATTAAGTATTATAAAGGTTATAATTAATCACAAATATGAACCATCCATCATCCATAACAAATATGAATCACATAAATGAAATGCATAAGTTATATAACAATGCATAAAGTGTAATAACATTTTAATATCAAATATCATGAGCATATAAATAGCTTGATGAATAAAATTCATTTTACCATTCATTACACATACAAAAACCAACTTATGCATAACATAAGTATGTTAATATCCATTTTTCATAACATCATATAGATAAAAATGTACCTATATTTTGCAGTTTACATATTGGATAATGAGTAAAATTGTCTCTACATTAGATAGAAGGAAATATTTCATTTTCTATTCTCTTTTAATTAATTTTTGTATAATATCATCACGTAACTAATCAATGTATTTCTCCTCTCTTTGTTTAAAATAGAACAACTCGCACACATATCCAGAGAATTGTCCAAATTGAAATGTGATCTTCTGCATTTTTTCGTATAGTTCTTTGGCTCATCTAATCTCATATGGTTCAACTGCGACTATCTTTTGACTGCAATATTGCAAATCATTGAACATCTGTTTTAAACATTCATCCACTAATTCGGTTAATTGTCCATGTTGGTTTCGATGAACCTATTTGAAGCAACTGACTCGGTTCGAATAAAAGGACCATTTACTGAATTTTCAGCTTCAACATGTTTTGTATTGAAATTATGTTCTAAATATTTGAGATCCATCCTCTATACATGAAAATGAATATATTAAGACATGAAGTGAAATATATCAATATAAATAAGTCATTTTAAAAAGAAATAGAAATTTATTTGTGAATTAATTAATGGATAAAATGTGTCGTAATTTTAGAAACATTTTTCTAAACAAAGATCATGTATATTTATGATAGAAAATTATGTTCTCAATAATCCTGGAATGTATATTTTATACATAAAAATTAATATTCTAATACATTAAATGCAATACATCAATATTAAAAAAAAAAACTGGACTTACAAATTATATATATTGAAGTACAAATTGGAATAGTGATGTAACAACATTTATTATGTCAAATGATTTCTAAGGATTTTACTCTGCTCTCTTAAGCTTTTATTCTCGCTTCTTGCTTTCCCTTTTTCATTTTTTCATATCTGTCATATGTGAAGGGTGGCATTATTCGTATGTCTCATAAGGATTTGACACATGATATGCCAACAAATGTAAAACCACTTTTTTCAATGGGACCTATGTCAACTATGGTTTTTTGAAGTGTGAGACCTTATGACTTGTGAATTGTTAAAACCCAAGTCAATCTCAATGGTACTTGTTTTGTTGTACCCTTTTGAATAGATATGATTGGAACTGTTTGTAGATGTCAATCATCAAATAGAAATCTTGTGTAGCTCTCAAAACCTACAAGTACATATAAGGGTAGTTGTAGTGTCATCGTCTCAGGTTTGTATACAATACTTCAAACATAACCGAGTGCTCCATTAACAAGACCTGCTTTGATCCATAGGTTTGAAATTAACATTACCCTTGCATTGTTGCTCAATAGTAATTCCATATCGAGCTCATCATTATCATATCCTTCTGTGAAGTTGGGCGTTGTTTTCATTGCAATGCTTCATCCAATAGGATTTGATAATAAATGGTGTTTTTTCCTATTATGTTTATGGACATTCTCATTTGTTGAGAATAAGTGAACACTATTTTCGAACTCCTCGTTTATTTCAATAATTTGGTATTTGTCCATGAGTAACATCCAATCATCTATTGTTGGATTTGCATCCCTTATATTTGATAGGTGAAGACAAAATCTTTCTTGCTCAGTATTGTGTCCATCTTGTCTAAAAACATGCTCTAGTGTAACTCTTGTTTTGAATTCTTGCCACAATATTTTTGCATGTCTTCCATTCGCATATGTTTGTCATTCACTGAAGGTAACTGTGTCAAATCTCCAACAAATATAATAGAAATCTCCGAATAAATATTTCAGTGGATTTAGAGCACTGTGTATTGTAAAATTTCTCTTGTAATATAATGGGTATGTTACAATGTAGATTTTATATTAAGAGCAATGCATTGTAAATGTGAAACTTACCTCCAATGTTTTTATAAATGTTCTCGAGAAATGCTTGTCGAAGTCGAGAGTTTATATTTTCAAGTAACCTCTATCCCATAAAGCTCATTTTGTCTATTAATATGTATTTAATGTGGGACATTTCTTCTTGGAAACTCGGAAGTCTTGTGCCTTGTAGCTCAGTGAAATCCTTTATTGGTAATCGCAACTTATAATGAATTGTTGATGCTCCAATGTTGAATGCAGTAACACCAATTGGTGTGAGTAGAAGTAGAGGTGAGTGTTTTGAAGAAGATGTATTTTGCAATGATTGTTTGATGGCACCAATTAAATATGACTCGCACCTTCTTGTTGTGCCTTGGATTATCATACACAACAGCAATGTACTTTAAGAGCTTTGATAGTGGGTCATTATGATGTTTATTGTCTTTCTTTGTTTGTCACTGAGATTTCCATAGTTGGCATTTTCTGGTATGTCATTATAGATCAATCCACCACATTCTTTCATCCTTTTAAAGAAGTTTGATGCTATATTTGTGTATTCTTCACCTTGAAATTCAGAAGACCAATTTGTTTGTCGATCAATATCTCTTCGACCCAACATATATATTTCTAATACATGCAATATTTGTTGATGATGAAGTGTTGATATAATTTCTCATTCATGTTCTGTAGTACTACCTTGGGCATTATTGGTATCTTTAGATTCCAAATCTCTGTCATCTTCAATATTTTTTTGAATCATGTCTTCTTTGTAAGTGCTATTGATTATATTTGAAATTATCCCACGTTGCTACTATTGTTTCATCATTGTGGCCAATGCCCATTTCGATGTCACAAAAGGGTTTGTAGAGCAAGAGTTCTAAAAAGCAAACACCTATCCATTTGTTTGAATCATGAGCTAGAACCATTCGAAACCTTGGAAATACTCAAACAATAGATGTTATTTTCTTTGGTGTCCATATGTTTTGACCTTTCTTTTTATGGTTATAGTTCCATGATTTTGCAACATCAATAAGTGATATAGACTCCATATATTGAGGCTTATTCTTGTATGCATAGATGAAAGATATGTTTTGTTGTTGTTCAGTGTCATCATCAATATCTATATTTACACGTTTGAATATCTATTTTAAAACATTTAAATTGATGAACTTTCTATTGCTTTCCACCAATGGAAGTTCAAGCAACATCTGGCAAGTATCTTGGTCTCCAATATCTCTTTCTATTATTGTTTTTGTGAGAAGCTTTCTATAAGCATTCACTGCAATATCATCTGGATTTTGCACATTTGCCAACCGTAGTAACATTTGATAGTATGTTTCATAGCTTCTTTCAGCTTTGGCTGCATACTTGACAATGTATTTAATGACGACATGTTTTGACATAACAAGTTGTCAATCCATATTTGCTCGCCATAGTTGAAGTATCTAACTATTGTATGAGTCGACTCTATCATCATTTCTAAATGCCTCAAATTTCATTTCACCAGTTTCTAAATTTTTATATATTTTAGAGTCTTCTAAATTTAGTGGTCATGGTGCATTGTACCTATATGTCATTAAAATTTAAATATTTTTAAATTCACACATATATTGAAGCATTACAATATTTTCATATGTATCCTGAGGAATTGATTTCAAAGTTTTTAACTACATACCAATTTTCCTTGTTTCTTTCAAAGAGATGCACCTTCTTTACACATTTTGTGTTGTTGAATTGTGTTCAAAATCTCGTCATGGTGATGTTTCAAAGGAGTTTCCAATAGTTGCCTTGTGTTTTTAGACATGGATGTAGAAAGAAGTTTTGATACACCTAAAATGGCAATTTTAATTTATGAACTTTTATATTAATTTTGCAAAAGAGTATTTTTCTCCTTTAGTACATAGAGCCATATCTGTATGTTTCGATGGTGTGGATCGACTCGAAGGTTGCATGCATGAACTAAATCATATAGATATTCTTCACCATCCATCACTTGATGTCGATCATTCCAATTTATAGTATCCATATTTGGTGCTTCATATAATAAGAAATCAAGCACGTGTTGATCCCCTATGTTGCCACTCTTATCTACACCAATAGTCTTTGACCTTCATGCCTTTCTGCAAAAAAAAATTTCTGAAAGTTGTGTATCGTAAATGCATGTATTGTGCAACAATGTGTGGATAGTCTATGATATTTTGTTTGCACCACAGTTGTGCTTCACGAGAGGTGTTTGGAGTTGTTCTTAGCATCAATGCATGCAAGTCTGGCCAATACAAGTCTATTGCGCTCAATGTAAAAAAATATTGTTGGTGTCCCGATTTGATAATGCATGTCTAATAATTATGTTCGACACTTTGTCCAATATGGTCTTGTGCCCCATAAAGTCATTCCAAATCACATCAATTTACCCGCTAGATGAGACTGGCATATTCTGCATATGCTCGCGCAACTCGTGTATAGTGATCGGCATCTCGTTCAGACTTTTTTTCATGCAAATAGTTGTGGACCTTTGTGCACAGTAGCTCATTATCATATTCATCATGTAATACCGAAACCTTGGATGCTTATCAAATCTATTCTCTATACCATAGCAAGTGTTTGACAAATTCATAGAAATGTACTCTCCTCATTCGTGGTTCAAGAAAATCACTTTGACCATCAAGAAATAATGATGGAAAAGCTCTATCGAGCAAACCGAATGTAGTATATTCATTAATAGGAGACGTAGCAATTGTAGGTCAGTCAATTATTTCTTATGGATCTATGGTGGGTTTGTTAACCCGCACATGAATCAACTCCATTTCCTTTTGTGCATTTGGTGGTCTAGAGGCCATCAATATTGTATGTTGTATCATGTTCAACTCATTTGTCTCTTTTTAGTGACCCAACAAAAACAATTTCATTTCTATCAAAATCAAATTCCATATGCACAGTTCTCGACTCGTTGAAAATATTGTGATCAAAATGTAATGGTATATCATTAAGAGCATTATCATCAACCATGACATTAAAATAAAACTTGTCATGTTTAATTTTATACTATAATGCTCAATTAACTATAATGCTCTGTAGACATGCACTTTGTTTGCTGTGAAATTGTAATTTGTTCCACGTTGACCTTTCACTGAATGAGGTAATTTCTTTGCCACATTTTCGATGTGTTGAGGGAAACTTATTGTGTCCTCTATACTTGAATTGCCCACCAGTTGCATGTGTGACTTGTAGGATTGGACTAACACGTGCAATCAACATCTCTTCACCTTGGGTCAGATCCGCCAATTCTATTGATTATTATTTTGTGTTACCATATGTTATTGTTAGATTTCACAATTTAAGAAAAAAATGTAGCTCTCTATACACAGTCCAGAAAGCATTTAGAAAACGGTGTAATAAATATAGAGTATGACCTTACCAAATTGTGCTTCTGTCTTAATTTCGGATGTAAACAAAATGCATAGTAAGAAATTACTGTCTGCCCTGGTTTCGGTATTAGATCATTCACAAATTCAACCTTAAATCAGACAAGGAGACAATATAAATGAGCACATATATAGAATTTGTACCCTATTCATCACAGTATTGACTACCGCCTTCCTGCATTGAATTGTGGAATCCAAGCAAGACTCTGATTTTGCTTTGCAAACATATCAAATAAATTATTGTGTCTGGACTGGCAGTCCATGGCAATATGTAATCATATCAACTAAATTGTGTTGGCTGGACTGACAGAGCATACCGATATGTAGCGACCACTCCTGACCCAGACGATAAGACTGTTTTCACCGTGCAGCATTTTTCAGGAGGAAATAATTATCAGAATATAATTTGGTGGTTCGAAGAAATGCAAATAGAAATAAATATCGCAAGAAAATTTCCCGGTACATTAATCTTAGGTAAGGTAAAATAGTTTTTGCAGGTAAAAATAAGACTCTTCATCAGGAGAAAAAAGCCCAACCAATTAGAAGGGCACGAAAATTGTCTACTAACAATTAGAGGAAAAACTTGCAACCCAAGAACACTCGTCATATTGATCAAAATTGGTCTTGATTGGTTGAAAGCATGAATATATATGTATCTAGCAAATGCCTAAGTAACCTGCCTTCGGCAACTACTAAAGTCTAAAACGAGAATGTCTAAAGTTGCAAATGCAAGAGTCGCTCACAAAGGCAGAAAATCTGCTCGAATGATTGTATATAGCTGTCTTTGAATGCCTTAAAACGTCTAAAAAACGAAGTTTAAGTACGTAGAAATCATATTTAGTGAATATTTCCACGCCATCTTTGGGCAAGATCATGCTTGAATGAATAAAAAGGAAAAGATCTTGCAATGTTATGGCTGATCTATACTATAACAAAGACTTGGTTATTTGGGCATGTCCGTTATATAATGATATTAAGCACAAGAAAATTATTACCGCATTTGCAGTCACAACCTAGAATTTAGTACATGAAATCTTAAATCAAGACTGCCATGGAAATCTTGGTGAATTTGAATTCTAATTGAACCATGCACCCGTAGGAGCAATCATCTAAACAAGTTGGTAGGCCCTACACAACAATTTGGATTAACGTGCCACAATTGTTGTAAAGTGGGTCATTTTTTCTGCTAGTTGCCCTAGCAAAACAGATTTTCATTCTGTCTGGAGGAAAAAGCAAAACTCTGGTCTCTGTTAAGGAATGCATTACTGCCAAAGATGTTAAAAAGGTTGAAAGTAGGGGGAAAGCCTCTGTTGACTATATGGAGATGGATACCTCTATTAAGGACACTTGGTTTGATAAATCTATTTGTGACCTTAATGTATCTTCCATGTGCCAAAAAAAAAAGGAAGTTTAGAGCCGGAAAACTCGTAATTATGAAACAGAAATCACTAGAGCAATTTGGTTTCAAATCACCCTGGATTTGAGTTGGCTGTTTGTTTGATGATGAGTCCTTTAGTTATGCTTTAGTTGTTTCACTTGGTTGTCCTTTGTAGTTCTGTTTTTACTTAACACTTATTCTCTTTGTGTACAAAGTATGGACTCTTTCAAAATCCTGCTTACCTAATCAAAAACAATTTAAAATAAAGAGTATAACATTATCTACAGAGCAATCACCTAAAAATAGAATACTGATGATTCAATCAAGAAATCAAGAAAAGCAATCTGGACTTACCAAAATATAGACTGAATTACATTCAAATGCAAAATAATGCAACACGAACAAGCTTAATAAGTTGATAGCAGATTACATGCATAGACTTAGTATTTTATCCTATAAAATTTAGCACTATACAACATGTACATAGATACAGTTTCATTAAGCTAGATGATGAGATTAATTCTTAACCCATGCCAATGCAGACGTTGCAGACATAATGTAGTTTACGGCATCGAACTGCTCCTACAAATTATCTAAAAACGTTGAACCCGAAAGGGACTAATGACAAGTCATCAATGTCTAGCCGCACCATGCAACAGTGTTTCTTCAATTCCACCAATGCTTCACTGTGTCGTAAGCGGTGACTTATGACCAAGTACCGCAACCAACAACAGGACTTTGAAATTGCAACCAGACCAGGGCCTCGAACCCCTCTGCAGTAGGGAATCTTCAATGACCTTAACAGGTTACAACTTGCAAGGTAAGATACACCAGTGTCTGTAATTCCTGTCGATGCCAAGCTCAAATCGGACAACCGGCTACAACCTACCGCCAGAAAATCAAGTCCCTCATCATTGACAAAAAGACACTGATCAAGATTCAGGTACTCCAGAGCCTTGAAATTTGACAAAACCTTCATATCACTAACAGACTCACATTTCACCAGGCTCAAGTGACGAAGAAAATTCGCACTATTTGCTATGGCAGCTAAGCTGGCATCATCGACATCTGTGAAACCTAGATCCAGATGCTGCAAGTTTTTACAGGCAGCGATTGCCCTGAAGACTATAGGCGAGAGGTCCAAACAACGCTGCAAATTAATTTTCTCTAACCATTTATTTGCCCTGATTAGGGTTTCCAAGTTTCCTTCCCAAATACCGCGGCCAAACGCTACAGAAATCTCCTTCAATTTCAACACACCAGACTGGCCCAACTCAGCAAAAGATTTCCCTTCCCTATAGAACTGGTTAAGGATAACGGAATTCAATTTTTTACAATGTAGCAGACATAATACAGCCGCATCACTCAGATTGGAAGCTTCTATACAGAATCTTTCTAGGTTTTTGCAATTATTTAAAACGGCCACAGTGGCAGCCTCCCCTAAGGGTGCTGACCGGTTGAAATAAGTAAATTCTTTCAAATTTCTGTTTGATGCGGAAATATTAATTATTGCATCGTCAACATTGTTTCTGTTATCCGCCTCTATATGTAAACAGATTAAAGAACAAAGCCGCGACAATTCACTCAAGTTGCCATTCCAGAATTTTAAATTTAAGGTTTCAATTTTCTGGCAATTGACGGCAATTGATTTTAATGCCAGGCTAATGTCCAGGGAATCGAACTCTAATCCTACTGTCAGCAAGCCCTTACAATTTTCCCCAATTTTTGACAGACCATATGATGTGAACATAAAAACTCCCCTCAATAGCAGTTCTTGAAGAAACTTACAGTTTGAGAGTGCATCGAGGGCCTCGTCCGTCAAATTTCTGCAATTCGTAAGACTCAGGGACGTCAGCTGACGGCAATTCTGGATGATCGCGAGAAAGCCGGCGTCTGTCAGATTCGAGAGGCAACAGAAGGTCAATTGACGGAGATTTTGAAAATTCCTAACGGAATCCGAAATTCCGTCATCTGTTATCTTTTGCTGCTGGCTCTCCGGGTGCCCGATCACCAGATGCTGCAACCGACGGAAAAATGAGGCCGCCAAAAGAAGATCTCCGTTCTCTACCTGATCGAAACAGTGAAGGAAACTTAAGGTCTTGACGTGAGAAAATCTTTTAGGAAACAGATGAAACAGCGTACGTGATCTGACGGAAAGAAGTGCCGTCTCCCACGTTACAGCATCGTTCCACAGCTTGCAGACGAGAGAGGCGGCATGACGATCGAAGGCAGACGTCAAATGACGGACAATAACACAAACCAGAGATCCGTCTCTTGTGACCTTCTCCACACTACTCTCCTCCTCCATTACCATTACATACTGAGAATGCATTGCCATTGCCATACTGTCGTAACAGAATTGTGAATTTCCTCTGCCGTTACTTGACAGAAAAATATTTTGCCCAAAACAGATTTGAGATACCTTTGATGAATTTGCAGATAGGCATATATGTAATGTTTAGCCGACATTTGCACTGCACCGACTCTTTTGGGATAAGATAGTGTACGGACGCTCCAGATCCATTCCAACATTTATAGAATAAATCGATACCGTTGGGATAGAAGATATTAATTTTAACATTTTTTTCCAAAATTAGGGGAGTAATGCAAAATATTATCAAATTGTGTCGTCATTTTCTTAATGCTTAAGTTTCGGGGGACATGACTTGTCGACCTTTGATAACATAAATTTGATGGTCAATTATATCTGTCAAGCAATTTTTTTTTTTTTTTTTCATATAATGATGGTTTTTCCTATAAGGTAATTTAGAAAATAATGTTTTATGAAAAAGTATTTATGAAAAAGTGATAGTTTAAAATCAATTATATATTCTATTACAAGGATTGAAATACAATTGAAGCAAAACTTATAAATGAGGAAGATAATCAAACTTCATTATAAATAGGCTCATTTGATTTTTTGAAGACATTTATAAATCCATTTTGTGCATATTTTATGATCATAGAAAGTCGTGACAATACCTCTATAAAAAACTCTACTAAATAATTTGCTATCACCTGTCCAAGGGGTTGAGCTTATCTGGTTAAAACACTGGGTTCTCACTGTAGAGACCCAAAGTTCAATTCCTAATAGGGACATCTGAAGTGGAATTCTAAGTTGTGACTCTTGGCCTTTCATAGGATGGGAAAGGTCTTGGGGTCAACCTAATCAAACATAATAATAATAATAATAATTCAAAGATATGTAATGGGGATGAGACCCCCTACTGTGTCCCCACTGGTTCATAACTCCAGTCAAAAGCTATTCAAACTTCGGCCAATTACCAATCTTTTCTAAAAAAATTCTTTAAATGTCCAAGGGGTTGAGGTTAATTGGTTAAAACACTGGGTTCTCACTGTGGAGACCCAAGTTCAATTCCCAATAGGGACATCTAAAATGAATTCAAAGTTGTGACTCTTGGCCTTCCATAAAAATGGGGAAGGTCTAGGGTCAATCTAATCAAACATAATAATAATAATAATAATAATAATAATAATTCAAAATACTGCGAATAAAATGTATTTCTCCACCTACAAAATAATATTAAATTAATTTCTAAACTATAATATAACATTAAATAAAATTTTAATGATATTTATTATCAATTATATATCATAATATAATAATGAATAAAATCTTAAAAATAAAAATAAGAAACATATGAAATAAAAATATATATAAATGTATGCAATATTAATATTAATATAAATAGTCTATATATCCTTATCTCTTTATCTATAGTTTAGAAATTATATTCGTTGCCTTCAATAGACTATGCATTAAATAAGTATTATTTATTATATAATTATATTATATTTGAACTATTAATTGATAAAAAATATCATTAAAATTTTATCTAATATGTTTCTTAGTTTTATTTTTTTAAATTTAATAATTATTATATTATAATATATCATAGATAACTAGTATAGATATCTTAAATACATATATATGTGTGAGGTGAAAAATGATGATGACAAACTATTGCAAAACCACAAAGATCCAGCCACAAACAATCATTGTCCTACAATAAAACATTCACCATACACCAATGAAGAAACCTAAGAACATGCAAATCAACAAATTGAAACAATAATACCATTCACATGCCAAGTAGGGTTTGGTCTATATTGTCTCCTATCTCCATTGATCTTGCTTGATATATTTGCTCTCAAATTTTGTATGTGCACAAGAGCTCAAGAAATATCAGATTGTGATTGTAAAGTCGCTTGATTGCATAAAACGGTTAGGGTTGTGAAAGAATGAATATCCTCTTATATAGAAAACACTTTAAAAAATGGAGGGATAAGATTAAGAGGTAAAAGAAATAAATGGTCGGCTAGGATTAAAGGGTGGGTATAGAAAATAATAAAATGACAAGAGGGTAGTTAGAGGAAAATTAAGAGTTAAATAACATGTGTCATGAAGAGAAAAAGCTAATGAATAAATTAAATAAATAAATAATTATTTAATTAATAGAGGAAATGGGACCAATTAAATAAATAAAATATTTATTTAATTTAGGCAAAAGATTATTTAAATAAATAAAAATATTTATTTAAATAAAAAAAGGCTAGAAGAGGATAAATGAATTAATTAAATAAATAAAAATCTATTTAATTAATAGAAGACTTAGGATAAAATAATTAAATAAATAAAATATTTATTTAATTAAGCTAGGACAATTTTAGGTGTCTACATTTTGCCCCTCTTTGAGACAATGCAGCTTGTCATGTTGTTTCAAAGAAGATAAGATAAACTGATACAAAGTTGCCCCAAGATGGGAATGATATGCCCCCTCGAGAGATTGAATGAAATTTTTATTGAAAAAGATTGCAGACAATCTCTTGATAAAAAAGAAAGGCTAGAAAGGACTGATAATATAGGGTGACAAGGTCATGTAGGAAAAAGACACTGACTCGAGAAGCGGGGATTAACATAGCAAACTAAGGTTGAGCAGCCTATAAATAGAGGCCAAAAGGAAAACATCCTCGTTTGCATCCATAGCACTCAGGAAATCAAAGCAAAGCAGAGTACTTAGAGATTAGAGAGCAGTCAACAGTGTAGGAGAGATGACAGAGAGAATACATCGATTTGATCGCATCTGACAGTTCCAGCGACCAAATGACATAGGTGAGTTGGTACGTACCCCAACCTTGCTTTGTACATTTTTGCATTTATTTCTCATTTAATACTTTTTAGTAGATTAGCAAAAACGCAAAAGTGGTTTTTTAGGTTTAGGCACGTCTAGGGTAGGTTCGAACGTGTTTATGAGAAACAAACGCTTATAGGTTAAGTGAAACTGCATCTGAGTTGCAGAAATACGTCTACGTCTGAAAAAGGCTAGAATTGACAATTTTGTGATAAACATACGTTGTCAATTGGATAAGCTATTGAGAGGACTCACTCCACATGTGCCCTAGGAAAGACAAGACTAAAAACAAGGCTAAAATCAGTAACCATGTGATAAACATGCATCACCAATTAGATAAGATGTTGAGAGGACTAACTCAATAGGTGCCTTCAAACAGGTAAGTTTGCTAAGTCGAGCATAGGATAAACCATCGAATTCATAAAATACGGCAAGTGCTCTAGCAAGATAGAATGTAGTGCCATGTGATAAACATAAGCACTAGGAGAAAATAGGATAAGAAAAGAAGCACTATGTGATGAACATGAGTACCGCTAGGATTGACTTGATTGGATGCAGGAGAACTTGCCCCAACTAGAGTCATGAGAGAGATTCCCTGTGACATAGTAGCTATGGACAAATTTGACCATAGATGATCATGTCACGATTGATGCCATGGGTTTGAGACTTATCATGTATATGTCAGAAATTCAAACGAACACCAGACTGTTGACTGCTTTGGCCGAGAGATGGTAATCTGAGACGTGCACCTTTCATTTGTAGACTAGCGAGATGTCAGTCACTTTAGAGGATGTATATCGGATATTAAGGATATTGATCCATGGAGACATGGTGATATATGATCGAGAGGGGGATGGTGATGTGTTTCGACAAGTCTTTAGAGACTCAGAGCTAGAGATGAGACTAGGACACTTGAGCTAGGATGATATGCATTCTAGAGGACAAACTTGGCAATAGTGGTAGGATGGATTATCAGTGGATTCCTATGTCCAAACAAGGCAACACATGGGTAGGCTATAGGATGGGGGAGATCAATTCTATGGGCATTAGCCAGATTATATACGTAACATGGGTGGGTGGTCAAATAGTAGGGCATGTTACGTATATAATCTGTTTGGAGATCCTTCTCACAGAAAGGAAGAGATTCACATGGGGACCATGCGTACTAGTGCATTTGTACCATGAGCTTCACCAGTTTGTATACCTCGGTGGTTCCGAGATGGGGTGTGGGGTGACACTACTACAGGTATGGACCTACGAGCATATAGTAGTGACGAGGTTGATCCACTTTAGGTCTAGAGGATACAGACAAGCATATGTACATCTATATAGCATGATTACTTCACAACCATTGATTGGGAAGTTGGAATACTGGCGATGATTTATTGATGATATCGACAGTGCGGCATGGCAACCTTACTTAGATTGCAAGGCTTAGGAGGAGGATGACAAGGAGTTAGCATTTTGTTTTTATAACAGGTATCTCATTGGATGAACTACCTACATTTTGGATCAGCACTTGATAGACAAGGTTACTAGATAGTTTGGCAAGGTGCAGCACATGCCATGGGGGTCAGGAGGGTTCGCCCGCACTGTCAAAGAGAAGATTCACTGGGGGCCAATTTTATCATATGATACGGCTATGAATCAGTTTCAGGAGATTGTTCCCATGCCTTGGTACTTTTTTCTAGATGTGATTGATGTGGGTATGACAAATGAGTATGCCACATATTTTGCAGCACATCTGTTTCCACAGCTTATAGATCTGGGAGAGCCTATACCACCACTGGATGATGATGAGGAGAGGAGGAGGAGGATGGCAGAGGACGATAGAAGAGGCATAGGAGGATTGTCCAAGGAAAGGGAGGGCACAGAGATGGAGGGAGAGGAGAGGGATCCCAAGGATGTGGGGAGGGAGGCAGACCGTTGAGGCCACCTAGAGGGAGAGGGAGACAACCTTTACAGGTACCTGCCTAGATACAGGCACAAGTGTAGATATAGGAATAGGGACAGGGACAAGGGGACAAATCACAAGTACATGATTCTCTAGGAAACGACAGAGACAAGGAGGGAGGAGACGCAGAGGAGGATGAGCTTCTCATGCTCCAAGAGCTCACATAGGGTCAGGCTAATAAGATCGATGATTGAGAGAGAGAGAGAGGTGAATCAATTGAGGTGGTAGTTGAGAGAGATGCAGGATGAGTGGGATCAGGCCATCTAGAGATATACAGTGGTTGAGGAGGCACTGAGGGCAGCAAGAACCACTAAGGGTAGCAGGAGCCACAGTGTCAGGGGACTCAAGGGCAGGATTTGCATATTGCATCAAAGCAGGAGAGGAGATAGAGTATTGGAGGAACTTGTACCATGTAGCAGTTCCTCCACATCTCAGAGTAGGAAGCTTCAGGAGAGCCTCCCTCTCCATCATGACAAGGTGGGAGAGACAAGGAGCATCTAGTGGGGGCGTTATGGGTGCACCCACACCATCAGTAGCAGGAAGGTTAATGGGAGGAGGGAGACAAGATGATCCTGGGGCTAGGACTTCGAGGGCTCAGACTCCTTCAAGGCATGTTGGCTCCGAGGGAGGGTCCTCATCATAGCTCTTTGGGATTTTGTTTCAGTTTTGTTGTAAGATGATGTAGATACCTTCGGGTGATTTTGTATCTATATATGATATTTTGACATCATTGTATCATGACACATTATTTTATATATATATATATATATATGAGATGGCGTATCCTTGTGGCAGTTAAATGCATGTATTCCTATGTGATGCTTACTATATGATGATGTAGTATATGAATAATTTTTGTATGATTCATGGGATGTATCTATGATGCCTGATGCTTATACGTTTATGTGATGATCTATTTTATAAATTTATTTACGCGTTTATGATGCTTATATATGCAATGATACAATTGATATGATAATGTAGTCTGTGTACGATGCTTGTGGTATGGATATATGTTTATGATGATCTATGATTGCTTATGTGATGTGATAAAATATAGACACGATGTGATGCAATTATTATTGTTTTTATACTTACGTTATATGGTATGCAAATGCTTATAAGGTGTGAATAAGTGGTGTGTGCAAGATGTGATATTATTATGATTTCTATATGCATATGATGAAATATAATAACATGTGATGATGTAGATGAACAGTACATGAGATGCAGACATTTTTGGCATGTCATTATTACTCAGTCATGTGATAGCGAGCTACATGGACTCAGGAAGGGAGAAATGGAGGAAAAAAAAGGAAGGGGGATAGAAGGTAGAAGATATGGAGGTGAAAGAGCTTCTTGTGCTATTATCATCATTGAGCTTTACTATGGCAAGTATGTTATGACAATCCAGGTATAAGGTCGACCTAGAAACTCATTGTACCCATTTGCATGTAGATCAGACAATTACAAACAAGGAATACCCTAGTTCACACTAGACTCAGAATGTCCTCATATCCTTGGACGAGCCATAGTATTACTAAGAGACAATCCATATTCAACAAAAAAAAAGGTGAACATATCCCATCCTCGCCTTTCTAATCAAAGATGTCTTGGAGATAGAATCTCTAGTCAAAGACATCCCCAAAAAAGCTAAAAGACATGCCACCATAAAAGATAAAATCAAAAGAAAACCAAGACTTGACACCAACATCCAATGAAATCCTCAAGTTATTTATGTTTCTTCCCACATATGTTAACATGTTTGATCTAGTCATAATGTTGTTTTCCTGATAAGATAATGCTGAAAAACCATGTCATTGGCAAAGTCTGCTGAAAGATTTCATTTGTTGAAAGCCCATTGTTGATTGTGTCTCATTCAAAACTAACTAAATCCATGAAATTGATACTCTATTGTAGAAAATAAAAAAAAATTATTGTGGATTATGCACGAAAGGGAGGAATGAAAAGACGATGTTCCCCGAAACATGCGATGCTCAAGGTTCCACTTTCATCACTAGAATTAGGATTTTGCCCCAGTTATAGATTGGACCTAATTTATTATGAAAGGAAAAGGTGGAAAGGGGTTTATTATGAATGGAAAACCAATCTTAGGTAGATTAATAACAATCCATGATGGGAATAGGTAAATCTATTAAGGGATGGTAGGTTGTGAGTGTGTGCAAAGTGTGGTGCAGGAGCACCCCAACAATGAAGTCCCTTTTTCATTTTTCATGTTTGTTGTAATAAAGATCCATTTTTGTAAGACCATTTGTCAAGTTGGTACACCTATAAACCACTTGGTCAAACTTGGTCAACGGATCTATGGTAGACTAGGAAGAGTCATTTTTGTGTGCCTTGTGTGCTTAGGGTTCATTTGGAAACCTTTGGAGTGCAAAAAAAAGCATAAATGGTCGATAGACCAAATGTTGCAAATAGGTATAAAAGTTGCACTATCGGTGTAACTTATCCCAATAGAGTCGCCTTCTTGAAGAATTGTCATCAGGTATCGGTGTAGTTGTTTTGAGCACCACCTGATAACCCGATGGAGCGATGACATTTTGAAGGAGTTTTCATCAGGTATCGGTGTAGCAGTTGTGATTACCACTCGATAACCCTATAGAGTAGCATAAGGAAGGAGTCGACATCGGGGATCGGAAGTCAAGGATTCCGACTTACCTCGACGACCTGATAAGTCAACTCACTTGGAGTTTTGGCATCGGCTATCGAAGAAATTGTCTGGAAGTCATCCTGATGACCTGATGGAAAAGTGGACTTATGTTCACGTGTTATCGAGCATCGACAAAGCACACTTGAAGTTATCCTGAAGAGTCGATGGAAAAGCGCACCACCTTGAGGACATTTCATCGGACATCGGGTGGAGAGTTTTTGAGCTACTCCGAAGACTTGATAGGAGCGCACCACTGGCAGAGTTGTGATTGGACATCGGGCGCACTATTTTTGAGTTAACCCGATGACCCGAAAGAACTGCATGATTATAAATCATTTCATTGAGCATCGGAGGTCATTTTTTTGACCTATGCCGATGACCCGATGGAAGTTGCCAACTGCCAGAAAATGTAACCGAAAAGGAATTCGGTCTCCCAACTCCTCCCAACAGCTAGAGCGGTTTGAATTTCAGTTGAGGATGTTGGTGGAGACCTATTTGAACAAATGTGAATCATTTCCAAGAGAGAGCGGACTGATTCAAACAAATGTAATTTAATATTTTGGTGCGGACAGAAATACAGTTGCAAGTTTCACACAACATCTTTTGGTGTTGAAAATCAATAATTTACATTGGTAGGACTTGGCACGGGCATGAAGGCTTAAATTGTGTAGTTCCAATTGTTTTCAAATTAGCTTAGGATCTGGGTGGACACATCTGAGTCAGAAATTCTTCTCTTCTAGTCAGACAACCAGGGTAAAGTGAAATGAGGGTTTCATCTAGCAATGGCTCTAACTTGAGATTCCTGCATTGGACCACAACGGTCATTAGGTGAGTTCAAGTTAGAGAAATGTACGTTAGGACTCTGGTAGTTGCATCCTGGGAAGTGTCAGCACTTAGGTTCCACACCATACCCTAGGCCAAGCATGCCCATGTGCTTGGTCTCAGAATTTAGGAAGTAGGAGTGCAGAAGGACTCCGAGAGTGGACTGAACCAATCCAAGGTTGGATTGTGTATGTAGGAGTATCCTTAGACCCGAAATTAAGGTTTATTTAGCCTTGTGAATTCATTTGCAGTTTGTTGCTTCAGAACCATACCTAGTTACCCCTATTAGGCCTGTTTGGCCGAGAGGAGTTCAGAGGTGTGCAAAAGGAGTTGGAGCCTGTCCTTTTTGGAATCTGAAAGTACTCAATAAAGGGTACTCAGATCTAAAGTTTGTTTTCTACATCCTTTGGAGAAGTTGAGGCTGGTTTGCAAAAAATAGTGTCTGGAGAGCTACAAGCTGAATTCAGTTTGGTATGACAGTATAGTAGCACTTGGGTGTTGTGAGTCTAGGAGCCATTAGGGATCAACTTCATTGATCAAAACAAGTCTGAAAAAAGATAGGGGAACCCTGTCCACTCCCTAAACCGAAGGGTTTGAGTATTTCCATGTTTTGCTAATTTGGCTTGTCAGCCATTAGCCTTAGCTTGCTAAGTATGGACATTGTTCATTGAGTCAGAGTGAACAAGAAGGATTGATCATCTATAGAAGGTTGGAGTTAGCGCTTAATTGTTCTTCCCTTGCCGACCTCTGCATCAAGTGGTATCAGAGCTTAGGCGAAGCCTAAGGGAAGAAGTAGTTGAACATGTCTGACCAAAACCAAGAAGGAGAGGAGGAGATCCTTAGGATCCCTTCGAAGGTGACCAATGCTGAACTTGCAAAGATAGTGCAAGGATTGAGCACTGAACTATGAAGTTTGAAAGGAAAGCTTGTGAGGATGGAAGAAGGTCTAGTGGAAGAAAGGGGAGAAGAAGAAGAGACCCCAGAGCAGGAAGAAGAAGAAGAGGAAATTCCTGCATACCAAAGACACCTTGTGAATGCCCTCAAGTCTGTGGCTAGAAGGACTTTAGATAGTAATTCAAACTTGCCCATGTTCAGTGGAAAGATGGACCCAGACTAAGTCATGGAATGGATGGATGCATTCAAAAGTTTCTTTGAATGTGATGAGATCCCTGAGAACCAGAGGGTCAAGATAGCAAAGACAAAATTGAAAGGCGCAACATTGACTTGGTGGAACTTCACTCAAGGAGAAAGGGTGAAGGCAGGAAAGAACATGATCACTTCATGGAAGGTGATGGCTGCCAAGATCAAAGAAGCTTATGTACCTGAAGATTATGAAGTACATATTCATAAAAAGAGACAAAAATTGAGATAGAAGGAGATGGATGTCAGTAGCTATACTGAGGAATTCCAAAGGCTATGTCTGAAATCCAAGATAGTGGAAGGTGAAACTGAGAAGGTAGCTAGATACTTGAACGGCCTGATAATAAACATTCAGGATGAACTAAACCTTTGCAACCTAGAGACGGTGAAAAAGTGCTATCAATTGGCACTGAAGGTTGAAGAAATACTCAAGAGGAGGCAAGACTAGAACAACAGGGGCAAAGGCAAAAAGGACTTCAATAACAGAGGTAAAGGAATGTCTAGTAGAGAGGGACAAAACTTCAGACCCCAAGGAGAGTCAAACCAAGAGAAATCGCAAGGAGAGAGTAGTTCTAAAGGTGGATACAGAGGCAGGAGGTCCAATAACAGAGGCAGATTTGGTGGGTGAAATGGAGGCCCTATGAGGTGCTTCAATTGCAACCAAATAGGCCACCATGCCAATAGATGTTCAGAGAAGACATGATCAAGCACACAAGGGGATAGGAGAACAAACCTGATCCAAGAGGATGCATAAAGTTCTCACTCACCCTTAAAGGATTTGGATCCAGAAGAAGGAGTATATGCCTAATGATGAAGAGGACATTGTTGAAGACACTAGCACCACAAGAACCACCACAAAGGAGACATTGTTCAGGACCCATTGCAAGAGCCATGGTAAGATTTGTAAACTTGTTGTTGATTTTGGTTCAACTAAAAATTTAGTGTCTAAAGAAATGGTAGACAAAATCAAAATTGTAAGGTTACCCCATCCCAACCCATCCCATGTATCTTGGCTTAACAAAGGCCAACAAACCCTCATAAATGAACAGGCTTGGGTCGATTTCTCTATAGGAGAATATAAGGATAGAGTACTATGTGATGTTGTAGACATGGATGTGTGTCATTTGTTGTTAGGTTGCCCTTGGCGGTATGACTTCAAGGCTCAACATGATGGAATGAAAAACATGTATACCATTAACAAGGATGGAAATGTATACACCATGAAACCACTGCCTGACCTGAGGAATGAAAATAAAAAAGAACCAATGGTATTATTGGTAGGAGAAATGGAGATGGTAGAAACCATAAAAGAAGCCAAAGGAGCCTATGCCTTAGTCTTGAAGCACAAGGAGTAGGAAACCCCTAAGGAGGTACCCAAATAAGTGCAAGAACTTCTCAACATTAACAAAGGTGTAGTTGTAGGAGACATGCCAAATGCCCTACCACCTTTAAGAGATGTATGTCATCATATTGACTTCATACCTGGTGCTTCACTACCTAACAAAGCAACTTATAAGCTTACCCCTGATCAGTCTACAAAAGTCTCAAGACAAGTGCAGGATCTATTGGTAAAGGGTTGATTCAAAAGAGTAAGAACCCATGTGTAGTCCCTAGTGTATTAGCCCCTAAAAAGGATGGCAAATGGAGACTATGTACCGATTCTAGGGTAGTGAACAAAATCACAATTAGATACAGATTGCCAATTCCAAGGATTGAAGATCTAATGGATCAATTAGGAGATGCATGTTGCTTTTCAAAGATAAACCTTAAATTAGGCTATCACCAGATCCAGATAAGGCCAGGAGATGAGTGGAAAACTGCATTTAAAACCATAGAAGGATTATATGAATGGCTTGTCATGTCATTTGGCCTTAGTAATGCACCTAGCACATTCATGAGATTGATGATGAAGTTCTTCAAAATTTCAATGGCAAGTTTGTGGTTGTATATCTTGATGATATACTTGTTTTCAGTAAGACCAGGGCAGAGCAGTTGGAACATCTTAGTCAAGTCTTAAAAATACTTCATGAACATAAATTATTGATAAATCTAGAAAAATGTGTTTTCATGCAGGAAGAACTAATATATTTGGGATTTGTGATATCCAAAGGTACTTTGAAAATGGATCCAGAGAAGGTAGATGCCATCTTGACTTGGCCAACACCAAGGACATCGAGAGAGGTGAAAAGCTTTCATGGGTTGGCAACATTCTATAGGAAATTCATTAAGAATTTCAGTCACATCTATGCACCACTCCTTGACACCATCAAGGGAGGAAGAAAGGTAAAGTTTGAATGGACAACCAAAGCAGAGGAAGCATTTGAATACCTGAAAGGTAGAGTGGCACAATTTCCTATTCTTACCCTTCCCGATTTCAATAAACTGTTCACAGTAGAAACAGATGCAAGTAATTTGGCCATTGGAGCATTCCTTAGCCAAGAAGGTAGGCCAGTTGCATTATTTTCTAAAAAATTGAACAAAGCTAAACAAAAGTATAGTACATATGACTTGGAACTATATGCAATGGTGCAGGCACTTAGAAAGTGGAGGCATTATCTTTTTCCCAAAGAATTTATTGTTTTCACTAACAACCATGCATTAAGCTTCTTGAATGGACAAGAGAAACTAAGTTGCTGGCATATGAAGTGGGTTGAGTAGTTGCAGGCCTATACATTCACTATAAAACACAAGAAGGGAACACAAAACAAAGTGGCAGATGCACTCAGTAGGAGAGTTCATTTAGTGCAGGAGGTTCAAATCCAAAGTATTGGGATTGATGCCCTCAAAGACCTATACAAAGGTGATGCAGATTTGGGTGAGATATATGAGGTTTGCACTACTCTTTCTAATGCATATCACACTTTGTATTCTGATTATATGATTTTGGATGGATTATTGTTCAAAGGGGGACATTTGTGTATTCCAAAGTGTTCAATGAGAGGAAATCTCATTAAGGAGAAACATTGTGGTCCTATGGGAGGTCATTTTGGTATTGATAAAACACTAGAGTTGGTTAGGAGGCACTACTTTTGGCCTAAAATGCAGACAGACATTAGGAAATTTGTAGAGTCTTGCACAATCTATCAAAGAGCTAAGGGATTTATCAAAAATCAAGGCCTTTACCAACCATTGCCAATACCTACCAAACCGTCGAATAGCGTGAGTATGGACTTTGTTATGGGTTTGCCTAGGACAAGACAAGGGTTTGCAACATTTTTGTCATTGTAGACAGATTCAATAAAATGGAACATTTTGTATCCTACAAGTCCACAAATGATGCATCTCACATTGCAAATTTATTCTTTAAGGAAGTAGTCAGAATCCATGGATTGCCTTCCTTAATCATCTCAGACAAAGATGTAAAGTTTCAAGGTCATTTTTGGCGAACTCTTTGGAAGAAGTTAGGCACAAATTTGTCTTTTAGTTCTGCCTACCATCCTTAGACATATGGGAAGACTAAAGTCATAAATAGGTCTCTTGGAAACCTACTCAGATTTCTAACCAAGCAGTATGCACAAGCTTGGGAATCAATTCTTCCATAGGAAGAATTTGCATTTAATGATACTATTAACAGGAGCACTGGAAAAACTCCTTTTCAGATCAACTATGGTATTCATCCTAGAGGGGTGATGGAGTTAAGAGAGATACCAAATGATTTCAAAGCAAGTGCCCAAGGTGAAGATTTGGTAGAGTTTATCAAACAAGTTCATGAACAAGTGAAGGAGACTTTGAAATCTACTGCAGAGAAGTATAAGGTACATGCAGATCACAGAAAAAGATATGTCAGTTTCAAAATAGGAGATCAAGTGTGGGATTATTTGAACAAAGGCAGGTTTCCTAAAGGCAAGTACACCAAGTTGCAGATGAGGAAGATTGGTCCTTGCCAAATCATCCATAAGTTTGGAGATAATGCATATGAAATCTCTCTACCACCTAATCTTGCTATTTCTCCTATTTTTAATGTTTGTGATCTCAATCAAATCAGGAGTATTGCAGGTGATAACAATTCTTTGTAGGAAGCTGAAGATGAACAGGTTGAATGGCTGAAGGACCTTCCACCTAGCCAACCACTCCAGTTGGAGAAACTGTTGGACACTAAAGTTGTAAAGTAGACCTGGGAGAACATCTACAAGGAATATCTGGTCAAGTGGATAGGTTTACCAGACTTAGATGCCAATTGGATAGATGAGCAGACAATCATCAAGCATGGCACCACATTGCAAGAGCTACTCTCAAGTAGGAACTTGAGTTCAAAACAACAAGGGGAGTATGGTGTAGGAGCACCCCAACAATGAAGCCCCTTTTCCATTTTTCATGTTTGTTGTAATAAAGATCCATTTTTGTAAGACCATTTGTCAAGTTGGTACACCTATAAACCACTTAGTCAAACTTGGTCAACAGATCTATGGTAGACTAGGAAGAGTCATTTTTGTGTGTCTTGTGTGCTTAGGGTTCATTTGGAAACCTTTAGAGTGCAATAAAAATGCATAAATGGTCAATAGATGAAATGTTGCAAAAAGGTGTAAAAGTTGTACTATCAGCGTAACTTATCCCGATAGAGTCGCCTTCTTGAAGAATTGTCATTGGATATCGGTGTAGCTATTTTGAGCACCACCCGATAACCCGACAGAGCAATGACATTCCAAAGGAGTTTTCATCGAGAATCAGTGTAGCAGTTGTGAGCACCACTCGATAACCTGATAGCGTAGCATACAGAAGGAGTCAGCACCGGGGATTGGAAATCGAGGATCTTGACTTACCCCGATGACCTGATAAGTCAACACACTTGGACTTTTGGCATCAACTATCGGAGAAACTGTCTAGAAGTCATCCCGATGACCCAATGGAAAAGCGGAATTGTGTTCACATTTTATCGGGCATCAACAAAGCACACTTGAATTTATCCTGAAGAGCCGATGGAAAAGTGCACCACCTTGAGGATATTTCATCGGACATCAGGTGGAGAGTTTTTAAGCTACTCTGAAGACCCGATAGGAGCGCACCACTGGTAGAGTTGTGATCGGACATCGAGAGCACTGTTTTTGAGTTAACTCAATGACCCGATAGAACCGCATGATTGTAAAACATTTCATCGGGCATCGAAGGTCATGTTTTCGACCTATGTCGATGACCCGATGGAAGTTGCCAACTGCTAGAAAATGTAACCGAAAAGGAATTTGGTCTCCCAACTCCTCCCAATAGCTAGACCGGTTTGAATTTCAGTTGAGGATGTTGGTGGAGACCTATTTGAACAAGTGTGAATCATTTCCAAGAGAGAGCATACTGATTCAAACAAATGTAATTTGATCTTTTGGTGCAGACAAAAATATAGTTGCAGGATTCACAGAACATCTTTTGGTGTTGAAAATCAATAATTTGCATTGGTAGGACTTGGCACAAGCATGAAGGCTTAAATTGTGTAATTCCAATTATTTTCAAATTGGCTTAGGATCTAGGTGGACACATATGACTCATAAATTCTTTTGTTCTAGTTTGACAATCGGGGTAAAGTGAAATCGGGGTTTCATCTAGCAATGGCTCTAACTTGAGATTCCTGCATTGGACCATAACGATCATTAGGGGAGTTCAAGTTAGAGCAATGTACATTAGGACTCTAGTAGTTGTAGCCTGGGAAGTGTCAGCACTTAGGTTCCACACCATACCCTAGTCCAAGCATGCCCATGTGCTTGGTCTCAAAATTTAGGAAGTAGGAGTGCAGAAGGACTCTGGGAGTGGACTGAACCAATCCAAGGTTAGATTGTGTATGTAGGAGCATCCTTAGACCTGAACTTAAGGTTTATTTATCCTTGTGAAGTCATTTGCAGTTTGCTGCTTCAGAACCAGACCTAGTTACCCTTATTAGGCCTGTCTGACTGAGAGGAGTTCAGAGGTGTGAAAAAGGAGTTGGAGCCTATCCTTTTTGGAATCTGAAAGTACTCAATAAAGGGTACTCAGATCTGAAGGTTGTTTTCTTCATCCTTTGGAGAATTTGAGGCTGGTTTGTAGAAAACAGTGTCTGGAGGGCTACAAGTTGAATTCAGTTTGGTCTGACAGTATAGTAGCACTTGGGTGTTGTGGATCTAGGAGCCATTGGGGATAAACTTGGTTGATCAAAACAAGTCTGAAATAAGATAGGGGAACCCTATCCACTCCCTAAACTGAAGGGTTCGAGTATTTCCACATTTTGCTAATTTGGCTTGTCAACCATTAGCCTTAGCATGCTAAGTAAGGAGACATTGTTCACTAAGTCAGAGTGAACAAGACGGTTGATCATCTGTAGAAGGTTGGAGTTAGGGCTTAATTGTGCTTCCCCTACTAACCTCTGCATCAATGTGAAATGATGAGATTGAATCCTGAAGGAGGGAGGAGCAAAGTCTCTACACATGACATCAGTAACTCAGTTTTCACGATGGTACTTGCCCAAGGCACCACTAAAGTGGTTTTCACTGTTGGACGAATTTATTTCTCTTTACTTTTTTCAAATTTTTCCTTTTTTTTTTGTGTCACAAGGCACCTGTTTGCCAGGTTTTCACCATAGTGACAATTTTTTTTTTTTTTTTATTTTATATTTTTAATATTGGTATACTCTGAAAAACTATGTGTAAAACCTATGAAGGTGCATGCTATTAATAGGATCCTCCAAAGGTTCTCGATCTGGTGTTGAGAGTTGATATGCACTTGATCCATATACTATTGTGGTGACGTAAGGGCCAAGCCAATTTGGTTCAAACTTTCCCTTATTCTCTTTGTCTTGTTGATTCTTGGGATTCTCTTAGCACTAAGTCACCTACCTCAAATGTATGAGGCTTTATCTTGTGATGGTAACTATATCATTCCTTGATTGAATGATCTGTAGCTCCATTGATTGTCTTCCTTGATGAAGGAAGTAAGGTAGAATTACTAATGTGTGAACTACGTAGGCCCATATGCATGTTACCTAGAGAAGTTTGGGCATCCCTGAAAACAAAGTCCCTCAAGGAAGTTCCATTAAAGGTCCATTGATGTGATACATCACCAAAAGCAGATGGATGTGTGGAACAAGTGGATGAGGGATGAAGGCTTATGATTGTGAAAAGAAGTGAAAGTAGCATGGCATGATGGAGACTTAGGATCAACAAGTATACCTTTTGACTTGATATTTTAGAACTTTTGCCCCCGGTTATTTTGGTATTAAGGGAGATCTACTCTTGTTATTTTTCTTTTATTGGATTTTATCCTTGACTTTGATTTTACAGAGTCCAATAGATTTTGTTTTTTGATTTGGACTAAAGAAATTTTATTTATTTTTGACTTTTAGATTTTTCTTTTCAAAGCTTGATTTTTGATTCCCAATGAGTAAAGGGTTTTCTGATTCGTGTTGATCCAAGTCTAGGAGTGAAGTGGAAATGGAATGAGTGGATGAAATGTTAAGGATATATGAGTTCTCAAGAGGGTTGGTGATATATTCAACAGATTCTTTTTTGGAGCCACTCTTAGGACTATTGATATCGAGAGTTGCTTGCATCACTAGAGGAGATTTGCATTCAAACTTTGTAGCCACAACACTAGGTGGTTCATACCCAATTCCTTGACATTGCAAATCATTTATAGGTTGTTCTTGTCGACTAAATATCTTAGGAGATAGCGGGATTTGATCAACATGGAAGATATACTCACCATATCCCATGTATTTAACCTTGAATTTTTCTTTGAGCTCTACTTGTTTTGATGTAGAAGATTTCAAGGATTTTGGATCAACAAATGTTGAAGATAGAATAGCCTCTTGGTTGATTGCGAGTATTATTTTTGGTCTTGTTTGCAAGTTGTTGCAATATATGAATGGGTTTGGATCACCTTTGACTGTCACTTCAAATCCATTGTGAGGAAATTGGATACATTGGTGATATGTTGATGGTACTTCTCTCATTTCATGTATCCATGGACATCCCAAAAGTATATTATATGTAAGATCTAGACCAAGGACTTGATAAACCACATCCTTTGTGACTGGCCCAACTCTCGGAGGTAGGGTGATTGTTCCTTTGGATGAGCGTTCTTCGTCATCATATGCTTTAATGATGATCTTATTTTTTGAATTCACAATTTGTTCAGAATATCCAAATTGTTTAATAGTCTTCAATGTACAAATGTTTAGACCCACTCCTCCATCTATCAAGACTCGTTTGATGTGACTTTTATGGATAAAGGCTTCAATGTGGAGAGGTGCATTGTGTGGTTGGCATGCGGTGTAAGGAAATGTGGAGTGGAAAGATACCCCATCATGACTTGAAACCGATCCACATTCAAATTAGTGGGTATGGAGGTTTCTCTTAATGCTTTGTCAAGGGTAGCCTTATGTGAAGGGGATATGCACAAAATCTCAAGAATGGAAATCAGTGCAGGTGTCTTCCTTAACTGATCTACAAGGTAATACTCATTTTTGGTGGATGATGATGTTGTGGTCTTGGATGGAACACCTTACAAGGTGACTTTGTTAGGATTCCCAAAGATACTGAGAGGGGGGGGGGTGAATCAGTATCTTGTCGGTTAACATATTTTCTTATCTTATTAAACAAATTGCATTCCAAAATAGTGTACCGATAAGCCAGAAATAATGCAGTAAATAAGATCAATAACCACAACATAGAAAGCACACCATAACACAATATTTTTAATGAGGAAACCCGGTGTGGGAAAAACCTTAGTGAGATTTGTGACCCACAATATTCACTCACTAGCCAATAAATGAATATTACTTAAAATAGGGGCATGCACATGCAGGAAGGCCAACTGCCTAAAGCTCACTGCTTAATTACAAAAAAGAGAAGTCACACTAACTTACAAGAATGGATTATGCAAATCCAATATCATGTACTACTTCAGTTCAACATCTTCTATGCCAGGTTCAATACCGGTTTAAGCTCATACAACTTCCATAACCCTTATTCCAAAATCTGCCTTAATACTCACATGTTCGCATCTGCATATTACATTCCATACATAAATGATCTTATAATATCTCATACTTATATGAGTCCTATTACAATTCACCTTTTCGGCTTACAAAAAGATTTTACAATTAAATACAAAATATAAAAACCAAAATCCTGTCGGCTAGGGTGTCGGTGTCCATCTTTGTCGCTGTTGATAAACTGTCTGTCAGTGTCGATGTCTGTGCTTGTGTCAGTGCATGTGCCATAGGATTGTAAGGTTGACATAAATGACAATAACTTCAATCACCTATACTTTCTCATTGGAGTGTGCATTTTCCAACAATATCCCCCTTTGGCATTGATGGCAACACTCATGAGAAAAAGTCAAAGTTGTATCCAAAAATGTGTTGTCCAAAAGAAAATATTCCAAAACTATCTTACCAAAATAGAGAGTTCCAAAACTGTCTTACCAAAACTGAGTGCTCCCCCTAAGCAGATGATCTCTTCTGCTAATCATTTTTCTCATTCTACTACTCCCCCTATGGCATCAAAGACAAAGGTTGTCAATTAATGTCAATTGAGTGTAGTTCTTTTCAGGATCCCTGTAACCTGTTGGTTACAATCTGATATAGATCTGCTAATGCAAAATTTAAGTTGTTACTGAACCTCTCACTTTCCTTTAGTGTTGCTTCTGTCCTTTGGATGGTACCGGTGAGTATGTGCATTTTATCTTCCGATGTCTTAAGTCCTGGAACAAGAGCCTCATAAATCTCTTTTCTCAAAGAGATGAGGATGTCTAGTTTCGAACCAAGTCTACATTTGAGTTCCTTAGCCTTGTATTTTAATCTTTCCTTCTCCCTTTCCAATTTTTCAAGTTTCTCCTCAAAAACTGCTATCTCTTTCTCTATAACTCTTATGGGTTCTGATGAACCAATGAGATTGTCAGCTATATCATTTATTTCCTTTTGTTCTATGCTGATTTCCTTGTCAATATATACTATCAGAAGATCAGTCTTGCAGGTGTCTCTATAGAACTCCTTAAATTCTATTAAAGTTTTGTTTAGTGCCGATAGAAGGGTGTCAATGTGTTTCATGCACTTCTTTATTGTCTCTTCAAAGAATTTTTATTTTTCCTTGTTCATTTTCTCACTGAATGTCTCCTCATTAATTTGATCAATTGTTTAAATATTGTTGGTGATGTACTTAGACATGTGTCTAGTTGACTCAAAGAATCCTTATTTTCTACATTGCACTTGGGTGCAATCAATTTCAAAATTGGAATGGTGTCATCAATTTCCTTATAAGCCTATGCATTACACTCTATGATTTTCTTGATGGAGTCTAATAATACCTCTGTTACATTTGTTGGTCTGAATTTGGTTAAGGAGGAACCATATGACTATCCAACTGCCTTAATGATCTGCAATCCGCTGGTGTGAGTAACCTCTTTGCTTATGTTGACCTTTGGTAGGTCAGTTTGAGTCTGCATTTCTACTAGCAAAGGTTTGGGTTTCTTAGCTATTACTAGTGGCACTGTCTCAGTTTGAAATTTTTCCTCATCAGTTTTCTCAGAATGTACCTCTATTGGGTTTTTTGTGCTATCCATTGCCGGTTTCTCTAATTCTGTCTTGATGTTTTCTACCAGTTTTTTTGTATGTACCTCTAAACTGTCTACTGTCGGTATCTCAATAGATTTGTTAGTAGTTGGTTGCTTAGTAGGTTTTTCAGTGTGTACATCAGTGTTATTTGTCCTTCTAGTATCTAGGGGATCAGTTGATTTTTCAGTATGTGTTTCATTCCCAATCTCAACATTTGTCTCAAGTGCAATGTTTTTTGTCGGTGGCTCAGTTGCTACATCTCTCTTCTCAGTTGTTTCCTTATCAACCACAATGTTAACTTCTTGAGTGTCAATATTCATGGTATACAACACCTCTGAATCAGGATTGGTATCTTCATGTGTTGTCTCCATACTCTCAACATTATCTGATACCGGTGGTGTATCAACAGTTTATGCCAGTGGAGTATCAGAAGAAGGTGGGGGCAAGTTATCTATTATCTTTATGCTTGGAGGACCACCTACCTTGCCTTTACCTTTATCCTTTTCTTTTTGATAGACATTGAAAGTCTTTGGTCATTTAAGTTCTTTTTGCTTTTCCTTTTCTACAAAGAATATATCCCATTTGTCTATTGTCTCTTCAGTGATCTCATTTACTCTGCCAACCATTAATGCTACATGCCGGTGACCGATGGAAAATACAGTCCTATTTGCTTCACTTATTAGTTCATCAATTTCTTCTGGTGATTTTACTGGGTGAACTGCAAGTAGTTTTTCTAACTTTATCTTCTTATCCAGTTCCACAATTGCTAACCTTTTAGCATCTAACCTTTTGTACAAGTCACTGGGTAGATCATCTACAACTTCTATCAAAAATTTCTTATAAATGTCTAAGTGTAGGATAACACTATTTTCTATGCTTTCCTTTTCCTCATTTGAAAATGTATTATACAACTTGTTGATATTTGATAAGTTACCATCTTCAGTTATTTCATTCAAGAGATTATCAAGTGGGGGGATAACTTGTTTTTCCTTTTTCTTCCTTGGGGTCATTTTATTTGCCAGAGGCCTTACTGCTCATTGTTTCTGTCTTGTTCTCTTAGGAGCAGGTGAGGGTATCGGTGAGGGTTTTCTTTTCCTTACTACTCTTTTGAATTCGGTCAGTATTTCACTATCAGAGGAGGTAGCAACAAGTGAAAGATGTGTTTCTGGTTGTAATCCTTCCAAGTCGCTCTCCTTAATACCAGTCATATTCAATATATCTTCCTTGATTTCTTTTGCCTGTCTTGTTGCTTTTCTATTTGTTTGTTTTGTTTTCTTTATTCATTTCTATGATTGAACTTTGCATTCAATGGTTTCAACACTACCAAATATTTCTTCTGTTGGTTCTCTAGGGGCTTCTAGAAGTGATTTTGCATAAGTTTCTATTATGTTCTCATCAGCCTCATAACCCATTTCTGTAACCGACACTGTCCTCGGAACCACTGCCTTCGTCCAGATTTCATCCTTCTTTATTACAAAGCATATCTCCTTTTTGATATTTATCAACTATGGATTGAGATAGTCTTCCCTTAATTTTCATTCTAGCCTTCAGTGCCTGAAAATGTTCAATTATGTTCTTCTCTATGTCATCTCCCTGTTGGCATATGCACACTCTAATGAGACATTGAAGGTGATTGAAGGTTTTGTCATTGATGGCAACCTTACAATCCTATGACACTGACAAGGCATTACACCGGCACTAGCAAGAATAGACTCTACATCAGCACTCAGACTACCGACACCGATAGTGAAAGGAAGCATACTAGCACAGAGGCCGACAAGATTTTTGTTATAATATATTTTGTTTATTATTGTAAAATCTTTATAAGCCGACTTGACAACATTTTCAAAATGACTCATATATATAAGAGATCATTGTAGGACTTTAGTATGAGAGATGGTAGAATCTAATTAGGCGAAATAAGGTAGACCTATTATGCGAATTATAGGTTAAGGGTTTATGTAAGAAGCAGAGCAGAAACCGGTACTGGATCTAGCATTATAGATGCCATTCTGAAGCAGTACAAGACACTAGATTTGTATAATCCATTTTGTAAGTCAGTGAGACTTCTATTTTGAGCAGTGAGCTTTAGGCACTTGGCCTTCCTGCATGTGCAGGCCCCTCTTGTAGCAGTAATATTCTCTTATTGGCCAGTAAGTGAATATTGTGGGTCACAAATCCCACTGAGGTCTTTCCCACACCGGGTTTCCTCATTAAATCCTTGTGTTATGGTGTGTTTTTCATGTGGTTGTTTTTATCTCTGTTTATTGCATTACTTCTTGCTTACCGGTACACAGTTTTAATTTGCTCTACATGTTTTAAGTTAAGAAATTCTAATCACTAGTTAGATACTGATTCACCCCCCCTCTCAGTATCTGTGGGAATCCTAACACTTCCATGTTGTTCGGAATATCCAAAAGTTGTTTTCCTACTGGAATGTCAAAACCAAAATCCTTTCTACCAATACCGGGAACTTCCTTGGTGATATACAACAATAGACATACAAGTAAGTTGCCAAATCTGAATGTTCCTTTCTTGTCACCCTTAAGTTTCTTCAGATTGTCTATTATCTCATCTTTTAACCATTTGCATATGTCAATCTTTGCATTACTATTTACTAAATCATAAGCACTCTTGATACATAAACTAGAAACAAAGTTTAATTTGTTGGCATGTGTAGCTTTGTATCCAAGAATCATGCTAATGAATCTTACATTGATATCCTTTACATCATTTACTCTCAAGGATCTCTTGTCATAGGTTGCATTGGTTAGGGTCATTACAGTGTCATTTGGAACCTTTTTAGTCTTGTCGGGCCTGCTACCAGTGGAAGGTAAGCCTCTCACTGCCCTAACTACTTCTTTGGTTATCTTATGAATGGAATCTAGCCAAAAGAACTCCCCGTGAACTCTTCTCAATATAATCCTTATAACCTCTTTGGGAAAATCAGGAATGCTAAGTATCTCCACAAAACCTAGGGTTTCAATTATCTTGTGTTCTGGTTTTATATTACCATTTTCATCACATATTATTGTTCTATACATGTTCATAATCTCATCAACACCTAGTTCTTCAATATGACAATGTATGTAAATTCTAGGATCCTCGGCATATGCAACTCCTTTAGGTATTTTAGAAAATGCTCCTAGGTTATCATCCTTCTTCACCACTTCAGGAATGATTTTAAATATGGGCCTAGGGCATTTAATCACTTCAATTACTATAGGGTTTGCAATGAATTTAGGTGCAGAGGAGGAAGCCATTGTATAAATACCTTAATCTGCATTTAGGTTTGAATGCTTGAAAGATTTGCTTCACTTCTCGTTGTGGATGCCTTCGCTCGGGTTTTTTGCACTCTAAGGAAATTTGAATGCTCGGTGAGTGAAAAAGAGTGAAAAACACTTGCTTTATAATGTCATTTCCTTCAACTACCACATTAAATGCCTGACGGTTAAGTGAAACTTAACACATCTGCCAGTAAAGAAGTATTTCAACTTCTCACCATCAACCGAGGGTAAACTAGCATGTTTTTCAATTTGTTGCCATACCCCCAAAAGGATTTATTTTTAGTTAGATGAAGAGTCTCTTGCTAGTGGAGTGATACGTTGTTCTATTGGTGAAGGAATAGCTTCATTAACATTCATATCTGACTTTCTAATCCATTGTTTTGAAAATTATTGCTTTACTTCTTCAACCTTCTCTTTACCTTTCAAACTGGGTCCTTTGTTATTTGCCGGTGATGCCTTACTTCTACAAAATTTTGCAATATGTCCAATCTTGTTACAAGCATAACAAGTCACATTATTTTGCTGAATAGCTTTTCCATATCCTATGTCGGTATGTGTTCTGCATTGATTAGATAAATGTCCAAATCTTCCACAAACATAACATCTTACATTCATTCTGCAGTTTTTTGAATTATGACCAATTTTGTTGCATTTAGAACATGGACCGGTGGGTGCATTAGTGTTCTGATAGTTTCTAGATCTACACTAATTTTCTCTATGGCCATACTTGTTACAGTTAAAGCATTTCCCATTAAATTTGTAGGCATTAGGTTGTCTTACCGATTTATGATTGTGATCATGATTGTTTGCAGTACCGGAGCTTTCACCAACTTCAAAGCCGAGACCATTAGTATCTCCATTAGGTTTCTATTTTTTCAGCATGTCATCAAGTTCTTTTGAGTTTTTCTTGAATTTCTCCTTGTGTTGATTTGCAGTAGACAACTCATTTTCTAAGAAATCTTTCTGTCTCATGAGTTCAGTTTTATCATGCTCCAAGTGAATTATATCTGTTTTCAACATATCATTTTCATGACTGAGTCTTAAATTTTCATTTCCAGCATCATTGATTCTCCTAGCCAAATCTTCATTCTTCTTTCGGTCTTCAATGTCTTTACAAAACCTCATAGTCATATCTTGCATCTCATTCCTCAAGGTCATGTTTTCTTGCTTCATCTTGCTTACAAGATCATTAAGAGCTTCTTTTTCATCATCATCACTCTGTATATTATCATGAAGTTCTCTTCTTTTGTTCCTAGCAATAGTGAGATTTTCTTGAAGTCCTTGAATGATTTCCTATGCAGCCTTCAGATCATCTTCAAGTTTCATATTTTTCAATTTTTCTGCATCATAATCTGCAAGAGTTGTTTCCTATTGCTTTCTCAGGTTTTCCATCTATACCAGTGTCAGAATCTTCCTCAAGTTGTTAGGCTTTTGAAAATAGAGGACCAGGATCTGATACGAATTGTTAGGATTCCCAAAGATACTGAGAGGGGGGGGTGAATTAGTATCTTGCTAGTTAACATATTTTCTTATCCTATTAAACAAATTACATTCCAAAACAGTGTACCGGTAAACCAGAAATAATGCAGTAAATAAGATCAATAACCACAACATAGAAAGCACACCATAACACAATATTTTAACAAGGAAACCCAGTGTGGGAAAAAACCTCAATGGGATTTGTGACCCACAATATTCACTCACTGGCCAATAAATGAATATTACTTACAATAGGGGCCTACACATGCAGGAAGGCCAATTGCCTAAAGCTCACTGCTTAATTATAAAAAAGAGAAGTCTCACTGACTTACAAGAATGGATTATGCAAATCCAATATCATGTACTGCTTCGGTTCAACATCTGCTATGCCAGGTTCAATATTGGTTTAAGCTCATACAACTTCCATAACCCTTATTCCTAAATCTGCCTTAATGTTCGCATGTTCGCATCTGCCTATTACATTCCATACATAAATGATCTTATAATATCTCATACTTATATGAGTCCTATTACAATTCGCCTTGTTGGCTTACAAAAAGATTTTACAATTAAATACAAAATATAATAACCAAAATCATGTCGGCCAAGGTGTCAGTGTCCATCTTTGTCTGCCGTTAAAATGTCTACCAGTGCCAGTGTCGATGTCTGTGCCTGTGCCAGTGCCTATGCCATAGGATTGTAAGGTTGCCATCAATGACAATACCTTCAATCACCTACAATTTCTCATTGGAGTGTGCATTTTCCAACAAACTTTACCTCGACGGGTCATGACATTACATTTAGAGGTTTCATCATTAGATAATTAAGAGGATGGTCCAATGCCTTTCAAAAAAAAATTACTCCTTTGGGTAGAACCTTCAACAACTTTGTCCTTTATAATAATGGTAGAAATATGAATGTCCATTGAAATGTGGTTAACGATAAAATCATAATTCTAGGACATCTTAGCATAATTAGCTTGATTATCTGACTTGGCTTTTCCTTTATCACGTTTAGGGAATGGTTCCTTAAACATCACATGGTCTTCATTGGAAGTGTGACCATCAACTTCTATGTCACATTTGTCAATAAGATCTTGTATGATATTCTTCAATCTATGACAATTACCAGTCGTATGCCCTTTGCTCTTGTGGTACTCACAATACTCATCATCATTCCACCATGCAGGTTTCACTTTTGGTTCATAAGGTGGATTGTTTGGTATTGTTATAATCTTGTTTGTAATCAATTTCTTAAATGTTGTCTCAATTGGCTCTCCCAATGGAGTGTATTTTCTTGGAGGCTTTAATGGCCTTTGAGCATTCACTTGATTATTTGAGCTGGATGAACTTGCACCGGAGAAAGTCATCTTTGGTTTCACCATATTTGTATCTACTATCCCATAATTGACTATGTTCTTGTTCTTGTTCCAAAAGCGGGGTTTATCTTTCCCATTTGATTCCTCTTTGTTATCCTTGAATAGCTTAATGGTGCCTTGTTCAATAAGGACTTTATCAACTACTAATCCCTTTTAAATAACTTCCTTAAAAGTGTACAAAAAAGTTTTTCTTAGTTCATATCCAATATCCTTGTTGACATTTTGAGTAAACATTTCCACCATTTTTTTTGTGGGATATCACAAGAGCATCGACTAGCAAGACCTCTCCATCGCTGTAAGAATGAAGCAAAGGACTCTCCATTTTTCAACTTGGTATTACACAAAGTAGTCACCGATCCATTTGTTTCAATATTGTATGAGAAATGGTGTATGAAAGCTTTTGCTAGATCACCCCATGACTTAATTCTAGGTGGAAGTTGGGAGAACCATTCCATAGCTTGTCCACCTAAACTTTCTAGGAACAATCTCATCAAGTATGTTTCTTCTCTTGATACCTCACTACAAGTGAAAAATTCTCTTATGTGTGCCTTAGGATCTCCCTTGCCTCTATACTTATCAAATTTTGGTGTAGCAAAATGTGGAGGAAATGGAGGAATTGGAATACTTTTGTCAAATGGATAAGGACATATGTCTTTCATTATGCATTCTTGCTTTGGTGCATTCATGTCTACCATTTGTTTTTTCAAATCCTTTATTTGTTGTTGCAAGCCATTCTTAGGTAGTGTCTTATCTCTTTGAGTTAGTCCCATACCTGAGCCACCAGGTGGAGGAGGAGGGATATAATGCATGTATGGATGATATTGGTCATAGATGTGTTCATATGGAGGAGGAACATAGTTGTAGCTAGCATATGGACCACTTGGTATGGTATTATAATGAGGAGCACTATCAATTGTACATGTCATGACCACATGAGAATAAGATGTATCATAATAATGATCTTGAGTATTGCCCCTAAATCTGACACAAGGTATCCTTGTGTCATGATTTTGAATGTTCCCTTGAGTGTAATTATATGCATTGGTATTATCTTGGGTATTATCATGAGTAGCATTGCTTGTCTATGGAAAATGATGAATGTGGGGTTTTTCATGAGAGTTCCTAGCAAAATTGGATTGAGCATGAGTGTTGGTAACTTTAGGTTTTTGAAATAAGACGAGGGTGACTCAGGCACAAAACATTCTCTTCTATTACCACCATTATGTCCTCTAGGATTTGTATTTGCTTGATTTACTTGATTAGGATCCTCCTCTAGAATTTGTGACACATCAAAATCATGAGGTAATTTTGTTCAACTTTGTGCCATGATGTGAAAGAAATATTGTCTCTCTTCTCATCATTTTTTCAACCAATCTATTGAACCTTGGATCTATGATGATATCTTCAATGTCTACAAATATAATAGATGCATTGTCATTATCATTGTTATTTGTATTGTCATTGTTGTTCTCATTGTCATTCTCTGGTATATTACCGCGACTCTCAAATGGGCTGTAAAATTGATCTCCATCAAGCTCATAAGTACTCATAATGAGAGATCTTAGAGATTCTTCGGCTTCTCTTCTAGACCTTTTTGAATGGGTTTCAACCATGAACTAAACCTTGGCTAAAATGAGAGATGGAAGAAAATATGAAGACTATGGAAGACCAAGAAGGAATGTGAGATGGAATGAATCTAGGGTTTTCTTGCAATGTCCAAAAATGTAAGTCCAAGATAAGTGTGATCTAAAGAAAGGTGTGGCTTCCAAAGAGATGATAGATCTCTTGATGAGGTAAGTTGACCTTGACTAAAGAGGACCAAATGGGACCCTAAGATGATAGATCTGATATGGGCACCACTTGGAAATCATAGGGGATTTACTTAATGAACCTGGGTTATATCATGTGTGCGTTCATGACATACTAAAGAATCCCCTTATTTTCAAAAAATATTGCCCTAAACTCCTTTTTTGTCACCCTCTTCCAATACACAGCCTAAATTAAAAACCCCCTTATTTTCACCAAATATTGTATTTTTTCATAGCTCAAATTAAAACCCCCCTATTTTCACCAGATAGGCAATATATTGAGCTCATTTTTTGGGATATTAAGCCTCCCAATATGAATGCATGTGATATAATATTGCCTAGCCTGTGAAGCCCCCATGTTAGCAATGTGTTGTAGTATGTTTGCAAGATATGATTAGGACAACAAAACAACCTTTTGACTCTAGTTTGAAAAGAGTGTATGAGGATTGAAAATGAGTGAAAATGATTGACAAAGTGTGACAAGGTGGTAATAAGGACTGGTTGACTAAAAATAAAGCCCTAAAGGAAGCTTCCTTGGAAGCTCTTTTGATCACAAAACTTAAACACTCTTTTCCTTGCTGACAATGACGGTTTTGTAAATTTAAATAATGCATATGTGTTGTTGTCCCGCGTAGATGCATTTTTCTGATAGTTAATAATTACTACTTTTACAAACGCGATTTCAAGAAACCTAGATTCAATTTTGGAACACAAACGCAGTTTTGAATAACACAAACATGTTTTTTGTTGTGTTGTTTTGGCAGTTTAAGATCTTCTGAGATAGACACATTTCTTCTCTTCATAGATGCGCTTTCCCGACAAAGACGCAATCTTAGATGACATAGACACATTTCTAGAAAATTTTCACTAGTCTGTCCAAATTTTATAGTTGTTGAATGTGACCAAATCCTATTATTTGAATGTCTTGTGGAAAGAAAACACAACAAACAATGAAGATACAATGTCTAAAGGTGTTCTTTTTCAAAATGTAATGTGTATTTTCAAAATATTTCCACTAGTATAGCACAAATTAAAGACACTTGAAAGACATGCACAACCTAAACTGGAAAGAGAAACCATTCAATGGGGGCCCCACAACATAGAAATACCTCAAACAAGTGGACAACTAGAGATTCTGATAGCACTGGCTCCCCCACCAAGACACTCACTTCTCGGGTATGCCATATTCTCTTACTTCAAAAGACCAAAGATCGAATGAGGGATTCTTGTCTCAACATGAAAGGGTACATGAGGGGTATCTACAGGGTATGATCCGCACACCTTGAACCATCAAATGTAGGGATTTTTGGCCTCTAAAACAAAAGGTGTCTAGTGGGGGAACTTTTGTGGTTCTTGGTGTCTACCCATGCGGCAACGAATCATTCAAGAACCCACTCCTGATTCTCAAAGAAGATTTTTAACACATCCAACACAAGTGTGGATACTAGGGAGAATTGTCAGTGTAGATACATATCACCATGTCATCGTGGCTTTTGCCTAATGTATTAATTTATATAGTGGGTAGAAGAAAGTACCGCTTGGGTCATGCTCTCTCACTTGAAATTATGGGCTACTCGGGAGACAGGCCCTCCTACCTAAAAGAATATGATAACAATTTCTCTTAGACCCAAGATCCAATGGAAGGAGAGGGGAGAGGATACTTTTGTTATCACCTCTAGGGTTATAAACATAAAGTGTGCAAAGCACACCAAACACTTCAAACAAGTTATTTAACCCCAAAATGAAACATATGTGAACCTAATTAGACTAGAAATGCAAATACGCATACCTAGATTACCCCTATAGCAAACGATTAGTAGTTTTGATAAATTACCCCCACCTACAAGCATACTCATTACGTTAATTGTCATAACCCCACATTTTTTGTAATTATTGCATAATTATACCTACCATTATTTAAAAGAAGAAATGACTCCTTGTTTATATTGATATAATGATTATGTTTTTATTATTAATTAAATTAATAATTATACTGATATTGATATAATGATTATGTTTTTATTATTAAATCCTTAAATTAACTTTACCATAAAATATTGTTAAATAAATATATATACTATAAATATGCAATATAGAATTTAATGCATTATAAATATTGTTATTTTGAAATGCGATTACCCTCATGCGGAATTATTAAAACTATGTAATATATCCTTATTGGCAAATCGCATTATATGTAATGCAATGCATTTGGGGAAAAGTCTAAAACGGCGCGTAAGGTTAAGCGCTGAGAAGAGTCATGGGGAACCAAGGAGCGGTGACTCCAATAGCCACCACCGCTTACCCTTTCTCCAGCAGTCACGACCGTGGGAAAAGCCGCGCGACCCTTGCGATGGGTATTTAGCATGACGCGAGGGGAAGAGGGAAGGTAGACGTGAAGAATTGGATCGAGAGAAGACAAAGGGAAGGCGGGAAGTGCGTAGGTAAGTCATACATCCGCCCCTAAATACTTCTGCAGTAAGCTTAATCAAAATTAGTAGGGTTTCGTACTTAATGTTTGTTGTTTATTAAAACATGGTTGTATAAAAATATGTAATTTATTTCATATAGTTCACAGCACATGCATAGACATAGTGAGAGTATAATGTAGTAAAGATTAATAACATAAATCAATATTTCAACGATAATATATATATATATATATATATATATAAACGTTTAGGGATATAAGATATGAATAAATTCTCATGAATTAAATAAGTTAATAAATAAACTACAACTATCATTCAAGGAATAGACCACATGATGCAATTAAGAACTAATAGGAATAATCACTACCAAGTAAATAAATAAAGCAATTGCATATCCAAACCCAGTGAGATAGATGAGGAATTAGGCAACAGGGATAGCAGGAACTAGGCCTCTGTCAGGTAGGCCACCCATTGCAGTTGACAAAGGGCTTCTGGCAGTAGGGCCAAGGGGGAGTGTACTGCCCTTGGGCCTGATAAGCGCTACAGGCATCCTAAGGTAGCTTATCCCTTTATCCCACTAGGAATTAAATATGGAATTGACTTATTGATAACAATAAACTCAAATGAATTTAGACAAATTACACCTTAGATGAATTAATCAATCATTGAAATTCATTGTTTACGTGTTTTCTTAGATTTGTGAAGTTGGGACATTACATTAATTTTAGAAAATCCAAATCCAAATATGAAAAAGGGGGCCTTCAACAATATGGTTTTTTTTTGGATAGTTGTACCACTTTGTTAGTCTAAGCAAGGGGTTAGGACAAAACTGAATCAGACTGCAAAATTAAATCTAAAATGACAACAAAAACTAAATGTGGAAACATAGATGCAGTTATACCTATCATATTGTATTCGAAGGTGGATTTTACTTTCAAATTGTGGGATATTTCTTTTGGATTCTTGAGAGTGGTATTGAAGAGTTTTCTTGGATTGCTTGGTAACTATGTATGCATTGGAGAAAGTTGGTTTGGTTGTGGGTTGATCATTGTGTGAAGGATTGGTCATGTGGAAATGTCTCTCTTCTCAATTCCTTTGTCCAATTATTCTTTTGTTCAGGTTGGTGGCTATCTTGCTCTTCCTTTGTTTATGTATTTTGATTCAAAATGATTAAAGATTGTGTGTTGGATGTGTGAATGATGTCTTTATGGTTTTGGATATATTCTGGGTCTTTATTTTTTGTTTTGTGGTATAGATGATAAGGGTGCTTCTGTTTTGCTTATTTAAGAAGTTGTTTTGATGTTTGCTGTCTTATGAAATGAATTTTTGGTGTTATGTTTGTCAAATCATGTTTCTGGGTAGAAAACACCCTCTTATCAAATGGGTATGAGTCATTTTCTGGGTTTAGAGTCATATTGGATTTTTTTGGTGGGCTCTAAGTTGTTTCTGTGTTGTGTTTTAGTCTTTGTCATAAATGCACTAGAATAGAGAACATATGCACCAAAAGAATTAGTGTATTGTTGAAATGTGGTGACTGATCAGAAAAGTACTGTACACTTAGCATGTATCCTTGCTGGGGTTCGGGGTCGGGCCGAGCCCCAGGCAGGGGTTTGGGGGCGGTAGCCCCCGAGAAAAGCGAGGGTTCGGGGGTAGGAGCCTCCGAGAAAAAAAAAATTTGGTATTTTTTTTTTATGAAAACCGACATTGTAATAAAACCCTAAAAAGGCCGACTTTGCTTTTGCCCCAAAAAACACATGTTATAAGCGGTTGGGATGCTTAAGGCATTGTAAGGTTGATGTACTATTTTTGCTAGATAATAAAAAAGATTGGACGGCTGTGTATGGTGGACGTAACCCATTCTAGGTGAACCACGTTAAATCTCTGTGTTATCTGTGTCCTGTTTTATTCCTTTATCTTTTGTATTTAAATCTGCATATAATTGTTAGTTCATATTTGCTTCGGATATGCTTGAAACCCTAACAATTGGTATCAGAGTGAGGTATTCTGTAAATTGGCAGGACTCTCAGATTTGAGTGGGAGCAATGGAGGATTCCAAATTCAAGGTCAAAAAGTTTAACGGCCAGAATTATCAGTTATGGAAAATGCAGATGGAGGATTACCTGTATCAAAAGGATTTGTGGCAGCCATTGGAAGGAAAGGCAAAGAAACCGACCACAATGTCAGATGAAGAGTGAGACATTTTAGATAGAAAGGCACTGGGATCCATTCGATTGTGCCTTGCGTCATCTGTAGCATTCAATATAACAGAAGCAAAAATGGTTGTAGATTTGATGGCAACATTGGCTAAGTTGTATGAGAAACCCTCAGCTTCGAATAAGGTATTTCTTATGAAGCATTTGTTTAATTTGAAAATGAATGAGGGAGGATCTGTAGCGGGGCACTTGAATGAATTTAATACAATTACCAGTCAATTGTCTTCGGTAAAAATTACCTTTGCAGAAGAGGTTAGGGCTCTCTTGATTTTATGTTCTTTGCTAGAAAGTTGGAATAGCTTGGTTATGGCTGTAAGTAACTCTGTCTCTGGTAAAAATACTTTGGTATTTGATGATATTGTTGGTGTTATCCTAAGTGAGGAAATGTGAAGGAAAAGCACAGGTGAGACTCCAACATCATCGGGTAGTGTTTTGAATGTGGACAACAGAGGAAGATCAAAGGAAAGAGGAAAAGGCCCTAGGAATGAGAAGTCACGAGGGAAGTCAAAGAAAGGACACTCTCAATCTACAGGAAAAAAATATTGCTAGTACTATGGAAAGCCTGGTCATCTAAAGAAAGACTGTTGGTCTCAGAAAAACAAAGAAGGAGACAAAAATGAAAATGACAGTAAGGAAGCTAATATTGAAAGTAATACTTTACAAGATGCTTTAATCTTATGTTTGGATAATGTTAATGATTCCTGGGTAATAGATTCTGGAGCTTCATTTCATGCTACACCCCATAGAAAATATTTTCTAGATTATGTTCAAGGTGAATTTGGACAGGTATATTTGAGTGATGATGAGCCCTGTCAAATTGTTGGAAAAGGAAAGATAAAGATCAAGTTGCAGAATGGTAATGACTGGTTTCTGCAGGAGGTAAGACATGTTCCTAATTTAAGAAAAAATTTAATTTCTGCAGGGCAACTAGGTAGTGAAGGTTGCATAGTTACCTTCTCAGATAGTATGTGGAAGGTCACTAAAAGATCATTAGTAGTAGCTAAATGTGTGAAGGTAGGCACATTATATATGTGTATTGGTAACACTTACTCTACCTTAGCTGCTACAGATAAAGTTACTGCAAGGACAACAACAATAAATGTTGCAAGAACAGATTCGATAATGTGGCACCATAGGCTTGGGCACATGAGTGAGAAAGGGATGAAAACCCTTCACTCCAAAAATCTATTGTCAAGACTAAAGAAGATTGATTTAGAGTTCTGTGAAAACTATGTTTATGGTAAACAAAAAAGAGTCAGATTTCTCAAGGTTGGGAAAGAGAAGAAGAGTGAGAAGTTAGAGCTTGTACATTCAGATGTATGGGGACCGAATTAGGTATCATCTCTTGGTGGCTCTTGTTATTATGTTATTTTTATTGATGACTCAACCAGAAAAACATAGGTATATTTCATAAAACAAAAATCAAATGTTTTTGAAACTTTTAAGAAATAGAAAGCTTTGGTTGAGAATAAGACAGGAAAAAAGTTGAAGTGTCTGAAATCGGATAATGGAGGTGAGTATTGCAGCAAAGCATTTGAAGATTATTGCTCCTTAAATGGGATTCGAAAGTAGAAGATAGTTCCAGGAACTCCACAGGAAAATGGTGTGTCAGAGAGAATGAATAGGACTATCATGGAATGCGCGAGGAGTATGAGATTGCATGCTAGATTACTCTTACATTTTTGGGCAGATGTTGTACATATTGCTGTCTATTTGATAAATAGAGGACCTTCAACCCCTTTGGATGGTGGTATTCTAGAGGAGGCATGGACTGGTAAAAAGGTAAATTATTCTTTTCTAAAACTTTTGGTTGCGAAGCTTTTATCCATGTTGATAAAGAAAATGGAACCAAGCTTGATGCTAAATCTCAGAAATGTACCTTCATTGGATATGGGATAGATGAATATGGCTATCGGTTATGGGATTTTGAAAATAAGAAAATAATTAGAAGTAGAGATGTTATATTCAATGAGAAGGTTAAGTATAAAGAACAGATGCAGGAAAAGAAGCATGAACAAGACAAACAAGAATATGTGATGTTGGATGAGATTCCTAAAAATAAAATGCCACAGGCACCTGATGCTCAGCAACAATAGATTGTCTCACAAACTCCTGCAAGTGTTAGACGTTCTACGAGGACAAGCAGACCCCTTGAAAGATTTTCTCCTTCTTTGTACTCTATTTTATTAACGGATTCTAGTGAACCAGAAGAATATAAAGAAGCAATGCAGGTAGATGCCAAACAACAGTGGGAGCTAGGCATGAAAGAGGAGATGGACTCCTTGATGAAAAATAAGACTTGGGACTTAGTCCCTTTACCTGCAGAAAAAAGAGCCTTGCCTAACAAATGGGTTTATCGGCTGAAGGTGGAGGAAGGAGGTCAGAAAAGATATAAGGCCAGACTTGTGGTAAAAGGTTTTGCACAAAAAAAGGGAATAGATTATGATGAAATATTTTCTCCAGTTGTAAAAATGACTTCAATTAGAACTGTACTTAGTCTTATGGCTGCAGATGATTTACATCTTGAACAATTAGATGTCAAAACAGCTTTTCTGCATGGAGATTTGGAGGAGGAAATTTACATGTTGCAACCACAAGGATATGAGGTCAAAGGTAAGGAGAACTTGGTGTGTAGGTTGAAGAAAAGTCTGTATGGCCTAAAGCAAGCACCCTGACAATGGTATTTAAAATTTGATAGTTTCATGGCTGAACACAGTTATCATAGATGTCATTTTGATCATTGTGTATATTTTAAGAGATTTGATAATGGTAGTTATATTATCCCATTGCTTTATGTTGATTGCATGCTTGTTGCTGGGTCTAACATGCAACATATAAATGATCTTAAATAGAAATTAGCCAGGTCATTTGCTATGAAGGATTTGGGTGCAGCTAAGCAAATTTTCTGTATGAGGATTACACGGGACAGTAAAAATAGAACCTTGAATTTGTCCCAAAGTGAATATATAAAGAAGGTGTTGAAAAGATTTAACATGCAGGATGCAAAAGTAGTTAGTACACCTTTGGCTAGTCATTTCAAATTGACTAAGGAGATGTGCCCAAAGGCATAGGAAGAGGTTAATCAAATGTCTAACATCCCATATTCATCAGCTGTTGGCAGTCTGATGTATGCAATGGTATGCACAAGACCAGATATTGCACATGTAGTGGGAGTTGTGAGCATGTTTATGAGTAATCCGGGTATGGAACATTGGAATGTTGTGAAATGGATTCTTCGGTATTTGAAAGGAACTACTACGAAGGCATTATGTTTCAAAGGATCTAATGCTGCTCTGAGTGGATTTGTTGACTTTGATCTGGTGGGTGATATTGATTCATGGAGGAGTACTACAGGATATGTTTTTACTATAGGGGGAACTGCAGTCAATTGGGTTTCTAGACTGCAAAAGGTTGTTGCACTTTCAACCACTGAAGCTAAGTATGTTGCTGCTACAGAAGCCAGCAAGGAGATGATTTGGTTACAATGTTTTCTGGAAGAATTGGGTCAGACACAAGAGGATCGCCCATTGTATACTGAAAGCCAGAGTGTCATTCATCTTGCGAAAAACTCTGCTTTCCATTCAAGGACAAAGCACATTCAACTCAGGTACCACTTCATCCGGACTATTTTGGAGGAGGGTCAGTTACAGCTTGAGAAAATTCACACAAGTGAGAATCCTGTCGATATGTTCACGAAGGCAGTTCCACAGGAGAAGCTGATTTCTTCATCAGTTTCTGTTGGTCTTCTTGATTGATAATTGTGGAATTTATACTAGTCAAGTCCTAGTGTTTTATTCAGCAGATGTTGCATCTACAGTGGTGTCGTGTAGTATCAGTCTCCAAGTGGGAGATTGTTCGGTGTGGAGCCTGATCAATCTCCAAGTGGGAGATTGTTGAAATGTGGTGACTAATAAAAAAAGTACTGTAAACTCAGCACGTATCCTCGTCGGGGTTTGGGGCAGGGCTGGGCCCTGGGTAGGGGTTCGAGGGCGGTAGCCCCAGAGAAAAGCGAGGGTTCGGGGGCAGGAGCCCTCGAGAAAAAAATTTTGGGGTTTTTTTTTTTTGATGAAAACCGACATTGTAATAAAACCCTAAAAAGGTCGACTTTGTTTTTGCCCCAAAAAACGCATGTTATAAACGGTTGGGATGCTTAAGGCATTGTAAGGTTGATGTACTAGTTTTGCTAGATAATAAGAAAGATTGGACGACTGTGTATGGTGGACGTAACCCATTCTGGGTGAACCATGTTAAATCTCTGTGTTATCTGTGTCCTGTTTTATTCCTTTATCTTTTGTATTTAAATCTGCATATAATCGTTAGTTCATATTTGCTTCAGATCTGCTTGAAACCCTAACATGTATGTGCTATAATAGGTTGTATATGTGTTAAAATAAGTTGTGTATGTGCTAAAATAAGCTGTATATGTGCTAAAAGAATTGGTAAAGGCACCAGAATAAGTGTCAAATGCAATAAAAGAATTAACAAAAGCACTACTTCTCAGTTTTCCATTTTTGGTTTGATTTTTGAAGTCTGTGTCAGTTTCGATCAGATTAGAGGCTTGTTTTGCAGTCTATAATTCTCTGTGGTATTTTTTCTAGAGGTTAATTTTATGGATTATGAGGATTTTATATGTTATTCTTCCTTTCTTATGTATTTGAGCATTCTGGTATATTGGCTGGGCAAACTTGATGTTGCATGAGATCTATTGAATTTGAGCTATGTGTTATGGATCAAATTTGTTAATGCAGAACAAATTTTGTTTAGAACCAATGTATTAAAGTTTCATATGGATTTATGATTTCTTTTATGTTTATGGTTTATGTTTTATCCCTAGGTTTTAGGAGCATGTTAGGTGGAGTGGCTTCCAAGTGGATGTTGGTGTTCTAAGTGGCTACCAGGGAATCTCATTGGAAGTTTCATTAATCCAATGATAATCTTAATTAATGAATTGAGGGGGTTATATAGTTTTCACATTAGCAAGATAATTATGTGCTTCGCTCATGGCCTAGAGTGCTAGTTCAGGATCAGGATAAGTTTGGGAAGACCGAATGGCATGACCATTCTTCCTTGTCTTCACAAAAAATATGAGTTAGTTCCGCATGGGTTCTAATTGGGTGTCAGGGTCTAGTGAGAGACTACCAAGGAAACCCTTGTAAAGTATGTGATGACACTTCCCCCTATGTGTCTCATAGGACCTTAACCTTTGTGTTGTGTGAAGCCTCTAGCAATTCTATGTTTTGTGGTTAAACATATGTCTTGTGATGTTGAGTCTTTCTATATGTTATGTTTAGTGCATGTGTTAGGTCCTAGAGACAATTGGGAGGAGGGGGTGAATCAGTTGTCCAATAAATTCAACCAAAATTAACTTAACCAAAACTTAATGCTTGATGCTGGTAAACCAAACTTTATGCCAATAGATAGTTTTATCAGTTAATTACAGTACCGGTAAAGATTAATGCATGAAACAGAAAGACAATAACATCCACAACACATAACACAAATATTTGTACTTGGAAAAACCACAGTGGGAAGCCTTACCCACAATCAAATGATACTACTACAGATAGTATGTGTGTACAATATGGAGTCTGCACATGCAGAAAGGCTAGCTGCCTAGAGCTCACTGCTCAATCACAAAATGGGAGTCACACTGACTACAATTGGATGATTAAATCCAATGATAATGTACTGCTTAAAATAACATCTTCATATGTTGGATTAAGTATCGGTTAAGTTCTGATTGTCTTCTCAAAAACCTTCCTTCAATCTTCAAATGATTTCTATGTGTATAGCTCTACTTATTTTTGCATATACCTTATTACAATCCTTTTCCTTATCGCATTCCAATCTTACAAATGAGATCTTACATATATACCGAAGCTAAGACCAAATGTGTAGGTCAACTTACAAAGTATATTACAATAAAATCAATTACAAATAAATTGATATCTGATGCATCATGTTGGCTCAATGCATTTACAATAATAATAAATCAACTCCAGAACATGTTGTGTTGATCTAGAATAGATATGCTTGTCGTTGCATAATATGGACCTATTTGCCAGTAACAACAAATATGAAAACCCGAATAAACCAATAACCAAATCACCAAAACCAAGTGATCAATTAATGTCTTTGACATAGCCAAGTAGTCTCCAAGTCATTCCAAGTGCCGGTGAACAATATAACCTGCCGATGAACCAAATACCGGTGTCTGTGAATAAGTCTCTGACTTGCAAGTGAACAAAACAAAGATCTCCAAGTGCTGATAAGTGTTGACAAGTGATGACAGGTGTTGACATCAATGATAAAACCATATCAATATATCCAAAATACCAACAATCTCCCCCTTTGGCATTGATGGCAACAGAAAATGAAAAAACCATCAAAGTGCCAAAATAGAAATGCCAAAAACAAAAAACCAACAATCTCCCAAAGAGATCATTAACCAGAAATGAAAATACATAATGTCTCTCCCAAATAATATCTATCCCCAAAATGTTTTTCCATAATATCTCTCCCCCTTTGACATCAAATGCCAAAGAAATACAAAAACCAGTTTCAAATACAAAATACCAATTCATCAATTTATCCAACTACTCCCCTTGAGAAGTAGCTCTCCTCATCAAAGTCAGAATAAAAGATTTCTCTGTAAATTTTGTCGGTTGATGACAAACATCAACTGTCTGAGTCTCTATCAGTGGGGGTAGGACTACAAGCTACTCTCTGAGATATTCAAAAGTCTCCTTAGGCAAAGGCTTTGTAAAAATATTTGCAATCTGCTCTTTAGTATTCACATAAACCAATTTCACTTCTTTTGCTTCAACATTCTCTTTCAGAAAATTGAATTTGATAGAAACATGTTTAGTTTTTGAGTGAAATACCAGATTCTTAGATATATCAATTGCTACCATATTATCACAGTAAATAGTTATAGGTTCCTTGAATTTTATCTTTATGTCCTTCAACATTTGTTTAATCCATAATACCTGTGTGCAATTGGTTGCTACTGCAACATATTCTGATTTTGTTGTTGATAGACTTGTACAACTCTGTTTCTTGCTCAACCATGAAATCAATCTGCTACCAAGAAAAAATGCTCCATCGGTGGTTCTTTTTCTGTCATCTACATCTTCTGCCCAGTTAGCATCTATGTATGCACATAAATAAATAAAAATTATCTCTAGGATACCATAAACCAAGATTTGTAGTGCCTTGTAGATACTGAAAAATCCTTTTTACTACTGATTCATGATTTTCTTTAAGATGACTCTGAAATCTTGAAACAATACATACTGCATTAATAATATGAGGTCTTGTTTGTGTCAAATACAGTAAACCTCCTATCATAGATTTGTATATAGTCGGATTAACAGGTGTTGATTCATCCTTCAAAGATAATTTATCAGTTGTAGTCATAGGTGTGCTTACCGGTTTACAGTTTTTCATGCCAAATTTCTTGAGTAACTCTTTCAAGTACTTAGATTGACATAAGAATATACCTTTATCAGTATGTGAAATCTGCAATCCTAAAAAGAATTTTATCTCTCCAATCATAGACATTTCAAATTCTTGCTGCATTTTATTAGAAAAGTCTTTACACAGTCCATCTTCTCCTCCAAAGATTATATCATCAACAAAATCTTCAATAACCAAGATGTCATCATTAGTTACTTTGTAGTATAGATTGCTATCAGCATTACCTTTAATGTAACCAAGCTTCAAAAGATATTTGTCCAATCTAGCATACCAAGCTCTAGGAGCTTGCTTTAGTCCATATAAAACTTTCCTTAACCTGCAAACCATATCCTTGTCATCTGTCAAAGAAAATCCATCAGGTTGTTCAATGTAAACTTCTTCTTCAAGATCTTCATTCAGAAATGCACATCTAACATCCATTTGATATACTTTATAGTTCTTGTGAGCTACAAAAGCCAATAAAAGTCTAACTGCCTCAATTCTAGCTACTGGTGCAAAGGTTTCATTGTAATCAATTCCTTCTTTCTGTGAATATCCCTTACACACTAATCTTGCTTTATTTCTGATTACCTTACCATCTTCATTAAGTTTATTTCTGAAAACCCATTTAGTTCCAAGTACATTTGTGTATTTAGGCCGGGGAACTAATGACCAAGTGTTATTCCTTTCAATTTGTTCCAATTCATCTTCCATAGCTTTAATCCAATATTTATCTTCACATGCCTCATTAATAGTTGTAGGTTCAATTTGAGAAATAAGACATACCTCTTCATTTGCCAATCTTCCTCTAGTCATAACTCCTTGAAATTTATTTCCAATTATCTGATCTTCAGAATGATTCAATCTTACATACCGAGGTGTTTTTACTTGTTGTTGTTCTTCAGTAACTATTGAATTTTCAAATGATGCCAGTGTCACTGGATCAACATTTTGTACCGGTGTACTCATAATAGGTTCATTTGTCATTATCTCTATTGTCGGTTCAGAGTCTGAGTACCTTGAATTTCCTCTAAACTATTCATCAATCTTCACATTTGCACTCTCAACAATTTTTCGCAATCTCTTGTTAAAACATCTATATGCCTTGCTCTTAGATGAATAACCAAGAAATATTCCTTCATCACTTCTAGGATCAAATTTGCCAATATATTCATCTCTTCTAATGTAGCATTTACTTCAAAATATTCTAAAATATTTAAGAGTAGGAGTATTACCAAACCATAATTCATGAGGGGTCTTACCGGTTTCACCTCTGATGTGAACTTTGTTGAATGTATAGACTGATGTATTGACTGCTTCTCTCCAATATATATGAGGTAGATTTGCTTATGATATCATACTTCTGGCTGCATCCAAGATAGTTCTATTCTTCCTTTCCACAACTCCATTCTGCTATGGTGTCCGGGGTGCTGATAACTGTCTTCTGATCCCATTCACTTCTCAGAATGTATTAACTTCCTTAGATGTAAATTCACCTCCTTGATCTAATCTCAAATATTTGATTTTCTTACCGGTTTCATTCTCTACCATCACTTTGAATAGTTTGAACTTTCCAAATGCTTCAGATTTCTCCCTGAGAAAAGTAACCCAACACATTCTAGAAAAGTCATCAATGATTAGCATAAAATACCCATCTCCTTGTATACTTCTAGTTCTTGCTGGACCACATAAATCAGTATGAATTAAGTCAAGAACATTGTTACATTTCTTTGGAATACTCTTGAAAGTTTCTCTAACTTGCTTTCCTAATTGATATTCCTTACATACTAGATTGTGAGGTTTAACAATCTTAGGTAAATCTCTTACTGCCTTAGTTGTACTGATTTTTACAATGCAATCAAAATTTACATGACAAAGTCTCTTATGTCATAACCAACTTTCATCAATATGAGCAATCAAACATGCTTTCTCATTGTTATTCAAATGAAAGATATTACCTCTAGTCTGATTACGGTTGCAATTTCCAAACCAGTTCTGTTTAAGATTTTGCATTTACCATTCTTGAATTGTAACTGAAATCCTTTTTCAACTAATTGACCGACACATAGTAAACATTATCAGTATTGTTCTTACCATCAAAAGATATAGTTCCTTTTCCTTTTATCATACAAGCTTTATCATCTCCAAATCTTACTAGACCTCCATTGTAAGCTTGAAAAGTTAAGAATTTACTCTTATCACCAATCATGTGATGTGAACATCCTAAATCACTAATCCATTCATCCTTATCTTCAATTTTAGTTGTCAAGGCCCACTCTACCGGTTGAACAGTAGGTGTCGGTTGATCTTTTGTTATAGCAACAAAATCTCATCCATTATCTGTCGGATCCTCATCAGAATCATCAGTAACTCCTTCATCAACATAATAACAAGATTTGTCTCTATTCTTCTTAAACTTGTATATCTGATAATCAAGGTTAGGCTTATATGTTCTCTTAGCTTCTTCCCTTAATCTTGCATGTCTATCAGGACACCTAGAAGCCATATGACCAATTTTATTGTAGTTAAAACATTTAAAGGGTGCTTTGCCTTCATACTTACTTCCAACTGGACCTTTAGGCATTTTCCTTGCAAATAGTGCTTCAAGCTCTTCCAGTTCTTCATTCTCCTTTCTGATATCCTCAAGTTCTCTTGCATAAAAGGCTTTCCAATCAGATTTCTTAGATGATGATGATGATGATGTTGCAGATGATGATGCTTTGAAAGCTAAATCAGTTTTAATAGTAGCAACAAGACTAAATTCCTCAAGTTCAAAAGTTGATAGTTTTCCAACCAAAGTGTCTCTAGATACTGATGCATTAGGCATTGTTCTTAATTAATTTATAGCAGTAACTTTCATTTTATATGTCGGTGGCAAAGCTCTTAAAACTTTAGAAACAATTTCATCTTCACTTAAGGTTCCTCCACAACATTGTATACCCAAAACAATTTCATTTACTCTTTCCATAAAAGCAGAAATCCTTTCATCTTCTTCTATTTTCAGATTTTCACACCTGACCCGGAAGCATTCAAGTTTTGCAATTTTAACTATGATATCACCTTCATTCAATGTTTCCAATTTGTCCCAAATAGCTTTAGCAGTAGATCTATCTGATAATCCCATGATTTGCTGATCTGACAATGCACTCAAAAGTGCTTCTCTTGCTTTGCAATCATTTTCCTCATCTTTAGCTAAGGTTGATGGATTAGGTTGACCTTGAGTGGCAGCAATATAACCATTCTTTGTAACATCTCAGATGTCCTTAACAATGCAATTTAAATGTATCCCCATCATGATATTCCATATGCCATAGTTGGTTCCATCAAGTTTCAGACTATCCTTCCTAAAATAATTAGTAGACATTGGATCTCCTCAAGCTGTTAAACTTCTGCAAAAAGAGGACTACGCTCTGATACCAATTGTTAGGTCCCAGAGACAACTGAGAGGGGGGGGGTGATTCAGATGTCCAATAAATTCAAACCAAAATTAACTTAACCAAAACTTAATGCTTGATGTCGGTAAACCAAACTTTATGCCAGCAGACAGTTTTATCAGTTAATTACAGTACTGGTAAAGATTAATGCATGAAACAGAAAGACAATAACATCCACAACACATAACACAAATATTTGTACGTAGAAAACCTTGTAAGGGGAAAAACCATGGTGGGAAGCCTTACCCACAATCAAATGATACTAGTGCAGATAGTATGTGTGTACAATATGGAGTCTACACATGCAGAAAGGCCAGTTGCCTAGAGCTCACTGCTCAATCACAAAATGGGAGTCACAATGACTACAATTGGATGATTAAATCCAATGATAATGTACTGCTTAAAATAGCATCTTCATATGTTGGATTAAGTACCGGTTAAGTTCTGATTATCTTCTCAAAAACCTTCCTTCACTCTTCAAATGATGTCTGCACGTATAGCTCTGCTTATTTTCGCATATACCTTATTACAATCTATGAGATATGGACCAACTTTGATACCATGTGAGATTTTGCCAAGATCAAGAGGCAATGGAAAGCACAAATAAGAGAGAACAAAATAGATGATAGAAATAAAATGTATTCTATCAAGATGAAAATACTGATCAACTGGATCATCAATTGATGTTTTCATACAATGAATATGAGCCTGCTTATATAGGTAAGGCTATATGGATATGTGAGCACACAAATATGACATTTGGCTCAATAAGAAACAAGGGTAGGTAGGAAATAGGTGTGGGTAGATAGGAAAAACAATATAATATTCCACATGAGGTGGATCACCCACTGAATGTGGAGTGTAACAACAAGATCAACACCATAAAAGGTGGAAATTCTCCTACACACACAATCCTAGTATGGCACAAACACCCAAGTGTCTCATACCCAAATTACAATGAAATGCATGTACCTAAGTAAACTTAAGTAAGGTGAAATAATATCCAAGATGAATAATTATTTACACCAACACCCCCCTTAAGTGCAACTTAGGGGAATGCACTTAAGTCTACAATGCAACTAAGTAATGCAAGATGGGTCCTGGCTACTAGACCATGTTAGGTACCCATTGTAGACACCCAAAATTGTCCAGTCTAATTAAATAAATATTATTTATTTAATTATCTAAGTTTAATTCTTCTATTAATTAAATAAATCTTTATTGATTTAATTAATTCATTTATCCTCTTTTAGCCTTATTTCTCATTTAAATAAATACATTTATTTATTTAAATTTTCCTTTTTCCTAAATTAAATAAATATCTTATTTATTTAATTATCCCGCTTCTTCTATTAATTAAATGAATATTTATTTATTTAATTAATTCATTGGCCTTTTCTATCCATGACACATGTCATTCATCTCTTAATTCATACACTACCTACCCCTTTCATTATTTTATTATTTTCTCTACCTACCCTCTAATCATAGCCGACCTCCTTTTACACCTCTCAATCTTATCCCTCCATTTCTTATAGTGTCTTCTATTTAAGGAGATGTTTCCTTCATTATCAAACCCTGGCTAATCAATTTATGCACTTGACTACACTACACTTTTGAGCATATGCGATCCTACTTGCAACCACATTATGTTCTTTGTTGAGCTCTTGTGCACATAAAATCTAAGAGCAAATATATCAAGCAAGATCAATGGAGATAGGAAGAATGGAGATCCAAACCCTATTGGACATGTGATGGTATAATCTTTGTGATTTCATTTGATTTGCATCGTCTTAGGTAATCTTCATATGTTATGGTGGATCATTGTTGTTGTTAGGCTAGGGTTTTGTGGTTGAATTCATTTAGCCTTTCAATATTATTATTATTGTTATCCATTTTCACCATACACATTTTGGCACGCCCGGTGGGACTCTTGTCCCTTTTGCATTTAACATCCTTGTTGCAGATTTTGTGTTTTGAGGTTGCAGATCTGACATTTTCAACAACATTTTGATATTTTCGTGTCTGCATACTTTCAGATTGCGTTTTTGATTTTCTGGCGCGTCTGTGACATCTGGAATCGTGTCTATGTCCTTGACAGTATTTTATTTTGCAGATTTTGGAAACCGTGTCTGTGTTCCTCAGTCATGTCTGCGGTGTTTTTAGACGCATCTGTGTCCAGAAATTGCATTTGGGTTCTGGAGCCACGTCTGTGTCTCACAGAAGCGTGTCTACATCAGGAAGTCACGTCTGTGTCTAAGGTAACCGCGTCTGTGTGCACCAGTTTCAATTTTGAGTTTATTGATTTAGTTTTGGGTCTTGCATTTAAGGTTTCAAATCTGGTTTATTTTGAGCTGACATTTTCAGATCTAGCTAACGAAATTGGTGCAGCTTGTCTTGAAAGCAAAATCATTTTGTTAAAGGTCCCTATTTTCACAAAGTCTTTTGAGTTTAAAATTTACCTAACTTGTGTGCTTGCATGAAGGGGTGATTATTTCAAACAATCCAAACTACTAACAAATCTTTGTTGCAGAACCTTGGCAAGGGTTTTTGGATTTTTTTTTATTTATGTGCCTTGTTTTCATAGACTAGCAAACACTTCAATTGGTGCACTAAAATTGAATCATTATCTTTTGTGTCTTGAGCAATAGGCTCTTTTTGTTTAATCTTTAGAGGGCCTGTCTTCCCGTGTGGTCATTAGGACTACTAGTGAGAAGAGAACGACCCAAGTGGTAGCGAGGAAAACACACCTCTTCCAAACCACTATAAATAACTGTATTCATGGTGAAAACTATGAATAACGTGTGTTGATTAGTTCATACCGACACTATGTCTCCCCATAAACCCATTTGATCAAATTTATTTGATCAATTGTAGGGCATAACCCCTACCGATTGGGAGCCTTCTGTATTTACAGAGCTGAAAGTGCCGCATGTATGGCCACATGAGCGGATGCCCTTACTAGAACCTTTTTGTTTTAGAAGCCCAAATCCTTCTAGTTGTTGGGGCAGGAGGTTGGACCTCTAGTAGCGGCCCACACACATACGGTTCTTAGTAGAGATACAAAGTTCGCCATGGGGAGTTTTCATGGGGACTAATGCTTGGCTGACCCGAGAAGTGAGTGCCGAGGGTGGAGCCAGTGAGGTCAAGCATCTAAGTATCCGCTCTGAATAGCGTAGCCTCGGGGGTAAAGCCCCATGTGGGATCAACAACTATTGTCTTGGCCAGCCATAAGAATTATGCTTAACTTATTTTAAACATTCAAAACATTCAAGACCAAACAACCAAACATTGTGTCTTTTGTGTCTTCAAGTGTATGCAAAACAATTTTACATCAAACAACACACTTTTCTTGGAGTCATTTTGAAGTCTAGACACTTACAAACATTGAGTCTTTATCAACATTATGTCCTCTTGTCACGAAAAACAGTCAAACAGTCAGATTTGGTCACAACAAAACAACTTCACAGATTGGAAAAAATTGCACAAATTTTGCAGAAACGTGTCTATGTCTGACATAATAGCATCTGTGTTGTATAACCGCATCTGTGAAGGGCAGAAACGTGTCTGTGTTTCCAGAATCAACAGTGCACTTTACAAAAATCTTAGAAACGCGTCTGTGTTAAACAGAACCACATCTATGTTAAACAGAACCACGTCTATGTCAGGAAATCGCGTCTGTGCAGTATACAGATGCGTCTGTGTTCAGAATTGAAAAACTTCTATAGTCCAACAAATAAACACAGTCAGTTTTAGAATTCTTGAGCTTCCTAGGTCATTTCTCGAGGGTTTCATTTAGCATTCAACCTGTCTTAGGGTCTCACACAGTCCATCATTTCTTTACACCTTACATTACATTCACATTTGTCTAAACTTGAGTCAAAAGGTCACTTGCTTGTCCTCATCATACTTTATCAACACACTACATACAACAACATTTTGCTAAGTGGTCCTTCATCAAGGTCTATCACCTTTGGGTCTTATTTGGTTTTACTTAAAGTCAAGGTCAACTTACCTCATCAAGAGAAACTATCCTCTCTTTGGAAGTCACACCTACTCTACTACATACATACTTGGTCTTACACTTTGGTCATTGCAAGTAAACCTCAGATTCATTTACATTCCATCCAACCCTTGGTCTTCCATACTTTTTCCATTTTCATCTAGTCTAACACATCTTGGTCAATACCTAGTTCATGGTTGAAACCCGTCTTCAAAAATCTAGGAGAGAAACTAAAGAGGCTCAAGAGTCCGCAAACATGAGTGTCTATGAGTATGACAATGATGTCTTTTTCAATACTGATCATAACACATTAGATGACATAGATGCCTATAGAAACATTCCAAATGTTGAGAACATGGACACTACAAACAACAATGATACACACAATGACAATATGGACAACTTTTCTGTACATTCAGCAGATGTGGAAGAATCCATTATGGACCTCTGCTTCAATTGATTGATTGAGGAAATAATGAGGAGGGATAGACAATACTTCTTACAAATGATGGCACAAAGTGGAGCCAAGATACCTCATGATTTTGACATGTCTCAAATAATGGAAAATCGACCTTTGCAATGAACTCACTCCAACATGGATCAAAGGAGGCCTAATAGTGGAGGAAATAGAGGACCACATATGGTACCTGAATCACCATCATCTTTGTTTCAAAAACTAGAGGTCCCATATACACATGGTCAAGCATATGATACTCACCTTCACAGACCATTATGGAAGTCTTATGCAGAAAGATATGCTCAATCACATACCAATGCTAAGGATCAACCACCAAAGCAATTGGATATTCAAAGGCATACTCAAAATTTGGACACAAGGAAACCCCGTGTCAAATTTGGGGGCAACACACTAGAACAAACTCATGACATGCCTGTAGAGTATGGTATACATGGACAAAATAGATATGGCGTTCCTCAACATGAATCTATACCAAGTGGTCCATATATGCAGCATCACTATAGACCTCCTCCATATGAACATGTGTATGATCAATATCATCCATATATGCAACATGCTCCTCCTCCAATTGGTGCCTCAAGCATGGGGTATGGTCCAAGAAGTCGATCTCCACCTAAGAGAAATTTGGAACAACAAATCAGGGACTTACAAAAGAAAATGGAGGACATAAATACACCGAAGCCAACATACACAATGAGAGACATATGTCCTTATCCATTTGACAAGAGCATTCCAATGCCTCCATTTACTACACACTTTGTGACACCTAAGTTTGATAAGTATAGAGGAAAAGGGGATCCTAAGGCACACATAAGACAATTTTTCATAGCTTGCACTGAGGTAGCAGCAGAAGAGACATATTTGATGAGATTATTCCCACAAAGCTTAGGTGATCAAGCTATGGAATGGTTCTCCCAACTTCCACCTGGCATTAAGTCATGGGGTGACTTAGCATAGGCATTTATCCAGCATTTCTCCTACAACATAGAGACAGACATATCAGTCACTACTTTGTGCAACACCAAGCAAAAAGAGGGAGAGTCCTTTTCATCATTTTTACAAAGATGGAGAAATCTAGCCAGCAGATGCTCTTGCGAAATTCCACAAAAACAAATGGTAGAGATGTTCACACAAAACGTTAACAAAGACATTGGCTATGATCTAAGAAAAGCTTGTTTGTCTACCTTCAAGGACATCATTGAAAAAGGATTAACAACAGAGAAGGTCCTAATTGAACAAGGAGTCATTAAGATATTTAAGGAAAACAAAGATGACTTTAAAGGAAAAGACAAGCTGAGATTTTGGAATAGAAACAAGAACACAGTCAATGATGGTGTTGTTGACGCCAACACAGTGCGACCCAAATTCATTTTTTCTAGATCAAGCTCTATAAACAATCAAGTGAATACTCAAACAACTTCTAAATCACGAAGGAATTACACTCCATTGGGAGAACCACTTGAGTTAGTTTTCAAGAAGCTAGTGGCAAACAAGGTAATCACAGTTCCAGATTTTCCTCCATATGAACCAAAGGTTAAACCAAATTGGTGGAATGATGATGAGTATTGTGAATTTCATAAGAGCAAGGGTCATAAGATAGGAAATTGTCATCGACTGAAGAACATCATACAAGATCTCATTGATAGAGGTGACATTGAGATTGAGGGACACTCATCCAATCAAGAACATGAGATGTTTAAGGAACCATTTCCAAAGCATGACAAGGGAAAAGCTAAAGCCATAGAGGATCAAACCAACTATACCAGAGCATCCTACAACTATGATTCAACTATCAATCACATTTCGATGGACAATTACGTCTCTACCATTATCATCAAGGACAAAAACCTTGAGAATTCTACTCGGAGACCCAAGATTGTCCTAAAAGGTGTTGGATCTTCTTCCGAACCAACCTTTGAATGTCATGTTACAACCCGTTGAGGTAAATTCACTTTGCAAGGTGCTCCAACCAAAAATACCCCTTCTTCATCAACCAAGCCTGAGTACGACCTTGTAGAGCAGTTAGGGAAGACACCCGCGCTCATCTCCATCCTCGAGCTCTTACGTATATCCCCTGGACATAAAGCCATTCTTGACAAAATCTTGAGAGACACCGCCATCACTACTAATATGAACGTGGACTAGTTTCAAGCCATGGTGGGATATCTTTCCATTCCACACTCCCTTACATTCACAGAAGCCGATGACGCCTCTGCGAGCCAACCACATAATGCGGCACTACACATTGAAGCCTTCATACACAAACATCGAATAAAATGAGTCCTGATAGATGGAGGAGCCGGTCTAAACATTTGTACATTGAGCACAATTAAACAATTGGGATATTCTGATAAATCTGTGAATTCTACAAACAAAATCACCATCAAGGCATATGATGATGAAGAACGTTAATCCAAGGGCACAGTCACCTTACCTCTCAGAGTTGGGCCAGTTACGAAGGATGTGGTTTGTCAAGTCCTAGATCTAGATCTCACTTACAACATATTGCTAGGACGTCCTTGGATTCATGAAATAAGGGCAGTCCCATCTACATATCACCAATGATTTAAGTTTCCTCACAATGGAGTGGAGGCAACAGTTAACGGTGATCCTAATCCGTTCATATACTGCAATAACCTGAGATCAAAAAATGAGACCATCATTCCCAGTAATCGCGAAGCTGTTCCTTCTTCAGCATACATTGATCCTGAGTCATTAAAACCTTCGACATCAAAACAAGGTGAGCTTAAAGGCAAATTTCAGGACAAGGGCATGGGGGAATACACTTTAAATTAGACCATGTACTTACAACAAGTCATGAGTTCACCAAAAGAATATGGAAGACCACATCCTAACAAGAAAGTATCCATCATTGTACTCAAATCGGACCCTCCTACCTTTCAAAGATGGGGCAAACTAGAAGAGGAAGACTTATACAAAATGCTATACAAAGATCTGGAAGAGGATACACAAGATCATATCAGTCTACCATGTGAGAAATATGGCAAAGGTTTTAAGATCCTACAAAAATTTGGGTATGATGGAAAAAGCCCTCTTGGGTTACGAAAGGAAGGCATCACTGAACCTATACAACCTGAATTGACATTTAAAAAGGAATGCTCAAAAGGACTTGGTTTCTTGAGTTCCAAGGTCCACACTCAAAGGATATAAGAAGCCTTACAAATCAAAGCTGCCAAAATTCAACAAGAGGGTCGCTATTCTATAGACTCCAATGAATGGGAATGGGGTTCAGATAAATCCTCCAGTGACTATGAGCTCACTGAAACATTCAGAGAGCCAGATGAACCCACAGAAGAAGAGGAATTGTATAAAAGATTCAAAGTTGGTCAAGAAACAACCCATGAGGATTCCACACAGTCCTTGTCTCAAGGTTCTAGGTTGAAATCACATAGGATGAGAACACCTGTCCCAGAATGCGCTACTAGTGATGATAATTTGGGTTCGCTCACGATCGAGACTGATGAGGAGAGTGCCATCGATGACCTCGATAATTACCTTGACATACCCAAATATAACTGCATCTTCACTCTTATCCCTGCTAACTTCGAAGACATTAAAGGCCTTCCCCTTGTTCACCACCAACTCATTGACTGGGATCATGAAGGACCTGCACAGTTTGACACATTCCAAAATGATGAGGCTTTTATTGACTATCTTGGCATACGAGATGATCTTCCCCCTGGAGACCATAAAGTGGGATACACTATAGAATCAATAGCGTGGCATATTTTGGTGAGGGTGTCGGACCTTCCAGTCACAAAAATGTGAAAATAAGAACAAACCAAGGGTCTTATGGCGAAAACCACACTGTGGCGTTGTCTGACCCCAAAAAAGTAAAAAGAAAGGACGTATCTAAGGGCGAAAACCTCTCTGAGGCACCCGAAGATGGAAGGCTCGACATTCTCCCAGCATCATATGAAGAAAAGTCATTCATGTTGGTAGAGGAGACTATCAAAACATTGGTACAGAAGAAGTTCCACACAACATATTCCTGGCTCAATCGTTGACGGAGTCAGAAAGGTCAAAATTCATAAGTTTCTTCAAAAAATGACAAATCAAATTTGCATGGTCATATGCTAATATGCCTGGATTAGATCCAGATTTGGTAATGCATCATTTGACAGTTAAACTGGGGGCAAAACTAGTGAAATAGAAATTAAGAAAGATGCATCCACAAGTCGCATTATTGGTCAAAGCAGAGCTTGAGAAATTATTGGACGTCGGATTCATACACCCAATTGATTATCCTAAATGGATCTCCAACTTAGTGCCTATCAGTAAACCAGATCACAACATCAGAATATGTACAGATTTCAGAGACATCAACAAAGCTTGTCCAAAGGATGACTTCCCATTACCAAATATTGACTTGATTGTCGATCTCACAGCAGGTCATGAAATGTTATCGTTGATGGATGGATTCTCTAGTTATAATCAAATAAAGATCACACCCAAGGATCAACATAAAACATCATTCACTTGTCCTTGGGGAACCTTCTATTGGAATGTCATACCCTTCAGGCTAAAAAATGTAGGTGCTACATATCAAAGAGCCATGACTACTATCTTTCATGATCTCATGCATGTAACTGTGGAAGATTATGTCGATGACCTCTTGGGCAAATCAATAGATAGAAATACACATTTGGACATACTTTCAGTCGTCTTTGATCGGTTGGAAAAATACAAAGTAAGATTAAACCCCAAGAAATGTGTTTTTGGAGTAAACTCTGGGAAGCTCCTAGGATTCATTGTATCCAAAAGAGGAATCAAAGCTGATCCAGCAAAAGTCAAGGCCATCCTAGAGATGCAACCACCAAGAAATATCAGTCAACTTCGGTCTTTACAAGGGAGACTTCAATCCATACGAAGATTCATAGCGCAACTTGCAGATAAGTGTAATCCTTTTCAGCACTTGCTACATAAAAACATCAAATTCAAATGGGATGATAACTGTCAACAGGCTTTCCAGACACTCAAATATTATCTTTTGAATCCACCAGTTTTGATGCCACCAGTTCCAGATCAGCCTCTATTACTATACATATCAGCTACTCCAATAGCACTGGGGGCACTCTTAGCACAACAAATTGCTGAGGGCAAAGAAAAAGCAGTATATTATATCAGTTGCACATTGGTGGGATATGAGCTAAACTACACACCAATTGAGCGTGCATGTCTCGCCATGGTCTTTGCTTCGCAGAAATTATGACATTACATGCTCACTCATAAGACTAAGTTGGTTGCAAGAATTGATCCATTGAAATACCTTCTCAATAAAGCAACACTTACTGGGCAACTGGCCAAATGGGTAATGATCCTAAGTGAATTCGACATCGAGTATGTGGACAGAAAAGCAATAAAAGGACAAGCCATCGCAGATCAATTAGCAGATGCCCCCATGATAGATGATGTTCCTCTAAGTTCAAAATTTTCAGATGAATCCATTTTAACAATGTCACATGCAAAGCCATGGCAACTGTACTTTGACGGCTCATACACATAGCATGGGGCAGGAGTTGGCATCCTCTTTATAACTCCTCAAGGGGATTCTATACCAAAATCATACTGCTTATCATTTCCTTGCACTAACAATATAGCGGAATATGAGGCATTAACAACTGGATTACGGATTGCAGTTCAGTGGAAGATCCAGGAACTTCATGTTTTTGGGGATTCTCAACTTGTAATCCGTCAAGCAACTGATGATTACCAAACAAAAGATGAAAAATTAATGCCTTATAAACAAATGGTGGATGACCTGAAACAACACTTCACAAAGATAGACTTTGAGTAGATAGCAAGAGAGCAGAATTGCGCCATAGATGCCATGGCTACAATTGCTTCACTGATCGATCTACCTTCAAATGAGACTCGCTATGAGTTCTTGGTGGATAACCTTTTGGTTCCTTCATATGAAATCATTCCTACCGAGATGATATGTGTTGTCGGTCCCAAGTCCCAGTTATGTGGTTCCATTTTCACATACCTTCGTGACAATACCCTACCTCCTAATCTATCAAATAACCAACGTCGCACTTTCATTCGCCAATCCTCTCGATATGTCATTTTAGCTGATATCCTATACCGGCGAGGTCTGGATGGCACTCTTCTTAGATGTTTAGAAAGCGACAAAGCTCAAATTGCGTTACATGAAGTACATGAAGGGATATGTGGTCCACATGTCAGTGGTCCTACCTTGGCCAAGAAACTCATCAGGATTGGATATTACTAGCCCAATATGGAAAAGGACTCATATCAGTTTGTCAAGAAATGTAAGCAATGTCAAATTCATGGAGACCTCATACATGCGCCAGCACAAGAACTTCAACCAATTGCGTCTCCTTGGCCCTTTTGTCAGTGGGGACTCGATCTCATAGGCAAGATTCACCCTCCTTCTTCCAATGGTCATAAATTCATTATCACTACCACAGAGTATTTCACAAAATGGATTGAATCCGTGCCTCTCACACAAGTCACTGGAAAATACATTGCTACGTTCATCCTCAACTATATCATTTGTCGATACGGTATTCCTATTTCCATTATCACTGATAACGGGTGTCCCTTCAAAAATCAGGATGTTCGTGAACTCTGTGACCGCATCCATATTTCCCATCGTTTCTCCATGCCATATTACCCCCAAGGTAATGGTCAAGCTGAGGCGTCTAATAAGACAATCCTTAAGATCCTCAAAAAGACAGTCAACGACACTGGCTGTAATTGGCATATCCAACTTAATCTTGCACTTTGGGCATACCGCACAAGTATCCACACACCTACAGGAGCTACACCATATTCACTTGTCTACGGCATTGAAGCCATCTTGCCTATTGAGGTCGAGCTACCCTCTTTACGAGTCTCTTTGCAAAACATTATCAGTGATGAAGACTATAGGGTCTCTCGCTTACAAGAACTTGAACTACCTGATGAACGAAGACAAACTGCTTTTAATCATCTCAAGGCTTATCAACAATGAATGAGTTGCAGCTACAATCACAAGGTCAAGCCTCGTACATTTGAGGTAGGTGATTTGGTTCTTAGAGAAAACCCCAAAAATCAGCAAGACAGAGAGAAGAAGGGCAAGTTCGAACCAAATTGGCTTGGTCCTTACATCATTACAACAGCATATGGATCTGGTGCATATCAACTCTCAACTACAGAGGGTGAACCTTTGGAGGATCCTATCAACAACATGCACCTTCGCAGGTTTTACACATAGCTCTTCAGAGTATCCTAATCCAAAAAATACAAAAAAAATTATAAAACAAAAAAAATTGTTACTTGGTGAAAACCTGACAAACAGGCGCCTTGTGACACAAAAAAAAATAAAATTGAAAAAAGTAAAGAGAAATAATTTCATCCAACGGTGAAAACCACTTCGGTGGCACCCTGGGCAAGTACCATGGTGAAAAATGGGTCACCAGCGCCATGTATAGAGACATTGCTCCTCCCTCCTTCAGGATTCACTTTCATCCTTTCACTTTGCACACACTCACGACCTATTCGTTCATAATAAACTTACCCATTCCCATCATGGCTTGTTATTGATCTACCCAAGATTGGTTAGCCATTCATAATAAACCTCCCTTTTCACCTCCCTTTCCATCCATAATAAATCAGATCCTATCTGTGGCTAAGGCAAATCCTACGTCTAGTGATGGGTGTGGAACTGAGAACATCACATGTTTCGAGGAGTACAGTTTCTTCCAGCTTCCTTCAGTCTATCCGCGCACAATTCACAATAAAGCAGCATCTTGCATCACCAGTCCGCAATAAAGTTTCATCTTCTCTGCAATAAAGTATCAGTTTCATGGATTTAGTCAATTTCAGATGAGACATAGCAGCAACAATGAGCTTCAACAAATCAAATCTTTCAACAGACTTAGACAACATATGGTTCAGTGCTATCTATCATTTCTGTGAAAGTAAACATTGTGACCACAATCAAATAAGACTTATACAAGTGACAAGAGACACTAAATTTGAGGACTATAGTGGATTATGGTGTCGAGTCTTGGTTTTCTTTTGATTTTATCTTTTGGTGACATGTCTTTTAGCTTTTCCAAGATGTCTCTGACTAGAGATTCTATCTCTAGGATGTCTTTGACTAGAAAGGCGAGGATGGGGTATCGTCACCTATTTTTCTTTTTTTATCTGTGGATTGTCTTTTAGTAGTGCTATGACTTGTCCAAGGATATGAGGACACTGAGAGTCTAGTGTGAACTAGGGCATTCCTTGTTTGTGACTATCTTATCTCCATGCAAACAGGTACAATGACTTTCTAGGTCGAACATATGCCTCGATTGTCATAACCTACTTGCCATAATAAAGCTCAATGATGATAACGCACAAGAAGCTCTTTCACTTTCATATCTTCTAACTTCCATCCCCCTTTCTTGATTGACTTCCATCGTCCTTCTCGAGTCTGCATAGCCTGTTATCACATGACTGAGTATAATGACACACCAAAAATATTTGCATTTCATGTAGTTGCACCTGCATTACCACATATAAGCATTTCATACATACATATACATATACATATCACAACTGCATCACATCCTGCACACAACACCTGTTAGCACAATTTACATTTGCATTATCATATTCATCTGCATTACATACATTCACATTTGCATCATGCATACACATATAAAACATAAAAGAACAAAAAAAAAAATTGCATTGCATCATATACATATTTGCATCCATATCATAAGCATCACGTAGAAACATACATCATGAAACATCTCATCACATAGGTACACATGCATATAGCTGCCGTAAAGAAGAATCATCTCATATATATAAATCAAAAGTGTCATTATACAATGATGTCAAAATCATATGGCTACAATCACCCGCAGGTGTCTACATCATCATACAAAAATGATACAATACTGATACATAGGGAGCCCTCTATGGCTATGATGAACTCCCTCCCTCGGAGCCGCCTTGCCTCGATGAAATCTGAGCCCCCGAAGGACCTGCCCCAGGATCATCCCTCCTGTCCCCTCTATCTGGTGGTGGTGGAGGACCCATAACCCCACCACTAGATGCATGTCTCCTCCAGCTCCCTCCCGTAGCTGTCGCTATCCGCGATGGTCTATGGAAGCTCCTCGCCCACTGATCAACTGGCACTGCACCATAATAGAGATCCCGCTAGTAGCCAATCTCCTCCCCTGCCCGTAGGACATAGGCATATCCAGCCCCTGTGTCCTTTGCCACCTACCTCCTAGCCCTCAGTGCTGTCTCAACCTCTGTGTAGCACTGAATGGCCTAGTCCTGCTCCCGCTCAGTATCTCTGAGCCGCCTCCTGAGTCTATCCCTCTCCCTCTCCAAGTCCTAGATCTCATCTGCCTATCCCTGGCAGATCTCCCTCAGCTCCATCAACTCATCCTCCTCTGCCTCAGCCCCCTGTGGCTCCCCTTGTATGGGTGCCTGCCCCTGTGCCTGTGCCTATACTAGTGCCTGTCCCTGTACCTGCACCTATCTGGGACCCTGTGCTACTGGCACCTATAGCGATAATCCATCGCGACCCCTCACCACCCGAGCCTGCCTGTCCTCTCCACCCTCCCTCCGTGATGCCACCCTCCTCTCTCCAACTACCCCCCTCCTCCTCCATCGGCCTCTACCCCCATCATCTCCATCATCATCACCATCCCCACCACCATCTCCATCTAGTAGCTCTCCTAGATCCGTCAGGCGTGGAAATGGATGCTCAGCCCAGTATGCTGTGTACTTGGCATCCATGCTGGCATCCTCAGTCTCTAGCCACATGTCCAAGGGTAAGGGCATCATCTCCACTAGTTGTGTAACAGTCTGATCATATGATAGTAAGGGCCCAAACTGCGCCTGATCCCTGATAGTCCGTGCATACATGCCTGAACCCTGTGGCATCCGTTGGATCCTGTTGAACTGCCTGCCCACCTTGTCCACTAGTTGTCTCTCTAGTACATAGGTCGTCCACCCAATCAGGTACCTACTCCAGAAGGTGTAGGGTAGCTCTATCGCATCATCCTCCCACTGCTCACATCCTAGGTATGGCCTCCATATAACCATATCAATGTCATCAATCACCCGCCGCCAGTGCTCTAACCTGTCAATCTGTGGCTGTGAAGTGATCATGTCGTACAAGTGTACGAAACTGCGTCCATGATCTCTGCCCCTGAAATGTATCGGTCTCGTCACTAGCAGATGCTCATAGACCCACACCTGTAACAATGTGACCCCACAACCCAATCCCACTGACCCATGATATACAAACTGATGCAACTCGTAATACAGGTGTGCTAGCACACATGGTCCCCACGCATATCTAGTGTGCCGTGTCACTAGTGTGTCCAATGCATCTCCCCAGCCCACAGCCAACCCTCATGTCGCTCTATCAGGACACAAGAACCCACTGATCGCTCCTCCTATCACTGCTGACAACGCTAATCTTGTAGCTGTCATGGTGTCCCAAGCCACATGCCCTGCCCTCATCTCCAGTCCTGGGTCCTAGAACACTCATCTTAGGGTCTCCTTGTCTCCATCTCAATCATAGGGAATCAACTCCCCATCGATCAGTATCCTCAAAATCCTATATACATCCTCGAGGGTGACTGTCATCTCCCCCATCGGTAAATGAAAGGTGCAAGTCTCGGAGTGCCACCTCTCCGCCAGTGCAGTCAGTAGTCCCATGTTCGCCCAAAACTCGGGCACATACAAAATATGTCTTAGACCCATAGCCTCAATAGCCACTCGGTCCTCGAAGGTCAGCTCAGGTCTCAATCTCTGAGTCGACGGGAACCTCTCCCGTGACTCCGACATAGGCAAATACTCCTGTAGTCAAGCAAATCAATCATGTCAGTCATAGTGGCATTCACTGTTCATCACAAAATGCTATTTTTTATCTAAGTGCATATGGTATTCTATCCTAGTGACACTCCCTGTTCATCACAAAGTGTTACTAATTATCCTAGTGGTACTCCCTATTCATCACAAAGTACTACATGTTTTGCACTCCCTGTTCATCACAAAGTGCTGCTCACATTCGCACCCACTGTTCATCACAAAGTGCTGCTCATATTTTAGTACTCCTTGTTCATCACAAAGTACTATATCTTGGTACTCACTATTCATCATGAAGTGCCTTGATCTATCCTATCCTAGGGCCTCTGCTTGAGTGAATCCTCTTGAGTAGTTTCCTAATTGGCAATGTATATTCTATCACAGAATTGTCAATCCTAGCCCTATTTGCAATTCTAGTCTTCCCTAGAGGACCTGCTTGAGGGTATCCTCTTAGTAGCTTATCCAATCGACAGTGTATGTTCATCACAGAACTGTCGATTTGACCTCAAAGACACAAATTCACATTTTTTGGACACAAACATGCTTTCCTGACATAAAAGCGCTTGAAGATTGCATAAACTTGCCTGTTTTACACATACGCGAATGAAGAACATAGATGTGCCTATGCTCTGCATAGACGCGCCTGGGCGACACAAATGTGCCTTCTTGGCATAGACGCGGCCGCATTTGGCACAGATGCGTTTTCCGACACAGACGTTCCTGGCGAGCACAGACGTGCCTGGCGAGCACAGATGTGCCTGGCACCAATGCAGACGCGCCTCGACGTTTTTGACATTTTTTTGGACCCTACTCTAAGCGCATTTATTGCCCTATCTACCATGCATTAATGACAACAATAAATGCATCAAAGTACAAGGAGGTTTTGTGGTACTTACTGGCTCTCCTGCCTCTGCTAGCCTCTGGAATCGGCAAACGGGGTCGAATCTGTGAACAAAGGCCATCGCTGCTGACTGCTGCTGCTCTATTTTTTCTCTGCACTCTACTCTCGTGGATGTGTGGATGACAATGAGGATGTATTTCCCTCATGGTCTATCTTATAGACTACCCTAGCCCTAGCCCTAGCCCTCGTTCCCCGAGTCAGTCTTCATTATCCCATGACTCTGTCACTTTATCCGATCAGTCCATCTTATCCCTTTCTTTCTTATGGAGAGATTGTCTGCGATCTTTCTAGACATTTTGTCATCCAATATCTCGAGGGGGCATATCATTCCCATCTTGGGGCAACTTTGTATCAGTTTATCTTATCTTTTTTGAAACAATGCGACAAGCCGCATTGTCTCAAAGAGAGGCAAAATGTAGACACCCAAAATTGTCCAGTCTAATTAAATAAATATTTATTTATTTAATTATCTAGGCTTAATTCTTCTATTAATTAAATAAATCTTTATTGATTTAATTAATTCATTTATCCTCTTTTAGCCTTATTTCTCATTTAAATAAATACATTTATTTATTTAAATTTTTCTTTTTCCTAAATTAAATAAATATCTTATTTATTTAATTATCCCACTTCTTCTATTAATTAAATGAATCTTTATTTATTTAATTAATTCATTAGCCTTTTCCATCCATGACACATGTCATTCATCTCTTAATTCATACACTACCTACCCCTTTCATTATTTTATTATTTTCTCTACCTACCCTCTAATCATAGCCGACCTCCTTTTACACCTCTCAATCTTATCCCTCCATTTCTTATAGTGTTTTCTATTTAAGGAGATGTTTCCTTCATTATCAAACCCTGGCTAATCAATTTATGCACTTGACTACACTACGCTTTTGAGCATATGCGATCCTACTTGCAACCACATTCTGTTCTTTGTTGAGCTCTTATGTACATAAAATCTGAGAGCAAATATATCAAGCAAGATCAATGGAGATAGGAAGAATGGAGATCCAAACCCTATTGGACATGTGATGGTATAATCTTTGTGATTTCATTTGATTTGCATCGTCTTAGGTAATCTTCATATGTTATGGTGGATCATTGTTGTTGTTAGGCTAGGGTTTTGTGGTTGAATTCATTTAGCCTTTCAATATTATTATTATTGTTATCCATTTTCACCATACACACCCATGTACAAATGCAAATGCATGAAAACCAATGCAAGGAAATCTCTCACAGAGCAGGGAAAGAGAGAAAAACCCAATGGGAAAAAACCCTCCCCCAAAAGAGAGATGAAAACTAGATACAAAGAACTCTCATAGAAGTATGTGAAGGACAAAACCCCATGTGAGGAAAAAGTCCCCCCTATATGAGAGAAGAAGAACAGAGACTAGGAAACCTCCCCTCAATCTGGAATCTGCACCAATGATAGAAGCTCGAAGATGAATGAAGAAACTACTCCATGAACGTCGAACAACATTCCTCCCCTTGGGAAAAAAACAAAACCAAAGGTGTATCCTAAAAGTCTCCCCAATCATTAAGGGAAGATGTATAAAAGAAACTCATGATGAAAGGAATCTTTGAAAACTGCTCAAGTGTCCCCATGTCGATGCTGAAAGATACCCCCTCCAAAGGTGGTAAACTGTGCCACACTGCTGAAAAAGGCACTCCAAGATCTAGTGGAGATGGATGTAGAACATGTCCCAAAGACTCACATGTCTCCTCAAAAGATAAAGAGACCTTCTCCAAGTGTTGTACAAAAGTATCCACAATCATGTCAACCTCTAAAGATTGATCATGTAGAGAATGCACAAGAGGGTCAGAGTGATCCCTCACAGCAATCAAAGAAGGATCATCTTCATCAAAAAGAAGATGAATGTCATCAATGGTGTCTCCCAAATCTGCAATTTAGGAGTCCACAAACAAACCTGCAATGTCTGTCAAGTAGGTATCCCAATCAACTGAAGCTAGAAGACATGAAATATCCTGCTGCACTGAATCATAAGAAGGCAAAACTGTCACACTAGCTGCATCATCGGGTGCAATAGGTGGTGTGATATCAATAGAAGGAGATGAAATGCAAGGCTCAAGAATGGGGTCACATGTGAGAATCCCCAAGTTCAAATGCCCAAAGTTCTCCTCAAAATTTGAATTATCAACATACGAAGAATCAACCTCATCGATAGGACCAAAATGTGAAAAAGACTACAACCGAGATGCATGATCAACCACCCCAGTCGCAATGATAGCTCCACTCTCCAAGTCTCTAATGATAACTGAATCAGCAGTGAACTCCACAGTTTTTCTAGTTGCCCCATGTGTGATTTGATAGATGGAAAGAAGATTATTTGTCAAGTGGGGTACACACAACACATCATTGAAGGAGTTATCCCCAATGGCAATAGATCCTTTCCCAATCACATCCATGTATGTATGATTGCCCATCAAAATCTGTGGCATGTGGCAAGGCTCAAATGTAGAAAACATAGACTGCGAAGATGCCATATGATGAGAAGCCCCTGAATCTAGAAGCCATCTCCCTGAATCATGACTTATAGTAGCACAAAGAGCTTGTCCCTTTCCTTTATCTGTCCCAAAAGAGTTATCCTTTCCTTTATCCTTGGAAGAAGAAGCTGATGTAGACATTCTAGAAGGTAGGTTGATTCTATTCTTCTCAAGAAGATTCTTCAACTCATCAATATCCTTCTTATAACAATGATGTTCATCATGTCCTGACTTCTTGCAATATCCACAAAAAAAATTATCCTTATATGATTTCCTCTTAGGTGAGAATGGTGTATCACCTTGTTGTGGAGAGGAATATTGTGCTCCATCTTGTTGTGGTTTTGACTTAGGTTGCTTTTGATTCTTGCCTTTTCCTTGATTACTTTGATTCCCTTTGTTAGCCACCAAAGCTTGTGACTTTGAAGATTTGAGAATCTCCATCGTGGTCAACTTAGATTGTTCAAGTATCAACATCTTCGTGAATGAATCCAATGAGGGAGAAGTGTATGAGGAACCTTGAGCTAACCTATGGGTGTGAAAGCTAGATACAAAGGTTGCATACTCTGAAGGAAGCTTGTCCAACAAGTTATAAACCAATTGAGCATCCTTTTTGTCAATTCCACAATCCTTTAGCTTTGCTCTTAGCTCAGTTGCTTTTGTGACATAATCTTGGATTGTATCAAAATCCTTGGGATCCAAAGTTGTGAGTTCACTATCAAGCTTGTAGCCCTTAATCTCATCAACTTGACCATACAATTTCTTAAAAATATCCCAAGCCTCTTTAATTGTTGTACACTTATCAATGTGAAAAATAAGGTCATCTGATACATACTTTCTAAGAGTTCCAAGTGCCATAGCATTCTTAGTAAGCCATTCAATTTGAGCATTAGGATCAACCTTAGGATCAGGTGGTGGTGTAATAGTTTCATTTACATAATGAATGAGTCCTTTTTCCATTAGTTTACTCCATGCCTTAATTTTCCATGATGCATAATTATGAGGAGTTAAAAGTGGAAATTTAGGAGAACCCATAGCACCAAAATGAAAAAACACAAGATGGAGAGAGGCACAATCACACAAGACACCCCCCCAAAATACTCAATCAAGAAATCCCCCCAAAATGGTGATTTTGACACTTTATACTTAGTGCATATACAATGGGCCACTTGCAAAACAAGGCAAATTGGACTTCTGATTTCAATTTACAACTTCTCAAAATGAGATCTAAGAGACTTCAACAAATACTGCTAGTGATCTAAACTGAGATCCAAAAAAAATGCAAGTACCAAATATGTCAAAAATGGTCAAATATTGAACGTACAATTTCTACTTAAAATCACTGCAAACAGATGGTAGATTATGAAAGTAGATGAAAAAATATGCACTTTAAAAAAAAATGGCACATGAAAAGGAGTCCATATGAGCCCAAACGAAACCTCCAAAGTTGTAAAAATTGGGATTTCATGATTTCCAAAACACCTGTATCCAAAAATTAGACAACTCCTGCACCATTGTACAGATCATGAAATTCTACCCCAAAACAAAAAAAATTGCTCGAAAAAACGAGTCCGGATGAGTGAGATATCGCTATTTGAAAATTGCCTGCAAAATTATAATTTCTGGAAAAATTCCGCCGCAGCATCAAACTTCAAATGCCTCTAGATTTGGCCTCCGAAGTCTGATTTTGATGAAATAAAAGGTAAAACTAACTTTCTTGGTCCTCCTCAATCCAATGGTAACCTCAGATTTGACCCATCAAGCTTTAATAAAAACCTGCAAAAGAAAGTTCCAAAATGCAAACCCCAAATAGCATCAAATTTCTCTCAATTAGCAAACCAATGACACTCTAATGGCTCTGATACCATGTGAGATTTTGCCAAGATCAAGAGGCAATGGAAAGAACAAATAAGAGAGAACAAAATAGATGATAGAAATAAAATATATTCTATCAAGATGAAAATACTGATCAACTGGATCATCAATTGATGTTTTCATACAATGAATATGAGCCTACTTTTATAGGCAAGGCTATATGGATATGTGAGCACACAAATATGACATGTGGCTCAATAAGAAACAAAGGTAGGTAGGAAATAGGTGTGGGTAGGTAGGAGAAACAATATAATATTCCACATGAGGTGGATCATCCACTGAATGTGGAGTGTAACAACAAGATCAACACCATAAAAGGTGGAAATTCTCCTACACACACAATCCCAATATGGCACAAACACCCAAGTGTCTCATACCCAAACTACTATGAAATGCATGTACCTAAGTAAACTTAAGTAAGGTGTAATAATATCCAAGATGAGTAATTATTTACACCAACACAATCCTTTTCTTTATCGCATTCTAATCTCACAAATGAGATCTTACATATATAACAAAAGCTAAGATCAAATATGTACATCGGCTTACAAAGAATATTACAATAAAATCAATTACAAATAAATCAATATCCGATGCATCATGTTGCCTCAATGTATTTACAATAATAATAAATCAACTCCATAACGTGTTATGCTAATCTAAAATAGATATGCTTGTTGGTGTGAGGCCCCACCCCAACTCAGTCTGGCATTTCAGTGGTTTTTATGTTGAGACTATTATGGATGCTTTATTTTTATGAATTATGGATTTAGAACTTATATGATTCCATGATTTGGATAATATTGTTATATGTTGATGCTTCATTTATATGCTTTATGATATAGAACTCTACATGATTTTTTGAATAAGATGAATTTGCGGTGATATATGTCATTATTGGATTTGCAGGACTTTACTATGATGATAGAAATAGGATATATTTTTTATGTGTGGATCAAAATTATGAGAATTAGGATAATTGCTTATGTGAAATTACTTGGATATAAGATGTATTAAATTGTTCAAATATAAATTGTATACAAGTGTTTGATGTGTACTATTATTCTTGTGTTTTATATTATATGGGGTTATTTGAAGTTACTAATGTGTAATTGAGATGCGCAGGAAGTTATCCATGTGACCATGGAAATATTACGAAGAACCAAACCTAGACCTATGTATGTTCGTAAAACCAGGGTTTGTTTATTTGGAGACACAACACCCCGTTTGTGTCGTATTTTATTCGTAATAGTAAATGATGCATGTGTGTTAAATGTTATTTAATTTATTTATTTAAATCCAACAAGAGACACGATTTCATGTATAATTTTGTAAAAGTATTTTCTTTGTGTCACTTGACTTGTGTGGATTTATGTTTGAGTTTTTAAATTTGTCTCTTGGAGGGAATTGTTTAACTATAGCTTTTTCAATTAATGTAATGTGATTCCATAAATGCCTTGAGTAAAGAATATTTGGGATGGTCAACATAGGTTTGACCCGAAAATAAACTTCAGAGGGGTTAAAAAAGGGTTAAATGGACACCTAGGGGTAGTTTAATAGGGTTTCCTAAAGCCCATAAGGTATACCTAAAGGTTAGGGGTAATTTCAGGCAAGTTTCGACTCCCATGTGACCTTTTAGACACCCTAAAAAGTGACTTTGCTAAGTTGTGCGAAAATTGAAATTAGAAGACTTGAACTGAGTTGTGAACCTTCCTTTTTGAATGAGAGTTCTCTTTCCCATTTTTACCTTACCTTCCTTTTTAGTTCTTAGAATATTGTGAGAACTCTCAGAAAGGGCTTCTTAAGCAAGAATTAGAAAATTAGTGGGTAATCACCCACTCTCCATTTTTGGAGACAAAAGAATTTTTGAAAAGAAAAAGATAGATTTGGGATTGGAGAATTTGGCTAAGGGTAAAAAGAAAAGACTTGTGGAATTGAGCTGCTCATCCTCAACAAAACTAGCATACCTTCGGGTAGTTTAAGGTTGGTTCTACCTTTCTTGTGACGTTTTTCTTATTGCATGTTGTTTTGAAAGAAATGCTTGTGTAAAAGACTAGTTTTCTTGCATGTATTTCTTGGAAATTTAATTGGTGTTTGGTGCTTATGCAATGTATGTGTTTTGGGAGTGATCAAGACCTCCTACTCTTGGGAGAGAGGATGGTCTTGTGGGTGGTAGAAGTGATAGCCCTCGAGTGAGAGGCTCTCATTATGAGAGTGATCACAAGGGGTTTTATGTGACCCTTGTTGCATGAATTGTTTATGCATTGGAGGTCATTAGGAGGGAAATAAGACATGAATGTCTTGGGAGGCATAAGGAATATGGGGTTGTTATACTTGATGTATTTGGTTTGCCATGAGGTGGCTATATGTTTTACCATATTTGCAGTCTCCTCAGGGTACTTGGTCCACTACCACCCTTGAAAAGACACCACAAATGTGTGATGCAGTGTAGCCTGGGTTGGGGTTGTGTTTGAGTTTGTGTATTCTCTCATCTTTTGTGTTTGCATGTGTGTTACTTGTCTAGGGCTTGGTTCTCCGAGCTCGGGGGTGGCTACCAGTTATCCTAGGCTGGGAGGTGAGCTCTCCATGGTCATAGCTTTCGATTTAATTGCAAGTTGTAAGAAGAAAATACTAGGACAAGTAGATGTGGCTGGATTTAGTTGTTGCAGAAAAATATTTGGATATGTATTTATTACTTTCCTCGTTTATTAGAAATGAGAGTCCTAATTGTAAATTGACAAGAATATCTTGGAGATAAGATTTGAATATTTGTAATAGTCATTTAAGTTGTATTGCAGAAAAGAAAATGATTATTTCTGATAGTAGTTCCTAAAGTTTTGAAATAAATAATTGTTTGTATAGGATATTTTGAAAAGGAAGAAAATTGTTATTTCTCATACGCATCTGAAAACAATTTATTTGAAATGAAATAGAATTGATTTAGCATGCATGCAGGAGGCTGAAAATAAAAGCATGTAGATCTATACATAGAAATGTAAAAGTTATTTTATTTAAATCCGTGATTTCATTTTATTTGCGATTTTATTTTTTTATATATTATTTGCAGAAGATAAGAGCAAAGATTTTATAACCATCTCTAAGGTTTTAGATTAATAAATTATAGCTACATTTAGTTGTCGTTAATTTTATTAAAATTTGTCATTTAAATAGTTGTTGTAGAATTATCAAAGTCTGTCATTTTGTTTATTGTAGAAAATGAAAATCATAATCTATTATAGTTTTAGTTAAATAAAAATCTAGATTTATTTAGCTGCTAGTAAATTTATTAATTTTGGTCATTTATATAGTTGATGTTAGAATTTATTAAATATTGTCATTATTTATATACAGAAAATAAAATCTACAGTTAAACAGTTTAAATGAAGTAATAAAATTACTTTACTTTTGTTGTAAGTAAATCAGGATTTAAATAATCCATCTATTTTATTTTTGCATCTAGGAAATTTATGAAAAGAAATAAATCAAAATACTTTTGTCTATTCATTATATAATTTCTGTTATATATATATATATATATAATTTTATTTTAAAATAAAATAAAACATAAAAAAAAATTTAGCAAAGAAAAAAAAAAAGAGGGGGCATGGGTCAGGTCGAACCCTACTGTGTGAGCACACAGTGGGCGGCGCCCTTGGCACCGCCACTGTGTGAACACACAGTGGGCGGCGCCGATCGGGAGAAACCGCTGCTCCCCCCCTCCAAAAAAAAAAACAATGCCTCTGCCCAGCCTCTGCCATGGTCGCCGTTTTGCGAGCCGTCCATACACAGACCAAACTAAGATAAAACCCTAGCCAGTTAGGGCTAGGGTAAAAGAAATTTGGAATGGTAATAAAGAAATGAAAGAAAATAAAAATAAAGAGGGCTTATTTAATAATAAATTAAAAAAATTAAGGTTTAATGCACATTCTAAATGGGAAAATATATATATAATTTTTATATAATTATATATATAAGAATATAGATATATTTATATATATATAATTATATATGTATATATATCTATATATGTATAAACATAGAGAGGGCCCTAGGTCTTTTGAACAAATTTGGGTAATATGTTAATAATACCGCTTTAAGGAAAAATATATATGATTTAATATATATAGGAGTTTTATAATTTAACATTTTATTTTTATTTGGAGATGAACCTAGATATAGGTATTCGAGGAGATTAAACTTTATAGAACATATTTTCATTATGAATTATATTGATTTTTTTTGTCAATTTAGTTAATCACATTTGAATAATGGTGTTAAATCAATTTTTTGACATTATGAACTATGTGCTAGGACTAAATTTATTTAGTCCCTAAACGCTATTCATGACTATTGGAAATTAATATTATCCTAGTTATAAATTTAGACTTTTGGATTTAATTTATTCTATTGGACTAAATTGAGGAGATAAAAATTAATAATTAACCTAGCTTTTCGCATCTAATCTTAAATTAATTTTTACTTACTTGGGTTAGTAGATAAAGTTAACGCTAAACATAGTTAAGACAAAATATGTTATAGCATTTTAAAATTGTCAATTTAATGTTTTAAGTTGTGATTTAAAAAAACAAAAATTGTCCCGTTCTTGCCCTAAATTTTGGGCATGACATTTTGGTATCAGAGCAAGGTTTCCAACACTAGGAACCTTTCTCCATTATGTTTTGCTTTAGATTATTTAATTAATTTTATTATATTGATTTTCTAGGATATTTAAATTTAATTAATTAAATATTTTTTCAAAAGAAATTAGTTATTTAATTTATTTTATTTTATTTTTCTCTAAGGATGCCTCCGACTATGCGACAAGCTCGCAAGCACGGAAGGGGTCCTAGGTGTGTGCGCATAGCACGCGAAGAGGTAGCTAGGGAGGAATCGGTTCCGGAAGAGAACCCAGAAGCTCCTTCCGAATAGCCAAATGATCCTAACCGAAACTTCTTAGAAGCAATCCAGAACCTAATTGGTATAGTTCAGGAAAGGATTCCAGCAAAGGACCCTCATGTTAGAAATCAGAACTCTGGGAGTCATAGATCAGCTGATAGGGAATGGAGCAGGAGTCCACTTCCTATTCCTGTTGAGAGTCAGGGTGGAAATGAGCCAGAGTCTATGCACCTACCAGGACCACCTCCAGTGGTGGAGCCAGTTTAATTTTGAGAGAGCTCGTCAGGATCCAGAGGATCTTATCAGGGAGGTTATGCACCTCCAGCCACCATTTTTTGGGGGTTCTACTGACGGGGTAGAAGCTGAGGCATGGCTTTTGAGCCTTGAGAGGTGCTTTGCATTGTTCTCTTACGAGAGCAATCTAAAAGCATGTGTCGCAGTCCATCTATTGAGAGGAACGACCTCCACATGGTGGAGACAGGAGGATTACAAGTGCGGATTAGTTCCTGATACTCTCACTTGGGAGATATTTACAGAGAGGTTCAGGGAGAGGTACCTATCAGAACATTTCAGACAGCATCAGATAGACGAGTTTCACGACCTCCAACAAAAGGGCTTATCAGTAACCCAATACAAGAGCAAATTCTTTGAGCTCTTGCCCTACGTGGATTATCTAAAGGACGAGAAACTTCTCGTCAACCGCTTCATTAGAGGGCTAAATACCAGTATAGTCGGGCCAGTGAGGATGTCCGCTCCAGAGAGCCTTCAGGTTGCCATGGAGAAGGCACTGATAGCAGAGGAGATTCAAGTCAGACCACAGGACACTAGGGATTGATTTCAGAACTGAAACCCTACACCCCAGACTTATGGATCCCAGAAACCCCATTGGAAGGGAAATAACCAAAACTCACAGGGGTTCTCCAAACCCCCTCCTCCGCAACAGACACAACAGAACTAGAGGCAGAAGCCTCCACAGTATTAGCAGGGCACAAAGCCCAAGCAGTGGTAGTCTCAGGGTCAGAGGCGAGATCAGAGAGCGTAGGTACCTTACACACCTCCGACGAGGACTCAGCAGTCCTCTAGGGGTGGGTATAGCGGATCTAGCAGGATAGGAGGACAGGCTTTCTCTAGGCCTCAGGGTGCCCAGTTTCAGGCACGGGGTTCTTGCTTTACATGTGGAGCCAGGGGGCATATGGCGAGGGATTGTCCTCAGGGTCAGATGGCAGGGAATCAATGGATGGCCGCTTTAGAGCCGACAGTTGGTGATATGGGCAGGTCCCATAGAGTATTCGTAGCAGTTGACAACCGCCAGGCTGAGCACCAAGCCACGGTCATCGAGGCTACAAGTATGATCAAAGGTAACAATGTATCTATTTTATTTGATTCAAGAGCTACTGACTCCTTTATATCTCCATTGGTTGTGGAGCATTGCGGGCTAGTGGCAACTAGATAGGGTGTTAGTTAGAAAGTGGAATTAGCTTCAGGGGCTAGAGTGTCAGTGGAATTAGAGGTTAGGGCATGTCAGCTACAGATTGGCAAGACCACCACTTTAGTAGACCTTAGAGTGACACCACTTGGATCTTATGGTATCGTACTTGGCATGGATTGGCTTTATGCCCATAGAGCCAAGATGGATTGCCGCTTGAAAAAGATCGAGTGTGAGGATGATCATGGTTCGCCCATAGTTATCACCGGGATTCAAAGACTCATGTCTCTTTGTATGATCTCTGCAATGCAGCTTAAGTAGAGCATGCGAAAGGGATGTCAAATTTTTCTATCACTATCAGTGACAGAGGAGAAGAGGAAGAAAAGGAAACATCACTTGATGACCACCCTATCCTTAAGGGATATTCAGATGTGTTTCCTTCAGATCTACTTGGAATGCCGCCTCGTAGAGATATTGACTTTCATATAGACCTTGTACCAGGAGCTGAGCCAGTTTCCAAAGCACCTTATAGGATGACCACAAATGAGCTTAATGAGCTCAAAATACAGCTTGAGGAACTCCTTGAGAAGGTCATATTCGTCCTAGCGTATCGCCTTGGGGTGCGCCATTCATCTTTGTTAAGAAGAAGGACGGATCTCTCCGATTATGTATGGATTATCAGTAGTTAAATAAAGTAACCATCAAGAACCGATATCCTTTGCCCAAAATTGATGATTTATTCGACCAACTTCAGGGTGCCAAAGTCTTTTCCAAAATCGATCTGAAGTTAGGATACCATCAGCTAAGAATAGTGGAAAGTGATATCCACAAGACCGCATTTCGTACTAGATATGGTCACTATGAGTTCACCATGGTTCCATTCGGTCTTATGAATGCTCCAACTATTTTCATGAGCCTCATGAATGGGGTATTCCGCACATTTCTGGACCGCTTTTTGATTGTGTTCCTCAATGATATACTGATATATTCTCAGAATGAGAAGGAGCATGAGGAGCACCTGAAATAGGTATTGGAGTGTTTGCGGGATAATCAGTTGTTTGGTAGTTTGTCAAAGTGTGTTTTCTTTCGATCAGAGGTCAAGTACCTTGGGCACGTTATTTTTGGTGATGGGATTTTAGTTGACCCATCAAAGATTAGGGCTATTATGGATTGGCCAGCGCCAACTAGTGTGACAGAGGTTAGGAGCTTCATGGGCTTAGCAGGTTATTACCGACATTTTTTTAAGGGATTCTCCAAAGTCACACATCCCATTACTTCTCTTCAGCGTAAGGGGAAGAAATTTGAGTGGATAGAGAAGTGCAAGAAGGCCTTTCAGGAACTGAAAAGGGCCCTCACTAGCACTCCTATCCTTGTTGTACTAGATCCCTTAGCTGACTTCATGGTTTGTACAGATGCTTCACTAGAGGGTTTAGGAGCAGTTCTTATGCAGGATGGTAGGGCTATAGCTTTCGAGTCAAGGAAACTTAGGACTCATGAACTTAATTATCCTACTCATGACCTTGAGCTCACAACAGTAGTGCATGCACTTGTCAGATGGAGGCACTTCCTTTTGGGTCATCACTTCAAGCTACATTCAGATCATCAGAGTCTTCAGTACATTTTCACCCCGCCGAACCTTAATGCACGTCAGAGGAGATGGATGGAGTTCTTGTGCGAATCTGATTTTCACGTTCACTACATCAAAGGAAAGGAAAACGTAGTTGCAGATGCTTTGAGTAGGAGATGTCATGAGGTATACACCATATCTATGGGCATGGATTTGAGAGACCGTATACTACAGCATTTGCCAGAGGATGGATGGTATTCAAAGGTTTATTAGGTGTTACGGTCTCAGGATACTCTAGTGGGGAAATATGTGGATTATTCTTTGGAGTCTGATGGACTATTATGCCATAGAGGGCGCATCTATGTACCTTCCTTCGGGGGATTGTGAGAGTTCATTGTCATGGAGGCTCATAGAGCTCCTTATGCAGTGCATCCCAGAGTTAAAAAGATGCATGCTGACTTGAGGTAGTTATATCATTGGCCAGGAATGTGGCAACTCATTGCTGAGTTAGTAGCCTGATGCCTCGAGTGTCAGAGAGTAAAGGCAGAGCACCGCCATCCAGGTGGGTTGCTCCAGTCTCATGCTATACCAGAGTGGAAGTGGGATACTATATCCATGGATTTCATCATTGGTCTTCCTATGTCTTCTTGTCGCCATGATGCCATCTTGGTGATAGTTGACAAGTTGACCAAAGTGGCTCACTTTTCACCAGTTCGGACGACCTTCATAGCACCAGCGATAGCACAGGTGTTCTTGCGAGACATTGTCAGACTTCATGGCGTCCCACGCAAGATTATTTTTGACAAAGATTCCCTCTTCACTTCTTCCTTTTGGAAGGCATAACAGGTAGTTATGGGCACTAAGCTCAATTTCAGTACAACCTATCACCCAAAAATGGATGGTCAAACAGAGAGGGTTAATTAGGTGTTAGAGGATATGCTTCACATGTACGTCATGGATCATTAGACCAGATGGGAAGAGTACCTTCCCTTAGTGGAGTTTGCCTATAACAATGGGCGTCACACTTCTTTGGGGATGCCACCCTATCAGGCATTATACGGTAGGCCTTGCAGGACATTGTTGAGTTGGGACCGCATAGAGAACAGAGTTGCTATTGGTCCTGAGATAGTTTGGGATATGGAATAGCAGGTGGATTTGATTAGGCAGCATGTTAGAGAGGCTCAAGATAGACAGAAGAAATATGCTGATGTGAAGAGGATAGATCGTAGCTACTTGGTTGGAGACAGAGTTTTCTTGAGAGTGTGACCGCATAAGAGTCCAATCCGTTATGGAAAGGGTTCTAAGCTCTCACCTCGCTTTGTAGGACCTTTTGAGATCCTTGAGAGGATAAGCCCAGTCGCCTACCATTTAGCATTCCCACCTAGCCTGTCATGCATCCACGATGTGTTTCATGTATCAGTTTTGAGGAAGTATATCTATGATGAGTCTCATATTTTAGATTGGGATGCCTTGCAGGTGGAGTCGGACGGGTAGCTAGCTTTGGAGCCCATTCGCATTTTGGCACGCCGGATGCTGGCCCTTTGAGGTCGAGAGCTGGACCAGGTTAGGGTCCAATGGGATTGCTATGATGAGGTTACAGCTTCATGGGAGAATGCAGCACGTATGAGATCAGAGTGCCCACACCTTTTTGATGAACTCCGGGAGGAAGTTCATGCCTAGAGGGGGAGGGTGTGAGGCCCCACCCTGACTCAGTCTGGCATTTCAGTGGTTTTTATGTTGAGACTATTATGGATGCTTTATTTTTATGCATTATGGATTTAGAACTTATATGATTCCATGATTTGGATAACATTGCTATATGTTGATGCTTCATTTATATGCTTTATGATATAGAACTCTACATGATTTTTGAATAGGATGAATTTGCGGTGATATATGTCGTTATTGGATTTGCAAGACTTTACTATGATGATAGAAATAGGATATATGTTTTATGTGTGGATCAAAGTTATAAGAAGTAGGATAATTGCTTATGTGAAATTACTTGGATATAAGATGTATTAAAATTTTCAAATGTAAATTGTATGCAAGTGTTTGATGTGTACTATTATTCTTGTGTTTTATATTATATGGAGTAATTTGAAGTTACTAGTGTGTAATTGAGATGCGCAGGAAGTTATCCATGTGACCATGGAAATAATTACGGAGAACCAAACCTAGACCTATGTATCTTCGTAAAACCAGGGTTTGTCTATTTGGAGAGACAACACCTCGTTTGTGTCGTATTTTATTCGTAATAGTAAATGATGCATGTGTGTTAAATGTTATTTAATTTATTTATTTAAATCCAACAAGAGACACGATTTCATGTATAATTTTGTAAAAGTATTTTCTTTGTGTCACTTGACACGTGTGGATTTATGTTTGAGTTTTTAAATTTGTCTCTTGGAGGGAATTGTTTAACTATAGTTTTTTCAATTAATGTAATGTGATTCCATAAATGCCTTGAGTAAAGAATCTTTGGGATGGTCAACATAGGTTTGACCCGAAAATAAACTTCAGAGGGGTTAAAAAAGGGTTAAATGGACACCTAGGGATAGTTTAATAGGGTTTCCTAAAGCCCATAAGGTATACCTAAAGGTTAGGGGTCATTTTAGGCAAGTTTCTACTCCCATGTGACCTTATAGACACCCTAAAAAGTGACTTTTCTAAGTTGTGCAAAAATTGAAATTAGAAGACTTGAACTGAGTTGTGAACCTTCCTTTTCGAATGAGAGTTCCCTTTCCCATTTTTACCTTACCTTCCTTTTTAGTTTTTAGAATCTTGTGAGAACTCTCACAAAGGGCTTCTTAAGCAAGAATTAGAAAATTAGTGGGTAATCACCCACTCTCCATTTTTGGAGACAAAAGAATTTTTGGAAAGAAAAAGATAGATTTGGGATTGGAGAATTTGGCTAAGGGTAGAAAGAAAAGACTTGTGGAATTGGGCTGCTCATCCTCAGCAAAACTAGCATACCTTTGGGTAGTTTAAGGTTGGTTCTACCTTTCTTGTGACGTTTTTCTTATTGCATGTTGTTTTGAAAGAAATGCTTGTGTAAAAGACTAGTTTTCTTGCATGTATTTCTTGGAAATTTATTTGATGTTTGGTGCTTATGCAATGTATGTGTTTTGGGAGTGATCAAGACCTCCTACTCTTGGGAGAGAGGATGGTCTTGTGGGTGGTAGAAGCGACAACCCTCAAGTGAGAGGCTCTCGTTATGAGAGTGATCACAAGGGGTTTTATGTGACCCTTGCTGCATGACTTGTTTATGCATTGGAGGTCATAAGGAGGGAAATAAGACATGAATGCCTTGGGGGGCATAAGGTATATGGGGTTGTTATACTTGATGTATTTGGTTTGCCATGAGGTGGCTATATGTTTTACCATACTTGCAATCTCCTCAGGGTACTTGGTCCACTACCACCCTTGAAAAGACACCACAAATATGTGATGCAGTGTAGCCTAGGTTGGGGTTGTGTTTGAGTTTGTGTATTCTCTCATCTTTTATGTTTGCATGTGTGTTACCTGTTTAGGGCTTGGTTCTCCAAGCTCGAGGGTGGCTACAATTTAGCTTAGGCTGGGAGGTGAGCTCTTCATGGTCATAGCTTTCGATTTAATTGTAGGTTGTTAGAAGAAAATAACAAGACAAGTAGATGTGGCTGGATTTAGTTGTTGCAGAAAAATATTTGGATATGTATTTATTACTTTCCTCATTTATTAGAAATGAGAGTCCTAATTGTAAAGTGACAAGAATATCTTGGAGATAAGATTTGAATATTTGTAATAATCATTTAAGTTGTATTGCAGAAAAGAAAATGATTATTTCTAATAGTAGTTCCTAAAGTTTTGAAATAAATAATTGTGTGTATAGGATATTTTGAAAATGAAGAAAATTGTTATTTCTCATACGCATCTGAAAACAATTTATTTGAAATGAAATAGAATTGATTTAGCATGCATGCAGGAGGCTGAAAATAAAAGCATGTAGATCTATACATAGAAATGTAAAAGTTATTTTATTTAAATCTGTGATTTTATTTTATTTGCGATTTTATTTTTTTATATATTATTTGTAGAAGATAAGAGCAAAGATTTTATAGCCATCTCTAAGGTTTTAGATTAATAAATTATAGCTAGATTTAGTTACTGTTAATTTTATTAAAATTTGTCATTTAAATAGTTGTTGTAGAATTATCAAAGTCTGTCATTTTGTTTATTGCAGAAAATGAAAATCATAATCTGTTATAGTTTTAGTTAAATAAAAATCTAGATTTATTTAGCTGCTGGTAAATTAATTAATTTTGGTCATTTATATAGTTGATGTTAGAATTTATTAAATACTGTCATTATTTATATATAGAAAATAAAATCTACAGTTAAACAGTTTAAATGAAGTAATAAAATTACTTTACTTTTGCTGTAAGTAAATCAGGATTTAAATAATCCATCTATTTTATTTTTGCATCTAGGAAATGTATGAAAAGAAATAAAACAAAATACTTTTGTCTATTCATTATATAATTTCTGTTATATATATATATATATGCAAATTACATGTATATACTTATATATATATATATATATATATATATATATATATATTTATATTTTTTTTTAAATAAAAAAAAATTTAGCAAAGAAAAAAAAGGGGGGGGGCATGGGTCGGGCCAAACCCTACTGTGTTTTGTCACAGTGGGCGGTGTCGGCCGGGAGAAACCGCCGCTCCCCCCCTCCAAAAAAAAACAATGCTTCCACCCAGCCTCTGCCATGGCCGTCGTTTTGTGAGCTGTCCCTGCACAAACCAAACTAAGATAAAACCCTAGCCTGTTAGGGCTAGGGTAAGAGAAATTTTGAATGATAATAAAGAAATGAAAGAAAAATAAAATAAAGAGGGCTTATTTAATAATAAATAAAAAAAATTAGGGTTTCATGCACATTCTAAATGGGAAAATATATATATAATTTTTATATAATTATATATATATATATATATATACATATATATATATATATATATATATATATATATATATATATATATATATATATATATATATATATATACATAGAGAGGGCCCTAGGTCTTTTGAACAAATTTGGGTAATATGTTAATAATACCACTCTAAGGAAAAATATATATGATTTAATTATATATATATAGGGGTTTTATAATTTAACATTTTATTGATGTTATTTTAATATTTTTAAACATTTTATTTTTATTTGGAGATGAACCTAGATATAGGTATTCGAGGAGATTAAACTTTATAGAACATATTTTCTTTATGAATTTAATTGATTTTTTTTGTCAATTTTAGTTAATCACTTTGAATAATGGTGTTAAATCAATTTTTGACATTATGAACTATGTGCTAGGACTATATTTATTTAGTCCCTAAATGCTATTCATGACTATTGGAAATTAATATTATCCTAGTTATAAATTTAGACTTTTGGATTTAATTTATTCTATTGGACTAAATTGAGGAGATAAAAATTAATAATTAATCTAGCTTTCCGCATCTAATCTTAAATTAATTTTTACTTACTTGGGTTAGTAGACAAAGTTAACGCTAAACATAGTTAAGATGAAATATGTTATAGCATTTTAAAATCATCAATTTAATGTTTTAAGTTGTGATTTAAAAAAAAAAATTGTCCCATTCTTGCCCTAAATTTTGGGCATGACAGTCAGTGCATAACATTGACCTATTTGTCGGTAGCAGAAAATATGTAAACCCAAATAAACCAATAACCAATTCGCCAAAACCAAGTGATCAATTAATGTCTTCGACATAACCAGTAGTCTCCAAGTAATTCCAATTGTCGGTGAACCAAATCTCGGTGACTATGCATAAGTCTCTGGCTTGCCGGTGAACAAAACAAAGATCTCCAAGTGTTGATAAGTGTTGACAAGTGATGACATGTGTTTACATCAATGAAAAGACCATATCAACATATCCAAAATACCAACAACATGTCTATGTTCCCATGGTTGTATAGGTGTTGGTCTAGGTCTAGTGTGTGTGTGTGGGCCTTATGTCATTCTTCGTTGCACAAGGGGTGGACCTTTCTAGTTCCACATGGTTGGTTGGTTTGATGCCTTCTTCCATTGGGATTCTTTGTTGGATTTTTTTGTGCGTGATGGATGTTTCTACTTCTCTTTATTTCTTGTGTGATGGATTCATGGAGTAGATGTGATCTATTCTACATGTTCGAGAAATATCTTTGTAATATGTAAATTAGGATATCATTCATGTAATTAGCATATTATGACATTCTATTTGTAATGGATAATGTATATTTGTAATGTTTACCTTTTATGAGATGTATTATGTAATGAAATGATTCATTAGTACTAGCTATATTTTAGGGATGTTGAATTTACATGTATGTTAGTTTTAATTAACTTAGGAACATTTGACATTGGTGTATAAAATTGACTTGATATCTTACAAGTTTTAAATGTGTAGTTACTCATGATTATAATCCTAATGTGTAAATGATTACTTCCCTATGTTATGTGTAATGAAAGGCATTAACTTGAGTAGGGAAATAACATGCATTATTGTTAAGTTGCACATATCTTTACTTTTGTTGTATCTAAGTAATGTCGTTAAGATACCCTAGGGAATGAAATTTAAATGTTATAAGCTAATTTCGCTTGTGCACTTAAGTTTATATGATTGCATTAATTCAATGTATGTATCTCTTTTAAGTTTAATGTATTGTTGTATCTTTAAAAAGAAATCTCTAATTATCTAGTTAGGTGGCTAGTTTTGCTAGTTTCTCTAGGTTTTCTTGGCAAGCATTATAATATATATATATATTGTAGACGTCTAAAAATGGTCAACGCTTGCGGAATCATACTTTAACATTTACGCATTGCCTTATTTTAGGGTTTTTGCATCGCATTAACATTTCTCCTATGTCACGCACTTGGTCTTTATCATTTGCGAACATCGAGTCCTTCTTCTGCATTCTTCAGTTGTCTCGCTTTTGAATTTGGTCTTGTCTATAACAATCTTCAGTCATGATTTTGGTCAATCTTATCCTGTCGCATCAATGTGTGTGCTCATTTGTCATCATTTTGGACATCGTCAATCCTAATTAGGGTTTTGTCCTCTTATCAATCTCATCATTTTGCGATTGATCTGTCATCAATCGTTGGCATTTTCAATCTTATCATCTTGCGATCGATTTGTCATCGATCATTGTTGTTTTTAATCTTGTCATCTTGTGATCAATTTGTCATCGATCATGGTCATTTTCAATCTTGTCATTTTGCAATCTATTTTGTCATCGATCGTTGTCATTTTTGTCATTTTGCGATCGATTTGACATCGATCGTCATTGTTCCTCGTTAATTGGCGCATTTATCAATCAAATCATTTATCAATTCAAAATCATGATCAAATCAAATCGACATTAATTATCTTTTGTCAAGACCTAATTGTCGTCCTTGCATTTCTAATTCATCTTCTAAGGTTTTATGATTTATTCATTTAATCTTGTTTGGCATTTTTCCTCTAGGTTAAATTATTTATTTATTTATCCTAAGTCTTCTTGTCACAATTAAATATTTATTTAATTGGCTAATTAATTCCCTCTCTTTGTGTGAATTAATTGATGAATGAAAAATTGTTAATTAATTCACTTAATTTTTAATTTCCTCATTTTCTAATTTTCCTGATTCCTAATTTCCACCTATTTTCTAATTTCCTAATTTCAATTTCCACCTAATTAATTTTTCTCTAGTTCTCCCTATTTTTGTGCTTCGGTGGAAGCATGAATTTCTCATGCGTCATACTTTTGGCATAGCAAGATGTCATAAGCTTCTAGTCCTCTAACCTTTGCATTGGCAATATGTCATAATTCATGACATAGAAGGTGTCATAACCTTCTTCTTTCCACTCAATTGTGCCATTTTTGAAATCAATTGCCTCTAATGTCAATTTAATGCTAATCTTGTCTTTTCACCAATTTGTTTATAAATTGGATGAGTTTCTTCAATCAAAGTCCCTGATCCCTGGTCGAATCAATCACGCTTCGAGTATTCTTGCACTATCATCTTGTCTACTTGCTTTCACATCATGCTCATGCACTAGTAGGTGAGATCCACAACAAAGCTATTTGAAGGAGAAAGAAGGACAATGGAGCCACATGAAGAAGACATCTGCATTTGGTTTGCTTAGTTTTCAATCTTGCATGTCTTGTTTTCATGTTTTCATTGAGTGTAATTAGGATTGTTATCATTGCAATCTGTTTTTGTGATTGAGCTAGATTAATATTGATTTTCTTTGATGATTTCCATATTCATATATATATATGCAAGTTTAATTATAAAATTTTATTTTTAAAATAAATAAAAATCATGCAAGTTATATAAATACATATGATGTTAAGTAGAGAGACATCCAAGGCCCAAGGAATCAAGATCTATATTTTATGGTTCCTTCTGTAGACACCCAAAATTGTCCAGTCTAATTAAATAAATATTTTATTTATTTAATTATCTAAGCCTAATTCTTCTATTAATTAAATAAATCTTTATTTATTTAATTAATTCATTTATCCTCTTCTAGCCTTATTTCTCATTTAAATAAATACATTTATTTATTTAAATTATCCTTTTTCTAAATTAAATAAATATTTTATTTATTTAATTATCCTACTTCTTCTATTAATTAAATAAATCTTTATTTATTTAATCAATTCATTAGCTTTTTCTACCCATGACACATGTCATTCATCTCTTAATTCATACACTACCTACCCCTTTCATTATTTTGGTATTTCTTTTACCTACCCTCTAATCTTAGCCGACCTCTCTTTTTACACCTCTCAATCTTATCCCTCCATTTCATATTGTGTCTTCTATTTAAGAAGATGCCTCCTTCATTGTCAAACCCTAATGATCTTTTATGCAATTGACGACACTACGATCCTACTAGCAACCACATTCCATTCTTTGTTGAGCTCTTGTGCATATAAAATCTGAGAGCAAATATATCAGGCAAGATCAATGGAGATAGGAAGAATGGAGATCAAAACCCTATTGGACATGTGATGGTATAATCTTTGTGATTTCATGTGATTTGCATTGTCTTAGGTAATCTTCATATGTTATGGTGGATCTTTGTTGATTGTTAGGCTAGGGTTTTGTGGTTGAATTCATTTAGCCTTTCAATATTGTTATTATTGTTATCCATTTTCTCCATAAACATTTTAGCACGCCCGGTGGGACTCTTGTCCCTTTGCATTTAACCTTTTTGTTGTAGATTTTGCGTTTTTGAAGTTGCAGATTGGACATTTTTTTGACGACATTTTAGGTATTTTCGCGTCTGTGAGTGGTTGGATCGCGTCTCTAAGTTTCAGGAGCGTCTGCGGAGGCGAGAATCGCGTCTGTGTTTTCAACAAATTTTGTTTTGCAGGTCTCAGACAGGGGCGTCTATATTACATAATCGCGTCTGCGTTACTTCTGATCGCGTCTGTGTTTGAGAAGGGTGTCTGTGTGTTTTGGCCGCGTCTGTGCATCACAGAACCACGTCTGTGTCATACAGACGCGTCTGTGTCTGGTATAACAGCGTCTGTGTTTTTACTGTTTCGGAATTTCAAACTTTCTTTGATTTGGTTTTCGGATTTCGCACCTAGGGTTTCAGATCTGATTTATTTTTGGACTAACCCTTGCAGATCTAGCTAACCAAGTTTGTGCAGCTTGTTTTGGAAGCAAAAACGTTTTTGTTGAAGGCCCCTCTTTCACAAAGTCTTTTGGGTTTTTAAAATTTACCTAACTTGTGTGCTTGCAGGAAGGGGTGATCATTTGAGACAACCCAAACTACTAACAAATTTTGTTGCAGGTCCTTGGCTAGGGTTTTGAAATTTTGTTGTGTGCCTTGTTTTCATAGATTAGCAAACACTTCCATTGGTGCACTAAAATTGAATCATTGTCTTTTATGTCTTGAGCAATAGGCTCTTTTTGTTTAATCTTTAGAGGGCTTGTCTTCCCGTGTGGTCATTAGGACTACTAGTGAGAAGAGAACGACCCAAGTGGTAGCGAGGAAAACCCACCTCATCTGAACCACTATAATCAAATGTATTCATGGTGAAAACTATGAATAATGTGTGCTGATTAGTTCATACCGACACTATGTCTCCCCATAAACCCGTTTGATCAAATTTATTTGATCATTTGTAGGGCGTAACCCCTACCGGCTGGGAGCCTTCTGTATTTACAGAGCTGAAAGTGCCGCATGTATGGCCACACGAGCGGATGCCCTTACTAGCACCATTTTGTTTTAGAGGACCAAATCCTTCTAGTTGTTAGGGCAGGAGGTCGGACCTCTGGTAGCGGCCCACACACATGCGGTTCTTAGTAGAGATACAAAGTTCGCCATGGGGAGTTTTCATGGGGACTGATGCTTGGCTGACCCAAGAAGTGAGTGCTGAGGGTGGAGCCAGTGAGGTCAAGCATCTAAGTATCCACTCTGAATAGCGTAGCCTCGGGGGTAAAACCCCATGTGGGATCAACAACTATTGTCTTGGCCAGCCATAAGAATTGTGCTTGACTTATTTTAAACATTCAAAGCATTCAAAACCAAACAGCAAAACATTGTGTCTTTTGTGTTTTCAAGTGTATGCAAAACATTTTTACATCAAACAACACACTTTTCTTGGAGTCATTTTGGAGTCTAAACACTTGCAAACATTGAATCCTCATCAACATTGTGTCCTCTTGTCACGAAAAACAATCAAACAGTCGGATTTGGTCACAACAAAAACGACTTCACATATTGGAAAAATTGCACAAAGTTTACAGAAACGTGTCTGTGTCTGTTTTAACCGCGTCTGGGTCATCTAAGCGCATCTGTGAAGGGTAGAATAGCGTCTGTGTTTTTAGCAGCGTCTGTGTCGAACAGAGACACATTTGTGTCTGGGAATCGCGTCTGTGAAGTATACAGAGGCGTCTGTGTCCAGAATTGAAAATTTTTACAGTCCAGCAAACAAAAGAAATCAGTTTCGGAATACTTGAGCTTCCTAGGTTGTTTCTTTAGGTTTCATCTAGCATTCAATCTGTCCTTGGGTCTCATACAGTCCATCATTGCTTTACATCTCATTTTACATTCATATTTGTCTAAACTTGAGTCAAAAGGTCACTTGCTTGTCCTCATCATACTTTGTCAACACACTACATACAACTACACTTTGCTAAGTGGTCCCTCATCAAGGTTTCTTACCTTTGGGTCTCATTTGGTCTTACTTAGAGTCAAGGTCAGCTTACCTCATCAAGAGAAACAATCATCTATTTGGAAGTCACACCTACTCTACTACATACATACTTGGTCTTACACTTTGGACATTTGCAAGTACACCTCAAGATTCATTTACACTCCATACAACTCTTGGTCTTCCATACTCTTTCCATTTTTCATCTAGTCTCTCACATCTTGGTCAAACACCTAGTTCATGGTTGAAACCCGTCTTCAAAAATCTAGGAGAAAAGCTAAAGAAGCTCAAGAGTCCGCAAACATGAGTTCTTATGAGTATGACAATGATTTATTTTTCAATCCTGAGCACACTACATTGCCTGACATGGATGTTTATAGACACATTCCAAATGTTGAAAACGCAGACAATACAAACAAAAATGCTACACACAATGACAATGTGGACAACTTTTCAATATTATCAGCAGATATAGAAGAATCCATAATGAATCCTCATTTCAATAGATTGGTTGAAGAGATAATGAAGAGGGATAGACAATACTTCTTACACATGATGGCACAAAGTGGAGCTAAAATACCTCATGACTTTGACATGTCTCAACTTATGGAAAACCGACCCTCGCAACAAACTCACTCCAATATGGATCAAAGGAGACCTAATAGTGGAGGAAATAGAGGACCGCATATGGTACCTGAATCACCATCAGCTTTGCTTCAAAAACCAGAAATCCCACATACACACGGTCAAACATATGATACTTACCTTCGAAGACCATTATGGAAGTCTTATGCAGATAGATATGCTCAATCACATGCTCAAGCTATGGATCAATCAAAACAAGTGGACATTCAAAGGCATGCTCAAAATTTGGACACAAGGAAACCTCATGTCAAATTTGGGGGCAACACAATAGAACATGACATGCCTATAGAATATGGTATACACGCACAAAATAGATATGGGGTTCCTCAACATGAAGCTATACCAAGTGCTCCCTATATGCCACATCAATATAGACCTCCTCCATATGAACATGTCTATGATCAATATCATCCATACATGCAACAAGCTCCTCCTCAAATTGGTGTCTCAAACACGGGGTATGCTACAAGAAATCAATCTCCACCTAAGAATAATTTGGAGCAACAAATCAGAGATTTACAAAAGAAAATGGAGGACATGAGTACACCAAAACCAACATACACTATGAGAGACATATGTCCTTATCCATTTGATAAGAGCATTCCAATGCCTCCATTTCCTGCACACTTTGTGACGCCAAAATTTGACAAGTATACAGGAAAAGGAGACCCCAAGGCACACATAAGACAATTTTTCACAGCTTGCATTGAGGCAGCGGCAGAAGAAACATATTTGATGAGGTTGTTCCCGCAAAGCTTAGGCGATCAAGCTATGGAATGGTTCTCTCAATTACATCCTGGTATTAAGTCATGGGGTGACTTAGCAGAGGCATTTATTCAGCATTTCTCCTACAATATTGAGACAGATATCTCAGTCACTACTTTGTGTAATACTAAGCAAAAGGAGGGAGAATCCTTTGCATCATTTTTACAAAGATGGAGAAATCTAGCCAGCAGATGCTCTTGTGAAATTCCACAGAAACAAATGGTAGAGATGTTCACACAAAATGTTAACAAGGACATTGGCTATGATCTAAGGAAAGCTTGTTTGTCCACCTTCAAGGATGTTATTGAAAAGGGCTTAGCAACAGAAAAGGTCTTAATTGAACAAGGAGTCATTAAGATATTCAAGGAAAACAAAGATGACTTTAAAGGAAAAGACAAGCCAAGATTTTGGAATAAAAACAAAAACACAGTCAATGATGGTGTTGTTGATGCCAATACAGTGAGACCCAAGTTCATCTTTTCGGGATCAAGTTCTACAAACAATCAAGTGAATACTCAAACAACTTCTAGACCACGAAGGAAGTACACCCCATTGGGAGAACCACTTGAATCAGTCTTCAAAAAGCTTGTGGCAAACAAAGTGATCACAGTTCCAGATTTTCCTCCATATGAACCAAAGGTCAAACCAAATTGGTGGAATGATGATGAGTATTGTGAGTTTCATAAGAGCAAGGGTCACAAGACAGGTAATTGTCATCGACTGAAGAATATTGTGCAAGATCGCATTGATAGAGGTGACATTGAGATTGAGGGACACTCATCCAATCAAGAACATGAGATGTTTAAGGAACCATTCCCAAAGCATGACAAAGGAAAAGCCAAAGTCACAAATGATCAAGCCAACTATACTAGAGCACCTTACAACTATGACTCAACTATCAATCACATCTCGACGGACAATCATATCTCTACTATTACTATTAAGAACAAAAATCCTGAGAATCCTCCTCAGAGACCCAAGATTGTCCTAAGAGGTGTTGGATCTTCTTCCGAACATACCTCTGAATGTCATGTTACAACCCATCGAGGTAAGATTACTTTGCCAAGTGCTTCCACTAAAAATGCCGCTTCTTCATCAACCAAACCTGAGTATGACCTTGTAGAACAGTTAGGGAAGACACCTGCACTCATCTCCATCCTTGAGCTCTTATGTATATCCCCCGCTCATAAAGCTATTCTTGACAAAATCTTGAGAGATACTGTTGTTCCTACTGATCTGAACGTGGACCAGTTTCAAGCCATGGTGGGATACCTTTCCATTCCACATTCCCTTACATTCACAGAAGCCGATGACGCCTCCGTATGTCAGCCACATAATGCACCATTACATGTTGAAGCCTTCATACACAAACATCGAATAAAGTGAGTCCTGATAGATGGAGGAGCAGGTCTAAACATTTGTACATTGAGCACCATTAAACAATTGGGATATTCTGATAAAGCTGTGAATTCAAAAAATCAAATCACCATCAAGGCATATGACGATGAAGAGTGCTCATCCAAGGGCACGGTCACCTTACCTCTAAGAATTGGGCCAGTTACAAAGGATGTGGTTTGTCAAGTCCTAGATCTAGATCTCACATACAACATATTGCTAGGACATCCTTGGATTCATGAAATGAGGGCAGTCCCGTCGACATATCATCAATGCATTAAGTTTCCTCATAATGGAGTCGAGGTAACAGTTAACGGTGATCCTAATCCATTCATATATTGCAATAACCTGAGATCACATACTGAGACCATCATTCCCAGTAATCGTGAAGCTGTTCCTTCTTCGGCATACATTGACCCCAAGTAATTGAAACCTTCGACATCAAAACAAGGTGAACTTAAAGGCAAATTTCAAGACAAAGGCATGGGAGAATACACTTTAAATCAGACCATGTATTTACGACAAGTCATGAGCTCTCCAAAAGAATATGGAAGGCCACATCCTAATAAGCAAATAACCATCATGATACTCAAATGGGATCCTACTATCTTTCAAAGATGGGGCGAACTAGAAGAGGAAGATTTATACAAAATGCTCTACAAAGACATTGAAGAGGACACACAAGATCAGATCAATATACCCTGTGAGAAATATGGCAAAGGCTTCAAGATTCTACAAAAATTCGGGTATGATGGAAAAATCCCTCTTGGTTTACGCAAAGAAGGCGTCATAGAACCCTTACAACCTGAATTGACTGTAAAAAGGGAACACTCAAAGGGACTTGGTTTTCTGACTTCCAAGATCCACACTAAAAGGACAGAAGAGGCATCACAAACCAAAGTTGCCAAAGTTCAACAAGAAGATTACTATTCCACAGATTCCAACGAATGGGAATGGGGTTCAGACAAATCCCCCAGTGACTATGAGCTCACCGAGACATTCAGAGAGCCAGATGAACCCACAGAAGAGGAAGAATTTTATAAAAAGTCCGGAGTTGGTCAAGAAACAACCCATAAGGATTCTGCATAGTCTTCGTCTCAAGGTCTTAGGTCGAAATCGCATAGGATGAGGACACCTATCCCAGAAGGTGCTACTAGTGATGACAATTTGGATTCGCTTGCGATCGAAACTGATGAGAAGAGTGCCATCGATGACCTCGACAATTGCCTCGATATACCCGAATATAACCACATCTTCACTCTTAGCCCCGCAAACTCCAAAAACATTAAAGGCCTTCCCCTTGTTCACCACCAACTCATTGACTGGGATTATGAAGGACCAGCACAATTTGACACATTCCAAAATGACGAAGCCATTATTGACTATCTTGGCATACGAGATGATCTTCCCCCTGGGGACCATAAGGCAGGATACATCATAGAACTCAACAATGTGGCATATTTTGGTGAGGGTGTCGGATCTTCCAGTCGCAAAAATGTGAAAATAAGAACAAATCAAGGGTCTTATGGCGAAAACCACACTGTGGCACTATCTGATCCCAAAAAAGTAAAAAGAAAGGATGCATCTAAGGGCAAAAACCTCTCTGAGGCACCCGAAGATGGAAGGCTCGACATTCTCCCAGCATCATATGAGGAAAAGTCATCCATGTTGGTAGAAGATACTATCAAAATGAATATTGGTACAGAAGAAGTTCCACACAACATATTTCTAGCTCAATCATTAACAGAGTCCGAAAGATCAAAATTCATAAGTTTCTTCAAAGAATGACAAATCAACTTTGCATGGTCATACCCTGATATGCCTGGACTAGATCCAGAATTGGTAATGCATCATTTGACAGTCAAACCGGGGGCAAAGCCAGTGAAACAGAAATTAAGGAAAATGCATCCACAAGTGGCATTACTAGTCAAAGCAGAGCTGAAGAAGTTATTGGATGTCGGATTCATACACCCAATTGATTATCCTGAATGGATCTCCAATTTAGTACCTGTTAGTAAACTAGATCGCAGTATCAGAATATGTACAGATTTCAGAGACATCAACAAAGCTTGTCCAAAAGATGACTTCCCACTACCAAATTTCGACTTGATCGTTGATCTCACAGCAGGTCACGAAATGTTATCTTTAATGGATGGATTTTTTGGTTATAATCAAATCAGGATTGCACCCGAGGATCAACACAAAACATCATTCACTTGTCCGTGGGGAACTTTCTATTGGAATGTCATGCCCTTTGGGCTAAAAAATGCAGGTGCTACGTATCAAAGAGCAATGACCACTATCTTTCATGATCTCATGCACATAACCATGGAAGATTATGTTGACGACCTCTTGGGTAAATCAATAGATAGAGATACACATTTAGACATACTTTCAGTCATCTTTGATCGGTTGGAAAAATACAAGGTAAGATTAAACCCCAAGAAATGTGTCTTTGGAGTAACCTCCGGGAAGCTCCTAGGATTCATTGTGTCCAAAAGAGGAATCGAAGCCGATCCAGCAAAAGTCAAGGCTATCTTGGACATGCCGCCACCCAGAAATATCAGTCAACTTCGATCCTTATAAGGAAGACTCCAGTCTATACGAAGATTCATAGCGCAACTGGCAGATAAGTGTAATCCTTTTTAGCACCTGCTACATAAAAATATCAAATTCAAATGGGATGATAACTGTCAACAAGCTTTTCAGACGCTCAAAGATTATCTTTTAAATCTGCCAGTTTTGATGCCACCAGTTCTAGATCAGCCTTTGCTACTATACATATCAGCTACTCCAACAGCACTGGGGGCACTCCTAGCACAACAATTAGCTGACGGCAAGGAAAAAGCAGTATACTATATCAGTCGCACATTGGTGGGATACGAGCTAAACTACACACCGATCGAGCGTGCATGTCTCGCTGTGGTCTTTGCTTCATAGAAATTACGACATTATATGCTCACTCATAAGACTAAGTTGATTGCAAGAATTGATCCATTAAAATATCTTCTCAACAAAGCTACACTTACTGGGCGACTGGCCAAGTGGGTAATGATCCTGAGTGAATTCAACATCAAGTATGTGGACAGAAAAGCAATAAAAGGACAAGCAATCACGGATTTATTAGCAGATGCCCCCATGATTGATGATGTCCCTCTAAATTCAGAATTTCTAGATGAATCCATTTTAACAATATCACAGGCAAGACCATGGCAACTATACTTTGACGGCTCATACACACAGCATGGGGCAGGAGCTGGTATTCTCTTTATGACTCCTCAAGGCGATTCTATACCAAAATCATACCGCTTATCATTTCCTTGCACTAACAATATAGCGGAATATGAGGCATTAACAACTGGATTACGAATTGCAGTTCAATGGAAGATCCAAGAACTTCGTGTTTTGGGGGATTCTCAACTTGTCATCCATCAAGAAACGGATGATTACCAAACAAAAGATGAAAAATTAATGCCTTACAAGCAACTGGTAGATGATTTGAAACATCACTTCACAAAGATAGATTTTGAGCAGATACCAAGAGAGCAGAATCGTGTTGCAGATGCCATGGCTACAATTGCTTCACTAATTGACCTGCCTCAAAATGAAACCTGCTATGAGTTTCTGGTAGACAACCTATTGGTTCCTTCATATGAGATCACTCCTACTGAAATGATATGCGTTGTCGGTCCCGAATCCCAGTTATATGGTTCCATATTCACATACCTTCGCGACAATATCTTGCCTCCTGATCTATCAAACAACCAACGCCGCACTTTCATTCGTCAATCCTCTCGATATGTCATTCTAGCTGATATCCTATACCGACGAGGTCTAGATGGCACTCTTCTTAGATGTTTAGAAAGCGACAAAGCTCAGATTGCGTTATGTGAAGTGCATGAAGGGATATGTGGTCCGCATGCTAGTGGTCCTACCTTGGCCAAGAAACTCATCAGGACTGGATATTATTGGCCCAATATGGAAAAAGACTCATATCAGTTTGTCAAGAAATGTAAGCAATGTCAAATTCATGGAGACCTCATACATGCACCAGCACAAGAACTACAACCACTTGCGTCTCCTTGGCTCTTTTGTCAGTGGGGACTCGATCTCATAGGCAAGATTCACCCTCCTTCTTCCAATGGTCATAAATTCATTATCACAGCCACAGAGTATTTCACAAAGTGGATTGAGGCTGTGCCTCTCACACAAGTCACTAGGAAACAAATTGCTACTTTCATCCTTAACTATATCATTTGCCGATATGGTATTCCTAATTCCATTATTACTGATAACGGGCGTCCCTTCAAAAATCAGGATGTTCATGAACTCTGTGACCACTTCCATATTTTCCATCATTTCTCCACACCATATTACCCCCAAGGTAATGGCCAAGCTGAGGTGTCTAATAAAACAATTCTTAAAATCCTCAAAAAGACAGTCGACGACGCTGGCCGTAACTGGCATATCCAACTCAATCCTGCACTTTGGGCCTACCGCACAAGTGTCCGCACACCTACAGGAGCTACACCCTACTCACTTGTCTACGGTGCTGAAGCCATCTTGCCTATTGAGGTTGAGTTACCTTCTTTATGGGTCTCTTTGCAAAACATCATCAACGATGAAGATTACAGGGTCTCTCGCTTACAAGAACTAGAACTGTTGGATGAACGGAGACAAACTGCTTTTAATCATCTCAAGGCTTACCAACAATGAATGAGTCGTAGCTACAATCACAAAGTCAAGCCTCGCACATTTGAGATAGGTGACTTGGTTCTCAGAGAAAACCCCAAGAATCAGCAAGACAGAGAGAAGAAGGGCAAGTTCGAACCAAATTGGCTTGGTCCTTACATCGTTACAACAGCCTATGGATCTGGGGCATATCAGCTCTCAACTACAGAAGGTGAACCTTTGGAGGATCCTATCAACAGCATGCACCTTCGCAGGTTCTACACATAGCTCTTCGGAATATCCTAATTCAAAAAATACAAAAAAAATTATAAAACATAAAAAATCATTACTTGGTGAAAACCTGGCAAATAGGCGCCTTGTGACACAAAAAACATGGAAAAATAGAAAAAAGTAAAGAGAAATAATTTCGTCCAACGATGAAAACCACTTCGGTGGTGCCCTGGGCAAGTACCATGGTGAAAACTGGGTCACCAGTGCCATGTGTAGAGACATTGCTCCTCCCTCCTTCAGGATTCACTTTCATCCTTTCACTTTGCACACACTCACGACCAATTCATCCACAATAAACTTACCCATTCCCATCATGGCTTGTTATTGATCTACCCAAGATTGGTTAGCCGTTCATAATAAAACTCCCTGTCCATCCATAATAAATCAGACCCTATCTGTGGCTAAGGCAAATCCTGCGTCTAGTGATGGGTGTGGAACTGAGAACACCACATGTTTCGAGGAGTACAGTTTCTTCTAGCTTCCTTCAAGTCTATCCGCGCACAATCCGCAATAAAGCAACATTGGCATCACAGATCCACAATAAAGTTTCATCTTCTCCACAATAAAGTATCATTTTCATGGATTCAGTCAGTTTCAGATGAGACACAGCAGCAACAATGGGCTTCAACAAATCAAATCTTTCAACAGACTCAGACAACATTATGGTTCAGTGCTATCTATCCTTTCTGTGAAAGTAAACATTGTGACCACAATCGAATAAGACTTATACAAGTGACAAGAGACACTAAACTTGAGGACTACAGTGGATGTTGGTGTCGAGTCTTGGTTTTCTTTTGATTTTATCTTTTGGTGACATGTCTTTTAGCTTTTCCAGGATGTCTCTGACTAGAGATTCTATCTCTAGGATGTCTTTGACTAGAAAGGTGAGGATGGGGTATCGTCACCTATTTGCATTTGTTGTTTGTGGATTGTCTTTTAGTAATGCTATGGCTTGTCCAAGGATATGAGGACACTGTGAGTCTAGTATGAACTGGGGCATTCCTTGTTTGTGACTGTCTTATCTCCATGCAAACAGGTACAATGACTTTCTGGGTCGAACATATGCCTCGATTGTCATAACCTATTTTGCCATAATAATCTCAATGATGATAACGCACAAGAAGCTCTTTCACGTTCATATCTTCTGTCTTCCATCCCCCTTTCTTGATTGACTTCCATCATCCTTCTCGAGTCCACGTAGCCTGCTATCACACGACTGAGTATAATGACACACCAAAAACATTTGCATTTCATATAGTTACACCGACATTACCACATATAAACATTTCATACATACATATAGATATCACAACTGCATCACATCCTGCACACAACACCTGTTAGCACAATTTACATTTGCATTATCATATTCATCTGCAATACATACATTCACATTTGCGTCATGCATCACATATAAAACATAAAAGAGCAAAAATATTGCATTGTGTCATATACATATTTGCATCCATATCATAAGCATACATTCTAAGAACATCTCATCACATAGGTACATATGCATATAGCTACCGCAAAAATGAATCATCTCTCATATATAATCAAATGTGTCATGATACAATGATGTCAAAAGAATCATATGGCTACAAAATCACCCGCAGGTGTCTACAATACAAAAAAATGGTACAAATACTGATACAAGGGAGCCCTCTATGGCTATGATGAACTCCCTCCCTCGGAGCCGCCTGGCCTCGACGGAATCTGAGCTCTAGACGGACCCACTCTAGGATCACCCTGCCTGTCTGGTGGTGGAGGAGGACCCATGACCCCACCACTCGATGCCTGTCTCCTCCGGCTCCCTCCCGTAGCTGTCGCTATCCGCGATGGTTTATGAAAGCTCCTCGCCCGCTGATCTACTGGCATGGCACCATAATACAGGTCCCTCCAATAGGCAATCTCCTCTCTGGCTCGCAGGACATATGCGTAGCCTGCTCCTGTGTCCTCCGCCGCCTGCCTCCCTGCCCTCAGCACTGTCTCAGCCTTAGTGTAGCGCTGAATCGCCTGATCCCTCTCCCGCTTAGTATCCCTGAGTCGGGTCCTGAGTCGGTCCCTCTCCCTCTCCAACTCCTGGATCTCGTCTGCCTGGCCCTGGCAAATCTCCCTAAGCTCAATCAGCTCATCCTCCTCTGGATCCCCACCCTCTGCCTCTGCCTGTGGCTCTCCCTCTGTGGGTTCCTACTCCTGCACCTATCCCTGTACCTGTCTCGATACATGTCTAGGTCCCTGTACCTGTCTCTATGCATGCCTAGGCACCTGTACCTGTCCCTGTACCTATCCCTATCTCTGTCCCTGTGCCCTAGGACCCTGTGCTGCTAGTGCCTGCAGGGGCACTCCACCGCGACCCCTCACCACCTGAGCCTGTCCCTCCTGTCCACCCTCCCTCCGAGGTGCCACCCTCCTCTCCCCAACTACTCCCCTCCACCTCCATCGGCCTCTGCTCCCATCACCTCCACCATCATCATCATCATCTCCTCCTACCTCTCCCTCTAGTAGCTCTCCTGGATCTGTCAACCATGGGAACGGATGCTCTGCCCAGTATGCCGAGTACTCTGCATCCATACCTGCATCCTCAATCTCCGGCCACATATCCCAAGGTAGGGGCACCATCTCTACCAGCTGTGTAACTGCCTGATCATATGACAACAGCGGTCCAAACTGCGCCTGATCCCTGACTGTACGGGCATACATACCCGAGCCTCGTGGCATCCTCTGGATCCTGCCATACTATCTACATACTCGGTCCACCAGCTGCCTCTCCAGTATATAGGGCATCCGCCCAATCAAATATCTGCTCCGAAAGGTGAAAGGCAGCTCCACTGCATCATCCCCCCACTCCTCGCACCCCAGATACGGCCTCCAGATGACTGTGTCAATGTCATCTATCACTCCCCTCCAGTGCTCTAGCCTGCCAATCCGAGGCTGCGAAGTGATCATATCATACAAGTGAACAAAGCTCCACCCATGACCTCTGCCCCTAAAGTGTATCGGCCGTGTGACAGGCAGATGCTCATATGCCCAAACCTGCAGAAGTGTCACTCCACAACCCAGTCCCACTGATCCATGGTAGACAAACTGGTGAAGCTCATAATACAGGTGTGCCAACACACATGGACCCCATGCATATCTGGTGTGATGTGTAACCAATGTCTCCAGTGCTCCTCCCCAGCCCACTACCAACCCCCGTGTCGCCCTGTCCGGACACAGGAAACCACTGATGGCTCCTCCAATCACAGCTGGCAAAGCTAACCCTGTCGCAGTCATGGTATCCCATGCCACATGCCCTACTCTCATCTCTAGCCTGGGATCCTAGAACACCCGTCTCAAAGCCTCTCTATCTCCATCTCGGTCATAGGGGATCAGATCTCCATCAATCGGTATGTGTAGAATCTTATAAACATCCTCGAGGGTCGCTGTCATCTCCCCCATCGGCAAATGAAACGTACATGTCTCAGAGTGCCATCTCTCCGCCAGTGCAGTCAGCAAACCCATGTTTGCCCGAAACTCAGGTACATATAATACGTGTCTCAGACCCATCTCCTCGATGGCAGCTCTATCTTGAAAAGACAACTCCGATCGCAATCTCTGTGTGGACGGGAATCTCTCCCGTGACTCCAACATAGGTAAATACTTCTGCAGTCAAGCAAATCAATCATGTCATTCAGGGTGGCATTCACTGTTCATCACAAAATGCTACTCGCTATCTCAATGCATATGGTTATCTATCTCAGTGACACTCACTGTTCATCACAAAGTGTTGCTACCTATCCTAGTAGTGCTCCCTATTCATCACAAAGTACTACGTGTGTGACATTCCCTGTTCATCACAAAGTGTTACTCACATTTGCACTCCCTATTCATCACAAAGTGCTGCTCATACTTTGGGTACTCCCTGTTCATCACAAAGTACTCTATCTTGGTGCTCCCTGTTCATCACAAAGTGCCTTGATCTATCCTAGTTTTTCTAGAGGACCTGCTTGAGTGTATCCTCTCAGCAGCTTATCCAATCGACAGCATATGTTCATCACAGAACTGCCGATTTGACCTAGAAGACTAAAACCGTGCATTTTTTTTTGACATATACGCGCTTTTAACTCATAGACGCGTTTCTACCTCACAAACGTGCCTGAAGACTGCATAGACGCACCTGTACAACATAGACGCGCCTGTATGACATAAACGTGCCTAAACTATTCACAAACGCGACTTTGGCACACAAACGCCCCTTCAGGACGTAGACGCGCCCGCATGCGACACAAACGCGGTTCCAGACACAGACGTGCCTGGCACCGACACAGACGCGCCTGTCGAACACAGACGCGCCTGGCACCGACGCAGACGCGGTTGCACGTTTTTGCACTTTTTTTGTACCCTATTTCTAAGCGCATTTATTGCTAACTAGCATGCATTAATGAAAAAATTGAATGCGTCAAAGTATGAGGAGGTTTGATGGTACTTACCGGCTCTCCTGCCTCTGCTGGTCTCTGAAATCGGCGAACGCGGTCGAATCTATGTACGAAAGCCATCGCTGCTGATTGCTGCTGCTCTTTTTCTCGCTCTGCACTGTGATCTCGTGAAGGTGTAGATGACAATGAGGATGTCTTTTGCCCGTGGTCTATCTTATAGCCTACCCTAGCCCTCGCATTCATTTTCTCGAGTCAGTCTTCTTCATCCCGTGACTCTGTCACTTTATCCGGTCTATCCATTCTAGCCTTTCTTTCTTATCGAGAGATTGTCTGCAATCTTTTCAGACATTTTCATCCAATCTCTCGAGGGGGCATATCATTCCCATTCTGGGGCAACTCTGTATCAGTTCATCTTATCTTCTTTGAAACAACGCGACAAGCCGCATTGTCTCAAAGAGGGGCAAAATGTAGACACCCAAAATTGTCCAGTCTAATTAAATAAATATTTTATTTATTTAATTATCTAAGCCTAATTCTTCTATTAATTAAATAAATCTTTATTTATTTAATTAATTCATTTATCCTCTTCTAGCCTTATTTCTCATTTAAATAAATACATTTATTTATTTAAATTATCCTTTTCCTAAATTAAATAAATATTTTATTATTTAATTATCCTACTTCTTCTATTAATTAAATAAATCTTTATTTATTTAATCAATTCATTAGCTTTTTCTACACATGACATATGTCATTCATCTCTTAATTCATACACTACCTACCCCTTTCATTATTTTGGTATTTCTTTTACCTACCCTCTAATCTTAGCCGACCTCTCTTTTTACACCTCTCAATCTTATCCCTCCATTTCATATTGTGTCTTCTATTTAAGAAGATGCCTCCTTCATTGTCAAACCCTAATGATCTTTTATGCAATTGACGACACTACGATCCTACTAGCAACCACATTCCGTTCTTTGTTGAGCTCTTGTGCATATAAAATCTGAGAGCAAATATATCAGGCAAGATCAATGGAGATAGGAAGAATGGAGATCAAAACCCTATTGGACATGTGATGGTATAATCTTTGTGATTTCATGTGATTTGCATTGTCTTAGGTAATCTTCATATGTTATGGTGGATCTTTGTTGATTGTTAGGCTAGGGTTTTGTGGTTGAATTCATTTAGCCTTTCAATATTGTTATTATTGTTATCCATTTTCTCCATAAACACATTCTTAAACAAAAAGATATTTTTTCGTAGCTTTTATTTCATGAGAGATGTTGACTAGGAACAAGACTCCTAAAAAGTGGTGAAGGGAGGTCATCACAATGTGGAACAATAGTGTCAATACTTTGACAATGTTTATAGTCTATCAAATGAAGCTACAACATCAACAATTACACCAAATATTAATGAGGAAGGTAATACCTTAGGGAAAGATTTGAATCAATTAATTGACTTAGATACCAACATTATAGCCAAGGGATACCCAAGGTAGCTAGAATGAGATAATTGAATTTGATGACAATGCCACATATGATGTTTTTGCAAGTTAAAGGGGAAAAGAAAAGCCAAATAAAAAATGGGGCACGAGTGGGATAAGACCAGGAATTTATAGATTGATTGGGTGTTAAGGTACATATTCATTAAACCAATGGAGAATGCAAAAAAATATGAACCTCTATAGAATGAAAGTATTAGATTTGTAGTTGGAAATATAATATGGATAAGAAGTTATAGCTAAAAATGGACATGATAGATAAATATATCATAAGCAAAAATGAACAATTACTGATATGATGGAAAAAAGGAAGAATATATTCATTCTAAGACTTCCCTTGAATATGATGATCATATGCAAAGGAAGGAAAAGCTTTTTAAATGTGGAGACTCAATTGAAGCTCAATTTGGAAAGATTGTGTGACAGAAACAACCAAGGCCAAAACTATTCAGTTGAGTGTTATTTTCCATATGTTGACTAGAGGAAATCTTATGAAAACTATCCTAAACATAATTGTTTATTAAATTTTGAGGGTGTTCCTAATTTTCCTCAAGTATATCAGACAGTAAAAAGTAGATATGAATGGACAACTTGTCTTGTTGAGGTGGGTAAACAAGATTTATAAAAATAAAATAAAAGAGTCAACCTTTATTGTATTATCTTTAGATGAAGTTAGATTAGTGGACAATACTTATTAGGTATGTGTGCATCTGCATAGTGTACACAAACATGTTTGTTAAACTCATCAACTTTGTGTTTTTTAAATGAAGGAGAATCCCACATCACAAAATTTATTTGAACTAGTTAAGGTTTTAGCTTGCTCAATGTTCTATTTTGTGCTACCTTGTAAAAGATAAAATGCTAATAGAAAACAATGTACCCAAATGGTATGTCCCCAAGGATTTTATTTCATTCTAATTCCCCAACAAGGAGATTCAAATAACTTAGAGATAAGGACATAAAAGTGCTCTTAATCCTTTTTTTCCCATATCAATAGGTAGTCCCCAAGATATACTCACAATTCCAAGGGCAATATTAAAGATCTCCCAATAAGAGAAAGGTCCAAAGGACACCCTAGGATCGTAGAATGCCCTCAACCATAATGAGATTGCTTAGACATCCCTAATAGTTTATTCCATGGTAATTTAAAAATAGTTTATCTAATAAAATTTCTATCATGATATTGATGATGACCATCTTATTCTAGTATGTTAGTCCTAGTTTTATACTATAGTAGTTAATTTAGTATAGGAATGTTAATGGATCCTTTGAAAAGTTAGATAATTGTAATATAAGTTTAGGTGATTGCCTCTATGAAAACATAATAAACCATGAGATCTATGATTTTTTAATTAACAGACCTAATTATAACTTTAGAATATTTCCTTAAAAGTGACTTGGTGAACAATTATTATACCTTCATGATAATTTTATATTATTTTATACATGTGCACATTATTTCTCTCAACTTGACAAAATGTTAATAATAAATAAGTAAACTAGACCATAAATCTAAGAATGAAAGGTCTACCTTGCTAGTAAAAGTAAAAGACATAATAGTATAAAGACTAAATTCATATAGAATAATTACGGCTTAGAAATGTGTAATTGCTATTTAAATAAAAAAAGGCATTAAGTGTACACATAGGAGTATTGGTAACATATTATACCAAGGAAGTTTTGAAATAACTTTGAACTTAAATTGTTTGTTGTTGGGAAATCAGACATCTCAAAAAATCCATCTCAGAATAGTATGCACATCCAGCATCCAACACAAACATACTCTATTATGCCATAAAATGGAATCAGGCATAATTTATTTCCCACATTAACCCTTAGAGGAAAGTGATTTCAATTTAAGATCTTGCGATATTGAAACACAATTTCATCAGCATGCATACATTTAGAATTAACAACATAGAATCATAAAATAGAAGAAAAGATAGAAGAATACAACACAAATTTATTGCAGGGAAAAACCTTTTCGGGTAAAAAAAACCCACACTCCAAAACTAGAGAGTCATTGTATTATTCAACAACAAAAATAGTTACAATGAAATCTCAAAACCATTCTGGCCTTATTTCCAAAGGAGGAAGAGCTACTCTACATATATACAAATTTGAGAAACTTAATGCTATAATTAAGTTCTCAAACCTCTAACCCTTCTAATGCCACCACTATAGTCATATTATTGACTAATCCTATATGTGGTACTTTAACATCTACAATGTTGACACACATAGAGTCCAACTTGATTCTACTATGAATCACTTAATAGTTTACTAAGTCAATACAACTAAGTTGTAGAGTCCTAGTTGGAGACAACTTACTTAATATTGCAAGTAAGACTCACACAACTACATGTATGACACACACAGGAATAGATTCCTAATTGAAGACAACTTGTATGACACATATGGATGCAAAGTCCTAATTGAATTCACATTCCAATATTCTCCCACTTGAAGTCAAATTTCAAACTCATGAATAATCTTTCTACTAAAAGACCATTGCCAATGTTGCCTATCATCTCTGCCATCCATGAAACCACATAGATCAAAAGCATGCTCTCATGCTCCATCAAGACATATGCAACAACATCCAAGATCTCCACCATCTCAAACAACAATCACTTCCATCCTCCAACATTCCACGTATGGAAGAAAAGGAACAAGCCAAGGTGAAAATGTACCAGTCCAAAGAACACAAGCATAAGTTCCCAATGTATCAAAGGCTTCAAAATACTACCTCCACTTGATTATTCTCATGAACTTATAAAAAAGCATCAACAAAATCAACTTCAAATCCCGTAACCAAAACACAAAAGTAAATTAATCATCTAGAAAATAAGATAAAACACTAGCTAGAACAACAATCAAACTAACTACTCCCATCCAACTGATAAACCTACACAACTAAATTTAGCACCCACAACAAGTACTAATCCATCCAATCACCCATACCTCACAGTTATATACTATTAGTAAACTCATGCCATCGACATAACCAACCCAAGAAGCTGCAACCTCAAGCTCCATGTGCAAACCAACCAATGAGAATCAAACACATTCAAGAACTCCCACTACATGGGTAATGTCAAATATAAAGGATCAAAGACATATTTTTTCTACCAATCGCAACAAATAGAAAGTGTAACCATATAGTACCAAGGACCATCCCCAAAGATATGCAAATCTCCAAACATAACTATTGCAAAAAACATTTCTCTAAACATGTATCTATAGCTCTTCTACGTTCTCCACATCTGGAAGAAGAAAGACATATCAGAACCTCCATGCCATCACTCAAGTGACAACATATGACCATAAACTAGTGATCAATACATCTCCATACAAAACCTCACAACTAATGCCAAGTGAATTCAAACCTCCTGGAAGACCACTAAGACCAAAGAGAGAAACTACAAACCATAAACATGTAGCATGTCCTTCTACAAACACCTATAATTATCAGTTGTGCCAAACAATTTCTCCTTCACATCCCCAAGAGAAACACCATAATAACATCCAAACCCATTCAATCTCAAGAGATTAAACATAACATTTATATTTTGTATCTACATGGATGTAAGCCTTTCCAAGAATATTGAACTACTCCATTTCCCATTTCATGAAATCAGCCCACAACTATCCCCTATGCCCATCATAAAAGAAAATATACCCAAGGAGATAACCATGCTATCCATCTCTCCCAATGAATCCTCCTGGATCATTTGACCATGGCTCAAGATCCATGCATATGAAATAAAAGCATAAAGAACATGACATAAACAATGGGCAATACCTCTCAAGTAATAAACCGCTAAGTAGACCAAGAGTGGGGAATGAGAATGCTCCTACAAGATTCCCAAGTCATCATGACTTGTCCAAGAATAATCTCATCATATATCTTTATTGAACTCATGTCCAAACGAGGTGTAGGCTCCTCAGACTTGTAGCTGAAATCTCATCAAGAGTAATCATCTCAACACATGTCTCTCACCTCAAGAGAACCATAACCTCACCCAAGTCTCCAAATATCCATGAGTACCAGCAAATTATCAATCCATGCCAAAATCCAAATGCATCGCTACACTCCCATGAATTTATCAGACATATGACCAATGTACCCAATATAAAGAGAACTCACCAAACCACTGTCAAAGATCCAATTAGCTGAATCAAGAACCCATCATGACATCATAATCTTACCATATTCTCCTAGGAGATCACATGCTCCAAGAAAATATATCATAGTCTCAAGAGCAATGTATCATGTCAAACTCTAATGTGCAATCAAGAGTATACCATGACATAACACCAACTTACTCTAAACTAACATTACCTATCAAGCACCACCAAAACCTCACACCAAAGACTCTAAGAGACCTCCATGGCTCCAAGATATTTCACATTCTCAAATAGTGTACATGCAAAGGTGAAGGAACCTTTCTGCAACAACCAGATCTAAGAGTCCCTCCAAAACAACTGCATCACTAAAGAAGATCATCCATCACCAAGTGATGAATACACAATCACTGCTAAAGATCCCACTAAACTGTGATACCAAGCTCTCCAAGCACATGACACACCATCTCCTAAATATTAAAATCATCCAGGTCCACACACACTCAAGTGTACTGCTAATCACACCAAGTGAAACCAACATCTCCAAACCAAGGAATTACACCATGCTACATGACTCCATAACTGACTATCCAGACACTCACTTATCATCCATCCTCTTATCTCAAAATAACCACACCAATGCACAAGAGACCATAGACAAGGCCAACTAACAGGTCTGCATAAACATTGAATCAAACCTCGTGGAGATAGACAATCCACATCCGAGTTTTCCTGCAACAAACATGTAGGTAAAGACAACCCACAATATTGCACAACTCGTAGATCCAATCATTGAAACATGCAAAATTACTATCACATTAGCGACAAGAAAAATGAGATTTCATTTAGAGAATAATCATGTAGACAACATGACTCAAGCACCAAATGAAGCACAAATCCGATTTGCCAATCATGTCCACATTAGACACCATACTCTAGGAATCCACCAAGCACCACCATATAAATATTAAGTGAATAATCACATACCAACATCTCCATGAAGAGAAAGAATCACACCTCCTCTCACCATGCACAAAGCATGCATGCAAAACTGCAACTAAAAAGAAACAGGGTCTAGAAAATAGCTCCTCTACAGCTCCACAAAACCACAAGTTTTTCTTCACCATGTAAAACTTGCAAAACCATTGTGTTTGAGGACACCCATGCAATAAGAATTATTATATTGTCACACTGGAGCTTCAAGTCAACATCATTTCAATGTGACCAACTCTATTTCTCTGTCTTCAACATCCTTCAAAATGTGTGTTGTCTCTTGAGACTGAAACAACTGCGAGACTTTCACTCACCAAAGGATCAATCTTCAATTGATTCCTTCAGATTCCCTCAATCTTTCCAAGCTAAGAAATCTTTACAGGATGAATACCCAAAACCTGAAACACCAAGAATCTTCACATGCAAGCACATGCAAGCAACATGCGAGTACATGCAACACACATTATGCCCATGCAAGCAACCTGCAAATCCTTGAACCATTGCTCTGATACCAATTGTTGGGAAATCAGACATCCTAGAAAATCCATCTGAGATTTGTATGCGCATCCAACATCCAACACAAATGCACTCTATTATGTCATAAAGTGGAATCAGGCACAATTTATTTCCCATAGTAACCCCTAGAGGAACGTGATTGCAATTTAAGATCTTGCGAGATTGAAACACAATCTCACCAACATGCATAGATTTATATTCAACAACACAAAATCATAAAACAAAAGAAAATATAGAAGAATACAACACAAATTTACCATGGGGAAAAACTCTTTCAGGTAAAAAACCCCCACATTCCAAAACTAGAGAATCATTGTATTATTCAGTAACAAAAATAGTTACAATACAATCTCAAAACCATTGTGGCCTTATTTCCAAAGGAGGAAGAGCTACTCTACATATTTACAAATTTGAGAAAATTAATGTTGTATACACCTAAAAATGGTCTAAAGATAATTAATTAAATAAGCAATTATTTAATTAACCCCCTTCCTAATTTAATTGAATTCATTAGCAATTTGATTAAATTCTCCCTTTCATCTACTTATTAATAAATCTAAGGATTTATTTAATAGGTTAATTTCAATAGTCCCATTTGATTAATTAATTCAAATTAATTAATCCTCCCCCCATTTCGATCAATTCCTCTAATCTCCTAATTAATTAAAACAAATCAATTTATGAGTTGTTGAAAAATAATTAGTCTTTTCCTATTATTTGAATTTTTAAATTCAAATTACCCACATGCCTCCTAACTTCTAACCACCTAACCTAACCATTCTTCTAACCTAACCCTTTCCACCTAACCTTGGGTTTGCCTAACCCTATACTATCTTGCACATTCTAACCTCCTTATCCTAACCTCTTATGGTGTGGATATTCTTCCCTTGAGACACATGGCACTTTAGCCACATGTCTCCTCCCTAGGATACTTGCCCTCTCATGAGCAAGGCTCTTTGACACTTGTCACCATAGAGATGACAAGTGTCTCTTCCTCCAACCTCTTCTCCAACCTCCTCTAATTTCACCCTTGATATCTTCAGACTCAATCTTGATTATTGATTCCTGCCACCTCACCCCTGGCCTTGGAAATCCTATAAATATCCCCCATTTTGGAGCACAAAGGATCCCATCTCATTATCAATTTAGGCATTGTTACTATAGGCATTATCATTTGAGCACTGTTGTTATAGGCAATTACATCTTAGATTTAGCTTAATTTGATCATTTTCTAGCATAATTGTTGAATCATGTAGCTTAATCAATCTCTTTTCTAGCTTAATTGCATCGTCATTATAGCTTAATCATGCATATCTTTAGCTTAATTAGTCTCTTGGATCAATCTAGCATAATCAATCTCATCTTTGCATATCATTATCATTTCAAATCCTCCAACTAGGTGTAGTCAAGTCACTGGGATTGCTTATCTAGATCTGAGAGAAAATCCATACTCGCATCTCTTAGGAGGTGATAGGTCACTTTGTCATGGTTCATCTTTCATTTACTTCTTATTTTATAACCATGCTTGTAATGATCTATTGAGTGTTTGTGTTGCAGTTGCAGGTATCACAATTCACAGGCACGACATTTTGGTGCCCACTGTGGGTCCGAAAATCTCATATTTGGCCTCTTAACATCATTAAATTTTCAATCTAGCAAGTTTCTGACTGGGTCTGATTCAAAATTTCATATGAGTTCCCTTTCTGTCTTGTACGAGTTCCTTTGTGCCCTCGTATGAGTAGGTGAGAATTGTTGTATGATTCGGTGAGAATTGTCATACGAAATTTTGTTTCTGTGTTTTCAAAATAGATTGCATTTTAGGGTTTTCATGCTTCAATTTGATTATTACTAATGCTAACCCTGGTCTGTTTGTGAGTTTTTTGACAGCCTAATTGGTTTTTGTAGGATGATTGTCGAAGATTACGCTTGCCAAAGATTCATTTCATCCAAACATCATGACTACTAATGTATCTATTTTGTAGGTTGCCTAGGAGGACTCAACCAAACTTTATGTCTTCTTTAAATTTTCTAGGCCCACTTATTTTGGCTAATGGAAATGAACAAACATGTCTTATGTGTTTTTATGATAGGCGAGTATGCTCTCACCTTTCTTAGGTGATCAGAAAGCTAGACTCATCCTTTGCTATCAACAATGCATATCTTTAGCAGGCCTGCCCTCTCGAGGAGCCTATAAGGCCAAAGCCATTAAGGCCAGTGAGAGGGGAATGAACCAAGTGGGAAGGAATAAGGCCAAGCACTCCAACCCACTATAAAATAAATATGATTTTATAAAAATCAAGTCAACGATAGTGTTCGGGAATAGCTCTCCTTCGTACCTTCAGGTATATCAAACCTTGGTTTTCAAGGCTAGAAGACCTCTTAATTGAGTTTATACCCCGACGCGCCAAATATATCCCTTACTAGTTCCAATTAAAATTAGAAGCTACCTGATTCACCTGCAAAAGAGGGATAATCTTTGTGCAAGAGACATAGTTGTTGGCATTTCAATAGAAGGAGATTGTTGATATTCATTAAGGATATTGAGAAGGTTGTTGAAGATTATTGATATAACTGAAGAAGGATGATAACTATATTTATAACATTATTTTGTCATTGATGTCATGAAATTGATATTTTGATTCAGTATGATGTTTCCATATCTTGAGAAGATTGATTTGAAGAGAATTAAGATGTTGGTAAAAGACACAGAAAGAACGTGATGAATAAGGGGAGAAATAAGTTATTCAATGGGCAACTATTATCAAGTTAGACAATGATGAGATCATGATGTTTAGATTGTTTTGATATCCTACATATGTTGTTGATTGTAAGGTTAATACTATACTATGTCACCGAACAAAGAACCTAGTCGGTAAACCCTAAGGTTATTGATATCGGTTAATGAAGGCAGAATCTCTACCGAGTGAAGTTTAGTATTTATTGAGTTGCAACCGAGTTATGATAGACAACATTGAAGGAATGAAAGCATTATTTAATGAAGGACGCTGATTAGCTAGAGTTGATTAAATGATTGATATGACGTGCAAGAAATTTGTTAAGGATCTATGGCTTTGAAAATTCAGGAGCTAGATCTACAACACAGATTGAACTGCTTAACCTAGCATAAGTTCCAAGAATGGAATGCAAGTTCCTAGGTGAAGTAAAACATTTTTTCAGATCGAAGGATATATTGAACCTAGTCAAGATTGAAGATCTGATGGCTATGATTGATCATGGGAAATGTGATCAAGGAGATTCAACGGTTAGCAAATTGTTTATAATTAAGAAATTATTGATGAACAATGTATGCGGGCAAGTGTAAGCACAAGGATGCTACATAGTGATTATCGAGCACAAAAGATTGAAGACTTGTTTGAATAATAGAGTAGGGAGCCCAGCAGAGGGACAAGATAAGTCCTATGACTAGACAGTGTTGAGCAAATAAGAATCTGCTTTAGCATTTTAGATGTGAAGTTGCAGATATATTTTTATTACTGTTATTTTGTAAAGTGACAGAAAATCTCTTAACCGAGTGGACCTAACAGTCTTATTTGTAAATTCTCTAGCAAGGTAACATTCTAATTGAGTGTTTGAAATCCTTTGACAAGGTCACTTCTAACAAAGTGAAGATCCTAACAGATTTGAGGGAAATCCTTTAACCGGGTTACATCTAGCAATGTGTTTGTAATCTTTAACATGATTTGCTTTTAACTAAGCATACTCTAGAAGAGTATATTTCTTAGTGGGTCTGAAATCCCATAGTGGGTTTTCCCTATTTGGGTTTCTACGTTAAATCTAGTGTTATATGTGTTATGATGATTATGTGTTTATGAGTTAGCATGTTTAGTAGTTTTTGGTTATATTGCTGAAGTATAAGTTACCGAGGTTGAATCTGTTGATTTTATGGAAGATTAAGTTTGTATGATTCACCCCCCCCTCTCATCTTGTTAGCTATTGGCATCAAAACTTTACAATTGGTATTAGAGCTTTGGACTCTGGAAGAAAAGTTTGAAAGTACTTGAGTTAAGATCCGAAGATGTATAAGAGGGATACCCCAAAGCTGAACAAGTCAAGTTTTTCCACATGGAAGAAAAGGATGAAGCTGCACCTATAAGGAATTGGAGAATATGCTACATATTATCTAGAGAATGATTATGTTGCACCGATCACCTACCCGATGAATATGGAAGAGATAAGAGTGAAGCAAGAACACACTCAAGCAATGATTGAAATATCATCCGCATTGACCGACTTAGAGTTTAATGATCTAGAAGGTTGTATTGATACAAAGGCAATGTGGTCTAAGCTTATATATGTTTATGGCAGTGATGAACATGTACAAAGAGAAAAAGTGGACAGTTTAAGAGGACAACTTGAATCTATGAGGATGAATGAAGGAGAGAACATAACCCAATATAGTACAAGAGTAAAGGAAATTGTCAATCAAATCAAAGGAGTAGGAGGAACTATTGAAGAGAAGGATGTCACAAGTAAGTTATTGAGAACCCTTCTACCTGCTTATGCAATCCGAGTCTCTGCAATCAATGAATTGAGGTATGTACCTAACATGCCAGTTTCTTTAGATGCTACTATCAGTAAGTTTTGATTAAGTAAAAACAGGTATTTGAAAGGTACCCAAACCTTTTACAAGCTAGGAGAATAGAAATGCTTAAAAAAAGTGCATGATCACTTCAAAAAGTCAAAATGAGCCCACCGAAAGGGCTCAGCAAAAAACAACATTACATAAAACTCAGAACAGACAGCAAAAGGAAAGCAACAGAAAGCAAAGAGACAACACCAAGGATAGCAACTAGAACTAAATACTATTCAAAATCTCCTCAGCATGAACAACCATTTGTTTCATGTTGTTCACTAAGGTCTTCATGTCTTCCAGCTCAAGACCATTGATGTTGACCATATTCTCTGTGTTGGCTCTGGTCCTCCTTTCATGACCCTTCTTGTTCACCTGCTCTTTATCATCATCCTTCTCTGCATTATTCTTGAACCTGTTGATAAAGATGTTCATGTTGTCCGCCAAAGATTTAAGGATTTGGAAATTTTGATCAGCAAGCTGCTTGACATTGTGCTCCAGCTTGTCAATTTTGTTGCCAAAATCTTTCAGTTTGTTGCCCATTTCCTTTCTATCTCCCATCTCATTGACCTTTTTCTCTGTAGCTAAAATTTTTCCAACCATACATTCAATAGCTTGTGCATTATGCAGAACAACCACTAACTCTTTAATATGCTCCGCTAAGGGCTTGTCACCAACTGCAATTTTTGCGATGGCCTGTGTATCAGTTTTCAAACTATTAATATCCTTCACCAAAGTGGTAATGGTCTCATAGAAAGCCTTAATGGTATCTTTGTCACCACTATCACTTTGAACCCCTTTTTCCTCATTATGCTAACTAGTGGTATTCACAGTCTCCATGGTTTCCAAATTATCCTTAACCAGGTTACCCTCCCCTTTTTGTCCTGACTATCAATCCTCTTATTATCATCATCCTCCTCCTCAGACTCAACCAGAACATAATTGAGATCAGAATTGCTACCCTTTTTAGTATTCTTTTTCTGAGCCTTCTTTCTAGAGGCTTTCCCTTTCCTCTTTTTAACAGGTTTTTCCTCAAGGGAATCAGTTTCAGAGTCTGACATTTCAGATTCCTCAATAATCCTCCTCTTCTTGGCCCTAGTCCTCCCTTTTTTTCTAGTTTCTTCTGACTCTCTCTCGGTCTTAGAATCAAAGTTGAAACCACTATCCTTACTTTCCGTAGTCTCATCTCTAGCATGCTTACCTTTAATAGGCTTTTCAATGCACTTCCCCTTAAGCATTTTATAAACAGGACCATAAGCCCTTGGTGGAGGGCATGGTCGCCTTTAGGGTCCTTCTGGATCTCCTTTACAGTATGATCCATTGAACAGGCCAGGTAATAGGGAAGGCTAACCTTTTCTCCATGACGAAAATGGTTAAGAAGGACGAAGTGGTGCCCATAAGCCCTAGTAAACCTACCATCTAAGGTAATATGCTCAATAGAAGAAAATAAGACAAACCTCCATGGCCTACAAATTCTCTTCAGGGAGTGGTAGGAGTTGTCAATTTTGATCATCTTTCTTCTCTCACCATCCGTAATAGGAAACTTGTCTACAGCTTTATCTGATATACCTCTGTCCCTGTAAAATTTCATACCCTCGGTAGTCATCCCCGTGGCCTCAGTGATAACCTCTTCGTCTACATTCATCATATGTGATCCAATCAGAACCTTACCATTTTTCTAGTTCTTGATGAAGTAGTTGGTAATTGTGGGGTCCTTCTTGTTCAGTCGTTCCATGAAAACATTGAGACCCCCCTGCTGAAGGATACTCTAGACTTCTTCGTTCTTTCTCCATTTAGAGCAGGAAGCAGATTCAAATCTCTTCTTGTTTCCTCCCATTTTTCCAGCACCTTCCTTGCAATGCCTTCTCTCATTTTGATAACTTTTCCTCTAGTTTCTGTGGTTATTCTGTAAGAGCGCCCATAATCCGTGCCAAATAATGATGATATGACACCTATTTAATAGCTCATTATCTTAAAGCAAGCCCTGCATCAAAAAAGGCAAAAATGTCATTAGAAATAATGATTAAAAGTATCACATTGCCTTGTATAGCTTCGGTCTTGATTGAGCAAGGATTTCATTTCACTTGCAATGTCCATTTCACCATAACTAGTGATGATGTCTCCCAATTGGCAAGCCAGGTTGGCTGCCCAATCAGCGCATGAGTTGGCCTCCATATAAACATGTGTAAAAACACACATTTCAAACTCTTCGTTGATTTTCCTAGTTGCTTTAATAACATTACTAATTGACCATGATGGTGGGAATTTCATATTTAAACAATTGATAATGTTTAAGGAGTCTCCTTCACACCAAACTTTAGTTCATTTGGCTTCTTTGGCAAGGATAATCCCATGATAAGCCGCCATGGCTTTAGCAACATGGTTGGTCTATTTTCCTATAGGAATACATTTTATGATTTCACATATTCCCCATTCATCCCTTAGGACCACTCCACATCCTGTGACCCCCGGGTTTCCCTTAGAGGCCCCATCAAAATTGATTTTCATCCATCCCCTAGGCGGACTAATCCATATCACTCCCTCTCTAGGGTTTCTCTAAATACTCTCTTAAGGTTTTAATCTCCATTTTTTATAGACAAATTGATCCTCCTTAGTGTTAGGATTATCAATACCACCTATAATATTCATATTTTCCACTATGCTTCTTCTTATCTTTTCAAACACAATGTTAGCCTTAGTATTCTTATCTCTTAAAATTCTATCATTTCTCTCTTTCCATATACCCTAGTACATGTGTGGTAAAGTAATTCTCCATAGTAAGGTAGTGGTTCTATTTTTTGAAGGATGATGCCATGACTTGAAAATCTCCTGAATCGAGTTGGGGAAGCTCCAACTAATATTGAGTTGATCCAAACAACTTCCCCAAACATCAACTGAGAAGGGGAAATGAAAGAGCATATGATTTATTGTCTCCTCATTCTGCTTACAGAGTGTACAGAAACTTGGTATGTTGATACCTCTCTTTCTAATATTCTCTATAATAAGAATTTTGTCTTGGAGGGCTATCCAAAAGAAAATGTTGATCTTGGGGGTAAGGTCTTTCACCCATGCTTTAGCCCAACAAGGACTTTCCATGGTATTGTACTGTTGATGATAAAGAGATGCCATAGTAAAAGTACCACTAGCTATGAGTTTCCAAATTAACTAGTCTTCTTCTTCAATCCTCACCATTGAGTTCATGACTTTGTTCAAGCTATCCAAAGACTGAACCACTTGAGATAATTCTTTCCATTGTCCATATTTCCAATAATCCTCCACCTTGGTTCCAAATCTTTCCTTGCATTGGTTCTAATATCCGTTCCATTCAAGGTTTTCATTTAAAGGGATCTCCAAAAGCCAAGGGTCCTCCCAGGATTGAATAAGGTTCCCTTTCCCCAACTTCCATTTTTTTTCTTTGATAATTAAGTCTCTAGTCCTAGAGATACTTTTCCAAATATTGGATCTAATTGGGATAATCTCCACTTTGAGGAAAATTTGAAGATTTGGACATTGGCTTTTATATTTGTTGTCCCATATTTTTTTCCACTCTCCTTGATTTCTATATCCTCTCCAAATCTGCTTGGCCATAAGGTATTCATTTATGTCTCTTATTCTTCTAAGGCCCAGACTGCCTTTATTCATAGGCTTACAAACCTTCTCCCAAGCAATTAAGTTCATTCTCTTCTTCTCCTCAACCCCTATCCATAAAAAGGATCTTTGTATTTTTTCAATGGCCTGAGCATACTTAGTGGGAATCCTAAACAGACTGATGACATAAAGAGGGATACTTTGAAGAGTGGTTTTTAGCATTTGAACCTTGCTACTATCGGTAAGTTACATGCATTTGAGTTAAATAATTTTGATAACAGTGGGTCTTCGGTAAATAAAGTTGAGTTTGCATTCAGTTCTTTTCATCTTGGTGAATCTAATGATTACAATGATAGAATGAGTAAGTATTCTGAAGGGAATCACAGTGGAGCAAGTGAAAGATTTCGTAAGAACATGGAAGAAGTGCAAAAACTGTATGAGGAAATTAGAAAGCAAGAAGATTTTGAAGCATTGTTGGCCAGAAGGTTACAAAGGCAAAGGTAAGTATAAAGGAAAGCTACCTTTGAAATGTTTCAATTGTGATAAAATAGGACATATGGCCTCTAACTGCACTGACAAAAAATCTAGTGAAAAGAGAGAATACCGAGATGACAGATAGAAAGACAATCACTACAGAGGATACCGAGATTTCAAAAGAAGAGATAGAAAGACATGCCTAATTATCGATAAGGAATCCAATGATGATAAATATGATGAAACAAACACAGAGGAAGTTGTTTATGTGGCCATTAAGGATGGATCTGATGAAGAAAGGTATGAAGAAAAATCCTTAATATCTCACATAAAAAATAATGATTATTGGATCATAGATAGTGGATGCTCACATCACATGACAGGTGATAAACACAAATTTGTTAAATTAGAAGATTATAATGGAGGCTATGTAAGATTTGATAATGATGCACCATGTCCGGTAAAAGGTAAGGGCTCTATCACACTTCTTGACAATGCAAAATGTGATGATGTTTATTGGGTTGAAGGTTTGAAATACAATTTGTTGAGTGTAGCACAACTAAACAACACAGGTTACCGAATAGAATTTCATAAAGGAATTATCAAAGTTCATGACAAGCATGGAAAGTTAGTAGCTACCAGGACTCAAACAAAAGGTAACACATTTTACCTTGACTCAACTCGGAACAAGTGTCTTTATGCAAAGATAGATGATACCTGGTTATGGCATAAAAGGTTTTGTCATGTAAATTTTGATAATCTAATCAAAATAAGTAAGAAGCACCGAGTAAGAGGTCTACCGAGTTTGGAGAAACTTGAGAATGCTATATGTCGAGGATGCCAAATGGGTAAGATGGCAAGATCAAGCTTTACAAGTATGTCCTACACTTCTAAGGGAATTTTAGATCTTGTGCATATTGATCTTTGTGGTCCTATGAAAGTTCAGAGTTATTATGGTGATAAATATTTCATATTAATTGTGGATGATTATTCAAGGATGATGTCGGTTATGTTTTTAAAAGAAAAATCAGAAGCTTTTCAAATGTTTAAATGGTACAAGGCAAGAGTTGAAAATGAAACAGGAAGACAACTAAAATGTCTTAGATCTGATAGAGGAGGAGAGTTCACCTCTGATAAATTTAACTTATTCTGCAATGATCATGGTCTAAAAAGACAAGTCTCTAGACCAAGAACTCCACAGAAAAATGGGATAGTTGAGAGAAGAAACAGATCTATTATGGATTGTGCCAGAACCTTGATGATTGAAAAGAGAGTGCCACCAAATTTTTGGAGAGAAGCAATAAGCACTGTTGTTTACACCCTGAACCGAGTACAACTGAAGAAAGGAACTTTGAAGACACCATATGAAATCTGGTATGACAAGAAACCTAATGTAAGTTACTTTAAAATCTTTGGAAGTAGATGCTATGTATACAAAAATGTCAGAAATGGAAAGTTTGATCAGAAAAGTGAAGAAGGAACATTTCTAGTTTATTCTTCTAGAAGCAAAGCATTTAAATGTCTGATCAAATCATCTAACAAAATAGTAGAAAGTGCAAATGTGAAAATTGATGAATTTGTATAAAGAAATGATGAACGAAATTCCAAGGAACCAGAAGATTATGAAGAATTTGTCTATGTTCAACCAACAAGTCCTACCGAGAGAGTTACTGAAGAAAATGAAGAGAATATCCAGTTACCGAGTGATGAAGAAGATCATATCAAGCCTACCAAGCCTGTATTAGCCAAATATGTCAGAAGGAATCATCCATCAAGTCAAATTATAGGAGATAAGGATGATCCAGTGATGACAAGGAACAAACTGAGATAGAACACATGTCTGATATTTGAATTTGAACTGAGAATAGTAAAAGAGGCATTTAACAGTGAAGATTGAGTAAATGCTATGACAGAAGAGATTGATCAAATCAAGAAGAATGACACATGGACACTGGTCCCAAGACCGAAGGACAAAAATGTAATTGGTACAAAGTGGATTTTCAGAAACAAACTAAATGAAAAAGGTGAGGTCATTCGAAATAAAGCAAGACTAGTTTGCAAAGGATATGCTCAAGAAGAAGGAATAGATTATGGCGAGACCTTTGCACCTATGGCTAGACTTGAAGGAGTAAGAACATTGTTGGCATATGCTGCTTTCAAAAATTTCAAGGTATATCAAATGGATGTCAAATCTGCATTTTTGAATGGTATACTAGAAGAAGAAGTTTATATTGAACAACCTGAAGGATTTTTTGAAGACAAGAATAAAGATCAGGTATGTAAATTGAACAAAGCTTTATATGGTCTGAAACAAGCACCTAGAGCATGGTATGAGAGATTGCACTCTTACTTAATCAAGATTGGTTTTATAAGAATAAGTGAAAACAACAATATGTACATGAAGAATGATGAAGACAATGGAATATTGATCTCAGCCATATTTGTTGATGACATTATATTTTGTGGAAATGATTCTCTATGCAAAAACTTTGGTAATGAAATGTGCAAAGAATTTGAGATGTCACTAATCGGTGAGATAAAGTATTTTATAGGTTTACAGATATTGCAAATGAAAGATGAGATTTTCATTACTCAATCCAAGTACATAAAGGAAATCTTTAAGAAATTTGGAATGGAGGATTCAAAACTAGTAAGTACTCCTATGACTACCAACTGTAAACTATCAAAGAATGATGAATCTGCATCTGTTGATGAGACACTTTACCGATCCATGATTGGAAAGTTACAATATGTTGTGTACAGTAGACCGGATATAGCACATGCAATAGGTATTGTTGCAAGATTCTCTGTAGATCCCAAAGAAACCCATATGACAGCAATCAAGAGAATTTTCAGATACCTGAGAAGCATTGAAGATTATGGCTTAGTATATGAAAAGAGAAATGATTTTGATTTAAAAGTTTATACTGATGCTGATTGGGCAGGCAAGATTGATGATAGGAAAAGCACAAGTGGGGGAGCTTTCTTTTTAGGAGAAAGACTAGTGAGTTGGCTTAGCAAGAAACAAGGATGTATTTTACAGTCAACAACAGAAGCTGAATATGTTGCTGCAGCATTGAATTGCACTAATATAGCATGGATAAAATAACTGTTGGAAGGTATAAATGAAAAGGTTACCAAGCCAGTAACTATATTCTGTGACAATATGAGTGCCATTAACATTTCAAAGAATCCAATAATGCACTCTAAGACAAAATATATTTCTATCAAGTATCATTATCTCAAAGAAGAAGTTCAAGAAAAGAAAGTTGTGCTGGAATATGTTAGCACAAAGGAGCAAATTATAGACATCTTCACAAAGCCACTACCAAGAGACACTTTTATTTATCTCTAAAGCAAGTTAGGGGTCCTACCCCTATCTTCTACTCACTGACAGAGTTTGGTGAAAGCATCAATTTGATGAATCTACAGAATATTATGTGTGGATTGATGTTGATTTACGTACTTTAGGAGGTTTTCTAAAGGTGTGCAGAACGTGACCAGGGAATAGGATACAGGAAATAGTATTGAAGGAAAGATTGCTCTAATCGAGTTTTAGATGTTACATTTGCATGTGTAACTCAGCAAAAGCAAGCACTTCACAGGAGAAGAGTTCATGATTTAGTTCTTTTACTTTTTGGCATTGTTGTCAAAGGGGGAGAAGACTAAATGGTAGACTAAATGGTAAAGCCCTAAATGAAGAAGATAACAGAAGACTAATGACAGGGGGAGAAGATTACTAAAAAAGGAAGAAGACTAAATGCAAGATAACAGCTCGGAAGACTAATGAAAGAGGGAGAAAGCCTAGAAGACTTCAGAAGAAGAAAATAGCTCAAGGATAATAGGAAAAGTCTCCATAGCAATCTGAATCCAAATAAATTTGAATATCTTGTTGGTATTACCATTTAAAAGTTGGTATTGCCATCAATGCCAAAGGGGGAGATTGTTGGCATTTCAATAGAAGGAGATTGTTGATATTCATTAAGGATATTGAGAAGGTTGTTGAAGATTATTGATATAACTGAAGAAGGATGATAACTATCTTTATAACATTATTTTGTCATTGATGTCATGAAATTGATATTTTGATTCAGTATGATGTTGCCATATCTTGAGAAGATTGATTTGAAGAGAATTAAGATGTCGGTAAAAGACACAGAAAGAATGTGATGAATAAGGGGAGAAATAAGTTATTCAATGGGCAACTATTACCGAGTTAGACAATGATGAGATCATGATGTTTAGATTGTTTTGATATCCTACACATGTTGTTGATTGTAAGGTTAATACTATACTATGTCACCGAGAAAAGAACCAAGTTGGTAAACCCTAAGGTTATCGATATCGGTTAATGAAGGCGGAATGTCTACCGAGTGAAGTTCAGTATTTACCGAGTTGCAACCGAGTTATGACAGACAACATTGAAGGAATGAAAGCGTTATTTAATGAAGGAAGCTGACTAGCTGGAGTTGATTAAATGATTGATATGATGTGCAAGAAATTTGTTAAGGATCTATGACTTTGAAAATTCAGGAGCTAGATCTACAACACAGATTGAACCACTTAACCTAGCACAAGTTCCAAGAATGGAATGCAAGTTTCTAGGCAAAGTAAAACATTTTTTCAAATCGAAGGATACATTGAACCTAGTCAAGATTGAAGATCTAATGGCTATGATTGATCATGGGAAATGTGATCAAGGAGATTCAACGGTTAGAAAATTGTTTATAAATAAGAAATTATTGATGAACAATGTATGCGAACAAGTGTAAGCACAAGGATGCTACATATTGATTACCGAGCACATAAGCTTGAAGACCTGTTTGAATAACAGAGTAGGGAGCCCAGCAGAGGGACAAGATAAGTCCTATGACTAGACAGTGTTGAGCAAATAAGAATCTGCTTTAGCAATTTAGATGTGAAGTTGCAGATATATTTTTATTACTGTTATTTTGTAAGGTGACAGAAAATCTCTTAACTGAGTGGACCTAACAGTCTTATTTGTAAATCCTCTAGCAAGGTAACATTCTAATTGAGTGTTTGAAATCCTTTGACAAGGTCACTTCTAACAAAGTGAAGATCCTAACAGATCTGAGGGAAATCCTTTAACCGGGTCAGATCTAGCAATGTGTTTGTAATCTTTAACAGGATTTGCTTTTAACCGAGCATACTCTAGAAGAGTATATTTCTTATTGGGTCCGAAATCCCACAATGGTTTTTCCCTATTTGGGTTTCCATGTTAAATCTGGTGTTATATGTGTTATGATGATTATGTGTTTATGAGTTAGCATGTTTAGCAGTTTTTGGTTATATTGCTGAAGTATAAGTTACCGAGGTTGAATCTGTTGATTTTATGGAAGATTAAGTTTGTATGATTCACCCCCCCTCTCATCTTGTTAGCTATTGGCATCAAAACTTTACAATAGTAACTCTCCCAAGACACTTGTCATATCGTGCCCCCATAAGCGTTTGGATTCGGATAATACAGTGTTGAGAATCCATTGCGTGAGACTTAGTGGCCGTATTCTGATTAGCTATTGGGTGTGTACCTAAGTTTGCAAGCAAAGGTTTTCTCTCTCATCCAACTTCCTTAGGTTGCGTATTGTTCTTGAGGTCACTTATCATATCACGTGTTTGTTGTGTCTTCGTCTCTGAAATAGAAAATCAGACATCTAAAAAACTAGAAAATAGAAGCAAAACATCAAACTTCTTTAATAAAAAATCTATCCAAACAAAGTTTTTGTCTCTGTTTTGTCCTCTGTCGTACGAGTTTTTTAGTTTGTTGTATGGTCCAATGAGAATTGTCGTATGAGGTAGTTTGGCAGAGAATTTTGTTTCATCATTTGTCATCTAGTTCTGTGAGAAAGCATGTATGAGTTTATGTCTTCTGTCATGCGAGATTTCTGGTTTGTCATATGAGCTTGTCTAAATTGTTGTTTGGGGTTGTATAATCTATCGTACGAATTTATGTCTTTGTCTGTCCAGAACTGTCTTCTTGTATGTCTTTTTCAGATCTATCATATTTTCTTGGTCAGTTTACAGTGAGCATAAACACCTATTATCGGCCATTCTATGCTTAGATTGTCTTCTTGGTTCGCTTGGTCAAGTTATCATCTGTCAAATCGGATTCTAGAAATAGACACCTCAAGATTTTTCAAGTATTCGCCTTCAACAAGTTCAAAAACTAACACCTCAAAGTGCATTATCACCCTCTTTGATAAACTAATCACGCAAAACATATTTTCTCATCAGGATCTATCATCCTCTATCATGAAACTACAACGTTTGGTCAGGACAATCTTGTCCCACATCGTAGGATATATCATTCCTATTGGACTTGGTTTTTATCAAAATCATCATCATTGCACTCCAAAATCGAAGATCAAAAAACTTGCAAACTTTCAAACACTTGAATCATCTTTTCGTGTCGTATCACTCTATCACATTTACATTGACAGTTGATTACTTATCGAAACAACTTTTGGACAATCGAATCCTAGCACAATATCTAACACAAGTGTATGCCCATTTTAACCAGGGCTCAGAGACGAAAGATTACAGAAATAGAAATAGAAACATTTGAAATAAATAAAGATTATAGAAACATGGAACATGAAGATGAAATACAAGTTGAAGAGGAAATAACATAACAACGTGTCAGAGATGTCAAAAAAGATCCCCAAATTGATAAATTTATGCAAAAAATATTGGAGGGAGAAAAAGAAAAATATTTCCTAATGTTAGCAAAATCTGGTGCTACACTCCCCCAAGATTTTGATGTGAACAAATTGACACAAAAGAGAAGTGACCTCCCCCTTAATAACAAACAATATGAGGATATTTTTGGTCTCAAAATTAATGACACGTCAATTCCTAGTAACACTAGAACCAATGAGGAAACTTACATTCCCAAAAGGGATGATGTAGAAATTCAAAATAACGTTCAATCCAATGAGGATACAAGAAGGGGTAGAGATGATACAAGAAGAGATCAAAATCCTCCTAGAATGCAAAATCATGGTTATGCAAGAACAAATCATGTTGATAATCCTATCACAACTCTCACACAACAAATACAAACACTCCAAATGCAAATTCAAGATATGCAGAGAGGAAATGTTAGAAGATACTCACTTTAAGAAATTTGTCCTTATCCATTCGACAGAAATCTAAAAATGATACCATTTCCTATAGGTTGTGAAACTCCTAGATACGAAAAATATGATGGAAGCACTGACCCTCAAGATCATATATGAGAGTTTTGCACAATGTTTATGGAGTTTGTACATGAGGATACCTACTTGATGAGATTATTTCCAAAAAGCTTAACTAGACTAGCTATATAATGGTTCTCTAAACTTCGACCTGGAATCAGATCATTCTCAAAATTGGTGGATAATTTTGTTTCACAATACTCTTACAACATACAACATGAAGTAACAATGCTAGACCTATGTAATTCCAAACAAAAGAGTGGAGAACCTTTCATGACATTTTTAAAGAGATGGAGACGGTTAGCTTCACGATATCCTCGTACAATGCTAGAGTATGAAAAAATGGACATATTCATTGACAACCTAAATGATCAAATGAGTTATCATCTAAAAATGCAAGGACATCAAAGTTTTGGAAAGATGGTTGATAATGAAATCAGAATGGAGGAAACCATGATAAAGAAAGGTGAGTTGAAAATATATAAAGAAGGAGTTCACCCTCCTAACAACACTAACAAAAACAACAATGATAAGACAAAGTTTTGGAATAGAAATCGCAATATCATCAATGATGGGATAGTGGATAACAACAATGTAAAACCAAAACAACCGGTTTATAATTTATCCAATCACTCAGCGACGGCTTAGCAAAACAACAATCACCAAAAAGCAACTATCAAAAATTTGTTTAGAAGGCACTTTACAAACATTGGTGAACCCCTTGGGTCAGCACTAAAGAAACTTCTTGAAAAAAAATTGATTACTTTGCCAGAAGGAAGAAATTGTGAACCTCAAGTAAAACCCCCTTGGTGGAATGATAACCATTATTGTGATTTCCATCGAAACAAGGGACATGACACACATAATTGTTAGCGGTTGAAAAATGTCATCCAAGATTTGATTGATAATGGAGTAATAACTATGGATGGACATACGAAAAATGATTCTCATACAACTTTTAAAACTCCACTTCCAAATTATGAGAAGGGTGAATCATCAACAACAAATAATGGTAAGGGTAAAGCGAAGGTAAACTACACTCATACATATGATAATGTGGTAAATGTGATTGTATTTAAAGAAAAGAAAAATCAAGAACCTGCTCATGTTATCACAAGAAGCAAAGTAAAGTTGTTTTTCAGGGTCCTACCACTAACATGTCATCCACTGCAAAACAATATAATCTAGTGGAGCAATTGCAGAAAATGCCTCTGTAAATATCCATCTTAGAACTTTTAAAGCTTTCACCTACACACAAAGAAATTCTTGAATGAGCATTAGTAGATACAACAGTGTCTAAAGATCTGGATATAGATCAATTCCAAATCATGGTGGAACACCTCACAACCCCTCACTGCTTATCATTCACTGAAGAAGATGACATGTCCTTGCAACATCCCCATAATTCTCCCTTGCATATTGAAGTCATCATCCATAAGACGTGAGTCAAACGTGTCCTAATAGATGGAGGCGTTGGCTTAAATATTTTCTCTTTGAGTCTAGTACGTGCTCTAGGTTATTCAGAAGATGTAGTTGATCCCTGGAAAAAGATCGTCATTAAAGCCTATGATGAAGAAGAGCATTCCTCTAAAGGAATTGTGATGTTACCCATCAGAGTGGGACCTTTACAGAAAGACACTGTAAAGCGGAAAAATTGAACCCTAGTTGTTCTCCCCTCCCCAACTCCAAGGAGAGAGAAGGGAGAGTCACTAGGGTTGATGGTTTTCACTTAGGAGAGACTTTACATTCAAAAGAGGGGTTGAAACCCACAAGATCCAATCCCACACAATGCAAGATTGGATTCTAAATGAGTTTCAAGGGTTGTGATAGCAAGGATACCCTCTTTTGTAAAGAATGTAGATAGAAAGATTGAACTAGGAATGCATGTAAAGTAGGAAAGATTCACTTATAAACAGAGATAGGGATACGGGATGAAGCTGCGGACCTAGAATTAGCAGTAAAATGTCAAGACGGTGTTGCTCTGCAAATTTGAGCGAAAGTTGACAGGACGATGGCGCCCGACGTGCACACGGTCCTCCGAAAAATCCGCGAAACAAAGGTGGATCTGTTCGTCTCTGCACAAGGATTCCAGATCTTCAATTATAGCCGTGTATCTGCAACCTACACACAGAAAAGAGAGGACGATTGGGGGGTTAGGGATTAGGGGTTTGCCTTTAGGTCAAACCCCGGTTTTGGAATTAACCAAGAAATGAGAATGTTGTAAGTGTAAATGTTTGTAATGTAAACAAGTATTGATACCTTGTTGTAAGAATGTTTGTATTCTTACATGCGAAGGTGTAATGTATGTAGTATGTTGTATGTTGTATGTGATCTCCTCTTCAATGGTTGAATCCTTGTCTTGAATGCAACACTTAGCCTTGAATGGACACTTAGAATGCTCAATTGCTTGAAGGAATGCTTGAATGCTTGAATATTTCAATGTTTGAATATCACTTTTGCCTCTTGCTCTTGCTTATTTGCTTCCTCCCTTTCTAGGAGAGGAAAAGTAGTTTATATAATTGTCAATTAGGGTTGATAAACTGATTTTTCCGACCTTAGGCCGACCAGGAAACATTATTTCCTGAATTGCAAACTTAAAGACCTGATGCCCAAAAGAGACCGGGCCCAAAATAGGGCCAGGGACCAGGGCGCTGGGCGCCATGGTCCTAGGGGACCAGGCGCTGGGCACCCTAGTCCTGAAGGACCAGGGTACTGGACGCCATGGTCCCACCTCCCAGGACAGCAGGGTGCAAGGAGGGATCAGGCCAGGGTGCAGAAAAATGCAGTTTTTGGTGTCGCAAGCAAGTTTCGGGGTCTCCATTCAGGTTCAATGTTGCACCGCCATCGTGAAGACCCAAATGGAGTTGAAATTGCAAGTGTCACAATTTTAGGATGCTACATTTAGCCCCCACTTTAGCGGGAGTATAAGCGTACGCTCATACTTCCGGTAAAGTACAAGGAAACAACATTCAAAAACTTTCACCACATCAAGGAGGCAAGATACACCAAGCCCCCAGTGGACTAAGGATCTTATGACTTCAATTGACAAAGTAAAAGGGAAGATCACGAGGGAGAACCATGACTATCAGTAGTAAAGTTCCCTCACTATGAGTCATGCAAGAAAGATATCAAAAAATTTCAAGGCAAAGCTAAATTTGTCAAGAAATTTTCAAGTATCTTGAAAAGATATGAATGGGATGTATGCCCCCCTACGTTAAAGTGATCGCACACGCCTCACCGGGGGTGATTGCTTTAAGGTAGTGATACATATAAGAAATGAGAAAGGAGCACGTTATCACAAAGATTTAGCCCCCAAGTGTGAGATAAGCCCAAGGATAATAGACACAAAACACAAAGCACAACGTGACTTCGCTTTCCTTGGAGTCAGTATGCTGTACGATAATTCATGTATATCATATGTATGTATGCATAATTGTTCTTCATTCCCCAATCAAGGAAGGTCACCTAGAACAAGGGAACAAATGTGTCTTTTGAGTCAACATGAGAGAGACCAAAAGAGATCTCAATGTTTTGCATCGTCCTCAAGTAGACAACACTAAGGACAACAAATAGAAGAATGAGAATAACACATAGAAGAAGTAACAAAAGAGATCAAGAGAGGAGGAGAGAGTCTGCTATGCTAATGAACTAGTCTAGCACGTCATCTACCCCCCGATCTTGCTGATCAATATTTCGGGAAGGTAGGAAACACGCTAGAGGAGGAACATCCAACACAGCAGATGGAGCTATCACAAGATCCAAACAAGGGCTATGTTCATGTTCCGAGCCACGTTGTTCTTGTCTAGGAGGTAGGATAAGTGCTTTAGAAAATTTGTTAGTTAAATGGTTATCAACATCAACATATTCATATTCACTATCAGAATGAACAGGAGTCACATTTTCATCATGAATAATATTTTCATCATGAATAACATTTTCATCTATATCATCATCAAAATTTATAAAAATAAGATCTTTAACTCGCACAGGATCAAGGCCATCATGCATCTTATGTTTAGGAGATTTCGGCTCAATCATCGGCTGAGGAGAAAATGGAATAATACTGGCTGAAGGTATTTTTGGGGATTGCAAAGTTTGAAAAGTAGTTGCCTGAGCTCTAAGACGACACTTTCGTCAGCGTTCACGTGCTAGAACGATTTCGTCTAGTCTTAGTAGGAAGTTGAGAAGATTGAGGAGGAGGAATGTTCTCATCCTTATCACTTGGGTGTTTAGGTTGTGGTCTCTTAGGTTGAATAATAGGAGAAGAGGAAGGTCTCTTCTCTCCATAAGAGGAAGAAGGAGGAACTGCTCCATATAAGGGAGGAATATTTGGTTTAGGAAGGAGACCAAGTCCATCATGACGAGGAGGTATAGGTCTACTTTTAGGAAGTTTATTAGTCATAGACATAGTCACATTCATAGGGATGGGTTGGGAATCTTCTTGAGGAAAGACATTAGTTTTATCTTTCAAAGGAAGAACTTCCTTCTCAAGAATGATAGGAATGTCAAGTTTGGGTGTTCTAGGTTCACTTAGAGATAGGATCATATCTTTTTTCCACTTTTGATAAGATTTGAAAAGATGATCGCTTCGCGGAGGAAGAGATTGGAATTGTTTAGGCCAAAAGTAATCAATAGGAACGCTAGAAGTTCTTTCAGCTGGTTTAAAGAGGCTATGATTGACAGTAACAACTTCACCATTATGGGGAAATTTCAAACACTTGTGAATAGGAGAAGCAATAGCTTTCATTGAAGATAGCCAAGGATAGCCTAGATTCACACGAAATTGTTTGAAAGATGGAATAATAGAAAAGTCCACATCAAGGGATTTGTTATGGACCTCAATAGGTAATGTAATAGAACCAATTGTAGGAGAAGAAAATGCATCAAATAGTTTCACAACCACATTTGTTTCATCATAGATCACTTGATTCAATTGCAAAGTAAAAATAAATTCTTCAGTAATGATATTAACCATACAAGAAGGATCAATAAGCACTCCACGGCAAGGTGTATTCTTGACTTTTGCAACTACATATAAAGGACCATCAAGTGCCCTGATAGTTTCACTGGAATCAAATGTGATGGAAAGTTCTTTAGGGATTTTCTGTTGTTCCACAAAGTTAATCACATTCGGAGTCATAGACACAAGATCATCAGGTGAGACAGAGGAATCATTAGTATCAATCGCATTAGAGGTGTGATAAGGTAATGGATCAGTAAAAATCTTAAGATTTTGGTTAGGAGGAGCTACAGATGTGTTGCCTTTATCATTCACACCAGAAACAGAGATAGTATTATTATCAATCAAATATTGAATTTTACCCATTAAAGCAAAACATTTTTCAGTATCATGCCCAGGTTGACGATGAAATTGACAAAAAGATTTGTTATCAAAATAGGGTGAATTAATCTTTGCAGGATCTATTTGTTTTATAAGAGGAAGAGTAAGCACATTTTGTTCCAATAACTTATTCATAATACTATGCAATGATTCATTCAAAGGAGTAAACTTTCTTTCTTTCTTGAAAAACTTAGAAATAGGAGGCACACCTGATGCTGCATTCACATTGTTGTTGATGATGTTTTCATTGAATTTAATGGACTCTGTTCATTTTAAACTTCCCAAATGGTTGTTGACTACTATCACCCTTATCACTTGGAGCCATAGGATTTGCTTGTTCCATTTGACTCACAGTCAGTTGATAATTGTGAAGAGTTGCGCACAACTGTTGGAAAGAAGTAAACTCAGAAAATAGAAGTTTTTCTCTAATATCTTTTTGTAAATTAGAAATAAAGATTCTTTGAATATCATTGTCAGGTACTGGAAAAGAAATTTGAGCATACAAATGCTTATATCTACCAATGAAATCAGTCACTTTTTCTTTAACACCTTGTTTACAATGCATTAAATCAATCAAAGTAACTTTAGGACTTATATTGTTTTGAAATTGTTGAATAAAAGCATTTGCAAGTTGTTTGAAAGAAGTAATAGAATAAGAAGGCAACGAGCAATACCATTGTAGGGCTTTATCTCTTAATGTTCTAGTAAACAGTTTTGCAAGCAACCTTTGGTCATAAGCAAAATCAGTACATATTGTTTGAAAGGTCTTAACATGTGTTAGAGGATCACCCTTACCATTATAAAGCTCCAAATGCGGAATTTCAACATGTTTAGGGGGGATAGCTCGAACAATGTCAAGAGAAAGTGGGCTCGCAACATCAAATGTGGGCACACTAAACTTAGATTGATTCATAGAGGCAATTTGTTGTTGTAAAGAAGAGACAGTTTGTGCAAGATTGTTAATGGTCGCTTCAGTCGAAGAGTTCATATTAGACGTGTTAGATTGTGATGGAGGTATTATGTTATTGAAAGAAGGTAGAGAGTAAGGTGGTGGGACACTATGATAGTTAGTCATAGGAGATGATTGGAAAGGAGGAACACTACAAGGAGGAATGGAAGGGTTAAATGAATTGCCCCCTTGCGTCATGTTTATTTGTGGAGATATAATAGGGACACTCATTGAAGGAATGAATGAAGAAGTCGGATTGAATGAAGGAAGAGGGTTGATTGAAGAAGAGGGATTGTCCCCATGACTGGTGATCATAGGTGGAATGTCTTGTATTGAAGTAGTCATTATGTTTGATGTAAAAGTAGGTATACTAGCAATAGAAGTTGTCAAAGGAATAGAATGATTAACTTGAGTAGGAGGTTGTGTATAACCTAAGGTTTCGGCACAACTTTTCATCGACATCACATTCGAATCCACAATGTGTGCAATACCACGCAAAATATCAATTCCATTCTTATCACTTTGAACCATACATTTTAGACCCTCAATTAATGAAAGAGCTTCACTATCGGGGTATTCTTGAGACATCCATTGTCGAAAATCATCAAATTGGTTATCCAATTTTGAAAGTTGATCTACAAAAACCTCATGGAGAGCTTCTTCATCATTAAGAGGATTAGAGGAATTACCCATGTCCTCGTTAAAAAGGCCATTCAAATTAGGTTCCATCTCCTCAGTAATTAAACCTTGCAAGGACTTAATTCTAAGGCTTCGTCTAACGGGAATAGTGCAAGTAGGGCTTATTGTTGTAAAACTCATGCACTAAAGAGAGAGAGAAGATTTTGAATTTTAGAGGTAGAAAATTTCAATAAAATCAGCCAATCTCCCAGATTTAAGCTGTTAAATGCAATCAGGACAATCTCCCGAAATTTCGAAAAAAATGTTCGGGACCATGGCGAACGGAGTGCACACAGTCCTCGCAACTTTTTTCAAAATTTTCAGGGATGAAAGTTATGATGATTTTAAAGCTAATCTGAAAAAATTGAGTGATTTTACGATCTGTAGATAGGCCAAATTAATGTTGCAATCTCAAAATTGAACCCTACCAAGATTGTTGAAAAATGTAAAATTTGAATTTTGAAAAAGAGGGGGAAACTGAAATTTTGAATTTTATGATTTTAGAGGGAATACTAAAAGCAATGCAGGCTTTGAAATTTAAAAATTGACTCAATTTCATGCAAAATTCAAATTTGAAAGCGGAAATCAAAGTTACCGCAATTAAACACTTAATTTCAAAAGTCACAAACTGCAAGAATCTGAATAAAGCACTGAAATTTTGAATGAATGCTAACACACTTTTTAGATTTAGGACAGTAAAAAACACAATTTTGATACAAATTTCAATTTCAATGATTTTTGAATGATTATAAGCCTTTTATTCGAGCAATCACTAGACCAACTTTGACTTTAATTTTGAAAGTGTTAGAATTGATAAAATCAGCCAAAATTCTGGATTTTAGCAGAAAAATACAGTAAGATCTAGCTCCCGAAATTTCGAAAAAAATGTCGGGGACGATGGCGCTTGAGATGCACACGGTCCTCGCAATTTTTTTCAAAATTTTTAGGGATGAAAGATATTGTGATTTTGTTGCGGAATCCAAAGTTACAGCTGATTTGGAGGTGTTTTGATCAGTGAAATTATCAGTCAAAGGTTGAATCAAGGAGGTTTTAAAAATTAGGGTTTTGACATTTAACCACTTAATTTTCAAAATTAAAGTACAAATATGAATTGATAATTTGCAATAGAAGGGTAGATCTGAAACAAGCATTAACAATTAAACATTTCACAAGTTTAATTACTAAAAAGAAAATTTTAGGGTTTTTATGCAATTAGCCTCTAAAATTTGCAAAAGATCAAACATGGAAATGTAATTAAGGGAGCAAATTTTTCAGATCTAACCATGAATAATCAGAATGAGGATGTTCACGTTAGGTTCACCAAAATGTAAAGCGGAAAAATCGAACCCTAGTTGTTCTCCCCTCCCCAACTCCAAGGAGAGAGAAGGGAGAGTCACTAGGGTTGATGGTTTTCACTTAGGAGAGACTTTACATTCAAAAGAGGGGTTGAAACTAACAAGATCCAATCCCACACAATGCAAGATTGGATTCTAAATGAGTTTCAAGGGTTGTGATAGCAAGGATACCCTCTTTTGTAAAGAATGTAGATAGAAAGATTGAACTAGGAATGCATGTAAAGTAGGAAAGATTCGCTTATAAACAGAGATAGGGATACGGGATGAAGCTACGGACCTGGAATTAGCAGTAAAATGTCGAGACGGTGCTGTTTTGCAAATTTGAGCGAAAGTTGACAGGACGATGGCGCCCGACGTGCACACGGTCCTCCGAAAAATCCGCGAAACGAAGGTGGATCTGTTCGTCTCTGCACAAGGATTCCAGATCTTCAATTACAACTGCGTATCTACAACCTACACACAGAAAAGAGAGGATGATTGGGGGGTTAGGGATTAGGGGTTTGCCTTTAGGTCAAACCCCGGTTTTGGAATTAACCAAGAAATGAGAATGCTGTAAGTGTAAATGTTTGTAATGTAAACAAGTATTGATACCTTGTTGTAAGAATGTTTGTATTCTTACATGCGAAGGTGTAATGTATGTAGTATGTTGTATGTGATCTCCTCTTCAATGGTTGAATCCTTGTCTTGAATGCAACACTTAGCCTTGAATGGACACTTAGAATGCTCAATTGCTTGAAGGAATGCTTGAATGTTTGAATGTTTGAATATCGCTTTCGCCTCTTGCTCTTGCTTATTTCCTTCATCCCTTTCTAGGAGAGGAAAAGTAGTTTATATACTTGTCAATTAGGGTTGATAGACTGATTTTTCCGACCTTAGGCAGACCAGGAAACATTATTTCCCGAATTGCAAACTTAAAGACCCGATGCCCAAAAGAGACCGGGCCCAAAATAGGGCTAGGTACTAGGGCGCTGGGCGCCATGGTCCTGGGGGACCAGGGCACTAGGCGCCCTAGTCTTGAAGGACCAGGGCACTAGGCGCCATGGTCCCACCTCCCGGGACAGCAGGGTGCAAGGAGGGATCAGGCCAGGGTGTAGAAAAATGCAGTTTTTGGTGTCGCAAGAAAGTTTCGGGGTCTCCATTCAGGTTCAACGTTGCACCGCCATCGTGAAGACCCAAATGTAGTCAAAATTGCAAGTGTCACAATTTTAGGATGCTACAGACACATCATGCCAAGTTCTAGACTTGGACTTATCATACAACATACTCTTGGGAAGACCTTGGATACATGACATACAAGCTACTCCATCCACATATCATCAGTGCCTAAAGTTTCCCTACAATGGGCAGGAAATCACGATCTCAGCAGATTCAAATCCATTTCAGTACTGTAGTAATCTCAAACCAGTTCAAGAGGTCATTGTTCCTCATAATAGGGAGGCATCATCTTCGAACACACAATCTAAAAAAAAATCATTTGCCTCAATTTTGTCAAGTATGGAAAAACAAATGCAGCTAAGAGATCGAGGGAATGGAGAATATTCAATATCGCAATTATCACTTTCTCCTAAATCCTTTGGAAAACCATCAAACTCTAAACAACAACCAATTGTGAAACATCTTTCGATATTTTATGGAGCATTTGTTAGTGTTGGGACCTTATCACAGGAAACGGAAGACAAAGATGTACTACAATGGTTATACAAGGATGAAGAAGTCCAACAAAAGATCAAAAATGTTTGCATACCTACATAAAAGTATGGAAAAGGATTTAACATTCTTAGAAAAATGGGATACACTGGAATAGGTCCTATAGGGAAAAGAAAAGAAGGTATATCAGAACCTATCCAACCACATACTCAACAAGCTATAGGAAAAGTAGGCTTAGGGTATGGAAAAGTTACTCTATTAGAAGACACATCTTTTCGCCAACAACAAGAGGACTATGAAAATAGACAAGAACAACTGGCAATTGAAAGAGAAGAAACATCAGCTAAGCAACAAGCACAAGCAAACATGAAATGAGAAAAGAAGCAAGCTTCAAATCAATAGGAAAAACAAACTAAAAACACCTCCCAAGCAGCATTAAATCTCAATCAAAACAAGAAAGAAGCTAATACAAGTTAAGGAGAGTTGATAGAAAGGTTGATAGAACTTAATCTCAGTCCAGAAGAGGTTGAATATGAAAGAAGAAAAGATATAGGAAGAAAAGCTGAAGAAAAGATGAAGAGACAAATTTTGATGAATGGGAATGGGATTCCTATCAGTTTGAGGAATCAGCTGAAGAAAATTGCTTTGAAGAAGATGTAGGAGTCGATGTAGCTCACACATATGCAGGGCAAATGTTAGGAACTATCTCACTTGAATTAGAATCACATTCGGCTTACTTGGACTTAATCGAGGACGGTCAGGAGCTCCTTGTGCGAGGTCATTCCAATAAGAGTACCTTTATAGACATAGACATACATATCGATAACTTTGATACATCCATCATGACCCTTGATACTCTCAAAATATCTCAACCTGATGACCCCCTACCTCTAATCCACCTCGAACTTATTGATTAGGAAAATCAAGGACATACTGCCATTGATACCTTTCCTAATGACCACGCCATATCCGTATATCTTAATGCAATCAAACCCACAACAACTTTCACCAGGAATTTCAGCAATGCATCTTCCAATCAAGTGGGTGCCAAATCTCCTAGTCGCAAAAAGAAAAATAAAGAAAACAATATCAGGTCTAATGCTGAAAACCATTTCTTGGCAACATTAGATCAGGAAAAAGTAAAAAGAAAGGACACATCTACTGGTGAAAACCTCCTCGAGGCACCAGAAGATGGGAGATTTGACACTTTACCTATGTACTATCAAGAAAGGTCATCCATTTTGATTGAACCAACATAGGCAGTTAACATTGGGACAACAGAGCAACCAAAGATCCTACATCCAACAACTTCTCTATCAGAAGAAGAAATGAAACAATATATGAAATTCTTAAAACGATGGCAAATCAATTTTGCTTGGTCATATGCAGACATGTTGGGGTTGGATCTAGAGCTTATTATGCACCACTTAAATGTTAGTCCAAGAGCCAAACCAGTCAAATAAAAATTAAGGAGACTGCATCCACATATTGCTCTTCTAGTCAAAGCAGAACTAAAGAAATTACTGGATGTAGGATTCATTGGACCTGTAGCATATCCTCAATGGGTATCAAACATCGTTCCTATTTCAAAACTAGACAAAAGTATCCGAATATGCACAGACTGCAGAGATCTTAATAATGCATGTCCAAAGGATGACTTTCCTTTGCCTAACATTGACATCATTGTAGATTTAACGTTTGGACACTCCATGTTTTCTCTAATGGATGGTTTCTTTGGATACAATTAGATTAAAATAGCACCTGAAGATCAAGAAAAGATAGCTTTCACATGCCCATGGGGTACTTTCTGCTAGAACGTCATGCCTTTTGGACTAAAGAGTGCAGGGGCTACATATCAGAGAGCTATGACAACGATATTCCATGATATGATGCATACATTCATGGAAGACTATGTGGATGACATCTTGGCCAAATCATACAATAGAGAAGAACATATAGGAATACTAGAAAAGATCTTTGACAGGTTAGAACAGTATAAGTTGCAACTAAATCCTAAGAAATGTGTGTTGGCATTTCGAGTTTGTTTGGCATTTTGTATAGAGATTGCATTAATGATATGTTGTCATTGATGTCAATTGAATCAGTAAAAGGTATTCATGTTATTTTTGATATTGTTGTTTTTGATATTGGCTTGTAACCGGTAAGAAGAGAGTTGTACAAGATGTTGTAACCGGTGTGAAGGGTTAAACCTTTCTATGTAATGCAACTGGTAAACCCTATCATTTGTTAAACCCTAACCAATCAAGTTTGTTGGTTTATTATCTGATGAGCGGTAATGATGGAGACACGTGTGATCACTGTATGAGGATAAATTCAAATTGGTTTGGCATGTTTGTTTATTGTCTAGGGAAGGAGCAAAGCAGGTTATACTTAATGCACAACATGTGATGAGTTACAAAATCCAATGGAGCGGTGATTATGTAGCGGTTGGAATTGTCTTGAAGAATGTGAAGAGATTGTTATGATTTCTAATAGTCAAGATTGAACTGACTTGTTTGTAATCTCAATGATGAGAATTAGGTTTTTGTTGTGTTACCGACCTAATTGATTTGTATTTAAGGTTGATGAAGTTGTTTGTAAAGGTTGTTGGCAAGGTTGATAGAAAACCTATTGAGTGTGTGGTTGCTCAACCAGTGAATGGACCTACACTTTGAGTGAAGGCAGATTGAAGCTTAGAAGGATATGATCAAGCAAAGATAGTGCTACTCAGACAGATCAAGAAAACCTGTTGTTTTCTAACAATTACAACAGAAGCAAAATCCCTTAACTGGGTAAGCTCTAACAAGCTTGGTTACTCATTAAATCCTCTAACAAGATGGTCCATTAGCTTGGAATATTAAATCCTCCAGCGAGGTTACTCCTAATAGGGTATTGTGATTCTAACAAGGAATATTTGTAAATCCCTTAACCGGGTGATTCCTAACCGGAATTAGTTCTTAACAGGACTTATTGTAAATCTCTAATAGGCTTTGGCTCCTAACAGGGCAAACTTCGAAAGAGTTTAGATAGTTATCCTTGTGAGTCCCATCTCACCATGGTTTTTACCTATTTGGATTTTCCACGTATAAACATTTGTGTCAAGTGGTGAATGCTTTTGTGGCTATGATCTTATTTGTTGATTTGATAAAATTTTGATAAGGCATGTTAAGTATAAGCATTGAGAGATGAATATGTTGAGTTATGATTAAGCATTGTTGATGTTTACAAGATTGAAGGTGTTTACTATTAAAGTTATCATAACAGTTAAACCGGTTAATGTCAAGTATTTCTATGAATATTGATCTTGACTGAGATATGTTTACTTTGTTTGACTGAGATTGAGTTTGGGAACTTTGTATCAATTTTTCAATATACTGATTCACCCCCCCTCTCAGTATTCTACAAGATACTTATTCTTTCATCATACCATCAATTGGTATCAGAGCTTCTCAGGTCCTCTTAATCTAAAAGCCTAATAGCTTGAGGAAAAGATCTTGTGGATCATGATGAAGAAAGAAGGTCCAAAGTTTAATAAAGATAACTATAGAATATGAAGTGACAGGATGAAGATTTACATTAAGAGTCTTGGTAGTAAGTATTGGGATCATATAGAACATAAGTATACTACACCTACTGGACCCCTGACTGATGATCAGAAGAAATAACAGCAAGAAAATCACCAGGCATTAGAAGCTCTTATCAGTTCCCTATCTGATGTTGAATATGTAGATGTTCATGGTCTTGAAACTGCATATGAAGTATGGAAGAAACTTGAAGATATCTATAGCGGTGATGAGCATGCCAAGATTGCTAAAGAAGAGAGTTTAAGAGGCAAGTTTGACGACATGAGAATGTCTGAAGGTGAGAACATCCATCAATATGGTCAAAGGATCAAAGAGATAGTTGGAGAGATAAAGAGTGTAGGAGGGAAAGTGGAAGATGCCATAGTAATCAGTAAGGTACTGAGAACCCTGCTACCAATCTATGCTATCTGAGTTGCAGCTATTCAGGAGCTGAAATCCATTGACAAGACAAAGGTAACTCTTGACTCTATTATTGGCAAACTTACTGCTATTGAACTAAATGACTATGATGCTAGTGTACAGAAATAAGAATATGCATTTAAAGCTTCTGTCTCTAACCCATCTGTGAGAAGAAGTAGAGATACCAACCATAGTTATGAATCTAGATCTAGCAGAGATGTTGATGATGAAGACAACTTAGTAGAACTTGAAGCATTGTTGGAAAAATGCTTGCTTAGAGGCATTGGTAAATATAGAGGTAATCTACCTTTAAAATGTTTTGCATGCAACAAGATTGCTCATATAGTAGCAAACTGCCCTAATGGTGAAAATGATTACAAGAGAGACAAATTTAAGAAGTACAAGGGTAAAGGAAAGAGGGATTGTCTTGTAGCTATTGAAGTGGTATTATTGATGATGAGGCTAATGAAGATATTGTGTTTGTAGCAATTAAGGAAGAAATATCAGATCAGAAGGCACTAATATCCAGAATGGATAACTCTGATGATTGGATCATTGATAGTGGTTGTTCACATCACATGATCGGTGATCAGAGTAAATTTATTTTCCTGAAGGAATTTGATGGCAGCGTTGTCAGATTTGGCAATGACTCACCCTGTATGGTAAAAGGTAAGGGATTTATTTCTCTCAATGGGAAGAGTAGTGCTGATGATGTCTATTGGGTTGAAGGGCTAAAGCACAATCTTTTAAGTGTGGCACAACTTAATGACAAAGGTTACCCACTAAAGTTTAGAAATGGTATATGCAAAATCTTTGACAACAAAGGTGAATTGATTGCAATCGACAAATAGACCAGAGGTAATCTATTTCATCTCAATCCTAAAGTAAGCAACTGTTTGATTACAAAAATAGATGATAGTTGGCTTTGGCATATGAGATTTTGTCATATAAACTTTAACAATATTATTAAAGTAAGCAAGTCTAAGACAGTAAGAGGTCTACCTCAGCTAGACAAACCAGTTAATGATCTTTGTAAAGAATGTCAACTAGGAAAGATGACTTCTTCAAATTTCAAGAGCAAGTCCTTCTCAGTAGAGCACTTGTTAGATTTGGTTCATATAGACCTATGTGGGCCAATAAGAACAAGAAGAATTCAAGGTGACATATACTTCATGATCTTCACTGATGATTGTTCAAGGATGATGTGGGTCACATTCTTGAAGGATAAGAATGAATCTTTTGGCAAATTCAAGGCATTCAAAGCCTTAGCTAAGAAAGAGAGTGGCAAAAAGATAAAATGTCTAAGAACGGATCAAGGTGGTGAATTCACTTCTGTAGAGTTCACTAAATATTATGATGATAATGGTATCAAGCGGCAACTTTCTGTACCAAGGACACCACAATAGAATGGTATAGCAGAGAGAAACAACCGATCAGTGGTTGAAGCTGCTATAACTATGTTGATACAAGGAGGTGTATCAAAAACCTTTTGGAAAGAAGCTATAAGTACGGCTGTCTACACAATGAACCGAGTTCTGGTAAAAAGAGGTAAGGACAAAACCCCATATGAGTACTAGTATGGGAGATCACCTGATGTTAGCTATTTTAAAATATTTGGTAGCAAATGTTTTATTAAAAGAGGTGACTACATAAGCAAGTTTGAAGCTAAGAGTGATGAAGGCGTATTTCTTGGCTATTCCACCAAGAGTAAGGCCTATAAATGCTTCAACAACTGGACACAAAAAAATATTGAGAGTGTTGATGTTCGTGTAGATGAATGTCCTGAAATATCAAAAGGAACCAATTCTAAGAAGAAGGATGAAGATCCTTGCATTTTGATTTTAGAACCAGAAACTATTAAATCAGAAACCGATAAAGAAAATCTTGATGTACTTGTTCAACCGAAACAAATAAATTCAGAGGAAGATGACAATGAAGAAGATGAACTTGAAGAGAATGATCATGTTATTCCTAGGTATGTGAGACTGAATCATAGTCCTGAACAGATAATTGGGGATAAGGATGTTGGAGTACTAACTAGAAGGGAGAATAAGAGATAACTCTTGCATGATATCCACCTTTGAACCTATAAATGCTAAAGAGATATTTGGTGATGATCATTGGGTGAAAGATATGGAGGAGGAGTTGGAACAAATTGAGAAGAACAACACTTGGACCCTAGTAACCCAACCGGTAAACAAGAATGTTATAGGTACTAAATGGGTATTCAAAAACAAGTTAAATAAAGATGGTGTTGTATTTCGCAATAAGGAAAGATTACTATGCAAAGGTTATGCGCAAGAACAAGGAGGAGACTATGGAGAAACCTTTGCACCAGTAGCAAGACTTGAAGGTGTCAGAACACTACTTGCATTTCAAGCTCATAAGAAGATCAAATTATACTAGATGGATGTCAAGTCTGCATTCTTGAATGGGATACTGGAAGAAGAGGTTTATATAGAGCAGCCTGATGGTTATGCATTGACAGATAAGGAAGCCATGGTATACAAACTGCATAAATCTTTGTATGGACTAAAGTAGGCACCCAGAGCATGGTATGAATGAATTCATACTCATCTAATGAAGATAGGCTTTGCTAGAACCAGTGATGACAACAAAATTTATCTCAAGTTTGAAGGAGATGATCTACTGGTTAGTGAAGTAAATGTAGATGACATTATATTTGGAGGAAATGATGACATGAGTAATTGTTTTGCAGATGAAATGAAGAATGAATTTGAGATGTCATTAGTAAGGAAAATAAAAAAACTCATAGGCTTACAGATACAACAAATGAAGAATGGTATTTTCATTACTCAATCCAAGTATGTGAAGGAGGTTTTGAAGACTTTCGATATGAGTGACTGTAAACCAGTTGGAACCCCAATGGTTACAGGTTGTAAATTGTCCAAGGAAGATGCATCAAGTGTGTAGATGAAAAGAAATTTAAGTCAATGATTGGCAAACTACACTATGTTGTTCACAGTCGACCAGATATTGCCCATGCAGTTGGTATTGTGGCTAGATTTCAGAAGAATCCAAAGGAGGCACATCTGTTGGCAACTAAGAGAACCTTTAGATATCTAAAAGGTATTGTTAATTATGGATTATGGTATCTATATGGTGGATATTTTGACTTAGAGGCATACACATATGCTGAATGGGCAGGAAATACTGATGACCGGAAGAGTACTACCGATGGAGCATTCTTTCTAGGAGGAAGGCTAGTCTCATGGAGTAGTAAAAAGCCGAGTTGCATCTCACAATATACTGCTGAAGCTGAATATGTAGCAACTTATATGAATTGCACACAAGCTGTGTGGATGAGGCACATTTTGAAAGGTTTGAAGATGAAAATCTCAGAACTTATAAAGATGTTGTGTGATAATACAAGTGTAATAAACATTTCAAAAAATCATGTTTTTCACGCAAGGACTGAGCACATTGAATTAAAATATCACTTCTTGAGGGAAAAAGTTCAAAGTAAAGATGTTATCTTGGAGCATGTTTCTACCAAGGAGCAGCTTGTAGATATCTTTACCAAACCTCTGCTTAAGACCACTTTTGAGTATCTTAGAAGACAATTGGGGGTTGTCCCTCTTCATAAAGTCAGTTGAACATGATGTTGATTGCATAAGTCCCTGAATTACTTGTAGAATCTTATATGGATTGATGAAGGAGTGGATGTATTCCACAAGGGGAGCATAAAGTTGCAGAATGATGTTGATACATAATGAGAGTAGAATTACATGTTTTACTTTCACTTTGGCATTGTTGTCAAAGGGGGAGAAGAATTATGTGATTGAGGAGAATAATTATGTGATTGAGGAGAGGAATTATGTGTCTGACAAGGTGAATACTTGGTAATATAAACCAGGATTCCTATTCACTAGCGACAGGCTAAAGACTCACAAAGCAAGTTGAATACTTGGTAATGTAAACCAAGATTCCTATTCACCAATCTCAACAGCAATCAAAGGCGTTGATATTTGTATTGCCATCAATGCCAAAAGGGGAGATTGTTGGCATTTTGAGTTTGTTTGACATTTTGCATAGAGATTGCATTAATGATATGTTGTCATTGATGTCAATTGAACCGGTAAAAGGTATTCATGTTATTGTTGATATTGTTGTTTTTTATATTGGCTTGTAACCGATAAGAAGAGAGTTGTACAAGATGTTGTAACCGGTGTCAAGGGTTAAACCTTTCTATGTAATGTAACCGGTAAACCCTATCAGTTGTTAAACCCTAACTGATCAAGTTTGTTGGTTTATTATCTGATGAGCGGTAATGATGGAGACACATGTGATCACTGTATGAGGATAAATTCAAATCAGTTTGGCATGTTTTCTTATTGTCTAGGGAAGGAGAAAAGCGGATTGCATTTAATGCACAACATGTGATGAGTTACAAAATCCAATAGAGCAATTGTTATGTAGCAGTTGGAATTGTCTTGAAGAATGTGAAGAGATTGTTATAATTTCTAATGGTCAAGATTGAACTGACTTGTTTGTAATCTCAATTATGAGAATTAGGTTTTTGTTGTGTTACCGACCTAATTGATTTGTATTTAAGGTCGATGAAGTTGTTTGTAAAGGTTGTTGGCAAGGTTGATAGAAAACTTATCGAGTGTGTGGTTTCCCAACTAGTGAATGGATCTGCACTTTGAGTGAAAGAAAATTGAAGCTTAGAAGGATCTGATCAAGCAAAGATAGTGCTACTCAGACAGATCAAGAAAACCTATTGTTTTCTAATAATTACAACATAAGTAAAATCCCTTAACCGGGTAAGCTCTAACAAGCTTGGTTACTCATTAAATCCTCTAACAAGGTAGTTCATTAGCTTGGATTTTTAAATCCTCCAACAAGGTTACTCCTAACAGGGTATTGTGCTTTTAACAAGGCATATTTGTAAATCCCTTAACTGGGTGATTTCTACCTGGAATTAGTTCTTAACAAGACTTATTGTAAATCTCTAACAGGCTTTGGCTCCTAATAGGGCGAACTCCGAAAGAGTTCATATAGCTATCCTTGTGAGTCCCACCTCACCATGTTTTTTACCTATTTGGGTTTTCCATGTATAAACATTTGTGTCAAGTGGTGAATGCTTTTATGGCTGTGATCTTATTCGTTGATTTGATTAACTTCTGATAAGGCATTTTAAGTATAAGCATTGAGAGATGAATATGTTGATTTATGATTAAGAATTGTTGATGTTTACAAGATTGAAGGTGTTTACTATTAAAGGTGTCATAACAGTTAAACCGGTTAATGTCAAGTTTTCCTATGAATATTGAGCTTGACTAAGATATGTTTACTTTGTTTGACTGAGTTTGAGTTTGGGAACTTTGTATCAGGTTTTCAATATCCTGATTCACCCCCCCTCTCAGTATTCTACCAGATACTTATTATTTCATTATACCATCAATGTGCCTTTGGTGTCACTTCAGGCAAGCTATTAGGATACATTATTTCAGCTAGAGGTATCAAAGTGGATCCATCTAAGGTCAAAGCAATCATGGAAATGACATCTCCCAAGAATATCATTTAACTCAAATCACTCCAAGGAAGACTACAGTCAATCAGAAGATTTGTTTCTCAACTGGCAAATAAATGTCAACCATTTACTCATCTATTGCACAAAAATGTTCATTTCAAGTGGGACCATTAACGTGAGGATGCATTCAATAAGATCAAGGCATATCTCATGCAACCACCCATCCTAATGTCACCAATTGCAGGAAAGCCATTATTACTCTATGTATCAACCACTAAAGTATCATTAGGAGTTTTATTTGCACAACATGATAATGAAGAAAAAAAATGAGCCATCTACTACATCAACAGAATATTAGTGGGATAGAGATCAACTATTCACCAACAGAAAAAGCATGCTTGGCGGTAGTTCTTGCTTCTCAAAAATTAAGACACTATCTACTATATCACTCTATCAAGTTGATAGCTAAAATAGATCCATTGAAGTATTTACTCAGCAAGGCAACATTAACAGGATGATTAGCAAAATGGATCATGATTCTAAGCGAGTTTGATATTGAGTTGTGGACATAAAAGTTATCAAGGGGCAAGTCATTGCAGACCAACTAGCAGAGGCACCACTTCAAGATGACCATCCTTTACAATTTGAGTTTCCCAATGCTAATATCCTAACGGTCACCACAAAAACATGGTAATTATACTTTGATGGTTCATATACACAACATGGATCAAGAACAGGTATTCTATTCATCACACCACAAGGTCATACAATTCCAAAAGCATACAAATTAAGCTTTCCATGTACCAACAATACAACAGAATATGAAGCTTTGGTCACAGATATCAAAATGGCTATAGAATGGAACATTACACAACTTCAAGTCTTTGGAGACTCTCAGCTCGTCATTAATCAAATCAATGACGATTATCAAACAAAGGATGAAAATTTAATGCCTTATAAAAAGATGGTCGATGATATCAAAAAATACTTTGTAGAAATAACTTTTCAATAGATTCCAAGGAATGACAACAAAGCAGCAGATGCCATGGCTACACTTGCCTCTCTCCTTCAGACACAAGAAAACCAACAACATTATGAATTCCTGGTGGAAGAGTTGTTTTACCCTGCTCATAATTGTCCTGATTCCCAAACTATTTGTCACCTTGTTAGGCATGATTCCTCCCGTTATGGCCAAAATTACACATACCTGAAAGATAACACCCTACCTCCTGACTTATCAAAAAACCAAAAGAGAAACTTTATTCACCAATCCTCCCATTATACTCTTGTCGTGGATACCCTTTTTAAATGAGGTCTAGACTATACTCTTTTAAGATGTCTCGAACAAGAAGAATCTAAGAAGGCCTTAAATGAAGTCCATAACAACATTTGTGGCACTCATTCAAGTGGTCTTACCCTTTCAAAAAAACTCATACGCTTGGGCTATTATTGGCCAACTATGGAATGAGATTCTTTTCAGATAGCTAAAACATGCAAACAATGCCAGATCCATGGAAATTTGATTCATGCACCAGCACAAGAACTTCATGCTTTGGCAACATCTTGGCCTTTCTGCCAATGGGGTCTTGATCTAGTAGGAAAGATAAATCCTTCTTCATCTAATGGTCACAAATTCATCCTTGTAGCTACAAAATATTTCACAAAATGGATTGAGGCAGTACCTCTCATCAATATCACAGGAAAATAAATTGTTGCATTTATCTTGAATTAAATCATCTATCGCTATGGAATACCCATTACCATTATCACTGATAATGGGCGACCATTCAAGAATCAGGATATCCAAGAGCTATGTGATAAATTCAAGATCCAACACAAATTTTCCACACCCTACCATCCACAAGGGAATGGGCAAGCAGAAGCATCAAACAAAACTATTTTGAAAATCCTTAAAAAGATAGTGAATGATGCTAGAAGAGATTGACATATTCAATTAAACGCTACTCTATGGGCCTACCGTACTAGTATCCACAGACCAACAGGTGCCACACCTTTCTCTCTTGTGTATGGATCAGAAGCAATATTGTCAATAGAAGTAGAGATACCTTCTCTATGAGTATCATTAAAAGATCTTATCCCAAATGAAGAACAACGAGTATCTAGATTGCAAGAGTTAGAATTGATCCATGAACGAAGACAAAATGACTTTGATCATTTAAAGGTATATCAGCAAAGAATGTGCCACAATCATTATCATAAGGTCAAACCGAGAACATTTCAAGTTGGGGAACTAGTACTCAAAGAAAATCCACAAAACCAGTCAAATCGAGAAAAGAAAGGGAAGTTTGAACCAAACTGGTTAGGTCTGTTTGTGGTCACAACAGTATTTGGGTCAAGAGCATATTAGCTATCAACACAGGACGGGAATTAGCTCAAGGAACCCGTCAATAGCATGCATTTGAAGAAGTTTTATGTCTGAAAAAAGCAGAAAAATAAAAAAACGGTGAAAAAGCAGAAAAATCCAAAAATAGTGAAAAAGCAGAAAAAATCCAAAAATAGTGAAAAAACAGAAAATACAAAACCAGTGAAAAATAATGAAAAAATAAATAAATTATCAAATATGGGAAAAAGTGCAATAAAAATAGATGGTGAAAACCTGGCAAACAGGCGTTATCTGTCCACTAGCTCTTCCATCTATTAGTTAATGCATCCTTCCGCTTGCATTCTTTTCCATCAGTGTTGTTCATATCCATAATAAAGCCTTTGTACATACACAGGAATCCTGGGTGGCTTCTCGCCATGGTTTCGATCATTGGGTATATCATAATGAATTTATTTCTAGGCTTGGGGCAAAATCTTCCACCTAGCTGGGGGCAAAATTTTCAATCGTTTTGAGCTTAATCAAACAGGAAGAACAATAGTTAGGAAACTATTATCAAGCGAAAACTAAGACACATTGAACACAAGATCAAATTGTCAACCATCAAACTATCATATATCAGTCTAAGCACATTCACACACCTTTCAATGGATGATGTCTTTTGGATAATGATTTTAACACGATTGTTCAACTTTTCTATCTTGATTTTCGCTATCATGATTTCTAAGTGACTCCAGGATGTCTCTGACTAAGGAACAAGGAAGGAACATGATATTTTTCTTGTCTATTGTCTATAAATTAATCATTAATATGTGCAAATTTGTTTGAGGACATGATCATCGGAGTATCATCGAAGACATTTCCAATTTGCATGTAGAAATGGTTAATACTACTTGTTTTACTCAAGCAACACTTAGGTCCTCTTGGTTCAATTATACCTCGATGCTTGTGCTAACTTGCAATATCAAAATCCAAGAAAGTAGTGCTCAGGTCATCATGATTTAATTATACCATCGATGTTTGCACTCACTTCCTACATTTTAAAAAGCTCAATGATGACAAAACGCAATAACCCAGTGACTGGTCCAATCTTAGCTTTGCATTCCATTTGCATTTTTATTCGCATTTAGCTTGCATTTCATTCTGTCATGGAATCCCGCATGGTCATTTTATCCAAGGTTAAATATATCACAGGAATCATCAAGGTATCATCATAAATATGTACACAATTAGACTAATGACTCATCTCTCTCCAGATATTTTCAACCTAGCGAAAATGTTATACTACCCTCTCAACTGAACCAACATCAAAATATTTGAATCTTCCTACAACTTGATATCAACAAATTGTCAGCTCTTTACCCAATCAACCTTATCAATTCTATCAACCGATCACATCTACATCTATTCTATCATATCTTATACAGGATGTATCTTTCCTGGAACCAGATGTTCTAATCAAGTCTTATACATGATGTATCATTCCTGAAACTAGATGCTTTGATCATCTTTGTCTTATACAGGAGGTGTCATTCCTGAAACCAGAATGAATATCGATCTTATCAATCTAATCAATCAAGCTTTATCAATAACCAAGAACCACATCACCGTGATCGTAGAACTCACATTTTCATCAACCACAATTGCAGAAATCAAATCATTTCTAATTGGGATATCAATTTCGCAAAAATTCTCACACTCCAAAAAACAATTATCTCAATTGATCTCCAGAGGGGGCATCATTGTACCGCAATTTATCAATCAATGTCTAGGGCATCCTATCGAACCAATATCATCATCAAAATGAGATTATTCTTTGAATCAACACGTCATCACACCTCGCTTCAAAGAGGGGCAAAATGTATACACCTAAAAATGGTCTGAAGATAATTAATTAAATAAGCAATTATTTAATTAATCCCCCTTTCTAATTTAATTGAATTCATTAACAATTTGATTAAATTCTCCCTTTCATCTACTTATTAATAAATCTAAGGATTTATTTAATAGGTTCATTTTAGTAGTCCCCTTTGATTAATTAATTCAAATTAATTAATCCTCCCCCCATTTTGATCAATTCCTCTAATCTCCTAATTAATTAAAACAAATCAATTTATGAGTTGTTGAAAATTAATTAGTCTTTTCCTATTATTTGAATTTTTAAATTCAAATTACCCATATGTCTCCTAACTTCTAACCACCTAACCTAACCATCCCTCTAACCTAACCCTTTCCACCTAACCTTGGGTTTGCCTAACCCTATCCTATTTTGCACATTCTAACCTCCTTATCCTAACCTCTTATGGTGTGGATATTCTTCCCTTGAGACACATGGCACTTTGGCCATATGTCTCCTCCCTGGGACATTTGCCCTCTCATGAGCAAGGCTCTTTGACACCTATCACCACAGAGATGACAAGTGTCCCTTCCTCCAACCTGTTTTCCAACCTCCTCCAATTTCACCCTTGATATCTTCAGACTCAATCTTGACCGTTGATTCCTGCCACCTCACCCCTGGCCTTGGAAATCCTATGAATATGCCCCATTTTGGAGCACAAAGGATCCCATCTCATTATCAATTTAGGCATTGTTACTATAGGCATTATCATTTGAGCATTGTTGTTATAGGCAATTGCATCTTAGATTTAGCTTAATTTGATCATTTTCTAGCATAATTGTTGAATCAATCTCTCTTCTAGCTTAATTGCATCATCATCATAGCTTAATCATACATATCTTTAGCTTAATTAATCTCTTGGATCAATCTAGCATAATCAATCTCATATTTGCATATCATTATCATTTCAAATCCTCCATCTAGGTGTAGTCAAGTCACTGGGATTGCTTATCCAGATCTGAGAGCAAATCCATACTCGTATCTCTTAGGAGGCGATATGTCGCTTTGTCATGGTTCATCTTTCCTTTGCTTCTTATTTGCTAACCATTCTTGCAATGATCTATTGAGTGTTTGTGTTGCAGCTGCAGGTATCACACTTCACAGGCATGACAAATGCTATAATTAAGTTCTCAAATTCGCCACCTCTAACCCTTCTAATGCCACCACTATAGTCATATTATTGACTAAGCCTATATGTGGCACTTTAACATCTACAAGGTTGACACATATAGAGTCCAACTTGATTCTACTATGAATCACTTAATAGTTTACTAAGTCAATACAACTGAGTTGTAGAGTTCTAGCTGAAGACAACTTACTAGATATAGTAAGTACGACTCACACAACTACATGTATGACACATACGGGAGTAGAGTCCTAATGGAAGACAACTTGTATGACACATACATATGCAAAGTCCTAATTGACTTCACATTCCAACATTTGTCGGGTAATAGGTAATAATGAGTCATGAGATTTGACTTGCTTGCATGGATATTTGTACAAAGTATTAAAAAAAAAAAAAAAAGAATATCAAGTTAAATTACATTTGCCCTTCATCACTTCATGATCTAAGGCCTAAGATCATAATCAAAGGTGTTGGAATCCTTGTTAGAGTTCTATCAAGTGTAGCATCTAATAGAATTTTAATTGTTGTCCCTTTAATGTCGTTAAAACCATGTCTCTAATTATAAATGAGCACTAATCAACAAAGTGTAATATCATCAATGTAACCACATCTACCACTTTCTTGATTATCCTCTTAGAATGTTGTATCATAAAAAGATTTTGAAAAATATTATTTTTTAATATCAAGAGATTTTATTTTCATTATACTAAATTGTTTAGTTTTTTCTTTAAATTAAAATCAATGATTCAACCATCCACATCAACATGCAATCTAACAATTTCAATCACCCTCAATTTTAACCGTACTATAATATGACTTATTGCATTCATAAATAACAACAAAAAAAAAATTATTGAATATTATTAATGTTCACCTATATACATAGGAAAGAGGACATTATATTTCCTTAGTCTTAGAGTCCATAAATACATGATGCGTATAAGTTTTTTGGTCTATTTTATAAAATAGTGTATGCTAACCAATGTTAATAATACAATTAAGATCTTATAAATATTGGGGAAAGAATATATCATTTCAAAGTGCTCATTTTCAACAAAATGTAAAATTTACCAAGTTTTCTACACCCAAATGTCAACTAAGAAAGTACAATCTAATTCATTTTTGAAGAGGAGTCTAGAGATACAAAACATGTAGAAAAAAAAGTTATGATCCCATTTATATTAAAAAGGGAGTCTTGTTGGTACACCCTAAATGTTCACAAAAGTACAATTTATCCTAAGGATTTTAGAAGACACTAAAATATTGGCAAGTAAAGTAGATTGAACAAAATTGCTTCGAAATATGTCTTGAAAAAGCAATATTACAATATCTATTAGTTGTAATTTGGTATATTGTTGTACACAATTTTCTGTAGTGACATTATATTAAAATGTTTCTTTGAATTTGAAGGATGAGGGGATGGGTTTTAGGATTGATTGACCCAAAAAAATTACATTTTTGAGTATTGCAGAGGATGGCTATAAAAATAATATATCTAATGATTATATGAATTTTTAAAATATAAACAAATTAAAAACATTTAAGAATAGCACAAGAAGCTGAAATTTTAAAGGACAAAAACAATAACAATTCATTGATTCCATATTCATTATAATATATGATATTTAAATATGTAATACAAAGTATGATTTATATTGTGAGATATCAAAAAAGATATATCACATCACATATACAAGATTTGTCATTTGTAATAAAGTCACCATTACACCTCAATGACTTTAGTGGTGTGTAATAATGTTAGCTATTGTGTTTGTTGGTGTAATTATTTATTCATGTTGGATATTATTACACCTTGCTTAAGTTTACTTAGGATAATGAATTTCATAGTAGTTTGGGTATGAGACACTTGGGTGTTTGTGCCACATTGGGATAGTGTGTGTAGGAGAATTTTCACCTTTTATGGTGTGATCTTGTTACTACTCTATCATATCCACTTATTGTGGAGAGATAATTCCACCTTCAGTGGGTGATCCACCTCATGTGGAATATTATATTGTTTCTCCTACCTACCACACCTATTTCCTACCTACCCTTGTTTTTTATTGAGCCACGTGTCATGTTTGTGTGCTCACATATCCATATAGCCTTGCCTATATAAGCAAGCTCATATTCATTGTATGTAACAACTATTAATCTATTGATGATCTATCTATTGATGAGAATACAGTTTATTCTTGTCCTATATTTTGTCTCTCTATTTTGTACTTTTCATTGAGCTCTTGATCTTGGCAAAATCTCACATGGTATCAGAGTCATTAGAGTACCATTGGTGCATATTCTACATTGAGGGGGGGCTACCTATCTTCTCTTCTTCTCTCATATGGGGGGGACTTTTTCCTCACATGGGATTTTGTTCCTCACATGCTTTTATGAAAATTCTCTTGTATAGTTTTCATCTCTCTTTTGGGGGAGGGTTTTTTCCCATTGGGTTTTTCTCTCTTTTCTTGCTTTGTGAGAGATTTCATTGCATTGGTTTGCATGCATATTCATTTGTACATGGGTACCTAACATGTCCTCATAGTCGGGACCCATCTTGCATTTCTTAGTTACATTATATACTTAAGTGCATTCCCCCAAGTTGCACTTAAGGGGAGGTGTTGGTGTAATTATTTATTCGTGTTGGATATTATTACATCTTACTTAAGTTTATTTAGGATAATGCATTTCATAGTAGTTTGGGTATGAGACACTTGGGTGTTTATGCCACATTGGGATAGTGGGTGTAGGAGAATTTCCACCTTTTATGGTGTGATCTTGTTACTACTCTATCATATCCACTTATTGTGGAGAGATAAATCCACCTTTAGTGGGTGATCCACCTCATATGGAATATTATATTGTTTCTCCTACCTACCCTTGTTTCTTATTTCCTACCTACAGTTTATTCTTGTCATAGATTTTGTCTCTCTATTTTGTACTTTTCATTGAGCTCTTGATCTTGGCAAAATCTCACAGTGTTATTATTATATTTAATATTATAGACAAGTATCACACTTTTAATTGTCAAGAACATCTCTCAAAATCCATACAAAGAAACAAGAGATGCAATGTATCAAGTTCCTACCAATAGTTTGTTTAGTTTAGAGTAGAAAACAAAAAAGCAACTGTTATAATATTTTTTCTGATAGAAAACCGATTTACTTACATGCAACAATTATTATTATTATTATTAATAAATAGTTTAAAATATATTGTGATATTATAGATATTTGCATAAAAATTTGAAGATGAAATAATGAATATAAAAAATAATAAAGTAAAATTGTTCTATTATATTAAATTTAACTCTTTTGTAAATTCGTATAAGAATACTAAAATCTAGTAAAACCAAAGTTCATAATTTTGACCATGATGTTGCTTGTGCAACAACGGTTTCAATGGATACGTAATAACTTCAAATCAAATATACACCCAATTATAGAGCTCCAAACACAACTAAAAGAAATCCTCTAAATTGGGAAGATAATCAAGTTGAGGAAGTGAGAGGGATAGAAAGAGGGAGAGATAGAGTGGGGAGAGAGAGAGAGGGGGGGGGAGGAGAGTAAGGAGATAGAGATAGGTGATATATAGAGGTAAGGAGTTATAGAGAGAGAGAGAGAGAGAGAGAGAGAGAGAGTACCTAATAGGTAGTCATTTTGTGGTGTTAATATCGTTGATTTATGTATATTTAAACATACTTTTGTATTGACTTTTAGAAGTTGTGAAATGAATATTTGAACATTTGATCTTCTTTCAATTGGAGAATTCTTGTTCATTTGAATATTTACAAATTGAAACTAAGTTTAGAGAACTTTTTATCAAAATTACCCCACAATAATTAAAAATATAACATAGTAAATATAAATATATATTGCTAAATCACTAGAGAAAGTCAGCATTGCCCCACAAACATAAAAAAAAATAACATAATAGTAAATATAAACATATAGTTTTATAATAAATAATATTTTTAAAATATATTTTAGGTCTGTTAATGGGCCTCAGTGGGTTGATCCAATATACAAGTTGGATGGTGAATGGTGTGGCAAAGGTCAAATAAAGGATGGATCAAGATAAACTTTGATGGTGCCTCTAAAGGCAATCTAGGCTCATCGAGTGTCGGTTGTGTGGATAGAGATGATAGGGGCAATATTCTTGCAATCAATGCTTATAGGCTTGGAGATAAGACAAACAATGAGGTGAAAGCTCAAGCGGCAATCCTTACAATCAACTTGGCATCCCATCATTTTGTCACCCACCATTACCTTGAAGGAAACTCCCAAGTGATTTTAAACTCCATCGTCAAAGGTGAAGCACAATCTTGGAAGTTGGACAAGATTATTAAAATCATCGTATCCAAATTAAGACAATTTTCAAATTTTAGGGTTAAGGGCCTAGCTCGATTGGCGAGAGATTCTAGTGAAGCACGAGGTCACGAGGTCTAGTCTCCCCCCATTCCATGTGGTGCTGGAGGATGTGTCACACCAGCATCACTGGTCACGTTAAAAACTTTACCCAATGCACTGCAGTTTATAGGGGGTGTTATACATGATTCCTGCAATATAAAAAAAAAGAATTTTAAAATCTCCCATATTAATAGAGAAGGGAATAAGGAGGTGGATGTATTGTCAAATTGGGGGTGTTGTGCAAGAGATGATGATCTGTAGGTGTGGTGGGACAACTTCTAAAACCTAACTATTTTTGAAGAGGCAAGTTGACATGATGGTCAGATGGGATGGGGGTTCTTCATTAAGTATATGCGATGATTATAATGGAAAGGGATGACAATTTAAAGGAAGTAGGTAGATGTTTGGGCTCATCGAGGGTCATTGTCATAATAGTGTTGGAAATGATTCGTGTGAAGTGTGGGGGAGCATTTATTATTTTTCTCATAAACCCACTCCCTGTCTCATACTTCATTGTTGTTTTGATCAAAGAGGGGTTCAAAGATTGGTGTCAAAGGTAGGATGATGAGACACTGATTTTGTCAAGGGAGTAATGGAAGCAAACTTCTCACTAGGGACAGACAAGCAACAACATGACTTTAGGGGCAAGGTCTCTGAGGAGAAAATGAGAAATATCTTCAAAATTGAAGATCCCCAATTGTTGGAGATAGTGGATAAATTCTTGGGTGAAGATTATATGAGCTCTAAGTTCAGGTTTCAAACTAATGTGGACGTTTCTTCCATGTTTCTTACATGGTGCTTGGAGCTAGGTTCCAAAGAGGATGTGAAATGGGGATGTGAAATGGGTCATGAGGGAGTGTGTTAGAGAGGATTGGAAATATGGGTTGGAATCCCTGTTGAAATTGGCACATCCTTGTGAGGGATTTATCACCAAAGGTGGCAAATGGATTTGGGATGTTGAATTAATTATGCCCTTGAGACCGTTTCTGGTTTGGGATGCAAATAGTCACAAAGAGCGGAGGAGGGCATAATTTCAAGAGGGGTGATTTCTTATCAAAGAATACCTACATGATCATGGAAAAATGGAGCATGCTACAGGTGGGGAAGACTCTAAGAAGGGCAAGCTAAAATCCATCTTTCTCGAGGAAGACTACTGGGTTGGCGGTAGAAGCCTAAAGGAGGAGTTGAAGTAGTGAACGAGTGTGTTACGAATGGTGCAAGTTTTTTGTCGTATGATCATAGCTATTATATCTATTGAGTAATATGGGTATACTTGTGTCTAGATTATAGAGGGTTGGCAGATGTTTGGACCCTTTGTTTTTTCATATTTTGTGCTTTTTGTAAGTAATGGGTATTGTAATTTATCATGCCTATGGCCATTATCCAAATATGCTACAAGGTGGTTGGGATTGGTAGATCCTTAACTATTTTAGTATGGTAGGAGATATCATGAGTAAGGTTGTTTTAGTATTTATTGGCATTTCAAAGATGTTCATTTTAAATATTTCTTATATTAATATAAAGCTATATTTAATTGATAAAAAATATAAATTTTAAAAATATATTTAGTAAATTTTGTATTATGTTCATTTAAAATATCATATACACTGATAAATTAATATATTTAATTTAAACAACGCTATGCATTGGTGTACAGATTTGTTGAATTCTGGCCTTCTCTTCCAAATCTCCATCGTTGGGTGAGTGATACTTGGAAGCCTCTTGTTGCTTTTAGCATTGAGCTTTTTCCTTGTGCTAAAGGTTTTTCATTGCTTCCTTTACTTCTTTCTCGGATAGAGATTTGGTGTTGGGTAAGTTGTGGGGCTTGGGGAGATCACTCGCTTTCTATCAAGCCCTGGACAACTTCTTTTAACCCCCTTACTGAACTACTTAATGTGCATCAAATATGGGTTCACCTTCCTAATCTTCCTCTCCATTTTTGGGAACAATCTTGCTACGAGGCAATTGACAACTCTATTGGTCGTTTCTTGAAAGTGGATGATGCCATGTCTTCTATGGGGCACTATACATTTGCCCATATTTTAATCAAAATTGACATCTCATCGCCTCTCTTGAGGGATGTAGTTCTTATGGTTGGTGATAGGCCATGGACGCAACCGTTGGATTATGAGAGCCCCCCCTTTCGCTGTCAGAAATGCTATTCAACGAGTCATCTTGTTGTAGACTATTCTATTCCATGTCATAGAGGTGTTGCTACTTGGTGGAAGAATACTACTACTGATCATTTAACAATCAATGCTCCCGACCCTAATTTTGTTGGCTACTCTCATGAGGATGATGTCTCCTCTCATGAGGATGGTGTGCCCCTCACTGTTGTTGAAGCTCCTATTGTAGCCTCCTCTGTTCTCGAGGCCCCCACCCCAACTTCTCATGTTCTGCAGCCTCAATCTACTCTAGTTAGACCTGCTTCTGGTGTTGTTTCACCATAGCTTGTTGTTGTTTAGCAGCAGCCTCCTATTGTTCTGTTGTAGCACTCTATTGACACTAATGATTGTAACCTTGTGGGAACCTCCTGATTGATCTTTGTTTTGATGGTCCTAATGACAGTATTGCCTAGACAGTGGTTTCTTGCAAGCGGAAGGGGAAGTCTTCTCCTCTCCCCCAAACCCCCATTTGTCTGGGTTTGGGTGTCTCTCCTTCCTTGATTGGGGTTTTGGGTGTTTGCCAGTTTGATAGGGTTTTCTTTGGCCTATTTGACTGTGTTTTGTTTCTTACTGCCTTTGGGTTGTTTTAGATGCCAACATCGTGTATTTTGGTGTTGTTTGTGTGTTGTTGATAATCTTTGATTATGTTAAGGGTCAATGCCTTGGTTAATGTTTCTTTACTAATCAAAAATAAATTTAACTTTATGATTTTGTTCACTTGATATTCCACATATTTGTGACACTCAATTTTTAATTTTGTGAATGTGGTGTTGCAAGTTACAATTTTTGAAATGCGATCTATATTATTATTTAAGAAAATGATTATAAATTTATCAATAAAATAATATATATTATTAACTTAAATTTAAAAAATAAAAAAATATAAATATAAAATAATATAATTTAAATTGTATTAATTTTATTATAAAATATAATTTAAAATTATACAAATATATTAATGTTTAATTAATATTCTATTCTATACTAAATTATATAATTTATTTTAAATAAAATACTAGTTAAATAAAATATATAATAAAAAGTAAATTAATATATATATTTTACTAGTGTGCAATAATTATTACGTGGTCTAGACATCATAGAGGTACAAGTTTATGTGTTGGCTCAAATCCTTAAATTTAATGTCTTGACAATCAAAATAGTAAGGAGTCGGACAAGTTTGTTGGGGACCATGCTACTAAGGACGCGTCTATTCTGGCTCCAAAAGTGACCTGTCGTACCAACGACATGCATCGACAGACATGTTCGAGACATGCATAGCCCATGCATACCATGCCAATTTGGCACAGGCGCCGGACCCAGCGAAAATGATGTGGAGTTGTCCTGGAGTCAATTGTTTCAAACGTCGGGGCCCACACGAAACTACGTGAACATGGCGGAGGACGGTAGATCATGGGTCGCGGCTCGCGCCGATGTGTTGTGCCTAACACGCACATTAAAAGCCATAGAAAACAAACATCCAGCGGCAAGTGTTGCTGACCGCGTTCGGATGCCAAAACGACAGGAAAAACAGGGCGCAGGCTTCCAAACCGCGGTGGCTCCCTCTAGGTTCTCTCGTACGTGCTACTGACAGGTGCATCCTTACTCAGTCAATCCGTCAATCGCAGTCGTTCAGTGAAAAATCAACCATGTAGAACGTGCCATTAACACGCGTGTTATGAAAACTGTGTTATGTTGTGTACCGTTTTAGCAGAAAAGCGACGCCATAGCTCCAAAATAGACCTTTCATACAGCGTGTTAGTGATGGACGCGTCTATTATGGCCTCAAAAAGGCAGTACGGAATGACTAACATGCGTGTTAGTCACGCGTTTTACACTGTTGATTTTGAAGTTAACGATTGCAATTGACTAACCTGTCACTAACACGCTATACGACAGGTCTATTTTGGAGATAGAATAGATGCGGCCATTAGTGACAGGTTAGTCAATTGCAACCATTAATTGCAAAATCGACGGTGTAAAACGCAAAACTAACATAGTGTTAGTAAATCCGTACTATCTTTTTGGAGCTAGAATAGACGCGTCCTACCATTTTTTGCGGCCTCATGTGGAAAAAATCACAGCAGTTCATTGAAAAATGGACAATGTAGAACCCAGGATGCGTGTTAGGTGGACCGTACGACCGGACCTCCCGCCATTTTCTGCATGTTGTGGAAAAAAGGAAGCATAAAGGGATGGACTAATGCATGATTAGATAAAGTCCAAAGCCCTCATTTGTTCAAGTGTTATGCTATTTTTGAAGGCGTTTTGGAAGGCAAAGAAGGGTTTGAAGGAGGCAGCGAGGACTTAGTTTTCAAGGGCAATCTGCGTTCATTTCTGAAGGTTAACAAGTATGTTGAGTAGCCATTTTTTCTAGTTGTATATAGTTGGAAAATTTGCATGTTTTATTATTTTGTTGAGTATCCATTCTTTCAGATTTGTATACGTTGTGCGAAAATTATATTGTTTTGTTTTGCTTTGGTTATTCTTGTTTTTCTATAGCTTGAAATTATTTGCGTTAGGGTTAGAAATAGGGCTCGATGCATGTTTGTTGGCTCCAAAAAGCCATTGTAAAACACGTGTTAGTATGTTTGTATTGCCATTTTGCGGTGTTTGGTGTCTGTTAGTATCTCTGTACTGTCGTTTTGGTCTGTCATTTCTGTTGAGCTTTTCGGTTATCGGCAAGACAATATTATGTTTTTGTCAGTTCTCCGATGTAACCGCCATTGCCTTATTAATTTAATCGGCAAGAGTAATGCCAATAGGTCCAACCTTGGATTTCCATGCATTGTTATCGGTTTTGCCGCTTCTCCGATGGATTCCCATGCGTTGTTAGTCGCGCAATAGTCATGGCCTTGCTGACTCCGTCGTACACACTGAGTAACACGCGATTACGCATGTTACTCCTTGGGCGATTAACAATTAACAGTAATATTGAAATTATCTTCAAATGATTCAAATGAATATGTAGAAATACCCATATAAATTTGTAGTTAATTTTACACAGGGTTTTTTGTCTACTTTTTTAATATGATTTACTATTTATTGCATAAAATAGTCTAAAATAACAAAAAAAATGTTTGTTTTGGAGCTGTGGCCGAACGCGTAACCTATTTTGCAATTAGCAACTGCGATTGAGTAACCTATCGCTAACACGTTGTTTTTGGTCCATGTTCCCCTCCCGATAGCAGAAACATAGACCGATATGTCCCATCGGGTATCGGCATAGTTCAATTTATGTCCCTTCAATGCCCCGATGAGTCCGCATTATGACCAAGTCCCCCACGTTATCGGTATAAATCACCGCAAAGAACTCCTAGCAACTCTCCATTCGCTTTAATAGTCCTATCAGGACTCGGCATAGCATAAAATTGCTTCTTTCGATGTCTCGATGAGTCCTAATGCATGTTTACTTTATCGGTATAATTTACACCGATATCCCTGCAGGTGCTTTTATCTTCATCGGGGGTCGAAATAGCCTTTTTCTATTCCTCCCGAAGCCCCGATCAGTATCCGATGCACTTTTATGCTTAATGCTTCTGAGTTTGTTTTATCAATATAGGTAATACCGATGGTTCCACCTTCCCCATTCTCCATGTCATCAGGGATCGATATAACTATTTTTGCACTATCCCGATATGGTCTTTTTCTCTGATATGGTCATTTTTGTAAAAAAGCAGGACTAGTTTGATATGTCGGGCCCACCATCCTTTCGCTGCTTAATGAAAGATAAACTCCACGCTATTTCGCCCACTGAAATAATGCAAACCGTCAGATCTTTTTCAAGATGCACCTTCTTTACTTTCCACGTCATCCTCACTCTGTGCCCACTTCCCTTTCACTGCTTCATGACAGGTTGGTCAATCGCAACCACTAACTGCAGAATCAATGGTGTAAAACGCGCGACTAACACGCGTGTTACTCATTACTGACCAGGTATCGGTATAGCAGATCGAGACCACTCGTGATAGCCGAAACATAGTCTGATATGTCCCATCAGGTATCGACATAGTTCAATTTATGTCTCTCTAATGCCCCGATGATCTCAATATACCAGTCTGCATTGTGAGTAAGTCCCTTGCGTTATTGGCATAAATCACCCCGAAGAACACCTAGCAACTCTCCATCCGCCTACATAGTCCTATCGAGACTCGGCATAGCATAAAATTGCTTCTTCTGATGTCCCGATGAGTCCTAATGCATGTTTACTTTATCGGCATAGTTTACACCGATATCCCCGCAGGTGCTTTTATCTTCATCGGGGGTCAGAATAGATTTTTTCTATTCCTCCCGAAGTCTCGATTAGTCTCCGATGCACTTTTATGCTTTATGCTTCCAAGTTTGTTTTATCGGTATAGGTAATACTGATGGTTCCACCTTCCCGATTCTCCATGTCATCGGGGATCGATACAGCTATTTTTGTAGTATCCCGATATGGTGTTTTTCTCTGATATGGCCATTTTTTTTTAAAAGCAGGACTAGTCTGATATGCCGGGCCCACCATCCTTTCGCTACTTCATGAAAGATAAACTCCACGCTATTTCGCCCACTGAAATAACACAGACCATCAGATCCTTTTCAAGATGCACATCCTTTACTTTCCACGTCATCCTCATGCTGGGCCCACTTCCCTTTCGCTACTTCACGATAGACGCATCTATTCTGGCTCCAAAAGGGCAGTATGGAATGACTAACATGCGTGTTAGTCATGCATTTTACACTGTCAATTTTGAAGTTAACAGTTGCGATTGACTAACCTGTCACTAACACGTTGTACGACAGGTCTATTTTGGAGATAGAATACTTGTGGCCCTTCGCGACAGGTTAGTCATTCACAACCACTAACTGCAGGATCGACGATGTAAAACGCGCGACTAATACGCATGTTACTCATTACTGACCGGGTATCGGTATAGCAGACCGAGACCGCTCCCGATAGCCGAAACATAGTCCAATAAGTCCCATCGAGTATCGGCATAGTTCAATTTATGTCCCTCCAATGCCACGATGATCTCAATATACCAATCCGCATGGTGAGTAAGTCCCCTGCGTTATCGGTATAAATCACCCTGAAGAACTCCTAGCAACTCTCCATCCACCTTAATAGTCCTATCGGGACTTGGCATAGCATAAAATTGCTTCATCCGATGTCCCGATGAGTCCTAATGCATGTTTACTTTATCGGTATAATTTACACCAATATCCCCACAGGTGCTTTTATCTTCATCGGGGGTCGGAATAGCCGTTTTCTATTCCTCCCGAAGTCCCGATCAGTCTCTGATGCACTTTTATGCTTTATGCTTCCAAGTTTGTTTTATCGGTATAGGTAATATCGATGGCTCCGCATTCTGATTCTCCTTTTGATACAGTGTCTTAGCGATACGTTAGTCAATCGCAACCACACGTTACCGACAGGTTAGTCAATCTCAAGTGTGCGTTACTGACAGGTTAGATAATCGCAGAATGTTGGTCACAATATGGATACTGTAAAATGAACTACTAACACACCTTAATTGTCCTATCGGGACTTGGCATAGCATAAAATTGCTTCTTCCGATGTCCTGATGAGTCCTAATGCAAGTTTACTTTATCGGTATAATTTACATCGATATCCCCGCAGGTGCTTTTATCTTCATCGGGGGTCAGAATAGACTTTTTCTATTCCTCCCGAAGTCCCGATCAGTCTTCAATGCACTTTTATGCTTTATGCTTCCGAGTTTGTTTCATCGGTATAGGTAATACCGATGGTTCTACCTTCCGATTCTCCATGTCATCAGGGATCGATATACCTATTTTTGCACTATCCCGATATGGTAAATTTCAAAAACCCTAAACCTTCAGATAGATAGTATGGATTGACTGACACGCATGTTAGTCTCACGTTTTACACCGTCAATTTTGCAGTTAACGGTTGTGATGGTCTAACCTCTCAATAATACGTTGTACGACAGGTCTATTTTGGAGCTAGAATAGGTGTCCCTTCCAGAGGCAAGATGGCTGAAGCTATTCTGGCTCCAAAATAGACCTTTTTGACAACATGTTGGCGACAGGTTAGCCAATCGCAAATGGTTTATTACAAATTCAACGGTGTAACATGCGCGACTAACATGATTGTTAGTCAATCCATAGTCCACTTTGGAGCAGGAGCCCCTATTGTACAGCTTGTTAGCGTTGTGTTAGTCAATCGCTGCCTATTCATTGCAAAATCAACGGTGTAAAACGTGCGACTAACATGCGTGTTAGTCATTGCGTACTAACGTTTTGGAGCGGTCATGGGCGAAAGCGCATAACGCACCTTGTTAATCGAAGAAACTTTTGATTAGCTCTGTGCATCATATGGAAATGTGTAGGCCTACAAAAATGTCCACAGACTATTGTGCAGAAACCTAGATTGTAGAATAACATGGAACATGTGGTGGATGAACTTAGTTATTAGAAAGCACTAAAAAATTAAGGCATAGGTTGATAAAAATTGAAATAATTTATAGACGTTGTTGTTAGTCTGACATATTTGCATGTCCATTTTGGAATAACAGGTATCTTGATTTGAAATATGGAGGCTAACTTTTCTTTAGAAACAAGCAAAACACAGGTCGCATTTTGGGAATGAATAAGCGATGATAGGTTGATGAGCCTGTTTATCTATGAAGACACTGCATTCCTGTCTGCGGTGAAGTTGATCCTTGGGCCTGAGTATGTAGAAGGTGGATGGAAGTACAGAATGAATGTGGACATAGTGTCTCTATTTATGGCATGGTGTCTGGAGCTCCGACCTATTCTGAAAGTCAAAGAAATTATGAATAGGTGTGTGAAGAAGGAATGGCTAGGTGGAATGGAAGCTTTATTAGGATTGGCATGAGACATGGATGGCTTTGAAAGTGTGGGCGAAGCGTGGATTCACGTGAGTGAATTCAATCCTCCCTTGCGACCGTTCTTTCTCTGGAGTGCAACATTTGATAAAGAGGCCAGAAGAAGTGTAGCATAGGCTAGGATGTATGGTATTGTGCAATACCTTGAGACTGTCGATGTCTGGGAAGTGGGTGTGGAGATGGCAAAATGGGGACCTTGGTCGGAATATAGAGCACTTGTGCAACGAACAGTTCCTGCACGAACAAAATGATGGGGTCGACCTTGTGGAAGAACAACTAAGAAGGGTCGTGTGTTGCATTTCGGTGAAGGATCTAGTAGGGAGATAGAAATTAACCAAGTTAGGAACATGGAAGTGTTGGACGTGGAAGAGGGAACAGTCACTGTTCATGTGGTGTAGCGAGATGGCACATACAACCTTTTTTGAAGCAAGGACTGTGTTTTTTTTTTAAATGTTTTTGAATGCGTTATGTATGGACTGTTATGTATACCATCCACTGACTTCGATGGTCTAGTCAGCTAGCCATCGAGGTTTATCTTGCAGAATGTAAACATCTTCAGAATTAATATAAAATATAGCTTTACCGGACAAATAAAAACTTTGTTGACACCAACTAGTACTCTTATCTTCTCTGTTTTGAAATTGTTGTTAACATTTTATTATATATGGTGGAAAAATAGATGTTTTTTATTGTATGTGCATGAAATTGTTGTATAACATCAAAGTCAAGCATTTCGATATATATGACTACAAATAAAATTAAATTCTTGTAGCACAATCAAGTTTCTATTTTGGTCATTTTGATCATTCTCAGAGCATTTTATATGCCATTTTGGTCATAACCAATACTTCATCGGTTGCCCAACCAACTATTTGCTGAAAAAATGCAAAGTTTCTCAAAAAATTGCAAAAAGTTGTCAAGCAACAATGACAACTTTTGGTCAAATGTGTATTTTTGCCTTTTATGCATTTTTACTTATACTGAACCTCCTAGCATGACTTCCTAACATTAAACTGATATGCCTAAATGCCTAATGAGGCATTAGAAGTCATTTTAGATCAATACAATAAGAACCCAATTCTTAAACAAAATGTAACCCAATTTAATGTAACAGAATGTGATTCACATTACAGCAAATTCTTAAATAGATTTATGAAGAGGACAAAGCATGTTTCATCAACAAAGAAAGTAATCAGTACATTTGAAGTAGAAACAATGAATCTTGTATATTAATGTCTGGAAAATGATAGTACCCAGAAGATACACTTGGAGATACTTCATTGCAATTTGCTTACACAAAATGACACTTCTGCTTCCTATCAAATTTCATAATACAGATGACTTTCAGTCCTTACAGCAATGATGTTCTAAAACCCCCCCCAAAACAAACTCCCTTCGTTATGCAAGATGACTCAATACAAATAGAAATGCTGAAAGACATGAATGAAAGGACACACCCTTTCATTATCTTAACAACAAAGTGAACAGAAATTAAAATGCCTAACTAAGATATCAATTACATTACATAAACTAAAACACCACACTAGGACTTTCGATCCAGTCGCCGTCCACATTTTTTAATATGCCCCAAGTAGGCCGGATCCTTATATGTTGTAGCATTGAAGATGGCATCCTTGGCTGCATTCTCAATCGATAATTTTTTTCCAATTGATCGGTCATGTGATTCATGTCAAGGACATCTGCTCTGGTGATGGCTTGGGCTGCATTAAGCATAGACTTGCACTCAACGATCCATACAGTTTTGTCTTTGATCACACCTGCATCATCTACCAGACTAGGAACCCCATGCTCAACAATCTGCTAGCATTCATCAAATTCAGAATTCAATGCCTTTGTAACTTCGTCATGTGTAACAAGCAGACCCTACAGCTTCTTTTTTTCTTTCTCTTTGGTCGTTGCATCCTGTAACATCATGTCGAGTCTATCTCGAATTCTGGTGTGTGAAATCATATTGTCCATGTTAGTCTGATATTCACCCTAGAATTCGTTCAATGCTTTCTCCATATTGTCATACCTCCTACTTAGCAACATGCAAGCAGTATCAGCCCTAATGCTCTTCATCTATTTTTTCAACTTGTTATGTTCATAAGATATCTTTTCAAATTTTTTCTTCCATTCGCCTCCTGAATTTGTAATTTGGGGAACAGGGTGCCCACTCCTCTTAAGGGTCTCTTCATATAAAGCCTTATACTTATTCTTCTCTGCTATCTCATGTTTCATTTGGGCCTTATTAAATTTTGAAATATTGATACCCATGTCAGCTGTGACTATAGGATCTACTTCTCCAACCTTCAAGGTCATCATGTGACCAAAAGCTTTATCTACATCAATGATTTTTGACCTCTTATTAGGAGGATATAAGGCCCACAATAACATTTCTTCCTCCTTTGGATCATATCTTGATCCAATAAAAATATCTTGCACTCCTTGGATGTTTAACTTCATATCCTTATGATCTAAATGTAACAAAGAATCAAAAATAAATGAAGCACGCAGGTCCCATCCTGGAAACACAATTATTCCTGCGTCTACTAGCAATTGCTTGCCCCTTGTGGGGTCATAGTCTCAACTTCTCTATCAATGTCTTCCTTCAACCTCATCATCATGTCTGCTTCATTATCAGGGGTCACATTCGGCACTGCTTCCCTCAATTTCTTACCCTTGAAGTGGTACAGGAATGATTTGAATTCCTTAGACTTAATGAAGTGATCATCAGATACAAAAGAAATGTGTTCTACCATTCTTTCATCTGTCTCTGCATTTAGAGAAACAATAAGCCTATCCTCTACCTCTGAATCCTTCTCCTTCTCAGGGGCACGGAGCTTGGAGACTATTTCATTTTCCCCTGAATCACTTTGGGCTGGTTCTCCCTCCATGTTTTCTAGTCTCTGCCTTCTTTCCTCTAGCTTCTTCTCCAAGGTCTCCATAACTCCTGCAAGCTCTTCCACCTCCTTATTCTTGCACATGTCTTCAAATTCATCCTCCTCATGGAGGTAGTCTCCCAAATCCTGTATTTTCCTGCTTGAATGGATGTAACCCTCAGGATCATAGTGTGCTCTAGATACAGGCTGAAACAAATTGTATATATCTACCAGCTTCCTGTCAATGGCCTCGTATGCCCTAGTTGATACAATTTTAAAATCATGAAAGTGAAGTTTGCCAAGGAGGAAAGCTTGCTTGTGTGCTCCTCCGAAATGATTGGCATTAGACACACTTAACTGCCTTACAATTTCCAAGAAGGCAATCATGTCTGGTGCAAGCTTAGGGAGAACATATGGATAACCCTCAAATCCATAGCATCGAACAAAAGTGAAGTTTTGGCACGAGTACCAATCACTCCATTTGTGATTGACCTTTGGATTTTGGTGCTTGTGAGGCCTAAGAAACTTCTTAACCTCCTATGAAAATGATCCTTGTTGAGGCTCACCAAAAAGCAAGAAAACTGGTTTGACAAAGAACTCCTCAAATTTGAGGTAATGAGAATGCCCAAACCTGTAATCCCAAAGGGAAACCCATAATTGCACTGGTTGCTCCTTTCATCTTTCCCAACTGTATTCACATTCAATTCTTCTAGCCATAACCCTCTAACTCTCCCATAAAATAAAATGATGTGCATTAACAGTGAGTAGTGCTTGAAATATTTGTCTGGATTGTCTTTCAGGTTTAAGAAACCTTCATGCAATCTGTCTACCAGGAAAGAAGCGAAGTCAAATGCCCTAGGCTCATGCCTCTGAACTTCTGCTGCTAGAACAAGTGGTCCTATGTTTGCCACATCAGGAGCTTCAACTCCTCCCACTTGACCACAAGCCATATATGTATATTGTAGCTACTTCTTAAAAATAGTCATGTCATATGGAGGACCTTCTTCCTCTATTAGCCTCCCCTTCTCTGCTTTATTTATAGCAAGGTTCCAGCCCTGGTATGTAGTGTCCATCTTCCTGTACACTTCTTCCAAATCTACAAAAGATAAAGGCAATTCCACCTCCAAATCTACTGCAAAAACTTCCTGAATTGTAGCCTTTGCAAAATGCACTAGAGCAGTCTCATCAGGAAACATAATGCATCGCTTGTTTGCATTATAATTTCTTACTAAAAGCTTCAACAAATCAATGTTCACAAACACATTGGGTACTACAAGTTTACCGAGATCCATTTTCCATAGGTTCGAAATTGGCATGGGGTTATCCTTGTAGAAGTAATGGAAAAGGAACAACTCGTGCCCTCGCACTGTGGTCAATATATCCCCAATCCCTTTGTATATGTCCTCTAACTACTCGCGGATTGGCAAATTTGTCTTAGCTCTTCATGACCTAGCTCCTGGAGATCCCATTTGGTCTATCATGTCTTGATTCAGCTTCCTACCCGATTTCTTTGTTGCAGTACTCGATACTTTGGTAGCTTTTCACTTCCCTTTTGAGCTTGACCCCTTCATTTCTGCAAATTATTTCACTCTATAGTCAGTAACTCAAAAAATTTCTTAGTAAGCACTTAATATCTTTCTGCAATTACTTCATGAGAAATGCTGCTCTGCAATATTGGCTATTTGGGACAGATTTGCATGCAATCATTGTAATTTATTATTGCAATCCTTGACAGATTTGCTTCGTGCGGCAACGAATGTACTCAATTTATGCATTTAATGGAAACTATGTTGTCATAGTTAGTTCTTCTCATTACGAAAACCAACAGCTAATCAGTGACACTCCTCCCAATGATTCAAATGTTTGCCGCCGGTTCTTATTACTTTACCACTTTTTGCTTTCTGATCAGAACAAACTACCCTGACCCACTTATCGGGTCTCGGAATACCTATTTTTTCTTTATCCCAATGGTTAATTTCATCGCGATGGGAATCACTTCAGTCTCCTCCTTGCCTTTTGTTTCAACGCTCCATCGGCATAACTCTCTCCAATGCATTCACCTTTGGTTTCTTTTTACTTGAGTCATCTGGTGTGGGCATAGTTTATTTCTTGTCCCTCCGATACTCCGATGATCTCAATATACCAACAAATAAGACCACTGCATTATTGGCACAACTTATCCCGACAAACTCCTTGTTATTACTGTTTTGACTTTTGGGTGATTTTGTTCCATAGTTTGCTAAAATCTGCAAAATTGTGCTTATCACTTCATCTTGCCTGGACGTGGCTATTCTTGCTCCAAAACAGACCTATCGTACAATGTGTTAGTGAGAGGTTTGTCAATCGCAACTAAGCTGCAAAATGGACGGTGTAAAACGCACGACTAACACGTGTGTTAGTAAATCCATACATTTAGGGTTTTTGAAATTTACCCTTTTTATGTCTTGGAATCCCCTCATTCTATTTCTATGTTACTTTTCCACTTAAGTGGAAGGGTCAATCCATCGTGAAGGAAGGGGTCCCCCCTTTACTTTTCTTTTTGCCTTGGGCGGGTCTCTATTAATGTTTTATTTTGTGCCATTTTCCTAAGTTTTTAGTTCTTTGTCAGGTCCTGTAAAACCCATGCAAGTTCTGGTAGATCCGACGGTGTGCGTAAATTCGCAAAGGAAAATAGCATGAACTTTACCTTTCGCAAAGCCACGAAAAAAGAGTGGCGGGCCCGGCTGGTGGCTTAAAGAATGAAGGTTAACAGACGCTATCTTTCGGTTGATCCAACGGCCCGCTTTGTTTTGTAAAGGAAAGATGCTCAAAGTTTATCTTTCGCGAACCAGCGAAAGGGAAGTGGGCCCAACGTGAGGATGACGTGGAAAGTAAAGAAGGTGCATCTTCAAAAGGATCCGACGTTCTGTGTTATTTCGTTGGGCGAAATAGCGTGGAGTTTATCTTTCGCGAAGCAGTGAAAGGATGGTGGGCCCAATCTATTCTGGCTCCAAAAAGGCAGTACCGAATGACTAACACGCATGTTAGTCGTGCGTTTTACACCGTCAATTTTGAAGTTAACGGTTGCGATTGAATAACCTATCACTAACACGTTGTACGACAGGTCTATTTTGGAGATAGAATAGATGCGGCCTTAGACTAGTCCTGATTTAAAAAAAAAATGGCCATATCGGAGAAAAAGACTAGTGCAAAAATAGTTATATCGATCCCCAATGACATGGAGAATCAGGAAGGCAGAACCATCGGTACTATCTATACCGATAAAACAAACTTGGAAGCATAAAGCATAAAAGTGCATCGGAGACTAATCGGGACTTCGGGAGGAATAGAAAAAGGCTATTCCGACCCTCGATGAAGATAAAAGCACTTGCGGGGATATCAGTGTAAATTATACTAATAAAGTAAACATGCATTAGGACTCATCGGGACATCGGAAGAAGCAATTTTATGCTATGTCGAGTCCCAATAGGACTATTAAGGCGTGTTAGTGGTCCATTTTACACCATCCATATTGCGACCAACATTCTGTGATTGTCTAACTTGTCGGTAACGCGCGCTTGCGATTGTCTAACCTGTCGATAAAATGCGCTTGTGATTGATGATACGACAAGTTGGAAAGAGTGACCGTAGAATCACTAGAAAACTAAACTTAGATGTGGCTAAACTGAATCAAGATCAAATAGAGTTTCTGTTGAGGGAGGACTCTACATATAAGAGGCTATATGAAAAAAAGTGATGAAGACAAGCAAAGACTGCAAGCAAGATTAATAGTTACAGACCTTTCATGTCGTAAAGCTTTAATAGTTAATACTCATTGATCTATATTTAAAGTGATGAAGACAAGCAAAGACTGCAAGCAAGATAAATAGTTACAGACCTTTCGTGTCATAAAGCTTTAATAGTTAATACTCATTGAATTATATTTAAAGTGATGAAGACAAGCAAATACTACAAGCAAGATTAATAGTTACAGACCTTTCGTGTCATAAAGATTTAATAGTTAATACTCATTGATTTATATTTAATATTTACGAAGAATAATAGTCATTGAGCAATCTATCTTATGTACTTGTGATTCAGTTTATCCATCATTTATAAATAAGTATTTTTTCAGTCTATAAAAAGAAATTGCCATCATACAATTAGTGGTTCTTTTAAATCCTCTATAAAAAAAGCTTTTAACCTAAAGTTAAGTTTCAGGTATAGATTCACCCGCCTTGCTTTGCGAACATTGATTGGGAAGTCATATTAACTTATTAAGAGAAGTGTGAAAACCATTCATCATAGAAGACATTTAGAAAAGCCACATAGAACCATTCAAAAAGCATGAAAAAGTGTACAACAAACCAATCATTAACCATTGATGTTTAAGTGAAGTCAATCACATTTATTTATTTTTTATTTTTTTTGACAAGGTGCCAAGGCCACTTAATATATTTTTACAACTGGTTCAAGGGACTAGTTCAAGAAGGGCTCACAAAGAAAAGAACCAGAAAGAAAAAACTTCGATCAATCAAGTTTATTGAAAATAACCATTCATGAAGCATACAAAGTGTCTTCCTAAATGAAAGAATATGTCTGATTACAAAAAGTCTGCAACACTGCTGATGTTTTATTAAACAGGAAAACTTTCGTAACAGTACAAGCCTATTATAGAGGTAGAGGTTGAGTATTTAAATGACTTTTGTTTCCCCCAGTGGTCGGAGTAAGGGGAGGCACATCATTCCCATCATCTTCATCGGTTACAGAGGCAAACACCTCCGCATACCTCTATTTCCAGTACTGAGCAAAACATCTAGCATCCCCTGTATCTGGTCACTTATGATTTTGTTGTTTTTAGCACATGCCTCACGAACTACTTCCTGTCTCTCATTCGCCATCTGCAAACCACGCACTTTCAGCTCAAAGTCCGTATTCTTATCGTCCAAGTCCATGACCTTTTTATTGAGTTCCGTGCATTTCTTAATGAGTTTAGTGCATTTCTTATTGAGTTCGGTGCATCTCTTTTTCACTTCAGTGAGTCTCCATTCAAGATTAGAAACAATCCCCTTTAGCCTTTCATTTTCAGCATGGGCCATTTCGACCTTCTGCGTTAGCAGTTCTACTTGCATGGTGTCAAACTTCACTATGTCCATCCCATCGTTCAAGTCTGCAAAGGGCGGTGGTGGTTGTCTTACAGACTTCCCTAAACCGCCGTCGGAGGTGAGATCATCGGCCATCCCATTCGCCTTCGAATTCGTAGCAGGCGTTTCATTTTGTGGAACAGATGTTTCGACACCCTTTCTTTTTCCTGTCTGTGGTCTTCCCATTGCCATCCCTACAAACAATGCCAAAAAGAAGTGTCTGTAGACGGGTGGGAAAGACAACATGAAAAATGCAGGAAACAATAGTTCATGCCAACAAGAAAGGAACTGCTATCTATTGCATTATTTGGAATGAATAACATTATGCACGATACAAAAAGTTAACATGTTCGGTAAAGTTGACATGTTCACTAAATTGGGCACTTGGGTGGCAGGTTACTTGCCAATTGGGAATCCATGTTTTGGGAAGATAACTCCATCAGTTAGCACTCCTCATCCTACATCCAACTTATTACACATATGCCATGAAACTATAATGAAAGTCTAGTGTATTTTAATAGATTTTTTTTTTTTTTGTTATTTTTTGTTGTTAATTCATTTCAGATTCAGTGTTCAAAAACAAACAATAACAATGGTATATTCAACTGTCGTAAGCTATAGTGGAAAGAGCACATGGTTCACAATTTCAATCAAACATTCCGCTTCATCTGTATACGTAAAAGAGTTGTAGGGACCCTGTTGGTACGCAATAACAAAACCTATGCATATGCAACATATAAGAGACCTTGAACAAAACTTGAACAGTAAACGACTATCATTGACTTTATTGTACCATCCACTATCATTATTAAAAATGTTGTGCACCAAAGAAATGTTTGTGAAGTTATTAAAGGGTAGTTGATGGTGCAGGATCACCATGAAAGAGTCCAACAAATCAAGCCTTTATAGTTATTTTCCTTAAAATAATAGGAAAGGTGCTTAAAATAGCAGGAAAGGTTGAATAATAATGTACAATTAATCTAAGACAAACAATAATTCAGAGGGTTTAAACTATGCTAAGGTAAAAGCCATGTCAATATAACATCTCCAAATCCCATCTGAATAAAGTCTATCAAGACTGAAATTCCACCACAGTATCTCGCTCTAAATATTTGGAAAGAGGAACAACAACTATGATCAAAGAATATTATCGCCTCCGCTATCTGGATTGTGCAATGGAGTTGATGGCACCATAAAATGCTTTACGCTTCTTCTCATTCTTATGCAACTCAGGAGGGGTGATGCCAAGTGATCGCAGCTTGTGACTTACCCGTCTGATCACAGGGCCGCGTTTAACATCCTCTTTTTGTGGCTGGACAGTTTCGCCAACTTTATCCTGCCACATACAAACGACATCATACGAGTGCTGCCTATTTCATTCCATTGAAATAAGGTAAAGGATGGAATGAGAAGATGGAGGAAGGGATCTTGTCATCTTCGAAACTTACCAAGAGTGGGGAATAGACCAGGTCTTCAATGGGCCACATCACCCACGAGTTTAGGGAATCCAACAAGACATCGACGAAATGACCTGGGAAAGGCAGCTGGGCATTTGCATCAAAGACTTTGATGATGCGAACTTTAGCACAATGTCGTGGGAGTGGAATAGTATGACACATTATACCCTTCCCCAGGCCATCAACAATGCCTTCCCCAACCACTGCCCCATCCAAGAGTAGGTGGACTTCAACTCCAATAGCAACAGCATGAGCATCTTCATTGGCGCACTCTTCTCTGTCTTCCACGATTGCCTACATCAGTAACGAGTGGACATGGTCGCTTAAATAAAATTCTTTATACATCTCGATCAAACATAGTCAAATGAATTCATGCCAATGCAGTACAACAATACCGGAGTAGTTGTCTCTCCCGGCCCGTTTCCCCCATCGCGGTCACGGTCTGCATTTGTACATCCATCATCATTTCCCCCAGACTCTTTCTCAATGCTTGTTTCTATCGGATTATGCTACAAAACGTGACACATTGTATAGGAGTGTAAGTACACATTAAACCCATACGCCTACGAACACTACTGGACCAAGGCCGATGAATTTTACATGACTAAGGCAATAACAGGAACACAGATAATGGACACAAACCACAACATCATAAAAAATGCTCTAGTATAACACTGCCCCTCACCGCCTGTTATCCAAAAGAAGAGCCCAATACCTATTCATCTCTTCTCTTATCCTCCAATGTCTGCCCCAATTGAGTGGACTCCTCTACAATCTTCTCGCCACTGCATGCACTCAAATTTCCATTCACCGTCTTCTTCAGTTTCTCCCTCTAAATAGACTTCTAAAGTTTCTCTTCCAATACCGCGACCGACTACATAAAAAAAGAGTTACTGTATAGTATAACACACCATGTCATGATATAGCACTACATGTCATGCACAATGGCACCACATTACCTGTTCATCTTTGCAGCTATCCTCCAACCCCTACCCCAGTTGAGGAGAGTGCTCTGCAATTGTCTTGCCACTGCATGCACTCAGTTTTTCAATCGTCATCTCCTTCACCTTCTTCCTCCTAACAGACGTCCGAGATTTTGGACTTGGTTTTTCGGGAACACTACACACGGTCTCATCCGGCAACTGCATTGACTGTTCTTTTCTCATATCGTCCATCGTCTGCCCCAAGTCACGAGACTGCTCCACAATCTTCTTGGCACTGCATGCACCCAATTTTTCATTCGACGTCTCCTTCAGCTTCTTTGACGAAATGCACTTATACATAACAGACGCCCGAGGTTTTCGACTTATTTTTTTGTGCATACTGCATTCTGTGTCATCTAATACCATGGGACAGTCCATGCTCCCTCCACGGACCCCATCAGCCTACAATGACATGGACGAAATAGTCAACATACTACGCAGTGCAGTGCAAAGCATACCATGCAATGACAACACACATATGGACAAGCCAACAAACAGTCACCTTTGATGACAAACGCGTCGCGTCATCTAAAGTTAGACTTGTTTTTTCTGCGGCATTCTTCTTTTCTTGCTTCCTCAACGAATCACATGCAGGCTCATTGGCTAGCACGTTTGTTTCAGGATGTGAAGTTTGCCTTCTTTTTTCCACAGCATTCTTCTTTTTTTGCTTCCCTGACAAAATAGGTGCACCCTCTTTTGTTTGATGACCTGAAGTCGGCCTTGATTTTTTCGCAACATTCTTCTTTTTTTGCTTCCCCAACGAAACAAATGCAGCCTCATTCACTCGCATGTTTGTTTCGCGATTAGCCTTCGATGACAGAACCTCCTCACCATGGCCTGCACTGTCACTTAAAATTTGGGCACCAGGATAGGATACCTCAATAAGTCATTCTTCACATGTTTAAAAGAATTTAGTAAACTGCAAAAAAATACGATCACTAAAAAATTACCTCTATTGCAATATTCTTTCTTTGCAGTAACTCTAAAAGCTTCTTCCTTCTTGCCTCCCTAACCGGACTGTTGTCGTACACTCGCATTGCTTCATTTATCTCTTCCTTCCCTTCGGTAGGAAGCTCATCATGTTTTTTCTTGCCATATTTCATACAGACCCTGTCAGTGACACATTTTTTTGCATACTGCATCGTACACCCATTTGGTATTCAATATTAGACTCCCTAACTCCAACAACGATTTCTTCCTATGATCCGCGTTGCGCTTTCCACTTCCACACTGTTGACAACTACGTCGTGCAATCCCCAAAAATGGTAGTTGATGTTCTCTGGCTCTATGCATATTAAGCCTCCCCAAATCCCAAAACTGACGACCTCCATTTTCGAAACAATAACGGAAGAGACAAAAGTAGTGCAACCTGCCATTAATATGTTCTCTTTTGTGATCGGCCTGTTGCTGCACACAACCAACAGAGATAAAGAGTCACATTCAATTTTGCACTAATCAAGCATTATAAAGATAATCCAACATATAATGACTAATAGTGGACCTCCTTGTTACTCGCCCCTCCTTGTTCCTGTTCATGAGCGCTGACAGAATCATGTTGTCGTTCAGCCTCCTGCTCTATGCTCACCTCATTCTCACTACAAACATCCCCTTTTTCACTCTCACCGCCTCGAGCATCAGTATAATCGCCCTCATCTACACTTCCACTGGCCTCATCTTCCTCACCAGCACAACCACTATCATAATGTTGTTCAATAAAATAGCACACATCATCGATCCATTTTATGCCCGTGTATATATCTACATTTCCACTTATAAATCCCAACTTCCACCAACCATGCCATGCAATGATGGAAAAAATGTATAATGCAATGAGAAATAATTTCCAGTGTGGTTGTGCAGTCACTGAGAAGTCGACTTGACAATGGGTTAAAAATTGGAGACCCGACTGGTGACTCATTCAGATTTGAATCCCCAACTAGTCCCTGACCTGAAGGCCCATCCCTTGACTCTTTCAAATTTGGATCCCCAACTAGTCCCGCATCTAAAATCCCAACTCTTGAGTCTTTCAGATTTGAATCCTCAACTACTCGTGGATGTGAAAGTCCAACTCTTGAATCTTTCAGATTTGAATCCCCAACGTGTCGTGCATCTAAAAGCCCAACTCCAGACCCTTTCAGATTTGAATCCTCAACTACTCGTGGATGTGAAAGTCCAACTCCTGAATCTTTCAGATTTGAATCCCCAACTTGTCGTGCATCTAAAAGCCCAACTCCTGACCCTTTCAGATTTGAATCCTTAACTAGTCTTGGATACGAAAGCCCAACTCCTGAAACTTTAAGATTTGAATCTCCAACTGGTCGCGCATCTGAAAGCCCAACTCCCAACTCTTTCGGATTCGAATCCCCAACTACTCCCAGATGTGAAAGCCCAACTCCTGAATCTTTCAGATATGAATGTCAAACTCGTCCCGCATATGAGAGCCCACCTCTCTCCTGGGTATACAAATTAGTTCTCCAGTCATAAGCATTAAACAGTTACAATACCAAGCAATACTACATGTTACATAATTCATTAAAACTACTTAGCTTACAGGTAGGCCGATGTCACGTGTCACTGGGAAGCGAACACGTCCAACTCCCAGGAGATCATCTGCCTTTAGCTCCAACAACCCATAATCAAGATCAGCATTTTCCCTCAACCTTTTTCGCAACGCAATTGACATGATTGAACTGAAACATAAAAAAAATGCAATTCATATTCATCACACTATCAATAAGACCACACATTCACTACAAATGACACAGCCAACACACAACCGATTATGCCCACATTCCAATACAAAGTTAGCATGTCGTTGTGTTATGTACAACCCAGCTAACAGTTTAGCCATAAACTATCCATGACATTCCTCTCTAGAACATATTTGGTTGGAATTGCAATTAAATAATGACTATGATCCATCGCCAACGCTGTTAAAAAGGCTTCCTGTGTTCTCCCCATCCAAAATACAACACAAAAACTAGACTTTCTTAAGGATTGATAAAGAAGGATGCAAAACACACTTAACAGATTGGTTGTGTCTATTCCGGCTCCAAAACGAACCTTTCCTACAACGTGTTACCGATAGGTTAGTCAATTGTAGCCACTAATTGCAAAATCGATGTTGTAAAACAAGTGTGCAACAATTAAGATGGTCAATCTATGTCAGAGAATAAACAGCGATTCATTACCATTAACAAAGTCTTTCATGATAATTAATGGGTATAGAGACCTCCAATTCATTTTTTGAATGACACAAATCTTTTGAAACGAGTGTCTATTCTAAAGCTTCCATCTCTTTGTTGACATGGGAATAGTATTATTTATTAAAAACGTACTCTTAAGTTATGAAAAGAAAAAAACACTCTAAAGGATAGACACATGAGGAGTTCATCATGCCAACCCGGGACACCTCAAACAGAAGCCCAAATCACATTTCAGATTGGAGATGGATCATCAAACACATGTACTTCTCAAACATCACGAACATCAATAATCTAGAAATACAAATACACTACGATGAACATTAATACTCTCATGCAAATCAACAGAATGTATACAAATTTATAACACATAGTTCGCAAGAATCAGGATTTCTGGTTCATATATTCAACACTGGTTTCATGATTCAAAGATCCATAAATAACAATCGTACTGCGTTTAGGTTCGAAAATTATATCTTATTGTCTAATATGGTGCATCAATAGCATATAATAAAACACATCAGCCAATTACATTGTTCATTTTCATTATTATCAAATTCAGTAAAAGTAAGGACATTAATATTACATGATCAAGAACTGAAATTTATACATACATTTGTACCACATAAAAAAATTTATATACAACAAACTATATATATATATAAAACATGCGCCTTTCAAAAAGTTGCACAAGCCCAAAGATTATTAATAAGGGGAAATTAAAGTGCAAGTAGTATTAAACAAGGGAGAGAGAGCAACAACCTAAGAACGTCTGGACATTTGCTAGGGGACTACTCAATAGTCCTTGAAAATCAACAACCTACATGGATAACTAATGTTACTGGTAGTCTACATTGGGAAGTACATGCATTTCAAAAGACATAAAAGGAACCTACATGTTCATATATGAAATTGCAGTTTAACATCCAATATAAACTACCACTGACTAATTTATATCGCCTAAATTATATATGTCAATTTGCCATAGTACCAGAGCTGTACCAGAGTTGTCTATATCAACCACCTATTTTCGTACTATTGTTGTGCGCTCAAGGACAGACGCCTCTATTCCGACTTGAAATCAATGCTATGGTCTGACTAACACGCAACTTATTCACACGTTTTACACTATATTTTACATTCAATGGATGCAATTGGATAACATGTCACTAACACGCAGTACCATTTGTCTATTCTCAAGCCTTGTTATTGACTAACTCCATCTCCTATGGTAAATTGCATCGTGTGTTAGCCTTTGGCTTTACCGCTGTTAGTTGCATCAAATCACAACTCGTACATGAACAATGGTCCAAGAGGTTGTGTCTCTTCTGGTTCCAAAATAGAAAAATTATACAGACTAACAACGTTGTGCTAGACAAAAGCAGCCATCAAATGCAAAACCTACGATTAAAAACCTGCCACAAACATGGGGTGTTAGTCCCCCCATTTTGTTTTTTGCAGCCACAATAGAGGCATCCCACTGCGACAGTAACTTGAGTTTCGTGCTAGTGTTTTCTCTGACAAAAGTACCAAGTTTTTGCAGCCCGCGGCCTCTTCTTCCTGCCAGGATGCCCTCCAAATGTGATTCCTTCATTCACAAGCTTTTAATGTGCATGTTATGCACAATAAACTGGCAGTAACCATGAAGCATGTTGCAGCCATCCTCCAGCATTTCCACATAATTTTGGGTGGGCGCCAAGGACTGAAACCGAGAACTCGACAACAGCTCCACATCACATACCATGGGTCAGAGCACCACGAGAATTTGGCATGGTATGCATGTCTTGGAAATATATGTTGATGCATGTTGTTGGTATGATACGTCCACTATCGAGCCACAATACACATAGCCTCCCACATATATATGCATATATGTTTATTCTACACTTTCCGAGTGTGATTAGGTGCTTCCAACTTGTGTCAGACATGTCTATTATGGCTTCAAAATAAGATTGTAACAACGACATGAATCGACGTACATGACACACATCTATTCTAGCTCCAAAAAGGACATATCGTACCAATGACATGCATCAACATACATGTCCGAGAATAAATATATATATGCAAATACAAGTGGTAGGCACCTAATAGCTACATGAAAGACAAAGTGAGGCAAAATGTTTTGTTTCAAATTGAGCTTCTTTTACATGGTCTTCACCTCGTTTACATGTTATGGTTTTCCTTTTGATGCAAACAAACTCCTCAAAATTAGGTTGTTGACTGGTTGATGCAACCATTCCTTGACTGTGTGTGACTTGCTCTTGTTTAGGAGTTGATCTGTTGTTTGCTGACAATTACGAGTTGATCTATTGTTTGTTTGATGATAGCAAACATGGCACCTTTTTTATTTGCCTAATGTGGAAAAAGTAAGACTAATGCGTGAACGAAAACATTAATGTTGAAGGGCTCCTTGTTGAAGCAGCCTCTGTCTATTCTGGCTCATTGTTGAAGGGGGATTTATGGGACTATAGGTTTTCTTTTTTTTATCTAATGAGCACCTGAGAATAATGGAAATAGAGCATAATATTTCCATAGTTTCTTTTATCTATGTTTTATTTTGTTGTTTTCCTCTGTATTGTAGAGGACATGTTTGTGTGTGTCTCTCTCTCTCTCTACGAGTGTGTGTGTGTGTGTATTGCTTCATATTGACATATATATATATATATATACACCAAACCGCAAACAAACAATGCAAACCCTGACGGTTTTCAACAAAATCCCAAAAATTAGCCGTCAACAATCAAACAAGGAACCTTGGTATCCTGACACGACCATGCCTAATTTTCACAGACAGAACATAAAATGACACGGGAAATAAAAAAAAAATTATTGAATGTATTAGGGTTTCAAATTACCGCAGCCACCTAAGCCTCCACCCAAATTGTTGTCCTCTTGACACCTCCTGAGGGCACACTCACAACCACCTCTGCGATACAAAAATGATATAAAAATTTACAATTTCAAACAGTGGGTTGACGAAGGAATCATAAAACTATCTTTATCTGTTAGGGTTTGAATTTACCGATGCCGCCATAACCTTACACAACAATCTTCAATCGTACCACCCCCTGTACAGTACGATACCTCCTCCCTGCACATGAAAAAAAACCTGCGTGTTAACAGACGATAACAATACAACTAACAATATACCCCGACAACTTGGGTTATGCATGCGGTCGGCTTTTCTCCTCCCCTTCGGAGCCACACATAGTTTAAGAATGCACACCTATAACTACAATTGAAGCGCAACTCCTTTGCTCAGTGATTCAGCCGGGCACATGAATTTACAGCCTGAATTTTCACAGTCGAATATTTCGTTTCGCCTCCACCAGTGTGTTCTGCTTGTAGCTACCGGACAAAATATATTTTCAATTTTTGCGAAATCGAGATTTCATTCAATTTTTTTTTAAAAATGAATTGAAAACTGTGCCCATAACACGTGACCGCCGCCCGATGTTAGTCATGTTAGTCGACTCGTGGACAAAATAAAGTAGGTTAGCCAAAAAAATTGCCGCGTGGCAAAATCGAAATTGGCGGTCACTGAAAATGTAAAATGCTTGCCTGGCGGTATGTTAACCGCCTCGCCCGATGTAACCGTCACATCGCGGTGACAACGACCAGGAATGTGTTAACTGCGAGCAAGCTTTTCCGTCAAATGCAAAATGACAACATCATCCATGTCATCGCAGCCGTGAATTCCTCCATGTCATCTGTGGGTCCCAGGAACGTCGCTCTCAAGCCCCTCTCATGGACCTGTCGTACTTGAATGGTATGCCTTCGGCATCATATGGAGGCATGTCGTTTTGGAGCCAGAATAGCTACAGCCTGCTACTAATGTGTTTAGGCATGCACACCAACTTCATTGGTCGAGATGGTCATACTGGCTACAAACAATGGATTTCATTAATTTGATAGGATATCATACTATCCTCATGCCATCTTTGCCCTCATCCTTATATTAATTTATCTTTTCTTTTTACCATCTATTTGTGTAAAAAAGAGTTTGGGGTTTGTTGTCCTTGGAGATTTTATGCTTATTGTTTGCAATATAGATCAATAAAAAGAAAGAAAAATGATATTTATGTAATTATGTAAAATCAAAAATAAATATAGACAATGAAAGTTTGATTCGATGTGCAATGAATGCATATGTATCCTCTTTCGACAAGAAATTATAAACTCTCCTTTATAATAACTATCCAAAATTTTGTCTTCTGACATATAGTGTCATGGTTTAAACATTATGTTGATAAAGCGGCCACCAAAATTCAAATCCCTGTTAGCCCATTGTGCTCTTGACTGCCACGCATAGTTTTTTTTAGAAAAAAAACTATCCAAAATTTTCAAATATTTTTATGAGATGGAATAGAATCTATGTTGAGTTGGTTCTATATATATAGGGTGGTTGTATGTTTGCAAGATGAACAGAAAGCCACATTCAATCCACCATTTAATCCGTGAAGAGTGATACATTATTCAAAAAGTTGCAGGCATTTTCATGGGAATCAATCGCACAAAATCACAGGAAATACGAGTCATCAACCATAAAAAATCATCGGCAAAAAATCACCATTTCTGCAGAAATAGCAGTCACTAGAGCAAAGGAAATTCATGGCTTACATTTTTCATGAACAAAGGGTACTTATCAGTCACGAGCAATGGTATTTTGACCAACTGTGCAATATAGTATTTATCTCTAGCAGAAAAATTGTGGCTTTAATTTCTACACTTTAAAAATAAAAATAAAAATGTAATTAATGAACAAGAAATTGTGGGGAATAGTAAACAAGAATTCCAAATTTGTAAGGTAAAGTATTAAAGTTAAAGTTACTATGAGATGATGAAAATTAAATTGTATTTGCTCAATTTAGATTTTTTTTAAAAATACTCTATATTTGATATTTATTGTATGAATTACTTTACTATTCACCTCTTTCATCTGATGATGAGCTTAAAACTTTTAATTAATTTACAATATACTTGCACCTAATATTCATATGTGTTCATTTATTTGGTTCAGTAAAAATTATCAAATGGTAAGAATAAACTAATATTGTAAATCAACTCAACAAACATAAAAAGTTTATAACTGAAAGAAAACTATTTTATGGTGAATTTTAGATTACTCTATTACAATTCTTTAACTGTAACTGGTGAAAATATTTTGATGCTAGTTAATTAGTCAATTTAGATTTACAAATCTAAACGACAAGTACTAGCCACTACGTGATACTTGTTTAAATTCAAGATGAGTCATTATGTCTAACTACATAAACAATATTAGATTTCTCATTAAACAAATAGTCATTGCTACCATAGATTATATGAATGTAAGAACCATTTTGTTAAATAGTTTACCCTCTAAATGAATAAAAGTGAACAATTGCAAAATATACAAAGGATGATCCTCCACGTAAGATTGCATTGTGCTCAAGCAACAATTGTAGAACAGAAAATAGAGGTAAAGAGAAGATTGAATATTATTACTACAAGAAAATAGGTCTCGCAACTTGGAATTAGGGATTCTCACAGTGATGATGACTTTATTAAATATCAAATATATTTTTATTATTTTAAGAAGTCCTCTCATTAGAATTAGAAAGGGATCTGGTATAAATGAAATTCAATATGGATGGCTACCTAAATAGATTGAGAGTTAGTGGATCTTCAAAATTGCATTCTTATATAGGTCATAAGACAACTTGATTGAACAACATTGATGGTTATCTAATAATTTAGTAGATTGGCAAATCAAAGATTTGAGGAGGTGGAATTTCAAGAACCTATGAATTCAATTCAAGAGTTGCACCTTTACAAGAGCTATAAGACAACTTGATGGAGCTCTATTTAGCCCAAGAACTATTTTCAAAATCAAGTTTTTGAAGAATGTGTGATTTTGTTTGTTTCTATTGTTTTAGTTTGTGGTAAACATATTTTGGCTTAAATATGTTTTACTTTCATTACTAAAGTTTTAGAGTGGCTGCTATAATATAACCCATACCTTTTGTTGTTAGGATAAGGTGACATTAACTTCACAATCCTAAGTTAGTTTCATGTGTCTAGATGATATTTAGAGAAAAATATTTAATATTTATGAAAAAGAGGTGGATCTAATCATTGATAGCAATTACACAACATAATTGCGGAATATTCTTTATAGGTGTCCATATTTATACTAGGGCCACATGGACTTGCATGTCAATGCATGTAATAGCATGTTTTCCATAATGGGGTGTTAGGTAGCGCATGCCAGTGCATGTCAGTCATTGGAACTGTCAAGGGTAATGGAGCACTCAAAGTTGAACAATTTTGATTGGCTATGGGTTCTATGCCCATGTGAAGGTCATGTAATAACTTTTTTTTTTACTATGTTTCTAGGTGGAAAAATAAACTGGATGTATGGCTTTTGAGATGGTTTATGTTGTTTGTTTTAAGATACCACAGTGGTATTCTAACCTCACCTTTTCTATAAATTGACAACTTCGAGTAGTAGCACGTTGTATTATTATTTGCACATAATGGAATGTTGTTGGATTGAAGATGAAAAAGGTGTAATGGAAGTGAATGTATGATAATCTCCTAGATTTGAAGATAATACATACTTGACCTCTCTTCTTTGTGGAGTTTTTTTTCTCGCAAGGGTTTAACCATGTAAATCATGTATTGAGATATGTTTCTCGTGTTATGTTGTGTCATTCTTTGTTGCTATCTTATGGTGACATAATCCATTCATTTGATATTTTATGTTCATCTAAGTTAGTTATGTTAAGCATATTAAAGTGGTTGATTTAAGCATGACATTTGATATTAGAACTTGGCTTGCATAAACAAGAGTTGTTGGAAGTGTTGGGTCTCAAATCAACAGATTGGATAGGTTCTAAGGAAATGCCAACTCCTATGATCAAACCCTCCAATTGACTTGGCCAACTTATAGAGTGAACCTATTTGGTTACTAACTCTCTCACTTTAGGCTCTGCAGGACCTAGGCGGGTATACCTACTCACTAGTTGTTCCTTCAACTAATGCTTTTTATAGCAGATTTAGTGTCTTAATCTGATATCTCCTAGTCTCAAAATGGCATAAGTTTCTTAAACAGACTGATTTCAGATGTGTGTTTTGATCTATGTATCTTACAAAAGTATATATGTTACACTTTGGCTAAATTACCTACTATACCTACTCTACTAATCCTAATGCTTAAAGGTAAAGGGTATGGTTAAAGGGTTTGTTTACAAATGATTAGTGCCTTTCCTCCTATTTGGGCTACAGAGTCTTATATTTCTTCAGGACTTATTGTGTAAACTTATGAGACAGTTTTTAATCCCACCACCTCTCGATGAGTCTGTCAATTACTGTTTCTTATGAGCTCTACTTCAATGTCTATATTGTAAACTACTTGAATGAATTTAACCCTAACTTTTAAGAGACCATCCAAGGAAGAAATACAAGGAACAATTACAATTCGCGAGTAAATCTTTTTGATCCAAATCTACAATATAAAACACAAAAGTTTACTGAAAAAACACGAATAACCTTATCCACTTTTAGATAATATCATAAGCAACTGCCTTCTAAAAATATGTTAACTCTCAACACATATGAGAAAGAAAATGCAACTGGTTATTTTTGATAAAAAGTTTAAAAGTACAAAATTGCCTCCACCTCTTCTATCTCTATTCTCTGTTTTTCTTCTCTCTTTACATTTTACATCACACATATATATGTGTTTGAATGGTTTTCATACCCCTTTGGGTGAAAAGACACCCCCCTTTTAAATAAAAATAATTCCAAATCCCGAAATTGCCTTAGTTTATGTAATTAATTGTCACTTTACAAGTTGTTTAGGCATATTAGAGGTATTTTAAGGCTATTTTATGGGTATATAATGGATAAATGGTCTTTAAATGATGTAAATACCCCCTTTGGTGCTTCATACTCCATTTTTTATGCCCATTATTGTGTTTATGTTATGGTTTCATATTGTGCAACAAATATACAATATATTACTTGTACCTATTCAATATATATATATATATATATATATATATATATATTTAGAATTTTTCTTGCTCCTTGTCTTGGAATTTGGAATTCTAAAAATTGCAAATTTTAGGGTTCCAACAGGAGGCTTGCAGGTTGCAGTGGATGTTCTATGTGTTAATATAGTTTTACAGATATGTGAAAATAGAAGGCATGAAATATAAATTTAAAATGGATGTTGTCAATGCATCTATGGTGCTCAATGGAAGTTCATAGGTGTTCCTCATGGAGTTGGTCACGTGTTTTCTTCTTACATAATGGTGATTTGAAGCTCCTATTTGGCAATATGTGACTATACTCTTGCATGGTGATTATATTCCTCTTCCTTGTGGTCATGTGTAGTGAAAGAGTGTTCATGTTGGTGTGTGATATTAGACCTTCAATCACATGTGAAAACACTTACTATTTGGACTACAATATTGAATCTTATGTTAGGTTCATAGTTTCAACCTCTAGATACATGAAAGTACAAGATGTTTCCTCATGGATTACCTATGGGTTGTAATATTCTAGATAATTTGTTTTCTCTTTTTTCATTGTGATTTGTGGAGTTGGTTGTTCTATGATCTAAATGTCCTTGGACAACTTGGTAGGTTTGGTAGTTTTCCCTTTTTAAAAAACTAGTTTGTAGATATTTCCATTTATTCAAATGACATATTTGATGATGCAAATGTTTAAATTCTTAAATGGATTAAAATTTATAGAGATGGTTTTTTAGGTTTTACATGTTAATTGAAATTTGTGGTTTGTCGATCTATCGAAATATTATGTTCAAACTCTTAGAATTTTCTAGATGAAAATAATTATAGATTTACATGGTTGACTAAAAGGTTCTTGTTGATCTACAGTTACTCTTATGTGATTTTGTTTGATAAATCAAATCCAACATTGATCCTAGTGGTTAAAACTAGAAAATCTACATGTTTTACTTGGTTACCTCTATTTTGCATGTTGTTGATGTAGGGTTGAATCCATTTGTTTAATTATTTAAGATTGGAGCACAAATTATGTATTTGTCCTTTAAGATGTTGCATCTATGTAGATCTTGTAAAATTGTTTGATGTGGATTCTATTTCATGTCTTAATTTTGTCACCTTATTGGATTGGTATGTTTATTGCAATGAGAAATGGATTTTTTGGAGTGGCCGGTATAGTTGTTCATTTGAATCTATAGTAGTTGTCTAGGTGCATGAGAAGATTTGTTCACTTTTAGCAGAGTTTTAGTAATGATATTGATCATGATGTCATGAATAGATCAGTATCATTTTCAGTGAGAGTTTTATGTAATTACATAATATGTATTATCTTCTTTGTTTCAATATTTTTGTTTTAATCTATTGTTATTACAATGCATACTGAGCTATTAATATTCATTGATTAGAAGATGGACGATATGTTGCAATGGTTGTTGGTATCATAAGAAGCTCTTGAATTCCGCCTTTCGAGTTTTAATGAGAGTTTATTGACATTAAATTATAATGGAAAATGATGTTTGATCTTTATTTAGGAGATCATCATGATTCTTGGAGAGATTAGTATCACAATTCAATGGAAGCTTTGGCAATGATTGGATTAATCACTTGGTGATGGATGACCTTTCTTGTCGGTGTCGTGGAAGAGCTCTTAGATTTTGTTGTTGTAGTGAGAGTTCTTTCACACTTTCAATGTTATTAACAAGAGATTGTTACCCTCGTGCATTCAAAGAGATGTTAACATCTTTGTTTTTCATGGAGGATTCTTGGTCTTTGGTAAGGTGTCAATTTTATGTTTTGTTGTTTTGAAAGTTGATTGTTCATTCAAAAGTGTTTGATAGTGTGTCTTGAGATATGAATCTAGTTGTGAGGACTTATTTGAAGAGGTAAAGGAAATGGTATATAGCTTTGTACATATTTTCTTTCATAGTGGGAATAATCGGTTTGTTTGATCTACCTTTAGTATGAGAGGTTTACGTGTATCAATGCTATATTTACTTCATAATTTGAACATTAGATGTCAATATCTTTTTAATTTGAAAACAGTGAAGGAGTTTTTTCTTTATATAACTTGGTACATATTAGTGGTACAAGGATATTGTTAGATTTTTTGGATCTCTTTTTTAAGAAAATTTCTTTTGGAGAATGGTAATGAGAGATTTTTTATGTCTATCATTGCATGGTTCCTTAACACTATGCAATACAGGAGTTAGCCACATCCTCTATATGCAGAAATATAAGTAGACTTGGTATGTCTTGATCTATTTTTATATTTTATATTTCTCGTGCAATTGGAGTCTATGAATGTATATGTCATCTTCTTTGATATCTTAATAAGTTGTTGATATGATGATGATTTTGCATTCTTCATTTATTTAGGATCTTTGAGTTATGCAAGTTTTAGATTAGCTACCCATTTGATTGTGATGAGATGACTCAAATATGCATTGTCTACATCCATTAAAAAATTCCAATATTGTGTCACGAACCCTATTTTTCCATAATTATTTAATTAGGAAAATAATGTTTATTTTTCAAATGAAATTGAAATGAAATGAAAATAGAACTATTAATGAAATAAGATAGGAGATCGAATGTACTGAAATGAATTATATACAATTGAATGATCAATAATAAAAAAATTTGTAAATTGGGATCGTCATTGCTAATGAGCGATTGAGTGCAAGTGAATGCAGGAACAGGTGAACGATGATGAAGGCGAGAACATGGTTCAGGTAGAGTTGTCTTAGCTCTTGTATTTTGTTAGAATAGATGGAATCTCTCACACACCACATTAGTGAAGTTATGCATATACATTTATGTCTGCATTGATGAGTGATTTTAAGTCATGAAAATGTTATGTTTTATTTGTCTATGAAGGGTGAAAAATCGTTAATAATGTGAATTAAATAGTAACTCTATGATTTAACGTCCTTTATATATAGAAATATGTGAATTACCGAAACTATAATTAATGTTTGGTTTTCGAAATTAAACAATATTTGTACATATTTTATATATATACTAGGACTCGATCATATACATGTATATGGTAGGTAAATATGGCTCATGTTTAATTATATTGATTATTTTTAATATGATTATTTATAAGTTGAATGATTGGATTTTAATGATGGTTTTGTTTTTATATTGATGCAAGTTAGATATACATGGTAGTTAATAACTTTGGTTTTATCAAACACACATAAATACGTATATATTTTGAGGAGAATAATTAAATTAAGTTTATGCAATCATCGTCTTATGCTACAAACATGATTATTCATAAAATGTATTTATGAATATTCGCATTATATAAATTATTATATTATATTATTTCTTTAAACGTTTAAGTTTAATATTTACTTTGCAAATTATAATATAGTCGCATGTTATATATATTTTATTAGAAAGGTGGTGGGTTTAGTTGTTATAAGATAGCGACTATGTCACATGGCAATTTGGGTGGCCGATTAGACTATCGGTTAACTCAGACCTGGGCATAAACTATCGGTTAATGCAGACCTAGCACCTAGGCATAGACCATTAGTTAGATGCAGAAATTTAGAGGTTTTATTATGGAGATTATGGCATTTAACTATGCAAAGGCTATCAACTAAACGTAGAACTAAGAGGAGCATCAACATGGAAATGTGGCCATCGACCTGGCAGCTTAAACAAGGAACTCGCTAAAGACAAACACTTAAGTGTTTGTGATTACCTTTCACTTTGCCAACCTCTCCATGGAGCGAGTAATCTGCTATAGTATCCACGGTGAATGAGAGAAGAAGTCCACCATAAACTGCAGATAACTCTTTATTCCACGTAGAAATGGAATCGACTAGTATATCCACGTTAGAATTAGACCTCAATCGGTGGCTATAATTGTAGTAAGTAATGAGATAACAGGCACGTGGTGCCATGATTCTAGGATAGTTAGCGATAGGAAACTAATGCGTAGATAAATCATGCACGAGAACAGCAGAATTTGTATTAAGAATGGCCATCTCTATTAGACGTGGAGATGAGAGAAGAGTTAAACAAAGACTCAAGTAATAAACTTCAAATCAACAACAATCACTGAGCCTCTAAATGGGGAGAGATCGTAGGAGAAATTAGGATAAATAGAGATGTAGGATAGGAAGATGAACATATATACGCAAGGAAAGATGATAGACTCATGGAGGGAAGAAGAGAATAGTAGAGGAAATAGAGAAGATACTCATATAGTATCGAAGAGAGAGAGAGAGAGAGAGAGAGAGAGAGAGAGAGAGAGAGAGAGAGAGAGAAAAATTGCTTTAAGAATAGAGTGATAGGATAGATTGGTGATAGATTTGCAAGCAAGGCGTAGATCTATTTGGGAGGAAGAATGACAAGAAAAGATTAGAAAGAATAGAGAGAAAAGATTAGGAAAGGATTGGAGAATGGAATATAGAAGAAGATAGGAAGTTAGTGGGAAGCAAGATAGAGGAGAGCAAGAACGAAGAAGAGCGCCAAAGAGATTTGAGATAATAGAATAATGGAGATTTTGATGTGTTTACGACCGAGTCATAAAAGATCAATGATGATCATCTCCAGTATAGTGTTGAATTTAGAGGTTACGCTCGTGAATGAGTATTAATTACTTTATTATTATAAGAGGAATTCCCAGAATATAGAAAGGATATGGATTAGGAATAGAGAGCTCATGAGATAGAAGAGCGTCGAGAAGGAAACCATTGGAATCTGGACGTATTGTAGACAACGTGAAGTTATCAAAGATCGTAATAGCCATGGATTGCGCTTCTTGAGGTAGGCTCAAATCTAGTATGTTTTGTTGAAAGGATTTAAGAGATTAAGAATGATCTAGATTTATATTTATGAAATATTCTAATGGAAGAGTTAGAGTCACAATATCAATCAATTTATAATTGTTTAAATTACGATCATGCAAATATAGATGCATTAATGATATATTTTATGAAAGTTGGTTGATAAAACTTAGTGAAACTCTTAGAAATTAGATCACCCAATCCTCTAGAAACAGAGTCAGAGGATAGAAAGAGAAACTCTGGAATTGAACTACGAAAAAGATGAGATATTAGGATTATGATTTATTAAATAGTGGTGTTTGAGAAAAGAGGTAAATGAACCAAAACACATGGAAATATAGAGAGCTTAGATGATATAAAATTAGAATTCTAAACCATAAGAAATGGAATGCATGTTAATGATTACATTATTTAAATGTTTTGGTAATTGAATAAAAGAATGTGTGCTCATTTTATTCAAATTCTATGTAAAGATACATACATGTGTTACACCTTCTTAATATTTTAATTCTTGTCTTTAAATTGCTTGAAAGATAGAAGGGAAAGATTGTTTTCTTTTAGATGTATATTTGATTATCCGTAAAAGATTGTTTCCTGACAGATAGGATTGGTTGTAATAAAAGATTTATTCTATCAATTTCTATTCAAACGAAAGATTGTCTTCTTAGCATAGTATTTTTATCTTGCAAGAAATAGGAAGCTAGAATTGAAAGGTGAAAGATTGTCTTCTGTATGAATTTATTCTAGATTTATGTGAACAAAGCTAAATAGGCTTGTGTTTATGGAAAGTTACCTTCCAAGACAGGTGTCGAATGTGGATTATAGAGAGAATAATTGCTTTTCCAACTATCTATTTTTGTTGTGCATGGCATTATACTCGGTCGAGTAATCAAATTGAATAAACCATTGAAATAGATGAAATTCTTTTATTTTATGCTCTCTACCATATCCTTGAATGATAATGAATGCTTGTTTCTTAATAGAAGTAGAAAATTGAAAATGCATGTATCATCTAGCCACACCAGATTCCATCTTGCCTTTCGAATTCTTTTGCTAAGCAACTCGTGCAGGGTCGGGTATTCTTGATTGACCAAGAATTTCGGGGAAGCGTAAGCTTCAAGGTTGGGCGGAAAAAGCGTCTGAATCTTGTTCTCCTCTTCATGCTAAAGATTGCATTGGCGATAGCTTGGGTTGCAGATCAACGAACGCATCTCACCCTTTTCTTTGTATTATTATTATTGAACTTACAACAACTTGAAATGTGTAAGTATTGTATGATTGAGATACTACTTTTATCAATTTATTGAATGAAGAATCTTTATCTTTTATAGAAATTTCGTGTTTACTACGATCTGAATAGACTGATTAATTGAAGTTATTAATGAAAAAGTGGAATGTAATAGACTTATTAACTGATTTATGAGTTTATTTAAGAATAAAGAGTATTTCGGCTATATTTGAAGTTAACACGATTTATGTCTTTACATATTGTTACAAATTCAGTTAGTTGGCCCTATTTATGGCCATTTGTGCATTAGTATGTTGAATTTCAAGTAAGAGGATGAGAATACAAAAATTTAATTACAATTTTGGGTCTACTATTGATGGCATGAAGTTCTATCTATGATTGTTTGTTTACTCTATTTTTAAGGAATGTTCTATTAAATGAGACAACTTGTGGTTGCTATTCCAAATTTGGTATGAATAGTTACTCAGACTTTGCTACTATTTGAATTTAATGCTTGCATTTATGTATAAATTGGTGTAGGATTTAATGATAGTTGGTGAGCTTCACCTTAGCATGTTCCTTTTTTCTTCCATGGGTGACATGCCGGAGGATGTTAGTTCTTTCCCTGGCGCAAGAAGGCCATGGGCCTCAATTATTACAATTAATCATTATTTGTGCAATTAAGGGATGATTTTCTATGGTACAGGAAGGCCACGAGCCTTGATTACTACACTTGATTATTATTTATGTTTCAATATGGTTGTAATTGCAATATATAATATCAAGTGGGAGAATGTTAGCATAAAGTGACATTAACCTTGCAATCTTAAGTCATTTTTATGTGTCTCCCATGATCCTTGGAAAGTTGCCTAAGGACATGATGGACAAAAATATTTAATATTTATAACAAATTGTAATTACCAAAAATAGAGGTTGATCCAATCATCAATGGTGCTTGGAAGGTATAATGGTAGAATATTCCTTCTAAGCATCCATATTGAAATGGGGCCAAATGGACTTGCATGTCAATTCATTTAATTATATGTTATTTGCATATCCATAGTGATATGCCAAACAATGCATGTTACATGTTAAAGCCATCAAAAGTAATATAGCACTTAAAGTTTACCAATTTTAATTGGCTATGGATTGCACAACCATGTGAAGACCATGTAATAACTCATCATATTTTATTATGCTTACAAATCGGCCACTAAAAGTGGCATATGGTTTTGGAGATGGTTTTTGCCTCATTTTGAGATACAACAACGGTATTCTTACCCCAACTTTCTTATAATTTGACACCTTCAAATAATAGCATCGTATCATTGCTTGCAGATAATGAAATGCTATCAGATTAAATACAAAAAATAATGACAAAAACAGAGGTATTGTAATCTCATATATTTGAAGATAATCTGAAGTTGACCTCTCTTTTTCGTGAAGCTTTACCTACAAGGGCTTCTCCACATAAATCCTATGTTGTGAGATGTTCTTGTGTTGCTATTTTGTGTCGTCCATTGTTACTATTTTAAGGACATATAATCTTCATTTCTTTTATGTTTAATGTCCATCTAAGTTAATTTTATTAGGCATGTTAAAGTGGTTAATTCAAGCATGACAAATATATCTCTATAACTTAGTCGTATTAAAGCAGCTTAATTTTAGATTTGCATATAACACATTTTCAGTGTGGTCTAAATTTTATATCTCAACTATTCTATACCAATCTAATAAAGTCGCCCTAATGACTAGTGCCACGTAATAATGTTAGCTATTATGTTATTTTTATATTTTAAAATTTTGCAAAGTGTCACGTTTTTAATTTCACAGTTTTAATTGTCAGTTTTAATATAGAGATGAACCCGCTTGTGATAGGTACTCCACTTTTTCAAAAAATCATATTGTGTTATCGTGTTTGTGCTCAATGCTTATTTCTTAATACATGAGTACATTAAGCAACAGGCTTAAAAAATTTATGTATATCCTCTTGTCTCTATTTCTGTTCTTTCTTTTTTTCAGAGAATGCAAAACAGCAATGGGCATGAGTTTTAAAAGTTATTAGCAGGGTTGGAGGCTTGATGGGTATTGCTTATAAGGTTTTACTTATTTTAGAATACTTTTTAAGTGTTTGTTTTTCTACTTTTTAAGCATTTGATACGAGATGCCCTAAAATCCCTTGAATGGCTAGGGAACACCATGGAGTTCCCAAAACGACCAAAAAAGGAGGGACATCAGCAAACCTTGTGAACAAAAGGGGGTGGGGATCAAGTGTCCCCTCTAAGTCTTGAAGCCTCTTAGAGCATCCAAGAATATTAAACATTATTAGATTGTATTGTACACAACCAAAATCTCAATGCTACATTTTCAGCACTCAAAAGTGCCAAAATATCATATACTTACACAAAAATGGTCAGTCTTCTTTTCCAGGATAAATATGACAACTCAACCATGATTACTTGAAAAGAATATGTTATAATGTTACACAATATGCTACAAGCAATGTTAACCCTTGACATCTGTCCATCCTTATCCTCTAAAATTCAAACACCATCAGTCAAATACCATACCAGTTCATGATGAACGTAAATTGCTCCCTACTAAAGAAAATAAGCCTTTCTAAAAGAGTAGATGAAAATATACTGCAGTTACTGATGGAACAAATGAATAATGGCAATTGACAAATGATCAATCTATGTGATCTGCATCTATTTTGAAGGTACTTGCTGCACCAAATTTTCTTCTTAATTCAATTTCATCTTCATCTCCAATTTCTTCCTCTACTTCAGCTTCCTCTTCTGTAGTTGCGATAGAGTCCTTTGCATCATGTATGCTCTTAGCTATACGGTTTTCAGTAACAAGCATTGTAACTTGTCCAAAATGAGATATTTCAACAGTTACAGTGTCATCATTTGTTGGAAGAGGCTGCTTCCAGGGCTCTCCATCCATTCTCATGTATGTGTGTTTTGTAGCCGCCTTGTGAAATTCAAAACGAATCCTATGTGCCTGCATCCAAAAAGCGCACACAAAACATTACATAATCATGCATTGCAGTGTCTGAGATGTAAATGTTCTATCACATGCACCATAAATATCCACTAATATGCACATTTCGTTTAAATACACAAACATAATGAGAATAATGTTATGGGCATATTATAACTCTTTTCCCAAATAAGTGTAATATGATTCTTGTTGGAAAACATGGATAGGATGAAATTCAAACCAAGACCAGCTAATTTGTTTGGTCTACCGCTAAGCTAATTGCCTTGGTATAGCCTTTATGAGTGTGGATTGTTACATCCAATAATCCCTTTAAGCCACAATCCAGCTTATGTTCTAGCTATAGACGTCATTTTGAAGAGCGTGAACAAAGTAGCACTCAAACCCAAAGGTAACCATATAAGCCAATAGGCTGGTCTGCAACAAACCTTCTAGCCCTCTCAATACACAGTTTTCTTTTTAGAGTGTAGATTGTTACCTTCGACAGTTTCATCTAATAAAATTATCTTTTAAAAGTTAAAATATAGACAGTACAAGCAGTATTATAGAATAGTGGTCACTATCTAATTAAAGAAAGTAAAGTCTCTTGTGGACCTGTGCAAGGCGTGTTCCATGACCATTGGGAGTCAGTATAGCGAGTCCATGCCAACCATCTCGGAACCCAACCACTTCTATCAGTCCATCATCTACAAATGGAGGAGTCAATCCTCTCTTCATGTAATTCAAGAATAAGAAATAGTCAAAGTTAGGAATTATATGTATAATCCTTGTGATAGAAACTTCAAGGATGAATTCAATTTCAAAAACTAAAAAAATATTTTAACGAATTAATTGCAAGTGAAAATAAGAGGAAGTATGAAAATCAAATCATTGTCATGAAAAAATCAAAATATAGAAAGCAGAAAAATTATCAGCAAAGCTTTCTAAACCTGCGGATGGGAACTCACCTCTCGAGATTTTTTATCATTTGGCATACCCCAAGGATTTAAGCCACCAGAAAAGCTGGGTAAATTGAGGCAAACAATTGACCTAATGCTGTAATACAAACATAATACATGTTAAAATGACTTAATTAAATGCTTAACATGCCAAATGAATCTCAGATGTGAAATTAAACAATATACCAAGCTAGATATGACTAGCAGAACACCATATAGTGGTATGACCATAGAAGACAACTATTCTTTTAATCCTACCTAAAAGACAAATAATGAAGCCATCAAACAACATAATTGCCAACACATAAGATGATTTAGTACAATTTAGGTGGCTTAATATAGCCCATTTTTGTCTTTAGATGCCTACACAGAGGAATTCTTCCATGAACCGTTGTCACTGCCATCCATAACCCCATCACTGTATTCTAACAGAGTAATGAGATTTATGTTCTCTAAAATACTTTATTTGTACTTCGATAAGACTAAATTATATTTTATAAGGGAAAATTCATACATACTCTGCTCAAAAGGATTGTAGAAGATTTCTTCGAAGGGCCTGACATGAGCTACATATCAATGATCACTGTGCATTAAACTCGTGTTATTGGTTTGCAGATTCTATACAAGGCTTGTTTAGCAAATATAGGCTAACTAAACCTAGATTCGCAGATAGACTGTCTAGTGTGCAAAGAGAAGGATACTAGGCACATCAAGTCTTATTATAAAATCCATTACCAGCTTTAGGTAAACAAACATTTGTAGGGAAAAACGTTGATTATTTTGTCATGTTCCCACCTATCAACCACTTCTCACCTGCCTTCTAGCACCGAAGAAAACATAAATAAATAATAAGAGAACTAAATACTGAAGGCCAACTCCTACACCCTTGCTTACTGACCATAGGGAGCATTAATTAATTTACTAAGAGCAGAAATGATATTAACAACAGCAACGATTATGATTATTAAAAGTAGAAGTTAATAAGAAGTGAACGATTTCATTAATATACAAAGAGAACAGATATTAATAATAAAAGAAAATCAGTATACAACGATAAAGATGATTATTCTAGATACTTTATTAATGGCAAGGAAGACAGCGATTTGTTTTGGAGGCTTGAGTCACGTCTCTCCCAATAATCGTGTCCCTTACCCCATGTTAAATAGTGGGCTCTTTCCTTGCAAAACGGCATCGAAAGATAGGAAAGAGGAAAAGGCTGAGTCAGTGGATGTCAGCAATTTATATCTTGCTGCCAACAGTATGTTGATAATAATTGTATACTGTTAATGTTTCTATCTGAAAGTATTCTGCTGTAACTTATGATATCTAAAATATAATTAATAATAATATTATATTGTAAAATAAGAAAGAACTCTTAAATTAACATTAAAGAGTATATATCTGCTATTCATTCTTGCTACTACTGTCATTATTTAAGAAGAGGGGATTGAGTTGTTTCCAAGAGGGGCAGTCTAAATCCAGCCAATAGGATGATTCCCAAGATAGGGTAAGGATCAGTGTCCCATAAGTTTTGATGTCCCATAAACTTTGAGGGCATAGTCCCAAGATAGGGTAAGGGCTTGGATCCGTAAACTTTGAGGGAGCCTACTGAATTTGGTATATAAGCGCTTGGCAACAGTCACCTGCTTCTTCCTTAAAACTGGAGAGGTAACAAGGATTGAAATTTGCACTAAGAATTATAGATGATAAAATTAATTATTTAATATGATAGAATTAATTGTCTAGTATGGAGGATTGACAATTTATTCATTAATAATTGATAAATCATTTAAAACTATGGAATATCACAGATATGATTTATGTTAAGGAAAGAGCTAAGAATAGAGTTGTCTCCTAATCAATTTAGTTTAAGTCATAAGAATATTGAAATAAATTAATTACTGTTATAACAGACCTAAACTTAGTAGGGGACATTACATATTTTGTTAATTTCTTAGGTCTATTTCCATTCACCTTTTTTTGGAAGGTGAAGTGTATTAAACCTTTTGAAGGCATTGCTGCTCTGAACTGTCTGATCGAGATTGTATCCACAATCTGGTTGTTACAAGGGGAACATCTCAGACAGACTCAATCTCACAATAAACTCCAAAGAAGGTTGGTTCCCTCCATCTTTATGCTACTATCAACTTCAGGGAACAGGGCAGAAATAAAAATAAATGTGCATAAAAAGGGACAGAGACTGTCATGCCCCCAATCCTATCATAATGAATTTAGTCAAATAATTTATAATAATAAAATTCCTTAACACATCAAAGAAATTAGAAATAAATAATTACTCAGAAAATCGTCTTGTTCATAAGACTGTGATTTTCAGTTGACAGTAATTATCTTCACAAATGAGAGGGAGTGATGACTCCTAAATCTGTACCATACATAAGTGTACAGCAATTCAATTCAGCAAAGACTTGTAAACCCAACAAAGATTGTCCAATGCTAGCTGATAGGATAGATTACTGGGATCGCTGGTCAATGCCTTTTGTACTAATAAAATATAAATACTGTGCTAGCAGGCCCCATCATCAGGATAACATAAGGTAGAGGCTGCGATTACATAAGGTTAAGGCAGTGATTATTATCTCTTCTACCAAAATTAGTTAAGCATAACGCAACGGTCAACTCCAAGGGACAAGTCTTCCCACTTCATTGAAACGTCACCTTTGCATAAAGTCACATCCATTATGAAGAGGTAGTGTGGTATACAAGAATACCACCAAGCAATCGAAGGAGGCGAAGATATTAATATACTGGCAGATCATTATTATATGACTGGTGATTATTGTGGTGAGAGCAGATTGGTATGTTGTATCTACTTATGAACTAATGCTTATTTATGTTATGTTACGTCTGCATCCTATCATAATTAATGAGCAAATATATGTACGATATAAGTTATTATATATATTCTAGTATAAATACATAAAAAAGGAGTACTGTCGATAAGATTTGCATTTGGCAATAATAGGAGATCTGATTTATACTTAATTTCATTTATGCACATATATATTCATAATATAGAAGATACTAGCATGTTCATAGCCCAATTACTTAATCATTTCTATTACCCCACTCCCCACCCCCAATAAGGAGAAGGGTGGTGTTGTTAGGGAGAGGCAGAGTAAATCCATCCCAATTCAGGTGAGCCCCAAGGGGGATCTAGACGGATGTTCCTGAAACCGGGACCCAATTATGGAGGTTGTGTCATCGCGCCCTAGACAAGTAAATCCCCATTCAGGGTTGAGGATTAGAAAGGAAGTACGAATTGGGGCTTGAATATAGCCACTATCAATAGTACTATGAATAAATATGATTATCTAGTTTAATAAATTAATTAAAGTCAAGTTGATAATAAATAATGAGTGTTAATCATTGGAATTGGTAGCTTCCCAGTAGGAGACATTACAGAGACTAATCTAAAACATAAGATGAAAAGAGATGATGCACCAAGAAGGAATGTTCTATAGCCTTTATAAATGAAGATTAGCACAAAAAATCTACTATTCTAAATCTAACATCAATAAGCATGATAATCATCTGCAAGTGATAAGAAGTCCAATGCTGCTAATAGATTGAACTATCCACATAACTCAGGCCAGAGGTACAAGGTGATATAACTAGAAGACCTTACTCAATGCTCCAAAGAAATAACCAGTTGCATATGGCTTCAAAGACTCAACGACAATCAACTTGCAAAAAAGTAAATGTAAGGCTGAATATTTCACCAAGAAATCTCTTTAACAGAAATGGAAAACATTTCAAGGCCAAAGACCTGGTCAAAAGCTTCAAAAGCAAAAAAACCTTTAAGCTAACTACTCTATTATTAGCAAACTTATGCTCAAGGTAGTGAAAAATAAAATGTTCCACATCAATTGATATGTATCGTTCACAACACATCATTAAAGTAGATACTTTAAAATGGCATAATCCTATATCATCCTCACAAATCCAAGTTTTACATCCCCAATGTTCACCACTTCTACAATGGATGATTGTGGAAGAAAACGAATAAATAAATAAATAGAAAGGTCAATTAAGAGAATAGGATAAATAGGACAACAATCATTCAAGGTCTCTTTGATTGATCCCCTTCTTGGAACCCGATGCCTCTTCACTCATGATTATTCAATGCTTATTGTCATTATGATGTTCACTGGCTTTGATTAATGATAATTGCCTCTTTCTTATTCTAGTTTGTTTCTAGTGTAGGAGCACCCAGAGGCCTATCATGCCTCCAAAGGTCAAAATTTGAAGTTTTGTCTTGTTTTGTAAGATTTAATATGAATAAGGTCATTTTGGACCATTAGAGATCATATGGGATCATTTTGTGAAGTTTTAGGCCAATAGGGTAAAAGATGTAAAAGTTGTTCAAATATTGTCAAAGTTGTAATGACAACTTTTCAAAGTTGTAATGACAACTTTTCAAAGTTGTAAAGCAACTTTTTAATATGTTGTTAAAGGGTAGTTGTAGGTTGGTTGGGGGGTGAGAAACTAATTGTTATGTCATAAATATGTCTTGTAATATTGTTGCAATATTGCTGCTATTTCTTTTGGTACGGATTGTACAGTGAATTTAATGACTTGAAACCTATTGGACTTGAAAACCATGTGAATCTACTTTCCATTGCACTTGGTCTCATTAAATTTCATCCAGCATTTTGAAAGATATTGCATTTTTTGAATAGACAGGTTGAAAGATTGTATTTTTCTGTGTGTTAACTGTCTGCAAAAATGAATGGTACGGATTTGTACGGATTTGTACGGACTTACATTGGTCTGAAACCAATGGGAAAAAATAAATACACGAGTCTACTTTCATATTCTTTTGGTTTGATCAAATTTCATTAAGGTTTGCATGAGTTATGCCATTTTTGGTGAAAGCAGATCTAGGATGAAACTAGGGTTTCCAGCAACACAAAAAAAATCCATAACTTCCTTTCCACCGTTGGATCTTGATAAAAATTGGAGGAAAAGTCTATATATATGTTATCTTCAATCTCACCGAAGCGATTGGCTTAATAGTTAATTATTTGTTTTGTGAAAAATATTAATGACTGTTCTCACGTTGCAGAGTTGCAATCCTAAAAGGAACCTAAGAAAGGGAGAGTTTGATGTTGTGATGTTTTGCTTTGGTTTGACCAGTGGAAGAAATGATTGTATAGACTCTAAATATGTTGTGTAAGGCTTGAATAGGCCTGCCTTTGTATGGAAGTGAAACAAATTGAGAATCTATTGCTGTTATGTCAATGTAAAGACAATTTTTAGTCCTTGGCAAGAGAATTTGAAGTGTTGAAGTTTGGATTGGGTTGTTAGTTGAAAATCTCGGACTCGGCAAACCAAAATTTTGGACTCGGACTCGGACTCGTGAAAGACTCACGAAAGACTCGGCAAAAAAAAAAACCGTAGTTTTACAAAAAAAACATAAAGAAATTAATGCATTTAGAGAACATAAGTGCCATAATTGAAACATTACACATGTCATATGATCTACAAACAAGCAATATTTGAAATTTCATCATTCATGGCAACATATTCAAGTTTTGCAGCATATTCAAGTTTCAACTTTCAACTCTAAAACGTATAATGGCAGCATAAGTGTATAAATGTTCACAAAATTACATATAATGATATGTCCAACTCCAACTCCAAATGTGAAAAACAACAATGTGAATGAACAAACCAAAGAGAAGACTACATCTTCCTCTTTGTATTTTTCCTAATATAGCTCAATTTTCCAGGCCTTGAGCTAGAAGTAGTAGCAGTGGGTGTTGTGGTATCTAAATAGTGAGATGATTCTTCTTCAAAGTCAAAGTCCTCATCATCATCCTCATCTTCTTCCTCATCTTCATCCTCCATTTCATCCAATCTTGCTCCTTCTGCATCTTGTGCTGCTCCTCTCTCTATTTCTGCAATTTCTTCTTCGGTAAGGAGGACATCATCACCATCATTTTGTTCATTCATGGTCCAATCACCATATGGATCAATTTCATCCAAGTCAATGGCCTCATGTGAAACACCCTCCACCTGTCTAACTCGAAGGTGAAGGTTGTACCGAACAAATACTAGATCATTGAGCCGCTTTTGTGACAATCTATTTCTCTTCTTTGTGTGAATGCTCTCAAAGACACTCCAATTTCGTTCACACCCAGAAGCACTGCATGGCTGAGACAAAACACGGATAGCTATCTTTTGAAGATTAGGCATGCCGGCACCATAATTCTCCCACCATAAATCTACAAAAAACATTTAGAAATATTAGAATTGAGAAAAAAATGTAACAATCAAGTTTGTAGGTTTTTTCTTGCACAATTGAACTAAGTTACTAAATTTTTTACCTGGTTGTTGTTTTCCTCTCCTATCAATTGCTAGTTGTGATGAGAAGAGTCTCCCCTCTGCACTTTTGTAGATCTTGAACAATGAACATTTCCAGATTCAGAAATAGATACTAGATAGTCAAAGTGTCAAACTCAAATTCAATAATGAACATTTTCGAATTCATAAATAAAGATAGAGCAATTGCAAATGTCAAATCTCACCTCCAACTCATCAAGAACCTTGTCTCTCAACTCAAGATCAGGTGTCATCTTATCAATGCATGTAATAACACCTGCCATGACCTCCTCATCAGCCCTAAATGAATCAGAGAAGTAGAATTTCGGGTTCTAAAAGTAGGCGAAGGCATGTATCGGTTGGTGGAGTTGGTTTGTCCACCTACGATCAATGATGCGCCAAAGGATTTCACATTTTCTTGTATTTCCACGATAGTAATGTGAAATGGCCTCTTTGGCCCTATCCATGGCCTCATAAATGAAACCCATTGGCATGCCCTCTCCATCCACCATATGAAGAACCCTTACCAAAGGTTCTGTCACCTAAAAAAATGAAAACAAATTTTAAATTAATACAAAATCAACCCCTAAAAAATAAAATCAGCAAATAGACAAGATTGTATAAACTTTACTTTTGTGTTTGTTACTTACCGCAGTCAACTCCTCTCCACTTTTATTGAACCCTTCATCAAAAACAATGCTCACAATCTTCTCTGCTTCAGGTCTTTTGGAGTATGCAGACCCCAACCAAGCATCTGACACAAACATCTGCTTAAGATGAGGAATGGCACTAAGAATGCTCTGCAAAGTGATGAAGTGGCTAGCAAATCGTGTCACTCTAGGTCGCACAAGGTCCTTGCCATTTGTGTGTTTTCTCATCAAAGCAAGCACCCAAGTATGGTTGTAGATGAATTTGGTGACACTTTTTGCATCTTCAACCACCTTCTTCACCCATCCAATCTTCCCAATGTCCTCTAGCACCAAGTCCAAGCAATGTGCAGCACAAGGACTCCATGTAATCGAAGGATGCCTCTCCATAAGCATTCTACCTGCAGATACATATGCAGCTGCATTGTCCGTGATAATTTGGACAACATTCTCAACTCCAACTTCCCGAACCACACCATCCAACAGATTACACAAAGTCTCTGCATTTTTTATTTCATTTGAGGCATCAACAGACTTTATGAATACCATTGCACCATTTGAAACCACCAAGAAGTTGAGAAGAGTCCTATTCCGTCCATCTGTCCATCCATCAGATAAAATGCTGCATCCTTTTCTCTTCCCATACCCTTTCTGATCATCAACCACACCTTGTGTATTTTGCATAGCTTTCTCTAGCAATGGCCCACTGAAGTCATGACCTGTTGGGGCCTTAAACCCCTTACCCGCAACTGTACATGCATTAACAAAACTTTCCCAATACACATTGTTTGCTGCATTGAAAGATAGATTATTGTAAAACCAAAAGTTTGAAGCTGCTATCCGCGCTTGTTCATGCTTCTCTCTATTCCATCTTGTACCTTCAAGTGAAGGTTGTGCACCTGGAACATTGCGTGGTACAAAAAAATTAGGGTCTGATCTAACAGGAGTGCCACTAGCCTCACCTTCATTGTCACCAAAAGATGAAAGTGACTGACGACCCCGACTGTGACCAATGGGACCCGAAGTGGACAATGTGGGATTCATTGCAGCTGCCATGGCTTCTCTTGTTTTTTGCCTTTCTTCCTTATGCATATCATTCTCAGCAAGAATGGCCTTCATCTCTCTAATAATTTCAGGAGTTGATTTGGGGCATGCCTCCACACCATATCCAGGTATTTGTGCAAGGTGGTATTTTAATCTATTGATTCCACCAGTCATCCATTTTGTGCATTCAGTGCAAGTGACCTCCCCCTTTTTGCTTCCTGCAATCCCATATTTCCAAGCTTTATCTCTTTGTCTTCCTGACCTTGGGGTTGCCCTTGGAGTTGAACTTGCCATTGCTGATTTAACATGAAAAAAAGAAAATCAGCAGGGTTTTATGGAAAATCAACAAAAAAAATGACAATGAATCATTTGGGAAAAATAGCATTCAAAAACAAGAAAAAAAAAAGAGGAAATAACTTAGGAAAGAAAATAGAAAAAAATTTGGCAACATATCCCCTTGTTTTTCAAGATTTTTTTCAGTTTCAAAACAATGAAATGATTCAAATGAAAAAAAAAGAAAGAGAAAAAATCCTTACCTAGATCTCTCTTGCTGTTTTTTTCTTCTTCCCTCTACTCCTTCAAACCCTACAAACCTGCTAAAACCAAACAAAACTGAAAATGAAGTGAAAAATGAAAAAAAAAAGCATTTTTAACCCTTCACGGGCATCTTTTTCTGGGCCCACGAGTCCCTGCGAAAGACTCGCGAGTCCGAGCAAAAGACTCGCACCCACACGAGTCTTTCCGAAAGACTCGCGAGTCTTTCGTAGGGACTCGCCTGGACTCGCCTCGCGAGTCGACTCGCGGCGCCAAAGGACTCGCGAGTCCGTGGCGAGTCCGAGGCGAGTCGCCGAGTTTTAAAACTATGGGTTGTTTAATTAAAGGAGGTGTCTTGGTAGGTTGCCAAACGCAAGGAAAGAGGTTTGATCAGTCAATATTGAATGGGAAGGTTGGGCAATGATGAGAAGAATATATGCCTAATAGACCTAGTGGCAAGGTGTCTAGGAATGAGCACCTAGGATGCATATAGTTGCATTGAAGAGTCCATTTTGAGTCTTTGTGCATTTATAAGGTTTGAAGTTTTACCTCTGCATCAGTTTCTCCCTTAATCGCAGCATCATGAAATTGTTGACTAGTCAATGTTTACTAGAATATTAGTGTTTATTGTTTGCTGCTTGGTAAATCACTGATCAGGTGACCCTCCTTTTATCCGTTTCTGGTAAATGCCATCAAAAGATGACCCCTGAAGTGCCTAAACTGCATGTAGTTCAGCCATATTATTAGTTTGGGCTGCAAGAAATTTGCTAAGTACCATCAAAACATGACCCCTGAAGTCCCTAAACACCCCTCCAATCCCTAAATCCCCAAAGGTTTTTTCAGAAGCTCCATCAAAGTTGATTTTAATCCAACCAAGTGGAGGAGGGATCCATAATATTTTAGTTAAAACTTTTAAAGAAACAACATGGGCCACTGTCTAGATATCTAGAGAGTAGAATCCATCTTCTCATTAATGCAAGTGGATCCAGCTGAAGACTTTTGTATGAACTAGGATTCTGTGGAACAATTCATTTTAAAGGGTCACGTCATTTTATTTTACATTTGAGTTCCTTCAAATGGTGCTAAAAACCATTTAACGTCCCATTTCTGAATTAAATTAGCCTATTTTTATTACCTATAGGCTGAAAAGCATCATAAATAGCATTCTCATTTTTTGTTATAACCATCTCTGAATTCTGGTTTCAATGGTCTCCACTTTTTAGCCTAGTGTGAACTATTCAGATCAATTTCAAAAGTTCGAGGAGCAAGGGCCCAACTGATGAGAGATACAGAATAGTTTCATCACTTCGAGTTTGAATGTAGTTAGAACAGATGGAAAAATCAATCCGTATAAGTGCTCGAGTTTTTGCAATCCTGAAGAGAAACATATCTGTTTCCAATTGATTGCTGTAGCTTCACTTTTCTGGTTCAGAACAGTATATGCTTTACTCAATATCAATATCCATCCCTGACCATAACTGAGAATAACCTGGATTATCATAACTGACCATAATATCCATTCCAAATTTGGTTTATCATATATGCACTGAAGATTAGTTGGAATGACAATCACTTCACATAACATTTGCACACAAAAATGATCGTTCTCAAACAGCATTACCTACTTTTCAAACCAATGAACAATTTTATTAAATATAAAAATCCAATTAATTCCCAACCTAAGTATTTTGACAAATTAACGTAAGGCATGAAAATAGAAATGCAGGACTGGAAGCCTCTATATACCTGCGAGGTATGTGAAGTTCTTCCCACAAACCATGGTGGTTTGCAACTTTCACTTTAGTAAGTTCAAGGATATTCCTGTAATGTAGCCAAAAAAAGGAACTCATATTCAAATTGAGTCATTGAAAGATATGTTAACAAAATATCTTTTGTTCTAACAGATTACAACTCTATAATGAAGGCATTGTGTCTGGAAGCTATCCAAAAACCTTTCTATAAGAGAATGTATTTAATTCAAAAATTAATTATGCAAAATAATCAGTTGAAAAAATAAAAGATAAAAGAACTAATCTCATACAAATGGATCTAGACTCAATAAATCTGTTACAAGGTGCTTCTTCCATTTGTGTACTCCTCTAAATGTCCTGGAAGATTCCACAAAATGAGATTGGGAGATATTCTGTGCACTTAGTGATAGAGGAGATGTGAGCATTACTGATATTAACAAACAAAAAACTGCTCATGTGCCACATGGATTGTACAAGTTGTATCTTATAAAGAAGCATGCAAAAACTCATCAAACAATGCATAGAACAATGAAGCCACTATATTAAAACCAGTTGGTGTTTGGCAGTGCAAATGTCTTTGTTGCTCTTGTTCTAGATAAGATAAGAGGCACAATTGTTATTTTTTAGCATTTGCGAAACTTGAAGTCTGTCAAAGTCCACATAAAACAGATTGGAGATTTGTTTAGTCTTTCTTTGAAAGGCCAGTCTTTATAGTGGTGGCATGCCTTTAGCATCGATATATTGGATGAAATCTTAGAGATTTACTCAAAAAGACATCAAAACCATCGAAATTACTTTCAAGAACCACAAGGGATTGGGCACCATGGGGTCAGCTTTAGAGAAAACATAGTCTTAACTTCTAGTTTGCCTACTTCTTCAACAATTGCAGAGATGTCCTAAGAAGCATATCCTAGATTGGCACATCCCCAAGAAAAAGAAGAGAATAGGAATGGGGAGGAGACATTCTGTCCTTGTCCCAATGTCCACGAATGGGGGTACATCATAAAATCCACAAGATACACTTCTAATAAATACACAGCTTGAACTAAAACTTTCAATATCAAACATTCTAAAATGAATATGTAATAATTTTGTATTCACTTCTTGAAGCTCAAATGCATATGCATATTTGTAAAATCAGCTTTCAATATCGAACATTCTCAAAGACACTAAAACTTTGACAATTTCTCATTCTTGGTGACTCAAATCTGGAACCATCTGCTCTAGGAATTTCTCCATCTTGAAGTTCATTTTCTTCATAAGCTTTTGATGTGTTAGCATGTACAACTGAAATCTAGGAATATAATTATATCCCTCATAAAACACCACTTCTTTATTTATTTCCAATCATTCTCCTTTAAGCATTCCAGTTTCCACAATATCCTCTTCAGCTATTTTGCACATTATCATATCTTTTTGTTGTTCATAATGGAAACAAGAATATGGGAATTTGAATGTCGCAAGAACATAATTATCTCCTTACCTCGAAGGTTTTTCTGAGATATTTTCAATTATTTGTGACTTACCATTGTATTTTCATAAGCTCTAATCAAATCAAAGAATTCTAGTAGTGAATGCTTTCGTTCATCATTGTGATCCACAGTAGCAAGTAGGTGAGGTGCAAAACTTCTCTCTCTGTCTTTTGATTCCACAGCACTATAAGAGACCACGATATTGCTACAACTTTATTCATTGTGTTTGGATCAAATAATTTTAATGCGTATGATCTACATCAATGTTGAATATATCACTTAATTCAATTTCGCACTGACCAATAAAGTTATTCTTGTGAAGCTTATTGACCACAAAAGACTGAAATTTGGGCAATGCTTGGGACATTTGCTTCAAGCCTTTCCTTCGTGCTCTTATTAGGCGTGTTTCCTTTAGGCAAATGCCCACTATGTCCTCTTATAAGGTACGTTTTATTGTAATGTCCCTACTAGTTAGAGATTACTGTCCTGCAAAACAAATTGTTAGAATACAACATATAAATATATATATAAGCCATTTTTAATTTGCAATCTATCTTTAATACTTAATTAACATAATCATAATTTTCATCTAATAAAAAGGATACGAATGCCATACGAAAGTATGTCCTTAGGCGGCCGTGAAGCTCACCTTCTTGGAACCCCTTGGTTCCAAGCCCTCCAGGAAATCGAAGATGAGTTCGAATCCTATCTTGGGTGTAACCTCTTACACCCAAGCCATCCAAGGAAGACCCTTGTCTATTCCTTGCCTTGGGTGATGCCTCCATCATCCAAGTCCTCAGAGGGGATCGACTAGATCCGTCTCTTCTTGGTTGAGTTTAATCAACCAAGCCATACATATGCATATCAGTTTTCAGTTCATAATCTATCCCTTTGTGTTAACATGGATTCCTAATGTATTCTTTAACTTATATATATCAAATGTGCTTTACCATCTTTAACATATGCATCGCATTTTAAATACCTTTGTATTACATAATCCTTCCTAGTGTGTAAATTTGTGTATACAACAATTAACATTATCATATCCCTTACCTATGTTTAATGACTAGTGAATATTACACATTAATTAATATATATACAGTCACTAGACTACACTTAATATCAACATATCCCTTACCCTTGTTTGATGATATATATTAATGAACATTACACATTAACTAATATACTTATATTATTTAATATAAGTATCCACCTATTCCTTACCTGTTGTCCGCAGCAGAAAGCTTGTTCCCCAAATCTTCTACCGCACTCCTTCCCATCCTCCCCTCCTAACCCTTGCCGCTGCTCCCTTATATATCCCGTGAGGGGTTGTGCCCCTCCACGGGTCCCTTCCACATGAAGGGGTGCGGGGGTAATCGCAGCCTAGGCTGCGGTTATCCACGCACCACTTCGTGCGGAAGTAACCAGGCTAATATAGGATGTTAGGAGTCATCGGGTTTGTTTAGTATTTAAGTCATGCTTTTTTGGTAATATATATATATATATATATATATATATATATATATATATTTAAATATATTAAATATTACATATTATTTCCTTTTAAATATATTAAATATCAAATAACATTTCATTTAAATATATTAAATATTACATATCAAAAATATATTTAAGTATCATTCCATTTAAATATATATATAATTATTTAAATAACATTTCCTTTATTAAAACAAATTAAATATATTTCCTTTATTTTCATAGATTACTTATATTATTATTTTAGTTATTCATTTACAATAACCTTATTTAATTAATCCACATAAGTGATTTTACATCTCGTGATACCGTAGGGGTTATCACATTTATATATGTTGACCACAATGTTTGTTTTGACAAAACTTTGTAAAATAGGCACCTATCTATGTTGTGCAGGCTTTCACCCTTTGGTTGTAATTTTAGAAAAGACAAACTCTTCTAAAGGTGTGTTGGACTTCAAACTATTTTCTTTTAGCTACTGGCTTAGATCTTCCTAATGTTGATTGGAAGATGCTAACTTGACAGAGAAACTATTTGACTTGATTTGTCTTATTGCTGACTTGGAGGTGTACCACGATTCTTACATTTTGATTGTAGCTCTCTAAAAACTGTCAAAAGTTGTGCTAAAGTGCACTGACTTCTATGCTTTGTTTGATATGACTTCCTTTTTTTGACAGCAATTTATCCAAAACAAAATGACAAAAGTTATTAGATAGTGCACCTGCCTAAGGCGCGGTTTCCTTTAATTGGCCACACCTTTTAATAAATTGCAATACTTCACTAAAACATGTGTCATAATTCATTCACCAATACTTGTTATACACTCCTTCCAACTTGGTAAAAGAATTTGGTCTTTTCTGCCTTGGTCTTAGCCTAAGTCATGATCCACACTAGTCATTGAAATCCATTTTCACTAACTGCTCACCTGGGAATCGTATTGTCCAAACTGGTGGTTGATTAATCTTTGACTACAATTTCTTCTGTTCTGCTTTTTATTCTTGGCTGAAGTCTAAAATTGTCTCCTCAGAAGTGCTTGGCCACAACTTTTTCCTTTCTCTTTTCATTTTTTCCTAATCTGATTTTCAGATTTTATGTTGAAGCTTCTTCTTTTCTTTATTCTTTGTAAAGGGTTCCAGTTCCAGTTCCAGATTTGAAAAGGAAATGGGCAGTGATACATGTCTAGGTCAGCGGTTTTAGAATTTCAGGAAAATAATGCAAGTTTCATCCTATTAATGACAATCAGTTCAATCTGTGCATACATAAATATATGTGATGCTGTTAATGTCTCCAAAGTGTAAATCAATGTCTTCAAAAATCTGAATAATCAAGGATTTGCAGGGTTTTCATTGCATACTTGTTGTGATGAGCATTCAATTGATAACTTCTGTTCAAGGAGCAGATTGAATTTGGTTTCAGTTGATTACTAGGGATTTTGTGTTCGTATTTTGGATCTATAAGAAGATTATTTCCAATTGTTGGTCTCATTATTGTAAGGCAGTAATGATTTAATGACCATTTAACTTGTGTTTAGGTTGTTATTGGAAAGAGAAATTGCATTATAACTCTGTAATGGATAGGGCACTGATTTGGATTTGTTTCTCTTGTCAAGCCTTGGCTGGAAACACTTAAAATCTGTTGAATCTCTTTTGTTTAGTCTATTTTGCTTTCATGTTTAAAATATTTCATTTTTCTGTATCCTCATGGAATATTAAGGTATAGAGGCTAAATTTAAGAGAGATTTATCTACCATTCCTCTTATGTGTTGGAGATGGAGACACATTGTGCTAAAGTAATTTGCTCTCGGCAATATTCAAAGCAGATGGAATTGTGCTTGAATCTGATGGAATGTAAAACACCCATTACCCATACACTTGACAACCATGCACATTTCATAGGTCTGTAGCTTGTTGTTTGGCACAAGTTGTATCATATACTTAGGCCAACAATTAGGAACACCCTCCTGAGTCTTGTGGAGCTCAAAGTGCAGAAGGCTTTTATAGCCTTGTTTGTTGGCTTTTCTTGTCCTTGGTTTGATTATTGCGCAAGATCCTTGTCTGAAACACTTTATCCCACTGTTTGGGCATTGTGTTCTTCCTTAGGATTGGAAGTTGCAAGAAAATGAACCAACACTTTCCTTGTTAGTGTATCCAATGGGTGTGAAATTTGAGCAAAGCTTCTAATCAACCGATGATAGTAACCCACATGACCCAAGAATCTTATTCCCATGACATTCCATTGGGATTCTTTTTCTACAAATCTTACTTTGGCATCTCCTCTGCTCCCTTTGTTCTACAAGCCTTAGAGATCACCTGAACTCCACACCTTAACCACTTTGTGGTGTCTTCCCATTTTTGTTACGGTACAAGGGCATTTATTTTGGGAAGTACAATGCTGGTCTATGATTTGTTCCTCTTCTTTACATCAACTTCTATCCTTGTAATGCTGATTTATTGTGTGCTTCACATTCTTGTTCAACACATAAATCATTTAAGATTATAAAATGTTGTGTGAGGAATTTGGAGAGATAGTTCAGAAATGTATCCTTCTTCACTCCTAATTTATTCAAAGTTATAACCTACATGTCTTCTTTCGACTTCCTTATGTATATATTCTTTAATAGATATATCTGATAATAATACCAACTCTTTTGTAAAATTGTCCTCCCTTTGTTGATTAGATTTCAGTAGTCCCTCAACTCATCATCCCATTTATAAGTCCATCTTTTTTTTTCTATCTCACTTCTCAAAGACGATGGTACCAAATGTTTTGCTACACAATTGATAAACAACTATCTATTGTAAAGTATGCGGATTTTGTTGGCGGCATTATTGTACACGGGAATAACATTAGTTAATTATGTGTAATTGTTTTGGTTAGTTGGCAACCGAGGGGTGGAAGTTGCGGTGCGACAGTTGGCGCTCGCACCCCCTCGGTACCCTTTTATACTTCAGAATGTAACTTGTAAAACACACTGATGATGAATAGAACATCTGATATACTCGTCTGATATTTACGGCATTATTCTGCGTTATGTTCTTTATGTCTTAAGTTATTCACCCGAGAGGGCAAACATTTGGCGCCGTTGCCTAGACGAACTCAGGAACGGAAGACACGGATGGCGCACAGACACAATGGGCCTACCCGTTGGTGAAGTAAACCCGGAGGCCGACGACGCGCAGACAGAACTTTACACAGGAGAAGACACGGCAATGCGAGAATTTTCGATTTTGCTCCAGGTAGCCATTCAGACATACGTTCGACGAGAAGCGGCGGAGGCAGAAATCCCACCAAGTGTCGTGTGGACAGCACTGGAGGTTAGCCCGGCAGTAAACCGGTTAATGAACCACCTCCCCCGGTTGCTTGCACAGGCATCGCTGGCACAACAGGCCCGCCTGGAGGAGATTGCCCAGGAAGAGCGACGACAACAAATCCTGCAACGCTACGAAGAGAACAGCCGACAGGAAACAGAAAGAGATGGCGCCAGGCCAGGAGGGAATTGAGCTGTGAACTTCTTATTTTCAAATAAAAGTGTCATTGACACGAGTTGTACTTGAGCAGATGAATTAATAAAGATATGTTTTGATTTAAGAATTGAGAGTTATGGAAATGTGCGACAATTAATGCCAAACCTATTGAATAAAGATAGGAATCGAAAACCGGAAACGAACGAGTGGGAGGCCGCGCAGAGGGCTTTGATTCTGGAGCAGCAAGTAGAACGTAGACGGAGGCTGAGGCAACTTGCCGAAGGACAACCTGCCGAAGGGGGGCCTGAGGGGAACCAAGGAGGTGTCACAGAAGGTGCAGAGGCCAACGGAAATTTCTATGCGTCGCCAGATCATCGTAGGACGCGGAGCCACGAAGAATTTCTAGAAGAAACAAGGTTACGGCGAAATCTGGTCGAGGAGACTAGGGATCAGTTTAGGAACTTATCCCTTACGCCACGAAGTGAAGATCACCAACGGGAAGCAGGAGTAGGAGCGTGTCAGAGCGAAGGGGAGGGCAACAATACGGGTGTAAGTGCCACACGTGATAGGCAAAACACCGTACCTCCAGGACACACCACCGATGCCACCGGAGGTAGCAGCGCAGGGCCGCAGACACAGACACAGACACAACCGCCTCCAGGAAGACGACCAGGGATGGCGAGCAAACAAAAATTACCAAAGTTCACAGGGGACGACAAGGAAGACCCCTTACGGCACTGCCGTACATGTGAAACCATTTGGTCTGCCAACGGAGTAACAGACCAGGATGACTGGGTACAGCAGTTTCCAGCCACGTTACGTGGAGTCACCATAGATGGGTACTCCGATGTAGATAAGCAAAAAGTGGCCACATGGGCTACCCTACAAAAGGAATTCACGGAGGAGTTTCGGTTGCTCCGTGATGACAACGAAATTGTGACAGAGATATACTGTACCAAGCAAGGTACTAAGGAGACAGTATGGGCATACAGTCAGAGGCTAAAAGAACTCTTGGGTAAAATGGAGAGCCAGCCGGCTGAGGGCTTAAAAAAACGATGGTTTGTGGAAGGATTGAAATCCTCCCTACGGACAAAAATGAAGATTGTACCCCCGACGTCATATGACGACGCCTATAACAGGGCGATGGATCTAGAAAGCGAATACAAAACATCAAGGAAGAAGAAAACTAATAAATATTCATCCGACGATGATGAAGATTCTGGCAGAGAGAGCAGTAGCAGTGGCGAATCGAGTAAAAAGGTACACGCGCTCCAGAAGGACATGGAACGAATGCCGAGAGAATTCAAAGCTATGAAAGGGAGTAGAAGTAAGACGGAAGAAAATGAAGTGTGGTGTACAGACTGTAAGAGTGACGGACACACAAAGGGTACTTGCCCGAAGAAGGCATTCTGTGAGATTTGCCAAATGATGGGACACTCCACCAAGGAGTGCCCATACAATATGAAAACCCGAAGCACGAACCAGGTGTTGTTCACGGAGCAGGCCACAACATCCGCACCAGCAGGTACGGGCCAGCAGACTAACACAACGGCATCATCTAGAGGATACCGGGATAATAGACGCGGCGGCGGCGGAAGAAATAATAACAATAACAACAACAAAAACCGGATCCAGTACGATGCCAAGGGTCGGCCGATGATTCAATGTAGGGCCTGCAATCAGTGGGGACACTTCGCCCGCGATTGCACGAAGGAAGCCAACCCTCAGCACCTCTGCCGATGGTGCGGGCCAGGCGACCATGAGGACGCAAATTGCCCGAAGCCTGGTGTACACCTTCTAAACATAGAACCTACGAAGGCAAAAGTATTGGCAATCACAAGGGCACAGGCTAAAAAGATTGCCTACCCAAATCCCCACACGGAGACTGAGAGAGTGCGGGAGGCCAGAGACGAGATCACAAGGGAAATGGCCGCACTAGGACAAAACAGTCACCAGACAACAAGTCCACCACGGACGAAGGGAGAAGAGGAAATCTTACGGCAAATATTGCAGGTAGAGGTACCCGTGAGAATTCAAGACCTCCTGGAGACTATGCCGCAGCTAAAAACGGCTATTTTAAACTCTGTACCCCCACAAGTAAAAACGAGGGAGGTCGTGAGCCCCACAACCAACCCCGTGTTTAAGGAGGTCGTGAGCCCCGCGGTCGACTCCATGTTGTTGGTAGTCAACAGCGGACGCCACCCAACAGTGGTAGAAATGGGTATACTAGGGACCACCTTAACAGACACTATTGTGGACAGAGGATCAGGAGTAAATGTACTCCCAGAAGCGACATGGAAAAAATTGGGAAAGCCTACGTTGTGGCCCCCTACGTTCAACCTGCTAGGGGCAGACCAACATGGGATTAAACCCATTGGTACCCTCATGGGCCAGCAAGTGATGGTCGGCACGCAGCCATTCGTGCTGGATTTTGTGGTAATCCCCCTAAAGCAGAAAGGATATGACGCCATCCTGGGGCGGGGGTGGCTCATTGCAGCAAAAGCGAACCATAACTGGAAGCGGAATACCCTTTCTTTGGAAAACGTCGGGAGGAAGTACGTAATTGATCTCCGTACGCAGATGGTGAGCGAGGAGTTAGCCTCTTCCTCCGACTCGGAATCTGAGGGACACCAGTTAGCGGAGGGTGGAAATAGATGCCGCATGGAGCCCAGTGATGAAGGGGTGTTAGAACTGAAGGCATGCTCAGGGGACGATGGGGACTCCTTGAATGGCCTCTTCCATTGGCAAATGGGAGATTATGAACTATTTACACCCTCGTGCAACGTATTGAGCATCGAAGAAGAACCAGATATATTTCCCCCAGAATATGGCGAGTATAAGGAAGGGGAGGCAGCAGTGAATGAGACGCCGGCACACCAATTCCTGAAGGGGGAGCCTATTAAGTATCAGGAAGCCAAGTTAAAGGAAATGAATCTCGGGGAGACAAGTGACCCCAAGATCATCCTTGTCGAAGATGACTGGAATCCAGTGTTGAAGGCCGCAGCCTTCAAAATTTTCCTGGAATACAAGGATGTCTTTGCATGGACATACAAGGACTTGAAGGGCGTGCCCCCAGAGCTATGTGTGCACCGAATAACGTTGGTACCAGGAGCCCAGCCAGTGAGGAAGCGGTCGTACCGAATGAACAAAAATTATGTTGTACGAGTGAACGACGAAATTGAGCGGATGTTGGAAGCGGGCATAATCTTCAGAGTGCAGACAAGCGAATGGGTGTCCCCCATTGTGATTTCCCTCAAGAAAGAGGCCAATCAGATCCGGATCTGTGTAGACTTCCGGTGCCTAAACGCTGTCACTGTTAAAGACCCGTTTCCCATACCCTTCACAGACAGCATCTTGGAGGAAGTAGCTGGACATGAAATCTATTCCTTCATGGATGGATTCTCTGGATACAACCAGATATCCATCGCGGAGGAAGATAAGCTGAAAACAACCTTCGTGGTGGAGGACGGTGTGTACGCATACAACCGAATGCCCTTCGGTCTATGCAATGCGCCTGCCACCTTTAAGCGCATTATCTTGCACATCTTCGACAAGATGTTGGTGGGGAACTTTAAAGCATTCCTGGATGATTGGTCTATTTACAGCGAACAGGACATCCACTTAAAAACTCTCGGAGAATGCCTGGAGAGGTGTCGAAGGGCACGGTTGGCCCTCAACTCGAAGAAATGTAGATTCATGGTACCACAGGGAAGATTGCTGGGACACATTGTGTGTAAAGAAGGATTGAAAACGGACCCGGACAAGATTCGGGTAATAGTAGAAATGGAACCTTCGACGGACGTCACGGGGGTAAAATCCTTCCTTGGTCATGTGGGGTACTACAGGAGGTTTATCAAGAACTTCGCGGAGGTGTCCCACCTGTTGGATCAATTGACAAGGAAAGGAGAACCATACATTTGGGCAGAGCCACAGAGCAAGGCCTTCGAAGAGCTGAAGACAAGGTTGATGGGAGCGCCCATACTGGCATACCCGAACTGGGATAAGGAATTCCACGTTCACGTGGATGCCTCAAACTATGCCATCGGGGCTACTTTAGCCCAAGTAGGAGGACATGGGCTGGACCACCCCGTTTATTTTGCCAGTAGATTGCTCTCAAAGGCGGAGAAAAACTATAGTACCACAGAATGTGAAGCACTTGGTATGGTCTATGCCGTACAGAAATTCCGTCATTACCTCCTGGCCACACCATTCACATTTTACATAGACCACCAGGCACTCATGTATTTAGTAAACAAGCCCATTATACAGGGGAGGATAAGTCGTTGGCTATTGCTACTACAGGAGTTCACATTTTTAATTGTGGTGAGACCAGGGCGAAGCCATGTCATAGCCGACCAACTATCTCGGATTAAGTCGGGGGAACCTCCAGAGGGAGTAAATGACGATTTCCCGGATGCACACTTGTTCCAAATAGCCGTACTCCCTTCGTGGTACAAGAAGATTGGAGAGTACCTATCGACGTCCCGATTTCCGGAGGGTATGCCTCCAGGGGAACGAAGAAAGCTCGCATTAAGGAGCAGGACTTTTTCGCTCATCAACGGGTTACTCTACAAGATGGGGCCGGACCAGATATTAAGGCGTTGTGTCATGGAGGAAGAAGTCTCGAATGTATTAAGGGAGGCGCATGAAGGGCCCGCAAGTGGACACATGGGTCCAAACACCACAGCCCAAAAGGTGCTTCTCACAGGACTATGGTGGCCAACGGTATATCACGATGCCAGGGAGTGGGTCGTGGGGTGCGACACTTGCCAACGGGCGGGCAAACCTCTGAAGCGAGACTTCATGCCCCTCAACCCGTCGCATGCACAAGAACTCTTTGAGCGATGGGGACTCGACTTTGTGGGTCCTCTTAAGGCCAGCCGCACACGACGGTGCCGGTACATTATAGTTGCGACAGAATACTTGACCAAGTGCGTGGAGGCAAGGGCTCTCCAGGATAATTCGGCAGTAAGCACAGCGAAGTTTATTTATGAACAAATCATTACACGATATGGTATACCTATTCAGTTGACCAGTGACCGGGGAGGCCACTTCGTGAACCATGTCATACGGCAGTTGACATCAGACTTCAAGATTTTTCACTCATTCTCAAGTCCGTACTACCCACGTGCCAATGGCCAGGCGGAGGCCACAAATAAAATAATAATGTCGGTGATATATAAGTCTTGCGGAGTGGAGAAGGATGACTGGGAGGAGCGCCTACTGTCAGTACTTTGGGCATACCGAACAACTTACAAGGTAACTACTGGATAGACTCCCTTCCAGCTAATGTATGGACAAGAAGCCGTGGTGCCAATTGAATTCATGGTGCCGAGTCTACGGATTGCCATCGATAATCGCCTTGGCGACATGGAAAGCTTGAGGGAGAGGTTGTACGCGCTGAACAAATTGGACGAACGAAGGATGATGGCTTAGTGGGCGACAGAAACAGCCCAACAAAGACGGAAGATGTGGCACGACAAGCATCTCTGGCAAATGAATTTTACTCCCGGACAGCTGGTGTTAAAATTCAACGGGAAGAACGAAATTAAACCTGGGAAATTCAAAGTCCGCTGGTTAGGGCCCTTCCGGATACGTGAGGTCAATACGAACGAGGCGATAAAGTTGTGGACGCTGGACGGGAAGGAGATACCAGACGCAGTCAACGGGTCGAAACTAAAGATCTATCACGAACGGAGGGAACCGGGACCCCCTAGTCAATCAGCCACTAAAAATTAGAAAATTAGAAAATTTGAAAAAAAAAACAAAAAAAAAAAGAAAATTTGAAAAAAATATATATAAAAGAAAATTTGAAAAGAAAAAAAAGAGAGAGAGAGAGAGAGAGAAAGTGGCCACCGTACGGTGGGACCACCGAAGGTGGCATCACCATACGATGGAACCACCGACGGTGGAACCATCGTGCGGTGGAACCACCGTGCGGTGATCGCACCGATGGTGGAACCATCGTGCGGTGGGACCACCGTGCAATGGAACCATCGTGCGGTGGAACCATCGTGCGGTGGTCACACCGTGCGGTGGGAGCCACCGAAGGCGGTCGCCAAGCAACCGCGGAAGACTATAAAACGCCGCAAAACATCAAACACCACCGTACAACATCGAACACCGTCGAAGGAAGAACATAGCGAGGGGTAAAGGAAGAACATAGCGAACACCGCACAGCCAGACCACCACGCCACCACGCGACGCGAAGGGTAAAGGACGAAGATGCCGCGCACCGCACGGGCTGACCACCAAGCACCGCACGGCCACCACGCACAGCAACGCGCAGCAGCCGCACCACCAAGCACCGCACGGGCCGACCACCAAGCAGCGCACGACCAGACCAAGTCCGCACAATCCCACGCAGCCACACCACAGGTAGACCAAACAGCAAGGGTTACGCGCAGCAGCCGCAAAGGGAAAAATAGAGCCATAGGTAGACTAAGCAGCCGCACGAAAAAGAAGGCCGTTACGAAGGTGTGGATTTTTTCTAAACAAATCAGTTACAGGGAGATCGATGGATTCAGCAGGGAAAAGGAATTGGAAGAAACAGCTGCACACTTCTTCTAGTACTAGCCAGAGGGATAGGGGTAGCAATATTAGGGTTCTAGCTTCAAGAGTACATGTTGCAAGAGGCACCATGGATGCCAGCAAAAACAAAAACAAAAACAGAAAGCACCACAGGCTGCCGCAAGTGCGAAAAACACAGTGACGCCACAGAATGTTACTTTCGAGGGCCTGAATGGATTGGAATGCCGAAAATGGTGGCAGGACACCCCTGATAATGACCTGGTAAAGCAAAACCTCCGGAAGGCACAAGTAGAATGGGCTATTCGGATGCCCGTGTTCCCTATCCGGGAGTACGAGGGTGCCCTACGCTTCATGGTGGACACCTTCGACAGGCACACATGCACCAGCACGTTTGAATACCTCCGGAGGGATGTCACTATATCCTTCAAAGCAAGGGATTTCACGAGGGTATTCGGCATTCCGAGCAGCCAGGGCAAGAAAATAGACTTGAAGGCCAAGAAGATGACACGGGAGGAGAAGGAGCAGTGGATTAAATTAGTCTCCCGGAATTTGACCATAGCAGAGTTGGACAGCGTGGCTAGAGCCACGAAGAGTCGCGGAATCCGTAAGACTTTTGTTGCGGAGGGCCACTGGAGATGCATTATGGATGTCATCAAGAGCAGATTGACAAGGTCGGGTAGGGCGTCGGACATTGCCCTCCCTCAGATTATGCTGATGAATGGGCTGATGAATGGCATCGTATATGACTGGGCAGCGTTACTGGCAGAGCGTATGTATGAGTTTCTGACGCTCCAGCATCGCACATTCTATATGCCTCATTACGCTATAGGGTTATTCTTGGAGGCCACACGGGAAGTAGTGCCGGAGGACGGGTTGGAGGTACGGCCACAGGGACCGTTGACAGCGGGAGAGCCTCCAATAATGTATTGGAGGCACTTGGACATTGGGCACTCTTCCGCGCAGCGGAAACGGGCGGCGGATAGGGCCTCGGCCTCAGGGGAGCCTGACAGCGAGAGGGAGTCTAGCAGCACGGAGGATTTGGAGGAGGAAGATGAGGAGGACGATAGCAGCCAGGCAACGGAGGAGCCTGTACGAGTCCGGTTTGCCCCACCTCTGTTACCGATGGGCACGACTGTGCCAGCATCTGGAGTAGGCGGCACTTGTATTCCAGCGTTCGGGCAGCGCCATACGCCTGTTACACTTGGTCCCCTCCAGCACAAGCACCAGGGAGCACCTCGGGCCCAACCACAGCGGCACTTACCGAGGACATGGCAGAGTCAGGGACAGAGGAGTCACCGCATCAGATAGTGGGCGTTGAGGAGCAGGGGCCTACGGAGGTGGAGGATACCGAGCCTCACGTGCGGTTGGACGTCGTAGGTAGTGACGCTGTGGTGACTGTTTCTGCTTCGTTGTTGGAGGAGCCGACGACAGCGACCCATCCCCCGGTCACAGAGATGCGTGCTGACCTCGAGGCTATGCAGAGCTGGCTCACACAGCAGTTTCAGATGACACTGGCACAGCCGGAGGGAGCTGTTGTATTCTCACCGTGTCGAGAGACTAGAGCGGAGGTAGTTGACTTGGCTGACTCATCAAGGGAGGCACATGGACTCACAGTGGGGAATGAGGCGGGGGAGGTCGCCTCTGCTGGGCAGGCACCAGGAGATGGTGCACCTTCGGTGGCGGAGGCAGTACCTTCACAGCAGGATACAGTAGTGCCCGTACCACCAGGGATTTCCCAATCTTCGGCACAGACGGGGGAGGATGTTGAGACTTATCTCGCTGACATGGCTGATATGGTAACGAGGGGTAGGCGGGTGGTGGCCGCCGCACAGACGCAAGCATTGCAGCAGGTGGTGGTGGAGCTAGAGCAGGTCCTACAGTTTATGCGGGTGGGCTGCCCGACAGCCTTTGCTACCTGCTTTGAGTCTCAGGGGTGGCCGACTACGGAGACAGAGGAGATGCTCCAGGCTTGGAGGCTGCGTCAGCCCGTTGTGGAGAGTCGGGTGACGGCAGTTGTCCGCGAAATCGAGCAAGTCTACCGGGATGCCTATTATACATTGAGGCGTACACAGCAGGAGTCTGCAGTTAGGGAGGCTGCCCGAGTAGCGTTGGAGAGGGAGGTGGCCAGTCAGCAAGCCTCATGGGCAGCCGAGAGGGCGCAGTTGTTGGCACAGCTAGAGATGGCCCGCACAGAGACGGCTGAGATCCGGACAGCGAAGGCCGAAGTAGAGACCCGTCTGGCAGCCAAGCAAACACGGTTGGTATGCGCGACGGAGGCAGTGGATACAAAAGAGAAGGAGTTGCTAGAAGCCACACACATGGTGAAGACAGCTTTAGAGAAGGTCCTCGTGGCGGAACGGGATGTGGCTGCACGCACTCAGCAGGTGTTTGAGCTCCGTGCCCGCTTGGCGAACCAGACACCGACATCTCACACTTCTGCTTCAGGGACACTTTCTCAACCCCCTCCCTAGTCTTTTAGATATGTTGTATAGGTTGCATTATCTCCATTTTTGTAAGTCGCCTGGAGACGACTTTTCTTTTTGGGGGGGATGATGTTGGCGGCATTATTGTACACGAGAATAACATTAGTTAATTATGTGTAATTGTTTTGGCTTGTTGGCAACCGAGGGATGGAAGTTGCGGTGCGACGGTTGGCGCTCGCACCCCCTCGGTATCCTTTTATACTTCGGAATGTAACTTGTAAAACACATTGATGATGAATAGAACATCTGATATACTTGTCTGATATTTACGGCATTATTCTGCGTTATGTTCTTTATGTCTTAAGTTATTCACCCGAGAGGGCAAACAGATTTAACAAATAATTTTATGAATGATTTATAACAAGAGTTCCAAAATATAATCATCAATTGATTTTATTCATTTCACATATGCCCTTATACAAAAGTATAGTTCAAGGAGCAATTCCAACATGGAGTCCATTCCCTGATGATAAGAGATATATATAACATAAGAGAGAGAGATATATAAAACATAACTAAGACAAAAATATGCTAACTACACTCACATTTAATTGAGTTTCTCTCACAATTCAAATATATCAATAGTGTGAAGATATAAGATGGTACGTGATGCTCTCATAACTTTGCAGTGTTTTGGTACTCTTCATTATGCAGCTACATTGAGTTGGTTTATGAGTATATCATTGAGCAAAGAAATTATTGAAGCTCAAATAGACTATGCAATGAATGGCACTAAAAAAAGTTTTCTTTAAAATTGTGTCATATCTAGAGAACTATTTCATATGTCAATAAACGCATCGCTTATGATGTATTAAAATTTCTTGACAAAAATGCCATCCACATTTAAAAGAGGAAAATGCATTTTCAAATGACCTAGATCTAAATTTTGCTTCTTGTTATAGTAAACTTGGTCAACTTTCCAAGCATAATATGTGATTCACCTTCTCAATTTTAGTACACACAAAACATCAACCCATTTCAATTTCGTAAATCAAAAGTTACAATTATTAAAAGCATGACTTGAGACGTACTTTGAAGAAGGATGTGTAAGTGAAGCAACAAACCATCCTTGTGACCATCCAATCATAGCATAAGCTCCCTATCAAAAAATCAAATAAGAAATATATTGTAAGTATCTCAATGCAATACACATGGATTGCATGTGACAGGAAAAAAAATTAAGCCATTTTCTTAAGAATGCAATATACTTAAAAGATATTCTACCAATAAGAATCATTTTAGCATTTTAATGTGTACACACACACACATGGTGATTATTATATAGAAATATAATTGAAACATTTCAAATTGGAAGACTGAATGCATGGAGCATGAGGGAATTGGATGGAACACATGTCAACAAGTGTATGCGTGTATTTATTATTCTATGGGGAAATTACATTGGTGGCCTTACTAAGATTGTAAGCTACCTATTAGACATAACTAATGTGGTAGTATTACATCATTAAAAATTTCTACGTACAAAGTGTAGTCTAGTTCAAGTGGAAACACACACACACACATGATGATTATTGTATAGAAATATAATTGAAACATTTCAAATTGGAAGAATGAATGCATGCAGCATGAGAGAATTGGATGGAACACATGCCAACAAGTGTATGCTTGTATTTATTACTCTATGGGGAAATTACATTGGTGGCCTTAGAAAGATTGTAAGCTACCTTTTAGACATAACTAATGCAGTATTATTACATCATTAAAAATGTTTCTGTGTACAAAGTGTAGTACTCTAGTTCAAGTGGAATTCATATTGCTTTCATTATCTTCTAGGTGCTTCAAACCATATCTACAATTCTTCAGCTATCTTCATTTGTATTAACATATATATGGTGATTATTGTATAGAAATATAATTGAAATATTTCAAATTGGAAGAATGAATGCATGGAGCATGAGAGAATTGGATGGAACACATGTCAACAAGTGTATGCTTGTATTTATTATTCTATGGGGAAATTACATTGGTGGCCTAAGTAAGATTGTGAGTTACCTTTTAGACATCATCATTAAAAATGTCCATGTACAAAGTGTGATCTAGTTCAAGTGGAATTCATATTGCTTTCAATAACTTCTAGGTGCTTCAGATCATATCTACAATTCTTCAGCTACCTTCATTTGTATTCTAACATTTCTAATCAAAGAAATTTCATTTCTCCAGAAGAAGACATGATTGTACTTGCAAATGCAAACCACATAAATAACCAAATGAATTACCATCAATCAATATTTTGTGAGAATACAGAACACAATAATGGTTAAGCTAACAAGGATATGGTTAATGATATCAGATTTCCACAATCCATAATATTAATCAATGCTGAATTTCTGGATTAGATTGCGTTTTAGTTTGATGCAAAAACTAAAATGCAATCTAATCCAGAAATTCAGCATTGATTAGGGATATAGTTATCATACAAATTTTGGAGCCCTAGAAATTAATGAACCTAGCTAAAAAAAGTAGGACTATATTCAAATACATCGATGATTTGTGAGCCAATTCACAACCACATACTCCCATAACATATAACTAATTATTTCAGCTTTTCACTCTATTCTTAACATGACCTAAATATTTTCCATTATTATAGTGCCAAAAGTTGGTTGGTTGTGTTTGAGATTGCTAGTATTTTAATGTCTAGACAACACAAAACAAAACTATTATGGAAATTGAGCACATAAAGTTTACCAAGATATTCAATGATTAATATAAGAAGTGAAAGCTTTCTTCGAAAGGTTTACATATATGAGAGAAAGCCTACATTATGGACATGGGATAAATAAAAAGAACAAACCAAAGTTGTAATGTCCCTTTTTTATCTAGCCTAGAAATGTAATTAAATAATCCAAATTATTATTTAATTATTGAATAAGGTCATTGCCTACTAAATTAAGGTGAATTCCTAGAGTTTCCCAAAAGGTTATTAAAGGGCATGTGAAGGCTAATTTGGGCATGTTGACTTTATTCTTCTTTTGTGATTGTAACCCTTGTGGTTTGTGCATTTGGATTTGATCAAGCTCAGCCTCTTGAGGATGCAAACCCTCTTGGGAGATCAATTTTGGTGGTGAAACTATCCACCCTAGCTAGTGATTGACGGAATCACTCAGATTTTGAAATTGGATTCAAAGTTGACGTTTGGCAATTTTGTCAAGTCTCATTCAGAGATAAAGAGATTGGGAGTTATTATTTCTTCTGAAGAAAACACACACACACACTTATACTGAGAGGGTGGGTGATTCAGTATAAGACCAACTTTTTCAATTTATAGTTTTGCAATCATAGAAGCAATGAACAAAGCATCCACACAATTAAGATCTAACAAAAAGGAACACACAATGCATACACCCTTACAGGAGAAAACCACAACAAGATATTGCTTTTATAACGAACTTCTTACAACTTTGTAGGTACCAACCTACAAGAACTTCTTACAACTTTGTAGGCACCGACCTACAAGAGACACCAATCCCCTCTACTAAGCACCAACTCAGCAAGAGACTCCAACCTTTGAAATCCAAAGTCTTTATAATGTAGTTGGATCTGCCCTTGATTCCCTTCAAGGTCTTCAACAAAATCTGCCTTGAACTTCTGAAAACTCCACTCATATCTGCAATAAGGTTTTTCAATAGATACTCTCAAATCTGGAATATACCTTCACAAGAATTTTGCCTTTGATCTGCTCATTATTTCTGAAATAAGCCTTCAAAATCTGCTCTCAAAAGGTCCTTAAGTCTGAATTAAGGTCTGCTGCAAATTTGCCTTTTAATTTTGCTCTTTAGACCTCATTAAATTTTCTTTGCATTTGAATAATCTTCAATGAAGGATAGATAAAACGATCCTCAAAAAATTCTTATTTATACCCAACCAAACAACCCTTCACCCAACACTTGCACTCATTCAACCAGGTTGGCCAGCTAATAATTGTTTTATATTTTTATTGTTTAAAAACACTTTGCCCAAAGTGCGTGCACCTTTCTTATAGGGCCAGACCTTGTTTTTAATTTACTTTTCTTGCCCAATGTTGGCGTGTTGTGACGTTTTCACACATCGCCCCATTGCAAATGGGGACCCATGTTTTTTGCTCGTTTTGTTCGTTTTCGCTTTGCTTTTTCTAGGGTTTTGTTAGTTTGTTAGTTGTCTGGATTTAGGGTCAAGCCTTAGGGTTCTAATTACCGTCTTTTCGGACCAAAATCCAGTCAGTTTTGGGGCTTTTGAGTTTCCTTTTCTAGAATGCAAATTTTGAATGCAATGAATTTGCCAGAATGGTCTAATTTTCAATTGGAATGTTCATGCAGAGCTTAAACTTGTCTAAGTGTTGAAGATGAAATGTGAATTTTTGTCCAATTGAATATTTTTGACCAAATTTTGACTTTTTTGAATTTTGATCCTGGGCATTGGAATTGATTTGTTTTCGCCTCGTGAAGTGTTAAAATGTGAAAAATCTTGTTATTTTGGCCTGTAGGAGCAAAATCGCTCCTGTCCCTCAGTGAAGGACGGGAGCTCAATCTCAAATATCTCATCATTCCTGCAGAGTCCAGACAAATTTTACGTTTGAAATAATGGAGAACGACGAGATCTTTCCATTGAATATAAATTGAAGATTTTCATGAGCACAGAAATGCCTCCAGGGGAAAGATCGCTCCTGTCCCTCAGTGAAGGACCGGAGCTACAAATTCAATTTCGCCTTGTCCTTGCAAGATTTTGATGACTTAATGATTTGAGGACGTCCAAGGGAAGATACTTTGCCAAATGAATATAATTTGATATGCAAAAACGAAGGAGAATGACCTATATTGACCATATCGCTCCTGTCCCTCTCCAAGGGACCAGGGCGAGGTACCTTGTAGCTCTCGTCCCTCTCCCAGGGACCAGAGCGATTTCCTTCATTATGCAAAATCCAGACAAAGGTCAAGGCAAGTTTACGTTCAAAAACAAGGAAAAACATGAGATAAATGCGTTGAATATAAATTGAAGATTTTTGGGACGTCCATAACAGTGCTAATTGCCTAAATCGCTCCTGTCCCTCAGTGAAGGACCGGAGCTACAAATCCAATTTTGCTTTGTCCTTGCAAGATTTTAACGTCTTGACGATGTGAGAAGGTCCAAAGAGGTACATTTTATCAAATGAATATAACTTGAAGTGCTGTCGGGGAGATCAACAGGGTAGCAAGTCCGGCTTGAGTGAGGTCCTGATCCTGAAATTTGGCTAAGTCTGGAATGCCCTGATCCTGAATTTGACTAAGTCTGGAAACTGAAAAAACCTCCAAAAACTAGATTTTGCAATATAACTCCTGGAGGTCTGAAACCACTCTCAAACATCCTGAAAGTATATATGGAATATAACTTAAAGTATAAGAAAGAAGAAACATAGAAGGAAATGTCACTTATACTTAAATGTTATATTCCATTAAAATTGTCCTGATCGAGAGTGCGACAAGTCAAATTTCGCTCGTGTCCCTCACCAAGGGACCAGAGCGAAAATGCTTAGTTGAGCCATTCCTGACCTTGTTTGGACGAATCGAGACATCAAAGGCATGGTGAAGGACGAAATGAGCATGATAGAGCATCCAGACTTGATCAAAAACAATGAGATGATGAAGTTTTGCCTAGAGGGTCAAATTCGCTCCTGTCCCTCACTGAAGGACCAGAGCGAAATTCTTCATAAGGTACGATCTAGGCAAAGATCAAGCAAATTTTATGTTCGAAGGCAAGAAAGGAGGTCAATCGAACCCGTTGAAGACAAATTGAAGATTATCAAACGTCAACAAAGGACCAAAATGCTTAAGTTCGCTCCTGTCCCTCAGGAAGGGACCAGAGCGATTTTTGTTGTGGATGACTTTCTTGCACAGTTTGAACCGATCTCAAGGCATGGATGAATAGAAGAGCACATTACGAACCCGTTGAATATAAGTTTTGAAGGTGACAAAGTGAAATAAGGCCCATAGAGCTAAAATCGCTCCTGTCCCTCTCCAAGGGACCAGAGCGAAATTCTTATGAAGGCTTAAAATTTGAAAGTTTATCAAGCATCAAGTGATCACGAAGGATCAAGGAACTTTATTTTGCACGATGATGGTGATTGCAAGTTGGAGAACGCAAGCATGAACCCAAAGACTTGAAGTTCGCTCCTGTCCCTCAGGAAGGGACCAGAGCGATATTGATTATAGTTGCTAATTCCTTCAAAAATCACGTTAAGTCAAGGTTTTGCAAAGGGGTAAAAGGTACAAGGTGTCTTTTGAAGATGATATGCAAGAGTTTTGAACGTAAAAGTGTTATCAATTAAGTTAAAGGACTCATATCGCTCCTGTCCTTTGGACAAGGACCAAGGCGATTTTTACTAAAACACTCATGTTCCGACAAAATCAAGACAATGCAAGGATAGCTAAGGTCAAGGACGTCCTTTAAGAGGCAATGAACGAGGAACCAAGGATGAAAGATGACACGTTTTGGCTAGAGCTTCAGGATCGCTCCTGTCCCTCTTCAAGGGACCAGGGCGATATCACATCTAAGGGACATTTATTTGCAAGACAAGTCACTCAAGTTTGAAAATCCTAGCGAAAATGCCAATTCCAACGTGAGGTTAAAGGCTTTGAACGTCAAAAGTGCAAAAAATCAAGACCAAGTGATGGATCGCTCCTGTCCCTTAGTCAGGGACCAGGGCGATGAGGTACATATTTTCCATGTTTTTTAAAATTTTGGCGCTCAAACGCATTTTTGAATTTATTTAAATGCTAGGAAAATCGATATTTAATTAATGGCATTTAAATTTAGCGCTTGGTATTAATTGATTATTTTTGCCTTGTAAGAAAATCGAATTTATTAATTAAAAATGAAGGCATTTAATAATTGATTATTAATTCATTAAAAAATTAAATGGAGCGCTTGGTATTTATTTGTTTTATGGAGGTCGGCCCTTGTTATTCATTTAAAAATCATTTAAATTGCTTTATTTTTACAAAGTCGGCCTAAATGGTGGTGAGAGGTGTGAGCGCTATAAAGGGAGGGGTAGTTTATTTCATTTTCACATCATCATTTATCATCTCTCATATGCGACTTGGAGAAGGCAAAGGAGGAACGAATTTCATTTCAAGCTAGAAGGCACTAGTAACTTCCAAGGTGGCGCGAATTTAGAGTTTCCATTTGTGCGAACTTGTCAAATCCATTGGAGAACACATCAAGGCTTGAAGGGTGGCGAAGTTGATAAGAGGAACGTTCTTTTGAAGATCACATCAAGACTATCGAATTTCAAATTTTGCCTAGGCGAATTCCTTTATTTTGCATTTTAGAGTTAAGCTCTCAAGTAAGGTATGGCAAGATCTCTTGTTTTAATTTCAAATTTTGATCGTCATTGCCTTAATTTTGAATTTTGAAATTTTGTTTTGCCTTAGCTCAGTTGTTTTTAGGAAATGATTAATAAAGGACTTATCATTAAGTTTCCTAAAATTTGCTCTCTAATTTATGTTATGTATTGCAAAATCATGTTACTAATTTTGAAATGTTGTGTAGGCGTCAAATGGAGGTCTCTTCAAGGAAAATCAAGCCGGATCAAGGACGGTCTTCGCCAGGACGATCAAGCCAAGACATGGGCGACCTCTTCCAATCCAGCGTTCCAAGGCGAGGTACATCATCCTGCACATCAAGGACAAAAGGAGTTAGAACAAGAGTTAATCAAAGATAGCCTCTCAACGACATCAAATTAAATATCTAGCAAGCTTCAAGTGTCAGATGAGGTGGCGTCCTAGTCATCATTTCTCCAATCAGAGAAGTCCATCTCAGCATGTCCAGATTCAATGTACTTAACTCATGGAAGGTGGCACAAACTCCGATGTACCTACCCCGGCTATCCATTGGTCGATTTTTCTAGAAGGGACATGTGTCCAAGCAATACAATTTTATCATTGGTCAAGCATTAAATGTTATGTAATGGTTGTAACAAACCCTAATTAGGGTTTTCATTGTAAAATCTTGGCCATTGATCTTGAATTGATCTAAGCCATCAAATTGTATTGTGGGCACTATATAAGCCCAAACATTTCATTTGTAAAAGGAGAATTAGAGTGAAAGAGATTTTTAGATAGAATTAGAGAGATTTGTAAATAGTTGAAAGTAGTTAGAGAGTAGAATAGGAGGACAAGGCAAGAAATTGTTGCCATTGATTGTAAACAAACTCCATTTTCATTGAAGTAATGGTGAAATATGTCGTTTTTCTTGCAATTTGCATGGTTTCTTGTTGAGTCTTCAATCTTAGATGGTAGATAATTAGATGAATGGAGGAAATGTGATTGATTGATGGTGGAATTCGTACATCCATACTACTAGCAGTTTGTTGATTGCAGACTTGCCTTGCGTAGTCAACTGGAATCATTCAGCCTAAGCTCAATTTCAATTTGTTGCCTCTTCATTGATATGCATCAACTTGGATGGTATCTATGCCTGCGGTGATAACTTGAACATCATAAAGCTCCCCTTAGAAGATTGCACTAGTCTTGTGTAGATGTTCCATTGATGTCAAAACAAGACCTAGTTAGAGTTTCATCAAAAGGTCAAGTCATTGCTCCTACATTCTTAGTATTAGGATTAGATCCTCTCTTCGCCCTTATCCTTTTTCTATTTTTTTTAATCTAAGTTAGTAAGAGCCTGTGTCCAGCAAAGCAGATCGGAAGTTCAATGTAAGTCCCCTTGTGATTCCAGCAAATCACATCATACCACTGGAGCTTGTCCACACGTGGAGACCCCACTAAAAGAACCTTGGAGTCTACCTAACTGATCCTTTACGCGAATCTTCAGCAGTTAGAGACTATTTTCTCAAGAGAGGATAAGATGCCTTTAGGTATTTTATTCTGTGTATGATTGTGTACAAAATACACGTCAACAGAATTGGCGCTAGAAGGAGGGCTTGATCGCGATCAATGTTTAACAGCCAGACTCCAGATTCTATCACTTCAAATTTACGGAGGTTATCTCAAGAGCTTTTGTCCCTCCTCCCGCGCACAACAGAATTGGCGCTAGAAGGAGGGCATGATCTCGATGAATGCTTAAAGAGCTAGACTTCAGTTTCTATTAATTCGTGTCTGCAGGAGTAATCTTAAAGACTTCTTTTCACCCTCCTCCTGCGCACAACAGAATTGGCGCTAGAGGGAGGTCTTGTACGTGAACTCCAGATTCTATCACTTCAAATTTACGGAGGTTATCTCAAGAGCTTTTGTCCCTCCTCCCGCGCACAACAGAATTGGCGCTAGAAGGAGGGCAGAGCATTTGAACGTCAGATCCTGAGGAGCGCCTGACAGTGAACACGAACTCTTGAATCCAAGGAAGATCAGTGGAAAGCTTTTTCTCAAACACTCGAAGGAAGGTGATCGCTGGATCGTCAGTTGGACTTACACAAGAAGGAACCAAGCTGGAACCAGTTGAACGTTCAAGTTGAATCCGAGATATTCAAGATCTCTCTTATTCCAGAAAATCAAAAAAAAGCGAAAAATAGAAAATCCAAAAAAAGTGAAAAATAGAAAATCCAAAAAAATCAAAAAAATCAAAAAATCAAAAAAGAAAGATTTCTCAATGGAGCGGCAACAGTTTCACGAAGAGCAACAAGTTGATTTTCCTGAACTTTGGTGGAGGTTAGATACACAACTTTATCCACGCAGATTGTCCGAGTTTGCAAGACCAGGGCAGTGTCGAGTTCACAAGACTGAGGAACATGATGAAATGCATTGCTTGAAGTACTTATCAAGGATGGAATCGGCAGCGCAGGGAAAAATCTTCTTTTGGGATGTCCCTAGGCCAGAAACAGAAGAAGGCAACTTCAGTGTCCCAGAGACTAAAGATCCTCTTCTAAGCTTCATGTGGATGATCGAGAGTCAGCTCATTTTGGATGGCGTAATGCGTCTTGAAAACATATTGCTACCATTGTGGTGTAGAATTCACAACTCACCTCACTCTGAATTTACTTGCTCAGTATGTGAAATGGCTATCAATCAAGTCAGAAACCAGTTTGGAATGCCAACTTTGTCCGAGGAAGAGTGTATTATGAACATATCTTGGGGTGCACATCTTGCAGCCGAATTTAGGAGAACCTATGAACAGGACATTGCTCCAACATCTGAATGTGAGAATGATCAATTGTACGTTGACGATACCAATGCACCTGATGATCAATGTATTACAATGGATAGCCTGCCATGCCTTGCACCTGAAAAAGAATACCATGAAACAAAAGTTGAAGAATCAGTTGAAAATACAATAATAAAGGAAGATCCAGGAGTTGAACAAGCAATTAAAGAGGATGACTCATTCCTTGAAGAATTCTCACTTATGCTACAAAAGGAGATCCTTGAGATTGAATTGCAGGAGTTTTCAAATGGCCTCATTGAAGAAGACAATCAAGTTGAGATATTGAGTGAAGAGCTACAAATCATCATAAGTGAGCCCAGGTATGAAGAACAATTCAAAGGGGCGCTTGAAGATTTCATCACTCTTATGCTATTTGAGGAAACATTGAAGGATCTTGTAGAGGAAACGCAAATGGAATCACTGCCAAATTTTTTTCTAGATAAGCAAGTTACTGGGAGTGATATGATCCACCATCAGCTCCGACCTCCCGAGACTATACTTGAAGAAGAAAGGCCACCTGAGATTATCTTTGATCGACTAGAGGAGATGTTTGAAGCTCAATCTATCAAGGAGACTCTCATTTTTGAAGATATGCTAACAAAATTTCATGAAGATGCCTGGTTTATGCAAGATATCTCAGTGAAAACAAAGAATCTTGAGCTATTCGAGGGGGCGCTGAGCTTGTTTCAAGAGGAACTTCCTAATCAAGATCAACATGTTGCGAATGCTCGTGGAATAGTTCATCATCAATGGCGACCTCCTGAAGCGGCTGGTGATCTCGCTTCCAACAATATAGTTCCGTCTGAGCTTGAAATATGCCAGGTTGTTTCTTTCCTTAATCCTAGCCTTGAAAGTTATTATGATTTTGGTTATGGGGATTTTGGGAAAACAACTTGCATTTGGATTGATCATGGTCCTAACGAATTACCTCAGTTGATCATTTTGAGTGAAAACTTGCTTGAGTATGAGAAATGCATGGTGAGAGTTTGCTTTTCTGTATTTAAGGATGAATTTGCCCGATTGAGAACCATCACGTTTGCCATGCTCCTGTTGCACAACCTGAGAAATCATGTAAAGTCATGTACATATTTTGCTTCTTTGAGTCGTGTCGAGTCTAGGACTCTTGTATATAGGTTTAGAGTAGGTTTTCTTTTTGTGTTTTTAGATTAGAGGTCTTTTGAGCCTTGTTCTTAATTTGCCTTGAGTCATTTGACTCATGATCTAGTGTGGCTCAGGTAGTTTAGTTGTTTTCTTTTGGTGTGCGTTTTAGTTTAGTTTGCTTTGGGTCGGTTTGTCGGTCGGTTTGCTTTAGTTTAGGTGTCTTGAGTGGGAGCCTCCATCTTGTGAGAAGGGCGTTTGTGTTGTTGCCCGCACGCTGGCAATATCCTGGATCTTATGTTAGACTCATTTCTTAGATATCTATTCATGAAGTGCTCGGAATCCGAGGTTGTTCCTCTTCAGCTTTATCATCTGATCAGGACCTGTATTTGACTTGGAAGGGAATCATTTTCTGTGTCTTGATGCCGACATCTGTTGATTACTATATCTTCACACATTAATAGACTCCGAGTCATTATGGTTTTTAGGCAAAGCTGTGATTGGTGAAAAATCTAAAATCTGGCTTCAGCGCCACCGCAATCCTCAAACCCCAGTAAGCTTCACTGCTTACAAGCCAAAGGAATTGACGAAGAGAAAAAGCAATATCAAAAGGAAAAAATGAGAAAAAAGAGAAAAAAAAAGAGAAAATGAAAGAAAAAAATGAAGAGAAAAGTGAAATGAAACGAAATATCAAAATTGGCTAAAGGGAATATGCGAGTAACTCCATCGGGGCTATAGACGCCTGGCTGGCAATGGAGCAATGTTCGTGAGCTTGCGGCGATAACCTCGTCGGGACTATGGACGTCTGACTGGCAGCGAGGCTCTATCCAGGATGCTTTTGAAGTTCAGATATACTACGTAGCCTATCACAGGGGAACCTGAAAGTCATAGTTGTCTTGTCGAGAGGAATGAATACACTTGCACACACCTGGGTAATCAAAGACTAAGTGTCTAGATATGGTTAAGGATTCTCCTTCTACTTTGAGTACATTTTCTAATCTCTTGATGAGCTAGGTTGAATTTTCCAGAGGTTCTAGGTGTCGATTGAGTCTTTATCTCTGAAATGTTTTTCAACATTTATTCAAGGTGGCGCTAGATGTTGTGACGTTTTCACACATCGCCCCATTGCAAATGGGGACCCATGTTTTTTGCTCGTTTTGTTCGTTTTCGCTTTGCTTTTTCTAGGGTTTTGTTAGTTTGTTAGTTGTCTGGATTTAGGGTCAAGCCTTAGGGTTCTAATTACCGTCTTTTCGGACCAAAATCCAGTCAGTTTTGGGGCTTTTGAGTTTCCTTTTCTAGAATGCAAATTTTGAATGCAATGAATTTGCCAGAATGGTCTAATTTTCAATTGGAATGTTCATGCAGAGCTTAAACTTGTCTAAGTGTTGAAGATGAAATGTGAATTTTTGTCCAATTGAATATTTTTGACCAAATTTTGACTTTTTTGAATTTTGATCCTGGGCATTGGAATTGATTTGTTTTCGCCTCGTGAAGTGTTAAAATGTGAAAAATCTTGTTATTTTGGCCTGTAGGAGCAAAATCGCTCCTGTCCCTCAGTGAAGGACGGGAGCTCAATCTCAAATATCTCATCATTCCTGCAGAGTCCAGACAAATTTTACGTTTGAAATAATGGAGAACGACGAGATCTTTCCATTGAATATAAATTGAAGATTTTCATGAGCACAGAAATGCCTCCAGGGGAAAGATCGCTCCTGTCCCTCAGTGAAGGACCGGAGCTACAAATTCAATTTCGCCTTGTCCTTGCAAGATTTTGATGACTTAATGATTTGAGGACGTCCAAGGGAAGATACTTTGCCAAATGAATATAATTTGATATGCAAAAACGAAGGAGAATGACCTATATTGACCATATCGCTCCTGTCCCTCTCCAAGGGACCAGGGCGAGGTACCTTGTAGCTCTCGTCCCTCTCCCAGGGACCAGAGCGATTTCCTTCATTATGCAAAATCCAGACAAAGGTCAAGGCAAGTTTACGTTCAAAAACAAGGAAAAACATGAGATAAATGCGTTGAATATAAATTGAAGATTTTTGGGACGTCCATAACAGTGCTAATTGCCTAAATCGCTCCTGTCCCTCAGTGAAGGACCGGAGCTACAAATCCAATTTTGCTTTGTCCTTGCAAGATTTTAACGTCTTGACGATGTGAGAAGGTCCAAAGAGGTACATTTTATCAAATGAATATAACTTGAAGTGCTGTCGGGGAGATCAACAGGGTAGCAAGTCCGGCTTGAGTGAGGTCCTGATCCTGAAATTTGGCTAAGTCTGGAATGCCCTGATCCTGAATTTGACTAAGTCTGGAAACTGAAAAAACCTCCAAAAACTAGATTTTGCAATATAACTCCTGGAGGTCTGAAACCACTCTCAAACATCCTGAAAGTATATATGGAATATAACTTAAAGTATAAGAAAGAAGAAACATAGAAGGAAATGTCACTTATACTTAAATGTTATATTCCATTAAAATTGTCCTGATCGAGAGTGCGACAAGTCAAATTTCGCTCGTGTCCCTCACCAAGGGACCAGAGCGAAAATGCTTAGTTGAGCCATTCCTGACCTTGTTTGGACGAATCGAGACATCAAAGGCATGGTGAAGGACGAAATGAGCATGATAGAGCATCCAGACTTGATCAAAAACAATGAGATGATGAAGTTTTGCCTAGAGGGTCAAATTCGCTCCTGTCCCTCACTGAAGGACCAGAGCGAAATTCTTCATAAGGTACGATCTAGGCAAAGATCAAGCAAATTTTATGTTCGAAGGCAAGAAAGGAGGTCAATCGAACCCGTTGAAGACAAATTGAAGATTATCAAACGTCAACAAAGGACCAAAATGCTTAAGTTCGCTCCTGTCCCTCAGGAAGGGACCAGAGCGATTTTTGTTGTGGATGACTTTCTTGCACAGTTTGAACCGATCTCAAGGCATGGATGAATAGAAGAGCACATTACGAACCCGTTGAATATAAGTTTTGAAGGTGACAAAGTGAAATAAGGCCCATAGAGCTAAAATCGCTCCTGTCCCTCTCCAAGGGACCAGAGCGAAATTCTTATGAAGGCTTAAAATTTGAAAGTTTATCAAGCATCAAGTGATCACGAAGGATCAAGGAACTTTATTTTGCACGATGATGGTGATTGCAAGTTGGAGAACGCAAGCATGAACCCAAAGACTTGAAGTTCGCTCCTGTCCCTCAGGAAGGGACCAGAGCGATATTGATTATAGTTGCTAATTCCTTCAAAAATCACGTTAAGTCAAGGTTTTGCAAAGGGGTAAAAGGTACAAGGTGTCTTTTGAAGATGATATGCAAGAGTTTTGAACGTAAAAGTGTTATCAATTAAGTTAAAGGACTCATATCGCTCCTGTCCTTTGGACAAGGACCAAGGCGATTTTTACTAAAACACTCATGTTCCGACAAAATCAAGACAATGCAAGGATAGCTAAGGTCAAGGACGTCCTTTAAGAGGCAATGAACGAGGAACCAAGGATGAAAGATGACACGTTTTGGCTAGAGCTTCAGGATCGCTCCTGTCCCTCTTCAAGGGACCAGGGCGATATCACATCTAAGGGACATTTATTTGCAAGACAAGTCACTCAAGTTTGAAAATCCTAGCGAAAATGCCAATTCCAACGTGAGGTTAAAGGCTTTGAACGTCAAAAGTGCAAAAAATCAAGACCAAGTGATGGATCGCTCCTGTCCCTTAGTCAGGGACCAGGGCGATGAGGTACATATTTTCCATGTTTTTTAAAATTTTGGCGCTCAAACGCATTTTTGAATTTATTTAAATGCTAGGAAAATCGATATTTAATTAATGGCATTTAAATTTAGCGCTTGGTATTAATTGATTATTTTTGCCTTGTAAGAAAATCGAATTTATTAATTAAAAATGAAGGCATTTAATAATTGATTATTAATTCATTAAAAAATTAAATGGAGCGCTTGGTATTTATTTGTTTTATGGAGGTCGGCCCTTGTTATTCATTTAAAAATCATTTAAATTGCTTTATTTTTACAAAGTCGGCCTAAATGGTGGTGAGAGGTGTGAGCGCTATAAAGGGAGGGGTAGTTTATTTCATTTTCACATCATCATTTATCATCTCTCATATGCGACTTGGAGAAGGCAAAGGAGGAACGAATTTCATTTCAAGCTAGAAGGCACTAGTAACTTCCAAGGTGGCGCGAATTTAGAGTTTCCATTTGTGCGAACTTGTCAAATCCATTGGAGAACACATCAAGGCTTGAAGGGTGGCGAAGTTGATAAGAGGAACGTTCTTTTGAAGATCACATCAAGACTATCGAATTTCAAATTTTGCCTAGGCGAATTCCTTTATTTTGCATTTTAGAGTTAAGCTCTCAAGTAAGGTATGGCAAGATCTCTTGTTTTAATTTCAAATTTTGATCGTCATTGCCTTAATTTTGAATTTTGAAATTTTGTTTTGCCTTAGCTCAGTTGTTTTTAGGAAATGATTAATAAAGGACTTATCATTAAGTTTCCTAAAATTTGCTCTCTAATTTATGTTATGTATTGCAAAATCATGTTACTAATTTTGAAATGTTGTGTAGGCGTCAAATGGAGGTCTCTTCAAGGAAAATCAAGCCGGATCAAGGACGGTCTTCGCCAGGACGATCAAGCCAAGACATGGGCGACCTCTTCCAATCCAGCGTTCCAAGGCGAGGTACATCATCCTGCACATCAAGGACAAAAGGAGTTAGAACAAGAGTTAATCAAAGATAGCCTCTCAACGACATCAAATTAAATATCTAGCAAGCTTCAAGTGTCAGATGAGGTGGCGTCCTAGTCATCATTTCTCCAATCAGAGAAGTCCATCTCAGCATGTCCAGATTCAATGTACTTAACTCATGGAAGGTGGCACAAACTCCGATGTACCTACCCCGGCTATCCATTGGTCGATTTTTCTAGAAGGGACATGTGTCCAAGCAATACAATTTTATCATTGGTCAAGCATTAAATGTTATGTAATGGTTGTAACAAACCCTAATTAGGGTTTTCATTGTAAAATCTTGGCCATTGATCTTGAATTGATCTAAGCCATCAAATTGTATTGTGGGCACTATATAAGCCCAAACATTTCATTTGTAAAAGGAGAATTAGAGTGAAAGAGATTTTTAGATAGAATTAGAGAGATTTGTAAATAGTTGAAAGTAGTTAGAGAGTAGAATAGGAGGACAAGGCAAGAAATTGTTGCCATTGATTGTAAACAAACTCCATTTTCATTGAAGTAATGGTGAAATATGTCGTTTTTCTTGCAATTTGCATGGTTTCTTGTTGAGTCTTCAATCTTAGATGGTAGATAATTAGATGAATGGAGGAAATGTGATTGATTGATGGTGGAATTCGTACATCCATACTACTAGCAGTTTGTTGATTGCAGACTTGCCTTGCGTAGTCAACTGGAATCATTCAGCCTAAGCTCAATTTCAATTTGTTGCCTCTTCATTGATATGCATCAACTTGGATGGTATCTATGCCTGCGGTGATAACTTGAACATCATAAAGCTCCCCTTAGAAGATTGCACTAGTCTTGTGTAGATGTTCCATTGATGTCAAAACAAGACCTAGTTAGAGTTTCATCAAAAGGTCAAGTCATTGCTCCTACATTCTTAGTATTAGGATTAGATCCTCTCTTCGCCCTTATCCTTTTTCTATTTTTTTTAATCTAAGTTAGTAAGAGCCTGTGTCCAGCAAAGCAGATCGGAAGTTCAATGTAAGTCCCCTTGTGATTCCAGCAAATCACATCATACCACTGGAGCTTGTCCACACGTGGAGACCCCACTAAAAGAACCTTGGAGTCTACCTAACTGATCCTTTACGCGAATCTTCAGCAGTTAGAGACTATTTTCTCAAGAGAGGATAAGATGCCTTTAGGTATTTTATTCTGTGTATGATTGTGTACAAAATACACGTCAACATGGCGCCATCTCCTACAGGGGTCAGCTCTCTCAGGGACTTAACAATTATATTTAAGAAACAATTTTATTACCCTTTCTCTAGGGTCAACTAAGGCAGATTTAAAAACTTTAAACTCTATAAGAAGTGCTATAAATTTAACACATGTTCTCTTCTTCATTCAAGACTGTCATTGCTTGCCTTTCACATCAATGACAATATTCCAACATATTCTATAACCAATTGGACACCTATATTCACATGGAGCTTTACTATTTTGGAATAAAGTATTTTTTTCATATCGGACATAGTTTTATGAAGTTTCAAATTATTTGCTTGTTAGTAGTATATTCATTTGATGTCATTATGAATGTTTGATTTAATCAAAATATTTGAAATTGAAGATTAAAGTGACATGTTGGAGAAAATATGAAAGGTCGTTTTGAGAAAGATATAAAAATCGTCAAGCAAGATATTAATTCCCTATTCTTCCAGATACTAGCACATCCTTTGAAACAACTCCGTAACTTTCATGGTTCGAGCAATCTTCCAGGTGTGAATCATCTTCCATAAGCGGAAAGCTTCTAGCTTGGCCGTAGTGTGGAATCTTTGGAAAAGATAAATTTCAAAGTACAGGAATACTTGGTGTGGCTTTCATATTTGGAACAAGCTTTTGAACTAGCTGCATCTTCCACTTTTCCATCATGTGAACAAACCTTGTGTGCAAGCTAGAGTATTGCTATGGGTCAAGTATTTGATTGCTGAAGTCGAGATTGTAATAAAAGATTTGTTTCCAATTAATAATCAAATTGGGTTACTGTTTGAGGAGAATAATATCTATGTAGAAAGGAAAAGTCAATCACTACATATTCCTTGGTCTTGACTCTACAAATTATATGAGTATGGCATGAGATTTTTTAATAAGCACGATTTCACAACATGAGTATCTACATTTTGGCAAGAGAATCAAGTCGTGCGAATACTATGATGGTTGTGAGTGATAGCAAATAACTATCACTACGAGCCAATAACATAACCACCGCCTAGCAAGGTGACTATCATTAGCTTTTAATAGGCTCTATCATAGACTGTAGGGGGGATTTTTCCATTACTTTATTAAATCACCCAACATAAGGTGTTGTATGATGCACCCACAACCTAACAAGGATTGCTCAACAAGTAGGACGAAAGGCCTACCATTCTAGCCCTAGTAATAGTTTTAAATGCATCAAAAAAGGAATGCCACATGGGGTAAAAGAGCCAGCCAAGATCCCAACTCAACTATGAATCTTAAAGCATACACATATGACATCACAAACCTAACAAAGAGACCAAAATGAACCTACAAGAGCACAAAACAATTAGAACAAAATCCATAATTAGAATGACCATGTTGTTGGGTGAGCATGATTGTAGGTGACCCAAATGTTCCTACATCAAACACACTTGGAAATTGAAAAATTATTCCATGAGCTCAAGGCTCATGAACTTGTGTGAACCTCAAAATTAAGATCCCATGCTTGTTTCTAATCCAAAGTGTTTTTTTCTACTTCCTTCTTCATCTTTGTTAGACATTCACTTCATGTCTTCTTATTCCATGGGAAATCTGCCACAATTTCTATTTCATTACCTTCTTTCCACAAACCTAAATCTTCATTCACTACTATTGCTTGATTGCCCCTTATAGTCAAGATGCAAATTTACCTCATTGATAGTCGGAAGATACATATTTCCTCAAGAAGCTCTATCTCAAAGTCTTCTACTACAAACTTCTTCAAGACCTTATATGGTCCCAACAGTTTCTTTTCCTCTCATTCATGAGCAAAGATCAACTCTCTAACTTTAAATGTATATTTCTTTTGAACTTCAGAATTTCTCTTCGAATCTTTCAGTAATTCCTTGGGATATTCTTGCATATGTCCATCGCCTACTTAATTTGTTCTACACCCTTTTGATAACAACTTAAAAGGATATTAAACATGTCTGTCAACAAAATTCATCTTATGTGGAACTTTATCCATCCTAACCGTTGTTCCATTTCTTGATACTTTATCTAAAAATTGTTATTCAAAATTCAAACATACTATATAATCGTTCCCTACCTCATCATTGTCTTTTAATGAACTCAAAGTACACTTGCTCCCATCCTTCAAATGGCATAAGTATTCTTCCTTCCATCATGTATACCATCTCGATCAAACTGCAATGGTCTTCCCAACAAAACATGGGAAATATTCATAGGCATAATATCATACAAGATTTCATCTTTAAAACTATTAATCTGAAAATTGACCAAGCATTGTTCACTTACCAAGAGTTGATGCTCCTTTTATGCCCATGAGATTTTGAATGGATTTAGGTGCTTGATCCTCTTTAGCACAAGATTTTCCACTGTTTCCTTAGACACCAAATTGTCTTTGCTTTCGCTATCAACAATGATGTTGCAACATTTTACTTGAGATTTGCATATAATTCTAAAAAGATTCTATTAAGTGGCTCTCTCTCCTCTTTTTTATGGTTTCAACAAAATTCTTTTAAATGTAAGAGCCTCACCATGTTCTAGTTCCTCCCTGTGTTCATGTGAAGCAAGACTTTCTTCGTCTACTTGAGCAATATGATTCATAACCGCAAATCAACTACACTTGGCACGCAATAGATGTGGGCATTCATAGGGCTCTATAACCACCCTCTCCACATATCTATTAGATGAATCCTCTCCCTCTTCCTCTTACCATAATATCCTATTCCTCTTGAAGTATGCCCTCCATCTTACAATTTGGGCTTGAATTACTATTTTGTGGAGTGTTAGTTTGTCTATGTTGCTCTCTACTACTATCAATGTGTCCTCTACCTCTCACTCCAGGATTATTCTATTGCTTCCTTATCAACATTTTTTCTATCTTTTAAGGCATATATAGGCCTCCTATACTATCCTTACTAGGACCATATTCATCTCATCTTCGATTGATATTTGATGTTCATTGATGTACCTTATAGTCTATTATTAAGTTTCTTCTCTATGACAAGCTCCAATTTTGAGCTTGTCATCCATGTACTCATTGACCTTCATCTCTCTCTTTTTAAAATTTTGTAACTGTTTTATTAAATTCAATTGATAGTATGCCAATAAGAAATTAGACATCAATTTTTGCAACCATTTTATCCCATGATCAGCTTCTCCATTCCTCTTCTATATTTATGCATATGCACATGATCCCACCAAAAGAATGCATGAACTTTCAACTTAGTATTAGCAAATCAAAATACTTTTTCATTTTTGAACTCCAATTTATGAGCTCCTTAGATTTCAAGCACCCACTATAACATGGGGCACCATTCGTGATATATTTCTTATGCGCAACATAGCTCTCAATAATGGTTCGTTCATGTAGTCTTGTGTTCCCTGCTTCTTCATCTTTACTCACATTATTGACAGGCACACCTCTTCTCCATGTTTACCTTTCATAATTGTGAAAAGTCCAATATTGCAGACCTACAACCACTTTTATACGCACTAAGTGTTTGTGAAATTTATTACCAGGCTGCTGCTCATTATTTCTAAGGGCTTTTGGAAGTGATTCAGACATGTTTACCCATCATATTAATGAAAATCCAATTTTATAGACCTATAATAAAATAAAAAAATGTTTTTGTGAGCATTTGAGTCTTTTTTTGTTTTTTAAATGTGCTGGGAAAAGGGGGACGGCTGGCCGTCCCCGGGATGGTTAGGGGACGGGGGGATGTCCCCTTTGTGAGTCACTGCCGTCCCCAAGTTTCCAGGACGTTTCCCACAAATTTTGCAAGTTTGGGGACGGCGGGGGGACATCCCATAGCCATCCCCAAGTCCCCAAAACGTCCCCGGTACGGGGATGGGGGATTTTAACCAAGGGACGCGTCCCCGGGTTATGTAGGATATTATCAGCCATTTTGCGGCAGGCAGAGTGAGAAAAAAAAATATCACAATCTATCACAATTAACCTACAGTTCTGAAAATAACAACCCTGATGAATTGAGAATTCAAAAGCACAATGAGCTCTAAGCATGCAACAATCATATACCTGATTCACAAGTTGATTTTTGAATCTTTCTGGATGCAATTTCCTTTCCGCATGAAAAGCATATGATACTTGTGCATCCATGCCTACAACACAAAAAAATCATTTCATGCATCAGTTTTTTCAATTTCCAATTTTGTTTGTGACAATAGTAACACAGAATATAATAGGTTATTTAAATTAGCTTATTAGATTCAATTTTATTTAATGACACTTGTAGCACATATTAAAATGAGTCGTTAAATTATTTTAAATAGTTTCTTTTTTATAAATATTATTCTTATGCTGATCTTAAACATTGTTCTTTTGCACTTTGATTTTCTGTTAATAATATATTATTAAATGCATATAAAACCAAATTATCATTTATCTTTTTCATGCTAGAATAAATTCCATAGTTGCCATGCAAGTATTTGTGTTCAATTAAATGTTCAAAAATAGTTTGCTGTTGTTCAAAACAGATTATACCAACCAGCAGTGAGTATTGGAAGTGCATAGGATGTTAGGCTATGCCCATACCAAAATGTATTGAAATATAGGGGCAAAAGAGAACTATGAAATTTGTGTTTGAGTGCTTAAACTAGGTAAATAACATCATAACCTATATTCAACACAAATACTTTAAATTAGACAAAGGAAAACACTAAAACACAAAGACTCCATTTCTGGAAAAAGGGTAGAGAATAGAGTATGGGCAGGCCCATTCCGCCAAAATTCAAATGGAATTCAAAGCCAACAGTTGCACAAATCCTTCGCATTGAACAGGTTAGCACCTACACAGCTATCAACCCAAAAACATGCATTCTATAACAAAAATTTAATATCCTCTTTTATTAAATATATCTCTTATAAAGGGATATTTGAACTTCAAGTGAACTTTAATTGTATCTTTCCTCCACATTGTGGTATGCTTAACAGGAATACCCTGTAGCATTGCTTTGAATTCATTGATATCTATAAAAATGGTTAGCCAAATTCAAAATGAAGAGTAGCCTATAGTTTTCATGCTAGAGGCATATTCTCACCTAAGCTGAAGTAATTCCAAAATCCTCCACGAAAGGTATGATATCCTTCCTACAAAAAAGGGGTGTCCAAAACGTACATCAAAAACAAATATTGATTCAGTGAAAATTTTATTTCAATCCAATAAAGCAACCCAGATTTTGCACAATTCACCATACTGTAGTAGAAAACTTATACAAAAAACATAGGAAAATTTAAGGATTAAATAGAGCTGAACAAGAATTTGTATGAAAATCTATCTTTATGGTTGCACATGACAACTAATACGTATTAAAAAAGATCAATACATATTGCGAAATCCATAGCAGATTAGAAGCTGATTTGCACTGATCAAAAGCATGATAAAAGCCTTTATAAAACTATATCTTTATTCCATCACTGCAAGGCCATAAGTTGCTCATATTTTGTGAAGGATATGAATGCATTTTAACTAATTTTTTAACTACATAGAAAAGTGCTATCATCAGCCACAATGCCAAATTCTATCATAAAAAGTTACAAATTAACATAAACATAAAACACTAGAATTAGTTATTCTTGACAACCTCATTTAGTTGGTCGGACTGAGATACACGTTTGAAAGCATGAAGAGAATGTGGTAGCTCTAAAGGTGGCAATGGATCAAGCGAACCTTCTGTTGGAATTCGCATCCTCATGATTACATGCCAACTGAAAACACATTACAGAAAAACTCACTTAAGAATACAAAGAGAGTGCCATAAATAATTTACTGAAAAAATGATAAAAAATCTGACAGCACTATTCACAGGAAAATATGATATATATTGTTTTCAACATGTCTTTAGTCACCTATTTATATAAACTACTTTTTCTATTAGCCAAAAAAACATGGCTATTTCAAAATCTGAGCTTGAGTAAACTATTTGGTCTGGATACAATACCTAAAAACATATGAATTATAATTTACGAATGTATATTTGAGAAGACATTATTGTTGTTTCCAGTTAATGTTATCTATACTTGAATTTGAGTAGTCAATAAATTAGATAAATGGTTTGTATTCTAAAATTACATGTAAGTTGACATGAAAAATTAGCCAATGGTTTGCTTAGCTTTATTTTAAATTGAGGATTTAAAGAAACAAACACCTGTCTACTTTCATAGGTTTTGCCTTCGTCACTTGGAATAAAAATTTCTTTGCAGATTCACGATTAGTTCCAGGATTCTTCTTTCCCTGAAGCACAAATTGTTTGGCTTAATATTAATAGATTCTAAGCCTAATCATGCAAGATGTAAGCAAATAATCCAACTTCAGAATAAGCATGTTTCTTTTCATTAGACTATAACACAAAATTTACAATAGAGTTATTCTTGAATTTTTAAAGTAGATTACAGAACTGGATAAAATTCACACCAAGAAAAGATCTAGTGATACTTATAATACAAGTAAACAAATAAGAAAAGTATCCAAGTCAAAAAAAGCTCAAAATAATAGCTTCAAGATATGTTAATAATACTAACTTCAAGAATAGACCTGAACATAAGTATCTGAAGATACTTGTAGTGTGAATTGGTTTAAACACGAAGGAATCAAAAGCTCAAAAACTGATTCATAAGGATTGGAGGACACAATCTCTAAAAGGCTGACATCTTTATGTCCATATTTGTGTTTTCACATGATATGCCACAACTGTATATGATTATGTGGAATAGAAAATCACAATAATTAAAAAAAATTATCCCACGAGTTCAATTCATTTGTATCATTTGCCATAATTTTTATAACATCTCTTGTCTTCTCTGTTTTTGGGCCTAATAATATCCTAAATACATTATTATGTCTCCTTTCCTTCTAAAACGTGCCTCTAATTCCACTAAGACACAGGCTGACTGCATTTTCCAACAATTTGCTATGGCTTGATAAAAGAATGCATATACTCGCTGACAAGATGCGTATATTTACATTAAATAAGAAAATAAGAATAATTACCACCTTAACCTTCAGGAATGCAAACTTAATCAGCACTGAGCCTACTTTCATTGGGACCATAGTCCAATAGAGGAATTTAGAATCCAATATGGAATGGGACACAGAAAGAAACTATGTATGATGTCCTTTTTAGTGCATTTGATAAAAGAATGCATATACTCGCTGACAAGATGTGTATATTTACGTTAAATAAGAAAATAAGAATAATTACCACCTTAACCTTCAGGAATGCAAACTTAATCAGCACTGAGCCTACTTTCATTGGCACCATAGTCCAATGGAGGAATTTAGAATCCAATATGGAATGGGACACAGAAAGAAACTATGTATGATGTCCTTTTTAGTGCATTTGATAAGGATTTTAATGTCATACTGGGTGAGGTGAATTTCCATTTAATAACATAAAATAATACTTCTTCAGAACTCATTTGATACATACTTCATTTTTGTACCTAGTTTTCTCTTTTATCTGTGTGTACAAACAGCAGCGCTTGAGCAAGTTCAACAGAAAAAATTTCACATATGTCAAGGGTCTAGCAGCTTCCAATTAAACAGTGATAAATGTATCTACCAGTTTTTCTCACTTTGGGGTATACTACGGTACCCAAATGGTTAAACATCATGAATCAGCACTCACATTACCTTTTACTTCTATATCAAGAAGCAAAAATAGTGACAGAAAGACACAATTTAGATCAATCATTTGGTCAAATGCCTGTGAAGGTCAAAGACACCTTGGTCAATTGCATGCCAAACACCAGACCCCTCACATAAGCTGGGAGTAAGTTTTGACAGTATGTTGAAAAAGCATCACAACATCACCAACCAAATCACTCACAATGTTAGTACGTACCACATACAATAGAAAAGACTGGTGATTCAGATACATTTCAATTGAACTTGGCAAACCTGATTGTGCATTCATAATTTACTGAATCTCAAAATCTCAAGACCTAAGAAACACTGCACATGAAGTAAACAATCTGAAGGCATACATCCAGAAGGGAAAAGTTAATCATTTGCATTTCTATTCAGCTGATGAATCAACATCAAAGAAATCAGAACAGCAATCTGATTCAGAGGAAAAAGAAGAAGAGGAAAATGAAGGCACTCTTAGCCAGCTTTATAGTTTCCAGAAAAATGTGTCTTTCAGAGTTCATCAAGACCTATGTGTGCAGCGAGTAGTTGCACTGATTGATACAGGAGCTACAAATAATTTTATTGCAGTGGTTGCTCGTAGAGGACTCAAGTTAAACAGGTTGATGGTTTCAAAGTGATGATAGCTGATTTTGTATAGTTCCAGAATCCTCTACGGTTCTGCTATCAACTTAATCTAAAAAGCTTGTTCATAGACCCAGATATATCAATTTAATTCAAATCAGACTTGCTCACAGATTGAAATATTCAGGAGACATCATAAATATGGAAGTTCATTTAATAAACAATCTGCCCTTAAATCCAGAAACAATAGTGTGCAAATAGAAGGTTTTGTTTACAAGACAATGCTTTACAATGAAAAATATATAAAGTATTAACCACAGTGCTGCTGATTACACAGATTTAATGCATTTGACCCTTACAATTATTTTTCTATGAGCTATCCTATGAAGCTGACAGTCACTCCTTAAGATGGGTCAGTGATCTGACTGGAGATTGGATGTGGCCAATTGGCCACCCTTGGCAATGGCACCGACCTTAATTAAACCCAACCGGCTCAGTTCCTTGTGCAGCCCTTGAATGACCATATGCCTTATGCCATGCTCCTAACTGCTGTGCTGCTATACCCGATATGCTTATTTGCTTCCTCAGAACCCTACATCAGCCTGCTGAGGGTTTTATCTCAGGAGACCAGGATGCTCAGAGACAGAAAATTTGCAATATCCCTGATGATCTGAAATTCCTCCTTGTAGCTTACAAGTAGGAGCTTAATCAAAGAATTCCCTAGGTCGGCCCAAGGTCGGACAAAGGAAAAATATAATGGCTTTGGACAAATCGGCCTCCAAACAAATACTATTATTTAAATAACTTATTATTAATTACTAGAATTAAAAACACTTTTATTTGTTGCTTTTCACAATGCACAACTAAGTCTCAATAGGGGACATGACAGTCATCCCCTCCAAGATGTTGTCTGTCCTCAAGCAACTTCAAATACGGATACTCAATGATCTCCGTGCCTTCCCACGTTGCATCTTTCGTCAATAGGTTCTTCCATTTAACCAAATATTCCGGCATGACCTTGTTCCTCAACTTCTCTCCCCTCACATCCAAGATAGTTTCAGGTTCATGAATCAACTTTTCCTCATCATCTAGAGGTGGAAACTCAAACAAAGGAACAATATGTTGTCCAAGAGCCCTATTGAGACATGAGACATGGAAAACATTATGCATTATGTTGTTGGCTAGAAATTCTAGCTCATAGGCTACCTCACCAACCCTTCTCATTACCTTGTAGGGACCATAAAATCATGGCTTCAGCTTCTCAATTCCACTCTCTTTGAGGGAGGATTGTCTATAGGGCTGCAACCTCAAGAACACCATGTCATCAACCTCAAAAACCCTCTCTGTTTGGTGCCTATCAACATATATCCTTTTCTGGTTCTAAGCCTATTGTAAGTTTTCTTTGAGATCTTTTATGATATCCATGCTATGTTGTATCACATCCTTTGCCCTTGGAACTTTACTATCTGTAAAGATTAAATCCATGAAAAAGTAGCATCATAACTATAAAGTGCCATAAAGGGAGCCATACCAATTGACATGTGATGTGTTGTGTTGTAGCAATATTCCCCAAAGTAAAACCACTTGACCCATGTTGTTTGGTATCACATCCTTTGCTCTTGGAACTCTACTATCCATAAAGTTTAAATCCATGAAAAAGTAGCATCATAACTATAAAGTGCCTTAAAGGGAGCCATACCAATTGACATGTGATGTGGTGTGTTGTAGCAATATTCCCTAAAGTAACCACTTGACCCACGTTGTTTGCTACCGTGTAACACAGTTCCTTAAGTAGCCCTCTATCCATTTGTTCACAATCTACATTTTCCCATCAGTTTGTGAATGCTAGCTGGTGCTTCTTGTTAATTTTGTGCCTGTCCATTGAAAGAGCTTTTGCCAAAACATGCTGAGAAATCTGTTGTCCCTGTCACTTGCAGTCTTCTTACGCAAACCATGGACTAAAAAATTTCCTTTTAAAAATAGATTTGCCACTTGTGGAGCCTTATATTCTGAAGGAATTGCATGAAAGAGGACATATTTAGTGAGCCTATCAACAACCACATATATACAATCCTTACCTTGAAACTTTGGCAACCTTGTAATAAAATTTATGGATATGCTCTCCCATTTATAATTTGGAATGGGTAGGGGCTGCAACAAGCCAGCTGGAAAAACATGCTCTATTTTGTTTTGTTGGCATACCATACACTCTCTAACATGTTGCAACACATTATGTTTGAGCCCAATTTGTGAGAAGCGTTCTCTTGCTTGCTTGTCCCTCTTGTAGAAGCCCGAAAAACCAGCAAGTGGTGTGTCATGACACGCCCTTAAAATCCTCTTCCTAACCTCGGATTCAAGTATAAGATACACCCAATCTTTGTAGAGGATGAGCTCATCAACCGCCTAAAACCTATCATCTTGCAACTTCTCTTCCAAAATATCATTAGCAACTGAATTCTTAGCATACTCAGCCATTATAGAAGCCTTCCAGTCAGCAGATATATCAGTTATAGAACGGAAATAAGGTTTCCTAGAGATTGCATCAGCCATCATATTGTTTTTCCCTTTTACATACTCAATGTCAAAACCGTAGGCTTGAAGTTTGTTTGCCCATTTTTGCTGCCTATCATTCAAATCTCTTTGGTTGAAGAAGAATTTCAAACTATTAGATCTGATTTGAGCAAAAACTTCCCACAATCCAAGTACTGTAGAAAATTGGCTGGAGCATGAATGATAGCTAACATCTCCTTATCATAAATTAAAAAATAAAATTGCTGTCTCCTTTAGCTTCCTACTCTCAAATGCTATGGGATGTTTATTTTGCATCAAAACTACCCCAATGCCCTCTCCCAAAGTATCATATTCCAAAATAAAAGCAAGCGATAAATCTTGAATTGTCAAAACAGGACATGAACTAATTACCTCCTTAAGTTTTATCAAAGGCTTGTTGGACTGTTGGACTCCCAAGAGAATGCCCCCTTCTTTGTCAAATTTGTCAACGGAGCTGCAATTTGTGAGAACCCTTTCACAAATATGTCAAATTCCTTAGTCTAGGCCAATCTTGGATTGCCTTGATCTTCTCCTCATCCACAATAACCCCGTGGGCACTAATCTTGAACCCCAAATATAAAATTTCAGTCAACACAAACTCACATTTGCAGACCTTACCGTAAAAAGAATGTTGCTCAAGTATGCCAAGCACTTCATCTAGATGCAATGGTCCTCCCAAGTCTTATTGTAAATCAAAATGTCATCAAAGAAGACCAATATAAATTTCCTCAACTCAAGAATGAATAACCTGATTAATGCATGACTAGAAGGTGGCAGGTGCATTGGTTAATCCAAATGGCATGACCAAAAACTCATAATGCCCATAGTGACATCTGAAAGTTGTTTTCTGCACATCCTCATCTCTTACCTTAATCTAGTGATACGCCCCCCATCACAAATTGATCTTGGAGAAATACACCGCACCATGAAGCTCACCAATCAATTCGTTCATCCTAGGTATAGAGTAGCAGTTTTTGATTGTCCTTTTGCTGAGGTATCTATAATCGACAGACATTCTCATAGTCCCATCTTTCTTCATGACCAAGACCATGGATGAAGCAAATGGACTAGAACTAGGCCTTATGTGCCCCATATCTAATAGGTCCCTAATTGCTCTTTCAATCTCTTCCTTCTATTTCCTAGGCTGGTGATATGGAGTTGTGATGATTGATTTTGCTCCCTCCTCAAGATCAATCACATGCTAGAACCCTCTATCTAGTAGTAGAATAGGTGGAATGTCGTTGAAGACCTTGCTATGTTTGTCCAAACTGGATTGAATATCAACATTGTAGGATCTTCCATTCCATGAGGAATGTGTATTTGTAATCAAACATTCAGCTGCCCATGCCACTTGGTCTCCTACGAAAAACTCTCTCCATCCTCTTAATTGAAAACATCATGGGTCCCCCATTGGAAAGGCTATGTATAACTACCTCTTTCCCATTAGATTTTGTTGATGTGTTTTTTAGGACACTTCGAACACAAAATAAAATACTAAGTATTATATCCTCTCTTGAACAAAGAAACCTCATCTGATATATGACATGATCAAATGAGACAACTCCAAGGTTTAAAATGCAAACAATCGACTTTATGCTCGCAATAGACTTAGTGTGTATGATGTGAAAATGCTGGTAATCACAAAGGGGCTTACGCTTATGAACACAACTAGAATGTGGAATCTCACTTACCCGACTTGGAAAAATAAATGGCAAAAGGATAAGGGATAAGAGATCAAAGCTAATCCTAAGAACAATGATGATAAGGGATGATGCTTTGATAGACGAATTAAATAATCAAGCGTTGCTTCACCATGCAAAAACAACTACACAAAACTGATACAATCTCCAAAGGATAACGAAGGGTTTTCATATTAAGAACATTCATTCAAACACCCAATACTGACACAATCCAAGTGAATATCCACAATCGAAGTAGTGCTTCATGAGGTTCGAACTAACCATACACTGCAACTTACAATCAACAAATTACAAATGGTATGAACTAGAATTCCAACAAGTATTATCACATTTCTCCAGAACCAATGAACTTTATCTAAACTTAAGAAGTAACAAGAAACCATGTAAAATGTTGCAATGACACATAGAGATCCACCATGCTTCAATGAAAATCATGTATTAGTTTCAACAAGTCTTGGCAACAATCTCCTTTCCTCCCACTCTACTACTACTTTCTATTCATTAACTATTAACTCTCTATTCACTATAGACATCCCAGTTACAATTCAAAGGCCAGGAGTGATTCAAGATCAATGGCTAAGATTATAAGATAAAACCCTAATTAGGGTTAGTTACAACTAATTCCTCTTCGACCAATGAGAAAATTACATCATTTAAGACACATGTCCTCCTTTGAATTTGAACCAATGAAAAAATAGGTTAGGTACATCGAACTTTGTGCCTTCCATATGGGTAGTTATCTTCCTCGTTTGATGAGCCAGATACATTGAACTTGGACAAGTTGATGTGGCATCTCCTGATTAGTTTGATGATGAATGGGCAGCAACTCAGCATACTTGTCTTGCAGATCATCACAAAGAAGTGTTTGTGTTTTGAGCAATATCTCTTCACACTCAACATTGTTCAAGCCCGATGTGATGATGATGGGACATATTCCCAAATTGCATCATCATTGGTGATCAAACCTTTAACTTTTCTTAACTCTTTTGAAACTATCACAACGTTTTTTATCACCTTTCACTTTCAAATCTCATGTTTGGGAACTTTCCTTCTCTATGATGCATTTCAACTTCATGTTTGGGAATTCCTTATGATGCATTGCATTTATCTTGGATATCTTGACTCTTCCTCTTGATAGTCTTTGACCTTGAAGTGTAGAACACGTCCTTGATATGATTGAGCTCCATGTAGTAGTTGTGAAATACTTTGTTGTATCTCCATCGTCTTGAATTTGAACCTTGATTCCTTGATTTCCTTGGCGTAGAGCAATCTCCTATGTTGAACTTAGGATCTTGGATTTCCAAAGGAAATTCAAGATAATTGTAATTGTATCCCTACTCTTGCTTCGTTGAGGTGTACCTTCCTTGATGCATCCTCCATGTGATTAAGGTTGTGATGATCTTTTTGTAGGGCAATGTTGCCTTAAACCTCTTGCATCCTCACCATGCTTGTAGAGCAATTAGAACATTGAACCTTTGGTGATTCTCTTGGAATGTAGACTTCGTCTTGAATGTGTTGGATCCTTCATCCTCATGTCTTGCATCAAAATGCTATGTTCCATTGCATTCCCAGGGCAGGGACAGCAAGACACGGGGGATGAATTTTGGGGATGGCAATCCATTGGCCATTTTGGGGGGATGGCGGGGAGATGGCAATATATGTATCAAATAAATATATATATATATATATATAGTGAGTCAGAAACATATCCACATGGAACACAGTGAAAATGCATTTCTTTTGTGGTTGAAACATACTTTATCAGTAAAGACTCTAGAGTCTATGAGTGACACTAAAGACATTGATAAAAAGGTGAAACACATGGAATTTATATATGAGGATCCTAAAGAAAATAATAGATACCAATTTGTACATAACTAGATTCCTGACCTAACCAATAAATCATTGCAATATTTAAAAGGTTAAAAATCACTTTGATACTGTAACACATGTTTCTATCATTTCTAAAATATGGTCCCTACGTCAATCCATAATACAAATTAATTACATTAATCAGAAATGCCTGTGTGGCTATTAGTGGTTAAATATAAATGAGTAAAAAGTAAACAGATGTCCCTCACCCAGCCAAAAGAAAAAGGTAGATTGTTTCCTGTGCCTAGTGGGACAGTTGCCACTGGTGGTGGGTTCTCGAGTTTGAGGTCACTTATTACTCCCAAAAGCCAACCTGCAGTGCCATCTCCCCCTGCAACCTGCAATGGTCATATTTAGGAACACTTAAAAAACTTTTCCACAAAATTAAACAAAAGCACAGCACCAATCGTAACAGTTTTCTCAAGTAAATGGTTGTAACGTGTAACATATTCTTTTATATTAATGACTAGCCATGTAACAATATAAAGAACACTCTAACCTATAATTTTTAATACTCACTATTATTCGCAAATTTGCCCTGATCTCAGCTGCAACCACATCATTTTGAGCTTTCAGCTTTTCTAAATTTCCTAGAAATGTATGCAAGACCTGATCTGGTGATTTCTCCCCCAAATCAAAGACCTGCAGTAGATGTTAAGAATATAAATAATTTAAAGAATTGATGCCCCAAAGATTCATGGTCAAACAAAAACACATCATGTAGTGTCCACGCTCCAGAATGAAATAACCCCTTTATAATGTCCACAAAAGAGCCTTTAGGTTATATGGGTCGGCAAAATTACACATACAATTTCAGCTATATTGTTTGTAGATTAGCTTCTTTCAAATTCAAAGTTATCATATTCTCATGTTCTAGAACATCCTTAATGCAACTATGTAGCTTCTTGAAAAGCAAGCTCAGCCTTAACAAAGGTCTGTGACACACACTTGGAGAATTGGTATATGCTAATCATGCACTATCACCAAAGACATTCTCCCAATTGTCAAGCAAACAACATTGGATAGAAAACAAAGAAAAAATCCTAAATAAGTTTAGTGAAGACATAAAGACTACCTGAGAATGATTCAAAATACCACGGTATGTAGTAAGAAGCTGCACTCCAAGCTGACCACCACTCTTAGAGTTGATGAACACTAGTACAGGGAATTTGGGTGCCTTGATTCCTTCCTTCACTGGTGTGTTAAAATCTCCCAAATAATATTCTGGAATTTTCGTGTCCTCAATTAGTTGAGCTTCGTCAATATCAACAGTCGACTGATGTCTTGATGAAAAATTCATTTTTGCCTTTGTGCAGAGAACCTTTGTCTTGCTACATGTACACAAATGAAAGCAGCATTTACTGAATTTAAGTGGATAAATTCAAAGTAAACAAGATAGCCCATTATTGCTTCTAAGTGACTCATCAAATGACCAAAATGAACATGAGCAACATATTTTAATAATTAATCATATGAAGAATATAGGCAAAATCAATCCCCTTCCTATAACAACAACCTGAAGAAATATTATTATTATTATTATATCATTATCGTAAGACCTCTATACATCTCTTGCGGTGGTCAAAATATTCGAAATGTGTTCTAAAATTTTGTTGCCCTTATTTATCTCAATTATATAATTGAGAAATTACGAATTTTAATGAAGAAGATCCAAAATTGTAAGCATTTCTATCAAATTTAAATTCTAAAACTTAAAGACTTGAAATTTTAAAAAGTAGATAACTATTCCAAAAATGATAAATTTCTATCACTGGGAGGGGAATTATTCTTCTAAAATACAGCTTAGCAATATTAGGATTAACCAATAAACTTTCAACGTCAGTTCTTTGATCTTTTTTTCTATTAAACTAACTTCATTTTCTCCGTACGTAGATAAGAATTTAATATTTTATAACACTCCCTTTTTTTGTGTGTGGTGTCAAATAAAAAGTTGGATGAGTGAAATAGGCAAGAGCGCAAGAGCAGAAAAGTTGACTAAAAAACACATGAAAAAGAAAGGAGCTCGGATGAAGTGTCACATTTTAACTAAGTAGTCTAGTTTAATTATTGAATTATTATATATTAATTGTTTAATATAGATAATTTGATTATGTTGAGTTAAATAAAAAAGATTATGATGATGATTAATTGTAAGTTGTGTTTTAATAAATGCATCAAGAATCGTCAACACTCTCTTAAGTTGGAGAGAGTATCATTGAGAAAAAGGTTATATTCGGTGAAGATAACCTGTCATGATGGAATCAACACACACTGCCTAGAATCATGTAATTAGGTTGCATATGTCATATAAATGAGAATAATATTTGATTTTATAAATTTTCTTATATTGAAAATAATTTCATTATTTGTTAGATATGGTTGGAGCCACTCATTTGGAGAAAGGAGTTGAAATGCCTTGCTTTAACTTAACCTCATGAAATTATGCAGTATCCCATAAAAAAAGCATCATTAATACCATGAATGTTTCATGTCTAAATTGCCAGAAACCTCAACCAAAAGTGATAATCGTATTGTATTAGAATGAAATCTCTTTATACAAATCTAGATAAATTAAATAATTGGAAAGTCGTGTCAACATTGAGTCCTGACACAAATATAACACGAGTGTGCTCTAGTTGTTGGACAGATAGCTCAATATAAAGATTCTGTCAAAATTAACCCAAATTAAATTAAAATTGATATTCATTCAATATATATAGAGATAACTATGTGTCTAAATATGTATACATGTATACATAACAGTTCCACAACACACATTATTAGTTCCTGCCTGCAGGAAACTATAACGGAGGAGTTGAAACTAACTAGTGATTAAACTAAGCTGCAACAACCAATCAGGAACAATCTTTTTTAAATATTTCCTTTCCATATGCTATTTCTATTAGTGAAGTTGCATATTTTTTATGAGCATTTTAAATAGAAAATGTTTTGGCCGCCTATGATTGGCATTGCAGAGGAGTGACAGACTTTTCCAGAGATGTTCACAGTTTTCTATACGAGAGAATGCACGACTACCAAAGGGAGGGCGAGAAAATAGAAGTCTTGGGGTATTCATTTCTGGACATGGCACTGCATATTCTGCCATCACTGATGCTGCCCCAGACCCCGTTGCCATTACCGTCCACCTGTCTCTGCATTGCATTCAAAACCGCTTATATTTTTCTGGTACAAAAATACTTTTTTGCATGTAATGTGTAAACAGCCCACGTAACTTGACAGGTCTAGCATGCTTTGCTTCTTCCATGTCACCTCCTCGTATGGACAGCTAACCTTTTGTCAAAATCCATTTCTCATAAATGTGATTTGCTTAGGCAAATGAACTGTTTGTTCTACAGGTTTCTGAAGTTTAGTTCATTTTACTGGATCCTGTCAACGGACACAAAGTTGAACTAATTGTCATGTTAGGGTTTGTGAAGAAATTGTTCCTGGAGGGTTTACAAACATTTTCAGCGTATACATCAAAAAAATGCAGCTACCTATGTCTAAATCTTTACTGCGTAATCTCTTTTATGTTTTGGATTCCTATATTTATTTACCCTATCTTGTATCTATGGTGCTGTTGTTTAGGGTTAATAGTCATCATAACAGACACTAGAATTATATGGTCGAGAAGGAGATGGATGGATGGCAGTCTCTGCAACTTTGTATAGAGGCTCTGATGCCCTCGGTAGCATGGGTAAAAAACATGAATGGCTTTGTTTTTTTTCTCATATTTAGTGTTTTGTTTGCCTGGTTTGCACATTTAGGGTTTAACTCATGCCACATTATTGATTGAAGAAATAGGAGGAGAAGAATCAAAGTGACTGCTATGAGAATTTTGGGCCTGCTGAACAAGCCACACATTAGGTATTTATGCTTCTGTATTATTTGGGTTTTTGCAAATCAAGGGTTTAAGGATTTATTCGCATACATTTTCGGTAAACCACACACCAGCTAGGAAGTTTAATGGTATTTTTTGTTGTTAATTACTCTACATGAAGAAAATAATGATATGGGTAATTTTCGCTATAGCTAATGGGTTTTGACGTTTTTGCTCAACGAAATTCTTACTGTTACTGGTAATGGCACAAACGATGCACCAGGAATCAGAAATAGGGCTTGCCATGCACATTGAATCTTTTTTACCATTAATACTTTTTGAAGAAACTGTTACAGGCTAGAGTAAAATTGTATAACGTGACCTAAGCATTACATACTTGGCAGGACAATTTCTTTGGGGGCTTGGTTATGAAATCCGTGGTCATATGGAGTAGCCTGGCTATGTAAAAGATGCATAAAGTAAGTATATTAACTGCAACTGCATCATTTTAGCAATTGGTAATAAAATGGCTCAGATCAAGGAAGGGAAATTTAAAAAACAAATTAGGCTTGTAGGTCTTTAAACTGATTCATTTCTGTATACAGGGCAATGACCCTAACTATTCCTGTTTTTACATTAGTAAGCAATGTTTACCCTAAATTTTATGTACGTTTTGTTTTCTGTTAAACCTTTCTTTCCTTACCAGAATGGATAAAGCTGCAAATGATGGCACAGGTGCGGCTCAACTTCAAGACAAGAGAACTTCAGCAGGACACTTTGGCAGGCCTACCTAAAGCCCTCCGTTCGAACATCTATCACCATCTCTTTCTACCAACCGTTGAAAACACTTACATTTTCAAAGGAGTTTCAAGAAATATGCTTTTGCAATTTGTGAGTTTTCTCTACAATGCCAGACATGATTTTTCATAGCAGCATTCCTAATACAGATTTTGTATTCACTTAATTTTATATTTAATTCTGATTACTTAACTTTTGTATAATATGTATTTTTTTGGTTTTGCTTAGAATGCAATTAAAAAATTATATTCAATCCATTATCTTTTATAATTATTTGTAGACTTAATAGAAAATTAAATGATTAAAGCTGAATAACTTCGTAGAGATCATCTTTTCATGCCTGAAGGTTGCAGAGATGAAAGGAGAATACTTTCCACCAAATGTAGATATCATTTTAAAGAACCAGATTCCTGGGGATTTTTACATAATTGTTTTTGGAACAGTTCCTAATCCATCTCAACACTTTTATCATCGACATTAAACTCTCAACTGTCTATTTACAGAATATATTCACACATGCAAATGGAAGCGAACAGGTGAGAGGGCAAGCATTACCCATTGCTTTAAGTTTACAGATAGTTCATTAATTGAACTGAAAGTGATTCATTCATTACATTTATTTTCCTAGTGCAAAGATCTGCTTAACAATCTTTTTAACTCTTTTACAATTTCTAGAAAAAGAAGGAACTCCAAATTTGATTGGGGAGATTGCTGTACTTTTGGATGTCCCCTAATGATCCAAATTGTTTAATATCTAATCTTTGGAAAGTAGTCTTGGAGTTCCCATATATTAACTTTAAAACTCATCCAGATCATTGAAAAAAAGATTATGATATCTCCTGACAGTCTTAAAAGCTGCACAGAATCATTCAAATGAAATAATGTTTAGATTAAATCATTTGCACAAATCAAAATTTAAAATGTGTTGTTAAACCCACCATATATTTTGTACTGTTTAACTCAATGCATCACTATATATGTTAATATGTTTACGATTTCTATGATTTGTCTTACCACTATAGACCTTAATATGTTTATGATTTCAATGGTTTTTCTTGTGAATAGGTTCGGGAATCCAGTCAAAGCAGGAGTTTCTGTTTGGGAAATTTGATATGCGTATGATATGTAAGTATTATTTTGGCTCAAATAACATATTTTAAGCTTTTGATCTGTTTACATATAAATTATAATTTATCTTAAATCATATTAATGTCTTCAAAAGAATCTACTTAGTAATATGATTTTATCTTAAATCAAAACTTAAAGTATATTGTTTAAACCTGACTTCATTTCCATACTAATAATTATTATATAATTTTAAAAATGATTTCATGAATTTCATTTGAATTCACAATATACTTTAAAAACTGACTTAATTACACTCAACAATCCATCATTAAAAAAAGAAAAAAAGAAAGAAAATCAAGACCTAAAAAATTTCTCCCCTCAAATCCAAAAAGAGAAAAGGATCCTTATTAATAGATTCATAACACAAATATATTGTATCATATATGATTAGCTTACAGGATAAATTTTGCAGTTCCATTCAGGAGGAGACGAGCATGATGAGATAGATTTTGAATTCATGGGAAACGGTTCAGGGCAACCATACATCCTGCACACTAATATCTTTGTCGAAGGTGTAGGTGGCACAGAGCAACGATTTTATTGATGGTTTGATCCTACCGCTGACTACAATACATACACAGTCACCTGGAATCCCTTTCAGATCGTGCAAATCCTCTACCTCCCAGTTAAATTAATAAGCAAAGCTTAAAGAACTGTTACATTTTTTCTTATTTATGATATCTAAAACTTACAATGATATACAGTTTGAGCAAATTAATATGGCTGAAAAAGATTTGAATCTTGATTCAGGTTACTGGTAGATGGAATTCCTGTCAGAGTGTTTGGCAACTTTGAGGGAGCAGGTGTGCCATATCCCAATGAGAAGCCAATGAGAATGTTTTCAATCTTGTATAATGGAGATCAGTGGGCAACACAAGGAGGCAGAGTGAAAATTGACTTTTCCCATGCACCATTTGTGGCCTCATTCTCCAATCTCACACTTGAAGGCTGTGTGTGGAATGTGGAGGACTTTAATGGCAGCCTTGCTTTGTGTACCTCCACTACCCAAGGAAATCACTGGTGGGATGGACCAGAGTTTAGCAGTTTGAACTATGCCCAGCAGGGACATTTGAAGTGGGTTCGTGATAATTATCTTCTTTATGATTATTGTTTGTTCAACTTTGAACTGCAAAATGTCATTATGCAATTATTTTTAATTGATGGATGAAGAGACATTGTTTTTTTTTTTAGGTAAATGAGTCTTTTGTGTGTTTTATCCTACTAGGAGGAAGAATTGGTGGATCATCTAAATATACACAACATATGCAGAAATTTGCACAGAGAAACAGTTCATAATTTAGCAAACATAATGCCTACTATTATTCTATCTTCAATTGGCATAAACCAAGCGGCCTCAAACTTACAAATCTATGCATACAACAAACACAAGCAAAGACTCTCGGCAGGAACTTCGCTGCTTGCAGCTCTTGTTGATTCTACATGAGCTAGAATTATTTCATCATCATAATTCCCATAGCTAAAGTGTTCCATTGGTTGCATTTATATTCGAGAAATATCATTTCAATTATCCATTCCTAGCTGATATTAGTTAATCTAGGTTAGTTCATGCTTGTTTTGTGTGAATTTTTTTTGATATTATTTTAAATGTTTATACTAGAAACAGAAGAACTAAAATAAAATATATAATAAAAAGTAAAATTAAAAGGAAACCCACGTGCCTTGCCAATGTTTCCACGATTTGCATGCATCTTTATCGTGGAAGCATGCTGAGGAGGTAGTAAAACCCGCCTTTACACCTGGAAATAATTTTTCTTCCAGCGGGGAGGAGAACTTGGGGAAGGCGGTGCTTAAAACTGTTTGAAGGCCTTTTCAGCGGGGAGGAGATTCAATCTCCCAACGGCACTACACAATTTCAAAATCTTAAAATACATTTTACCAATTCTCATTCTGGTTATTCGTTGGTAGATTTTTGTTAAGTCTCAGAAAATGAAGTCGATGGAAAAATTAAAAAATCCAAGTGTCTTTATGGATATTTCAGTTAACCATACCTATTAGTAATCATAAATCTTTGTTATTTACAACTTTTATATCCAACACAAATGGACCAAAAGTTGAACACAAAAAATGATTTGTTGTTGTAAAAACAACACATTATTATATAAAATACAACTTATATTCAAAATAAATGAACCAATAAGTGCTTCTTCAATTTCACTCATGATCACATCGAACAGGTGGTCCCATCAGGCCTCACAATCAGGAAAAGCTTCTGGCAATTGAGCCCCACCTAGGTTTTAGGTAATCATAGATATCTCAATGTTCAAGGGTAAGATTGATGCAATTTTGTAGATAATTGTTAAGATCTATTAGATTCCTACTTTTCCATGCATGATCACATCGATTATAAAAAAATCAAGAAGACCCTTCTAAATTTCTCCTCGCACATTGGGAAGAAGGCAAGTGGAGAGAGATCTAAATCAACCTAGGATCAAATCTTGAAAGCTTCAAGGATGTAATGTCCCCAATTTTTAGGAAGTCATCCATATTCACAGTTTCACTTGTTAACCCACCTCCGCAGGAATCCAGTGGTTAGGAGGTGGAGTATGCAAGGAGGCCCCATACTTTGTCATTTATTTGGCCTTGGCAAGTTTATAAGGTGTAAATTTTATAATATTACATTACAAGTCACTTTTTCTAAAATTGGAAATACTTTATAAAGTGACTTTATAAGGAGGGTGAACTAATATGCTAATATTATATTATAAAGTTACGTTTACCTTTAAGTGGTAATAATACATTAAAGGGGATTAATAAAAGTTAATGGAGAATTATAACTTGACCCCTTGAGCGCCCTTTTCTAGACAACATGGGAGATAAACTTTAATATATAATTGGCCCCACTCATAACAAATTCGACCCATAAGGTGGACACCTAAGTTGAGGAATATTCCTTGTGGAATCTTAACATCATGCAACCCTAAGTTGGGCATGAGGCATTGGGAAAGGAGAATTCACGTGAAGATTTGGGCATTATTGTTATTCATTTTTTGGAGACTACTTTTCATCAGCAGGTCTGCAACGTGGTTGACAGAGATCTGAGAGCAGATTGGAGACGAAAACCTCCATCTTTGGTGATAGGACGTAGCCCCTTTCCCTAATTCAGCATTTGGACACACTAAGAACTTCATTTCAGGCCATTGGGGGCTAAAAATCAGAAGTTTGCAGGGATAGACAGCAATTACAGGGCTTTTACATCAGGTCTGAGCATATTTGGATGATCTTACCAGTAGCCCCTTTCCCTAATTCAGCATTTGGACACACTAAAAACTTCATTTCAGGCCATTGGGGGCTAAAAATCAGAAGTTTGCAGGGTTAGACAGCAATTACAGGGCTTTTACATCAGGTCTGAGCATATTTGGATGATCTTACCAGCAATTCAGACATTATTCCAACAGATCGTAAAATTCCCAGCTGAGCTACACATCGAATTCTTGCCTGGAGTTTGTAAAAAATATTTACAAGGGTTTTAACTCAGCCAATTGCACTAAAATTCATGGTAGGCAATTAGGATCAGCAAATAAGAAGTTATTTTGGAGAAATGAGGTCACATGTGATCAGCATATTGAATAATACAAGGAAATTCTTCATTCCTGGAAAGCCACGCGTGGCAAGGACTTAAAATTCCATCTGGGTCTGCATATTTCTTCATCAATTGTTTTTAGTAATTCATTCTAAAGTCAATAAAGTCAATTGGAGCTGTCAGCACATTTAGGAAGCTCCTATTTCATCATATATTGAATTTCAGTCAAATAAGGAGGCTCAACTAGGCAAGCTCTGGATACTTGATATGCTATTTCACCACTGTGTGGAATAAATTAGCCATTATTTGTCATTGTGTTTACAGCAATAAAGAAATCACAATTCTGAATTCAATTTTCAGTCTTATAACACGCAACATTGTGCAACATTCAAAAGTCAATAACATGCAAGAAAACCTCAAAACTCTTCAAAACCTAAAAAATCTACACGCTAGTCAAAGAATTTTATTTAAACAAACCTGTCAGATTGTGCCAATCAGCAGTTGGCATCTTTCAAAGGATGAATATTATCCAAAAGATGTTTAGTTGACCATGACATGCAATTGTCATAGTTGTGGCAAGGAGATGATTAGTGTGTCCAAGCATACATAAATGCCTTTTGTGAGCTCTATAAAAGGTTCGGCTCATTTGAGTTGGTGTAGCATTGAGACCTCAAATACTATAATGGATTGCACCCTATTATCCTATCCAAGATGAGTTGAGTGAGGTCAAAACGATGGGAAAGGCCTATTGCTATGCAACAATCATTGAGGAGCACCAATAGAAGAGCAAGCAAGAAACAAGTAATGCACCAAAAAAGCAAAGCCTTCAAACAACATAAAATCGTCCAAGATAGGTAATTAGTGTGACAAGTAATTAGTGTGACAGACACAAGAGTTTTGATCATTCTAACATTAAGTGACATGTTCAAATGAGCTTAACAAAAGAAAAAGTAGAGGATATTGATGTCAACCCCTCAAATTCAATCATTGATACAAATTCCAACATCCTAATCAACATTGCATTAGCGACAACCTTCTTACCTAAGGAAGCTAAAGCAAAGCATCTATTTTGTTCACAGATGTGGGTGAAAGGGTATCTATTCAACTTCATGATCAAACGTGATAGCATGAAGAATTTAATCTCTTCTAAAGACAATTGAGAAATTGAAGTTGCCAATCATGGCCCATCTACAACCCTACAAACTCATTTGACTCAACTTTAGCAATACCCAAGGTATATGTGTCATTCTCCAATGTTGTTTCTCGTATGCTATTCGTCCTTTTCCCGAGGAGATAGTTTGTGATATAGTGCCAATAGAGGTTTGTAAAATACTCCTTGAGCATCCTTACAACACCAATCCTAGCAACATATTTATGATAGTGGAAAATAAGAGATACCATATTCCTAGAGTGAATTCATTCTCAACATCTATGCACCAACTCCAAAGAAGATTATACAATACAACTGATAAATCAATGATGAACAATTAGTACCAAACTAGTACTGAGAGGGGGGGATGAATCAGTACAAACACAAAAACTTTTCCTGAACTGCTTTCACAGCAAAGACTGTACTCAGTTGGTATACAGTATCACCGATCTAAAACAGGATACTACCGGTAACATACTGTGAGACTGTGAAGGACCTAAACCGGTAACACTTAGATCATCACACAACCTAATATCTTATTTCCACTTCACCCATATGCATACACAAGTAATCTACCATTAGAAATATAATAACTTGCTAGTTCAACATGAATTACCACTTGACAGAAAATAACAAGGCATCACATGAAAGGCATCACACATGACACACTGATTTTTCACGTGGAAACCCAACTGGGAAAAACCATGGTGGGGTTGAATACCCACAAGCTGTTCTTTGAACTCTTTTGAAGTCTGCTCTGTTAGGAGCCTAGTCCGGTTAAAGACTATTAAAACAAGTTCTGCTAGGGATCACCCGGTTAAGGGATGGCTAAAATACCCAGTTACGGGTTAAACCCTGTTAAAAGTTACCTTGTTAGAGGATTTTAAGAACTCAATGGTTTTGAGTCACCCTGTTAAAGGATTTACAACAAGCCAGTTAAAGCTACCCTATTAAAGGATTTTCCAACTATTGAAGTGGTTAGAGATCAACAGGTATTACAATGATCTGGTAACAGCACTCAATGCCTATGCAGATCCACTTTAGTTCCTTCCTTCTGCAATCACACTCTGCAGGTATCTACTCTCGTATCTAGTCTGGCAAGAATCACGTATCTCTACACTTAGATACACACACGCAACATTTGACAACAACCTCAAAATGAAAAACAACATCGACCTTATAGGAAACAGATAGGTCGGTAGCATAAACCCTAAACCCTAAACATTTAGGTTAAGCAATTCAATTGGTTCAATCCTGACCATTGAACACATTGCATTGAATACAACAGTCTTGAACAGATCTCAAGACGTTCTCCAACATTCGTTCTTCACCGCTTCTTGGAGGTTGATAACCCATCACGCGTTCTCCATCGTTTACAGAGACTTCGCACATTCCCGAGGTAGATAGGATCAATCTCCTTCATGCAAAATCCTTCACGCGCACAAGGCTGGCATGGCAACACAATCGAATCTTCATTGCAATGCTAACTCATCACACAATGTCATCGATTGAATCACACAGGCTTGGAACACTTCAATCGGAAACCCTGAAGTTGAGACTACCAACCGGTAGTCATATCATATCAAAACCTTGAAACAAAACATTCCATATACCAGTTCACATTCCAACATACCGCTTCACTTTTTCACATATACCGGTTCACAATATCATACCGGTTCTCTTGCCAGTTGCTTACATCAATATACCGGTTCACTCTTCAGCATATTGACATCAATGACAACATACAATATCATCATGTCATCATACTCTGCACATATGCCAACAATCTCCCCCTTTGGCATTGATGGCAATATACAAAGTTATCTCTCCGCTTCACATCTTCTCCCCCAAAGTTGCAGATATCTTCTCTACATCACATCTTCTCCCCCTTTGACAACAATGCCAAAGTGGAGGCACAAGCTTCCCTGTTCCACTATGCTGGTCCCCCTAAGGAGTAGCATCTTTCAACACATCAATCCTAAAAAAAGATGTATCAATGTAAGACCTGACTGATGTGGAGCACACACCTTAGTTCACCTCTTGAAGGGGCAGAACCCCTAATTCACCTCTTAGATAGGTAAATGTAGCCTTCGGTAGAGGCTTGGTGAATATGTCTACTAACTGTTCCTTACTGGAAACATGTTCCAATACAACCTCTTTGTTCTGAACCTTTTCTCTCAAGAAATGATACTTGAGCTCAAAGTGCTTGGTTCTAGCATGCAAAAACGGATTCCTGGAGATGGTAATTGCACTTGTGTTGTCACAAAATATACTTACCGGTTCAAATACAGGAACTTTCAAGCCTTTTAATACATGCTTCATCCAAATCGTCTGAGTGCAGTTCATAAAAGTTGCAACATACTCTGCTTCTGCTATAGACTGAGAGATACAACTCTAGTTTTTACTCATCCATGAGACTAGTCTACCACCAAGAAAGAATGCACCACCGGTTGTGCTCTTCTGGTCATCCACATTACCAGCCCAATCAGCATTTGTAAACACTCTCAGGTTGAAGTCATTATTGTATGGATATCATAATCCATAGTCAGTAGTTCCCTTCAGATATCTAAGAATCCGCTTGACTACTACCAAGTGGGATTCTCTTGGGCTTTTCTGGAACTGTGCAGTAATGCCCAATGCATGTGCAATGTCCGGTCTGCTATGTACTACATAGTGTAACTTACCAATCATTGATCGGTATTCCTTCTCATTTACAAACGCTGAGTCATCCTCTTTTGATAATTTACAACCGGTCACCATCGGTGTACCAACCGGTTTGTTGTCTTCTATGCCAAAGGTCTTCAACACCTCTTTGACATACTTGGACTGAGTGATAAAGATTCCATCTTTCATTTGTTGAATCTATAGTCCAATGAAGAACTTAATCTCCCCTATAAGTGACATCTCAAATTCCTTCTTCATCTCATCTGCAAAGTCATGACTCATCTTGTCATCTCCACCAAAAATTATGTCATCAACAAATACTTCACAGATCAGAATCCGATCTCCTTCTGATTTCAAGTAGATATTGCTATCTTCACTTGTTCTTTCAAATCCAATCTTCACAAGATGGGAGTGCAAGCGTTCATACCATGCTCTAGGTGCATGTTTTAGTCCATACAAGGCTTTATGTAGCCTACACACCATGTCACTGTCTTTTGATAGGGCAAACCCATATAGTTGCTCTATATACACCTCCTCTTCAAGTATTCCATTCAGGAATGCAGATTTTACATCCATTTGATATACTTTGAATCCCTTAAAGGCTGCATATGCAAGAAGCATACGAACTCCTTCCAATCTGGCTACAGGAGCTAAGGTTTCTCCATAGTCTTCTCCTTCTTCTTGGGCATATCCTTTACACACCAGTCTGGCTTTGTTTCTTACCACTGTGCCATCCTCATTCAGCATATTTCTAAAAACCCATTTGGTGCCTATGACATTTTTATGCTCAGATCTGGGTACCAAAGACCATGTACCATTCTTTTCTATCTGGTCAAGTTCCTCTTCCATTGCCTTGATCCAGTCTTCATCTTTATGTGCCTCTTTAAATGATTTAGGCTCAAATTCAAAAATCATACAAGAATTTTCTCTAACCTTTCTTCTTGTAAGAATTCCTGCATCCTTATCTCCTATGATCTGCTTTGGATCATGATTCAGTTTAACATACCTAGGGATGATCTTAATAGATTCCTCTTACTTTTCTTCTTCGTCCTCATCTTCATCAGCATCAACATCTACCAATATAGGAGCACAATTACTGGTACTGGGCTGTTTTGCAACCGGTTCCCAGAAGGTTACTACTGGTTCATCTCCTACTTGCTCACTGTCGGTTTCCTCCAGTTTCTCAAAGGTTTCATCAACTCTAACATTGATGCTTTCAACAATTCTTTGAGTCCTATTGTTGAAACATTTGAGAGCTTTACTCTTGGTGGAATATCCTAGGAATATTCCCTCATCACATTTTGCATCAAACTTGCTTTGATGTTCACTCCTCTTGATATAACATTTGCTACCAAACACTCTAAAGTAGCTTACCACTGGTGTCTTACCAGTCCAATACTCATAAGGAGTCTTATCCTTACTTTTCTTGATGAGTACTCGGTTCATTGTGTAGACTGCAGTGCTCAACGCTTCTCTCCAAAAGGTGTGAGCAACCTTCCCTTGGATCAACATAGTTCTAGTTGCTTCAACCACAGTCCAGTTGTTCCTCTCTGCTAGGCCATTCTGCTGTGGAGTCCGGGGGGCAGACAATTGCCTCTTGATGCCATTCTCTTCACAATACTTGTTGAATTCACCAGAAGTGAATTCTCCTCCTTGATCTGTTCTAAGGCATTTGATTCTCTTGCCGCTTTCTTTTTCTACCAGTGCTCTGAAGGCTTTGAACTTTCCAAAGGCTTCAGACTTGTCCTTCAAGAATGTGACCCACATCATTCTTGAGCAATCATCAGTAAGAATCATAAAATACCTATCTCCCTGCACACTCCTAGTTTTCATAGGACCACACAAATCAGTATGCACAAGATCAAGTAAATTGTCTGTAGTGAAAGATTTACCTTTGAAGGTTGAGAAAGACATTTTCCCCAGTTGACACTCTCTGCACAAAGGATTTTCCAGTTTGCTCAGCACAAGCAATCCTCTAACTGCCTTGATCTTACTGGCCTTCACAATGTTATCAAAGTTTACATGGCAGAGTCTCCTATGCCATATCCAGCTATCATCAAACTTAGCCATAAGACATGTGCTGGTATTTGCATTCAGCTGAAATAGGTTACCTTTGGTCTACATACCGGTGGCCATCAGTTCATCATTCTTTCCTTTGATTTTGCACACTCCATTTTTGAATTCCAGAGTGAGTCCATTATCATTCAGCTGGGCAACACTCAAAAGGTTGTGTCTGAGACCTTCTACCCAATACACATTATCAGCACTGCTTTTTCCAGTCAAAGAGATAGACCCTCTACCTTTTACCATACATGGTGCATCATTACCAAAACGAACCACACCACCATCATATTCTTCCAGAGATAGAAACTTACGCCGGTCACCAATCATATGGTGAGAACAACCACTGTCAATAATCCACTCATTGGAATTATCAAAGCGGGAGACAAGAGCCTTCTTGTCTGACACATCTTCCTTGACTACTACAAACACAATATCTTCACTTTCTTCATCTTCTGATTCCTCATCAATGACACCTTCATCAACTGCTACAAAATAGTTTCTCCAGTTTCCTCCTTTGAACTTCTTGAACTTTTCCAATTTGTCCTTATTATCACCATTAGGACAGTTTACAGCAATGTGTCCTATCTGATTACAAGAAAAGCATTTCAAAGGAAGTTTACCTCTGTATTTACCGGTTCCCTTAGGAAGTCTCTTGGCAAGAAGAGCTTCAAATTCCATCAGGATCTCCTCATCATCCATTTCTCTGCTTTGTCTTGGTTCACAACTGGTGCTTGCTTCTTTTCCCTTTCTAGATGGTGCAGTAGATGTTGTAAAGGCTGATTCAGTCTTCTGAATACTGCCATCATAATTATTTAGCTCATAGGCTATCAACTTTGCAATGATGGAGTCTAGGGATACCTTTGTCTTGTCTATAGACCTCAACTCCTGAATAGCAGCAACCCTTATTGCATAGACCGGTAATAAGGATCTCAAGACTTTGCTGACAACAATGGAATCATCTATTTTGCCTCCTGCACTCTTGATATCTCCAACAACAATTTTGATTCTTATTCCATATTGTTGAATGGTCTCTCCTTCAATCATCTACATGTCTTCAAACTTTCCCCTAAGACTTTCTTCCTTAGCTTGTTTCACATGCTCATCACCGCCATAGATATTCTCAAGAGCATCCCATACTTCTTTGGGATTGTCTTTATCCTGGACATCAATAAACTCAATGTCAAATAAACTGCTGATTAGGGCTTCCATGACTTGCACATTCTCCTGAATCTCTCTCTTTTGATCATCGGTGAGAGTACTGGTAGGGATAACATAAGCATTCTCAACATAGCTCCAGTGTTGAGCACCCATGCTTCTGATGTATATCTTCATTTTGTCCTTCCATATTTTAAAGTTATCTCTGTTGAACTTTGGACCTTCCCTCTTCATCATTAGAATAGGATCTTTTCCTCAAGCGGTTAAGCTTATAACACAGAGGACCTGGAGGATTCTCTGATACCAATTGATAAATCAATGATGAACAGTTAATACCAAACCGGTACTGAGAGGGGGGGGTGAATCAGTACAGACACAAAAACTATTCCTGAACTGCTTTGACAGCAAAGACTGTACTCAACTGGTATACAGTATCACCGGTCTAAAACAAGACACTACCGGTAACATACTGTGAGACTGTGAAGGACCTAAACCGATAACACTTAGATCATCACACAACCTAATATCTTATTTCCACTTCCCCCATATGCATACACAAGTAATCTACCATCAGAAATATAATAACTTGCTAGTTCAACATGAATTACCACTTGACAGAAAATAACAAGGCATCACACATGACACACTGATTTTTCACGTGGAAACCCAACTAGGAAAAACCATGGTGGGGATGAATACCCACAAGCTGTTCTTTGAACTCTTTTGAAGTCCGCTCTGTTAGGAGCCTAGTCCGGTTAAAGACTATTACAATAGGTTCTGCTAGGGATCACCCAATTAAGGAATGGCTAAAATACCCAGTTAAGGGTTAAACCCTGTTAAAGGTTACCTTGTTAGAGGATTTTAAGAACTCAATGGTTTTGAGTCACCCTGTTAAAGGATTTACAATAAGCCGGTTAAAGCTACCCTATTAAGGGATTTTCCAACTGTTGAAGTGGTTAGAGATCAACAGGTATTACGATGATCTGATAACAGCACTCAATGCCAATGCAGATCCGCTTTAGTTCCTTCCTTTTGCAATCACACTCTGCAGGTATCTACTCTCTTATCTGGTCTGGCAAGAATCACGTATCTCTGCACTTGGATACACACACGCAACATTTGCCAACAACCTCAAAATGAAAAACAACATCGACCTTATAGGAAACAGATAGGTTGGTAGCATAAACCCTAAACATTTAGGTTAAGCAATTCAATCGATTCAATCCTGACCATTGAACACATTGCATTGAATACAACAGTCTTGAACAAATCTCAAGACATTCTCCAACGTTCATTCTTCACCGCTTCTTGGAGGCTGATAACCCATCACGCGTTCTCCACCGTTTACAGAGCTTCGCACATTCCCGAGGTAGATAGGATCAATCTCCTTCATGCAAGATCTTTCACGCGCACAAGGCTGATGTGGCAACACAATCGGATCTTCATTACAATGCTAACTCATCACACGAAGTCATCAGTTGAATCACACAGGCTTGGAACACTTCAACTGGAAACCCTGAAGCTGAGACTACCAACCGGTAGTCATATCATATGAAAACCTTGAAACAAAGCATTCCATATACCGGTTCACATTCCATCATACCGGTTCACTTGGACAAACATACCGCTTCACTTTTTCACATATACCGGTTCACAACATCATACCGCTTCACTTGCCAGTTGCTTACATCAATATACCGGTTCACTCTTCAGCATATTGACATCAATGACAACATACAATATCATCATGTCATCATACTCTGCACATATGCCAACAACAACTATGCATAGTCAGCATTCAACACCTCACCTCCAATTATAGACCTACCTATTACAATAAAGACAAATCATATTCCAAAGACCACGTTTGAACAAAACTGTTCTATGCATGTATACAAAGTTATAAAAAAGGTTCAACTCCCACAACAAGGCAAATGGTTCATTGAGTAACAACTATAAGAGAAAGTTTTGTAGCTACTTCCTAGACTCAACACAATCAAGACTATTGCTTCACAAGGAGGGGAGGTTAGTCCAATAAAATTCATTGACAATGGTAATATGGTAACACTAAAGCTTTCTCATGGCTTGTGGCAACAATGAGGCTAATTCCCAAGTCTACGGTACACCAATGCACATCACAAAGACTCATGGAAACACAAATCAACATACACTCCAATGAGTGTCCCACAAGCTCCAACAATGCCATAGAACATTTTGGCCAAAATCAAACACTTTTTTGGTAACCATACTTCATATAGACATTCTATGATTTCACCATGGCTACAACAAGGTCCAACACACCTCCAAGACAAACTAACATGCCAAACTCATTGCAATTTTTACCACATAATTATAAACTTAATCCTGTGGACTTCAAACAGTGTGGTCAATTACACAAACAAGATAGCACCCACGAGATTTGTGATATGTCAAGTCTTCTTCCAATCCATCATGAACACAACAACAATCAATTCAAATCCAAAATCATTAGCAGGTGAGAATCAAAATAGGAAACAATTAAAATTCCCAAGGGGACAGTTCAACTTCCTAGCAACTCTTGGCCTCCAAGGAATGAATCTTTGTAACTTATATGACACATTTATGTAACATAGTTTAGGCAATTGAATGGATAGGAGATGAGAGATAAACAACAATACACATTTCTCAAGGGTATGCCATGTACAAAACAAATAGCTAGATAAAATCACATTCACTATTTTAGTTGTATATCTCTCTATCTTTGTTTTACACAATTGTTTACAAGCTTCCGCATGTGCCATAACTCATCTAGATCTTCACCCAAAGAGTTGTCCATAGAGATTCAAACCCTACGTTGTAATGTCCCGAACTCAAGCCATGAGGCTTAAATATGCATTGGCTGTCCTTTCCTTAGATTACCCAAGAGGAAGATGACTTAGAGCATCATTGGTTAAGTGTAGTCTTTGGATTGTTCTCTATTCTATTCTTAAGTTGTGGGCACATACTTTTATGCAAATTAAATGATTTTAACTTGTGGGCACATCTTCTTACGAAACTTTTGTACTTATAGACTTAATATTTCCCCCTTTTGAGTTTAATGACTTAAGAGACATGCACTTTTAACTCATTTTTATTAAACGTGAGCCAAAAAGGTCAAGGGGGGCATTAGAAAATAAGGAGGCTACCGGCTCATGTTTGAAGGTTTCATTTGGAGCATTAGATTGGGCTTGCAATGAATTTATCACTGAGATTAAATCATTCTTTTGGGAGTCATTATATAACATATTTAAGAGCTCAGTATGTGATCAGACTTTTCTCTATTGCTGCTGCAATCTCTTAGCTTGAGGCTTGAAACCCGTCAGTAACCCTGGTTATAGAGAGATATATGGGTTACCCTAGTCAATAGGGTGTGTTTCAGAGGAAGGGATTTGGCCTTTGAGTGGCTAGCACATCATTTTCAGAGCTGCCTATCGCATCAGGTTTTGGAGACAATTTTGGAGGTGTGATTCAGAGATATCAGAATTAGATTTGGACATCCTACAGCAAGATTCCCACATTTTCTTGAGCATCTTTGAGGCTAGCATCAACAAGGACAATGGTGATGTCTCGGTGAGACCCAATGCTGATTTTCTGAGGTTTTTGGCCCGAACAACTCTAGGGTTTTGAAGGCATTTTCTGAGGTATTTGGGCATTAATCTATACACTGCTGGTTACATTCATCTCAGAAAAATAATGTAAACTGTTTCTCAAATTTCTGGGCAGTTTTAGTGTGTTTTCTGTAACTTTTTGATATTCAGAAATTTCTATAAATTCAAAAAAAAATCAGAAAAATATTCTTAGTATAGATCTGAGTTTGTGGAAGGTTTATCTATTTGCAAATAAAATTGTAGAATTTTTTATTGCATATTTTTGGAGATATTGTTGTTTTTCCCTTATCACTATTGGGGCATATTACAGTGGTATTAGAGCTGCACATCTTGACAGCCTGTCTAGGTTGGTTGTATGCGTGGAAATGGTGGTCATAATATTGAAAAAAAGAAGGGAATAATGGATAGCAGTGACCAATGACCTACAATGGGTGAAGATGAGAAAAACAAATGTTTGCAGAAATGCTAAAACAGTTACAAAACACCAATCTTTAATTGAATCAGTTGGCTCATTACATAGTGAATGGAAGAGATACGGTGCCTGTGGAGAAAGTGGAAAATAGCAAAGCTACAGAAAACAATGAACACTCTACCAGAAAACCTTTCACAATATAGACCTTTCATGCCTACCCATCTAAAAGAGTATGAGCCTATACAGGTGGAACCCATGAAGAACAATGAGGATGTTGATATTTTGGCAAAGTATCAAGCTTTGGGGACAGATTTTCAGTCAGGTCATCAAACACACAAAGCCAAAGTTGAACCAGTGGAATCAAGGGAAAAAGAATCATGGACAACAGAAAAGGTTGCATCATCTATCCTTGCTGAGCTTTGATGGATCATCCAAGGATACAGCTAGAGCTTGGATTCATAAATTGGAGACTTACCTCACCCTGAATCAAATGAAGGAGACAAAGGCCATCAATTTTGCTACCCTTCACCTTGAAGGAGCGGCACTTGTGGTGGTATCACAATTTAGTGACACAGGGTCACGGTGCGATAGTTTCTTATGACTATTTTTGCACTACATCGATGTAACAGTTTGACTACAAGGATTTTGAGGCACACTCCAAAGAATTGGCTTAGTTGAGACAGGTTGGGACACTTGAAGCATACATTTCACAATTTCAGCAGTTGTCAGCAATGGTTTCAGATGTGATTGAGAGGACGTTGACTTATTGGTTCATAGATGGTTTGTCAAAACCTCTCAAATGTTGGGTTGAAGCTTTTGATCTAGCATCTTTGTAGGACGCTATTAAGTGTGCAAGGAACATGGAGCTATCCACATCGTAGGCTAGATTTCCTAGCAAGTTTCCGTAGAGTTCCTTATCACAGAGCTTGATGTAGAGAAAGGACAAGAAACCAGAGTTTACTAGACCAGCTAGTGAATTTTCTAGGCTGGTTGGTGGTGTCCTCGTGATTCGAGTGATGAGTTGAGACAAAAGAGGCTTTGCTTCAACTGTCATGACTCTTGGACACCTAGACATAAATGTAGAAGTGGGGGCAAAGCCAATTGGATTGAAGTTTTTGAAGATCCTAGTGATGATGAGTCAGATGAGACATAGGTGCTCAACAAGCATCATGAGAAAATGGATGTAAAGACAACTACAAATAAGCATCAAGATGATTTGACAAACCTCTCAAAACCTCTCAAATGTTGGGTTGAAGCTTTAGATCTAGCATCTTTGTAGAATGCTATTAAGTGTGTAAGGAACATGGAGCTATCCACATTGTAGGCTAGATTTCCTAGCAAGTTTCCATAGAATTCCTTATCACAGAGCTTGATGTAGAGAAAGGACAAGAAACCAGAGTTTACTAGACCAGCTAGTGAATTTTCTAGGCTGGTTGGTGGTGTCCTCGTGATTCGAGTGATGAGTTGAGACAAAAGAGGCTTTGCTTCAACTATCATGACCCTTGGACACCTAGACATAAATGTAGAAGTGGGGGCTAGGCCAATTGGATTGAAGTTTTTGAAGATCCTAGTGATGATGAGTCAGATGAGACATAGGTGCTCAACAAGCATCATGAGAAAATGGATGTAGAGACAACTACAAATAAGCATCAAGATGATTTGACATAGATGGATGGCACGAGGTGCTACCATAACTAGCATTCCTCATTATAACGCCTTCAAAATAAGGAGCATTTTGCAAGGATAGTGAGTCGTTGTTCTAATTGAAAGTGGGGCTACCCACAACTTCATTGATTTGTCCTATGTGAAAAAATGTGGCTTGTGAGTTGAGGAATTTGATAGCTTCCGAGTGTAGATAGCAAGTGGCAAGATGTTATGTTGTGTTAATCGTGTTCCACAATTGAGTATGACTTTGGGTAATTACACCCTTACTAGTGACTTTTATGTGGTGGACATTAATCAGACCGATGTTGTGTTGGGTGTTCAGGGGCTGCATTCTATAAGTCCATATGTCACAAACTTTAGACCATGCAATTGAGTTTCACAACAAATGGTTAGAAGATGGTATTACAAGGCTTATCTTCAAATGCTCCTAGAGTCATTTCAACCACAACGATAGATAGAGTTGTTCGGCATTCAAAGGCCTAGTGGGCAGTGTAATATTTCATTTCAAATAGGTCTACTGCTACAAGGCAACATGGCTATCATGTTGACAAATAGGGCTTGTTGGACAAGCACTTCAAATTTACTACATGGTTTTGAACATGTTATTGAGCTTGTGGATAGCAAGTATGTTGTTACAAATCCCTACCATCATCCTAAACGATTCAAGGGTGAGATTGAAAAGACTATTTGGGAGTTGCTTGATGTTTCGCCTATGGAAACTATTTCAAAGACATAAGAAGTAAATGCACAGTACAGAATAAGAGATGCTAGTATGCCATAAGATAGGTGTTATAACTCCAAAGAACAAGTATATTTTCCTTCATATAGAGAAAGGACAAGAAACCAAAGTTTACTAGACCAAATATTGAACTCCCCAGTTACAATGATGATTTCCCAAGGGAACAAGATATAATATATAATACCCGAGGGGGTGTGACCAACCGTCGCGTCCAACTGCTGGAAGTACCCGTTGTACCCTTTGCCTTCGCCCTCTCTCGTATCTCTTTCTCAATTTCTTCTCATGCTTCCCGTACCCTTCACTTCTTCGTCTCCGAGTCTGGGCACGTTGCTTGTCTGGCTTGGGTGCAGGTTACAGCCAGCACTTCCTCTTCTTTGGTTTCCTCGATATTGAGCAAGTTGACACCGAACTTCGGGTAGGTGGCGTCTTCGTGGTCTCCCGGTCCGCACCATTTGCACAAATATTGTGTGGCCTCTCCCTTCGGGCAATCTCGGGTGAAGTGCCCCCACTGGCTACATGCTCTGCATTGTATCATCATTCGGCCTTTGGAGTCGTATTGGATCCGGCTCCTTGTATTGTTATTGTTGTTATTGTTGTTTCGTCCTCCCCACCGGTTATCTCGGTAGCCTCCCGATGTTGCATTGTTGTTCGCTTGGGAGCTACCAATACTGCTTGATGTAGTTGGTTGTTCCTGCGTAAGCAATACTTGTCGGTTTCGTGTTTTCATGTTGTAGGGGCATTCCCTGGTGGGATGCCCCATCAACTGGCATATATCACAATAGGCCTTCTTTGGGCAAGAGCCTTTCGTGTGGTCGTCCGTCTTACATTCTGTGCACCAAAGCTCCCCTTCGTCAGTCTTGCTCGGACCTCCCTTCATAACCTTCAGCTCTTTCATCATCCTCAGCATGTCCTTCTGCAAGGCTTGCACCTTTTTGCCAGACTCGCCATCGCTGCTGCTTCCCTCGGACGAGCTATCCTTCTTCTTCTTCTTCTTGGATGTCTTGGTCTCGCTCTCGAGATCCATCGCTCTATTATATGCATCTTCCTACGAGGTTGGTGGAACAATTTTCATCTTCTTTCGGAGGGAGTGTTTCAGTCCCTCCACGAACCATCTCTTTTTCAACCCATCCGCTGGTTGACTCTTGATTTTCCTTAAGAGTTCCTTGAGCCGCCGACTATAGGCTCAAACCGTCTCATTCTTGTTCTGCTTTGTGCCATAGATTTCGGATACTATTTCATTGTCGTCTTTGAGGAGGCGGAACTCTATCTCGAACTCCTTCAGGTTGGGCCATGTGCTGACTTTGGCCTTATCCATATCGGAGTACCAATCGATGGCCACTCCCCTTAAGGTTGTTGGAAATTGTGTTACCCATTTGTCCTGATCGGTAACACCGTTCGCTGACCATATGGTTTCGCAAGTGCAGCAATGGCGAACGGGATCTTCCTTCCTGTCGCCGTTGAACTTCGGCAGCTTCTGCTTACTTGCCATCCCACTGCTGGGTCTCGCTCCTCTGGTGCCTTGTGTGCTTGTACTTGGTGATCATCCGCCTCCACCTCCTACACCTGACCCTCCACTCGTGGGTCCTCCGGAGAAGGTTGCTGACCCCAAACCGAACAAATTGCCTCTCGTATGGTACCCTTGTGCTCCCACGACACCTTTGGCCGTATCGTCACCTTCGATCGTCTCCCTTCGGTTGTCCTCCGAAATGGACAAGTTCTTTAGTAGGCCTCTGGTAGCGTCGATCAGGTTTAGACTTCGCCTTGTTTGTTCCACCAACTCTTCACGACTTCTTACCCTACAGTGGTATTCTAGCGAACTGTAGAGTTCTCCTTCGGCACCCTCCGTGACTCCTAGGTTCCCTTCGGGCAACCCTACGACAATGTAGAGAGTGTAATTCTCTCTGTCTATCTCTGCCTCCGCAACCTCCGTGACACCTCTTGGGTTCCCTTCGAGCAACCCCTCAGCCGGTCATCCCTCGGCAAGCTGCCTTAGCCTACGCCTTCGTTCTATCTGTTGTCTAAGATTCAACACTCTTTGTGCCACTTCCCATTCGTCACTTTGTATCTTTTTATTTTTGTCATTATTTAGTATATTGGGCATAAATCACTTCCATACATAGCAAGCACACACCATGTACACAAAACAAAAAAACTTTTATTATTTTCCCTTTTGGCCACAATTTATGTCAACATTGGGTCGGGATTATTACAGTATTGCTTTATTCCTCCCGTAGGGGTTCAGGAGTTAGTTTCCCCTGCGACGTCTTTCATCACGCTCTTCTTCCTACCGCCGATTGTTTTCTTCGTACTCCCGGAGGACCTATCAGCATCGCTCCTCATGTTGGGTTTCCTCCCTTCGGTGTTGGTGGGCAAGGGTTGCTTGGGCTAGGAGACATGGGAGTTGGTGCAACAACCTATTTGCCGTCGAACTGATGTTGAGAGCGTCCCAGACTACACCCTCAGGTACCTCTTCCTGTGTAGCCTCCCCTCATACGAAAGTCTCTATAGCCGCCTGGAACTGGATCACGAAGTCGCCTGTCAATGCGTTCTCCCCTTCGTAAAGTTCTCTCAGTCGGCTATCATCCCCCTCGATGCTATTGCCAATGGGCTGGCCCATTATCCTCTGTAGGCCATTCACGCTCCGTGGCTACCCAGATTCTGATGGCAACGGTACCAGATGTTTCGCCTATGGAAACTATTTCAGAGACATAAGAAGTAAATGCACAATACAGAATAAGAGATGCTAGTATGCCATAAGATAGGTGTTATAACTCCAAAGAACAAGTATATTTTCCTTCATATAGTCCCCAATTACAATGATGATTTCCCGAGGGAACAAGATATAATATAATACTCGAGGGGGTGCGACCAACCGTCGCGTCCAATTGCCCTTCGAGTGAACTAACTGACTCCCATAACACACAATTACCGATGATGACACAACATAATGACGACACTATAACATAATTGATTATTCCCGACTACACTTGATACAAGACATATACAACCTAGTTCTAGCCCCTTTGCTTCTATTGTCTTGGTGAAGAAGGAAAGCACCATGAGGATGTGCATTGATTATGATGCACTAAATAAGAAGACCATCAAGAACAAGTATCTTATTCCGCACATTGATGAGCCAATGGATGAGCTACATAGAGCAATCTATTTCTCCAAAATAGATCTTTGTTTTGGATACCATCCAATTAGGGTTCAAGAGCAAGGTGTGCATAAGACAACTTTAAAGTGCCACTATGGACATTTTGACTGTTTGGTGATGCCCTTTGCATTATCTAATGCTCAAGCTAGTTTTCAATCTTGCATGAACCATGTGTTCAACAAGTAGTTGTGGAAGTTTGTGCTAGTTTCTCTACTGACCAGCACATGGGAAGATCATATATGGCACCTAGACGAGGTGTTAAGTATCTTAGCAGCTAACTCTCTTTTTTTGAAAACCTCTAAGTGTGAGTTTGGCATGATAGAGCTATTGTATTTGGTATACATCATTAATGAAGGTGGTGTGAAGGCAAACTGGAAGAAGATTTAAGCTATACTGATTGGCCACCACGAAAGAACGTGTCCCACTCGAGGGGATTCATTCGTCTATGCACATGTTATAGACGGTTTGTGAAGGGATTTTCTTCATTAACCGCTCCTTTGACAGATTTGAACAAGAAGGATACCTTTGTTTGGACTAGTGAGACTCAAAAGATCATGGACCATCTTAAGAAGGTAATAAGTACTTTTCCTATTTTGGCTTTACCAAATTTCTCTAAACCTTTTGTGGTTGAGTGTGATGCATCCAGTATTAGTATTGAAGCTACTTTTATGCAATACAACCACCCAATTGCTTATGAGAGCCAAAAATTGAATAAGGTTAAAAATAGGTTCTCTACATATGACAAGGAAATGTTGACAATCATGCATGCACTTGAAAAGTTCCATCAATATCTTGTGGGCAGCAAGTTTATAGTGAGGACTGATTATAATAGCCTCAAGTATTTCATGGAGCAAAAAGGATTAAATGGGAGACAACAATACTGGGTGGGTAAACTTCAAGAATATGACTTTGATATTGAATTTGTGAAAGGGAAAAATAATGTCATTGTTGATGCATTATCTAGCAACCCTTCATTCTGCTCGCTTTCAGGAATTTCAGCCACTTGGAAGGATCACCTACTAGTAGAATATTCAAAAAATCAGTATGCTTGTGAGATTCTAGATGGTAAAATTGGTGATGAAAGGTATAAAGTGTTGAATGATATCATCTATTATAAAGATAGAATCTATTTTGTACTAGAAAGTAAGCTAAAACATAAGATTCTCAGTCAGGTCATTTAAAGACATACAAGTACATCAGTGAAAGATTTTCATGGAAAAGTATGAAAGATGACGTCCTCAAGAATATAGAGTGCCACAGGAATAAAGCTGAAGTTTCTTTTCCATCAAGGCTAATACATCTGCTTCCTATTCCCAATCAAAAGTGGGAACAAATATCAATGGATTTCATTGCTAGGCAGCCCAAGATCAATGGTAAAGATTGTACTTTTGTTGTGGTAGATAGACTCACTAAATATGCTCACTTTATGTCAATGCATTTCGAGCTTAAAGCACACAATTTGCTGGTCAATTTTTTGAACAAGTGTTCAAACAACATGTGCCAAAAAGAATTGTAAGCAATAGAGATTGCATATTTGTCAACACTTTTTGGCAAGAGTTGATGAAGTTGGCTGCAACAAAACTCGATCATAGCATTAGCTATCATCCTCAAACATAGGTGTGACATACACCACATATCATGAGCATAGGTGTGACTCCTTTATATGGTTATGAAGCTTCCACATTTGTTGACTTGATTTTTTCTAATTTTAAAGCACCAAAATCTCTTGAGTGGGCTAAAGAGAACCAAGATATTATGACCCCTTTCAAAGCTTTATATGGTTATGAAGCTTCCACATTTGTGGACTTGAGTTTTTCTAATTTTAAAGCTCCAAAAGCTCTTGAGTGGGCTAAAGAGAATCAAGATATCCTTAAGGCACTTAAGGATAATATTCAGACTGCACAGGAACAAGAAAAGAAATATGTTGATTGCCATAGAATTGAAAGGTATTTTGAGGTGGGAGACATGGTATTTTTGCGTCTTCAACCTTATAGACAATCCTCATTGAAAGTAAGTGGAGTGGAAAAGCTTAAACCAAAGTTTTATGGGCCTTTCAAAGTCATTAAAAGAATTGATGAAGTAGCATATGAGTTGGAGCTGCCATCTACAAGCAAAATCCACAATGTATTCCATGTGTCATGCCTCAAAAAGGCTCTTAGACAGTTAGTGATTTCTTCTACAAAATTGCCCCATATGGATGAAGAAGGTAACCTGATACTCATTGTAGAAACAATCTTGCAAGTAATAGAGAAGAAACTCTAAGAAGTAAAACAAATTTTGAATATCTAAAAAATTGCCTTTGGAGGATGCAACATGGGAAGGAGAGGAGATTGTTAAGCATCCTAGTCTACAAGCATTCCATGGATGGGAGAACTATAACATCCCCAACTCAAGCCGTGAGGCATTGGTTGACCTTTACTTGGATTACCCAAGAGGAAGATGACTTAAAGCATCACCAGTTAAGTGTTAGTCTTTGGCTTGTTCTCTATTCCATTCTAAAGTTGTGGCACATCTTTTTATGTAACTTAAGTGATTTTAAATTGTGGGCACATCTTTTTATGTAACCTAGTGACTATTAACCTAAAAACTTAATACTTCCCCCTTTTTGAATTTAATGACTTAAAAGACGTACTTTAAGAGATTTTTATCAAACATGTGCCAAAAAGGTGAAGGTGGTGCTGGAGAATAATGAGCATATTGGCTCATTCTTTAGGTTTTCATTTGGTGCTTTAAATTGAACTTGAAATGAATTATGGCTGTGATTAATCATTCTTTTGGGAGTCAATATATAGCTTATTAGGGTTCTCTTGGAGCTTATTATGTGATAAGGCTTTTCTCTATTGCTGCTGCAATCTATTGGCTTGAGGCTTGAAACCGTTGAGTAACATTGGTTTCAAAAAGATCAACAGACTCCGTTGAGTAACCTTGGTTTCAAAAAGATCAACAGACTCCGTTGAGTAACCTTGGTTTCAAAAAGATCAACAGACTCCCCTAGTTAGTAGGGTGTGTTTCGGAGGAGGCGATTTGGCCTTTGGGTCTCTATCACATCATTTTCAGAGCTGCCTATTCATATCAAGTTTTGGAGACCATTGAGGTGTGAGTCAGAGATATCAGAATCAGATTTGGACACCCTACAGAAAGATTCCGGCATTTTCCTAAGCATTTTTTAGGGTAGCATCAGCAAGGGCAAGGGTGATGTGTTTTAATGGGCAGTTTTAATGTGTTTTTGTAACTTTTTTGTTAGAGAATTATATTTAGAGTAATGCTTTTTTTGCTTACGTTCACTTAGTTTGGCTTTATTTAACTCCTTTATGCTTGTTTTAGTTCCCCTAATATTAAATTAGGGCTTCTCTTGCTTTCTATAAAGCAAGTCATTATGCATTGTTTTAGTCATTCTGTAATCTTTGCTTTTGAGGAATATAGCATGTCTTTCTCGCTGCTCTTGTTTGTGGAAGGTGTCCTTATTTGTTGTTTAATCTTACAGACTTGTATTGCAAAATTCAACATTTTTTTAATTTTAGAAATTTCTATAAATTCACAAAAAAATAAGAAAATTATTCTGCATATAGATCTGAGTTTGTTGAATGTTTATGTATTTGCAAATAATATTTCAGAATTTTCTATTGAATATTTTTGGAGATATTGTTGTTTTTCCTTTATCCCTATTTGAGGATATTACATATGCCCCAGTGCATATATATGCATACATGTATGCCACTGGTCCTCATAGCAGCTCAATGGAGATCATCACTATATCGATTAAAAAGAAAGTGAGAAGTATAAGGATAGAAGATAACATTTAAACTAAAAGCATTGTATCAAAATGAGTTAACAAAAACACACATATATACCCACTACTGATTGTAGTAGCTCAATGGAGCTCACCAGCATATCAATTGCAAATAAATTTTACAGTATGAAGATTGAAGAGAACCCTATGAGCTGAAAGCAATTTATTAAGAAGAGGTGAACTAAAGGCAAGGAAAGGAAAAATAAAAGCAAATAAACACAAGTATAAATGTCAAGGATTTATTTATAGCCTTGAAGAAAAAAAGAAAAGCAAATCAATCATACTGGGCTTTCTAAATATGATTTTCAGATTCCTGCTAGCAAGATTATTTATTCTGACTGGACATTAAAAATGTTTCACAGATCAGATCCATTATGATCTGGAAACTGCACATATTACAACATGATGGAGAAATTAGATGGAAGTGGGAGCAAAATTAAGCTAGTCTGACTGGGTGTGCCACAAACCAGAAAACAAGGTAAAAAGAGAGTGATTGGAGTGATATCCAGTCTAATACATAATCTTAGGTAATAAGTAGCAGAAATGTTAAATGTATAGATCCTCAATCTAAAGACATAGTGAGGCTTAATTTCTCTCTAGATTGAGCAGATAAGAACTATTATAGAAAGGAAACGGCCTTAGAATTTAATGTGGAATTGTATAATTTCACAAAACGCCTTGTATATGAGGTAAATAACAATGTGGAGAAATAGCTCATTATATCTTCATGGAGATATTAGTTGGAAGAGAAAACTGAATACTAGAAAGATAATCCGACTGAGAACTGAGAAAAAACATTGATATATATGTATACATGTATGTATACTATTATATTGAGAAAATGGCCTTCGTATTTAATGGTGGAATTGTACAATTTCAGAATGGGCCTAGTAGATAAGGTAAACTACAGTCCGGTGGAAGAACTCATTATATCTACAAGGAGAAATTAGTTGAAAGAGCAAACTGAATATTAAAAAGATGATCTGACTGAAAACTCAATAAACCATTGATATGCATGCACATGTATCATGTATGTATGTAGACCTGATCATTACAGCTCTATCTCAATGGACCTGATCAGTATATAGCTCCATCTCAATGGACCTGATCAGTATATCAATTACAAAGAAATTGAAATACAGCAATAGAAAGAACCCTATGAACTGAAAGCAATATATCAAGAAGAGGTAAACTCAAGTCAAGAAAAGGCATAGCAAAAGCAGATCCGAATACAAAGATATGTTGAAGCTTTATTTCTAGTCTGAAAGAAAAAAGAAAAGCAGATCAATCACATTGGGCTTTGTACTCATTTTAAAGTGGCATTGCTAACCAATTACGATACCCTCTATCAATTGACTAAAAATCATAGAACCTTGCAAGGATTAATTTTTACCTGGAAACCCAAAAGTTTAAGAAGACAAGATCTATTAATACTGTGGACAAGGGTGTTTCGCTCCAAAAATTGTTAAGCTATTCGGATATTGACTACATACAGAGCAAGAAAAGGAGGAGCTAAAATGAAGCAAAACAAAAGAGGCAGCGGAAACTAAAACACTTCAAAGGATGATTTTCAGATTCCTGTTAACAAGATCATTTATTTCTAACTGTGCATGAAAAAGTTTTCACAAGTTAGATCCATTGCTGTGCCTATTAAAACTTGATGGAGAAATTAGACGGGAGAGAAAATAAATACAGGTCACTCTGACTGGGTGTGCATAAAACTGACAAACAAGGTAAAAAAATGGGAGGTGTTTAGAGTTATATCCAGTGCAGAAAATTATTTTAGGAAATCAGTGGTAGAAATGAGAGTGTGTGCTTACAATATGTACAATTTCAGAAGTTTTTAACATCAGTGTTTTGAATCACACTTTATTTCTATCTTCATTCTAATGACAGATCATGTGATGAGATTTTATCTTATGTCATTTGCTTCTTGTGTCTTAGGTTATTTAATGTTTGTTGTTTCATGTCATAGGATTAAGACACTTATCATGAACTTGTGTCATCCTATCTCTCTCACCTTGTCCATATAAGCAAGGCTTCTCTTCCATGTAATATCATCTTGTAAATATTGTATCATTTGATTGGTAAAATACCATCTTGTTGTGTGAAAGCTGAAAGGTTATTTGATGTTGCAAATTTTGATTGCTCACTTCAACAATAAGAACCATTATGGTGAAGAAAGGGCCTTAGCATTTAAGGGTGGAATTGTATTGTTTCAGAATGGGCATTGTAGATGACGTAAACTACAGTTTAGAGAGAATGGCTCATTATATCTCCATGGCGATATTAGTTGGAAGAAAAAACTGAATATTAGGAAGATTATCTGACTGAAGAAATTAAACTAGGAACAAACAACATCAAACACGAACAGCAAAGAGTAATATCCATTCTGTCAAATGGGATGTGCACAAGTGGTATATGAACAGGGCTTTCAAACTGGAGACCATGATCGAATCCCTAGGAGACATATTATATGCTTATCACCATTACGTACCCATATTTTACGAATGCCAGTAGTAAAAAGATTTTAAATTTATAAACATCAAGATTAAAATATCACCGATTTGAGATTAACTACAGCTTCTCTATTTTAGAAATGTGAGTAGCAGAGAGAATTAAATTTAGGAACTGCAGGAAAAAAAAATTTATTGAGCATATGAGATTAGCAGATCTCACAATATGGAAAAGATGTCTTCAGAATGTCAGGACGAGGGATGAGGAGACATTAAATTTAAGAACCTGGCAACAAAAGTCACTAAGATTACAAAAATTTAAGCGAGATTTAACTACGGTTTGTTAAAGGTGGACCTGGAAGCAATGAAGATATTTTTTTCTATCTATTCTAAGCTACACATCTACAGTCCCCAAGCAATTAATTCCCAAGCCAAAACAATCAAACAAAACCGGGAGAACTTATTTATTTTAAGCAACGATTTTCTTCCATTCCTGTACCTGACGAACCTAGCCATATATTTTAATGCAATAATCAAGACGATTCGATGGAGTAAGGTTATTAAGCACCGTCAGCTACGGTAAACGTCTCGCAGACAAGCAGCTGTCTTCTTTTTTGCAGGAAAACTCGAATCTGGGCCGAATTAATTAAAACCCTCTTCCTCGCAACTCAATTAAAGATGAAATGAAAAGAAGAAACCACCTCGTAGGACACTAAAACACCGCGTACAAACTCCGACCAACTTATATTCTATTTTAAGTTCTTTTAGATATAAAGCAAGAAACATTATGGGTAATCCACACTCCACAAGGCTTTATCTTACTCAAAAAAGCACGGTGTCGGGTCAAAGGAATGGATCGCTTACACCAATTGTTAATTATGGTGAGTTGAATCATACGAACAAGTTTATGTGCGGACCAATTTCTTCTATTTCTTCCCCAGTTCCTTTTCTTTCTTCCCCAATTCCTCGAAAATGCTAATGTCAGATCATCCTCAAACAGCGCAGTTTATGAGTTCAACTTCAAACCTGAGAAGCAACGTTCGACTAAATTGTTTTTATTCCAAAGATTCTTCATGCGTTTCGGGTTTTGTTTCCAAGAGTATCGCACCTGTTAGATGACAACGCCTTAGATAACAGAACGCTGAACGCCCTTTCTTTTCCTCCTCCTCAGAATGGATGCGATTATCTTTTTGGAAGAGGCGAGATCAGCAAAATATATCCGTTTATCCAATGGAAGTTATTTAAAACAAATCTTTCCTGCTTTCCGTTAAAAGGTTATTTAAGATGATTGCATATCCCGAGTGGAATAATAAAGGTGGAGAAGAACGGTCAATCGACCTTTCCCGTCAAAAGCGGAGTCCCATCACCAGAAAAGGCGTGAAATGAAGCACCAGACACAAAGCGAATACTCGCCGTTGAAAATTGGTGGGACAACATAATTGTCCAATATTTTCGATGCAAGAAAGCTGCACACATTGCTTTCTTATTTATCTTCGATATCCTACCGTGACATCCCTATTTAATATGAAAACAATCTAAATGAAGAAGAAATAATTATTTTAACGTCGATTAGACTAAATATTTCTATGGGCCAAAATGTAGCTTAACAATTTTACAAGACCTATTAAAGAAATTGAAAATGCCATAAAATTGAGATTGTCCATCCCTTGAATTACTGGTTTCTAAAATGTCAACAAAATCTTTCATTTTGTTTCGGAACTTGGCTTTTTTATTTTAGGCAAATGTTGAAATCCATGAAATCTACTGGTAGTCAGTAAAGAAAAGCATGTACAGCTCAAAAAGCTGCATCTAAATCTTCTTTTCCTTCTACATCTTGGATCTTCTACCTGTATATCTCAATCAACAAATCTGCAACTCTTATTATTTTTTCTTCTTAAAAAGATTATTCAATTTGTTCACTCTTAGTATCTTAATATAATTAATTAGAATATTCTTGTAAGCTGAAGACTCCATGATGTAATGTCATTCTGTCTCCATAACTTCTTGCCTGCAATAACTACACCTATCTGTCCACTTCTCTTTAAATATCATCCATCTTCTAATTTCATGTATCTATGATTTGTATTTTCATTGATAGAATTCAACACTGTGTTACAAAAACACATTTCCCCCCTCCGGGCCCAAATCCCCCATCCCCGAAACCCGTCCCCAAAACATTTTCCCCCCGTCCCCCGGCTTCTATTGTTCTCAAATTGCACGACAAAAGTTCAAAAACATAAACTGGATGCTACTATTTAACCAAAAAACTGTTAAAATGCTTCTGCAGTGTCAAAGACTTTGGCAGGGGAGCCACCATAATTCTCTCTGCTGGTGCCAGAGACAAACACACAGAAACATATATAACCAAAATGATCTTCTCGAATACAGCATTTTCTGTTCATTGCTGTTAGTTTCGAGGGGCTCAGGACATAATTCACAAGTTAAAAGTTCTTTCCAAACGAAGCCGAGGCGCTCCTTCCATTTTGCATAAATTTACAACAAATCACAGGCTAAAGGGGAGGAAAATCAAAGACGGCCCAAAAATGAAGTCAACACAGCCAGCAGCATTATTTGAGGAAATACAGTATAAGAGATCTTAAATTAAAAACCCTCCCTAAAAAGCCCCTTTAATTCAGAATGCAAATTGTCGCTAACATCTACTTCAAATCCAGGACCATAGGCCACTAGATCCTGCTTCTATAATCCCACAAATGGATTCTACCCAGCACACATTTTAAAGGGCATTAAATCTAAATCCTCGGTAGAATTATAAGTATGGTAATCTAGGATAAGACATGCACTCCACACAAAAGAAGTTGCAGTCACAACCACGAATTCTTGAAAAGACAATATATCAAAAAAGACCTTGGAGAACTTATTGAGAATTTTGATTTTCTCAGGATTTTGTACCTGGTTAGTTTTTCCATCAGTTTTTATACAACAAGGCTAGAACAGTCAGTCACCAGCTACAGCGAATATGTGGCGAGCGCTTCTGGAATTTTTGCAGCCCGGAGGACTCGAACGCCAGCTGAATTATTCGATCACAAGATTTCTACATTCTTTTAGCAGTCTCTGTATATAAACCTAGGCCTAGTTGGGCTTCGTTAATAGGTTTAAATTGTATTTGCAATCCATTTTCCCGGAAAGGGGGCTATCAGCACACGCAGCCGGCGAATGATATAATTCTTATATTTGAAATTGGCCGCGCAATTTCACGTGGTCTTTTTGGTTTGATCTTAACGGACGCGTATTGAAATGCTTTAATGCCATACATCCGTTTTCTCGGCGTGTAAATAATGTTGTCTAGGTAATTTCATAGGCAATGAGCGTACATTTTCTAAGTCATTTCCGCCATTGAAACCCACTACTTGGTCAAACATTGTCATCTGCATTTTATTATTGGTTCATAGGACCCATCTCCGAGGGGGAGAATATTATTTTTGTTTTGTATTGGTTATATACTAATGGCTTTATTTAAAACTTAAAAATAATAAGTATTACATTTATATATAGGGGCAAAAAAATTGTTCAATAAAAATTAGAAACATTTAATTTGATGTGTTTGCAACACTAAAATACATGAAAACAAAAAAATCATTTTATTATTTTTTAATTATATAGTATTTTTATTACAATAAATATATAATAACATTTATATTTTAAAAAATCTATGGCAAATACAGTGATATATGTCAAATTTTAATAAAAGTTAAAAATAATAAGTATTACATATAAGTGCAAAAATTTTGCTGAATAAAAATTAGAAACATTTAATTTGATGCGTTGTGACACTAAAATATATGAAAACAAAAAAATCATTTTATTATTTTTTAATTGTATATTATCTTTGTTACAAAAATATATAGTAGCATACTTGTATTTTTAAAAATCTATGACAAATATAGTGATAGATGTTAAATTTTAAAAATAAAATTAAAGCAAAGAAAGCAATCTTTATTTAGTTATTTTTCTTAGTTGTCATTTGATGTGTTTGTGACACTAAAATATATGAAAACAAAAAAATCATTTTATTATTTTTTAATTGTATATTATTTTTTTTACAATAAATATATAGTAGCATACTTATATTTTAAAAAATCTATGACAAATATAGTGATAGATGTTAAATTTTAAAAATAAAATTAAAGCAAAAAAAAAATCTTTATTTAGTTATTTTTCTTAGTTGTCATTTCTAATTGGATAAGGAAGAAAAGAGAGCCTTTTCCTTTTAGTTTTTCTTTCACCATTAAAATAAAATAAAAAAATTGTTCTAAGAATCCATTTTTTTCTCACTAGAATAAAAATATAATGATATGATTATATAAGAATAATAATATTGATATAATCTTGGGGATGACCTTAGAATGGAGTGGTTCGCTGCTAGCCTCCTCCAGCCTCCTACATGGGAGGTCTTCTGATATACGTTTGAAATGTTTACAGCCATTAGATGGAAAACAACAAAAATATCACAATATTTTATTTATATTAAATCTTATAATAATATTTAAAAACAATTTCATTTGATAAAATACAATGTTTTTTTATAATTAAATACATAAATTCTTCTTTATTTTAAGTTGATTTTATTGTTAAAAGTGATTTTTTTAAAGACATGGAATATTTTTTAGTTAATATATATCTATTTGGTATTTGATATATTTCGAATAAATTAGAATTGAAAGATAGTTTTAAATCTAGATTTTAGTTTTTTTTAAATAAAAATATAATTTTATTTAATTTATTTATATTAGATAATAAATGTTTATGAATTTTAAAATCATAATTTATTACAATTTTAAATTTAATTGAAAGCTTAAAAAATATTGTGGTGATTTGATTAGAAATAGAATTATACTTAAAAGTATTTAAAATATTTATTATTAATGTCAAATTTATAATAATCCTAACTATAACCCTTATAATACCTAATTATGGTTCAATTCTAGTAGGTGCATAGATAACCAATTTTAAAAGAAAAAACCACAATTGTAGTTAAGTTATTAGACACAATACAATCTCTAAAGATCTAATCTAAATAATGTGAGAACATACCCTAACTAGCACTACATTATGCATCATTTAACATATGATAAATCTTAAGGTTGGGATTTGGATTGTAATTCAATTAATGTAAACGATGTTTGTAATCTATTAATTATATTTTTTAGGTACATGTTTTATTAACATTTTAGTTCTAATAAATTTTTAAAAAATTGTTTTATTTTTTTTAATTATTTTTTAATTTAAAATATTTATTATTTATTATAATTTTTTAAAATTATTGTTTTTATTAATATTTGGATTTTTGTATATTTTGACTTTGCATTTAGTTTATTATATTTTTATTTTAGATTAAAGTTTGAAATTTAATTTTAATTATTTATGTTTTTTTACGAAATTACAAATAATAATTAAAAGCTATTAGAATTAATTTAATTGATAATTATTCATCTTATGAATTTATTTCTCTATCCTCTATCTGTCTCTCTAAATCTTGCTCACACGCTCCTTGTTACTCCTCCCCACCTCTATCTCAATATCTCTCAAACTTTCACACGCACCCCTTGTTTCTCACACTCTATCTCTATCTCTCCCCCCCTCTCTACTTCTCTCTATTACCTCCTTTATCTTGATCTTGCTCCCTCTAGCTCTATCTTCCCATCTCTTCCTCTCCCTCTCTATATATATCTCATTATCTCTATCTTTCTTCTATTCACTCCATCTCTCCTACTCTCTCTATATATATCCTTCTATCTCTCTCTATATATCATTTCTTGTATCTTTATCTTTTCATGTCTCCATCTCCTCCTCTCATTGTCTTCGTCTTTCTATCTCTATTTCTCCCTCTCCCTCTTCCTCTCTCCTTCCATCTCTCTCTATCACTCCCTCCTTTTATATCTCTCAGCTTCTCCATCCTCTCTTTATTTCTCTATTTTCCTCTCCCTCCCTCTCTACCCATTCATATGTCTATCCCCCTCTCCACATATTGCAAACGTAACATGATCATGTTGGTAATGGAATCTAGTTATCTTCCCGATTCAAAGATTTTTTTTAAGTCATGTTTGGATCCCTATAACTAGATGCATAGTTTATTTTAAGCTATCACTTCTTGATTGATACCTTGATTGCACAAACAACATCAATTTTTAAATGACCTACCAATTGAACTTAAGGACTCAATAAATGTATGCATAATACACCAATTTTTTTCCTAATTAACTTTCCACACCTCTTCGGCATGCCCATTGCACACCAAAGTGTGATTGCTAGTTTATTATCAATTTAGAAATTTAAGATTTTTGTTTTAGAATATAAATATCTTGAATATTATATTTTTGAGATTATAAATGATTTTTTTTCTTTTTAGAATATTTTGAAAGTTATTTTATCTATTTAGAAAATTAAGATTTACGTTTTTTTAATTAAAAAATCAACAACAATAAATTTTGTTTTATAATATTTTTAATGAACATTTATTTTAAGGTGCATTATTTATATTATTTGTATTAATTTCTTGTTCATATTTTATTTACTAAATTTAATTCATATTAATTTTTTACAATAATTTTACAATTTATTATATTAAAATAATTATTTTTAAAAATTAAAGTAAAAAAGAAGAAAATCAACTCTGCAACTTGTACGAATCCAAGGAGGATGTCCTGTCACCTTCCTCGGATTTTGAACTAGTCTGTTGGAGTTCGCTTGTGAGGTCATCGTGGTGTCTTATCGTGTGATGCATGTCCTCTTCCCCGTGTGGTTTTTAATTTTGAAGGGATTGATTTTCTTTTTTCACCTCGTGTTTGCCTTTGTCGTGCTATGTCCTCTTCTTTATTTTTCTTCTTCCTTCGGCATGCTTGTTTTCTTTTGTGCCAATTTGCCTCTCGACTTAGGTTTCGTTTGTGCCCTTTCATTGAGGATGCTCGTGCGAGATTGATGGGTAGTTTGAGTAATGAAGATCCCTCTTGAAGGAATGATGAGAATGGCATCATTAATAATGAAGGGGGTTTGGGAAATGAGGTCGTCATTCCGCATAAGGAAGAGCATGAAAAAATCTCTTACAAGGCAGTGGTTTCAGAGCATTCGACCACCATTTGTCTTTCTTCTGCATGTTTTATTGGATCCTTTTGCAGGCCTGAGCGCATGGACACAGAGACCGCCTCGGGAGGAGCCGCAACCGATGGAGATAAACGTGAACCCAGGGTTGATAGAGCGACGGATGACCCCGGAGGAGGAGGAAATGGTAAGTATCGTCCTCTCGGGTTGAAAACCCTCTCCCTGTCGCCTAATGAGGATATGGTTAAGGCTATTAGGGTCGAGCAATCTCGTTTAAGAAATATTGCAGTTTTCTGCATGGATAGAGAATCGTTGCCTTCGAGGAATTTTCTTGATGATTAATTAAATTAATGAAAAGTCAAGAGACATGAAAGGAAAAGTTGTGACTCCCTTGACAATGAGATATAAAAGGGAGAAGAAAACCTCATTTGAGAGGGGGGGATAATTTGTAAATGAGAAGCGCAGATCTGATTTAAATAATAAGTGCAGATCTGATTATGAAAGGTTGCGTCCCTTTCAAAGAGTAGAAATAATGAAGAGTTATTTCAAAGGGTGCTAATGGTGAAAGAGTATGTCTCTTGCCAAAGGGCATACATGATGAAGATGTGTGACCTCTCCCTCAAATTGAGAGATATAAAGGGAAGGAATCAAAAGCATCTAGTGACATCACCATTGATCAGATGAGATTAGAATTGTTATCAAGTTACAGGCAGTAACATTTGTGTTCTTGGCGGTATGCATGGGAATGTGCTTAATATGTATGCTTAGTATATGAAGCCTGATAAAGTTGTTATGCAGAAATCTAGTAATAATATTGTTATAAACTGCAATATGTATGACAAACATACTTAATTTCATATATATTTATAATACATGAGAAGTTATTGTACTTATAGTCTAAATCATGTTATTATTGTCAGTATTTAAGAAGATGGGGATGAGATATTCCAAAGAGGGGCAGTCTAAATCCAAGCAATAGGTTAAGTCCCAAGATAGGGTGGGGATTAGTGATCCATAAGCCTTGAGGGTATAGACCCAAGATAGGTAAGGGCTTGAATCTGTAAACTTTGAGGGAACCTATTGTAGTTGGTCTCTAAGCGCTTTGGTAACATACATAAATCCTTCTCCCTTAAAACTGAAGTAGTAACAAGGTCTGATATCTATATTAAATATGATATTAATCATCTAATGAGGAAAATAAATAAGCACATGTTAATAACTAATCGAAAAATATCAATCAATTTAATATGTTGAAATAGATCAGGTAGGGGACATTAAAATTGTGTTGTGCAAGCCATGTGATATAGTGTAGTTAGGATTGTGCATGTGCTTATACAACATTTGCCTTGCATCTCCTTCAATCTAAAATTGGTCAATGCAAACGATATAGGGGAAAGGACCCAACAATTGAGGGTGTTCCAATTCTTGTGATAGAAGTTGTTTTAATACCCCCATACTTGTTGATTTAATGTTCAATTTTTGTACAACATTGCACCAATAGTTGTGACTTTAAAGTTGTTATTGTTGATGATGAGTACCAATAATTGAATGAAGTATACACTTTGTTGTAAAAAGCAACCAATCATGTGATGCCATATTAGTTGCACAAGTATTGGGGCCCCTTTTGCATGCCTATTGGTCTTACCTTTTATGGGGGTTGTTTTGGACACCTTGGCAAAAATAATGCTGATGTGGCATCATATTTGATGATGTGGCCCTGAAACCTTAGTTATAAGGAGGGGACTTGCCAAGTAAGTTGATGTAAAAAATTGAGAGTGATTTGAAATTTCCATGTAAGATTTTGAGAAGTGCAAAGTTAGGGTGCACAACTACTAGGTCCTCTCCCCTAGTAAGAGTTGATTTCTGATGTGTTTTTGAAAAAGCGTGTAGTTTCATTCAAAATTAATTCTATCATTGAAAGGATTTTTATTAATAAAGCAACTTGTACATCGTCAAAGTAGAGTAAATGCTTGATCATTAGGAAATATTTGATATTTATCACATGAATTCGTCATGTTATATCTATTTTGATTGGACATTATAAAGCCACTCATATACAACTAGCATTATATTAGAATGAATCTAGTAAACATTGTAAAGTGGTACAATTTGAGCCCCAGATTTGTTAATTGCATTAAAAAAGTACTTAAAATTTTGAACATACTAAAAACATGAGCTTTTTTTAACAAATATATAAAGAATGAGACATAATTAAGACCTTAATCTATTAACGTAAGAAATTGATATATGAATAGAGGATTTATTACCATAGATATAATACTCCTCATTAGAATATAAAAATATTAAAAATAAATTTAAAAAATAATTATAATACTTACCAACCAGTAGCAACTCTTTTTTGATATTGTTGTAATTGTAAATAACAATTCCGTTTTTATATCTTTGTAATTGTAAATAGTTTTTTGCTTTTCTGTAATTACAAACTTATATTAGATTGTATTTTTTAATTTAAACCAACTAAATCAAAACATTATAAATAAATAAAAATATGAATATATTATTTACAAATTACAATGCACCATAACTTTGATGCAAAAACTCTTACACAATTGAATTTAACAACAACAAAACATTGACATAATGAATTGTGAGAATCTAATATCATTAATTTAAATTGCAAAACTGACTAATAAATCCACAACAATTTGGGGTTCAAATTCCTCTACTCTAATAAATCCACAACAATTTGGGGTTCAAATTCCTCTATTTTCAAGGAAATTTTCCAAATTTAAATGCTCAATAAAAATAAATAAAGCCCTATATTAAGAATTTAAAAAAGGGCTTTACATTAAGAAAAGGCGTAATGCTTTACACAAAAATTACAGTGCACAAAAGGTCTTTACATTAAGAAAAGGCGTAATGCTTTACACAAACTTACAGTGCACATCTCAGATCTGGAGACAACCATATGTTTCAAAAGGTGGACATCTATAGCTAGAGATAAATTTGTACGGCAATTTGGCTCAGTGAAAGGCAAATTTGGGGAAAATTAGTTGCAGAGACAGGCCATATGTAGGGCAAATGTTCAGATCCCGCCATAAGTAACAAGTAATTCGTAAAGCTTCCATTTTATCATGAAATTTAAGAGTTTTTCGTACTCTGCATTCTAGGTAGTTTCTAACCTAAAACTTCATTTTTAAGTTACAGTCAGAAAATTTATGATATGACAGAGAACGGATCACTTACCGCAATTGACAGTGGCGCAGCGCTGATTTAATTTTCTCGCAATTCCCTATGCTCTGAATTTTCTTCAATCTCTGTCTCGGCTGCTGAATTTGCTCCGCAATTTGATTAATGCTGGCTTTTCGCTCTGGAGATCTGAAAGCGACGGACAATTCTCCGTAAAGATAGAAAACAATATAAGGCAAGAAATGAGTCTACCGTCCCCTTTACAATAATTTCCTGTCAAGTTCATTCTATTAAATTACGGGAGAACGCGTGAAGAAACATTTTCCAACCACGAAGGATGCACGCCAATCACGTGTGAGAAGGATAATGATAAGGTAAAAATGGATCGTATACCAATAAAGTGCAACGTTGGGTTTGACATTTTAGTCTTCACATAATAAACAAGTTTTCATTCATTAATAAAGAAGGAAGAAAAAAAATGTGTGTCAAGGAAGCCTGTTTGCAACAATCAATTAGTGGTGAGTACCTGTATCCGTTTTTACCGTGTTATAGTAGTAGTAAATGTATATAGCGTATTTTTTTTAAGCAACCAATAGATAAGTGTCATTTAGTGGCGATCATATGTATTTATACTATTATAGTAATAGTAAATGTTTTGTGGTTGTTTATTTCTATATTTAAAAAAAGAGCAATCGTCTGATTTCCATATAAAATGGTATATATCCACATAACAGGACAGTTTTTGGTCAGATTTTTTCAGGTTTTAACAATATTGCATAGGGAATTATGAGGATTGGAATGGTAAAATCTAGACATTTGATTAGATTGTGTGAGTTTTTTTCATCAACGTTCACACTATATGATGGAATGCTAAAAGAAATGAATGGTAAAAACTGCATAAAAATCTATCTCATTATTATGTGGAGATTAACTACTTCGAAAAAAATTCTAATAGCTTCGCATATTTTTAAATGAGGTCCCATTTTTATATTATATTAATTTAATAATACATATTTAATATCAAATATTATAATTTTATGTTAAAAATATTTTTAATGAAATGTTTTATAGATCTGATTGTATTAAATAATAAATTTATATAAGTATTAATTTTCTATAAAAAGAAACAGTTATACTTTGTATGTAGATAGTTCAATCTTTAAAATAATAAAAAAAAAAAAATTAAGTAAAAATTACACTTGAGATAAAAAAAAAAAAGAATATGGTTATAGTACAAATTTGTTACTTTATGTTACAATTATAAAGTCATATTGGTTCATCTATTTAAATTGGGAGTTATTTATGAGAACGATATGGGATTGAGTTACACTTTGAGACACATCCAAGATTCAATGATCAATCTTAAGGTGTGTCTACTATTAGATATTTTTAAGCAAATATGTTATGGCTACGAGTGTTCTATATAAATTTTAATTTTTTTGTTAAATGTTATGTAGCGAAGTGAATCTATATATATTTTTAAAAATTTGTCAAATGTTATGTAGCGAAGTGAAAGCGTATAGAACACTTGTAACTATGCAATAACATATTGGCTTTGCTTATAGACATGAAATAATTATGAGATCAACCCATTTGAGTCATGAAAATAAATCACAACTACTTGTCTCTCATGTTATCTAGAAAGGCCATTCGCTATAGGGTGCTTAAAGGTGGGTGAGAGTGTACATGAATCAAGGAGAGCAAAGAAGAATGAGAAATGATTTAATGCAAACACATGTTAAATGTCCAATAAATAAGCTTGGGAGGAATTACTTCTCACATGAATAAAAGAGGCAAGGTGAATTTATTAACGATTATTTGAAGCTATCACTCGTAGGTGTTAGGGATTGTCCATGAATCAAGGAGAGCAAAGAAGAATGAGAAAGGATTTCATGCAAACATTTGTTGAATGTCCAATAAATAAGTTTGGGAGGAATTAATTCTCACATGAATAAAAAATGCAAGGTAAATTTATTAACTATTATTTGAAGCTATCACTCTTGAGTACCTAACAGGTGGGTGGGAGTGTACATGAATCAAAGAGAGAAAAGAAGAATGAGAAAAGTTTCATGCAAATGCATGTTGAATGTCCAATAAATAAGCTTGAGAAAAATTAATTCTCACGTGAATAAAAGAGGCAAGGTGATTTTATTAATGATTATTTGAAGCTATCACTCTCAAGTATCAATATAATAATATGTGATATGATTTATTGTAATCCATAGCATCTTATGAGAGAAAGAAGATTTGCTTGCGGGAATGACTCAATAAACTTGTGGTTTTTTAACTATTTGTTAATTCTTTGCAAAGATTTGTTGATGACCTAGAATTAATTGTCATGTGAACAAAAGAGGGTAGATGAAGGGAGAATGTGAGTTTTAGGCACTCTTGTGAAAATGGCATTGTGCAAGTGATGTTATTAATAGTTATTCATACAATTCTAACATCAAACAAATTTGTTGGGTGCAAGTTTTGAAGTGTTGAACATTTGCAATTTCTTTGTCTTTTTTATTTCCATAAATGACTTGGTGAGCGACGGATCTATCTTATCTTTTATCAAATTTTGAAAAATTATTATTTTATAATTACATGTTTTAAATATAGAGTAATTTTGATTCAATAACAAATTATATAAATATTAGATTCTTTGAATAAGAAATACTTTTTACTTTTAACTATAACTATTGTGTAAATACTTTAATTGCTAAAAAGTTAATCTTATCTTAGAAAAATCTTTAGATAAATATAGATCTATAAAATAGAAAAAATAAATTGTACAGAAATAATATTCTAAAACACGAAACACTATTATTTAAAAAAATAGAACACTATATGGTAGAGCTTGTTCAAATTTTAGGGTTTCTTTTACATGTGTAGATGGGTTTTGGTTTGCTCTAGTTTAAAAATCCTAAATCGTTATTTGGCTCTGATGCTTCCTTATTCTATTCTATCATTGATCTATTGTTGCTCATATCTAATTGCTTAAGTTATAAAGTATGTATTTATGTTCATTGAATTATCGACCCCATCACTAGCAATTAGTTGTTGGTTATTATCCTCCCAACTTTATGGTTACTTAATCCATCCCACTATTGCCTCCAATGGTGGTCCTTGTTATATTTTTAGTTGGTGGTAGATGTCAATCTATCATTGCAGTGCATGCTTTTGGGCTTATTGCAAGTTCTAGATTGTTAGTTAAGACATGACTTGCAATGCTAAAAAATGAAGATGTGTATCATCATGTCAAAGTGGGATGTAAATTTCTCTCTCCTTAAATTATATCATGAGAATAAATACTTTCTCAAATTGATATGACTATGAAAATCAAGTAAAATATCTCAATATTATTAATTTAAATGTCAAATTACATCTCATATGTAGAGTGCCTAATCTAGGTGTTACCACATAAAATGAGATATATGATAGTACAACTTAGATTCTCATGCCATGAAATCAACTCAATCCAAATAATTATGTACAAGTACAAGTGATATACAATAAATGATATATGAAATATAATCAATGAGTCTCTGAACGCCATTGACCCCAATAGTCATCTGCAAGTCCTAGAGACAAGAACATGGCTCAAACACTTTTCTACCTAAACATGAAGCTTACGCTTCCCCAAAATTCTTCATGACACGCAGAATACCCATTCCTACATGAAATGCCTAACTACCTACAAACAATATGAGGGAACCCCAGTGCAACCTTACATATCTACATGCATTTCTAACATAAACAGGCCATGTCCTACTATTAGGATATGACAAAGAAACATATCGATATAATTTTTCTAGGCTACATTAATTTATTTCAATGAAAATATGGATTTGGCCAAAGTACTTGAAAATATCTCGTTTTTATAAAAAACTAGATCAACCTTCTCTGTTAGCCCATATTCAATACCCGTCCTAGAAGGTAAACCCATCACATGCAAGAAAATAACTACTTTATTTAAATAAAATACATAATAAGAAAAACATGCATATGCTCTTAAAAATAACTCTCTTACGAATGATAACCTCATGATACTACATGTTTATGTTTCCTACTAAGAAACATGCAAAATTTGTTGGATTACATATTATCTTTGTATGCAAGATGAAACCTATATGACTCTTTGTGCATAATGATCTTGATGTAAATTTTCTTTGCATTATCCATTTCAATGTATATATGTTCATTGTTTCTAACCATTATCATGTTGTTTTGTAACAAGTAATAAACAGATTTAAGTAATTAAATGAAAGATACAAGTAGATGTCTCGTGATAGTATGCATGCATGCATGTATGTATGTATATATGTATGTATGTATGTGTAGTGTCGTAAATTGTACACCCTTCATTGGGTGGTACAATTCCATGCTTAGGTTAGCACTCACCTTAGTGTGTTTGCATCTTGCATTTCAATTCCTCCTTAAGCATTTAATTAATTAATTTAATCAAATCTAAAGTCTTCTTTTATCCCTCTACACATCATAAAATTGAGCCCTTTATCCTAAGTGTGCCCTTTTTATTTTATTCTCCCAATAAATCATTTCATCAAATGCCCTAATTATGTCTTATTTTCACCTTTAAGGCTTGATTTCGCATATCTAGATATCTCAAATTCCCATATACTCTTGGATTATTCTTTAAAATCACAATATCTCACTTCCTCAAAAATTTGGCAAAAAGTTGGTCAGATTGTGTGTTCGGACCAAGTAGCTACCTACTTGGTCCCGAGTTTTTCTCCCCGAATTTTGGGAGCATGTTTTGGCGATATTTTAATATTCAAATCCAAGAGATTGGTAGAAAATATTATTTCTAGGTCAGCCTATGACTCGAAACAAAGTTAGGGTCTCCTAGATAAAGCCTTCTAGATAAAGTCTTCTTTTCTTCATTTGAAGGATCTAAGATCTAGCGATTGAAGGAGCCTCTTGTGAAGTGAAAGAGCAGGTTATGTGAAGTGTACAACAACAAATCAAGCATTCATAAAACATTCACCAAGTCTACATCAAGAATTTTCAACATCCATTAGGAGCTTTGAAGACATTGAAGAATAATAGGAGATCACCGACTAATGATTTGCTTATACCTCTCACTTAGGGTTTGGTATGGTTTCATGTTATTTTCATGTCTTTGCATGAGCTTCATTTTCAGATTTACATTCATGCTTTAGATTCATTATTGCACTAGTGATTTGAAGCATTTACATTTACAATCATTTAGGGTTTACTCTCCAAACTGTAGGGTAAAACTCTTTTTGTTCATTTAGGATCTTGCATACACACAAGATTCTTGCACCCACATTTTCAACACATTATCGGCTATTTGTGGAGGTGGATGATGGTATGATGAAAGAATAAGTATCCGGTAGAATACTGAGAGGGGGGGGGTGAATCAATATATTGAAAAACTGATACAAAGTTCCCAAACTCAAACTCAGTCAAACAAAGCAAACATATCTCAGTCAAGATCAATATTCATAAGAATACTTGACATCAACCAATTTATGACAACTTTAATAGTAAACAACTTCAATCTTGTAAACATCAACGATGCTTAATCATAACTCAATATATCCATCTCTCAATGCTTCTACATAACATGCCTTATCATAAATTTGTTGGCATTTTTGATGATTATGTTGCGATTGTCATTGATGGACACACACTTGCATTGAGATCACTTTTATATGTATGAGTTAAAGCTCAACCGGAATTTGTTGCAACCGGTATGTTGTATTATAGTCTTTATACTATTGGTGATTTGCAGAATGTGTTTACCGGTCTGAAGCGGTATGTTGACTCCAAGCGGTACGAGGGATCAAAGTGGCAAAACACATATTTCCTAGTCTTCATTTTTGTCAAACCGGCAACCGGTATTTTGTGTAAACCGGTAATACTCTGATGAGTTACCAACAGGCATTCTGTGATGAGTTATCAACCGGCATTTTGTGATGAGTTACCATCCACCGATTGTTTGACGGTGCCGACACTCTGGTGGTGCTTTTTGTGTCGTGTTACCAAGTATGTCTAGATTCATTGAACCTAGGAAATTGGATTGTAAACCTATTGGACTGACATGAAATCAGATTCCTTCATAAAGACATCATGTCTAGGGTTTTAAGGGGTTGCTACGGTTTAAGGTGGTTGATGAGTTTTTGTAAGAACGATCTTAACTATGAAGATCAAGTTTTTTGAGGTGTAATAGAGTGTGAGTTACTGAAGACTGAAATAATGCTGAAATGCATTAGCTATGAGCCAGAATGGATCTAACCAAGCAATCTGTGCTATTTGCTAGTTCATTCACTTGTTGATTACTCACATCTTTGACAAGTCTGAAGCCCTTAACCGGGTAGGCTCAGAGTAGCCTTTGTAAAATCCTCTAACAAGGTGGTTCACATCTGTGGATCTAAAATCCTCTAGCAAGGTAGTCTTTGATTGGACTTATCTCCTAACAGAGATTGAGATTCCTAACAGGATCTATTCTGGTAAAGAACATTGTATGACCTTAACCAGTCTGGTTCCTATTCTGCAGATAGTTACTTGTGAGTTTCATCTCACCGTGGTTTTTCCCATTTGGGTTTCCACGCCAAATATTTTGTGTTATGGTGTTATTGCTCCTGTGGGTGAATGTCTTATTTGCATTTTGGTTTGCATGTGTGTTAACCGGTTTGACTGTTAAACTGTTCTATCGGTTTATCACTAGACTGTTTAAGTGTTTATATACAGTTTTTTTGGTATACTAATTCACCCCCCCCCCTCTTAGTATTCATCAATTGGTATTAGAGCCTATCTTTCTATAAGTCTAATCACTTGGAAAGAGATATGGGGGAATACACTATGAGGGAACTTACTCATTAGCTCACTCAGTCTGAGCAAGCCTATGATGAACTCATGGTAAAATATAAGGCCTCTCAGGCAAAAAGGAGAGAACATGCTGAAAAACTTATGGAGCTATCTGAAAATTCTTCTGATGAAGCGGATATGGAAGCCCTAATTCAAGAAGTAGAAAAGTTGAATGAATCAAACTCCAACCTAAGAAAGGAGTTGGAAGGACTGACTATCCGAATGTGTCAAGAGCTTGAGAACCGGAGGAAAACTGAAGATCTGGTGAAGGACAAAAATCATGAGATCTCCAAGTTGAAGCAAGAGATCAGTGCACTTACTGCTCACCTTCATGAGAGTAGAATGGAAAAAGAAGAAGTACAAGGTGAACTGAACATAGCCATCTCTGAGAATGCAAACCTAATGGAGACAAATACTGCTATTTCCAAAGAACTCTCTAAGTCAAAGGAAATACTTGCTAAGTTCAACAAGAGTATTGTTAAGCTAGAGCAAAAGCTTGAATCGGTCAAACCGGTAAAGACTACCAATGGACTTGGTTTCTCTGGTCATGAGGAAGGTGTGACCTCAGGTACAAATGTTGAAGCATCAAAGAAGCAACCGACATTCAAAGGTAAAGGTAAACAAAACTTCAAACCTATTTGCTTTAACTATCTTAAAGAAGTACGTAATGCTAATGTATGTAGGAGAAAAGCCTATAATAATTTTCCTTACTTTATAAATAATGTACCTAGATCCAATAAGTTCAATGGTAATTGTTATGCATGCGACAAGTATGGGCATAAAGCATCTGAATGCAGGTTTGTCATGAACAACACTGGAAGATATCCTCAAAGGACTCAAGGAGTTGGTCTGGAATCTTTTGTGAACCAGAACCCCAACTAGTTTAATGCCTTTAATCATCAGTCAGGAAGCGGGGGCTATCAAGAGGCAACCGGATGGAGAGAAAACTGTTGGATTTGTCATGGTTATGGTCACACTGCTGCAACATGCAGAAGGAAGAATGGAAACATGAACAATGGACCTTGGAGAGCACCTGGAATGGTTTGCTATCACTGCAACAAATCGGGTCATTCAGCAAGATTCTGCAGAAGTAGAAAGAGTATATCGGATGATATACTGGTCACTCTGGAAGGAAAAATTGATTTTGAAACTGTTCAAGCATATATGAACAAAACCTGGAAGAAGAAACCAGCAATGTTGCAAGAAGAACTGGTTTCTACACCTAGTGTGGAAATCACGGAACCGACAAACTAAGCTTCAGAAAATCTTGGGGGGAGCAAACGGCGAAATGTTTCGAACCCCCGGTTTACACCGGTAAAAGACCTTAACCGGTATGTGATACCTGTCTTTTGGCAGAAGACCGGAAACAGTAAAAGGCAAATTAGGGTTTACGCCCTAATGATGGAGCATTAATTACAATAGGTGAGGAATATGCTTAAAAGGAAATTTCAAATCATTTCTCACTATCATTTTTTGAGCGAAGAAAAAGTGATTTATGCTACGACTCAGAGAAATTTAGAAACCTTGAAGGAGATTCAGAAGCAAATTGCAAATGGTCAAGAGAAGAACGCAAAGCGGTGATTTTGCAACGGATGAAGTGTGAGGTGAAGTAGAATCTGAAAGCCCTAAATTCACGATTTTCGAAAGGTATTTCTCGAGTTTTCTATTTTTATCATGGCTTCTGCATCTCATACTAGCTCTAGTGCATATGTCGATTCAATAAACTTCATTCAACGCAAGTCCAAATATAATGTCCTATCACAAGTTCTTGTTGGAGTAGTAGTAGAAGAAGGAATCTCTGATTATATAGATTGTAAAATTGAAGACCTAGGGTCTCTCGCAATCCACTCGCAGCTAGGTCTATTATGTGGAAGGATAAAAATATCAAACCGGAATATAGCATTCTGGAGAAGAAGAAGCTTCATAATACGATTTACTTTCTAGAGGATTTCATAGATGACCATATTAGAATCATCCTGAGCAGAGTTCATGGTGACAAAATGTATCTTGAGAGAACGCATGATATCACACCGCAAGTTGTTCATGCCGTCACCGGTTTCTGCAACGTCGGTGAAGTACCAGCCCTTAGGAAGATCATCAAGACTGAAATGACCAAGCTCACCAGTTCAGTGAGTGACTCACGAGGAATGACTGTTAATTCCATCAAGGATGACCTCGTGAAATATGCGTGCATGGTGATTGGATACCGGACATTCCATGCCAGCAAAATTAACTTTGCATTTGTTGCAGCGGTAAATGCCGCTTACCAGATGATCAAGGAAGATGCATTGTTTGATCTATGCACCGGTATACAAAGGCAACTCCTGTTGAATCTTAATTCAATCAAACAAGATAATGCATTGAAATTCAAGTTTGGTCAACTACTAGTAGGATTATTTTTCTACTTTCAAGGTTACTTCCCAAGAGTGGGAGATATTCAATGGTTTGCTGACCAACCGGTTACCAAGCAAATCAAAGAAAGCCTGCAAGCAGTCAAAACCGGCTACCCTGAAGTTCTGAACAAGTACTTAGATGAGTTTAGAAGCAAGATGAGCCTAAGGATGAAGATATCCGGTGACATAGTCAAGAAATATGAAGAGGACATCTGCTTCACCATCAAAGTGGATGAATGCTTAATGGAGGCCGTTGAGCCTAGACAGGAAGAAGTAGAGCCTATGGGCTATGAGGTAATGAATGATATGTTGGATGGGTATGCTTCTACCCTAATTGCCTCACCCCTTGATCCTAAGACAAAGAGAACCAACACTTATTTAGAAAGGGTTACACCGGTTGCAGAACCCTCAGAAAAGAAAGGAAAGACAGTGCCTTCAGCATCAACACCAATTACTGTAACAAGTCCCAAAGTGACCAAGCGGTCACCAGTTAAGAAGAAACCAAAAATGACACCTGCAAATGTCTTCGAGAGGAAGCGGAAGACAAAAAACAATTCACCTGACTCAGAAGAAACTGTGTCAGAAGAACCGCCTAAGAAGAAGACTAGGCAAACAAGGAAAAAGACAAAGAATGAACCGGCATCATCTGCGCCGCTAAATATTGATATTTATTCTTACAAACCTTTGACACATTATCAAAGAACAATTAAAAATATTAGGAGAAAATTGTTAAATGATTTGGTAGATCATTTTGATGATTTTAATGATGAAGAAAAGGAAGAAGTAGAGCAAAAATTTATAAAGTATTTATGTGCTAATGACCGGTCGCCTTTAGAAATTAGATCTGAGACACCAAATTCTTTGTATAAGTCCTTAGACAATAAATGGCGCATTGCCATAGAGAAGGAACAAGAAGTCAGGGAGAAAGTTTTTGCTCAACACTTTCCCGACCTGTCCAATTCAGCGTTGTTTGATGTCATCAATCAAAATAAAGGACTCTTCTTCACTAGAAGAAGAAGACTCTGGTTATTGGAAGGAAGAATTGATGATGTCGAAAAGGACACTCATTTGCATATGACAACTGTGGTTCACACGCACAAAGTGCTTCAAGCCAACAAAAAGGTTGAGCAAGAACCGACAATATCAAAACTGGATGAAGTGTTTGATGATGAAGGCAATCCGGTTGTTGAACCCATAGACACTGTTGATGTTGATGCTATGGATGTAGAGGATGTTGCTCAGGGCACACCATTTGAAGCAACAGGACAAGAGAAGCAAGCTAAACGGGTTGAAAAGCAAGCAGAGGACAAACAGGAGGAAGCAAAGAAACAGGCGGAGAAAAAGAAAAAGGAAGAAGATGAGGAAAAATGGAAATAGGAGGAAAAGAGAAAAGAGGATGAGAAGAAAAGAAAAGAAGAGGATGAAGAGAAAAAAAACAAGAAGATGCAAAGAAGAATAAAGAAGAAGAGGATAAGGAAGAGGAGAAGAGAAAGGAAGTAGAAAAGACGAAGGAAGAGGAAGAAAAGGAAGAGGAGAAGCGGAAGGAAGCAGAGAAGAAGGAAGAGGAAGAAAAGGAAGAGGAGAAGAGGAAGGAAGCAGAAAAGAAGAAGGAAGAGGAAGAAAAGGAAGAGGAGAAGAGGAAGGAAGCAGAGAAGAAGAAGGCAGAGGAGGATAAGGAAGAGGAAAAGAGAAAAGAAGTGGAGAAGAAGAAAGGAGAGTAGGACAAGGAAGCAAAGAGCACGCAGATGGAGACTCCAAAGGCAACCGGTAGTCAAGCCAAATCGGCTGACCTCACCAGTCCTATTGACCTCTAGTCTGCAAGTGAAATGGAGCTGCTACAGAGCATCAAAGTTTCTCAAGAACACCTTGAAGTGATAAGGAGGAAAAAGGAGCAAGATGTGATCCAAGCTACGGTGGACACTCTTACCGGTTTGATACCTGGTACAAACCTCCCAAATACTGATTCATCATTGGCTCAATTAAAGCTCCTATGCACAGTAGTAGATGATCAGGTTCAGAGCCTAGAAGAGGTAGCAGAGGCAAATGCCAAGAAAGAGCATCAAAAAGCTCTGAATATTGCTCTGGTGAAGAAGCTAAATGAGCTCCGGTCCAATCTTCAAAAATATCAAAAAGATATAAGGGATGCTCTGGATGAGGGGAATCTACTACTTAGTAAGATTTGCCAACCCCATCTCTTTTGTGATGATGTGCTTGCACAGAAGCAAAAGCTTCAATCTGACTTGCAGTTATACATGAGCACCTTCAAGCCGCCATATGACTCCTTTACTGCTTATGGGCAAACTGTTCAACGGTTTCATATCCAGTCTGCAAGAATAGAGCTTGAGATTAGCACCCGGTCATGAGATTTGCAAGAGCTACAACTAGTTCTACTCCCACGCCTGCAAATACTTCAGAAGTGCTATCTCAATCTGGATGCCTTAACGGTGACTCAAGAGATGAGCACAATAGACGCCATGGAAGAGCAGGTCTCCCAGATGCAGATAGAGAAAGAAGTAGCCACCTCCCTACTTGAGTCCTGGTCTTTATCTATGAAACAATTTTTGCAGGACTTTAAATATGTTTTTGACAATTTTTATTCTTTATATTCATAAACTCTTATTATTTTAATACCAAATGAAAATAGGGGTTGTTTAGTTGTACTTTGTCATTGTTGGCAAAGGGGGAGAAGTATTCTGGTATTTAAAATTTTGATGTATGCTCTGAATATCTTAATGTCTATCTCTGTATGCAAATAGTTATACATTGTGTTGTTAGCTAAAGGGATAGTGTATATGCTTAGGGGGAGCAATTTTGCTTATGGCATGATTTTATTGTAAAACACTTAGATATCATTTTTTTTTCCTAAGTGTTGCCATCAATGCCAAAGGGGGAGATTGTTGGCATTTTTGATGATTATGATGTGATTGTTATTGATGGACACACACTTGCATTGAGATCACTTTTATATGTATGAGTTAAAGCTCAACCAGAATTTGTTGCAACCGATATGTTGTATTATAGTCTTTAGACTATTGGCGATTTGTAGAATGTGTTTACTGGTCTGAAGCGGTATGTTGACTCCAAGCGGTACGAGGGATCAAAGCGGAAAAACACATATTTCCCAGTCTTCATTTTTGTCAAACCGGCAACCGGTATTTTGTGTAAACCGGTAATACTCTGATGAGTTACCAACAGGCATTCTGTGATGAGTTATCAACCGGCATTTTGTGATGAGTTACCATCCACCGATTGTTTGACGGTGCCGACACTCTGGTGGTGCTTTTTGTGTCGTGTTACCAAGTATGTCTAGATTCATTGAACCTAGGAAATTGGATTGTAAACCTATTGGACTGACATGAAATCAGATTCCTTCATAAAGACATCATGTCTAGGGTTTTAAGGGGTTGCTACGGTTTAAGGTGGTTGATGAGTTTTTGTAAGAACGATCTTAACTATGAAGATCAAGTTTTTTGAGGTGTAATAGAGTGTGAGTTACTGAAGACTGAAATAATGCTGAAATGCATTAGCTATGAGCCAGAATGGATCTAACCAAGCAATCTGTGCTATTTGCTAGTTCATTCACTTGTTGATTACTCACATCTTTGACAAGTCTGAAGCCCTTAACCGGGTAGGCTCAGAGTAGCCTTTGTAAAATCCTCTAACAAGGTGGTTCACATCTGTGGATCTAAAATCCTCTAGCAAGGTAGTCTTTGATCAGACTTATCTCCTAACAGAGATTGAGATTCCTAACAGGATCTGTTCTAGTAAAGAACATTGTATGACCTTAACCGGTCTGGTTCCTATTCTGCAGATAGTTACTTGTGAGTTTCATCTCACCGTGGTTTTTCCCATTTAGGTTTCCACGTCAAATATTTTGTGTTATGGTGTTATTGCTCCTGTGGGTGAATGTCGTATTTGCATTTTGGTTTGCATGTGTGTTAACCGGTTTGACTATTAAACTACTCTACCGGTTTATCACTAGATTGTTTAAGTGTTTATATACAGTATTTTTCGGTATACTAATTCGCCCCCCCCCCCTCTTAGTATTCATCAAAATTAACCACATCAATAAATAAGATCACAACCACAAAAGCATTCACCACTTGACATAAATGTTTATACGTGGAAAACCCAAATAGGTGAAAACAACGATGAGATGAGACTCACAAGGATAGCTATTTGAACTCTTTTGAAGTTCATCCTATTAGGAGCCAAGCCTATTAAAGCTTTACAATAAGTCCTGTTAAGAACTAATTCCAGTTAAGAATCACCCGATTAAGGGATTTACAAATATGCCTTGATTAAAAGCACAATACCCTGTTAGGAGTAACCTCGCTGGAGGATTTAAGAATCCAAGCTAATGGACCACCTTGTTAGAGGATTTAATGAGTAACCAAGCTTGTTAGAGCTTACCCGGTTAAGGGATTTCACTTCTGCTGTAATTGTTAGAAAACAACAGGTTTTCTTGATCTATCTGAGTAGCACTATATTTGCTTGATCAGATCCTTCTAAGCTTCAATCTGCCTTCACTCAAAGTGCAGATCCATTCACTGGTTAGACGGCTACACACTCAACAGGTTTTCATCAATCTTGCCAACAACTTTTTACAAATGACTTCATTGACCTTAAAGAAATCAATTAGATCAGTAACACAACAAAAACCTAATTCTCATCATCGAGATTGTCTACCCCAACTATAATGACAATAATAATACCTCTAATTGAAATCTCAATCTGAAGGTCGGGCATTCATATGGTAGAGTTTACTATTCTCATGGCTGGTGTTCATTTAGTTGTCAATCAAGGAACGTAAAACTTGAAATGGGTCTACAATATATATGCACTAAGCTCCTTAAATGATCATTCTTAATTACTGCAGGAAAGGTAGGAATGGAAATCATAAAAGGCTAAATGAAAGCTTTTACAAAACTCTGCTGAAATGATCTAATGAAAATAACAGGAATCACACCGTTCTGCCTTGGCTGCAGGAACAGTCAAAGGATCTATTTCCAATGGCTGCAGGAACAATCCAGTCATGAACTTCTACTGCAACTAAGTAAAAACTAACTTCAATAATCATAAACATAGGATCACTCACCAAGTGGCCCCCCTTGGATGAGTGATATCAAACTCTCAGCAAATAACTATTAATAGATCAAAATAACATATTTTTATTCATTTCTTCCTGAAAGATGATTACATATTCCAAAAGAGAAAAATTCAGAATGCGTGACAAAAACTCTGCTTAATCCCTTTCCATTCTGTGTAACTCTCAGAAAAGAAGGAAGAGCTTATTATAAAGAAAAGATAAACTACAATGGACAACTCTAGTTATGCCCAGAAGAAGAGGCAGATAGCTGTCAGATGAAGGGGATAACAAAGAGCTTGGCTACAGGAACTGTGGATCTGAAACCGAACCACAGTCTTTGCATGCCAAAGCGATATTTTGCAAATTAAACATGCACTGGAGTTAAACTCCCATGGTAAAGTACAACTACTCCGATTATGCCATATATTGCGCTCGCTTAAAGCTCCTTTAGTTTGACCTCCAACTATCTGAACGTGATTCTCCAGTCCTTAGGCACGAAAGAAAATTCTCCACCTCAGCATCAATTATTATCTGCACTAAAACATAAACAACATACAAGGGCATGCATATGTATCTTACTTAACTAATACATTCATTAACTCACATATGAAATCATCCTAAATAATCCACATATCACAGAGACAAACCATTTGGCTGCAGGAATAAATTGGCATGGCTACAGGAATTAACTGACAAAGTTCAAACATGATTTCTTAAGTTCAGTTTTAAAACATGGATTACATATAGTCAATTCACAATATTTTACTATCATAATGCAACCCAAAAGATACCAAAAACCTAAGAGTCCTGATAAAAAACATGTCAATACACCGACTTATCATGCCCCCCAACTTTAAGGGTTTGTTGCTCCTGCAGCAAAAGGAAAATTTCTGATTTTTACTGAAACTCTGAAATCACCAACAGTGTCCTGTCCGGTTCCCTTGGAAGGCAAATTCTAATAAAATCCTTTCATTTTCTCCAACCTGGACCATCTAGTTGTTTCTTCCACATCTACATCATAATTCTGTTCTGTTGGTTGGCATGCCAAAAGTGGCTACATAAGGATAGGAGGCTGAAAGATTAATGGCAACCAATTATTAGATTTCTCCCTGCCTAGTTGTATGTACTTGGAGGCTCTCTGTATAGCTCCATGAAAATTCTATAATGAGTAGGGTTCTCCCAGTTTTAAATGATCTGGTAGATGATTCCAGCGTTGAGTTAGTCCTTCTAGTGTTGTTGTCCTGTGGGTCTGAACCAATTGCTCATACACTTGATAGACTTCCTCTCTCATTGAAAGTACTATCTTACTAACATCATCTCTTATTAGCAACTTTTGCCAATCATAATACAGAACCCTGGGTGCTTCTGATTCCCTCCTCAATGGCAATGGACAGTCAAGTTCCAATTTTTCAAACTCCCTGGCTTGTGGTCCTATAATCATTTCATTTTGTATCCAAGACATTAGAGCTCTGAGATGGATATCTCCAATGTACAACAAAGGATTCCATTCTCTATCCTGGGGTACAACATAATTATGTAAATATAATTCACATAACAGATTCCTTACAAAATGTGGGGAGGTTTGATAAGCATGATAGAATTCCTCAAGTGTTTCCAAGGATGGATTAAAATCCCTTACAATGCGGTTTAATCTGAAATTCAGATACCGTTCTTTCAAGTGCACTGCATAAATTCTTGGGGGAGCCCTACACTGCATTATCTCAGGAACCATGCCATAAATCTCTTCTACCTTAGTCTCCAATTCTTTGATTCTATTATCTTTCTTCTCAATCTCTTTTTGTTGCTTATTAATTATCCCTTGCAACCTATCCTTCTTTATTTCCCATTGTCTAAATAATGTTAAAGCAATTGATAAACTAGTTAGGGATGAAGGAGTCCTTATAGGTCCTACCTTAGACTGTGGGATTTCTTCAATAACTTCCTCATTCTGGATTGGCTTATCTCCCACATTTTCTTCAGGTTGTTGTGGAACATCCTCAATAATCTCCTCACATTGCAATGCCATTGAAGCCAGATTTGCAAGCTTATCCATTACAATTTCTTCTTGAATTTCTTCTTGGATTTCTTCTCTTGCAGGATTTTCTTGAATTTCCTCTTCTGTAGGGTTTTCTTGAATTTCCTTCTCTGCAGTATCTTCTTCTTCCGAAGTTTCTACTGCAATCACCTCTGCTGGATTACTCACTGGTTGAGTCTTCTATGTCATCCTTCGTGTTCTCCTCACATACACTTTTGAAACAGACGCAGGAGTTTTTGTTTTTGTTCGACACCTCTTGGCTGCAGGAGGGATATGCCTTTCCTACGGGCGGATAACAAATTCTTTATCTGACTCCTCCTTTTCCAATTCTTTTCCTTCCCTTTGCAAAACAGGTGAACCTCCTTGAAAAGAGGTAGAGGGTTGTCCTTTGATTGACTCTGCTTCAATATTTTCTTCTGAAATAATTGCAGCTCCTTCAGCAAACAACAAACCCTCATCTTCACCAGAAATACCTTATGCAACTATCTCTTCTTGGACCAGCGGATTATTTTCAGTAGGGGCTTCATCTACCCTAAATTGCAGAATATCCTCAAACACACCCCATTCCATTTGTGAAACATCTTTCAGGGACCGTTGTACCAGCAACTTCACCAGTCCATGATGGCTAACAGAGTGATTTCCATATTTTTTAGTCTCCTTAGCACTTATAGAAATGAGATGATACAAGAAATTTGGGACATTAACTCGTCGGTCATGACGTAGATGACTAAGTAACTTGAAGTGAGGTGAATGGAGATTTGAATACCATCCTTCATAGGTAATATATTTCATAATATACAGAGCTACCTGAGGCCAATGTGCTGGAAAAGAAACCCTTTTAGTCCCTTGCCTATCCACTATTAAGGGTATGTCAGTAGGAATTGTGAATTCTGCCTTGGCACTCCTTGCATCCTTCGATTTTGCAAAGAGTTCTCCTTCCTGCAGCAACCCTGTGACCTCTGCAATTTGCTGCTCTGTAGCAATTACCCTCAACCCCTTAACTGTAGCTTCTCCTTCGTCAAAAGAATGCATAAATTTCGCAGCTATTTTGTCATTGAAATCCCTGATTCTCAAGAAATAATCCAGCCAGCCATGTTTTTGGAAATAATGCACACAGACAACATCCTGCAACAACCCTTCATGGACAGTTGGTTCATGGCGAATCAGATCACCACCCATCTTTTACTCTGATACTTCCGCAGCTTCACCAAAATGTTTGACAGATTCACAAAAGCTAAAATCTACATATCTTAAATTTGGCGGCAAAAATTATTATTCACTCACGTGAAATAATAATCATCATAAGTTATGTCAGTTAGGAAATTAGTTCGGGATAATAAATCTTTACTAGGAAAAAGGACTATAAAGTACCCCCCCCAACTTAACCTAGCACATATCCACATAGGCTGACGAGATTTTAGGTTTGGTGCAGATTAAAATAGGATTAAAATCATAATGACCTAATAAATGCATAATTAAAATAAAGTACAATATACACATACCTGCAATTGGGTGAAAATGATGGTGAAATGAAATGAAGTGACAGGTAAGAAAGTGGGATGGAGTGTAGTGGATGGAACTTTATGTACGGAGAACAATATTCCTCATGGAAATATTTTATTATGATACAGTAAATAAGTTCACTGCAGAGGCTGCAGGAACATCACCTTTATCAACACGCTCAAATGCAACAGGAAGCCCATGCATTGATACCGAAGCATTGACAGTTGCTGCAGGAACCTTGTCAGTTGCTGCAAGAACTTGTATTTCATTTTGAGGAGCAAACTGCTGCAGGAACTCTTCTCTAGTAGTTGGCTTGTGATAAAGTCGTAGTCGGTGTCCATTCACTAAGAGTTTAAATCGAACAGGATCTATTGTGGACAACCAAATTGCTCCATTGTGAAAAACCTCTTCTACCTCATAAGGACCCAACCACCTTGTTTGGAGTTTTCCCATAGCATCCTTATATCTAGAATCATACAAGAGTGCCCAGTCACTGACTTTGAATTTCTTTTCTCTGATATATTTATCATGTCATCTAGCTCTTTGGTTTTGAATCAACTCTGTTTGTTGAACAACTATCTTTCTCCATTCATCAAGAGCATTTAATTGTTGAATGTGCTCCTTATGTGCTTCAGACAATGTCATATTCAGTTGTAGAGTTGTTCTCAAGGTTTTATGCTCAAATTCAATGGGCATCATTGTTGTTTTGCCATAAACCATCTCAAAAGGTGTGAATCCAATTGGTGTTTTCCATGTTGTTCTATATGCCCAAATTGCCTCTGAAAGCCGATTAGACCAATCTTTCTTATGGATAGACACTATTTTTGTAAGAATAGCCTCAAGCTCTCTGTTGGTAACTTCTACTTGGCCATTAGACTGTGGATGATATGGAGTAGATTTCCTGTGTCTTATATTGTATTCATTGACCAAAGCTTTTATCAATGTTGATGTAAATTGAGGTCCCTGATCTGAGACAATTTCCCTGGGTACTCCATACCTTGTAAATATTTCTTCATAGAGAAATTCAGCTACCTTATTATCTCTTGCATGTTGCATAGCTCTAGCTTCTACCCATTTTGTCACATAGTCTGTACATACCAAGATATAAGATTTGTCATTAGAAGGTGGATCAATGGGGCCAACAAAATCTAATCCCTATTTGTCAAATGGTGTAACAGATATTTGAGGATATAGTGGCATCTCATCAGATTTTGTAGGTCTGCCCATTTGCTGACATCTGTCACACTTCCTTGTGTACTAAGCTGCATCCTTGTGTAGTGTAGGCCAATAATAACCAGTATTGAGTATTTTCAGTGATGTCCTTTTGGCAGTAAAATGACCTCCACATGGCTCATCATGACATGCATGCAAGATGTCATATGTTTCATCCTCTCTGACACATCTTCACATGACTTGATCAGGTCCAGTATAAAATAGACAATCAGCAATCCATGAAAAGTTAAAACTTTTTTCAACTAGCAACCTTCTTTCTTTAGGAGAAAAAGAAATTGGCATCTTAGCTGCAGCTAAATAGTTGGCAATATCAGCATACCAAGGAGTATGAGCCTGTATGAGGAACAAATGCTCATCTGGAAAAGTGTCATCTATCATTGTAGAGTCTTCCTGCAATTGAAGACGTGAAAGATAATCTGCAACAACATTAGACTTCCCTGGCTTATCAACAACTGTGATATCAAATTCCTGCAAAAACAATAACCAGCGAGCCAATCTACTGGTGATGGATGGCTTATTCATGAGATATCTAATTACAGTATGATCTGTATGCACAAATATGGGATACCTTGTAATATAGTGTCTAAACTTGTTAAGGGCATATATGATAGCTAGCATTTCCTTTTCAGTAACTGTATAATTCAATTCAGGTCCTTGCAAATTCTTGCTGATATAATATATTGCATTTTCCAACTTGTCAACTTTTTGTCCTAGCACTGCTCCTATAGCATAATCAGATGCATTAGTATGGATTTGGAATGGTAGAGACCAATTAGGTCCTTTTAGAACTGGTGCTTGAGTCAAAGCATGCTTAAGCTTTAAAAAAACTTCATTGCATGCTGAGGTCCATTTAAATTATGCATCTTTAGTAAGCAGTGCATATAAGGGACTTGCAATTTTGCTAAAATATTTGATGAACCTTCTGTAGTATCCAGCATGGCCAAGAAAACTTCTCACATCTTTATGCTTCACAGGGTTATTAATATGCCGAACAACCTCAATCTTTGTTGGATCCACTTGTATGCCTTGTACAGATATATGATGACCAATGACTATTCCTTCTTCCATCATAATGAAACACTTTTCACTATTTAGAGACAAGTTGTAGTCTTCACACCGTTGCAAAACTTTCTTCAAATTACCCAATGCTTGATCAAATTCAGAACCATAGGTTGTAAAGTTATCCATGTAAATTTCCATAATGTCTTGAGAAATATCAGAAAAAATACTGATGACTGCCCTTTGAAAAGTGGCTGGAGCATTACACAACCCAAAAGGAAGAACAAAATATGCATAAGTGCCCCATGGACAAGTAAATGTTGTTTTCTCCTGATCCTCAGGAGCTATTTGTATCTGATTATAGCCACTAAATCCATCCAGAAATGAAAAATATCTCTTACCAACAAGAGAATCCAGTACCTGATCCATAAATGGCAGTGAAAAATGATCCTTCCTTGTGACTAAATTCTATAATCAACACATACTCTCCATTTGCCTCCCTTTTTAGGAACTATCACCAAAGGTGATACCCATTGACTGTCAGAGATAGGATAGATAAACCCAACTTTCAACAATTTCTGCAATTCTTCTTTAACTATCTCCTTCAGGGCAGGATTGACTCTTCTTTGAGGTTGTCTGAGGGGGCAACACTCATCCTTTATGTAAATGCGATGAGTACAAACTGCTAGATCAATTCCATTCATATCCTTGTAATCCCATGCAAAGGCATTTTTATGGAGTTTTAGCAAGTCCACCAGGCTATCCTTCTGAGTATCTGCTATATTCTTATTGATGTTCAAATATTTATTCAATTTAACCTCTATCTTGATAGTAAGATCAATCTAATTTATATCAGAAACATGAAAATATGACAATTCTTGCAGCAACAAGGTATGCAAGATATCAATGGCTGTAGGAAAGTCCAACCCTGCAATATTCGGAACCAATTCCTGCAATTCTTGGTCTTCTATTAATTTGTTTATCAAGACCTTATAAAGGATTGATTCTTCATCATATAACTACATGAGTGTAACTCGATTAATCATCATAAGGTGATTAATAGAGTCAATTTCTTCAGATTCCTCTTCCAAAATAGGCCAAACAGCCTGCTGATGCTCAAGCTGAGGTTGTGCAGGGGAATACAAGGCCAATGTTTTTTTGGAATTGCCATCTAAAATAGTCATGTCTCTTGATCTACACCCAATATATGCATCAACTGTGGCAAGCCATGGTCTTCCCAAAATGACTGGATATCCCCCCAATGTTGCTTTTGGAGATAAAATCATAAAGTCTGCAGGATATTCCTAGGAATCTAGAATGACCACTATATCTTCTATCATACCATCAGGTCTTACTGCAGAGCCATAAGCAAGTTGGAGAACTGTGGGTGTAGCCCTTAAACTATCTATCTCTAGATGTTTCATTACTTCCCTTGTCATTACATTAATGGCTGCCCCTAGATCAACGAAAACCTTTTTTATTTGATTGTCATTAATGACTATACTCACAATAGGACTACCTGGATCATAATACTTTGGAATAGCAATTTTTCCTAACATAATATCAACCAATTGACCCATAACATGAACTATTTGTGGATCCTTTTTCTTTCTGCCAGGTTTCTTTAGGCATGCCTCTCTCAATGCTTTACCATATATTGGAACATCCTTTATTGCTTGCAACAATGGAATTTTAACACAAATGTGCTTTAGTTGATCAAGAATATCAAAGCTTTGTTGTTGATCAGTTGAAACTTCTTTGTCTTTCAATCTTTGGGGAAATGGTGGTAATATTTGATTATGAGGTATTACATCTTTAGGATTAGAGATTGGCTTCTCTTCTTGTACCTCAGTAATAACTGGCTGAGAGGGATTAGGTAGTGTTGTTCTAGATCGGAGGTGAATATCATCTAGTGATAAAGAATAGGCTGGGTATTGATTAGCATCAGCTGAATAAGCTTGTTGTTGTTGCTGAGATTTTATATTTGGATTAGGCAACGGTTGAGTAGGCAGTTGTGTTGGCTTGGGAGGTGGTGTTGTGGCTACAGGAGGTGGCATTAAAGCAAGAGGTTGTGGCTGCTGAGCAGGGGGCTGATATCCAGAAGATTGGGATGACCATGATGGGTTTCCCCTCCATTGAGAGGTAGGTTGCCAATTCCCTTGAAACTAGTTCCCTGCACCCTGAGGTGGATACCAGTTTCCCCGTGGTTGCTGCCACTAGAGAATTTGATTAGCAAATTGTTGTCCTTGGCTTTGTGATCCATACCAATATGGATAATTACTAAAATTTTGAGAATACTGTGGTTGCGATTGGTTATTTGGTGCATAAGAATTACCACTATAACCAGAAAAGGAAAGTGGATCAGGTGGCATACCTTATCTTTGAGAATTTGGTCTTCTCTGAGCAACATAGAAGACTTGTTCATCCTCCCCTTGAATTGGTTTGAAGTCAAGTACTTCAACATTTGCAACCATCTTACATCTGCAATCTTTTTTTTGTTGCTTTCAATGAGGACATAATTCTGCAAGAAATGCATCAACTTCCTCATGCTTCTTCTTAGCTGCCAATGTATCCAACTGAGTAGCCATATTGTTTATAATATCCTCCTTGAAATCTTTTAACAAATGGCTAAGTTCCAACCTAGAAACTCCATTTCCAGATGATGATGATAGTGCCCTGGGCTTAAATCTCCTATTCTTCTTAGAAGTAGATCTAGAATACTTCTTGCAAATTTGTCCTATTTCAGCCCAAGTAGACTGTGTAATGTCACCTCCCCCCATTAGATCTAAGGAATTGGTGCATTCATCACTGATACCCCTCAAGAATATTAATTTGAGGGAATCTTCATTCAGAGTACTATGCTTGGACTTCTTAACACTAAACAAAAACCTTTCCAGATAATCCTCAAGGCTCTCATCTTCAGTTTGTGTCATTCTAAAGATATCATCCCCATGACGATTAGTGCCTCTACAATAATCTTTTTATTTTGCAAGAAACAACCGTTTCATCTCATCCCATGTATTGATTGTGCTACTACCCAAGCTCATAAACCATCTCAAGGATGACTCCTTCAAAGTGGCTAGAAAATTTTTGAGTCTATGGGCATCTGTAGTATAGTCAAAACTCCTACAGAGAACATCAAACTCAAACAGAAATGTATCCAGATCCTCTGTGACCAACCCATAGAATTTAGGAAGTGAAGATGCTGGAATGTTCTTGAGGTTAGCATTATCATGCTAGTCAGAGATGGGAGACTCAAATGTTGGACTAGGTGGTGGTGGTGGATTATTTCCAACAAGAGGTGGGTTCCCTTGCATTGGACTTGTGGGGGTTATTACAATAGGCAATTCTTCTTTTTGTGTACCAAAAAGGAACTGAAGACTACCTTCTAGAAATTCAAACTCAGGGTGATTCAAATTTTGTGGGACTTGATACTGCTCAGAAAAAGGGTTTATATCTAGAAAACTATCTTCTGCATGAGTAGTATGAGTGGGCAAAAATCTACCTCTGACATCTCTTCTTCTATTATGCATGCAGATTCATGAAATTCAAACAATTAACTAGAAACTAAAATAATCATAAAAGGCTCTTAGCTTGACATCATCCCCGGTAGCGGCGCCAAAAATGTCTACCCCAACTATAATGACAATAATAATACCTCTAATTGAAATCTCAATCCGAAGTTTGGACATTCATATGGTAGAGTTTACTATTCTCATGGCTGGTGTTCATTTAGTTGTCAATCTAGGAACATAAAACTTGAAATGGGTCTGCAATAAATATGCACTAAGCTCCTTAAATGATCATTCTTAATTACTGCAGGAAAGGTAGGAATGGAAATCATAAAAGGCTAAATGAAAGCTTTTACAAAACTCTACTGAAATGATCCAATGAAAATAACAGGAATCACACCGTTCTGCCTTGGTTGCAGGAACAGTCAAAGGATCTATTTCCAGTGGCTGCAGGAACAATCCAATCATGAACTTCTACTGCAACTAAGTAAACACTAACTTCAATAATCATAAACATAGGATCACTCACCAAGTGGGCCCCCTTGGATGAGTGATATCAAACTCTCAACAAAGAACTATTAATAGATCAGAATAACATATTTTTATTCATTTCTTCCTGAAAGATGATTACATTTTCCAAAAGAGAAAAATTTAGAATGCGTGACAAAAACTCAGCTCAATCCCTTTCCATTCTGTCTAACTCTCAGAAAAGAAGGAAGAGCTTATTATAAAGAAAAGATAAACTACAATGGACAACTCCAGTTACACCCAGAAGAAGAGGCGGATAACTATCAAATGAAAGGGATAACAGAGAGTTTGGCTGCAGGAACTGTGGATCTGAAACCGAACCACAGTCTTTGCACGCCAAAGTGATATTTTGCAAATTAAACATGCACCGGAGTTAAACTCCCATGGTGAAGTACAACTGCTCCGATTATGCCATAGATTGCACTTGCTTAAATCTCCTTCAGTTTGACCTCTAGCTATCTGAACGTGATTCTCCAATCCTTAGGCACGAAAGAAAATTCTCCACCGCAGCATCAATTATTATCTGCACTAAAATAGAAACAACATACAAGGACATGCATATGCATCTTACTTAACTAATACATTCATTAACTCACATATGAAATCATCCTAAATAAGCCGCATATCACAGGGACAAACCATTTGGCTGCAGGAATAAATTGGCATGGCTGCAGGAATTAACCGACAAAGTTCAAACATGATTTCTTAAGTTCAATTTTAAAACATGGATTACATATAGTCAATTCACAATATTTTACTATCACAATGCAACCCAAAAGATACCAAAAACCTAAGAGTCCTGATAAAAAACATGTCAATACACCGACTTATCAGAGATTACAAACAAGTTGGTACAATCTTGACCGTTAGAAATCATAACAATCTCTTCACATTCTTCAAGAAAATTCCAACCGCTCCATGATCACCGCTTCATCGGACTTTGTAACTCATCACGCGTTGTGCATTAGATGCAATCCACTTTTCTCCTTCCCTAGACAAAAAACAAACGCGCCAAAACAATTTGAACAGATCCTCATTCAATGATCACACTTGTCTCTATCATTACCACTTATCAGATAATAAACCATCAAACTTGATCGGTTAGGGTTTAACAACTGATAGGGTTTACCGGTTACATTACATAGAAAGGTTTAACCCTTTACACCAGTTCACCGGTTCAACACACAAACTTAACATACCGGTTTACAACATCTTCCACAAAGCTCTTCTTACCGGTTACTAGCAAATATCAAAAACAACAATATCAACAATAACATGAATACCATTACCGATTAAATTGACATCAATGACAACATATCATTAATGCAATCTTTATGCAAAATACCCTATATAGCCACCTAGACCCCCTTTTTCAATTTGTAGGTGCAGGTACAGGAATCCGATGGATGCGCGATTTTCAGAACCAATAAAACACACAGATAGAGATCTAGTCTTAGAATTTGACTTCAGTCTTTAGGGACTAGGGCGTGACACCTTGGTCCCCCCTTGTTTTGCAACATTTTTTGGTAGTTTTGCATCTCTGAGGCTTAGGGTCTCAGATCCAACAGTTCATCTTTCTGTAGTATCAAGGACCAAGGTGCCTAGCACACTGGTCCTACCTAATCAACTCCAAATTTTAGTCACAGGTGCACATTTGGACTTCCCTTGCTACTTTGTATTCAGTATCTCAAATTTAGGTCTGTGAGTTCCCACATTTTCAGTTTATATTTACATCTTTGTTCATCTCCTAGCATAGTTGATCATTGCATTGCATTTTGCACATCTCCTCTTCATTATAGCAAAGGAATAGAAACCCTAAGAGATATTCCTTGACTCCCTCTTCCCTACAAGAAGTAGTTAAAGTGAGATATCTCCCTAGGCTCTTTCGTATTCCACTATGTGTACATGAGAGTGGGATTATGTCCTAAACTACCCGATCCCATTTTTATGCTCCGCAGTATCATGTATGTATGTGTAATGGTGAGAATTAGGATCCACTAGTTTAGTTACGTAAACAAGGAATCAACCCACTTCCAATTACCATTATATTAAAGGAGGATGAACTCAATAGATTCATCCTCAATTCTATGAAAAGGGATGAATGTTGATTGAATCCTATTCCTCTTTGATTGATTTAAAAATGAGTTATGAAAATGATGTGACTCGAATGCAAGATCTAGGATTAATGATGTAGAATTGATAATAATTAGCATGCACAAATAGCCTTGGATCAAATAGGTAGACACACTGTACAAATTTGGAAATAGGAAGCAAAGAGGAACTTGTGTCTAAAACATGGACTCAAAAGTGTAGGAAAATGGTGCTTGGGAACCCTTGTCCAAGAGCTCAAATGCAGACAACATATGTATTTTTGAGATCGGGATGTTGCTCAAAATCTTTCCCTAAAGTTTCATAAAAAAAAGTGTTGGACAATGGTGCTTGGGCCACCTTATCGTCCACTTTATGCCTCTGCAAAAGCTAGTTTTGTCTGCCTCTATTTGCTCTTCCCGAATCTGTATATCTTGTCTCTAGATCCTACCACCTACACATACAAATAAGGAAAATGTTGTTATTTTATAAGTTTTTGCCTTGTTTAAACCCTAGGTTGGAATTATCCCTTGAATGAAATTGAAAGGAAAATGATGAAGTAAAATATTGAATGTTATACCTCAAGCTTGATATAATTCATAATGGTTGATGATGCAATACTTCTTTGAATATAATCATGAGTGTTGATGTAATAGCATGACATGACATGACAAGACATAAATGAATCAATCATAAACATACTTGCATGAAAATCATTGTGCATGAAATCTCATCTTGATGCTTGTAGATGTGAGTGGATGGATGATTGTGGATATGGATGGATGAAAATGAATCATAGGAATGCTCTTATATAGGGTTCTCAAGGTATCATAAATTAGGCCAACCTCCAATGGTCATATTGATGTATCAAGATTGGGAACAACCTAGCAAAAATCGGGCACCAACATATCCAAGGTTGGGCCAAGATTAGGGGGACAAGGATGCCCAAATGCCCTTGTCTAGGACAAGGATGCCCAAATTCTCTTGTACACCCAAAACAAGGTGAATCAAGTGTGAAATAGGTGCATTTGGTCCTAATATAGGGGTTCAAATCACCATATAATCATATGACACTTTAGTTTTGTAGTATAAAGGCCATAATTACACTTGGAAGAGAGCTATGAAGAAACACACTAAGATAATGGCACAAAAAGTAGTATAAAATTTTAAGTGGTTACAATTTATGATGCTACATTTAGCCCCCACTTTAGTTGGAGTATGAGCCCTACGCTCATACTCCAACTAAGAGAGAGATGGGAGCAACTAGGAGCAAGGTTACAAAGAGATAAGGCATCACTAAATTTGAGGGACCAAGCCCCCAAGCTTAGAATCTTAGCTCACACAATCACTTACAAGGACACAAAAAAAAATAGTAAAAACAATAAAGGCAAAAGGACAAGAAAAGATAAAAGACACACAAAATGGATTAGTATTAAAAATAAACGCTCCAAGTCAACTAGTTAAAGAGACCTCAATAATCGAAATTTCTCAATCACTAATATCATTATTGAAATGCTATTGCAAGGCACAAGTGGTCACATGGAAAGAGAAAGAGCATACATCAAGTCATGAGACAAGGAACAATGATCCAACAACTAGAAAAGTGTGTTATGTGATGGATTCATAGGGGAAGGAGAAAGGAAACATGGATTCCATGGGCTAGCAAGATGTGTTATGCTAGGTGATCCATGAAATCACAAATTCTATAAGACACGTTGTGTTATGTTATGTGATCTGTGTGATCTGTGAAAGCACAAATTCTATGGGATAAGTTATGTTTTGTTGTGAGACTCCCCTTACACACCCAAAATAGATGCTCTTTTATACTAGATGAAGGGTTACTCCACCCAATGTGCATACATAGCATAACAAAGAGGAAAACTCAAAAAACTGCAATAAATAAAGTTTGCTTTCTATTTCTCAAAAAAAATGAATTACAAACTCATTAAGTACAAAAAAAATAGCCACTTAAGCTTTACAACTGTATGAGTTGTAGCTACATGCTTTTCTTCTCAAGCTCTATAAAGGGATCAATTCTAAAAGATCAAACAACTAGCACAAGCCCCAATTTATATTACTCTTTGTGCCTCTTGGTGTAATACCCTAAAAATGGTCATCTAAACCATGGGCCCCTAATCTCGACAACGTCACCAAGGTCCTAACCAAATGCAATTAAATAAATCTTGAGCACACAATTAATTTCTAAAATCATCAATGTCACATGGCAAAATTAATCACTCAATATTAATTAAATATTTAATTAATTAATTGATCATTCCAAGTAAATCATTTTAAACAATTATCTTATTTATTTTATTAAATATCTAGCATATTTAATTAAATAAATCAATTTACCATTAAATCATCAAAAAGAGGAATTAATTTGAAAAATAAATAAAAATTGTCATAAATCTTCAAAAAAGGAAACAAATCAAGAAAGATGAATTGAAAATTATGAGCACAAATCTTCAAGAAAGGAAATAAATAAAAAAAAGAATTAATTGATAAAAAAAGAATTAAAATTTGAGAAAAGAAATCAATTGGAGATAATCTTGAAAAAACAAATTAAAAATTGATAAATAATCTCAAAGAAAGCAATTAAAACAACTAAATATTAAAATTGAATGAAATAGAGAATAAATCAGTTTTTTCTGATTTTATCTTAATTTTAGTTCAATTTCCTTTAAAACTGAGAAAAACATCCAATCACATCAATTCACCTAGATTGTGCTTCCTCTTGAAAAATTTTGACCGCTCATCATCATTCGATCTCAGCCTTTGGTTTCTTTATGAATTTTCTATAAATTCAGGCTCTCATCTCTCATTCAAAAATCCTGGAGAATATATTGTTATTATGTTTTTTTTTTTTCTCTAGGTTCATTGAGAATTTGCATTGAGATATTGCATATTAGTTATTTCATATTTCTTAAATCATTTATCTTAAATATTCATATATTGCTTAAATCATGTTAGATTAATCTTGCATATCTAGCTTAAATCTTGCATTCATTTAGCTCATATTCATGCTCATATAGATTTAAAAATCTTTCGTTTAGGTGTTGTCTAGTCACTGGATAACTTAGCAATCTGAGAGCAATCTAAACTCGCATCTACTAGAAGGCAATGGGTCGCTTTGTAATGGTTTATTATTGATTTACTAACCATGCATCTAATGACTTAATTGAAGTGTTGTGTATTCCAGATACAGATACAGGTCCACTTTTCACACACACATTTTTGGCGCCCACTGTAGGGCTTGAACACATGACTACAAGATTTTTAATGTTTCTTGAACAAATTTAATGTTTGGTTTTTATAACTAATAAATATGTGTTAAATTTGCAAATAAAAATCTTTCTTTTTGCTTGTTCTTCTATGACAGTAAAAAATGGTCTCTTTTTTTAGGGCATAAATTTTTATTGAATTGTTGGATCTAAACCAATTTTTGATATGTTGTTGAAAACCAAGTTTTCTACAGTTTCATTGAAGTGATTTTCCTAAGAATTTTTGGTTTGAAAGCTAGGAATGACAGAGTGTAGTACTATTATTTTACTTATTCTTCTATGATAGTAAAAATGGTCTCTGTTCGGAGGGCATGACTTTTTATTGAACTGTGGGATCTAAACAAAAGTTTAATATGTTCTATAAAACCAAGTTGTCCACATTTCCACTGAAGTGATTTTCCGAATTAGCTCTGGTTGAAAAGTTATAAACGATAGAGTGCAGTACTATCAAAACTGTCATAACTAGGATAGTCATAAAAAATGGAAATTCTTGTTAGATTAGTTTAATTTACAGTTTGCATGCTAGAATTTTCTTTTGGTGATTTTTTTAATGTTATTTTGGCAACTAATTTTGGGATTTTAATGTTTGTAGGTCTGCTTGACAAAGAATTTATCAATCAAACATACGCCTACCAAAGAATAAAAAACAACATGACCACTGATGTGTTGGTTTTGCAGGTTGCCTAAAGAGAATTGACCAAACATCGTGTATTCTTTAAATTAATTTTTAGGCACTTAAATTGCTATTTGGTTAAAGAAAAAATCTGTCTTTTGTGTTTCCAGAAAAATCTGAGAGGTAGGAGAGTATGCTCTTGTCTTTTATAGACAATCAGAAATCTAGACCCTCGAAGCTTTTTTCTAAGTTTTGAGATTTGTGTACCTTTAGCGGGCTTGTCACAGTGGGAAAAAGTAATCACCCTGTGAGAACAACCCAAGTGAGTATAGATGGATGTGAGCATTCCAACTCACTATAATAAATAGGCCTCTGGTGATTAAAGTCTTAGAGGATGGGATTATTTGAGTTTTCTCATATCGAGCATTTTGTAGGGCCTCGTGGTCTCAATCAAGTTTACGTGACTACAACTTGTTTCAGTACCTTGTTGGGCTATAGGCCTCAATCATGCTTGCATGACTTCAAGGGGTAATTTCAAATGAAATTCCTGACTAAGAACTATAAGATAGAAGCTACCCGATTTGCCTCTGAAAGGGGGATAATCTTTGTGCAAGAGAGATAGTAACTCTCTCAAGACACTTGCCATATCGTGCCCCCATTAGCATTTGGAGTTGGCTAATACAACATTGAGAATTAATTATGTGAGACTCATTGGTTGTATTTTGATTAGCTATTGGGTGTGTACCTAAGTCAACAAGTAAAGATTTTCTTCTCTAAGCCAACTTCTGTAGGGTTAGCGTGTCATGATTGAATTATTATATATCTTGTGTGTTTTCTGTGTTTTCACCCCTGAAACTAAAACTGAAATATTGAAACTAGAGAAAACAAATCAATAACTTAGTGATAAACTCTGCCATACAAATTCCTAATCTTGTCAGTCAAAACAGTCAAACCTACCCAGATCAGTCTACAACGAGCATAAAACTGGACATCGTAATTCTGAGCATAAACAATCTTGATAGTGTACCCCTGTCATTGCGTTGCATGATTTTGTCGATCATCTCTTAGCTAGCTCAAACAACATCTTATCAAACCTAAGTCAACTTATATAACGTCTTACACGGGATAGATCATTCCTAAAACCAGACCAAATCTTAGTTACTTCACTCAATCACTATGTTAAACGAACAACTAGCTCCGAATTTGATCTTGACTTCTGCATCACATCTAGCTCTTGGTCCTGTCGGTTGTAAATGCCTGTTCAAACCAGAAGCTCATCTAAAAATTTTGACAAAAGTAAGAAGCCCTGGCTACCTTGGCCCAACAAATTCAAGATCTCAAGAAAGAAACATATGACATTCAAGCCCAACAAAAATATTCAATGACTCCTCTTGAGATGAAAATTCATGATATTAAGAACACTAGACTTCAAGAAATCCTAAAATAATTACATAGGATGGAACAAATAGTAATTGAAAATCAAAAGTCAAATCTCATACAAGATCACAAGACACCTTCACCAAGACCAAAAGACATCTATTCCCTAGATAGACAGTTTACACCTTTGGGACAATCTATTGAGTCAGCTTTGGAAGAGCTTCTTAAGAACAATCTTATCATATTGCCTAAAAAGACCACATGGGGATGTGAAGTTTTGAGTAATTACTGTGCATATCATAGGCATAACAAACATAAGACTTCAATATTTATGGAATTAAAACATAAGATTCAAGATCTCTTTGATAATGGTGTCATTAAAATTGAAGATCCTAATGACTCACCTAAAGAAAAAGAAGGAACTAGTTCTAAGCATGATCAAAATCATGAACTTATGTCTAGCAAGGCCCCATATGTGGCCTCCATCTCTTCCATGATGCCTCCATCTCCTAAGGCTTCTCAACAACAATCCATACCATATTCCTCAAAGGATGAACCTAATGATGAAACTTCTCATGTTAATCCTCCAGGGCTATCTCAAGGGCCATCCCATCCAATGGTTGAAAAAGATCTTACCTCCCTAGAATCCCATGAGGATCCCATTATACCTTTCCATTTCTTCCAAAATGATCCCCTTCCATCTCAAGAGAAAAACATATTTCCTAAGAAAGATCATGATGCCTCTTCTACCTTTTCAAATGATCCTATTTAAAATGAAGAGTCAAATACTCTATCCAATGGTCCTCTTCCATGCCAAGATCAAAGTAAGCCTTCATATCGTTGTCATAATCCTCCACGTTCACCTCAAGGATCCATCATACCTACAAAGCCCTCTCATGATCCTAAAAGTCAAAATATTTATAAACGCAAAGGGGTAGACCTTTACAAGAAAGAACCCCTCCATGTTAAAGAAACTATTAAGAGTCATGGCTTCAGTGGCATTCCTCAAGATGGTGGTATCCCTACTAAACCAAAATCTAGGTACACACCTTCCCATTCATCTCTTCCTTCAATTTTAGGACCCTATATTCCTCCATCCCTTGTGCAAGATCAACAAAGGTGTACATCTTCGGGTACCTTCCATCCATCTAAAAGGACACAAAGGCCCACTGAGAAAAAGAAAGCAAAATCAAAAGCTATATGGGTTCCTAAGGCACTTGTAGCAATGCATTCCAAGAAACTACAAAAGCATGAAAAGTCAAAAACCATGTGGATCCCTAAGCGTCTCCTTGAAGCACAATAGTCTAAAGAAAAATCCAAATCAACAGCCAAGATTGTTGTTCCTCCATCCAAAACTTCCAAATCTATTTCTCCATCACCTCCTTTATCCATTTTGGATCCTTATGTCCCAAAATCCTTGGTTGTTCCTCCATCCAAATCTCAAAATATGAGATCCACTTTTCCTCCATCAATCCACCATCTCTCAAGATGTGTGCCAATGGTGATCCCGCAAACATTTCCATTCGGTCATGCACCAAAATTTTAATATCTGATCCATTATCCAACACCACTTTTTCATCTTCCCATACCCCTTATCCGATCCTTTGCATAAGACTTTACCCTAGTTTCATCACCAAATCCAAAAACTAAGGAAATCAACATTGGAGATGTTGGACATGTACACTTAGTTGAGTCCTTCTTGGAAAGACATCTTTATGTAGGACAAAACTCGCTGACCCTATGAACAACATCCACCTTAAATGATATATATCTAAGGGTTGGGTTAGTTTCAGTTTTTCTTTTTGTACTGCATATCATTTTCTTAAGAGCACTGCATCACATATAGTTTCTTTTTCAAATGCATCGCATTCATAACATTTTTGCATTTGCATATAGCAGCATCAATAAAACAAGGCAACTATCCACGTTTATCATTTGTTTGCATTCAAGACAAATAAGGGTCGTCTCCTTTCTTAGATATTCAAACATGAAGTCCTTGAGGTCATAAGGTCATTCATTTTAACATTACCTTGTGATGACGCTTTACTTATGGTTGGGTAGTGATTTCACTATTTGAGACTTGTTAACCCAAAATCTATCAATTGCTATATCTCAAACACATTAATAAAATCTCTAATTCATTCTAGACACCTAGTTGATCATATGACTAGTGAAAAATCTAACATTCTACTTCAGTGCCGCTGTAATTGTCACACCTAAGTAGGTTTCATTACTTACAAGTCAAGGCAAGAAAATAAAAAAAGAAAAGTGCTATGCCAAAAATTCATCTCAAGGCAAAAGAGAAATGATATATAATTGAAATATCATGCATACAAGTGCGACAAAAAGCTTGACTATGGGAACATGCGAGTAACTCTATCAGGGCTATGGACATCTACTGGCAATGGAGCAATATTCGAGAAATTACAGTCTATAACCTCATCGGAGCTCTAAAAGCTTGCTGGCAGCGAGGCTCTATTCAGGATGCTTTTGAAGTTAGAATAATACATGTAGCTAGTCATATAGGATGCTAAGGATTTTTAGTGAACACAAGAGCGGGAATTAACTCATTTGCACTCACATGGGCAAAAGAAGATCAAAGTTTCAAGAATCAATGAGGAATTTTTCTGCGTCTCCATTTGTAAATCCTAGTCACTAAGTGTGTTAATTTGGGTGTTCCAAGGGACCTTAAGAATCGATTGACCACTTATCTATGAAATGTTTTGTACCTCCAATTCAATTGATATATTACAAAGTGCTAAACAAACACAGTCATCCTTGTTCAAATAGGAAACGCATCTTCATCATGCATATTGCATTAATATAGATCATATAAAAAAATTCATTGTCTCGACATGCATTTTGTAGATCATCATGTCATATAGGTTTGCATACTGGGGGCATAGCTGAAAAAATCCTAAAAATCATAAAATATCCTGAACAAAATCCTAAAAATAAAAAAAACTCGAAACAAAAATTAAAAAAACTGACAAAATCAAAGCAAGAAAGCGTAGACTATCCATCAAACCAAATCAACATCAGACAAATTCTCAAATTCTGCAATCAAACTTATCGCATGTTTTGTTAATCAATCTATCAAACTCTATCAAACATCAACATGTCTTATACAAGGAAGGGTCCACTTGAAACCAGACAGATCGTTCTTATACAGGGTACTTACTCTTTGAAACCAGACCTTCCTATCAATGATCACACAAATCAAAACAATGACATAGATTAGTATGGCTGCTGGATTTTGTCCAGGGTAGTCTTATCTCTTGTACTCAAATGTTGCATCTTTGCTTTAGCTTGTGCATATCTTTTAGTCACTTTCGTGACATCTTGGTTCTTTTGGAACCCTCATGGCTTGAAACTAATCAATGTCCTAGTCTTATGGTAATCGACTGATCAATTTACATGTCCTAAGCAGTATCAACCAAGTCATCTTTACATCAGTGATATCCGATCATTCTCTGAGTCAGTCACCTGTCTCATGACTACTGAAAACAATCACTAAACTGTTTGAGATATGCATGAAATTTTCTTTGTGTGTTGTCTTTCATATTGGTTTTCAATTATTATCCCTCTGAGTAACTCGAGGAAGTCTATCTTGACTAAGAGGAGCAAGGATTGGGGGCATAATATTTTCCTTGTTTTTTGCTTGTAGGAATGATTCTGATGATCTGAAAACATCTAATCAGCTGGGTGTCTGTGATAAGTGCCTTCACATTAAGGTGAAATCGCCACACATACCTCGACTCCGCTTATTTGAATGCTACAGGGAGGTTCCCATAATTTCTTTGTCTGTTTTGAGGGAATTTCTTTATCATGCAATCCAGGTCCCTGTGAAATCTGTCCAAGGATATGAATGAAAAAAGGGTCATTGCGGACAAGATAATTAATATTTCACATGAAAAGCAAGGAACTCTAATCTACTTGCTATGGTTGTAAAACACTCAGTGATGAAACTTAAGCATTTCAAATCTAGTGACTAGGTTTAGGTTGCATTTCATTGTGCATCTCATTTTGCATTTCATTTTGCATTTTGTGAATTTAGAGTGATTTCGGTATAATAACAATGTTCTCTTTATCTTCTAAATGAGAGTTGGAAGCTTCATCATTTCTCAGCTAAGTGGTCTCTTTTTCATCATCGTTTCTCCGATCGAGTACTTGTGTATTGAGATGTTAGCTGCATACATGAGCATCTTCTATAGACCCATACATTTCATTTTATACTTATTTGCATTCATATTATTGCATGAAGAAAAATAAACATTTGCATTACTAGTTACTCATTCTCCTCATTTATTTGTATCATCATTTATTTGCATAAAAAGAAACAAAAATAAACACCCATATTCCATTTACATTCATTCATCTATACTGAAAAGATATGCATACATATAGAAAAACATCTCATAATCAATCAACACAAGTACGATGAAATCAAATCCATAACTCATAATTCGGCTGTCCTGAGTCCATTTTTGGGATTGAAATCAAAATCTGACATCAATTCTGTCATCAAAATTTCACAATGTTGACCACTTAGCGCTTTCATCAACTGCTCATTCTCTTCTTCAATTTGCGTTCAATTTCTCGTTAATCAACGCTAAATCTCAATTTAGTTCTCACATTAACTCTGATTTTAATCTTCAACATTAATCTTTGTGCTCAAATAACTTATAATCGCTCAAAAAATTGCTTAAAATCACTGCACAACCCTCACCATATTTTGATTTTGCTCCTAAGGGGGCATACTCATGACCTTATAACCTCACATCTTCAAATGTCGAGAAAATTTTCAAATCTTCAAGCAACTAAGCTTCATCAAATCAATCTCTAGGGGCATATCAGTTTTATCACTTCATATCAAGTTGATATTGTCTTTGTCTGAATCAGTCTCTTAACATTAATTAGTTTGATCACTTTTCATCAAGATAATTATTCGTTTAAACTCAATCAAGGGTTTAAAGAGTATCTTCGATCACACTCAATCTAAGCAGGTGTTTAGTTTCATCACATTGGATCAAGCTGGACAGTTTATCTTCGCTCATCGTGTCTTGATCAATCAAGTTCAAGATCGATTTTATCTTCACTCACTGTGTCTAGTTCAATCAAGTTCTAGATTAGTAAGATCCGCTTCTTGATCAATCAAGTTCAAGTTTGGTATCTTTGCTCTCTATCATTCCTAGTTCAATCAAGTTCAGGATCAGTATCACTTTAATCAACTCTGTTCAGCTTCATCGCTTAAAATCAAGCTAAACACCTTGCTCTTCATCTAGTTCATGATCAATCAAGTTCAGAACTGGTATCTCCTAAACATCAACTATTCTTTGAACCAACACGCTGCTCGCACATTAATTCAAAGAGGGGCAAATGTAATAACCTAAAAATGGTCATCTAAACCATGGGCCCCTAATCTCGACAACGTCACCAAAGTCCTAACCAAAGGCAATTAAATAAATCTTGAGGGCAAAATTAATTTGTAAAATCATCAATGTCACATGGCAAATTAATCACTCAATATTAATTAAATATTTATGTAATTAATTGATCATTCCAAGTAAATCATTTTAAATAATTATCAATATTTATTTTATTAAATATCCTAGCATATTTAATTAAATAAATCAATTTGCCATTAAATCATCAAAAAGAGGAATTAATTTGAAAAATAAATAAAAATTGCCATAAATCTTCAAAAAAGGAAACAAATCAAGAAAGAGGAATTGGAAATTATGAGCACAAATCTGCAAAAAAGGAAATAAATCAAAAAAGGAATTAATCAACAAAAAAAGAATTAAAAATTGAGAAAAGAAATCAATTGGAGATAATCTTGAAAATACAAATTAAAAATTGATAAATAATCTCAAAGAAAGCAATTAAAACAACTAAATATTAAAATTGAATGAAATAGAGAATAAATCAGTTTTTTCTAATTTTATCTTAATTTTAGTTCAATTTCCTTTAAAACTGAGAAAAACATCCAATCACATCAATTCACCTGGATTGTGCTTCCTCTTGGAAAATCTTGACCGCTCATCATCATTTGATCTCAGCCTTTGGTTTCTTTATGAATTTTCTATAAATTCAGGCTCTCATCTCTCATTCAAAAATCTTGGAGAATATATTGTTACTATGTTGTTTTTGCTCTAGGTTCATTGAGAATTTACATTGAGATATTGCATATTAGTTATTTCATATTTCTTAAATCATTTAGCTTAAATATTCATATATTGCTTAAATCATGTTAGATTAATCTTGCATATCTAGCTTAATTCTTGCATTCATTTAGCTCATATTCATGCTCATATAGATTTAAAAATCCTTCGTTAAGTGTTGTCTAGTCACTGGATAGCTTAGCAATCTGAGAGCAATCTAAACTCGCATCTACTAGAAGGCAATGAGTCGCTTTGTAATGTTTTATTATTTATTGATTATTGATTTACTAACCATGCATCTAATGACTTAATTGAAGTGTTATGTATTCCAGATACAGATACAGATCCACTTTTCATACACACACTTGGAAATCCTATGCCCCCTCTTGATGAACTACACATGGCTACCAAGAAAATCAACACATAACCAAGATGACTCTTCAACTTCCATAGGAGGGCACCTAAAGTTGAATCTCTTCAATTTTTCAAAGTGGGTGCCTAAGGAGGTTTCTTTAATATTCTTCTTTGTAATCACCAAGACATGTGTTTGTATGACTCTTCCCATTCCCCAAGTGAATGCCAAGATGAGGATTTTCTTGGTCTTAAAATTAGAAATAATTAAAATATGTACCCACTCCTATAAATTACATTTGGCTTAGACATGGGCCACAAATACTAAATAATATCAACCCCCTATGTCCCCTTTGATAATTTGATAAGTACATTGAGACCTATAGTAGCTTGCATATAATTTTGTTTCCCTAACCTTAACTGAAATAAGAACAAGCATTATTTTTGGATGATGCAATATTTCCTTACACCCTTGGATTCTCTTACATTAAACAAGATTATCCATACTACCACCATCAACAATAACATTACAAACTTTACCTTCACGTTTGCATCTTGTGGGAAACAAACTTTTTCTCTAAACTTGTTCTTTCTCTTCGTTCATCAATGCTCTTCTTGTGACAAGAATCTCTCCTCTTTCAACATTTTCAGAATGTGAAGACTCAACATCTTCATCTACATGTGCAACTTGTGCATTACACTTAAGTCTTCTATTTGTTCTAAGGGCCTCAAATTTGAACTTGAAAATGTATTGGAGAAGTTTCCTAGAACAAAAACTTTAATGTCTCTTGAATGCCACAAGATATTGAGATGTCTCTTTCACCATTAACTTCGTATTTTAGTTAGTTTTCTCTTTGGGGTATGCTTTTAGGTTCACAAATGTACAAATGCCAACTTACTAAAAATAGTAACCTGCAATTTAGCTTTTATTCAAATACAAACAATATTTTTTGGGCATGCACGATTTCTCTTACACCTTGGATGCTCATACATCAGAGACCTGAGGTAATTTAAGAAGTGACATCATCACATCTCAAGTGTTCTAAGGAAAACTAAGAGGATCGATCTCTTGCTTAGATAGCCATGATGAATCTTCAATAAGTTTTCCTCTCCATTTAAATAGATATTCTTCATATTTCATATTTGGTGTGCTTCTACCCACATGAATCTCCAAGATGTCTTATATCTCCTCATTTTTCAAAGTAGGTGTTGGAGTATTCCAAATTATTAATTATTCTTCAAAGCCTCCTTTCATGACACTGGCAAATCTGAAATATTAAACACTTGTAAAATGTTAAATATACCTGGCAACTCTACCTCAGAAACAATTACTAAATATGCTTCTTCAACATTCTGCACCCATTGGAAACCTCTCTTTTCTCATGTGAAACATGACTTCATCTCCATTATGAATTTATTTAAATCTTCTCTCTTGATCTGCCTTAGCTTGGTACTGAATATTCTTAATATACTTTCTTACCCCCTAATGTAAATTCTTCAAGTGCTCTACAAAGTCTTTGGCTTCATCACTCTTCTTTTCTCCTTTGTCAATATTCCTTAACTCTAAAACATTTCTTGGAATAATCCCATATACAATCTATAATGGTGATTTACTAGTAATCCCATTGGTATAATTGTTGTAAGAAACTTTCACTTGTGGTAAAATAAAATCCCATCCATTGGACTTATCTTCTATAAAGCATCTTAGTAGGTTACCCAAACTCCTATTTACCAATTATATATGTCCATTAATGTAGATGGTGTGAATAATGAAATCAAATTTTTCTTTAATTTCTTTCTTAAAGTCCTCCAAAAATACCCAACAAACTTGGTATATTGATATGAAACTATACTCTTAGTTAAACCATGTAGTCTCACTACCTCTTTTAAAAAATTTGTAATGTGAACATCATTTGTCTTCTTACATGGAATGAATGTGTCATCTTATAAAATATATCCACCATCACAACAATAGAATCATGTCCTCTTTGTGTCCTTAGTAAACCAAGGACAAAATCCATATTAATATCCTCCCATGGCCTCTCTACTATAGGTAATGGATGATATAGCCTTGTATTTTGACTTGCTCCTTTTGTCATCTAATATACTCAACAACTTTGCATAAATTCGTTCACATCTTGCTATAGTTGTGGTCAATAATAATGCATTGTAACAAGTGCAATGGTTGTATCTTGACCAAAGCGTCTAACTAATCCTCCACTATGCTTCTAGTTAATCAAGTTTTGTCTCATGGAAATTTTGGGAAGGCACAAGTGGGATCCTCATGTAATGGTTAAAAATTAGGGTTAAGGTTTAATTAAGATAATAAAACCACTAAATGACCTAATTAACCATTACATTAGGGAGGAGAGGAATCTAATAGATCTAGCCTTGAAAGACTATGATTTTGATCAGATTCCAAGCTCCTTTTGATAGGGATTTCTCCTCCTCGAATTGAATTGTTGGAAATTAGGGAAAGATAGTGAACTATTGAAGCAATCTAATAAAAACAATGATCTATATATGTCATATAGAGCAACCAACCTAGATCTGAGAAGAAGAATATGTTCCAAATCTGTTCCTAGAAGTTCGGGTTGATTTTTAGAGACCAGGTAGTATCAATTTTCCGTGGTCCTCCTAATTCCTTGCTATTGAAAGCTAAACCTATTCATCTCTATGAATTATGTCAATCCTCCTAATTAAAACTCTATACCCATTCTTGCACACAAAGAAAGGGGAAAATATGTTTGGAATAGGGGTTTGCCTTAGGTCAAACCCTAGTTTTGGAATTAACCATGAAATTGAATTGATAAATGCAAATGAAAGACTACAGTTTAATACTCTTCTTTTGAGGGAAAGGCTGATTAGGTTTTCAAGTAGGTTGTCTTCATAATACATAGATTATGAATGTCATCTCCCCTACTTTGAATCTTGATTTCATTTCTGCTCTAGAAATCCTCGGTGAAAGACTAAATGCTTGCTCACTTGAATTTAGGATTTTAATTTTTCTTTCTAGAGTTGATTAGGAATTGAATTAGGGTTAAAATGAGAGGGGTAGACCTCCTTTTATACTTGTTTGTTGAAAATCAAATTAAATTTCCATAGCAGACCGACATGAGGCTAGTTTCCTTGCTCACCAAAGATAATCGTTAGAGGGAGCCAATTTAAGAGGCCCAGAGTGTATACACCATGGTCCTGATTTAGGACTACAATGCAATATGTCTTGGTCCTGATTTGGGACTCAGGTGTGATACGTCGTGGTCCTAGAAATCATGACTCCAAACTAGGGGCTAAGTTGAAAAATTGATGAAAATGTGTAGTAGATGGGTGGTGTGAGAAGAATCAGTATTGCAAGTAGGCCTTGGAAGATGGAACACCAAAGGAAGGCCTAAGTGAGGACAACATTATAGGCAAGTACAATTTAGGACACTACACTTTAGCTGGAGTATGAGACTAAGCATACTCACGATAAAGTACAAAGGGTTGCATTGAAAAATTTCGTCAAGATATTAGAGAGACAAGATACACTAAGCCCCCGGGGGTTTTAGGATCTTACTAATCCAATATAAATACGAAAGGGACATCATAATAAAGAGGAAGTAGAGAGATAACATGAATAATAACCTAGTAAGATTTGCTTACTATGAGTCATGAAAGAAAAATACCAAATTACAAAGCAAAAGGCTCAGTTTGCAAAGTAACTTGAGTATTGAAACATGTCATGGTGTGTGCATAAAGTGTAACATTGAATGGAGTGTATGCCCCCACATTAAAGTGATTGCATACATCTTATCAGGAGCAATTGCTTTAGGGTAGTATGTATCCAAAAGACAAACATGTTACCACAATGATATGCCCCTAATAAAGGACAAAACAAAAGATAATGATCACAAAACATAAAAGCACATAAGGGATCCACTATCTCTGGATCAATATGGTCTTATCATAAATAATGTATATCATAAATATTTGCATTAAATTGACCTCATTCCCCAAAGGTAGTGGAACTAGTAGCACAATAGAAGAAGGGAACATGTGTCTTTTGAGTCAACGTGGAAGAGAGCAAAGGAGATCTCAATGCTTTGGATCATCCCCAAGTAGACAACACGAGACAACATAGAGAAGAATTGAAATACAAATAGAAGAATGTCACAATAAATTCGACCTGTCTATTACCTTGCACCAATAGAGTAACAAGGATCATCTATAGGGAACCTAACATAACACAAAAACACATCACGAGGGAAACACATTATGAATAGACAAGAGAGGATCTAGGACATGAATGAAGCTAATCAAGCAAATCATCTACCTCCAATCTTGTTGAACATTGTTTTAGGAAGGTGGACAAGATGCAATAGGAGCCACTTCGAGCACAGTAGATGGAGCTACTATGAGTTACAAACAAGGACCATGCTCTAATGTTGAGTCACTTTGTTTGACACTAGAAGCTAGTGTTAATACTTTTGAAAAATGCAAAAAAAAAATCATTATTAACATTAACAAGCTCATACATATCATCAAAATAATTAGAATCAACATTGTTAGTATGAATAACATCATCATCCATTTCATCATCTATATTAATAAAAATAGGATCTCTAACATGAAAAGAGCATGAACCATAATTTTTCTTAACCATTTTTAATCTTCCTGATTTGGGTTGAACTTCCTCCCTAGGTTTAGGCGAAGGCTAGACAAATGAGATCAAATCAATATTTGGTACATCTTTGAGGAGGAAATGGTTTGGAAAGAGAGTTCACAAGCCTTGGCACAATGGCTTCGTCAAAGTTCTATTGCACAATGATTTCTTTTAGTTTTAGTCGAGGGTTGTGAAGGTTGAGGATTAATGGACATAGTCTTATTTTTTTCCTTTAAAGGAGGAGTAGTGGAAGAAACCATAGTAGGTTGGGACATAGAAGATGCCAAGCACTTTCCTTTGTAAGAGGTAGGAGGCGGGACTGTGACATATACATGAGTAATATAAATGTTGGAAGGATACCAGGTCCATCATGAAGAGGAGGAATAGATCTAGGGTCTCTAGGATTATTCAAAGATATGATCATCTCATTTTTCCACTTTTGATAAGATAAAAAAATGACATCATTTTAAGGCTTGAGAGGATCAAGTTTTTTAGGCCAAAAGTAATCAAGGGTGAAATTAGCATGCTTCACTGTAGGTTGGTAAAGGCTATGATTAATTGTTTTGATAGTGCCATTATGAGGGAATTTTAAAAATTTATGAATAGTAGAAGGGATAAATTTCATGGAAGAGAGGCAAAGATGTCCCAACTTCACACAAAATTGATTTGATGTAGGAATGATAAAAAAAGTCACATCTAATCACTTACTACCAGCGTCAATATGGAGAGTAATAAGGCCAATAGTAGGGCAAGAGAAACCATCATACACCTTGACGATAACGTCAAATTGATCATATGTTACTTAATGCAATTGTAAAATGTAAAGGTATTCTTCACTGATCACATTCACTAAACATATTGGATCAATGAGCACCCCTCATGAGAGTTTGTCTTTGATCTTCACAATAATTTATAATGGGCCATTAGGTGCAACAATAGTCTCACTAGGATAAAAGGTAATGCAAAGGTCTTTAGGACATGTAGGTTTATCAACAATATTCACAACATTATTAGACCCAATACCAAGGTCATTGAGAGAAAAGGCAAGAGACTTAGACTCAATAACATTGGTAGAGTGGGAAGGCAAAGGATTGGTGAAGATTTAGAGATTTTGACTAGGAGGAGCTATGGATTTGTTTCTTTTGTCGTTCACACCAGCTACAAATATAGTATTAGTATCGATCAAGTCTTGAATCTTACTCCTTAAAGTATAACACTTCTCATTATCATGACCTAGTTGATGGTGATAGAGGCAAAAGGCTTTGGGATCATGATAAGATGGCAAAGGTTTTGATGTATTGTTTGGATTGATGGAACAAAGTTTCAACACATTAGTATTTATCAATCTCGACATTATACTATGCAAATAGTCAAAAAGATGAGTAAATTCTTTTCTAAAGTATTTGGATAAAGGGGCCACACCTGATGTCATGGTTGCCACTTGAGTATTGATGTTGTCATTTATCTTGATGTATCCTTTGTTCACTTTAAATTTTGTAAAAGATTGTTGATCACTCCCATTCTTATCAATCGAAGCCATTGAAGGAGATGATTCAAATTGACTCACTTGACGATAATAATAATGAAGCACTACACACAATTGCATACAGGAAGTAACAATCTCCATGCAAGCTCTCCAATCGTCTGCAAAATCAAGATCCTTAGTATAAAAACTCTTGAGTTCATTGAACCCAACAATCTCTATCCGAATCTCTGTCGAAAAATTTGTCTTCTTAAGGCGCATACAACTCTATTAGATCTTCCACTGCTATTCTTCAAAACAAAAATATCTTTGCAAAAACTCAACCCATTTGAAATGCCTTTGATTCAACTTTTGTTGACTATTAAGATATTGTAAAGTTTGATGATGAGTAAATAAACAAACATTGATCATCAAACTTTCTAGAGACAAATAATGTCTCCATTTCTTCAAAGCCTAAACTCTTAATAATAGAAATAATAATTTTTTTTGGCATCATTAAAATTTTCACCAAAAAAACAATGTATTTACTTTCTTGACTCAAAACAACTCCTATAACATTGCCACTCGCATTACAATCTATCTCAAATCTGTTTGTTGCCCCTTGTACTCCACTTAAAATCTTTTCTATTATGTCACGTTGTTTCAAATAGGGGCATGCAAATACTACTAGAAATTCTTGTTAAATTTTTTATAAAAACTTGTCAAACCATGAAAATATCCTACCTCTACATCACTCCCTGTTGTGGACCATTGACTGATAGCTCTCACTTTTCCTCGGTCCATCATAAGACCATTTGCTAAGACAACAAATCCTAGGTATACCAACTCCTTTTTCACAAAACTGCACTTCTTTAGGTTAGTCAACAATTTCTTCTCTCTTAGCTTCTCAAAGACTCTTATAATATGCATTAGGTACCCCTCCAATGCCTTATTAAAAATTAAAATATCATGTAAATAAACAATGATAAATTTACCCCAAAACTCTTTCAATACCTCGTTTATGAGTCACATGAATGTGCTCAGTACATTGGTTAGCTCAAAAGACATGACTAATAACTCATGTAAGCCATCTATAGTTTTGAATGTTGCCTTCGATTCATCTCCTTCTCTAGTTTGGATCTAATGATATACACTCTTCAAATAAATCTTTGCGAAGCACTCAACTCCACTCAAGGTCTCCATAATGTCATACATCCTCAACATGGGAAATATATACTTGATTCTAATCTTATTAATGGCTTGAGAGTTTGTACACATTTTCTATCCTCCATTCTTTTTTTATGCTAGTAAAGCGGGTATTGGTCATGCACTTAAACTCTCTCAAATGAATCCTTTCCTCAAAAACTTTTGAACTCGTCCATTCACCTCTTCATCATGTACAAGAGTTATTCTATGGGTTTTCATAGTTGGCAAACTAGCTTTTGGTATCAAATCTATCTAATGACTAATCTTCCTCCTTTGTGGAAAAACTTTAGATATGTTGTTTGATACAATATCCTAAAAATCATCCACCAAATATGAAAATTTTATTAGTACATCTTCGAATTCCCCTTTATTGACTTTACAAATCAAAGAAAACACATATGCCCATGATTCATGCCATAGAAAAATTGCCTACCATCAACCAAACAAATTTTGGCATTACTAAATACCTTTTTTTCTACGTCCTTCGGGTGCTTTAACTTGTGACAAATTCTATCCTCTGCCAAGGAATAGGTGTTGGTATGTCCATTAATTACACAATGTAGATCAAACTACCACGACCTCACCAATAACATATGACAAACATCCATAAGCATGATGTCACACAATACATCATCATGAAAGTTTCGAATGTTGAACTTCATCGAATATTGTTCATTGACCAAAGCTTTATGGTCCTTTTGCAACCAATAAATTTGGTATGAATGCAAATGTCTCATCTAATAATAACATTACAAACTTTCCTTTCACATTCGCATCTTGTTATCTTCTCTTTTTCCCTTATATATTTTTTTCTAATTGTACTTCTTTCTACTAGATATCGAGATGACCTTTCAACTTAATTTTTGCAAACTAGACCCTCTTAAGATGATCTACTTCTTCAAGGTCAAAATATTCTTCCATATTATTGATCCAATCAATCAACTCTCCCAGACTAAGATTTCCAAAAAAATTAGAAACTTCAATATTTGGCCTCTCTCCAATCTTGGAAATGACCCTAAAAAATCTATTCTCTTCAAGATCTATTACTGGTTCTTTTTCTTCTTCAAACTATTCTTCAGCTTCATCTTCACTTTTATCTCTTCCTCTTGGCTCCAATCCTCTATGAAGCTCTTCTAGCAGTGCTTGAAGTGCTCTTTGCAAGGCTCTAAAACTCTCTTCTATAACAACATTATTTCTTCCTCCATGATTTCTTCATGGAGACATCCTTATCAAAAACCCACAACCACAATCTTTGGTGCAAACTACCTCATATTTAGTGATCTTCCTACACACTTAGGAACTCTCACATTGATACCACTTGATGAAGAGATACTTCACCCAAAACATACACCTAGAATAATAATAGGGTCTCACTAGACAAATACAAGAGGGAAAACAACCAATTGATATTACTTTCATGAAAATGAATTAAATGCTTAGAAATTACAGGTTACAACCACATAGGCTTTCATATTAAAAATAAATCTAGTTTTATCAAGAAAATATGCAAGGAGACACAATATGCACTACCAAACTATCCTTTGTAACCCTTGTTTGTCTTCTTTATCCAAGAAAGTATAACCAACCTAGAATGTGTTGGAAATCGTAACTCCTATTTTAGGCAACAAAAGTCCAACCACCTATTTTTTTGCTCAAGAAGATATTTTATTGGAATTTGGAAATTTGAATTTCAATAGAACAACTTTCGAGAGTCAACATTTTTGATTCGATTGTTGGATCTTCAATCATTATATATATTTGGAAATCTCATGATGAGATCTATGATGTTGAATTTCACAATTTGTTCCAACATTTAGAATTGCACAAGGCTTCTAAGGGCCTCAAATTTCAATTTCAAAATGTATTAGAGAAATTTCCTAGAATAAAAACTTTAATATCTCTCAAATGCCACAAGATATTGATATATTTCTTTCATCATTCACTTCATATTTAAATTTTCCTCCTTGGATCAGGTTTTTAGGTTCATACATGAACAAATGCCAACTTACTAAAAATATTAACCTGCCACTTTTAGACTTTATTGAAAAATAAATAAAATTTAGGTGATGCAAGATTTCTCTTACAACTTGGATGCTCCTGCATCAGTATAGTTCATAAAATTGCATAAAAAAAAACAAAAATAAACATTATATTTTTACAAAATTTAAAAGGAATTTAGCAAAAGTTATACACACAAAAGCCTCCCCACAATGAAATTAGCAAACTATAAATATAAACTATACTAACAATTCTATCCAAATAATTCAAATAAAAAATTGCAAACATAAGCAATGGTAAAAAAATTATATTTAATTAGTTTATATTAATTTAAAAGTCAAAACATATACGTCACTTTCGAGTGTTTTAAGTTATAACGACAGACTTGTGTTGGCCATTTAATTTATAAACAACTATCATAATTATGCACATTACACATAGAAGATAGAATATAAGAGAACATAAAATACTATATTCGTAGTCTCATCTAGATGGCGGGAGCCGTGGGAGTAGCGGGAGCAGGTAGTAGAGGTGGTAGCGTGTTGCAAAAGGATGGAGGGGCAGATGGTGATGGAGATGGCAGGAATGATCCAGGACAAACTGTTGGTTTTCCACTCTTTGCTAGATCTATTATGGGAACTAGAATGGAGCACCCTTCCACGGGGCCTCATGACCTTCAGGTAGACCTAGGTGAGAAGTTGACTTTTGATAATGGGATCCCCCCTTTTCAGGGGGAATCATGTACTGTTGAGAAATTTGGCAACAATAATCAAGACGATTTTGTTTTGGGGTCTAGTGGTGGTGCTGCGGACTCAGTAAGGAAAGTGAAAAATTCAAATATGAGTTTGGGCGGGAAAAGCATGAGGGTCATTTACCTTGGGTTTCACTTTTTGGCATCAAACCTAATGGTAAATCATCCTTTCCTCCTGTTATAGTTTCCTAAGAGAGAATCCCCAGTTCATAGCAATCTTGCATCAACCAAAAATATTTCCTTTTTGTTATGCTTTTTGTTTGTAGTTTCAACATTTCTTTCTGTGTGTCCTGGATTTGGCTCACCGGATCCTGTGGAGTTCGATTTTGGTTTGAAGACTTGATCATCTTCCTTATTCCCAAACCGTGGAGCATTTGGATCATTTTCCGGTAAGTTATCGCTATTGGTTTTCGAGATAGTTTCCTGTTACTGGTTGACAATTTCCTGTTACCAGTTGCCTGGACCTATTTGCATTTGTGATCTACCGGATCCATTTCATAGCTTGCGGAGCCCTGGGCGTTGATTCCGACGTTCCTTGGCGTGTGGACGACCTTTTCCCATGATCTACTCTTCATCCTTTGGATTTTCCGGAGGAATCTCTTGGCGGAGGCCAACTTTATTGGTTTTGCACATTAGGTCTTTTTCTTCGAGTCTTGATCCCTTTTTGGGCCGTCTGGATTCCATTGGATCGTATAAATTATTATGATAGAGAATTAGAATAAAATCAAGAAGTTAGACTGAGCATAGAAGATAGATCTTAATATTTAAGGTCCTGATTCTGACCTGTTCTGTATTTTGAGCATGTTTAGCAAACCTGTGAGCCGGTTTTTGTAACTTGGTTGTTACTGGTTGGTTGTAATCAATTTTCATGATATATAATTCAATCTGTTTTGCATTGCCTCCATCATTTATTTTTATTTCTGTTGGTTTTACTCTTGTTGACCGGTCTAGATTGATCTCTTTGAGGTCCCTCCTAACCGGTGACTGCTTCAAGTGGCATCAGAGCGATTTTTCATTCCAGAGATTGCGTTGTCCTGAGAATTTTGTTGTAGGGTGGTGGACTGTGGATTCGACTTGCCGCTGCAGAGGACTAGCGTGAAGATGGTGCGAAGAGGAACTAGGAATGGTGGAGTGCGTGGAAATACAGACCCTGCTGTGATGGAAATGTTGCGAGGAATAGCAGCCTGATTGGAAGTTGTGGAGACAACCCAAAGAAGAGGTCGACACATTGAAGATGTAAGTGAAGATGAAGGAGAAGAAGCCCTGACAGAACAAGTAAACCCATTGATAGTTGATCCAGATGATGAAAGGTTTTTGAGGGTTTTGAGTAGGGCGAATACTAAACCTCATTTTACCCCTCCAGAATATGATGGAAAGTTATATTCAGAAGAATTGGTGGATTGGATCTCGGAGATGAAGACATATTTTGATTTTGAAAACACTATAGAAGAAAGGAAGGTGAAATATGCATGTACCTAGTTGAAAGCTCATGCATCTCTTAGGTGGGAGCATTTTCAAGTTGATAGATAAAGAAGAGGTAAAGAGAATATCAAGACATGGGATCCAATGATTGCTAAATTGAAATCAAATTTTATGCCAGCTGACTATCAAGTGAATCTGTTCTGGAAGTTGTAGAATTTGAGACAAAAGCAATCTAGTGTGAAGGAGTACACCGAAGAATTTTACAAGTTGAATATTAGATCCGGACATGTTGATGATAAAGTTGAACAAGTTGCAATCTATATTTGAATGGATTGTGGGTGTCTATACAAGATGAACTCAGTTTGATCAAATTACAAAGAGTTGAAGAGGCTTACTAGTATGCCCTGAAGGCAGAAGAAATTCTAAACAAAAGACATGAGCAGAGGTAGAGAGGCCGAGGTGGAAGGTTTTCCGGAGGAATATCTCAAGGAGGAAGAGGATATACCAGAGCTAGAGGAACCTGTACAGATCAGAACAAGGACAAAGAAAATAACAAAGAAGGTAAGTCATACCGAAAAGATGATAAAAATTTCTACTAAAAGAGAGAACTAGATGGCTACCAGAATGAGAATTTTGGAAGACAAGACAAGAGAGTGTTTAGAGGAACTTGCCTTATGTGTGGAGGAGAAGGACATCGTGCTTTCGAGTGTAAGAAGACAAAGAATACCAGAAGAGCAACAGTGGTGGAAGAAAACCCCACTAGATCAGATAATAAATCAGAAGATGGAGAACTATTGATGACGAGGAGAGCTTTGTGTCATACCGAGAGAGATGAAGAGCCCTTGCAGAGGAAGAATTTGTTCAAGACCAGATGTAAGGTATCCGGTAAGTGTTGTAAAGTTGTTATTGATAGTGGTAGTTTAGAAAATCTTATTTCAAAAGAGAAGGTGAATAAGTTGTGTAGACATATAAAAATGACCATATTCCTAAATGAATATTTTATGTTCATTCCTGTATTTAGTTAAAACTAATTTAACTAAATCACCCACATTCTTCTATTTAATTAGGTAAATTATTCAATTTATTTAGTTGAATTCACTTAAGCCCTTTATGTCATTTTATTGAATAAATCATTTTATTTAATTAAATCCCTTCTTCTAACTTTTTAATTAAATTTACATTTAATTAATAGTTTACCCCAAATTGAATAAATCTAATCTATTCAATTTCCCAAATTGCAACCAAATTGAAATAAAGTAATTTATTTTAATTAAATCTATTTTCCCTCACCCACTTGCATTTTCCTACATCTCCCACTTGCATCCTAAAACCCTATTCCTAATTTCTTCTAGAATCCATCTAATCCTAATCAATTAACCCCAAACCCATCCATTATCCCTTTTCCCTAAATTTGAGAAGGTCACTTCTCAAATTTGGAGTAAAGTCTTCAAAAGGCATCAAAGTCTTTATCCATTCAACAAGCTAACTTGTTGAATAACCCCAAATTTGGAAGGACTCTTACAAATTTGTCCCCAAAGTCTTTAGACCATTAATGGTTAACTAACCCTTAGTGGTATGTTTAGAGACTTTTTTACTAACTTAACCTCCATCTAACCCAAGGGTCTCATCAAGCATTTATTGCTTTGACCATGGATATTCCTTTAACCTTTGCACAAGAGTTTACCCCATGGGTAAAAGCTTTATCTAATGGATAACCCTAACCTAACCTTAACCCTTACCTCCTAGGGTAACCATGAGGTCTTATCAAACATTTAATGCTTCTTACCTCTCCTTTCAACCAACCTTATGTTGACAATTGTCACCATTTCATTGGTGAAAATTGAAAACATGGATTGACAACTTTCAAACTTGACCCTTGATTAACTCTTTCAATCCTGACCATCCATTTCCCTATTTTCACTATAAATAGAGCTCTCATTCCTCCATTTTAAGGATCCATGTAAGCTTTTAGTCTCTCATTTATGCTCAATTTTATTAACACATCTAGCTTCTCTTTGTAATAGGAATTAATCTAATAAGCATTTTAGACTATTTCCTTTATTATTAGCTTAACTCATAAACTAGTATATCATGTTAGGATAGTATTGCTACTAATCTTGTCATCTTATAATCTAGTTTATTGCATTTGTAGAATCATGCATAGATAGGATGCATTTTCACAGTTAAATCAATCCTAAGCATCCCTCGTTCTTGCATTTGTCATCCCTAAGCCACTTTTCTCAGTGATCTGAGAGCAAAGGCATTGACTTGAGGGACCTTGCGAGATAGAGAACCATGGAACCAACCTTGGGAAGTTGATTCATTCCTCATGACTCCATTACTTGCACCAAGAAGTCATGTGGGTGTGTGAACAAGCCTCTTTGAGACCGCATTTTCACCTTTTGAGTTTCATTGACCCGCTTTTCTCGCACACATTTCTGGCGCCCACCGTGGGGCACTACCCCATTAATCAAATCGGTTTTTAAAAATAAACACTTTTGCAGGTACACAGGAAACAAGAATCAGCGCGTAGGGAACATTCCTTAACGCATCTGGTGGATCTTTTAGCGCATCTGGCTCATTGTTTGGCACGTGGGACTCATTCCCCAGCGCGTGTAGATCATACTGTAGCGCATCATCCTCACTAACATTTTCCTGTAGGTCTCAGCGTGAGAGAATAACAAAGTAGCGCATTTGGAAAATAGTTTAGCACATCGGGTATGTCCGATACCACATCCTGACTATACAGTAGCGCGTACAGTTTGTTCTGTAGTGTTGGCATTATATGAACTGATATGAGGACATAATGATATTGTATGTTGTCATTAATGTCAATATGTGATATGAAGAGAGAACTGACATATGTGAGAACCGGAATATATGCCAAAGTAAAGCGGTATATTTGTTCAAGGTGAACCGACATGTAGTCATGGGAACCGACACATGGAAGCATTGTATGACTATCGGTTGGTAGGTAGTTTCCACTTCAGGATTTCCGGTTGGAGTACCTCAAGCCTATGTGACTCAATCGGTGATATTTGTGTGATGAGTTAGCAGTATAACAAAGAATAGATTGTGTTGCCATGTCAGCCTTGTGCGCGTGAAGGATCTTGCATGAAGAAGACTATCCCTATCTACCTCAGGAATGTGCGAAGTTTGTAAACGGTGAAAATGCGTGATGGATTATCAGCCGCCATGAAATCGGTGGATAATGAAGGATGGAGAATGTCTTGAGATTTATTCAAGATCTGTTGCATTTAATGTAGTATGTTCAACGGTCAGGATTGAACCGTTTGAATTGCTTAACCTAACAGGTTTAGGATTTAAGGTTTATGCTACCGACTTGTCTGTTTCCTATAAGGTCGATGTTGTGTTTTTTTCTAAAGGTGTTGGCAAAAGTTGTGTGTGTGTATCCAAGAGAAAGGATACATGTTTCTTGCCAGACCAGAGGAGAGAAGTGATACCTAGAAGAGTGTAAGTGCAGAAGGTGAAGAGGAGCTTAAGAGGATTTGCATTGGCATTAAGTGCTATCATCAGATCGTTGTTATACTTGTTGATCTTTAACCACTTCAACAGTAGTGAAATCCCTTAACAAGGTAGCCTTAACCGACTTGCTGTAAATCCTCTAACAGGGTAACTCGAAGCTATCGAGTTAGTGAAATCCTTTAGCTATTGAGTTCTTGAAATCCTCTAACAGGGTAACTCGAAGCTACTGAGTTAGTGAAATACTTTAGCTATTGAGTTCTTGAATTCCTCTAACAAGGTAACCTTTAACAAGGTTTAACCCTTAACTGGGTATTCTAGCCATCCCTTAACCAGGTGATCCCTAACAGGATCGGTTCCTAGCAGAACCTATTGTAATGTCTCTAACCGGACAAGGCTCCTAACAAAGCGGACTTCCAAAGAGTTCATAAAAAAGCTTGTGGGTATTCATTCCCACCGTGGTTTTTCCCAGTTGGGTTTCCACGTGAAAAATATGTGTGTCATGTGTGATGCTCTTATCTTGTGATACTTTGTTGTTGTCTGTAAGCATGTGATGGTTCTGTGTTTTATGCCTGCTAAAAAAACATGTTGAACTAGATGATTATTATGTTTTGATGATAGATTACTTGTTCATGCATAAGGTTGAAATGGTAGTGTAGTTTTTTGAGTTGAGTGGAAAGCTAACTGATTAACCGGTTAATGCTTGTCTCAGTCACTCTTGGCTTTAACGGTTGCACTCTGTTTCAAACTGGTATCACTATTTACCAATCATTTGAAGTGTCTATTGTCAAACAGGTTTAAGACTATGTTTTTGTCTATACTGATTCACCCCCCCCCCCTCCTCGTACCGGTTTGGTACTATTCGTTCATAATTGAGTTATCATGTAGCGCATCACAGACAAAGGCAAAACTAAAAACTGTAACCGAATGTAAAATTAGACTTGTTGAAGTCCACAAAAACCCATAGATTTTCTAACAATTTTACTTGATATCTTGCAGGGTTTTAACAAGTTTCTTGTAGATGGGAGCTTAATTTTAGAATCATAAATAGTTTAAAGTTTTTACTAACTTAGTTAAGTTAGTTAAGATATAAAGCTTTTTTTAAATTCTTGTTAAAATTGAACTCATTTTGTTTGGACCTTAAAAAGAACCACAAAACAATTTTTTCTTGCTTTTCTAGGAGAGAAAATTTTCAAATTGGGTCTTAAAAAGAACAAATCAATTTTTCAAGTTTTGCAAAAAAATTAATTAAAAAGAACTTCACCATCCTTTGGTGTATAAAAGGATCCATTTTAGGTTTTGGCAAAGTAAAGAACCACACAAAGTCCCAAAAGTCTTTTGCAACTAAAGAGGAAATATCTTCCCCTTTCAATCAATTTCTTTTGTTGACGAAACATTGCGTTCATTTTGTTGACCAAGTTCTTCTTTTTAGATCAGAAAATCATTGCCTTGAAAAGTTAAAAAGAACACCATGTTTTTGTGGAGCAACATCTCCACATAGGATTAGAAAATCATTGTTTTGAAAGACTAAAAGGAACTTGTGTGCTTTGTCTTGAAAGTGAAAGGTATATGCTCTCCCCTTAATTGGGTGATCAAAAAACCAAACCACTCTTAAAATCTTTCTTTTATTCAAGCAATAAATCCTTTAGCAGGCCTGCCTTCCCGAGGGGTTGAAAAACTCTTAAAGCCATTTTTGGCCAGTGTGAAGGGAACGACCTAAGTGGGAAACAACATTGAAGCCAAGTGTTCCAACCACTATAATCAAAAGTGAAAAGTGACGAAAGTCCTTTTCAACGGTTGCACGCAACAATTAGCCTTCCCCGAGTATCCTTGAGATACATAAAGCCTTTGTTCTAAAGGTTGGGAAGCCTCCAAAGGGAGTTTATCATTGACGACCAAACAAGAAGCTTGATCATGAACCTTAGCATAGAAACTTTGAGCCGAGTCAGTAACCAGACATTTGCAATATCATAGTGCAAGGGTGGGGAAGAATCCACCCCCAAGATCACTCACCATATATCTCCCAAGATAACTACCCAATTGTGAAACAATTCACTTTAGGTTAATTTATGGCAAAAGACAAAAAAATAGGAGCCCCCTAGGGGGTGACACGACTGTTTGAGCTGACAGAGTATCGAGACTAGTGGGCTATGATATTGCTTATGACCCTTGAATAAAGAGTCTAATTGAAATGCATGTTGTATCTAAACCTGTTGAAACATTGGAGATTTGAACACATCCTCGCAAAACATACACTTATTGTTTAGATTAAGCAAAATGGTCGTCTCTTTAGTGTCGTGTTTCATTTGTTACTTCAGAAAATCATTTATCAGCACTAAAAACTCAAGGCAAAATTCCAAAATTGCAGAAAAACAACCAAGTCAATATATTTCAGGGCAGTTTAGCACGTAAGAGCAACTTATTAGCGCATAGGAACCATCTTTTAGCGCATTAAGCCTTCTCATTAGCGCATTAAGGCTTAACAGTAGCACTTCACTAGGATCTAAAAATAAGGAGTTACAATTAGCGCTTTTTGAAAATAGTTTAGCGTGTTGAAGCATCAACTTAGCACGTGGAAGCCAAACTTTAGTGCTTAAGGTTTAACTGTTAGCGCATAGGCGACCCATATTGGCACATAACCTTTTGAACCAAGGCTGAAGGAAAATTAAATAGTATTAACCACTTAGCGCGTATCAGGGGGCAGCGTAGCACGTGAAATCTGTTCGCTAGTGCATAGAGAAATTTTTATAGCGCATTGCGTCTCTGTTTTAGCCCATAGTCAAAACCAGAAAAAAAAGGGGGTAAAACAGAGGTCAATTTTGAAAATTTTGAAAACAATTTCGAAAGCTTTTCTTCATCAACCTGAACTTCATCAAGCAGAAAACCAAAAATAGAGTATCAAAAGCTGTTTCTACAAGCAAATTTCCATCAAACAAAGTTGTCTGGAATCTGAAACTAGTCGCAGGATAAACATATCTCTCCTATCAAAATCAGGAAACATCATCACAAGTGACAAACATGTCCTTTAAATCAAACAGATTTCTATCCCAAAACACACTTGTTTCAAACTCCAAGTTGTCAAATCAAGTTTCCATATCAGGAAAGCTTGTATTCCATATCATTTGACGCACTTTGTCATGAGGGGGCATCTAAACCTTCACTTTGATAAAGTAAAACTTGAGTTTCCAAAACAAGATAAACTGAATCCAAAACAAATCGAAGGAAACCATTGATCACTTGTGTATGACTAATCCTCATATTCTGAGAAGAAAGAATATTTATCATAACACTAAGTTGAAGAAACAACAACCAAGTTCTTCAAAACTTGCCAAAAGAAATAAATTTTTATACATCAATTGTCAACTCTTCAAATCTCATCGAACATTCCTTCGTCATATACGATTATATGTTCAAAACAAAACAAATGAATTTGACAAGGAACCATTGAGGAGTAGAGCATTATGTCAAAAGTCCGCATTCAACCAACAAATAAATCATGGAGGAAAGATCAATCCAACATTCTTTCCCGACGAGTGCATCACTTATAACATACCAAGGTTGCCACCACCAACCCCTGAATATTTCTAAATGTTCACTGTTACTCGCTCTCAACGAAACAAAAAAAGCGAAATGAAACCAGAATCCAACATGAATCGGAGATTATCAAATCCTTTCGAGCGTCCAAATCTAGAGGACACCGAAATTTCTGAAGAACTTCTTCAAGAATGTCAAGAGAGCGCTTTGTTTCAAAAACTTGTGGAAAGACTCATGGAAAATGACAAGGAAAAATACCTACTCATGCTCACAAGCAAAGGAGTTAAACTTCCTAAAGACTTTGACACAAACATTTTTAGAACAAGATCTCAACATTACGAATATCAAGAACAACAAAGAGAGGAAGAAGCACGTGACCTTGAGCAAGATATTCCTGAACAAAATCTGCTAGAACAAAATATACCCGAGCAAAACATCATCGAGCAAAACATATCATTCCATACACCATTTCAGCCTAGAATTAATGCAAGGGAAAAATTCTTCCCTCGACAATATAATGCACCTTTGATTGCTCTTACTCAACAAATGCAAATGTTACAAAGACAAATGCAAGACATGCAACAAGGGACAACAATACGCTATTCATTAACTGAAATTTGTTCTTATCCGTTTGACAGATGATTGAACATGGTGCCTTTTCCTCCAAACTCAGACGTTCCCAAATTTGAAAAATATAATGGGAAAAGTGATCCCCGTGATCATGTTCGCGAATTTTGTACAATGATTCTTAAATTTGCTCACGATGATACCTATTTGATGAGGTTATTCCCAAGAATCTTGGGAGGGAAAACAATGGAATGGTTATCCAAAATCACACCTCCCGTTAGATCATTCAATGAACTAGTCAACAAATTCATAACTCAATATTCCTATAACATTCAACATGCTATCACCATGTTAGACGTCTGTAACACCAAATAGAAAAATAATGAAACATTTATGGTATTCCTTCAACGTTGGCGGCGTATGGTTTCGAGATATCCTCGTGATGTACCCGAAAAGAAAAAGATGGAAATTTTCATCGACAACTTGAATAGTGAGATGAGTTACAGACTCAAGCTCCAATGCATACCATCTTTTGCTAAATTGATTGAGAATGATATCCAAGTAGAAGAAGCATGTGTCAAGAAAGGAACGTTGAAATTTTTCAAAGAAGGAACAAGTTCATCCAATTAAAACAACCAAAACAATAACAACTTAGACAAATCTAGATTTTGGACCAGAAACAAAAATAATGGAAATGAAGGAGGAACTGAATCAAATGATCCAAAATCAAAGCAGCCTGTGCTTGTGTTATCAGGGAATCTTCAAGCTACAAAGAATCCCAAAGGTGCTAACCCAGGCACTAACACTTATGCACCGAATACCAATCAAGGTCAACTCAACATCAACAACACCAACAATACCCAAAATAATAACACCAATAGGGGACCTAATCCAAACTCACGGGGTAATGCAAACAACTTTCTGAAATGCATTTACACACCACTAGGGCAATCACTGGAGTCAGCATTCAGATAAATCCTGGCAAACAAAATTATCTCTTTACCAGCAATCAAAAACTTAGAACCACAAATCAAACCACCCTGGTGGAATGACTCACACTTTTGTGATTTTCATCGCAACAAAGGTCATCAAACAAATGATTGCATGAGGCTGAAAAACATTGTTCAAGACATGATTGATAGAGGTGATTTAATAGTCGATGGTCTCAAGACAAATGGTGACCACAAAGCTTTCAAGAATCCTCTTCCAAACTACAACAAGGATGGAGCTTCAACCTCAAACAATACACGTATACAATAACACCATCAATCACATATCAGCTGAGAACAATCAAGTCAATGTTATCACAATCAGAGACAGGTGTGAACATGAATCCGTCAACGTAACAACGAGAGCTCAAAAATATGTCTTGAAGGGACATATGTCAAAGACAAACACAATCCCCAAATTTCAATATGATCTAGTCAGTCAACTGCGTAAAACTCCTGCTCAAATATCTATATTGGAGTTGTTAAAACTTTCGCCAAAACACAAGGACATATTGGAGCAAGCATTATTGGAAACAAATGTACCTCAAGATCTGGATGCTGACAAATTCCAAGCCATGGTGGCTCATATGACAGGTCCTCATAACCTTACCTTCTTTGAGCATGATAATATCTCATTGAGCCATACACACAATACTCCACTCCATATTGAAGTCATGGTCTATAAACACCGAGTTAAACGAGTATTAATAGATGGAGGAGTTGGACTCAATATTTGTACTTTGAAACTTATCCGTGCATTAGGCTTCTCTGAGGAGTCTATTGATCCACGCAAAAACATCACTATCAAGGCATATGATGATGAAGAAAGATCATCTAAAGGAACAATGGTGTTGCCAATTCAAGTGGGACCAATACAAAGGGACACTATGTGCCAAGTCTTAGACATAGACCTCACATACAATATCTTATTAGGTCGACCTTAGATACATAAAATGCAAGGAGTACCCTCCACTTATCACCAGTGTGTTAAGTTCCCCTACAATGGGCAGGAGATTGTTAGGTTCCAGAGACAACTGAGAGGGGGGGGGTGTGAATCAGTTGTCAAATAAATTCAAACCAAAAACAACTTAACCAACTTAATGCTTAATACCGGTAAACCAGTTAAGTATGCTGGTAGACAGTGTTAATAGTTAATTGCTATACCGGTAAGGATTAATGCATGAAACATAAACACAAAGTCATCCACAATACATAACACCAATATTTGTACGTGGAAACCCTGTAAGGGGAAAAACCACGGTGGGAAACCTTACCCACAATCAGATGATACTACTGTAGATAGTAAGTGTACATAAATGGGGTCTGCACATGCAGAAAGGCCAACAACCTAGAGCTCACTGGTCAATCACAAAAAGGGAGTCACACTGACTACAGTTGGATGGTTAAATCCAATAAGAATGTACTGCACAAAATAGCATCTTCATATGCTGGATTCAGTACCGGTGTAATGCTGATATGCTTCCACAAAAACCTAGCTTCACCTTCAAATGATGTCTTCATGTATAGCTCTGCTTAATCTCGCATATACCTTCTCACAATTCTTTTTCGCATTCCACATTCGATCTTACAAATAAGATCTTACATTTATACCATAACCTAAGACCAATTTGAGTAGGTTGGCTCTACAAGATATTACAATAAAACATTTTACAAATAATATAATATTTGATGCAATAACCGATTAAACATATCGGCTTAAAGAATTTACAACAATAATTAATCATCTCCATAGTGTGCCATGCTGATCTGGAAAAGATAAGCCTACCGGTGTAACCCTAGGTAACCCTGGACCTATTTGTCGGTAAAAGAAAATATGCAAATATGAATATACCAATGATTAATTCTTCAACATAAATATTCCACACGATGTCTTCAACATTACCAAGTGTCTTCCATATCATTCCAAGTGTCGATGATCATTATATCCTGCTGGTGAACTATATACCAATAACTGTGCAATAGTTACTTGCTTGCCGATGAATGTTGCTGGATCTCCAAAGTGCTAGTGTTTTAGTAGGTGTTGACATCAATGACAAAACCATACCAAAATACCAACAATCTCCCTCTTTGGCATTGATGGCAACACAAGATGGAAAAACCATCAAAATGCCAAAAACCAACAATCTCCAAAAAGATCATAACCAGAATACAGAGAGTAATAGTCTCTCCCAAACAACAATCTCTCCCCCTGGGAGCAACATGTGTTATCCAAAGTTCTCTTAAAAGATAATGTGTTTTTCCATAGATATCTCTCCCCCTTTGACATCAAATGCCAAAGTTATAATAATACCAAGTTCATATACAAAATACCAATCAATTCAATATCCCAACTACTCCCCCTGAGAAGTAGCTTCCTCATCAAAGATCGGAGTAAAAGATTTCTCTGTAAATTCTGCTGGTTGATGACAATCATCAACTGTCTAAGTCTCTACTAGTGGTGGTATGACTCCAAGCTAATCTCTGAGATATTCAAAAGTCTCCTTAGGCAAAGGTTTTGTAAAAATATCTGCAAGCTGTTCTTTAGTATTCACATAAACCAACTTTATCTCTTTTTCTTCAACTTTTTCCCTTAGAAAATTCAGTTTGATAGAAACATGTTTTGTTTTAGAATGTAATACCGGATTCTTAGATATATCAATTGCTATAGTGTTATCACAATATATTGTAATAGGTTCCTTGCATTTTACCTTTATGTCTTTCAACATTTGCTTAAGCCATAGTACCTGTGTACAATTAGTTGTTGCTGCAACATATTCTGATTCTGTTGTTGATAGAGATGTACAACTCTGTTTCTTACTCAACCGAGAAACTAATCTCTTTCCAAGAAAGAATGCTCCGTCGGTGGTGCTTTTTCTATCATCCACATCTTCTGCCCAATTTGTATCTGTGTATGCACATAGATCAAAATTTTCATCTCTAGGATACCATAATCCAAGATTTGCAGTGCCTTGTAAGTACTGAAAAATCCTTTTTACTGTTGATTCATGATTTTCTCTAGGATTACTTTGAAATCTAGAAACAATACATACTGCATTCATTATATCAGGTCTGGTTTGTGTCAAATACAGTAAACCTCCTATCATAGATTTGTATCTAGTTAGATTAATAGGTGTAGATTCATCCCTTTGAGATAATTTGTCATTTTTACTCATAGGTGTGCTTACCGGTTTAGAGTTCTCCATCCCAAATTTCTTTAGTAACTCTTTCAAGTACTTGGATTGACTCAAAAATATACCTTTGTCAGTCTGTGAAATATACAATCCTAAAAAGAATTTTATTTCTCCAATCATTGACATTTCAAATTCTTGCTGCATTTTAATAGAAAATTCCTTACATAATCCATCTTCTCCTCCAAAGATTATATCATCAACAAATACTTCTATAATCAAGATGTCATCATTAGTTATTTTGTAATATAAATTGCTATCTGCATTTCCTTTAGTAAAACCAATCTTTAAAAGATACTTATCCAACCTTGAATACCAAGCTCTTGGGGCTTGTTTCAATCCATACAGAGATTTTTTTAACCTGAAAACCATATCATTGTCATCTATCAAAGAAAATCCATCAGGTTGTTCAATGTATACTTCTTCTTCAAAATCTCCTTTAAAAAATGCACCTTTAATATGCATTTGATAAACTTTGTAGTTTTTGTGTGTTGCAAAAGCCAAGAATAATCTGACTGCCTCAATTCTAGCTACCAGTGCAAAGGTTTCATTGTAATCAACTCCTTCTTTCTGAGAATATCCCTTACACACTAGTCTTGCTTTATTTCTAACAACCTTACCATCTTCATTAAGTTTGTTTCTGAATACCCATTTTGTTCCAATTACATTTTTATCTTTAGGTCGGGGAACTAATGTCCAAGTATTATTTTTCTCAATTTGTTCTAATTCTTCTTCCATAGCTTTAATCCAAAATTTATCTTCACATGCCTCATTAATAGATGATGGTTCAATTTGAGAAATAAGACATACCTCTTTATTTGCCAATCTTCCTCTTGTCATAACTCCTTTAAATTTGTTTCCAATTATCTGATCTTCAGAATGATTCAATCTTACATATCGAGGTGTCTTAGTTTGCTGTTGTTCTTCAATTACTGTGGAATCCTCTGATGGTACCGGGGTAACTGGATCTTCATTCTGTACCGGTGGATTTAGTGTAGGTTCATTTGTCACATTTTCTGTTGCCGGTTCAGAGTCTATATACCTTGAAGTTCCTCTGAATTGTTCATCAATTTTTATATTTGTACTCTCAACAATTTTCTGCAATCTCTTGTTAAAACATCTATATGCCTTTCTCTTGGATGAATAACTAAGAAAAATTCCTTCATCACTTCTAGGATCAAATTTGCCAATATACTCATCTCTTCTAATATAACATTTACTTCCAAAAATTCTGAAATACTTAAGAGTAGGAGTATTACCAAACCATAGTTCATGAGGGGTCTTATCGGTTTCACCTTTGATGTGAACTTTGTTGAATGTATAGACCGCTATGCTGACTGCTTCTCTCCAATACACATGTGGTAAATTTGCTTCAGATAACATACTTCTTGCTGCATCCAAGATAGTTCTGTTTTTCCTTTCAACAACTCCATTCTATTGTGGTGTCCGAGGTGCTGATAGTTGTCTTCTGATTCCATTCACTTCACAGAATGTATTAAAGTCCTTAGATGTGAATTCTCCTTCTTGATCTGATCTTAAACATTTGATTTTCTTACCGGTTTCATTTTCAACCATTGCTTTGAATAGTTTGAACTTTCCAAGTGCTTCTGATTTTTCTCTGAGAAAAGTAACCCAACACATTCTAGAATAATCATCAATAATTAGTGTAGCGTCCTAAAATTGCGACACTTGCAATTTCGACCGCATTTGGGTCTTCACGATGGCGACGCAACACGGAACCTGAATGGAGACCCCAAAACTTGTCCACGACACCAAAAACTGCATTTTTCAAGCACCCTGGCCTGAACCTCCTTTGCACCCTGCTGTCTCGGGAGGTGGGACCAGAGCGCCCGGTGCCCTGGTCCCCCAGGACCATGGCGCCCAGCGCCCTGGTCCCTGGCCCTATTTTGGGCCCGGTCTCCTATGGGACTTCGGGTCTTTTTGTTTGCAAATTGGAAATTATCTTTCTTGGTCGGCCTAAGGTCGGAAAAATCAGTCTATCAACCCTAATTGACAAGTATATAAACTACATTTCCCCTCTCACTTGAGGAGGTAGGAAAAGAAAGGACATATGTGTACAACACGTGGAAACGATACTCAAATACTCAAACATTCAAGCATTCAAGCATTCCTTCTAAGTCTCCATTCAAGGCTAAGTGTTGCATTCAAGACAAGGATTCAACCATTGAAGAGGAGATCACATACTACAACATACAACATACAACAAACAACAACATCTATACCTTCGCACATAAGGATACAAACATCCTTACAACAAGGTATTAGTACTTGTTTTACATTACAGACATTTACATTTACAACATTTCTCATTTCTTGGTTAATTCCAAAACTGGGGTTTGACCTAAGGGCAAACCCCTAATCCCTAACCCCCCAATCGTCTTCACTTTTCTATGTGTAGGTTGCAGGTACGCGGCTGAAATTGAAGATCTGGAATCCTTGTGCAAAGACGAACAGATCCCCCTTCGTTTCGCGGATTTTTCGGAGGACCGTGTGCACGCCGGGCACCATCGTCCCGTCAACTTTCGCTCAAATTTGCAGGACAGCGCCGTATCGACATTTTACTGCTAATTCCAGGTCCGCAGCTTCATCTTGTATCCCTATCTCAGTTTATAAGCGAATCTTTCTCACTTTCTATGTATTCCTAGCTTAATTCTTCTATCAACATTCTTTACAAAAGAGGGTAGCCTTGCTGTCTTAACCCTTGAAACTCATTTAGCATCCAATCTTGCCTTGTGTGGGATTGGATCTTGTGGGTTTCAACCCCTCTTTTGAATGTGAAGTCTCCCAAGTGAAAACCATCAACCCTAGCAACCTCCCTTCTCTCTCCTTGGAGTTGGAAGAGGGGAGAGCAACTAGGGTTCGATCGATTTTCCGCTTTACATTTTGGTGAACCCGACGTGAACATCCTTTCTGATTATTCATGGATAGATTTGAAAATTTGATTCCTTGATTACATTTCCATGTTTGATCTTTTGCAAAATTTTAGAGGTTAATTGCATAAAAACCCTAAATTTTCTTTTTAGTAATTAAGCTTGTGAAATGTCTAAATGTTAATGCTTGTTTTAGATCTGCCCTTCTATTACAAATTATCAGCTCATATTTGTGCTTTAATTTTGAAAATTAAGTGGTTAAGTGTCAAAACCCTAATTTTTGAAACCCTCTTGATTCAACCTTTGTCCGACAATTTCACTGATCAAAACATCTCCAAATCAGTTGTAACTTTGGATTCCGCAATAAAATCACAATATCTTTCATCTCTGAAAATTTGGAAAAAAGTTGCGAGGACCGTGTGCACCCCGAGCGCCATCGTCCCTGACATTTTTTCTGAAATTTTGGGAGTTAGATCTTACTGTATTTTCCTGCTAAAATCCAGAATTTTGGCTGATTCTATCAATTACAACACTTTCAAAATTACAGTCAAAGTTGGTCTTGTGATTGCTTGGATTAAGGTTCCTAATCATTCAAAAATCATTGAAATTGAAATTTTGTGTCAAAATTGTGTTCTTACTGTCCTAAATCTGAAAAGTGTGTTTGCATTCATTCGAAATTTCAGTGCTTTATTCAAATTCTTGCAATTTGTGACTTTTGAAATTAAGTGCTTAATTACAACAACTTTAATTTCTGCTTTCAAAATTGAATTTTGCATGAAATTGAGTCAATTTTTAAATTTCAAAACTTGCATTGCTTTTGACATTCCCTCTAAAATCATAAAATTCAAAATTTTAGTTTCCCTCTCTTTTTCAAAATTCAAAATTTTGCATTTTTCGACAATCTTGGTAGGGTTCAATTTCGAGATTGCAACTTTAATTTGGCCTATCTACAGATCGTAAAATCACTCAATTTTTTTCAGATTAGCTCTAAAATCATCATAACTTTCATCCCTGCAAATTTCGAAAAAAGTTGCCGGGACCGTGTGCACTCCGAGCGCCACGGTCCCTGACATTTTTTCTGAAATTTCGGGAGATTGTCCTGATTGTATTTAACAGCTTAAATCCAGAAGATTGGCTGATTTTACTAAAATTTGCTACCTCTAAAATTCAAAATTTTTTCTCCCTTTCTTGTGCATGAGTTTTACAACAATAAGCCCTACTTACACTATTCCCGTTAGACGAAGCCTTAGAATTAAGTCTTTCCGAGGTTTAATTACTGAGGAGATGGAACCTAATTTGAATAGCCTTTTTAACGAGGACACGAGTAATTCCTCTAATCCTCCTAATGATGAAGAAGCTCTCCATGAGGTTTCTGTTGAACAACTTGCGAAATTGGATAATCAATTTGACGATTTTCGACAATGGATGTCTCAAGAATACCCCGATAGTCAAGCTCTTCCTTTAATTGAGGGTCTAAAACATATGCTTCAAAGTGATAAGAATGGAATTGATATTTTGCGTGGTATTGCACACATTGTGGATTCGAATGTGATGCCTATGAAGAGTTGTGCTGAAACTTTAGGTTATACACAACCTCCCACTCAAGCCAATCACTCTATCCCTTTGACAACTTCTATTGCTAGCATACCTACCTTTACATCAAACATAATGACTACTTCTATACAAGACATTCCTCCTGTGATCACCAGTCATGGGGGCAATCCTTCTTCTTCAATTAACCCTCTTCCTTCATTCAATCCGACTTCTTCATTCATTCCTTCAATGAGTGTTCCTATTACATATTCACAAATGAACATGACGCAAGGGGGCAATTCATTCAATCATTCCATTCCTCCTTGTAGTGTTCCTCCTGTCCAATCATCTCCTATGACTAATTATCATAGAGTCCCACCACCTTACTCTTTACCTTCTTTCAATAACATAACACCTCCATCTCAATCTAACACATCTAATATGAATTCTTCGACTGAAGCGACCATTAACAATCTTGCACAAACTGTCTCTTCTTTACAACAACAAATTGCCTCTATGAATCAATCTAAGTTTAGTGTGCCCACATTTGATGTTGCGAGCCCACTTTCTCTTGACATTGTTCGAGCTATCCCTCCTAAACATGTTGAAATCCCGCATTTGGAGCTTTATAATGGTAAAGGTGATCCTCTAACACATGTTAAGACTTTTCAAACAATCTGTACTGATTTTGCTTATGACCAAAGGTTGCTTGCAAAACTGTTTACTAGAACATTAAGAGACAAAGCCCTACAATGGTATTGCTCGTTGCCTTCTTATTCTATTACTTCTTTTGAACAACTCGCAAATGCTTTCATTCAACAATTTCAAAACAATATAAGTCCTAAGGTTACTTTGATTGATTTAATGCATTGTAAACAAGGTGTTAAAGAAAAAGTGACTGATTTCATTGGTAGATATAAGCATTTGTATGCTCAAATTTCTTTTCCAGTGCCTGACAATGATATTCAAAGAATCTTTATTTCTAATTTACAAAAATATATTCGAGACAAACTTCTGTTTTCTGAGTTTACTTCTTTCCAACAGTTGTGTGCAACTCTTCACAATTATCAACTGACTGTGAGTCAAATGGAACAATCACATCCTATGGCTCCGAGTGATAAGGGTGATAGCAGTCAACAACCATTTGGAAAGATTAAACCGAATAGAGATTCCATCAAATTCAATGAAAACATCATCAACAACAATGTGAATGCAGCATCAGGTGTGCCTCCTATTTCTAAATTTTTCAAGAAAGAAAGAAAGTATACTCCTTTGAATGAATCATTGCATAGTATTATGAATAAGTTATTGGAACAAAATGTGCTTACTCTTCCTCCTATAAGGCAAATTGATCCTGCAAAGATTACTTCACCTTATTTTGATAACAAATCTTTTTGTCAATTTCATCGTCAACCGGGGCATGATACTGAAAAATGTTTTTCTTTAAAGGGTAAAATTCAAGATTTGATTGATAATAATACTATCTCTGTTTCGGGAGTGAATGATAAAGGCAACACATCTGTAGCTCCTCCTAACCAAAATCTTCAGATTTTTACTGATCCATTACCTTCTCATACCTCTAATGCGATTGAGACTAATGATTCCTCTCTCTCATCTGATGGTCTTGTGTCTATGACTCCGAATGTGATTAACTTTGTAGAGCAGCAAGAAAACCCTAAAGAACCTTCCATCACATTTGATTCTAGTGAAAATATCAGGGCACCTGATGGTCCTTTGTACATAGTTGCAAAAGTCAAGAATACACCTTGCCGTGGAGTGCTTATTGATCCTTCGTGCATGGTTAATGTTATTAATGAAGAATTCCTTTTTACTTTGCAATTGAATCAAGTGATTTATGACAAAACAGATGTGATTGTGAAATTATTTGATGCATTTTCTTCTCCTACAATTGGTTCTATTACATTACCTATTGAAGTTCATAACAAATCCCTTGATGTGAACTTTGCTATTATTCCTTCGTCCGAACAATTTCGTGTGAAGCTTGGCTATCCTTGGCTATCGTCCATGAAAGCTATTGCTTCTCCTATTCACAAATGTTTGAAATTTCCCCATAATGGTGAAGTTGTTACTATCAATCATAGTCTCTTTAAACCAGCTGAAAGAACTTCTAGCATTCCTATTGATTATTTTTGGCCTAAACAATTCCAATCTCTTCCTCCGCGAAGTGATCATCTTTTCAAATCTTATCAAAAGTGGAAAACAGATATGATCCTATCTTTAAGTGAACCCAGAACACCTAAACTTGATATTCCTACCGTTCTTGAGAAGGAAGCTCTTCCTTTGAAAGATAAAACTAATGTCTTTCCTCAAGAAGATTCCCAACCCATCCCTATGGATGTGACTATGTCTATGCCTAATAAACCTTCTAAAAGTAGACCTATACCTCTTCGTCATGATGGACTTGGTCTTCTTCCTAAACCAAAAATTCCTCCTTTATATGGAGCAGTTCCTCCTCCTCCTTTTTATAGAGAGAAGAGACCTTCTTCTTCTCCTATTATCCAGCCTAAGAGACCACAACCTAAACACCCAAGTGATAAGGATGAGAACATTCCTCCTCCTCAATCTTCTCCACTTCCTACTAAGACTAGACGAAATCATTCTGCGCGTGAACGCCGACGAAAGCGTCGTCTTAGAGCTCAAGCAGCTGCTTCTCAAACTTTACAATCTCCAAAAACACCTTCAACAAGCATTATTCCATTTTCTCCAAAATCTCCTAAACATAAGATGCATGATGGTCTTGATCCTGAGCAAATTAAAGACCCTATTTTTATAAATCTTGATGATGCTATAGATGAAAATGTTATTCGTGATGAAAATGTTACTCCTCTTGCTTCCGATAGTGAATATGAACTTGTTGATATTGATAACCATTTATCTAATGAATTTTCTAAAGCACTTATCCTAGCTCCTAGACAAGAACAGCGTGGCTTGGAACATGAACATAGCCCTTGTTTGGATCTTGTGATAGCTCCATCTGCTGTGTTGGATGTTCCTCCTCTAGCGTGTTCCCTACCTTCTCGAAACATTGATCAGCAAGATCCGGGGGTAGATGACGTGCTAGACTAGTTACATTAGCATAGCAGATTCTCTCTTCCTCTCTTTTGTTACTTCTTCTATATGTTATTCTCATTCTTCTATTTGTTGTCCTTAGTGTTGTCTACTTGAGGACGATGCAAAGCATTGAGATCTCTTTTGGTCTCTCTCATGTTGACTCAAAAAAACAAACAAACACATGTGTTCCCTTCTTCTAGGTGATTTTCCTTGATTGGGGAATGAAGAACAATTATGCATACATACATATGATATACATAAACTATCATACAACATACTGACCCCGAGGAAAGCGAAGTCACCTCGTGCTTTGTGTTTTGTGTCTATTATCCTTGGGTTTATCTCACACTTGGGGGCTAAATCTTTGCAATAACGTGCTCCTTTCCTTTCTCATTTCTTATGTGTATCACTACGTTAAAGCAATCACCCCCGTTGAGGTGTGTGCGACCGCTTTAACGTAGGGGGGCATACACCCCATCTATCCCTCAAAAATTTCTTGGCGAACTTAGCTTTGCCTTGAAAATTTTCGGTATTTCTCTTGAATGACTCATAGTGAGGGAACCTTACTACTGACAGTCATGGTTCTCCCTCATGATCTTCCCTTTTACTTTGTCAATCGAAGTCGTAAGATCCTTAGTCCACTGGGGGCTTGGTGTGTCTTGCCTCCTTGACGTGGCGAAAGTCTTTCAATGTTGTTTCCTTGTACTTTACCGGAAGTATGAGCATACATACTCCCGCTAAAGTGGGGGCTAAATGTAGCGTCCTAAAATTGCGACACTTGCAATTTCGACCGCATTTGGGTCTTCACGATGGCGACGCAACACGGAACCTGAATGGAGACCCCGAAACTTGTCCACGACACCAAAAACTGCATTTTTCAAGCACCCTGGCCTGAACCTCCTTTGCACCCTGTTGTCCCGGGAGGTGGGACCAGAGCGCCCAGCGCCCTGGTCCCCCAGGACCATGGCGCCCAGCGCCCTGGTCCCTGGCCCTATTTTGGGCCCGGTCTCCTATGGGACTTCGGGTCTTTTTGTTTGCAAATTGGAAATTATCTTTCTTGGTCGGCCTAAGGTCGGAAAAATCAGTCTATCAACCCTAATTGACAAGTATATAAACTACATTTCCCCTCTCACTTGAGGAGGTAGGAAAAGAAAGGACATATGTGTACAACACGTGGAAACGATACTCAAATACTCAAACATTCAAGCATTCAAGCATTCAAGCATTCCTTCTAAGTCTCCATTCAAGGCTAAGTGTTGCATTCAAGACAAGGATTCAACCATTGAAGAGGAGATCACATACTACAACATACAACATACAACAAACAACAACATCTATACCTTTGCATATAAGGATACAAACATCCTTACAATAAGGTATTAGTACTTGTTTTACATTACAGACATTTACATTTACAGCATTTCTCATTTCTTGGTTAATTCCAAAACCGAGGTTTGACCTAAGGGCAAACCCCTAATCCCTAACCCCCCAATCATCTTCACTTTTCTGTGTGTAGGTTGCAGGTACGCGGCTGAAATTGAAGATCTGGAATCCTTGTGCAGAGACGAACAGATCCCCCTTCGTTTCGCGGATTTTTCGGAGGACCGTGTGCACGCCGGGCGCCATCGTCCCGTCAACTTTCACTCAAATTTGCAGGACAGCGCCGTATCGACATTTTACTGCTAATTCCAGGTCCGCAGCTTCATCCTGTATCCCTATCTCAGTTTATAAGCGGATCTTTCTCACTTTCTATGCATTCCTAGCTTAATTCTTCTATCAACATTCTTTACAAAAGAGGGTAGCCTTGTTGTCTTAACCCTTGAAACTCATTTAGCATCCAATCTTGCCTTGTGTGGGATTGGATCTTGTGGGTTTCAACCCCTCTTTTGAATGTAAAGTCTCCCAAGTGAAAACCATCAACCCTAGCAACCTCCTTTCTCTCTCCTTGGAGTTGGAAGAGGGGAGAGCAACTAGGGTTCGATCGATTTTCCGCTTTACAATTAGTATGAAATATCTATCACCTTGTAAGCTTTTAGTTCTAGTTGGACAACATAAATCAGTGTGAATCAAATCAAGAGCATTATTGGATTTTTCTGGAATACTTTTGAAACTAGCTCTAACTTGTTTTCCAAATTGACATTCCTTACAAATTGTATTATGAGGTTTGACAATTTTAGGTAGATCTCTAACTGCCTTAGAAGTACTGATCTTTACCATGCAATCAAAGTTTACATGACAGAGTCTCTTATGCCATAACCGACTTTCATCTATGTGTGCAATCAAGCATGCCTTTTCACTGTTATTCAAATGAAAGATATTGCCTCTAGTCTGATTACCCATTGCAATTTCTAAACCAGTTCTATTCATGATTTCGCATTTTCCATTCTTAAATTGTAACTGAAATCCTTTCTCAACTAATTGACCAACACTCAAAAGATTATGCTTTAATCCTTCAACATAGTAAACATTGTCAGTGTTATGCTTACCATCAACAGATATTGTACCCTTACCTTTGATTGAACAGGCTTTGTCATCTCCAAATCTTACTAAACCTCCATTGTATTCTTGAAAGTTCAAGAATTTACCTTTGTCTCCTGTCATATGATGCGAGCATCCTGAGTCAATGATCCATTCATCCTTTACTTCAACTTTAGCAGCTAGGGCTTGTTCTACCGGTTGAGTAGTAGGTGCCGGTTCAACCAGTTGATCTTCTGTTATAGCAAAAAAAACCCATCCATTGTCTACTGGATCCTCATCAGAATCATCAGTCACACCTTCATCAGCAATGTAGCAAGATTTGTCTTTGTTCTTCTTAAATCTGTATCTCTGATATTCAGGATTAGGCTTGTATGTTCTTCTAGCTTCTTCTCTTAGTCTAGCATGTCTATCAGGGCATCTCGAAGCCATATGACCAATCTTATTGCAATTAAAACATTTAAAGTGTGCTTTACCTTCATACTTACTTCCAACTGGACCTTTAGGCATTTTCCTTGCAAATAGTGCTTCAAGTTCTTCAAGCTCTTCATTCTCCTTCCTAGTTTCTTCAAGTTCTCTTGTATAAAAGGCTTTCCAATCTATTTTGTCAAATGATGGAGCAGATGATGTTGATGCTTTAAAGGCCAAATCTGTCTTTATAGTAGCAACATGACCAAATTCCTCAATTTCAAAAGCTGAAAGTTTTCCAATCAATGTATCCCTATTTACTGATGTATTAGGCATTATTCTCAACTCATTTATAGCAGTAACCTTCATTTTATATGCTGGTGGCAATCATCTTAAAATTTTTGAAACAATTTCATCCTCACTTAAGGTTCCTCTACAACATTTAATACCCAAAACAATTTCATTTACTCTTTCCATAAAAGCAGAAATCCTTTAATCTTCTTCCATTTTCAGATGTTCATACCTGACTCGAAAGCTTTCAAGTTTTGCAATTTTGATTGTGGAATCTCCTTCATTCAGTGTTTCCAAATGATCCCAAATAGCTTTAGTAGTAGACCTATATGATAATCCCATGATTTGTTGATCTGATAAAGCGCTCAAAAGTGCTTCTCTTGCTTTGCAATCATTCTCCTCATCTTTAGCTAAGGTAGTTGGACTGGTCTGACCAGCTACAGCAGCAGTATAACCTTTCTTTGTAACTTACCAGATGTCTTTACCAATGCAATTCAGATGTGTCTCCATTTCGATCTTCCATATCCCATAGTTGGTTCCATCAAGTTTAGGACTGTCCTTCCTGAAATAATTAGTAGACATTGGATCTCCTCAAGTTGTTAAACTTTTGCAAAAAGAGGACTAAGCTCTAATACCAATTGTTAGGTCCCGGAGACAACTGAGAGGGGGGGGTGAATCATTTGTCAAATAAATTCAAACAAAAAACAACTTAACCAACTTAATGCTTAATATCGATAAACCAGTTAAGTATGCTGGTAGACAGTGTTAACAGTTAATTGCTATACCGGTAAGGATTAATGCATGAAACATAAACACAAAGTCATCCACAACACATAACACCAATATTTGTACGTGGAAACCCTGTAAGGGGAAAAACCACGGTGGGAAACCTTACCCACAATCAGATGACACTACTGCAGATAGTAAGTGTACATAAATGGGGTCTGCACATGCAGAAAGACCAACAGCCTAGAGCTCACTGCTCAATCACAAAAAGGGAGTCACACTGACTACAGTTGGATGGTTAAATCCAATAAGAATGTACTGCACAAAATAGAATCTTCATATGTTGGATTTAGTACCGGTGTAATGCTGATATGCTTCCACAAAAACCTAGCTTCGCCTTCAAATGATGTCTTCGTGTATAGCTCTGCTTAATCTCGCATATACCTTCTCACAATTCTTTTTCGCATTCCACATTCGATCTTACAAATAAGATCTTACATTTATACTATAACCTAAGACCAATTTTAGTAGGTCAGCTCTACAAGATATTACAATAAAACATTTTACAAACAATATAATATCCGATGCAATAACCGATTAAACATGTTGGCTTAAAGTATTTACAACAATAATTAATCATCTCCATAGTGTGCCATGCTGATCTGGAAAAGATAAGCCTATCAATGTAATCCTAGGTAACCCTGGACCTATTTGCCGGTAAAAGAAAATATGCAAATATGAATATACCAATGATTAATTCTTCAAGATAAATTGTCCACATGATGTCTTCAACATTACCAAGTGTCTTCCATATCATTCCAAGTTCCGATGATCATTATATCTTGTTGGTGAACCATATACTAGCAATTGTGCAATAGTTACTTGCTTGTCGGTGAATGCTGTTGGATCTCCAAAGTGCTAGTGTTTTAGTAGGTGTTGACATCAATGACAAAACCATACCAAAATACCAACAAAGATTTCTATATCAGTTGATCATAACCCATTTCAGCATTGTAATGCTATGGGGGCAGCCCAGGACAACTTGGTTCCACATAATAGAGAGAAACAAAATTTCTTCAGCACTAGATCTTCAACAAGAAAATTCTAAATCATTATCTATAGATTTCAAGTAGAAAATGAAAATCAAAGAACAAGGCATGGAAGAGTACTTTTTTGAACCCATGTGTTTGGCCAACTTACCAAAATCACTTAAATCTCATGGATTACCTACAACATCAACACATCAAGCAACTCAGCCCATCACCAAGTTTGATGGCACATTTACCCAACTCGGCACTCTAGCACATGAATCAGAGGAAAAGGACATCCTTAGTTGGCTGTACAAAGATGAGGAAGAAGACAGAGCAACCATTGTGGATTTAGCTATACCAACACACCTGTATGGAAAAGGCTACTTAATCATGCAACAAATGGGATAAATGGCAAAGGCCCTATTGGTAAGTGTCAGGAAGGTGTCACAGAACCATTGGATCCTCCTTCACAATTCAGTAAAAACAAAAAAGGATTGGACTTTGAACTCACTCTACTACCAAAGAGGGAACCACACAAACATCAAAAACCTCAGTGGAAAGCATAGAAGAAGTACAAGGAATATTCCTGGCAGGAGGCACTATTTGAGTCAGCTGAGACAATACGCAAAGAATGTGAACATCAAGAACAAAAGCAATGTCAAAGACAACCTATCATTCAAAAGAAGGAAACATCTACAAAAATGCATCATATTCAAGAACTAATATCTGACAAAGAAGCATCACCTCCTAATTGTATCATTCCTCCTCAAGAAGAGACAGTATATGAACAAATGCAAAAAGTGGAAGCAGGATCTGACACAGAATCAAAGAAAACTCTCAAACTTGTATCAATCATCAAAAACCTGTTCTCACCCTACAACATACCAGTTCACAGCATTGATAGAATTTGGGATGATACCTCTAAGACTGATTTGAATGAATATGAATGGGGCAGCCGTTCTAACATTACTGAAGATATTTGTGCAAATGACAGTAGTACACCCATCTCTCAAGAAGAACGCAGCACAGAATCTAGACCACTTGAATTTGGTCCACAAAATATCTATGATGCCAAGGAAAATGAGCAGCAACATTATGCGCAAGTCTATATGGAAGATGATACCATCGAAGACCTTGATGAGATCCTTAACTTCTTTAACACCCAAACCAACCATGATGATACCTCCATCCTGACACTTACAACAGTCAAACTTGATCCACCTAACGACTCCTTACCACTTGTCTTTCTTGACCTCATAGACTGGGACGAACCTAAAACTCATGATATACCAATTTTACCAAATGACATTCCATTATCCATTACTTATGTACCGTTAACCTGGAAATAGACTCTACCAGTGAACGAAGTAACGATGTCTACAACCATGAGAGTGCCAAGTCTCTCAATCGCAAAAATGAGCAAAATACAAGATCTACTGCTGAAAACCAGTCAATGGCAGAAATAGATTACACAAAAGTAAAAATAAAGGACGCATCTGAGGGTGAAAACCTTTTTAAGGCACCTAAAGATGGGAGACTTGACACTCTTCCTGAGCATTATCATGAGTGATCACCCATATTGATTGAGCCCACTGAATCAATCAACTTTGGTACTACAGAAGCAGCCAAAAATATACACCTTACAAAATCTTTGACAAAGGAAGAAAGATCAGAATTTATTAAAATTTTCAAAGAAAAGCAAATCAACTTTGCTTGGTCATATACAGATATGCCTGAGATTGATCCACAATTAATCATGCATCACTTATCCATTGCTCCAGGAGCTAAACCAGTCAAGCAAAAACTGAGAAAGATGAATCCACATGTAGCACTCATGGTCAAAGTTGAACTAAAGAAACTGTTAGACATCGGATTTATCAGACCTATCGACTATGCTGAATGGATTTCCAACATCGTACTAGTATCAAAACCAAATGGCAGTATCAAAATATACACTAATTTTAGAGATGTCAACAAATCCTATCCAAAGGACGACTTTCCTTTGCCCAGTATCGACATAATTGTAGACCTCACAGCAGGCCATGCAATGCTATCACTAATGAACGGTTTTTCAGGCTATAATAAAATAAAGATAGCCCCAGAGGATCAAGATAGAACAACGTTTACCTGTCCATGGGGAACGTACTGTTGGAATGTCATGCCTTTTGGCTTAAAGAATGCAGGAGCAACTTATCAACGAGTAATGACGACAATCTTTCATGACATGATGCATACCTTCATGGAAGACTATGTGGATGATTTACTAGCTAAATCCTTCACCAGAGCAGAACATCTAAACATCTTAGAAAATATTTTTGATAGATTGGAAAAATTCCAAGTCAAGCTCAACCCTAAGAAGTGTGTCTTCGGGGTTACATCAGGCAAGTTACTAGGCTACATAGTTTCAGCTAAAGGTATTGAAGTAGATCCGGCAAAGGTACAAGCCATTATGGAGATGCCACCACCAAAGAACATCAGCCAGCTTAGATCTCTACAAGGACGACTCCAATCAATTAGGCGGTTCATCGTTGAACTAGCAGATAAAAGTCTCCCATTCAATCATTTTCTAGATAAAATGTACCATTCAGATGGGAAGCCAAATGTGTTGAATCCTTCTATCAAATCAAGCAATATCTAATGAGCCCACTAGTTCTAGTACCACCAATAGAAGGGAAGCCACTCATTCTCTACATTTCAACAACAGACATATCACTGGGGGCATTGTTAACACAAGAGGATCAACAAGGAAAGGAGTGAGCTATCTATTACATCAGCAGGACATTGAACGGATATGAACTCAACTATACATTCATCGAGAAAGCTTGTCTAACAGTGGTATTTGCCTCTCAAAAATTCCGGCACTACATGCTAGCTCACATGATTAAGCTAGTTGCAAAAATTGATCCTCTCAAATATTTACTCAGTAAAGTAGCTCTTACAGGCAGATTGGCTAAATGGGTCATGATTCTCAGTGAATTTGATATCCACTACACAGAGCAAAGAGCTATGAAAGGACAAGCAATTGCAGATCAACTGGCGGAAAAGCTATCAAAGGAAAACAAACTATGGAGATTGAATTTCCAGACAGAGATGTTCTTGCTATCTCCACCAAACAATGGACCTTATATTTTGATGGATCTTACACGCAACATGGCTCAGGTGCTGACATTTTGTTCATCACTCTTGAAGGGCACACTATACCAAGATCATATAGGCTTATGTTTCCAAGCACAAATAACGTTGTTGAATATGAGGCATTGGTTATAGGCATCAAAATGGCTATAGAATGGAGAATCACAAAATTAAAAGTCTAGGGAGATTCACAACTAGTCATCAATCAAATCAACAATGACTATCAGACAAAGGATGACAAGCTGCTACCATACAAGTGAATGGTGGATGATTTCAAATAATATTTTGTACACATCACCTTCTAGCATATACCAAGGTTGGACAACAAAGCAACTGATGCCATGGCTACTATCACTTCACTACTGCAAATTCCAGAGCAACAAAGTCGTTATGAGTTTCTGGTAGAGCAACTGTTCTCCCCAACCTACGATCATTCTGAATCCCATGTTATCTATGCCTTGACTGGTTCCGACTCTCCATTATATGGACTGATATACGACTATCCTAAGAACAATATCCTACCCATTGACCTGTCCCGAAACCAAAAATGTAACTTTATCCGACAAGCCGCCCGTTATACTCTTACTGTTGATACTTTGTACCGTTGAGGTCTAGATGGTACTCTTCTTTGTTGCCTTGATCATAATGAATCTGACTCCACTTTACACGAGCTTCACGAAGGTATATGTGTCACACATTCAAGTGGTACTACTCTTTCTAAAAAGCTTCTAAGAATGGGATATTACTGGCCAATAATGGAAAAAGACTCTTATCACTTTGCGAAGAAGTGTCCTAAATGCCAAATCCATGACAAACTTATACATGCGCCAGCACAAGAACTTCAACCATTCACAACATCCTGGCCCTTTTGTCAGTGGGGACTAGACTTGGTTGGAAAAATTTATCCTTCATCTTCAAATGGACACAAGTTCATTATAACTGCAACGGAATACTTTACCAAATGGATTGAAGCAGTCCCCATGACCACAGTGACTGAGAAACAAATTGTCTCTTTTATCCTTAATTATCTGATCTGCAGATATGGCATTCCAAGTTCCATCATCATAGATAATGGACGATCTTTCAAAAACTAAGATGTACGAGAACTATGTGAAAAATTCAAAATCCAACATCGTTTTTCTACATCTTACTACCCACAGGGGAATGGTTAGGCAGAAGCATCCAACAAGACAATATTGAAAATCCTAAAGAAAATAATGAATGATGCAAGAAATGATTGGCATATACAATTTAATCCATCACTTTGGGCATACAAAACTAGCATCCGCACACCTACAGGAGCTACACCATATTCATTGATATATGGATCAGAGACAATTTTACCTTTGGAGGTAGAAATTCCATCTCTCAGAGTCTCTTTGAAAGGCTTAATCCTAGATGAAGAATATCGAGTTAACCGACTGCAAAAGCTTGAACTTCTAGATGAAAGATGCCAATGTGCCTACACTCATCTCAAAGCATATCAACAATGCATGTGCAGGAGCTACAACCACAAGGTCATTCCCCAAATTTTTAAAATTGGTGACCTAATACTCAAAGAAAATCCTAGAAATCAGCAAGATCGGGAAAAGAAAGGGAAATTTGAACCTAATTGGTTAGGTCCCTAAGTCATTATATTAGCATATGGATCAGGCGCCTATCAGCTAACAAATTCAGAAGGAGATGTGCTCGACGAACCAACTAACAACATCTATCTGAAGAAATACTACACTTGAGTAGTCTAATGCACAAAAAAATAAAAAATATCAAAATATCAAGAAAAAGCAAATAAAAAGGTACAATGAAAGCAACTGGTGAAAACCTGGCAACAAGCGCTATTGTAAGAGGACAAATCGTTTATCTATATCCATACCATTATATCCACAGTAAAACACTATTGGCCATTGCACGACATTTTTATCACAATATCCATCCAGGACATACTTAGCGTAGTCACTATCCTGGTTTATCCGCGTATCCTTTCACTGCATCTCACCATGGCTTGGTTATCACTATACATATCCACATTAAGAGGCACATTTTGCTAGGGGCAGTATTAATCAAAACTTGCAACACGTTCAACTTGTCAAGACTTGTCGCAAACTCAGAACATCATATCCAACAAACAACACTCACACAATCACAAAGCAAAACATTGATCGCTTAACAAGATTCACAAAATACGATGGATGATTTTCTGAAGTATCAATTATTGCATCTTGCATAAAGTTTTGACTATTTTTGCACTTGGACTTTTTGAATTGTTGGATCCTCTAAATTTTCTCAACAATACTTCAAAGCTAGAGAACGTCGTGGGGACTCCAATATTTTCTTAGTTTTCTGTTTGTGAGGCGATCATTTGTACTGTGTAAATTCTTGTCTCGAGACGTGATTCACAACATATCATTGAAGACATGATTCCACTTTACACATACAAATGGTTTAATCTTGTCTGTTCATATGCAATCCGCACTCAGGTCGTCCTGGTTCAATTATACCTTGACGCTTGTGCTATCTTGCAAAATAAAAAATCATGTAAATTTTTCTCAGGTCATTATGGTTCAATTATACCATTATGCTTGTATAAATTTTCAACATATCCCAAAACAAATCAATGCTCAATGATGATACATACAAAAAAAGCAAACAACATGTGGCTATACAGGGATGACAAATGCAGAATGAGGATGCTCAAAAATAGTTAGTTGCATATCATTTTACAATTAGTTGCATATCAAATCAATTAGTTGCATATAATTTTACAAATTAGTTGCATATCAAATCTATTATTTGCATATCATTTTAAATTTGGCATAAGTATCACAACATATCATATCATGCATCTCATTTTCAAGATACATCTCACAACATATCATATCATACATCTCATTTTCAAGATACATCTAACAACATCATGCATTATCACATCATATTCATCACATATCGCATCGCATGCATCTATCTAAGCATTACATCATCATAGAATAAACAAAAGCATGTAGAAAGCATAATCCATAACATATCACATGAGGATCAAAGAAAATGGTGTCGTCTATATATCTCAAAAAAGGATCAATGTACAAAATATGTCATGTCTATGCCAATACAACAAAATGATCAAAATACAATAGAGACAACGTCTCTTAGGTATGACTATCTCTTGAAGGAGACGGTCTCGCTACAGATGTCCCAGCACCTGGATCTCCAGGTGGATCCTGTCGAGGAGGCCCTATCACGCCTCTGCTCTCTATCCTCAACCCAGTATCTCGAGATCGACTAGATCTCGAAGCAGTGAAACTCTGCACTCGACGCTCCCTAGGCACCGCATCCTCATAATGGTGCCGGTAATACTCCGCCTCCTTGGCTCTCAAAGCCAGCTCTCTCAAGGTGCCTCTCATCGAGCCGCCTACTGCCGCTCTCTGCAAACTCGCTGCAAGCTCCTCTGCTCGACCCCGCCGCTCTATCACAGTATCACGCTCTGTGGTCAGCTGAATAATTTTACGCCGATGCGCCAACAACTGTGTCTGTAACTGCTGCATTGACAACTGCAGCGATCTAATCTGAGCATCCTCCACATGTGTTGGAATCCGCATCTGCAAGGGTACCTGTGAAGGGGTGCCCCTTGTCCCTCTACTTGTCCTTAGTGTAGGTGGAGGTAAAACATCTGACCTCCTCTTGGCCGATCATCTGAAGTCATCATACCCTCCCACTGCCGCTATCACCTCCCCAACCCTCTCCTCACCCCCAGCTCTGATAGCCAAACCTCATCTCCCTCTATCCATCACAACCCGCTGCACAACTCTCTCCGCTCGTATTCCCCTATCACCACCATCTGCACCCCTATCTTCTCTCCTCCCCTGATCCAATCTCTCTATATCTCCTCACTGACCTCGACCACCTCCTGCACCATCTCCGTCATCACCTCCTCCTCCATCACCACCTCCCTCATCTACCTCCTCATCGTCATCAAAAGCCAGAATCATCTCAGCTAGATCCGATATCCTGGCCACTGCACGTGCTACAAAGAGTGCTGCAAACTCATCAGTCATCCCTGCATCCACTATCTCAGAGGCATAATCCCAAATCTAGTCGGCTAAATGAAAGAACTCCTCCACTGCTGCCACGCTATCAATCGTAGGTCCCCAATCTGGAATATCCTGTCTCCGTTGAGCATAAAAACATGCTCCCTATGGAATCCCCTATTGTCGACTATACTGCCGCAACACCCGGCTATTTAGAAACCTCTCAATAACAAAGGGCATCTACCCTATCAAATATCTGGTCATATAAACATAGGGCATCTCCATCCCATCCTCTACCCATACCTCGCAACCTGTATATGATCACCAGACGACCGTATCAATATCATCTAAAACTCTCCTCCAGTGCTCTAGTTTGCCCAGCTTACGTTGGACAACTATCCCTCGGTATCCGTATGTATACGCACACCCAATAGGCCTATCTTTGTCCGCTAATGGCCTAGTTGCGAGAATATGCTCCCACGCCCATACCTGTAGTAGTGTCACTCTAGCTGATAAACTGCCATAACCTAAGTATACCACCTGATGTAAATCCCTATATAAGTGGGCCATCATAGCCAACCCCCATGCAAATCGATGACCCTGCATCACCATATCCTCCAGAACCAATCCCCACCCCACTGCTAGTCCCTTCGACCTACGATCGGGACATAAGAACCCACCTATGAAACCTACCAAAATTGATGGTAGAGGAGCGTAATCCAAATCTAAGAACTTCTGCTAGGGGATCTCATACCCGCAAACAGTATCATCCTGCAAGATCTAGAGAAGTGCCTCAGTCCCACCCTCCTCAGTCTACTCATAGAGTAGCAATGCACCTACCACAAGAATTTGTAGAATCCGGTAACAATTCTCAGGCATCACTGTAATCTTGCCTGTCACCAAATGGAAGGTGTTCATATCACTGTGCCACCTCTCCACCAATGCTGTCAATAAACCCCAGTTCACGATAAATCGAGGCATATTTAACAATGAGGACAAGCCACACCTCTCAATAATATCTCTATCAACTTGTGTCAATCATGGTATCAATGACCACGGTCTCAAAAATCGCTCACGTGACTGAACCACTCCAAGAGGCTCCTGTCAAAAAGCGAAACAAGTCCAATATCAGTTTCCTCATCAAAACATAGATACCAAAATCAAATTCATATCAAAACTTGAAACTTTGAAAATCTAAATCAAGTTCCACATCATATCAATCTATTAAATCATATCAACTTGTAACACAATTCAAGTTTCACAATCATATCAACTTGTAACACAACTCAAGTTTCATATCAACTTGTAACACGACTCAAGTTTCACATCCATATCAACTTGTAAAACAACTCAAGTTCCACAATCAATGCAACTTGTAAAACAACTCAAGCTCCACAATTCATATAAAAAACCACATCATATCAAATCCACATCAAATCTATATCAACTTAAAAAATCACAAATCAAATCAAGTTATATCAGAACTCATATTGTACAACTCATCAAAACAATGACAACAGACATGTAGATCGACAATTTGCACCTATCCTGGTGGAACTAGTATCAACCTATCAATTTTCTTCATTCACAAATCACACTATACCCAAATTTTTCCCTATGCGCTAAACAATCTTGTCTACGTGCTAAACTGCTCACCATGCGCTACCCTGTCTTCACTAAGCGCTACCCAATTTACCCTATGCGCTAGCAAAAACCTATGTGCTACCCTTTTCTTCCAAAGCGCCACCTAACTTATCCTAAGTGTTAAACTACCCTATGCGCTATTCTATCCTGCTTTTGCGCTATGTATCTAACCCTATGCGCTACGTATCTAACCCTATGCGCTATCTAGACCTACCCATGCGACCTCCTAGAAACCCTATGCGCTAGGTATCTCCTATGCGCTACCCGTTTTACCCTCTATGCTACCCTGTGATCCTGGTGTGCCAACCTAATCCTAAGCGCTACCCTAACCTACCGATGCGCTACCCTACACTTTTCAGACACTACCCTATTTCATTGAACCCTATGCACTATGAAACCTATCGTATGCGCTATGTTTTCACCCTGACGCGCTAACCCGACAGATCCATGTGACAAATTGAAAAAATGACTAAAAATGACAAAATAAAAATCAAAAGGGAGTAAAAAGGGTTGAATTACTAGTGGTCCATACGTGACGGGCCTCCGATACCTCTGCACGTGCTCAAATCGATGAGTAGCATACGGAATTGGCATGTTGACTTCTCTCCAAGTGTCACTTTCTCTCAAGTCAACAAGCACAAATGAGACAAAAAGAAATCACTTTTTCCCTTTTATAGGGTAAATCAAAATTAGGATTACGTAGAGGAACGCAAAAATTGCTCGTGGTGTCTCATACAATCCTACCCAACATCATTATCAGGAGATGACTCAATATTATCACATTCAACATAGACAAAAATTTAAAATACAATCAAAATTTTCACGACAAATGAAATTTTCAACATTTTGATTCATCTCCCGAGGGGGCATTATCAACATCATTTATCAAATCTGGGGCACGACATAAACATCTTGACATAAAAACTGATCATAACTAAATCATGATGACACATCATTTTCTTTGAATCAACATGTGCACACACGTCACTTCAAAGAGGGGCAAAATGTAGACATATAAAAACGACCATATTCCTAAATGAATATTTTATATTGATTCCTCTATTTAGTTAAAACTAATTTAACTAAATCACCCACATTCTTCTATTTAATTAAGTAAATTATTCAATTTATTTAGTTAAATTCACTTAAGCCCTTTATGTCATTTAATTGAAAAAATCATTTTATTTAATTAAATCCCTTCTTCTAACTTTTTAATTAAATTTATATTTAATTAATAGTTTACCCCAAATTGAATAAATCTAATTTATTCAATTTCCCAAATTGCAACCAAATTGAAATAAAGTAATTTAATTTAATTAATTCTATTTTCCCTCACCCACTTGCATTTTCCTACATCTCCCACTTGCATCCTAAAACCCTATTCCTAATTTCTTCTAGAATCCATCTAATCCTAATCAATTAACCCTAAACCCATCCAGTATCCCTTTTCCCTAAATTTGAGAAGGTCACTTCTCAAATTTGGAGTAAAGTCTTCAAAAGGCATTAATGCCTTTATCTATTCATTAAGCTAACTTGTTGAATAACCCCAAATTGGGAAGGACTCTTACAAATTTGTCCCCAAAGTCTTCAGAACATTAATGGTTAACTAACCCTTAGTGGCATGGTTAGAGACTTTTTGACTAACTTAACCTCCATCTAACCCGAGGGTTTCATCAAGCATTTATTTCTTTGACCATGGTTATTCCTTTAACCTTTGCACAAGAGTTTACCCCTTGGGTAAAAGCTTTATCCAATGGATAACCCTAACCTAACCTTAACCCTTACCTCCTAGGGTAACCATGACGTTTTCTCAAGCATTTAACGCTTCTTACCTCTCCTTTCAACCAACCTTATGTTGACAATTGTCACCATTTCATTGGTGAAAATTGAAAATATGGATTGACGACTTTCAAACTTGACCCTTGATTAACTCTTTCAATCCCGACCATCCATTGCCCTATTTTCACTATAAATAGAGCTCTCATTCCTCCATTTTAAGGATCCATGTAAGCTTTTAGTATCTCATTTATGCTCAATTTTATTAACACATCTAGCTTCTCTTTGTAATAGGAATTAATCTAACAAGCATTTTAGACTATTTCCTTTATCATTAGCTTAACTCATAAACTAGTATATCATGTTAGGATAGTATTGCTACTAATCTTGTCATCTTATAATCTAGTTTATTGCATTTGTAGAATCATGCATAGATAGGATGCATTTTCATAATTAAATCAATCATAAGCATCCTTCGTTCTTGCATTTGTCATCCCTAAGCCACTTTTCTCAGTGATCTGAGAGCAAAGGCATTGGCTTGAGGGACCTTGTGAGATAGAGAACCATGAAATCAACCTTGGGAAGTTGAGTCATTCCTCATGACTCCATAAATTGCACCAAGAAGTCCTGTGGGTGTGTGAACAAGCCTCTTTGAGATCACATTTTCACCTTTTGAGTTTCATTGACCCGCTTTTCCTACACACAAGTTGAATTTGGAAAGATTGAAACACCCTAAACCTTATCAGATAGCATGGATTCAAGATGAACATAAGTTGGTAGTAAGCGAACAATGTTTGGTGAAATTGAAAATTTGGAATTATCATGATGAAGTCTTGTGTGATATTATGCCTATGCATATTTGTCATCTTTTCTTGGGTAGATCTTGGCAGTTTGATAGATAGGCAATACATGATGGGAGGAAGAATACATACACTATTGTGGCCAATGGGATGAAGCAAACCTTGTTGCCCTTGGAGAAACCTTTGAAGAGTGAAGTCTGAACGAATGCTAGAATCTATTTGGTAGATGGAAGGAAATTCCTGGATGGATTGAGACATGAGAATGTGTGTTTTGCCTTAATTCCTAGGAAGACTGAGAATCCAGAGCATGACGAGGAACAACCAGAAGAGATAAAAGATTTGTTGACAGAAGATTTGCTGATAGAATATGAAGACATCATTTCAGATAATGTACCTGATGGATTTCCAGCTATGAGAAGTATCAGTCATTGCATGGACCTGGTTCCCAAAGCTAGTTTGCCTAAGAAAGATGCACACCGGATGACACCAACAGAGAATGAAGAACTGAATAGACAAGTGCAGGAGATGTTGAAGAAAGGTTTGATCAAAGAAAGTCTGAGCCCTTGTGCAGTTCCAACAATATTAGCACCTAAGAAGAATGGAGAATGGAGAACGTGCATCGAGTCCAGAGCAATAAACAAGATCATAGTGAAATATCGGTTTCCTTTGCCTAGGATGGATGACATAATGGACTGTTTGAGCGGAGCCAAATACTTTACAAAGATAGATTTGAAGAGTGGATATCATCAGATCATCATCAGAGAAGGATATGAGTGGAAGACAACATTCAAGACAAATGAAGGACTGCATCAATGGTTGGTGATGCCTTTTGGGTTAATTAATGCACCGAGTACTTTCATGAGGCTCATGAATGAGGTATTGAAGAAATTCTTGGGTAATTTTGTTATTGTATATTTGGATGACATTTTGATTTTTCAATAAGACAAAAGAGGAGCATTTGTTGCATTTGAGACAAGTTTTGCAAAGGCTGAGAGAAGAAAAGTTGTTGATAAATATTAAAAAGTGTACTTTCATGAAGGATGAGTTAGTCTATATGGGATTTGTGATATCTGAGGATGGTTTGAAGATGGACCCTGAGAAAGTAAAAGCAATTGTTGAGTGGCCTACACCAGAATGCATTGGAGAGGTAAGATCATTTCATGGATTGGCTAGTTTCTACTGGAAGTTCATCAGAAATTTCAGTTCAGTTTGTAACCCTATGACTGAAACCATGAGGGGAGATCAGAAGGAATTCAAGTGGACCACCAGAGCAAACAAAATTTTTGAACTATTGAAGTAGAAAGTGACTGAGCGGCCTATGTTAGCTTTACTGGATTTCAATAAAGTATTTCACGTGGATTGTGATGCAAGTGGAACAACAATAGGAGCAATATTGAGTCAGGAAGGGAGAGCAGTAGCTTATTTCAGTGAGAAATTGAATGATGCTTGGAGGAAATATTTAGTGTATGATCAAGAGTTTTATGCCATAGTTCAAGCCTTAAAGAAGTGGAGACATTACCTATTGCCTAAGGAGTTTGTGTTGTATATGGATCATCAAGCCTTGTAGTATTTGAACAGTCAAAGTAAGTTAAATTAGAGACATATGAGACGGGTAGAATTTTTGTAGAGTCACACCTTTGTGTTGAAGCATAGAAGTGGGAAATCTAACAAAGTTGTTGATGCCTTCAATAGGATAAAGAATATGTTGATAGCGTTGAGAATGACAGTATTAGGATTTGAAGAATTGAAGACCGTGTATGATGATGACCCAGATTTTGCAGAACCTTGGAGAGCATGTAGAGAACTGATTATGGTAGATATAAGCAAGTGGTTGGATTACTTCATTCATGATGGGATGTTATTAAGAGGAGTTCAATTGTGCATACCTAAGAGTTCTATGAGTGAGAATCTGATAAAGGAGAAACAAAGTGGAGGATTAGCCGAACATTTTAGTATTGATAAAATAGTAGCATTGGTGAGTGAGCATTACTTTTGGCCCCATATTCATAAGGATGTTAGGAAATATGTGCAAAGTTGTAGAGTTTGTCAAGTTGGAAAGGGTGCTAGTTAGAATGTGGGATTGTATAAACCTTTGACAATACCGATAAGATCTTGGGAGGATATACGCATGGATTTCATACTTGGATTGCTTAAAACACAAAGAGGGAATGATTCTATATTTGTGATAGTGGATAGATTCTTAAAGATGGCTCATTTCATACCTTGTAAGAAGACATCGGATGCATTACATATAGAAGACTTATTTTTCAAGGAAGTAGTGAGATTGCATGGGTTACCTAAGAGCATAGTTTCAGATAGAGACACTAAGTTTGTTTACTATTTTTGGAGAGCACTTTGGAAGAAGATGAAAACAGATTTGAAGTTCAATTCTATTTTTCATCCATAGATTGATGGATAGACATAAGTAGTTAACCGGAGCTTGGGAAATTTGTTGAGATGTTTGGTTGGAGACAAAACCGGAAGTTGGGATTTGATCCTTGCACAAGAAGAGTTTGCCTACAATAATTCAGTAAACAGGAGTATCGAAAGAACACCTTTTGAGATTGTTACTGGAGTGCATCCTACAGGTATATCAGAATTAAGAGATATTAGCAGTGAAGACCAGAGAAGTTCATAAGCAGAAGAATTTGCAGACCACATGAAGGACTTACATATTTAAGTTAAGTAACATTTGGAGGACATGAACAACAAGTATAAGGAGAAGGCATATTTGAAGAGGAGACATAAGGAATTTGAAGTTGGCAATGAAGTGATGGTATATTTGAGAAAAGAAAGATTCCAAGTTGGAACTTATAACAAATTGCAGATGAAAAAGTTTGGACCTTGCATGATTTTGAGAAAGTTCAGTTCTGGGTATGCATATGAAGTGGAGTTACCGGATAGTCTGAGTATTTCACCTATATTTAACATTGCAGATCTTCATGAGTATCATGAACCAGAATTCAGTGAGGACAATATTACAAACTTGGAGAAACAATTGCCCCGGAAGGAACCAGATCAGATTGAAGATATTTTGGATAGTAGGATTGGGCACAGTGCCTAGAGCAGTCAGTATAAGGAGTATCTTGTGAAGTGGAAGGACAGACCATTTGAAGATTCATCTTGGATTTATTAGACAGAGGTAGACTGCCTTGGTTTTCCTCTGACCCAGCAAAGTGAGAGACTCACTTTTTTCAACAACCCCAGATATCTGATGCAGGAGCATACTCGGTTCATAGCAATTTGCATCAACCAAAAATATTTCCTTTCTGTTTGTAGTTTCAACATTTCTTTCTTTGTGTCCCGGATTTGGTTCACCGGATCCCGTGGAGTTGGATTTTGGCTTGAAGACTTGATCATATTCTTTATTCCCAAACTGTGGAGCATTTGGATCATTTTCCGACAAGTTATTGCTATCGGTTTCCAAGACAGTTTCCTGTTACCGGTTGATAGTTTCATGTTATTGGTTGCCTGGACCTATTTGTAATTGTGATCTACCAGACCCATTTCTTAGCTTGCGAAGCCTTGAGCGTTGATTCCGATGTTCCTTGGCATGTGGCTGACCTTTTCCCATGATCTACTCTTCATCCTTTGGGTTTTTCAGAGGAATCTCTTGGTGGAGGCCGACCTTATTGGTTTTGCACGTTAGGTCTTGTTCTTTGGGTTTTGATCCCTTTTTAGGCTGACCAAATTCCCTTGGATCATATAAATCATTGTAATAGAGAATTAGAATAAAATCAAGAAGTTAGATTGAGCATAGAAGATATATCTTAAGATTTGAGGTCTCAGTTGTGACCTGTTCTGTATTTTAAGCATGTTTAGCAGGCCTGTGAGCTGGTTTCTATAACCCAACTATTACCGATTGGTTGTAATCAATTTTCATGATATAATTCAATCTGTTCTGCATTGCCTCCATCATGTCTTTGTGTTTCCGTTGTGTTTACTCTTGTTGACCGATCTAGATTGTTCTCTTTGAGGTCCCTCCTAACCGATGACTGCTTCACAATTCTAGACTCGATTGTAGATCATAATATTTCCCTAATGGCTTTGTCTCTGGTTGGCAAGTTTATGGGTCCTAGGCCTAATATTGAATTGGTCAGAGAATTTGTAAGGAGAAAATGGTGTTTGGAAGGGTAAGTGGAGGTTGCTGCAATGCCTAAAGGTTTTTTCTCATTTTCCTTTTCGTGTGAAGAGGATATTGTTGCTATTTGTTGTAGAGGGCTCTAGGTTATTGGCAAGTCATTGTTGGCTCTGAAAAAATAGACACCAAATGGTACTAGTTCTGGTAACCTTTTTGAAGTGGTTCCTGTCTGGGTGAGGCTATCTGGGCTCCCAATGGAGTCTTGGAATGAAGATGTCTTCAGAGGTATTACTAGTTCTTTTGGGGAGCTATTATTGATAGATCAAATGACTTCTGCTAGGAAGAGGTTGGTTTTTGCTAGGATCTATGTAAGTATTGTTCAATCCACTAATCTCCCTTCTTTGATTGAGATTCTCTCAAAGTTAGGGAAATGGGTTCAACCGATTGAGTTTGAAACCCTTCCTTTTGTTTGTTTTAAATTCAAAAAGTTGGGCCATTGGGCAAAAAACTGCCCGATCAATGTTAAGAAATCTAATGGAATGAAAAAGAAGGCTTGGAAGGCTAAAAGGGTTCCTCCAAAAGGAGATAAATCTACTGTTAGTTATGCGAGCAATGGACTGAGGGAAGATCACAACACATCCTTTGAATGTGATGGTACTCTGAAGAAGTCAGATTGAGAAGATGAGCAAGAAGAAACTGATCCTGATGGGAGTATGGAGAAGAAAGATGGAGAGAAAACTGGAGCATCAGATTAGAAGGAAGTAAGTAGCCCTGATGGTAAAAAGGGTAGTAAACATGAGACCTATATTGAGGAAATCTCTAAAGCTCGACTAGAGAAGAAAAGTGAAGAGAAAATTGGAGCATTAGATCAAAAGGAAGTGAGTAGCCTTGATGGTAAAAGTTGCAGTAAAGATGGGACCTATATTGAGGAAATCTCTGAATCTCCCATTACGAATCTGGAGAAAGTCGTCAAAAGCCAATATGAGGATATCTCAAATGATTCAGTCAGTTGTGTTAAATATACATTCCTGAATGTTGAGATGGATGGTATGGGAAATGGATCCCAACCCAATTCAAAAATGAATAGCCAAAGCTTAAATCTGGAAAAGGGTATAAATGGCAAGACAATAGAGAAAAACTATGATTCGGGTAAGGAAACCTTGAGTATAGAAAAAATAGATTTTGAGGATGACAGTGGGTATACTATAGTTACCAAGAAGAGGAGTTCTAAGAAGAATAATGCACTTGGGATTTCTACAAGGAATAGAGGTAAGGTGATGTGTGGACAAGAGGAAGTGTTGGGAGGAAATCCTCAAGATGGTATAGAGAGCAGGACAACAACCAAGATATTGCTGATGGGATACAATGAACTATCCCTGAGATTTGTAAGAATTTAACCCCTTATAAGAAATGAAGATTATGTCATGGAATTTGTAGGGACTAAATAGCCCTCATAAACAAAAAAGTTTGCATAACTTTGTTAGAGATCACAAGCCAGATATTATTTGAGTCCAAGAATCTAAAATGCCTAAGGAACGAGTTGAGAAATTGAAGTTCTTTACTAATTGTTGGGTTCATGGTAATAGCTCCATTGGTGCTTCAGGAGGAATTGCTTCTTTTTGGAATCTAAATTTTATAATTGGTTTGAAGGCCTAGGACGATTCTAATCATGTGGCCACTAAATTTCATCATGATAGAGACAATTTCAGTTGGGTTCTCTCTAATATTTACGCCCTAAACAGTAAGTCTGCGAGAATAAAATTTTGGAAGTCCCTAGCTGATTTCAGAGCCAAATTTCCAAATGAGGCTTGGTTGGTCATAGGTGATTTCAATACTCTGATCAGTGATTTTGAGAAATTTGGAGGATCTCAAGTGCAGATGGATAGTAAGTTGGATCTAATGGAGTTTGTAAATAACCAAGGGTTGATTGATATGGATCTTAAAGGTGCCTCCTTCACCAGAACCAATAGAAGAGTTGGTAATGACCTTATTCAGGTTAGACTTGATTGGGCCCTTGTTTTTAATGATTGTGTCTGTAATTACTTGTGCTCTCTCTCAACTCTATCTGGAATTGGTTTTGATCATTACCCTATAAGTTTTGTTGCTAATTTTGTGTCTCGGAAAAGGAACTTTCCCTTTAGGTTTGAAAAAATGTGTCTTTCACATCCCTCTCTTTGTGATAATATCAAGGAGTGGTGGAATATTAGCATTAATAGCTCTGCCATGTTTAGAGTGGCAAAGAAACTTGGGGAGGTCAAGAAGAATATTAGTAAGTGGAATAAGGAGTCCTTTGGGCATACTTTTGCAAACAAGGCTGCTTTCCAGTTGGATTTGAAAGAAATTCAAGACAAAATTCAAGCGGAAGGTTATAAGGATGACTACTTAGCAAGAGAAAATGAGATCCTGTCAAAATTACATGATATTATTTTGAAGGAAGAGGACTTCTAGAAGCAGAGTTCAAGAGCTACTTGGCTAGTTGCTAGTGACGAGAATACTAAATTCTTCCACCTCTCAACCATGAAACACAGGGCTTCAAATATGATCAACCATATTCTCAGGGATGGCACTATGCTTGATTTTGAGGCCAATATGAGTAGTGAGGCGGTCCGCTATTTTAGTGGACTTTTATCTACTGACACGAGACTAAGACCTGAGGCTCAACAATGTCTCATGAATGCCATTCCAAAAATTCTTAATAATGAGCACAACAAAATGCTATTGACTATCCCTTCTAGTTAAGAGATTAAAAAGGTTGTTTTTTCCTTTGAAGGTAATAAGGCTCTTGGCCCTGATGGTTTTCCTATGTTCTTTTTTCACAACTTCTGGGAGATTATTGCCGAAGATATTTGTAATGCAGTGAATGATTTTTTTGGATCTAGAAGGATTCTTAAAGAAATTAACTCGACTTTCCTTGTTCTTATCCCCAAAAAGCCTGGAGCTGATTCTTTTGATGCTTTTCGGCCCATTAGTCATTGTAACTCTTTTTACAAAATCATATCCAAAGTGCTCACATCTAGATTGTTGATTGTGCTTCCTCTTCTCATTTCTTCTCAGTAGACTGGATTTATCCCGGGGAGACAAATCCTTGATTCGATAGTTATAGTGCATGCAAATATTCATTCTCCTGTTGAGTCTAAGAGACAGGGATTTCTTCTTAAGCTGGATTTGTCAAAAGCCTATTATAGGACTGATTGGGATTTTCTTCTTAATATTTTGGAGAAGTTTGGTTTTGGAAAGAAGGTAAGGGAGCTTATATTGCAGCTTATTTCTACAACCAACACTTCTATTTTAGTCAATGGGTCGCCTTCTCATTTCTTCCGGTCCTCTAGGGGCATTAGACAGGGGGATCTCGTCTCCCTTGTCCTTTTCACTATTATGGCGGAAAGTCTTGGAAGATATCTTCAGGAGATGGTTAGAGAGGGAAGCCTAAAGGGCCCCCGCCCTTCCTTTGACTCTATTGTTTTCTCTCATCAACAATTTGTTGATGATACCATTCCTATGGGAGCTTCAGCTATTGGAGAGGCTAGAACTTTCAAAAAAATCCTTGTTACCTATGAAGATGCTTTAGGATAGTTTATTAATAGAGGTAAAAGTTCTCTCTTTTTTCTCAACACTCCTATTGAAAGACAAAATAAAAAGTGCAAATTTATTGGGTTGCTCTATTGGTGATTTCCCTTCCACTTATTTGGGGCTCCCTTTAGGATCCTCACTACCAGACTCTTTCTGGGTTTCCCTGGTGGAGAGATTCAATAAAAAACTTGCTGGGTGGAAAGGTGGCATTCTCAGTCTGATTGGAAAAATTCAATTTTTGAAGGCTACCTTGCAGAACCTTCCAGTTTATGTCTTGAGCCTTTTTAGAATTCCTGCTAAATTTGCAGACACCATTGATAGTATTAAGAAGAGATTCTTGTGGTCTGGAGTTCAGGAAAATAAGATAATTCTGTTGATTGCTTGGAATGAGGTGTGTAAGCATAAGAAGCTAGGAGGGCTTGGTTTCAGGGATATAAGATCTTTTAATGAGGTGTTGTTGGCGAAGCAGGTGTGGGGAATTTACTCTAAGAGAATGGAATGGAACTCAATATTACACAATAAATACTTAATCCAAATCATCTCGTTTAAAGAATTCATAACTTCTGAATGTTTACCTCGAGGATCCTATCTTTGGAACAATATTCTTAAAGCTACAAATTTCGATGCAAAAGGTGTTGGTTGGAAATTGGGTAATGGGTCGAGCATTATGTTCTAGGAGGATAATTGGATTGGCAAAGAGCATCTGATCCTTAATTCCTCATTCAATCCCTTTAAGGATGAATGCATTAGAAGATTTGGTCATTTGGTTGAAGACTATTGGAGGGATGGTAGCTGGGTCAATTTGCTTCAGGTTAGTCCGGAGCTTCTCCCTTTACAAATTCTGCTTAATTCGATCTTTGTGGTTCAATTGGAGGACATAATGTTGTGGAAGGCTGACCCTTCTGGTAAGTATTCAATTTCTTCTACTTTTTCTATGATGTTTCAGGATTAAAATCCTTATAGCTCTGTTTGGGCTAAAGATTGGATCAAAAATCTTATTCCAAAGGTCAATATTTTTTTTTTGGATTCTCCTCCAAAACAAAATATTGACCATAGATAATTTATGTAAAATAGGATTTCAATTGCCAAACATTTGTATTCTTTGTATGGTTTAAGCAGAATTTGTTCCTCACCTCTTCATTTCGTGCCCCTTTGCTCAAGAAATCTGGGGAAGAATGCTACAATTTTAGGATCTCAATTGGGTCTTACCTTCTTCTATGCCGGATCTTTTCAACCAATGGTGGTCTGCTAGTAACAATCAAGTTATCAAAATATTATGGTCCTACTCTCTTCCGCATCTTGTTTGGGGTATATGGAAAGAGAGAACAATAGAATCTTCAGAGATACGACCTCATCTGCTGAGATTGTCTTTCAAAAAATTCAGAGGGCTATTAAGAAAAATTTTAATTGTCTCAATGGTGCTAATCTAAGACAAGAGACTCAAAGTTACTCGAATTATTATTACAAGATGGCTAAGGTGTGGCAAATTCAAATGGATATCTCTAGATTTTTCCAGCTGAAAAGAAAACCTCGTGTTGGGACTGTTTGGATTGGTCCTCATATGGGATGGTTCAAAATTAATTTTTATGGGGTAGCGAAGGGTAATCCGGGTCCTGCTGGGTGTGAGGGAGTGATAAGGGATAGTAATGGTGTTTGTATCTCAGTTATGGAACTCCCCTTGGGTACCCAAACCAACCACTTTGTCGAAACCATTGGAGCCTACCAGGCACTCCTGATAGCTAAACAAATGAATTGTTCTAAGGTTTGGATTGAAGGGGATTTGAAAAATGTTATACAATGCCTTAAAAAAGTCTCAAGTCCCTCTTGGAACATATCAAATTGGATAAATCTTTCACTTTCAATTATTCAATCCTTTGAACAATGTTATATATCTCACACTAATAGAGAAAACAATAAGGTGGCAGACTATTTTGCCAACCTAGGTATTAAGGCCAATGAAAAGGTAAGGTGGAGAAAAGGGGACAAATTGAATGACAACACGAGGGGGTTAACATGGAAGGATAACCACACCAGCCGTGAAACTATATTATAATGATTAATAAATTTCCTTTCAAATTATTTATTATTAGAAGTAACGACGTGTGGTGTGCGAAGGACATATTTTGGGAATTCTGAATTTATTGCTATTCTAGTGCGTTCGTCTTGCACGTTTTTTGGGTGAATTTGAGATCAAAACAAATTTCCTATTCCTGCTCAAAGTATTGCAGTGATCAGATAACTTGCAGACTGTTTGTGGGGTATAGGTGTAGTAAAATAGGGGGAGATTTGGAGAGGGTGGAGCCCATGAATTGCACTATTCTAAGAAACAATCAAACTATTTGGAGGATCTTGGAGAAAGGCGGCTTTACCATCTACATTGAGAAGTTGCATGGAGTAAAAGCCAGGGTGACTAAGGAATTCATAAAAAATTACAATAGGAGCTATGTCAAACTATTTGGTAGAGACATTGCTATTAATGAGAACCTCATTGTTGAGGCTACTGGTCTTTCTACAGAAGGAGCTAAATTTTACAAAGATAGGAAATTTTTTGAGGAGGTATTTAAACTCTTCCCTAAGAAGGAGATGGAGAAGAGAAATTTAGTGAGAGATGGAACAACTAGTTACAATCTTTAGAAGATTAAGTCCATCTGGAGAGTTGTTCTGAAGGTGATCATGGAGTATGTGACTCTTGATAGGAGGTATACACGTGCTTTTGCCTACCATTTTCGGCATAAGGTTAGAATTTATTTTCCCTTTTTTCTTGCAAAATCCCTAAATGCAAGCATTTCTGATCATATAAAGGATCCCGTGAAAAACCATATTCTACATGAAGGCCTCATCCTTCTTATTTTCGATCATGTGAAAGATATGCCACTTTGGGCTGCCTCCATCCATGAGGTCAATTCTGAGATGGAGGACTCTCAGTCTTTGGAGGATGATTTCAATACTGTTTGAAGATGATGAATATATTCCCTCTTCAACTATAAATAAGGAAAAGCTCGTGTTGGTAAAAGCCCTAAAATAAAAAACCCTTGCACCTCATGCACCCCTCCCTCTACTAATGTTGGTGCTTCGGCTGGTAATTTGTGTAGCCAGGGTAATAGCCCTTCCCCCTCTGCCTTTAGTGAATCCCATCCTGCTCAAAATCTTAAGAAAAGACAACCCTTCCCGACCTCTCTTGAACCTAATTCACAATTGTTGTTCTCTGAGAAGGAGTCTATTACTGATGTTCTTTCTCTTGCTAGAGATGGGGCCATGGATACTTTTAAAATCTTCAAATGGCTTTTCCATGAAATAAAAGATTCAACTCAAACAAAGAGCTGATAGAAGCAACCTGGAAATTGTTAAAGATAAGGTTAAGCATATGGATAAAGGGCAAGTGTTGGATGAGGTTTCCCCTAGGCCTGAGAAGGAGATTGCTTCTATCATTGATTCCCTCAAAACCACTATGGAGGCCTTTGACAATTTCAAAAGAGGCTATGAAGCCAGGATTGAAGCTTTGGAAAACAAAAATGCTAAAATAAAAAAATCCATCAAGAATGTTTTTAAGACTAGCTATGGGGTGCTCGGTTCCATAGTGGAGAGATTTAAAAATATGATTAGTAGCTTTGAAGAACAATTTTAGTCAAAGAATATCGTGGATGTGGAAGCTAATGCTGAACAAGACACTTCTTCGGGACCCAGCAAAAGGACCAGAGGTACGTTGAAGAGGAAGGCAGTCAGACCTCCTCCCGATTTTCAAAAGATCAAGAAGATTACTGATACTATGATTGAGATTGAGAAAGAGATGGAAGAAACCATGAAACAGTTGGATTAAGGCTGGCTCTCAGCTACTTCTGTGTTGGCCTTTTGTTGGATTTTTTGTATTTTGTGTTGTCTTTTTGCTTTCTCTTATCTGTGCCCCATTAGTTATTTTGTGGTATATCTCTATTATGGGGTTTTTTGTTGTTGTGTTCTTTATTGACTCAACTGCTAGTTGAGACTTCATAGAGCTCTTATTATGTAAAGGGTTTTGGGTCCCTTCAAAACCTAATTTTGCCTTAATAGAAAATATACTATATCCGTGAAAAAAATTGGGTTAAAAATTGCCAACCAAGAAGAAACCTCAATATATTACTTTAAAACATGCATATAGGAGATTGAGAACTTTTGCTAACAATGTAGCCCGTGTGTGAACACACTAACAAAATTCCAATACTTAGCCCTAAATTCAAATCTTGCAAAATCCCACAATACAATTTGAATTGATGCTAAACCACTATGTCATGACCTGTATATATATAGTTTTTCTATACTCAAAACCATTTAGAAATCCCAAAATAAAACTCAACTCTCATGTGTAAAGAGTTTTGAATCATTTAAAGAGAGGTCACAAGTTCATGTGTACAACCTGAGTTGGCCTAGTGGTGGAGAACTTGTACTCTTGAAAGAGAGGTCACAAGTTCATGTGTACAACTTGAGTTGGCCTAGTGGTGGAGAACTTGTATTCTTGAAAGAGAGGTCACAAGATCATGTGTACAGCTTGAGTTGGCCTAGTGGTGGAGAAATTGTGCTCTTGAAAGAGAGGTCACAAGTTCAAATCCCACAAGGGGGTAAGGTATGTATGCCTCGTTTGTAGTGCAGTTAGGTACCTCCCACAAGGAGTATGAGGTAGTCCCATATTGCTCTAACACATCTATCGACCCATATATAGATTGATATCATTTTGGACTATAAAAGACCCTTTCGCTTCCATTCCTTTTTCAAAGATGCTCTTACATGTCATAAAGGCATGCATAGAAGTCCTTGTTTGACTAGTCAACTATTTAAACCAAAGAGCTTCAATTTAGAAGAGTAACTTCTCTTCATAAATTTTGTCACATATTGCCCAAATTAGATAATTCAAGATGCTATTTTATCTCCACTTTGTAACCCCCATATCTAATGCTTTGTTTCATAACTATTATATATTTTACAGGTGCTGGAGTATGTCAAAAATGGGATCCCAAGATTCCCCTGTGTGGGGAAACCCCTTTGAAGAGGGCCCAACATTACAAAATATGCAATATTAAATATTTTTAATTTATTTTCGGTTTAGGAACTTTACATAACCCTCATTTAACCACTTAAAAAATTGAACATATACCTTAGTAAAAAGTACAATGATTATTTACTTCTAGCAAAAAGTATCATGATTATTTATTTTTAGCATTGGAAGTCTAGTCAATGTATAGAAATAATGTTACTAATTAGCCTTTACGTACCTAATGTATTTAGATTGCACAAAATTTTACTCAAAATGTTTTTTATTAGTAAAACAACGTTAACTAGGGTATAGACCCTTAACATAGTCAAAGACTATCAACAACACATTAACAATATTCAAGCATCACAAAATAAAATAGCAACAAGAGTTTAGCGAGAATAAAAACGTAACAGGGACATACTCTGCAACTCCAGAGAACCAAAAACAACAACTAACCAAAGACTAACAACCTAAGCGGCCGATTTAGTAAGACCCGTCATATGTATGAGCTTGCGCCAATCCTTAGAAAGGAACTTGTAGAGTTCCTTGCAATCTTGCTTGTCTATTTCATCTTTGAGAGTCCTATCATGGAGGAGGCAAAGTGTCAGTGCCAAGTTGTGCATCACATGAATGTAAAATTTGTTTATACTAACGAGATGCCTGTCCCTGGCATCCCACCTGCAATTCAACTCTCTGATTCAGTCCTTCAGTTTTTGGATTTCCTTATTCACACTAGAATCGTCAAGGCGGTTCCTTAGCTCGCTAACTTCACATTTAAGGGCCTGCAGCTCATCCTCCCTAGGGTGGTTTGTGGGCTCCACTTCCTCTTTCTTCTACATTTCATGATAATCCTCAAACACTAGGGGCATACCCTAATCTTTTTTCTTCTTCTTCTTTTTATTGTCACTCTTCCTCCTTTTATCCGCATCTTCCACAACAACCCCTTCATCACTCACAACCCTGATGTCTATCACAACGACCATCCAAATAACAAGGTCCACCTTCTAAGTAAGCTTCTCTGCGACCACACCCTCAAAATTCACTGCAGGTTGCACATTGATTGTATTCAAATCACGGGGGCCCAAAGAGGGACCACAATCATCCATATCGCCAATGTCAAAATTTTCAGTGCTAACCTCACCCTCCCTAGGTTCATTGGGATATCATCACCCTCACCCTCGTTAGGTTCCTCCTTAGTTTCAACAGTTTACTGGGTCTTATCCTTTTTCTCATCAACACCCTTAGAGGCAAGCCTTTGGGACCTTCTCCTACCCTCAGTTATGATAACATTGTCTACATCCTCCAAGTCCTTCGAGATGGAATTATCAACGATAATTCTCTTGTGTTTACCTACAAATTTAGCCCTACCCTTATGGAAGAGGATTTTTTGGTCTTTCATAGCAGACGGGGCGGGAAACATGGGAGGGATGAGCTCTATAATAGTTAGAGAGGAAGAGGGAATCGAGGAGGAAGCAAAGACTTCATTATAAAGATGAAAGATTCTAGAAGGGGCCATTCCACTCGCAAAAGCCACCAGGGCATGAGAGGTATGCAAGGGGTTGAATTAGCATGATATTATGAGGGGGGTATAAGGCCAAATGATAGTGATAGACCTTGTAAATCAACCCTTGATGGAGGGGGATAGGTGGCTTATCCTCATTTTTTGGGTCTAGGGTCTCTTTGATAGAATTTTCCAAAGAGTGTAGTAGATAGAAAGGTAGACATAACAAATCATGGTTTCTAAAGTGGTTCAATAAGGGTATATGATAATAATAGTAAATTTTATGGCAATCCTCAAGAGTAAAATACTTCATGATCATTAAACATACCATGTTCCACGGGTTCTAGAGCTCTTCTCTAGAAAAACCACCTTAAAGTTTAACAGGCGCCTCCTTCCCCTTGAAAAATCTGTCGAGACCTTCAATGTTAGCCACATGACTCATACATTTCCATCTTCTTTCATCCATAGAGAGGCCCATCACCTGGGCGATAACCTCCTCAAAAACTTCAAAGGAAATCCCCCTAATAACAACTCTGCTATTATTCTAGGATACAACAAATTGAATGGAGAGTTGATCATCATGCCCTCGTATGCTTTCTAAAAATTTAGTCACCCCACCTTCAACACAGTAATTCCAAACCACAACATCCTTCTTGAAATCATCAGGTTTATCTGATTCATAACGAACCCTGTCCCCTCCCATGGTGGAATCAATGACATTAATAGCCAAGGCTTTTTCCCGAGTCTTCGACATAAACTCAATCGTAGAGATAATAACCCACAAATAATGTCTTTTCACAATGAGATTATTTTTAACATAAGTGTTTAAAAAAGATAATCATGCAAGCCATCGGTAAAATAATTATTAGAGATACCCACCAGACAATGAGAAGCGTGCAAAAGGTAAATCCAACCTTTCAAAGTGACATTGGACATTAAAAAAATTGCCTTGTAATCAGGGCTTAAGGATTAATCATTAAGCGAACACCCACATGTCCAACCAAGCTTGAACCGTTCCCTGAGCTCACAATTATCCAAAGGTTTCACATGTGTGGAATCTCAAGTAATAAACATCATTAAAAGAAGCACATAGAAACAATGCCAACAAATGATGGTGAGGTGGACCTTACAAATGGCTCAATTGGCAGCCGACGTAGTGTGACCATTGGTGAAATTTAGCATAAGGCTAAGATTTTTCAAATTTGAAAATTCCTTCTTCCAATGAAGCCTGCAAGCCCAAAGAAGAGGGTGGGTAAAATTGGGTGTGAGTATCCATGGGGGATTGGATTGCTATAATCTCCCTAGAAGAGTGATTGGACATTGAGGGGAAGTGAATTCAAATTCCTTCAACATTTCATACCCTGGCCCTAAAGACCAAGCATTGCAAGAGCATCAACAATCCCATTACCTTCCCTGAAAACATGGCCTAAGGAAAAGGAGTCAAAACCTAAGATAAGCCTAAGAATATCTCTAATAATGACATTTATCGACCAATTAATTCTGTCCAACCCTTTGACAACATCAATGATAAGTTTGGAGTCCCCTTCAATATCAATGACACAAATACTGTAAGGAAGTTAAGTAGTGGAGAAGGAGGGTAATGTAATTTATTTTACAAATCGTTACAAAAGTTATAGAAACTTAACATAAATAATCAAAATATCATGCACACCACAACACAACAACACAATGATTTATGTGGGGAAAACCCTTTCGGGAGAATAACCCCACACTCTAAAAGCAGCTCAATATATTATTCAATAATAAATTACAAATTACAATAGACTTGCAGAGCAAGTTTTTCACATGAGTACCACTAATCAGAGACTCAAAGGTAACTGAATAGCAATAACACTCTTACACACAACCTCTATTTCATGCACCTCATATATAGGAGATACAATACAAGAAACTGTCAAACAGTACTACAAAACCATGGGCTAAAACCACCCAATAAGGTATAGTTGACCTTATCTCAAATCTAGATGCCTTATGATGTGTCAAAACACACATCAACATGTGTCCCTCCCTTTTACATCTCATTTATGTGTCCGATACATTTTATATTTCCTATTTCAGGAGTACAAACTTCCAGTGGCCATAACTTGTGAACCGTGTGTCCTATTGATGAATCGTTTGAAGTGTCAGAAAGCTCGTGAAGTGCTTTATCACCTCGCAAAAACTACATCATTTACACCCGCTTTTTAGGGCGTTTTGGAGCCTCTAAAGTCCTCAAAATTAAATTTAAACCTTTCATTGCATCCCTCCAAAACGAAAACTTTAATATCTTCAAAACTAGCTATGATCTTGCGACATAACTTTATCAGAATGCTTATCGAACCAACCCGAAGATTCGGGGAGAATTTCGCACTATTTCGTGCTCAAATGAAAACTTACTATAAATAGTAACCTCGTGCAAATGCAAGGTTGAGACACCATTTTTCCCAATAGATGCTAATAGAAAGGGCAATATGAAGGCCCAATGCCAAGGCCATGCCTTCAACTTGATTACTAGAACAACCATTCAAATTGCCAACATAGGCAACCACTAACTCCCTAGTGTGAGATCTTAAGATTCCATTACCAGTTGCCAGTCCAAGAGAGTGTTTGGAAACACCATCAAAATTAAGCTTGAAGCAACTAGGGGAGGGTGGTATCCATTTGGTATTCAGGTAGCACAAGCGCTTAGAATCATCAAAGGCTACAAAGGAGTGAGGAAGATTCCAATGAAAGATAATTTCATAATCATAGATAGATGGGGGGTTGGTGGGAAATTTAACAACATTGGTAGAGATGTTCTCCAAGAGGATCTTGGAGAATGATATGAAAACAACTGCTGCAAAGGCTTCATTGTTTTGGAAAATGTTGTTGTTCCTCTCCTTCTAGATGCTCCAACCAAGGTGTGGTAGAACTTGCCCCCAAAGATGATGGATCAGAGGATTGGAAGATGAGCCCTGCCATTCTTGCACCAAGTGGGTCAAATTCTCATTCATAGTCCAACAAAGATTGAATTTTTAGCAAACCATCCCCCAAAGGGTTTTAGCAAAAGCACAATCTAGTAACAGATGAAATATATTTTCCTCATTTGATTTACACAAGACACATCTATTGGGAAACTAGAAATCTCTTTTGGAGAGGTTATCTTGCGTGAGGAGTTTTTTCTTGAGTACAGTCCACTAAAAGGAGTTGATTTTAGGGATGAGACGGGGGTTCCAAATTTGTTTCCACTAGGCAAGGGAGTCATTTTCTCTAAGAAGACTGCGAAAAGCAGTTTTGATAGAAAAATCCCCACTTGGGTTCCATTTTCAAATAAATTTATTCACCTGAGGAAAAATGGGCAATTTGACCTTGTCGAGCATGTCCTACATATCCTAGGAAACATGCAACAAGTGGCGTTGGTTAGTACGACAGGCCAAAATATCCCTCCAAGTGTTAGCAGAGAGATAGTTGCAAACCCATTGACCAAAGAACTCAATAGTGTAGCCTTGTATTCTCTTGAGGGAGGGAAAGGAAACCAGAGGTTTATCCCCCAACTAACAATCCTCCTAGAAGTGAATATTTCTCCCATTACCAATATGCCACTTCAGGCCCTCTAAGATAACAATTCTGCACTTAAGAATGCTGTTCCATGTTTTGGAGCCCTTGGGGACCCCATCCAGGTCAAGGAACTTGTGAAAGTTGTCTCGACCTAGATACTTTCCACACATGATGTGACCCCATTCAATATTCTGGCAAGTTAGCTTCCAAGCAGTTTTGGCCACGAGGGCCTTGTTAAAATGAGAGATTTTCTTGATCCCCAAATCACCACCATTTTTCGGGTAACAAACTTTATCCCAACTGACCAAAGCTATCCTCTTGTTCTTTAATAGAAAATACTTTATTTTTATAACAATAATTTTAATATATTATTTATAGATAATTAATTAAAAATCACCACAAATTGATCACTAAAATATTGCATAATAAATAAACGTTACTAATAAAAATTAAATAATTTTTTTTTTCTATTTTTAAAAACCACTAGTCTTTAAATATTTAATCAAAATGTTAATAGAAAATACTTTATTTTTATTAGAATAATTTTAAAATATTATTGATAGATAATTAATTAAAAATCATCACAAATTGATCACTAAAATATTACATAATAAATAATCGTTACTAATAAAAATTAAATATATATATATATATATATATATATTTAGAAAACCACAAGTCTGTAAATATTTATACACAATGCTTTTTCTATGAATATTCCTACTTATTTTATATTAAAATAAAAATAATACAATATTCATAAAAAGAGTAGGGTGGTAGAAAGACACACTCACTCTAGTGGGATCGAGTCTAGAACAAAGATGACAATAACATTAAGAAGCTATTGTTGCTCTCGTATTAGGAAGATATTTTTCATTAGGATTAAAACCCCATACATTAATGGGGTGAAGTCATCAAGGAGCTCCCTTCTAGTGATAGTGCTTTCCTCAATAGGCTATTGTGTGGAGATTGGAGAAACAAGAAGTTGCAAATGAGGAAACTTGTGGAAACTTTGCCATCCAACATCCACATGCCTCTGGGGAGAAGGGGGAGGAAAATTTTGAAGATTGGGACTAGCCACAAGTAGTAGATCCTTGCAAATTTCCATTAGACTAAGAATGCCAACCTCTCCTAGTAGACTATCTGTGACCATGCCTACAATTCCTTGAAGGAGAAGAAGAGTCTAGAGGCAACTTGGAAATACAACAAGACATATTTTGCCACTACTATAGGAGCTCCTAAAGGTGATAACATCTAATGAAACTTTTCTATCTTGCACCTAAACTACATGAAAATATTGGAACAAATCATAGCCTTGGAGTACAAAGAGAAATAAACATCAATACTATAGTTAGAAACAAAGTAGATTTCCTATCTTTTCAAATGTAGAAAGGAATATCCACCCTAAAAGCAGGCCAAAATTGGGTGTATTCAATTAGGAGACATGACCAATCTCCTAAGAACATCATATTCCAAGAGAATGGAGGAGTCATGAAAAGGTTTGAAAAGACCATGGATCCAAATCCAGGTTTCTTGAACCTGGGGATAAAACTAGAAATGCTTGAGGCTCTTCACATCTTCATAAAAAGGACATCAAGGGTAAGGAATGGAAATTTGAATTATACACTTTCCCATCGAAAGGTCTTGATAGAGAATGCAATAATAAAACTGGGCCACTTTAGGCTCTAACATAGTAGACCAGATGCATTGAAACTAATGATGCCAAGTGCCAAGAGAAGGTTGAAGTTACTAGTGATGATTGACTCATTCAAGCATGGGAAGCGGTCGATATAGAAAATCATAGCCTTCATTAGGATTATAATTTTGAATGGGCATTTGGGTATCATTTCCAATCCTTCCATCATGATTTAAGAGAACAAACCCAAACCTTAAGAAGCATCTAGAGGGTGGAGGTAAATTATCTTGAAAACTCTCATGATCTTGACTAGTAAGATTGAATTTAAGTTTGAATTTAAGCCATGAAAGAAATCTCTTATTAGCCTTCTGCATGAGGTCTAAAGGAGCCCACACTTTACATTTGATAAGGTGCAGAGCATGGATCTAAGGAAATTTGTCTAGTGGATGACATTAAGAGCTAAGAATAGGAGACCGCCAAATCGATTGTTAATTAATGAACAAATTATTAAATTGTTTCATGCATGCTTGAGCCAAGGTTTGATAGCTTCTCATGCTTTCCATATTATTTTGGTAACAACAATTTCTTGAATGTTAACACAATGGTAATTGGCTTCGACAAAGTAATAAGGGTTCACATGTCAACACCTTTCCAAGAATGGTGTCTAGCTAGGAGCCAGAGGTAATGTAGGTTTATACAATAATTTTTTGTTGGCATTGTGTTGTCATTGATGTCAACTGACACGCAAGTTAGATTTACCGGTATACAAGCAGAGACCGGTACCCGGTGAACAAGCTGGTATAAAAGTTAGTGTCAACCAGTATACATGATTGGTGTTCACCGGTGAGTAAGTATTGGTCGTGTCAACTGGTAAGTGATGTGTTGGAATTGACCAATGAGTGATGTGAACTAGCAAGCTTGTACCTAGTAGAGTTTGCTGCAGTATGAACATATGAAGTGTGTGTAGATCATCGATATATAGGTTAATGATTGATCAATAGGACTCCCACTAGATAACTGATGTTGCCACCTGATGTAGAAACTATCATCATATGAGGAGATGACTGACAGAGCTTGTGCTGCTACAAGACAACAAGGAGAACATAATGAGAATCCTACTGAATATGTCCTTTCCACCAGTTGGACTATCAACAAGAGACAAAGATCCTCTCCCACTGATGTTTGGAAGTTGAAGTGCAATTGTCTATTCTTCCCACTAGTAAGTGGGAATACCTTGCTTATCCCACAATATACATGGCATACATCATGACTCTCTGGGATAAGATAGTCAGAGTAAGAAAAGGCAGGTGATTGGATGCATAGACCGAATGACTAATATGGATGATGAGGAAGCCTCCAAAGTTTGAAATCATAGATGAGCACTGGATCAACAAAGGAGACATGATGTGCTACATGGACAGAGAAGGAATAGTTGAGACGATGAGTTTGTCACCTTGACAAACTGGTTAAGCTCAGAACCGGTCAAATGAAGAAAGAAGGTAAGTGTTTTCATTGGAAGACATGGATCCACACCGGTATGCAAAGAGGAGTGTAATCCACCGGTAAGAAGATCAACCAAGATGCACATTGATGGTATGGAGTCATTAGGATTGTTACTGGTATGTAGGCAGTTGCATTGTCAACCGGTAAGTGTGCAAAGAAGCAAAGTAAAGAACTCCCATTAGGTGGAGAGGTGCATGATAACTCACTCCGGTTATATGCTTTTGGTCTTCCAAGTTTGGTGGCAGGTCAAGTTGATCTACTGGCAAGACAAAGAAGGCGAAGCCATGAAGGTTAACCGGTAAGGTAAGATATATTGGTAAGGATAGAGGGATGGTTGGGTGGTTGGTCGATGATCCTATCTGAACCAACACAATGGTCTAAGATAAGATGGATACAGACAGAGATGGCATGAAGAGTTGAAGTGGCAAGCATGCACAGGTTGGTGTAGTGTTTCGGTGAGGTAGTTGGTGGTTGGTCCGACATTTAATGTTGACTGTGACTACATTACGGCTTGAGTTGCAAAGGGGTTGCGGCTTGAGGCAAGACGAACCAAGGTGATCCATGTCGTGCACTGATCAATGCAAGATGTATGGGTACATATCAAAGTAGGTGAAGCAAACCGCCAAACCGTTTATGATGATTGACCATGAGATGAGCCGATAGATTGAATGCAGGTTGCTAAAGATGGAAGGCTTGCACTGGATGGCACGACGTTGGCGGTGATGTACAGGCAATCATCTCTGAGACATGATTTGATGAGATTTGATTAGATATGGTATGCCTTGTTGGTCGGTGAAGAAACCCTAATGCGCCAAATTTGAATCTACCATTTGGTGGAAAGTCTAGCTATAAGTATGCGGACCAAAGACAAGGATCGATTGATCCTGCCAGAAAGTGAGGTTCCGGATATAGAAGATTAAAGTGTGATGTGCATTAGGAGTCAATCGGCGTGAGTGTCATTGAATATCATCGAAGTGATTGAGTGAGTGAAGATACAACCTATGACAGGGTTTTAGAGAGGCTTAACCAATGAGGTTAAGTTAACTGGTGAACTATCACTGTATATGATAGTAGTGTGAACAGGCTGTGTGTGAGTTTCAACAAGAAGGAAGAGAGAGGAAAGCAACACAGAGTGAACCGGTGGAGTGAGTATTTGGGAAGAATCGAAAGACAAAGAATAGAGAAGGGTTAAACCCGTGTGATGAATAACTGGTGATGAAGTACAAAGTATGACACGTTAGCAAACCAATAGAGCATGAACTGGTAAGGCAACAACATCATACAGAGGAGAGAAAAAAGAGGAAGAAGAGGTCAGACTAGGTAGAGACAGAGTGGAACAGGAATCCGAAAGAATAAAGCAGAGTAAAGGTGGTAGAAAGGAGCATTGAGATAGAGGAGGAGTGAAACCGATAGAGAGAGAAGTCATTAGCTGAGGTTACAAAACACATTTATAACCAAATTATAACTATTGTATTTTTTGATGTAATCCATTGAATTCACTGAGTTGGAGCTCTGTGCAGGGGTTGGTGCCCACAAACTATCAGCAGAGGTTGGTGCCCTAAATCAGCAGGGGTGGTGATCCTTGGGTTGGTGCCCTAAATGTTGTAACCATTGTTTCATTGTGAGGTTGGATTGGAGCAGTAGTCTTCAACAACATTTCTCACCGAGGTTTTTCTCATCTTGGGTTTTCCTCGTATATACCGGTGTTATGTGATGTGCTCTTTGTGTGGTTGAATTGTGTTGTCTTGATCTATCTTATCAGTAGGTTTGCTTGGTCCTTAGGTTGGTAACCGATAATCTCTCTTGGGGATAAAAGGGTTAAGAATTTAGAAACCTCCCCCCCCTCTCAGTGACATCTTGTGTTCAACAGTTGGTATCAGATTCTAGGTTCCCGGTTGATAAGCTTTCTCCAGCTTGGGTAGATTTTGGTATTTGAACACAATGGTATGTTTAGTGTCACCCTCTACTCCAATGTTTGATGGTTCAAACTTTTATGTTTGGAATTGTAGGATGGATGTCTACTTGTCTTCCCTTGGGTTTGATGTATGGATGTCAGTAGTAAATGGCTTCCCTAGTAAAGTCAGTCCTCCCACCGATTCAAATGTAGAAAGAAGACATTGGTGTAATGATGTAGCAATGAAGGCCATACTCTGTGGGTTGTCTGGTGATGTTTCCTCACAGGTGGACAAATGCAGATCAACAAAGAGTTTATGGGACAGATTGAAGAAGCTCTATGGAAATGAGCCTACCACTGCAGAACTGACTTGTGAGAGCAAGAAGAACAATAGAGCAAGCACATGTGTAGATGATGAAGGTAGATCTACCAGTAGCAACAAAAACGATGAAGAGGAAACCCACCTCTTCATGTCTCAAGAGACAGAAGATGAGAGGCACACATCTGAGAGTGATCATGCAGATCATTCCTACCAGCAAGATGTGTTTGGCAGTGATTGTGAAGATGAAGAAGAAGAAGAAGCAGAAGTAGATCTTGAAGGAGAACTTGTAAGTGCTCTTGATGAACTTAGCAAAGTAAGAAATGAATACACATAATTCAATAATTCCGCGGTTGTGGAACAAAACTGGTTGATCAAATGCCTTGAAGAATCTGAGAAATGTATTTCTAAGTTCAAGACTCAACAAGAAGACACCAAGAAGTGCAGGTGCAAAAATCTAGAGTCTGAGCTAGAGGCAAAGGACAAAGAGTATCTGCTGCTAGAAGGAGAAATGGAGATCTCCACAAAGACCTTGAGAAGTGTCAAGATGAGCTCAAGGTAAGGATCCGATATGATGGCAACACTGATGCCTTGGATAAGATGTTAAGCCAACATAAACACTCCAAGGATACCAGTGGATTAGGATGTGGTACAGGTGAATGCTCTACAAGCAAGGAGACCTACCACAAAGATATTCAATTTGTCTCAAATGGAAATGGCAAGGGTCAGACCTTCACAATTAGAAATACTCTAAGGAATAAGGTTGACCTGACTACAACCGGTGAAGACATGGTGAGGATGAAGACCGGTGCTGCAAAGAGGAACAATGCAAATTCAAAAGGAAAAGGGAAGCTGGAAGAAGATAGCTTCACCGGTAGCAAGAACCTAAGAAGGAGACAACATAGAAGACCTCCTACCGGTAGAAGACAAAGAAATGGTACTGCCCACAAGACAAATCAAGTATGGGAGAAGAAGGGATCAAATGAAAGGACTGCAGTGACCAGACAGTTCAAGAACAATCCCCGAGAAGCAGATATGGAGATACTAAACCAATAAGATCTCCTCATGCATGGTAGAATAAATTTGTAAGTCATATGCCATTCTTTACCGGTTACTTCTTCTCTTGTAAAGATTACGGCCATAGGGAAGATGAATGTAAAAAGAGGTCTAGAAATAAGAATGCAGTCTTTCAAAGAAGTAATGCATATGGCCATAGTGTGTCTTTTTGTAGAAACATGCATAGATATGCTCCTATACATGATAGGAAGAGTCCATTTGCTGCTTCATGAAATGTAAATTATGTATGTTATAACTGCAATGGATTTGGCCATAGAAGTCATGAATGCAGGAATAGGAAAGTTCAGTCACATGACAGCCAGTGTAGCAGCTATGTTCAATATGAAAGTGGGCATAGAGCATATGGGAGTTAAAGACCTGCATGGAACTGAAGGAGAAATGTCCTTGCAAGATCAAGAGGTCCACTAGTTCCGGTAGCTGGTTACAACAACATGACCAGAAGAAGATGGTCTAATCAATTTGACAGAAGGTCCTCCAATCAGGTATTTGGTATGAACATAGTTTGCATCTACAACAATACTTCCGTTCAGGCTGCAGAATTCGGAAGAGCAAGGACCTATTGATAGAAGAAGGTAAGACCTGCTCCCATGACATCAAATGGGAAGAGTAATGAGACCAAGCAGGCATGGAGGAAGAAGGAAGAGAGTATGACCATGGACCAACACTGTGCATTCAATGCACAGGTGGTATCTAAAGCTTAAAGGAGATGCGGGACTTGGGGGGAGTTATAGGTTGATCATATCATTCACCCCCTCAGTGGAATTGGACAAGTGGAAGGACAACCTGCTGCTGATATATAGGAAGAAGATGAGATGGCAGTATGTGTAGTTGCTGCCTTGGCTACACATCTACAAATGAGAGATAGATTGCTGCCGTGTGTGTCAGTGGATGGTTCAAATTGGCATGGGAATCAGAGGCACTTGGCACAAGAAGACAGAGGTTAGAAGAAGGTACTTTGGTAGAGATGATGGACTGGTATAGGAAACCGGTATGTGCAGTATGTTACCGGTATGGATATTGACTGATATTGTAGGTTATGTAAGTCAATGAGGTCCGGGATCATTGCAATAACTCTAGTAGCGTGGATTGAGGTGATTATCTCTAATATTGGAAATGACCCGAATGACATATGATGGCCCGATAGTTGATCATGTATGCATGCATCTTTTTTGGGCTAACCAGATTGATATATGACATGATAGTGACGTGGTATGGCATTGTGTTCATTTAAGATCATGGCATAAACTGTGATGGATGTCATGGAGCTGAAAGATCATCAGGTTGATCACATATGCATAGCTCAACCGGTTTAAGGTGCAGACTGGGGCTCCAGTTTAGAACCTAATAGGCAAAGATGACATGAGATCTATGACTCAAGGGGAATTCACAACCATATTTTCTGATTTGTATCAGACATGCTGGACATAGGGGGAGTATATACATTTGGTACCAGTGTCAGTCTCAACACTTGGTATCAACAAATCAGGGTCAAAATAACTTTCTGCATATCAAAAGGGGAGATGATGTAGTCTGACCGCTAGGTAAGTGGAATTCACTTGCACATTTTTCCTACAATTGGTTTCAAACTCGTATATACAATTGGTATCTGGTTTGTATATACATTTGGTGCTGAGCAATTGGTATCAGTTGGTGTGTGAGCCCTGAATTTCTAGTGTTGCTAGTTGAGAGGTTGCAGATCATAATGGTCAAAGAGGGAGAATCAACCAGTAGAAAAAGGGGGAGAGAGAGCCTGTTGTGTACCAGATGTCAAGACCCTTTGCCATTGTTGTCAAAGCGGGAGACAGAGCATGTAGTATACTGGATACTACATATGTTGACATCAATGCCAAAGGGGGAGATTGCTGGCATTGTGTTGTCATTGATGTCAACCGACATGCAAGTCAGAGTTATCGGTATACGAGCAGAGATCGGTACCCGGTGAACAAGCTGGTATACAAGTTAGTGTCAACCAGTATACATGATTGGTGTTCACTAGTGAGTAAGTATTGGTCATGTCAACTGGTAAGTGATGTGTTGGCATTGACCGGTGAGTGATGTGAATCGACAAGCTTGTAACCGGTAGAGTTTGTTGCAGTATGAACATATGAAGTGTGTGCAGGTCACCAGTATGCAGGTTAATGATTGATCAGCAGGACTCCCACTAGATAATTGATGTTGCTACCTGATGTAGAAACTGTCATCATATGAGGAGATGAGTGACAGAGCTTGTGTTGCTGCAAGACAGGAAGGAGGACATAATGAGAAGCCTACTGAATAGATCCTTTCCACCAGTTGGATTGTCAGCAAGAGACCAAGATCCTCTCCCACTGGTGTTTGGAAGTTGAAGTGCAATTGTCTATTCTTCCCACCAGTAAGTGGGAATACCTTGCTTATCCCACAGTATACATGACATACATCATGACTCTCTTGGATAAGATAGTCAGAGTAAGAAAAGGTAGGTGATTGGATGCATAGACCTGACGACTAATGTGGATGATGAGGAAGCCTCCAGAGTTTGAGATCAGAGATGAGCACCGGATCAACAGAGAAGGCATGATGTGCTACAAGGATCGAGAAGGAATAGTTGAGACGATGAGTTTGTCACCTTGACAAACTGGTTGAGATCAAAATCGGTCAAATGAAGAGAGAAGGTAAGTGTTTGCACTGGCTGACATGGATCCACACTGGTATGCAAAGAAGAGTGTAATCCACCAGTAAGAAGATCAACCAGGATGCACATTGATGGTATGGAGTCATTAGGATTGTTATTGGTATGCAGACAATTGTATCGTCAACCGATAAGTGTGCAAAGAAGCAAAGTAAAGAACTCCCATCAGGTGGAGAGGTGCATGATAACTCAATCCGGTTATATGTTTTTGGTCTGCCAAGTTTGGTGACAGGTCAAGTTGATCTACCAACAAGATAGAGAAGGCGAAGGTATGAAGGTTAATCGATAAGGTAAGATATATTGGTAAGGATAGAGGACCGATTGAGTGGTTGGTCGGTGATCCTGTCTGAACCAACACAAAGGTCTAAGCTAAGATGGATACCGACAAAGATGCCACGAGGAGTTGAAGTGGTAAGCATGCATAGGTCGGTGTAGTGTGTCGGTGAGGTAGTTGGCAGTTGGTCTGACATTTAATGTTGACTGTGATTGTTACGGGTCGAGTTGTAGAGGGGTTGCGGCTCGAGGTAGGACGAACCGAGGTGATCCATGACATGCACTGATCAATCCAGGATGTTTGGGTATAGATCGAGGTAGGTGAAGCAAACCGCCAAACCATTTATGGTGATTGACCAAGAGATGAGCCGACAGAATGAATGCAGGTTGCTAAAGCTGGAAGGCGTGCACTGGATGACACGATGTTGGCGGTGATGTACATGCAATCATCTCTGAGACATGATTTGATGAGATTTGATTCGATATGGTATGCCTAGGGAGCCTATCTAGGGGCAGAGACAGACACATCAAGGATTTAGGAGCATGTTTGGTTAGTTTGGGATAGCCTCCTAAGTTTTAGGAGGGATTCCTATTTTTTAGGGATCGATTGGGAGTTGTCTAGGACACATCAAGAGACCCCCGAGATCACTCAGGGAACTTTTGGCATAGTTCTTATTTTTTAGGAGGGCACTACTAGTTAGCTCACAATGGACTATGGCAACATCAATGGATAGGCATGTTCAAATAGAACTCGAAACGGAGTCTAGATGAGCGAGTTACGAATTTCTGAGAAATAATTTAATTATTTCCTAAGTTGGGAATAATAAAATAATAAAAGTGATTATTTAAATCACTTTATGATATAATAAGTTATAATAATATTTGGCCCAAGTACCTAGGCAATTAAGAAATTAAGTTTATAACTTAATAAGGGGCCAAGTTTATAATTAATAACATAACCCCCTCATGAAGTTCGTTTCCTACGAGGGGATTAAAAAAAATAAAACATTGTTTTATCATTAAAAGGGGTGAATAAAAAACCCAAATTCGAAAATATACTTGGAGGAAAAAATGGAAATGACTAAAATGAAGCTTTGGAGGGAAATTGGGCATCCAAAAATCATTTTTTTTTACCAGCATTGTGGAGAAAGCTATTGCAAGGGTTTAATCTCAACTATTTGATCATCTGAGAATGAAAACTCTCAGAAGATAAGAGGCTTGCAGGTGTGAGAGATCATGTAAGGGTTTAAGTTTGCACATGTCCAACATTGTACTTCATTGGCATCAGGAGATTAGCAGCCAATCTTCAGATTAGACTTGAAGAAGGTTAAATTTGACCATTGTATTTGCAGATCAGTGGTGGTGGAGACTGAGTTTAGCTGTATTTGGGCACAACTCATCAGCTGTACCACTTCATGAAGCAATATATCAGGCCCAACTCAGACGCGAACTAAGTAAATTACAACTGAAAATTAAATTTCAGGTGTTTGGGCAGAAAAAACTAGTTTTCAGGCTTGTAAGGCATCTCAGTAACTTACTAGGAAAATTGGCATTGAGAATACCAGCCGTACCACATACCCACAGATATTATATCATCAATGTTAAGTTTTTTGTAGTTCGGAAGGTGCGATTGTGGAAGTTGCTTAAGTGCAGCTCGTGTTGGATGTTCAACAAGAGGATATTTTCTATTTTGTAATTAGAATGTTTCTTAGAGTTGTGAGGTTATTTCCAAGAACAAAATTATGTGTGGATAGTCTTAGTTGTGTAAGACAAGTTTACTTTCTCATGTGTCATGTAAGGGAACTTCCAGCTTGCATGTCATGTAAGGATTTAGTTCCTTTCCTGAGTCATGTAAGGAATGTTTCTCTTAGGATGTGTTGTGTGAGGAAAGTTTTACTTATAGTTGATGTTTTCATCAAGAAGGCTATATATGTAAGATCATTGTAGCAACTAGCATGAGATTCTTCTGAGATTGGAAGATTCGTGAAGTGATTTCTTGAAGGAAAGTTTGCTCTTGAAGCTGGATAGAAGATTCAACATTTGTAGGTTTTTCCATGCACTGGGGTTTCCTGGGTATATCTGTGTTATTTGTGTTTGGTTTCTTTTGAATTTGCTTCCGCTGTTCATTTACTTAAATAATCCAGAGTATTAATTGTTACAAATCAGATAGTTTATTTTCTGTGATATTTGTTGAGCAATTAATCGGTTGCTGGGTTATAGAAATTAACATGGTATCAGAGCTCTAAACTCTGAATACAAAGCCAAGTTTTGTTTCACAGATTTCTTCAGATTTTAGTTTTCAACTTCTTCGAGGGTCTTAGTTTGCAATGACAACCAATGTTCGGTATGAGGATAGGCTCAAGGGTGCATCTAACTTCTTACAGTGGAAGGTTCGGATTACATCCGTTCTCAAGGAGAATAGGTTGTGGATCTATGCTAGTACAGAAGTGACTCCTCCAACAAATGATCCTATTGCCCTAGATTTGCATGAAATCAAGGAGGCCAAAGCTTAGAGTATTATCCTTGATGGGGTAAAAGATCATTTGATTCCTCATCTAATCGGGAAAGACACTACCAAACAAATGTGGGATACGCTTACAAGACTCTATCAAAGCGACTATCAGAGTCGTAAGATGATGCTCAAGGACAAGTTGCATAACACAAAGATGTCCAAAGGCAAGAGTGTGACCTCTTACTTGTCCAGATTGACACAGGTCAAGGATGAGTTGGCTGCTGTTGGAGAGACGATTGCTAAAGATGAGTTGGTGCGGATAGCACTGAATGGATTTTCGAAGAACTGGGAAGTGTTTGTCAAATGCATTGTTGGCCACGATTGCCTACTTGACTGGGCGAGGCTTTGGGATGATTTCATCCAAGAGGAGATTCGTCTAAGCGGTCATCGAGGGGGCCAGAGAAAGAAGGTTGATGATAAAGAAAATCTTGCACTTGCAAGCAAGGGCAAGCATAAATTCAGTAAAGGGAAAACTGAAGGGTAATCTTCCAAGGATGAGAAGAAGAAAAGCCTAAGTAAGATAAAGTGTTTTTGCTGCCATCAGATGGGTCACTATGCTAGTCAATGCCCGACTAAGAAAAACAAGGGTAAGATGAAGAAGCAAGTTGCAGCTACTACAGAGGTGGAAGAGTTTTCAACACGGTTTGAGAATGAGTTTTCACTCATTGCCTATCTCTCAAGTTCAATTGCCAACAATGTTTGGTATATTGATAGTGGGGCTTCTTGCCACATGATGGGAGTCATAGAATATTTCACCAAGTTGGAGGAGAAGAAGTTGGATTTCTTCATTGAGCTCGGGGACAATGCCAAGTACCATGCAATTGGTGTTGGCACGGTCAAGTTTCAAAGGGTGTCCCAAAAACCTCTATTGGTGGAGGACGTGTTGTATGTTCCTGGAATGACAAAGAATTTAATCTTTGTTTCTACTTTGGAGGACAAGGGTTACATCGTGACCTTTGAAGAAGGCAAAGTTTATTTCCGTCCTAAGAACTTCAAGGTAGCAAAAGCGATTGGAGACATGCATGGTAGTTTGTTTCGGTTACAGTTTGAACCAACACATGCGTTGGTGAGTAATGGTAAAGGGGCCGGAGAATTGTGGCATAGGAAGATGGGTCATCTTCGCTATGGAGCACTTAATGTGCTCAAAGAAATAGTAACAGGGCTGCTTGAAATGAAGGTTGATAAGCATGAGGTGTGAAAAGGATGTGCTCTTGGGAAATATGCTAAGACCAATTTTCCAAGCAGCGATACTAGATCTAAAGGAATTTTGGATATCATACACTCAGATGTATGTGGGCGCATGTCAACAGGGTCCCTGAGTGGATATGAATATTATGTTACCTTTATTGATGATTTCTCCAGGAAGACGTGGATATATTTTATGAAGAATAAAGATAAAGTCTTCAGTAGGTTCAAAGAGTTTAAGGCTCTCGTGGAGAACCAAACAGGGAGGAAGATCAAGATACCGAGGTCTGATAATGGAGGCTAGTATACCTCGAATGCCTTGAAAGATTTCTGTGCTCAGGAAGGTATCAAGAAAGACTTGACAGTTCCATACAATCCTCAATAGAATGGGGTTGCTGAACAGAAAAACATGGCTATAATTGGAGCAGCCAAGGCCATGCTTCATGATCAGTATTTGCCTTGGTTTTTATGGGCAGAAGCTTGCAATACTGTTGTGTATTTGCAGAATAGGAGCCCAAACAAAGTGTTGGGCAAATTGACTCCAGAAGAGGTGTTCACCGGGAAGAAACCAGATTTGGGGCACATTCGCATCTTTGCATGCCTTGTGTATTCTCATATTCCTGTGGAGAAGAGAACCAAGTTGGAACCAACTACAGAGAAGGGTATCCTTGTGGGATACAGTGAAACTTCTAAGGCCTATCGGGTTTACATTCCTGCCCTCAAGAAAATAGTTGTTTGCAGAGATGTGAAGTTTGAGGAGGGAAGGGCTCTTCAGAAGTCTGGTAGTTTGATAGAGGTTCAGGAGGAGGAGCAGACACCCAAGGTTGAGGTTGGACAAATTCCTCAGACTTCAGTCACGCAAGCTGGAGAGCAGAGCATGGAGGTTGAGCAAGTTGATCAATAGGAGGAACAAAGTATTCCTCAACCTTAGACTCCTATCACAGGGAGAAGGAGAAACATGGCAGCTGAGAAAACAGTGAGAGAAGCCCAAGAGTATGCTGGTAATCCTAAAGATCCATTTAGACAGGGAAAGGCTCCCAGATGTTTTTCTGATTATATGACACTCATGAGTGAACTGATTGAGGTGGAGCCTTCCAGCTTTCAGGAGGCATCTAAGAGTCAGCTTTGGAGGGATGCCACTGATGGAAATATTGTCATTGATGTCAAAGATGCAAGAAGACTATCATCAATGTCAAAGGTGATGGTTAAGGAATTGGATAGCTGTGATTTGTATGAAGACATCTCCATAATCAGATTAGTGATCAATTTTGAAGATGAACTCCATGTACAAGATGTGGGTATACAGTGATCAATGCAGCGATCTTCTTACAAAGAAAATGAACCACTAAGCAACAAACTGATATATATATATATATATATATATATATATATATATATTGTCTCAGTAAATGGCTACAAAGCACAGTGACTGAGAATATATACTGTATATTCTGATATATAATGTTGTACATCAACAGAAAGTCATGACTACAACAACAAATGACCAAACCATAGAAGGAAAAATATTGGTGCAGTAATCAAAGTTGTGGAAGAGACTAAGACAAATACAAAATGACAACATGCCAGTGTAGAGAATGATAGTAGAATACAGAAAACTGCAGTATATTCTATAGTATACAAACATATATTGAAGACTCTGTATACAATGATATGTCACAGTATACTAACAACATACATAAGACTTAGGTACACATGCACTGATATATATACATATATTAGCATACAATACATACAATGATTTATTTAAAATGTATTACAATTTCAAAATTTCCTTCAAAGAAGGATGCAATGGAGGAATGCGGTACAAAAAGACATTCATCATATGTGTTAATCCATACAGACATCATATGTATAGACATGACAATGATTAAGATAGAGAACTGAAAAATCACTAAAGGTGTTGGTCGTGGCTAAAGGCGACAATAAGGTTAGAATGCAATTATATAGATATTCAGAATACAGTGATACAAAGAATAAATAAAAATCTTCGAACATATCATTGTGCTGAGTGAAAACGTTGATGATGGACATCTACACAGGTATATAGAATACAAACATAGAAGATCAAATCATTATGATAGCAGATTAAGGCGACAGAGAGCAGTAACTATATACAAAAATTAATATTGAAATAACAGTGATAAGTTTATGAGCAACTAATATTAATAAACTACAGTGTAAAAATGGAGTAAGAAGCGTTTATCAATAATTTATATGAGCAACAATTCTATTTAAGGAGAAAATCATTTGATAAGGAAGTGATTATTTCATATAAACAACACTCCCTATGATAAGACAAATTTGTCTTATTCAAAAAGTGAAGTGTTTCTGTCCTATTCCTATTTTGTCCTATTCTCATAAGAAGTGGTGCGATATGATTATTCTTCTTTGTTGAAGGTGTGATCCTATAGTAGAAGGGAAGATATGTCGAGGGGGAAATATGATTTGTCTTATTCAGAAAAGTAATGTTTTTGTCTTATTTACGTAAGACAAAAAGGTGTGATTCATTAAAGAGGAATTAATTATTAAGTAGCAGACGAAATCAAGGAAAGGTTCTATAAGCATGATTTCATTACAACATTACACCTTGTCGGTGATTTCATTTGAATAAAATAATATGAAGGAAGTTGATTAATGTTAACTATTATTAATGATGAGTAAAGAAATACAAACATCTACGTAATGAAGTAGTGTGAATATATGCCACTTGACCATGGAAGAAGACACGTGATAATAGAGGAAGAATATGAATGAGAAAGGTGCGGATATTTTAAGATGAGATGTTCAATTAAAAACAATAATACGATTCATACACAAAAGACGTAGACTTAAAGTTACCTTCTTGATAAACTTTGAAAGGGTGCGATGAAGAATATAATAGAGATACATTTAACATAATTGTGTTAAAGTATTTTGAAGATGTGTGACTCCTCATTTGTGAAAAGACCTGTCTTTTAGATAAGGATATATATGTTGAATGATGGAAGAGTCGGGTGAGTGGTATATGTGAGGAGTATGTGATTATTACTGAAAGGAGCATAGCACATACGTGTGAATGTGTGTGACTATGGAATAAAATGATCCTTGAGATTTACGTGTGTGCAATACATGAGAAGAACTATATATCAGATTTATGAAGATTTTATGAAGACCTTATGAGCAGATCTTGTACAAAAGTTTGGATCAGATTTGGAGGAGACTTTATGTTTGATTGAAGAAAAAAAAATTGCATCAGATTTTGGAACAGATTTTGTGCCCTATTTGTAGCAGGTTTTGGATCAGTCATTGAGCAGCCATAAAGCAGTTTTAGATCATATTTGTAAAGAGTGTTGGGGCAGATTTATAGAATGTGTTAGATTAGATTCATGAAGTGATATAATAGTGAGTAACAGTTAACATTGAGAATATAAATCAAAAAAGAGAAGGGATGTTCGCTGTTTGTGGTGTGCACAGAATGAACAGATTTTAGAAAGTAATATGATGTGTGAATTGTATAAAGAGTATATATGCAAACATAAAGAAAATATATTCAGATAAACAAAGGAACATGATCAGGCTGAATAAGAATATATAGAAGATCATTTCAGATTTGTGAAGGCTTTGCATGAGTAGATAAATTGTATATTTGATAGGAGGGATATGAGAAATTAATAGCAGATTAAGAAGATACTTTTTATGTGACTGATTAGTAATATTCATCATAACAGATTTGAGAAGATCAAAGTCCATCATCTGTTGTTATAGCAACATTGTAAAGGTGGAAATTCAGATTTATATGAAGTGGGTTGGTGCTCACAAATTCAGAAGTGGGAGTTGGTGCTTCTAGTGGGTTGGTCCTCACAAATTCAGATTTGGGAGTTGGTGCTTCCTGTGGGTTGGTGCTCACAAACAAAGTTAGGGGTTGGTGCCTACGAACATTGTAAAAGAAGATTTATATAAAAGCATTTATTGCCGTGGTTTTCTCCCGTAAGGGTTTCCACGTATATATCTCGTGTTCTACTTGTGTTCATATTATTTAGATCACATATGAATGTTGGTGTGCAATGAATATGTTCACGAGATAAGCTATATACTTATGATTGAAGTTGAAAAAGTTTAAATTGATTAAATATTGTTGTTATACTGATTCAACCCCCCCTCTCAGTATAAACGTGTGCTCTTCAGCCACGGTGGAAGAGTATTCTTCCATTATGAAGAATAGCGTGTGGGAGGTAGTGCCACGACCTGAAAACAAGTGCGTGGTAGTGTTGAGATGGTTGTATAAGATCAAGCATGCTGCAGATGGTAGCGTGGAAAAGTTCAAAGCAAGATTTGTGGCTAAGGGGTTTTCTCAAAAGGAAGGGATCGATTATGATGAGACCTTTGCTCCGGTAGAAGGTACAAATCGACAAGGGCTATCATTTCTGTAGCAGTGTAGATGGGTTGGAAGATACACCAGATGCATGTGAAGACAACTTTCCTCAATGGAGTGATTGAGGAAGAGACTTACATAGAACAACCAGAGGGTTTGGAAGTGCATGTGAGGGATTCTCATGTATGCAGGTTGAAGAGAGTGCTGTATGGCCTCAAGTAGGCTCCCAGAGTGTGGTATGCGCGTATTGATGGTTACTTGCAGAGTGTGGGCTTCATCAAGAGTGAGGCTGATCCAAACCTGTACTATGTTCAGGTGAAGGGTGAGCTTCTCATATTGGTGTTATATGTTGATGACTTGTTTCTTACAGGGTCAAAAGAGCTCATAACACATTGCAAGCGGGATCTTGCAGGAGAGTTCGAGATGAAGGATTTGGGTTTGATGCACTACTTTTTGGGTTTGGAGTCGTGGCAGAAAGAGGGAGAGATCTTCCTTGGACAAGAGAAGTATACAATTGATATCTTGAAGCGATTTAGGATGGAGGACTGTAAGCCAATGTCGACACCACTTATAACCAACTGGAAGAGGGTTGATGCTTCTAGATTAGAGGCAGTGGACCCAACTTTATACAGATAGTTGATAGGCTCTCTTATGTATCTGGTCAACACTAGGCCAACCATTTGTTTTGTAGTGAATTCACTTAGTCAGTTTATGGTGGAACCTAAACGTGTGCACTGGATAGCTGCGAAGCATGTTTTGAGGTGCATAGTTGATTATGGATTGAGGTATATTCAAGAGGACGGAGTGAAGCTCGAGGGGTTTACTAATGCAGATTGGGCAAGCAGTACCACTGACAGAAAGAGCACTTCAGGACGTTGTTTCAGCTTGGGATCGGGAGCAGTCTCCTGGTACAACAAGAAACAAAAGTTAGTTGCATTGAGTTCTGTAAAGGCCGAGTATATGGCAGCCAGTATGGCTACATGTGAGGCTATCTGGCTTCATAAACTTCTAGCTGGGCTTTTTGATTAGAAGCTAGATCCTACGGTCATTTACTATGATAATCAAAGTTGTATCAAACTCTCTGAGAATTCGGTGTCTCATGACAAGTCAAAGCACATTGAGATCAAGTACCACTTCATAAGGGATTGTGTGGAGAAGGGGACAGTGAAGTTGTAATACATTCCTACAGACGAACAGGTAGCAGACATTCTAACTAAAGCTTTGGTGAAGAGTAAGTTTCTATTCTTCAGGGACAATCTGGGTGTTGTACAGAACATCTTCCTCACTAAGAGGGAGTGTTAAGTTTTTTGTAGTTCGGAAGGTGTGATTGTGGAAGTTGCTTAAGTGCAACTCATGTTGGATGTTCAACAAGAGGATATTTTCTATTTTGTATTTAGAATGTTTCTTAGAGTTGTAAGGTTATTTCCAAGAACGGTTTTATGTGTGGATAGTCTTAGTTGTGTAAGACAAGTTTCCTTTCTCATGTGTCATGTAAGGAAACTTCAAGTTTGCATGTCATGTAAGGATTTAGTTCCTTTCCCAAGTCATGTAAAGAATGTTTCTCTTAGGATGTGTTGTGTGAGGAAAGAACACTTATAGTTGATGTTTTCATCAAGAAGGTTATATATGTAAGATTGTTGTAGCAACTAGTATGAGATTCTTCTGAGATTGGAAGATTTGTGAAGTGATTTTTTGAAGGAAAGTTTGCTTTTGAAGCTGAATAGAAGATTCAACATTTGCAAGTTTTTCCCCGCATTGGGGTTTCTTGGGTATATCCATGTTATCTGTGTTTAGTTTCTTTTGAATTTGCTTCCGTTGTTCATTTAGTTAAATAATTCAAAGTATTAATTGTTACATATCAAATAGTTTATTTTCTGTGATATCTGTTGAGCAATTAATCGGTTGCTAGGTTATAGAAATTAACAATCAGATCTGGGCGTTATTAGCAATCCACAACAATTATATCAATTAGAAATTAGGGCTTTGTTTTATGTTAGCATTTGGGGCGTTGGAGAATTAAGAGTTACTGAAAACAACAATACCTCTTTGTATGAATTCAAATCAACTACCTGGTACGGTACTATTTGGTTTACAAAATTTAATAAAGATTAGATTAAAATCCGAACTTGGTGTTTAGTTTGAAATTGGTTGTATTTTCAGTATTTGTTATTCGTTTTATGTATTGCAATCATTATTCATAAAAAACTCAAAAAACCTCAAAAAATCAAAAACAAAAAACAAAAAAACAAAAAATAGAAACTTTGCAAACAATCAGACCTAGCAAAACATATTTGGGGGTGCACCACTACACATCTACATTGAGTAGGTTTAAATTTTTAATAACTATTTGCAAGCATGATCCTATCAATTCTATTATCATATGGACAAGTAAAACAACTGATATAGTATGTCACATGCACTATGTAAACAAAAGATATAGGACAAGGTTTATAGAATTCAGTTTCAAATATATCCCTTGGTTTTTTCGAGGGAGAAGATTTTATATGAGAAATAAATATCCCTTTAGATGGATTCTAATTGCAAAACATCATCATCAAACTCCCTTCGACAATATTTCTATGGCAAGATTTGAACTGCAATGACCAACTCTGTATAGCTTGAATTCATGGACACCAAAACTAACAATCAGCAGACACCCTCCACAATCTATAAATGAGATGATCTAGTTGCTCCAACTAAATTGGCACCTTCAAGCTTTGCCCCTTCCAAGATCTATTGAATTTTTCAAAAGAAGGAAAAAAGTAGAAATTTGTTAATATTCAATATGGTCAATTTGAAAAAATTATTACCAACAATACTGGTTCCACTTAGCGTAGATGTATACTACAACATTTGTCAATTCTCTCTCTCGCTCGAAGTAGCTTGATTCTCAAGAAAACATAATATTAGCTATTTATCAATGTTTTAGGATCCTAATAATATCATACAAAGTTTTGATCTTATAAAGTACATGTTATCATAATTGTATAAACTATAAACCATAATTAGACATGAATACAAAATATACATTATAAAGTGTGATGTACCTAGTTCGGTTGTTTGTTATTGTTTAAAAAAACAAATAGGAAATTACTAATTATTAATATATTTTATTGTGCATAGTATGATTAATCAACCTGATTTGTATTGTTTCAAAAATAAATAAGAAATTGTTAATATCTACTATAGGTCAATTTTCAAAAACTATTACAAGAAACAGTGTTTTCATGTAACAAAAATCTACGCTACATAAAGCATTCGTTAATTCTGCCTCTTGCCTTGAGTAACTCAATTCTCAAGAAATATTATATTAGCTACTTACTAACATTTAAAATTCCCCAAAATATCAATTTCTTGGTTCCGATATATTACATGTTGTTATCATTGTTAAACTAATTACCGGTTCGGGTTCGAAGAACCCGGTACGACAAAATTTTGAAAAGGGGTTGAAAACATGTAATTATATATATATATATATTTTTGTGAAACCTATAAGCATGAATTAAAATTTGCATGTCAAATAGCATCATATACATCAAGTTTAATATCAATATGACAAAATATTTAAGTATCACTGTTTCAACTTTCAACAATATAAAGTTTAATCATCAAATGGATCATCTAATTCATCCTCCTCCTCCTCCTCATTGACATTGACATTAGATGAGCCAATGCCACTTTTAGAGGTGAAGTGAGTTAATATAATGTTTTAGAAGTCACTTTTAGGGTATAAGTTTCACTTTTTAGCAGGTGGAATTTAAAAAAAATTAAATTTTGCATATAATTTGCTTTTTTGGGCCGCCCGGGTTCGACCATGGACGAACCACCTCTAGGTTTTTCAAACCTAGTCCGAACCGAACTTGAACCAGGAACTTGTTCGAACCAGGACCGGTACCAAGGGGGTCCAAGGGCGAACCCAGTAACTTAGTTGTAAAATAATAAACCATAATAAGACTAATAAACCAACCTTACATTTTATCGTGTGGCATACTTAGTATGCTTAACTCTTATTGTCTCAAAACAGATACAAGATTGAAAATACATACTCTCGGTCAATTTCAAAACCTTTTACAAGTAGCATTGGTCCTAATTAAAATAATCTAATGTACAACGTTTATTAACTCTGTCTTGCATGACGTGTCATAATTAGCTATTTATCACTAGTTCAAGATACCCACCCCAAAAAGGCAAATTTTATTTTAATATGTTACATGTCATCATGGTATAAAGTTTATAAGCCATTACAAGATAAAAGAATGAATGATTTAGTGTTATACTACCATCTAATATGATGTACTTAGAAGTTAGAATGGTTAAATGTGTTTGAAACTGACTTGAATATTGTGATCAATGGACACATCTATCTCTTCTCTTTTCTATATGTACTTTTTTCATATTTGTGTTTGAATTTGGTAAGGATAAAATTAATAGGCATTCTATGACAGACATTAACAGGCAATGCACTGGCCCTTTCACGGTGGTCAATGATGATGCCTGAACTAAATCTTTCTAAAAAGTGTGACAGCAATGGTTTCCTCTACCGGTCTCCCTAGTTTTTATCTTCATCAGCTTTGTGCTTCTTTATGGTTTGTTCCCCAACATGCATATTTCTGCTTATATTTAGATTTATGAGTTGGAATTTAATCACTTTTGGTTTACCCTTGTGTTTCACTTTCATTGTTTTAGCTCTAGTACATGGTCACTTTCATAATCCAGGGTCCTTTTACCACGGTTCTGTGTTGCAACAAAATATATTTTCAAGTCACATCAAACTAATTCAGTCATTTATGGACATTAATATGATTTCTTTGAGTTGTACCCCCTTGATTAATGTAGCAATATTTTAGTGAAAAAGTCGTACAGCTTGAACCTGCACCATTCCAATGTTACCACTCACAAATGGTAGGTTATATACAACCTTGTCACATCCTCTGTCCATGTGAACCATGCCAAATCAATTTCGACCAGGTGCAGGCTCTGAAAGCTGATATCAATGAGAATCTAGTGTTGCAGACATTTTCTAAAATTATTGAAATAGCATACATTCTAGCATCTGCATTGAGTAGGTTTAAATTTTTTATAACTTGTTGCAAGCATTATCCTATGATCCTATCAATTCTATTATTATATGGACAAGTAAAACAATCGGTATAGTATGTCACATGCACTATGTAAACAAAAGATACAAGGCAGGGTTTATAGAATTCAGTTTCAAATATCTCCCTTGGTTTTTTCAAGGGAGAAGATTTTATCTGAGAAATAAATATCCCTTCTGATGGATTTTAATTCCAAAACATCATCATCAAACTCCCTTAGAGGATATTTCTATGGCAACATTTGAACAGCAGTGACCAGCTCTGCATAGTTTGAATTCATGAACACCAAAACTAACAATGAGCAGACACCCTCCACCATCTATATATAAGATGATCTAGTTGCCCCAACTAAATTGGCACCTTCAAGCTTCGCCCCTTCCAAGATCTATTGAATTTGTCAAAAGAAGGAAAAAAGTAGAAATTTGTTAATATTCAATATGGTCATTTTGAAAACAATTATTACCAACAATACTAGTTCCACTTAACGTAGCTGTATACTACAACATTTGTCAATTGTCACCTGCCTTAAGTAGCTTGATTCTCAAGAAAACACAATTTTAGCTATTTATCAACGTTTCAGGATCCTAATAATATCAGACAAAGTTTTGCTCTTATAAAGTGCATGTTATCATAATTGTATAAACTATGAACCATAATTACACATGAATAAAAAATATGCATTATAAAGTGTGGTGTACATAAGTTCGGTTGATTGTTATTGTTTAAAAAATCAAATCGGAGATTACTAATTATTCATATATTTTATTGTACATAGTATGATTAGTCAGCCTAATTGTTATTGTTTCAAAAATAAATCGGAGATTGTTAATATCTACTATAGGTCAATTTTCAAAAACTATTACAAGAAACAGTGTTCTCACGTAAAAAAAATCTACGTTATATAAACATTCGTTAATTCTGCCTCTTCCCTTGAGTAACTCAATTCTCATGAAATATTATATTAGCTACTTACTACCATTTAAAATTCCCCAAAATATCAATTTTTTGGCTCTGTTTTATTACGTGTTGTCATCATTGTAAAATTATAAACCATAATAAGAGTGATAAACCAACCTTACATTTTATCGTGTGACATACTTAGTATTGTTAGCTCTTATTGTCTCAAAACATATACAAGATTGAAAATACATACTCTCGGTCAATTTTAGAAACTTTTACAAGCAGCATTGGTAAAGATAAAATTAACAGGCATTCTATAACATACATTAACAGGCATTGCACAGGCCCTTTCACGGTGGTCAATGATAATGCCTGAACTAAATCTTTCTAAAAAGTGTGACAACAATGGTTTCTTCTACTGGTCTCCCTAGTTCTTATCTTCAGCAGCTTTGTGCTTCTTTAGGGTTTCTTCCCCGACATTCATCTTTCTGCTTATATTTAGATTTATGAGTTGGAATTTAATCACTTTTGGTTTACCCTTGTGTTGCACTTTCATTGTTTTAGCTCTAGTACATGGCCACTTTCATAATCTAGGGTCCTTTTACCCTGGTTCTGTGTTGCAACAATATATATTTTCAAGTCACATCAAGCTAATTTGGTCATTTATGGACATTAATATGATTTCTTTGAGTTGTACCCCTTTGATAATGTCGCAGTATGTTGTACAGCTTGAACAATGATAGAGAAAAAAACAAAAAATAAAAAAGATAAAAAGATGGAGAGGTGTTAGGCCCCACCTTGCGCAAGAAAAAGGTCTCTTTGCATAAGTTTATTTTTAAAATCATGTCTACTTTTAGGGAGACTGTTTAGGTTGCACAAGTCTGCAACAACAATCACAGGCACTCAAGTTCTCAACAGTCAATGATCCTGGAGATTTTGATGTATGTTTGCGAGAATTCGATATTGAAGATATTCAATCAAATCTTACTCTTCAATAATGAATGCCTCCAACACAGGATTAGTGGATAAAATTTTGAAACCTGCGTATTTCAACAATTTTGTCAATAAAATTTCTGTGAATTCCATGATATGATTTTAATCTAAGTCACCAGGTTCCAATTCGAATTCGAAGTTCGACAGCTTTGAAATTCGAATGAAGTTCGATGAGGAAAAAATTCGAAATATATAAAATTCGAATTAAATTTGCCACATGTAATTTTTTTAAATTTTTAATAAATATATGTAATATATTTATAAAATTGCCTAAATAGTTTAACATTGATAAATATATTTGAAATCATTACAAAAAGATGACACATTTATAAAATATAAACCATAGGAAACATATGCTTTCACGATTGCAAAGATGTTCTTTTGTCAAGAAGGTACAATAACAATCAAAGACTTCAGAACTTTAAAATAACTCTAAGTCATCAAGAGCACTTGGCTAGGATGCCAAATCATCATTATCTGTATCACTACTCAGTTCATCATCTGCAAAGTCAGGCTCATCTGCATCTGGCATTGCTATGCCTTCAAGAGTTTGTTCTAAAGAAGTGGTCTTTGCTGATTTGTTCATCAGCAATTTCAAATTGCTGCGAACATAGACAAGATTTCCCAACTTTCTAGTCAACAATTTGTTCCTCTTTTTGGAATGGATGTGGTCAAAGCAACTCCAGTTCCTCTTACAAGCTGATGAACTTTCTCCTTGACTCAAAATTCAAATAGCAAACTCTTGCAGTTCAGGAGCTGATGATCCATAAGCGATCCACCATCTATATCCAGACATATGTGGCGAGTCATATTTGGCTTCTGCCCCTCCAAACATCCCTTCTCCTCTCTTGTATTGCCAACTTTGATCTCTGATTAGTGCTGCAATTTTTGGATCTGGTGCATACTTGCTAATGGCTTGGTAAAGCCCTGCCATGATTTCATTATCACCCCTTCTATCAATAGCAAACAACCTAGGCTCCAAAAAGCAAGCTGCCACATGTAAAAGTGTGTGCATCATTTTCCATCTGCAATCAACTGTCTCCCATATCTGCATATATTCAGTTTCTTCATTATTTATTGCTTTTTGAATAGATTCCTTACACCGGTCCATGCTTCCATAAAGCATGCCAAGGCAAGGAGTGTCACCATCAACCATACGAAGCACATCAACAATTGGTTCACATACAAGGAAAACTTTTGCTGCACTTTCCCAGAAATTGCTGTTTAGGATGATTTGCTCTATGTTCTTCCCCTTAGGGCCTTTAGAAAGCACTGAACTTTCCCATTGATTGGAACAAATAACAGATCTCAAAGCTGCTTTTTCTTTAACCACTCTTTTCAAAGTGATATAATATGAAGCAAATCTTGTTTCACAAGGCCTCAACAATTCCTTTGATGCATGCTGCTTATAAATATTCAATGTGAGACGATGATTCCGTATGAAATTTGCAATTGCTCTCCCTCTATGAATAGCTTCATTTACCCATGGGAATTTAGCCAAGTCATGAAGCAACAAATCGAAACAATGGGCTGCACATGGGCTCCAATATATCTGTGGGTACTTCCCTACAATCAGCCTCCCAGCTCCCACACAATTTGCTGCACTATCAGTTACCACTTGAACTACATTTTCCACCCCTTCTTCAAGAATGGCTTCCTCTAATATTTGAAAAATATACTTTGAAGTTTTCTTGTGGTTCATGGTGTCAATGACTTTAAAAAACACAACACCTTCAGGACAAGACACCAAAACATTAATCAATGGCCTTTGACACATATTTGACCATCCATCACTCAATATAGTGCAACCTGTTTCCTTCCAAGTGGCTTTGACATCAGCTAATTTTTCAGTCACTCTATCTTTTGACCTCTGCAAAAGAGTTGTCCTGATAGCCTTTGAACCTAGGGGTGTGTACCCTTTGCCAAACTCTGCAATTTTCTGAACTGCATTACGGAAATGAGGATTTCTCGCAACATTGAATGAAATAGCACTTGTGTAAAAAAAATCAGCAACTATATCATCCACCTGTTGTTTCTCTACTGGTTTCCAAAAGTTGTTCAGTGTTCCACTCTGTTTTGATACACTCACCGGTTTGGATTGCACAGAAGAGGAAGACATGACATATGTGAATCTAGAAATATCTCCTTCAATTCTCTGTTTCTTTTGTGCCTTCTTCATTTTGCCTACCGTTGAAGCAGCCAACTCTTTCTCTAAAATAGCTTTAAATTCTGGAATCGCACCTATACATGCTTGAACACCTCCACTTGGACCCCCTGTATTAGCAAGGAAGTGGTCCCTAAGCCTTGTTAAAGTTCCAATTATAGTTCCCTCACATAGGTTACATTTGATGTGAGTTCCATTTCGGGTCACATGCTTCCATGCCTCAAAAGTTGATTTAGGAGGAGCCATTAAATGAAAATCTGCATGTTTGGAAAGAAAAATTAAAAAACACACTATTTATTTCAACCTTTCAAAATAGAAATACTTTTAAGTTTTAACAATTTCACAAATGACCTCTTAAAAATATAAATGTGTATTATGTGTATTTTATTATATTATATAATATAATAAATATAATAATAAACCTAAAAAAATTTAATTATAATGTTGTTTAATATTATTTAATTATTAAACCTAATTTAAAAAAAAAAAATAACAGGAGAAGCCGAAGCTTACCTGTGCAGGTCGGGACTCGGGAGAGGCTGTGCAGGTCGAGACTCGGGAGATGTCCGTCTGCAATGGTGGCGGTTTGGTGGGCGACGTCGGGTAGCAATGGCCGTGGCGGTCGGCAACGTCGGGTAGCAATGGCGATTGGAACTAGTGCGTGATGCGTCCATGACTGCAACTCCGTCCGTGGCCCGTATTTATTAACAAAACTCGACGAAACCCTAAAACGCGCAAGGGAAAAAAACGCTTTTCAGCAAACACGCCATCCCTACATTTTTATTTGAATTTAATCAAATTTTTTAGGGTTTTTATAAAATGTTTCAAGTTCGGCGAGTTTCGAACTTCAAGGTTGAAATTCAGACGAACTTGGTGACTTAGATTTTAACCATCATGAGTGTTGATTTTATTTAAGAAAGTCTGAACAAAATATAACCAGAAATGCAATTTTAAAATATATTATTATATGAACCCTGATTTTTTTTGTATGAATTTTACAGTGAACTAAAACGATTTGTTTTGTTTCCTTTAAGTTGTTGGATTTCAAATTTTTTATATGAAATTCAATGAACCCTGTGACATAGCTTTTATGTAAGGAGTTTTCCACTTCGAAGTCTATTATCATGGCTCATTCCTGTTGAGATTCAGGCCTGCATATTCGGACCATGAGCATAACGATTATGATAAACAATGAAGATATTCCACTTTATCCATTACTTTGTGTAACTGATGAGACACTGATGACTATGGTTTTCTTGTAAGTATTTTCTGTTGTAAATATTGTTGAACATCCTGTTTGTTTCTGCATACAGCATATTATAAGATCCATATAATAAGGCCAAATGGCAGATTATTAAAATTTTTAAACAACTCTGAAAGCTTTTGGCAGGAAACGGATTAGAGAGTGTTTCATGGATCTGAATATGACATGGGTTTTATCACACTTATTCAATTAAGTTTCTCCTAAGTAGTTTGATGTAAGAAAGAAGTGAAATAATGTAGTTGCTTCTGACTTTCTAATGTTCCCTAGATGGTGGGTGAACTGATATAATAAATTCCGCCTTTTATATTATTTTTACTTCTCAACAAACCCAATTCGTTTTCACTTTCGTTGGCCGACTCAATTGTTGATTTTCTGTGAGGATTTCAATTTCTAACTTACAGTCTATCCATCATCATGATTTAATTTATCTGAATGTTTTTCTATTTCAATTACTTCTCTCAGCCATTTCTTGGTGGAGTGGTCAACTGTTGCAACTACTGTAGCATGTTCGAAGCATTTGGTTGCATTTAATTGCTCTTCCAGTGATGACTTATTATCTTTGTTGTGCTGTAAATCCACAGATGTTTCCTTATGCTTGCTTGAATAAATTTTGCTGTAGATAACCATATGAGAAAGGAACCAATTATACAACACCAGAAATCTTTTGATAAGTGCTGTCTTTTGCAGATTTTAGTTTCTTTTTAATGATTTTTGGAAGGAAAGTTGTGTTAATGCCTTTCCAATTTAAGATATGTCCAATTTTATCAGTTGTTCCCAGTAAGTATGATATAAACACCAACTATTACTCATCCCTACTATAATATCATTGTTGGGATCCTGTTACTTTTAGCATTCTGAATGCTTTCTTGATCCACCCATATTTATTCTTATAAAAAATGGAAATATTGTCATTGATGTCAAAGATGCAAGAAGACAAAAGTCATGTCAAAGGTGATGATTTTTATGAATTGGATAGCTGTGATTTATATGAAGAAGACATCCACATGGAACCATTGAAGGATCAGAATTGAAAACATCTCCATGATCAGATTAATGATCAGAATACAAGATGTGGGTATGCAGTGATCATATGCAGCAATGACATAGAATAGAGGACAAAGAATAAAGAATTATGACAGCAGCTACATGAAATCGCAGTGATCGTGATTGGAAACTACACAGCAATTAGTTTGATTACCAATTTATCAGAATCAGCGATCAAATCAGTTTAAAAAAAGATCATGAAGTGGCCTGTCATTCATAGCCTGAGTAAAGGGCAGCAGGATTGGACTCCATAAAGCATTACTGGGTAATAGCTGATGTATCTTTTAATAGACACAATACAGATTATACTGAAGATATTATATAGACAATGATCAATAAGAGAAAGAGAGTGATCGACTTACAAAGGAAATGTTTGAGCAACGATAAGTCCATGATGCTGATTGATGTGGGTCAGATAAGATCTGGAATGATTTGTATGATACAACAAACATAAGCCAATGGTGTTATTGGGGGATATCAATTAAATAAAATAGAAGATTAATGAATCAGACTGTCATCTATGCTATTCAAAGTGGTGACTACAGCATTGCATGTACTTGTTCTCCAATCGGAAGCAGACATAGAACGTGAACAATAATCTCTGAGACAAGCGATTGAATTTTATCATTGACGTCATGCATATTAGCAACTTCCTTTATGAAGTTCACAACCTATAAGCTCAGGACAGTGGTGCACAAATGGTAAGATTTAAAAAGGTGAGACTCCATGTAGAAGGCTCTTAACCCAAGCAACAGATTTATACAAGACATAATTAATATGAAAATCAGCGATTAGCATTTGAGGAAAAATATATGCATATATATACATACATACATACATATGTATATATATATCTATCTATCTATCTATCTATCTATCTATATAGTATGTCGAATAGAGGAAGACAACACATTTGCTTGCCGACTGCATTAGAAGTGAAGAACATAATCTAAACGTCGACTTCTAATAAGGTATTTACAATACAAATAAATATTGGTAAGGGGACGACTCCAGCTTGATAAAATGCAGCGATCAAAATGAACAACATTGATCTAGCTGTGACGAAATGAAATCAATCATGTGTGTGACAGCGACTTAGATAATAAAGCAGTGGCAGGGTCAACATATCAGCAATAAAAAAGAGACTGAGATTAATGTAACCATGAGAAAGCCATGGTCAAGTCAAAACAATAAGCAAACACGTATATGTAATACTCACAACAGCGACAACAGTAATAATTGGTTCGTGATAAAGCATTGATCATGAACAAACGCAGCAATAATATAAGATGATGTCAATAAGTCCATGACTTTATTATGACAGCAACGACTTCCTTAAGACGGCGATGATATTAAAACAAGTTTAATAAATCATAAAGAAAACAATTTGATAATGATCTTGAAGGCGGCAGTTGTTAGTGTGATAGTTGAATAAATAGAAATGGTGATTCCCATCAAGGCAGCGTCTAAACTAATGAAGCAATCAGAAAAGTCGAGATATTAGACATTGATATACGAACTCCAGTATATAATTCATGATCAACAATCAAGGAGCTTGTGAGGGCAATGATCGGTTAGTTTGAGGTAAGCCTGATTCATTAAATATACACAGCAATTGATGGAACAATCACATAATGAATAGATCGAACAAAGTATGAAGGTTATTTAGACATGGAATATAAAGACAATAAAGAACAGCAGTCAAGAACATCGATCAAATAGTTATGAACAGCGACTTCATTATTAAGTGTGATCTGTTTGAAACATACAGCAGCAAATTTGGTAAGAGAAGGGAAGTGATTTGATAAAAGAAAATAATGGAGATGGCTGGGCAATGCAATAATATGTATGACCACTGGAAGAATTATAACGATGGAAACAGTGATTAGTATTTTCCAATAAAAGTGGTGTTGTGTATAAAACAAAGCAACGATTTGTTTAGGAAAGATATTAATTAAAATATGCAATGGTTAAAGAGTTACATAATTGTTTTTAAGTGATTCGATTAGTTATTGAAAAGACATATCTCTTTTAAAGAGATATCTATTCTAAAAGCTGTCTCTTTAGTTGATATGGAGATATAAAATGAGATAGAAATATAGAGTTGTGTGTTGTGTATTGCATGTAAAAGGAATATATATTAAAAAGTGTAGTGCGGAATACAATGCTGAAATAATATTTCAGTAAAAGAGTAATTTTCAGGTGTATATGATGTGTGTGTGTGTGTGAAGACAATCACGTATGTAGTGTGGAGAAGAATATGATGTAAGTGGGCAGTATATGAGAAAGTTTATATCAGATACATATGAAGATCTTTGAACACTTCATGACAGATAAAGCAGACTTTGGAGCAGCATCATAAAGTATATTGAAGCAAAGATTGTGAGAATTAGTATGGCAGATTTACAAGTCTTATGAGAAGGTTGTAATCAGTTTTGTGACATGTTCATTGTCATAATAATAGCAGATTGGACAAAGAAATATGCTCAGATTTGTGAAGAGAAATAGTATCCATCATCCATTGCTATAGCAACATTGTCAAGGTGGAAAATCAGATTTATGTGAAGTGGGTGTTGGTCGTAAAATGGGCTTTGTACTACTTGTTAAGCTACGTTGGTTAAGTATGTTAGTTTTGTCGAGGGTAGTTGTCCGTTGCATGATGGTTCCCCATGGGTGGTAACCGCAACCCTCGACCGTGTCTTTATATATGCTCTTGTACTTGTTGTTGGATGCATGGATGCAGAGAATGATTATTGTACTAGACATTTTTGCATTAATGAAAGCATTGCTCTGAGTTTCTGGTTACTATTCTATCCTATGGTTATCATCTGGCGCCGTTGCCTAGACATACTTGGGAAAGGAAGGAGCGGATGGCGTATGGACACGATGGGCCTAACTGTTGGTGAGATTAACCCAAAGGCCGACGACGCACAAACGGAACTCTACGACAAATAGGACACTGCAACGAGGGAATTCTCAATCCTACTTTAGGAGGTAATGTTAATTATTAATAGTTAGTTAGCCGACGGGTAGGTAGTTGGAGTCGCGATGGTTGTGTCGCACCCCTTCGGCAGTCATATATTGTACCACCTCCGGGTGTTGAGACGGGTAATGTTAGTCGTGACACATGTAATGTTGACGACGGATATAATATGAACATCCTTTGACATTAATGGAACGCTTATTCTGGTACTTTTATATTTGCATTGTACATTGCTGTTCGATTTCTGCATTCTTCCTGTTTACCCAGTGAGGTAAACATTTGGCGCCGTTGCCGACACGAACTCGGAACAGGAGACACGGAGACACGGATGGCGCACAGACACAATGGGCCTACCCGTTGGTGAGGTGAACCCGGAGGTCGACGATGCCCAAACAGAACTCTACGTAGGAGAAGACACTGCGACGAGAGAATTTTCGATTCTACTCCAAGTAGCCATTCAGACCCACGTGCGACGAGAGGCGGCGGAGGCAGGAGTCCCACCAAGTGCCGTGTGGACAGCGTTGGAAGTGAGTCCGGAGGTAAATCGGTTGATGAACCATCTCCCCCGACTGCTAGCACAAGCATCGTTGGCACAACAAGCTCGCCTGGAGGAGATTGCCCGGGAGGAGCGACGCCAAGAAATTTTGCAACAGTATGAGGAACGGGAAGCAGAACGAGATGGCGCCAGGGGCATTTGAACCGTGAGCCATATGCGACGGAATAAAGAACACTTATTGTAATAATTATATCATATTGTTGGCATAAACTTGTCTTCCACATTATGAATGAATAAAAGTGTTCTACTTTTTATGTCATTAAGTATATAGAAAGCTGTCTGGGAATTAATGCCCAATACACTGAATAAGGACAAAAATAAGCCACAATATATAGATGAACGTGCAGTAGCCCAACGTGCCTTGATCCTTGAACAGCAAGCGGAAAGGCGACAGAGGTATAAGCGAAGAGAGGAGGAACGCTCCGAAGGGGACGGTGAGGCCAGCGGCCACCCACGGAGTCGGGAGGAGTTACTTGCGGAAACCTGCCGCAGGATAGAGTGTACCAAAACTCAGTTGAGGGAGTTGAGGGACGTGCCACACACACCAGAGGCTAGCAAAACTCCAGGGAGTGGGGAGGAGGCAGGAGAGGGAGAAGACACCGGGGCTGCCAGGAGTGTCGGAGGGACACCGGGGCACGGCGGTCAAGCACCCCTTATAGGATCTGACCCATCCGGAGTAGGACAACAGCCACCAGTAGTAAAAAGGCAAGGTATGGCACAAAAACAAAAACTTCCAAAGTTCCATGGGGATGGGAAAGAAGACCCTGTCCGCCACTGTCGCACTTGTGAAACAATTTGGGGAGCGAATGGTGTTACCGATGAGGACGAGTGGGTAACACAGTTTCCCGCAACCCTGAGGGGCGTAGCCATCGATTGGTTTTCGGATACGGATAAGGCTAAAATTGGCACATGGGCAGACTTGAAGAAGGAATTTCAAGCAGAGTTTCGTCTCCTAAGAGACGATAATGAGATCGTAGCCGAAATCTACGGCACGAAACAGAGGAAGGACGAGACTGTCTGAACCTACAGCCGGCGGCTCAAAGAGCTGCTAGGAAAGATGGAGAACCAGCCGGCAGACGGATTGAAAAAACGGTGGTTCGTAGAAGGTCTAAAGAAATCCCTTAGACGAAAAATGAAGATAGTACCTCCTCCTCCATATTCCGACGCCTATAACAGGGCAATGGATTTAGAAAGTGAACAGAAGACGTCCAAGAAGAAGAAAAATAAATCCTCGTCGGAGGATGATTCCTCTTCTGATAAAAGTGATAGCAGTGATGACGACTCTAATAGGAAGGTACGGGCTCTCCAAAAAGATATGGAGCGAATGATGAGAGAGATAAAGGCAACCAAAGGAAGCACAAGCAAGGGCGACGAAGGGGAGTTATGGTGCACGGACTGTCGTACCGACGGACACACCAAAGGGTCTTGTCCGAAAAAAGCATTTTGTGATATTTGCCAGATTGCCGGACACCTTACCAAGGAGTGTCCGTACAATATGAGGACCCGTAGCCAACAGGTTCTCTTTATAGAAGCATCTGCGTCAGCCGGCACGTCCCAGCCTGCGAGCAACAACGTCTCGTCTGGCGGCTACCGAAACAACAGGCGAGGAAGAGGTAATAATAACAATACGAATAATAGAAGCCGAATCCAATACGACGCTAAAGGGCGGCCGATGATACAATGCCGAGCTTGCAATCACTGGGGGCATTTCGCCAGAGGCTGTACAGTGGAGGAAACACCACAAAAACTTTGCAAGTGGTGCGGTCCGGGGGACCATGATGATGGCAATTGTCCCAAATCTGGCGTGAACCTATTGAATGTAGAAACGGAGGATGCACTCGCCATAACAAGGTCCAAGACGAAAGCAGCCACTTATCCAGACCCTCGCACGGAAAAACGAAAGGCACTGGAGGCACGAGCGGAACTGGAGAAGGAGATGTCAAGGAGCAAGGATGCACAGGGGCTTGCGGGTACTTCTCGCCCTAAAGGAGAAACAAACATTATAAACCAACTGTTACAGGTCGAGATACCCGTCAAAATGAAGGACCTCCTGGAAAGTATGCCGCACTTGCAAACGACGTTGTTGCAATCCGCAATAATAACCCCAGTAGGCCAACCAATACATGGCAAGGACAACCTTGGCGAGACAGCAGCAGACCCATTAACCCTGACGATCAACAATGGTAGACACCCAGCAGTGGTGGAAATGGGTATATTGGGCACCATCCTGACCGACACAATTGTCGACGGCGGGTCGGGAGTAAATGTCTTGCCAGAGGAAACATGGAAAAAATTGGGTAAACCTACTCTCTGGCCGTCCACCTTTAACTTATTGGGAGCAGACCAACACGGCATCAAGCCGCTTGGCACACTCATGGCGCAACCAGTGACGATCGGAACACAGCCGTTCGTCTTGAATTTTGTGGTCATCCCATTGAAGAAGAAGGGGTACGACGCCATCCTCGGCAGAGGCTGGTTGGTGGCGGCCAAAGCAAACCACAATTGGAAGAAGAACACCTTGTCCATGGAAAAGGCTGGCCGAAGGTATACCATTGACCTCAAAACTCAACTGGTCAGTGAAGAGTTGGCGTCAGAGTCAGAGTCCGACGGAGACGATACCGACGAAGGGAAAGAGGGCAGGGAACCAGATGACGAAGGCATCTTAGGAATTCAAGCCTGTTCTGAGGATGAGACGGATTCTTTGAGAGGGCTCTTCCATTGGCAAATGGAAGACTATGAATTATTGTATGGGTGCAATATGTTGGGGATTGAAGGACCTGACATGAACGAGTTCCCACCAGAGTACGGACAATACAAGGAAGGGGATGTCCCTGTGGATGACGCACCAGCGCACCAGTTTGACAAAAGTAAGCCCATAAGGTACGAAGAATCCGCACTTCAAGTTACAAACCTTGGGGAAACTTCAGAACAGAAAAATATTCTGGTCGGCGACGACTGGAATCCGGTCTTAAAGACGGCGGCGTTCAAAATCTTCACAGAATACAAAGATGTGTTCGCTTGGACGTATAAGGACCTCAAGGGGGTACCACAAGAACTTTGTGTACATCGCATCCCTCTGGTTCCCGGAGCCATGCCCGTACGGAAGAGGCCATACAGGATGAACAAAAATTATGCGGCCAGGGTAAATAACGAAATTGACCGCATGCTTGAAGCAAGGATTATCTTCAAGGTCCAGACGAGTGAATGGGTATCACCCATTGTGATATCCTTGAAAAAGGAGGCCGATCAGATAAGAATTTGTGTAGACTTCAGGTGTTTGAATGCTGTCACAATTAAAGATCCATTTCCCATACCATTCACAGACACCATCCTCGAGGAAGTCGCGGGTCATGAAATTTATTCGTTTATGGATGGATTCTCCGGATACAATCAAATTTCCATTGCAGAGGAGGACAAATTGAAGACCACCTTTGTCGTAGAAGATGGCGTCTATGCATACAACCGGATGCCATTCGGGTTGTGCAATGCGCCAGCTACTTTTCAACGGATAATCCTCCATATCTTCGACAAAATGTCCGTAGGAAACTTCAAAGCATTCTTGGATGATTGGTCCATTTACAGCACGGAGGAGGCACATCTGGCCGCACTTGGCGAATGCATGGAGAGATGCCGACGAGCCCGCCTCGCCCTAAATCCCAAGAAATGCAGATTCATGGTGCCTCAGGGCAAGTTATTAGGGCACATCGTCTGCAAGGCTGGACTGAAGACGGACCCTGACAAAGTACGGGTCATTGTGGAGATGGAGGCACCCGACGATGTCACCGGCGTCAAGTCATTTCTTGGACACATCGGGTATTATAGGCGGTTTATTAAGAACTTCGCCCAAGTATCATACCCACTTGATAAGCTGACACGAAGGGGGGAGCCGTACGTCTGGGGGACGGCCCAAGAAGAGGCTTTTCAAGAGTTAAAATCACGATTGGTGGGTGCGCCAATCTTGACATACCCAGACTGGGACAAAGAGTTCCATGTACATGTCGACGCATCCAACTTTGCCATAGGGGCCACCCTGGCACAGGTCGGCAGCCACGGGCTGGACCACCCAGTATATTTTGCAAGTCGACTCTTGTCAAACGCGGAGAGGAACTACAGCACGACGGAGAGAGAAGCCCTCGGCATGGTATACTCCGTCCAAAAATTCCGACATTACCTATTGGCGACACCATTCACATTTTATGTCGATCACCAGGCGTTGATGTATTTGGTGAACAAGCCAATCATCCAGGGGCGGATTAGTCGATGGCTGTTGCTGTTACAAGAATTTACGTTCAACATCATTGTTAGACCTGGCAAGAGCCATGTCATAGCCGACCAGCTATCACGGAGCAAGTCGGGAGAGCCAGCCGAAGGCGTTAGCGACGATTTTCCGGACGCCCATCTTTTCCGCATTGCCATCCTTCCTCATTGGTACACGAGTGTGGGTGAATATCTGTCAACGTCAAAATTTCCTAAGGAAATGTCACCAGGCGAAAGACGGAAACTTGTATTAAGAAGCCGAACATTCCAACTTATAAATGGTCTTCTCTACAAAATGGGACTTGACCAGATACTACGACGATGCGTCTTGGAAGAGGAAATCCCAGGAGTATTGAGAGAAGCCCATGAAGGGGCTGCTGGAGGACACATGGGACCGGATACGACAGCAAGGAAGGTCCTACTAGCTGGCTTGTGGTGGCCGACACTGCATAATGACGCCAGAGAATGGGTGACAAGTTGTGATACATGCCAGCGTGCTGGGCGACCGTTAAAGAGAGATTTCATGCCACTTAACCCGTTGCATGCTCAAGAGTTGTTCGAAAGGTGGGGGTTAGACTTCGTTGGTCCATTGAAACCGAGTCGCGCCCGACGATGTAGATACATTGTCGTGGCGACAGAATATTTGACCAAATGGGTCGAAGCGAGGGCGTTGGCAGACAACTCCGCCGTCAGTACGGCGAAATTCATTTATGAACAGATTATCACCCGGTACGGAATACCTATTCAACTGACAAGTGATAGAGGGGGGCACTTTGTAAATCATATTGTTCGACTACTGACAGCCGAGTTCAAAATTTTTCATTCTCTATCAAGTCCGTACTATCCCAGGGCAAACGGTCAGGCTGAGGCGACCAACAAAATCATCGTGTCAGTAATTTATAAGTCTTGTGGGGTGGAAAAAGAAGACTGGGAAGAGCGTCTCCCTGCGGTACTTTGGGCGTACCGCACAACTTACAAAGTAACTACCGGGCAGACACCTTTCCAATTGATGTACGGCCAGGAAGCTGTGGTACCGATCGAATTCATGGTGCCAAGTCTCAGAATCGCTATTGACAACAAGCTAGGCGACATGGAAAGCCTTCGAGAGAGACTATACGCCTTAAATAAGTTGGATGAAAAACGGACGATGGCACAATGGGTGACAGACGTGGCCCAGCAACGCAGGAAATACTGGCATGACCAACACATTCGGCGGGCGAGGTTCATGCCGGGCCAATTAGTCCTAAAGTATAACGGACGGAACGAGATTAAGCCCAGCAAGTTCAGGGTGAAGTGGCTAGGTCCTTACAGGATCCGAGAGGTCGCAGCGAATGGATCAGTCAAGCTCTCGACCCTCGACGGACAGGAGATTCCAGAGGGCGTCAACGGGTCAAAACTGAAGTGTATCACCAGAGGTTGGAAGCGCGCAGGAGCAGCCGAACAGGAGGCGCGCAGTCGCAGTCAGATAATAAATGAAAATGAAAAAAAAAAAGAAGAAAAATTTGGAAAAAAATATATAAAAGAAAAATTGAAAAAAAAAAGGAAAAAAAAAAAAACAAGGGAAAAGGGACCACCGTACGGTGGCCACGTAGTGGGACCACCGTACGGTGGCCACGTAGTGGCACCACCGTGTGGTGGTGCCACCGTTTACCACCGAAGGTGGAAGCCACCGTGCGGTGGGACCACCGACGGTGGAAGCCACCGTGCGGTGGGACCACCGACGGTGGAAGCCACCGTGCGGTGGGACCACCGACGGTGGAAGCCACCGTGCGGTGGACGCCACCGCATGGGTATAAAGCCGCAACCCCGCCGAAGGAAGATAAAACGGAGCGCAAGGGAACAAACAAGACCGCACGAAGCCACCGAAGGAGGTAAAACCGAACGCAAGGAACAATGCCTACCGAAGGGAAATAAAAGCTGTCGTTTGCAACGCCGCACAAGACAAGGCAAACACACCAAAGCGCCTACCGAAGGAAAAACAGTCACCAGCCGAAGGGAGAAAACCCGTAGGTGGCTGCGTCCAAACAAAGGCCGAAGCCTGTCCGAAGCTAACAGCGCCACGCGAAGGAGAGAAGACGGCCGGCAGGGTCTTCGGGGGCACGAAAGTGCCAAGGGCTGGCAAGGAACCAGCAGGGCGGCGCACGAAGGAGCCCAAAGGGCTAGCAGCGAGAGCCACGGGGCGGGAGGAAGGAAGCCCAAAGGGCTTGAACCGAACTCGGCGGCGGCGAAGGTAGAAGAAACGCCCAAAACGGGCCTGCAACACCACACGCGCGCACAAACACGAGGACGCCCGGGCCTCCATCAACACCACAGCAAGTGGCGGATGGAGGCAAGAAGACCCGAGAGGCCACGGCAGCGGCAAGGATTTTTCAAAATTACCGTGCGGTGTAGTGCGGGAGGTGGAGGAGGATTTGTTTTGAGCATTTTATTAGCCGGAGGTAGTTGAGGATTACAGCCGTACTACCTACCTGCCAGGAGGTAGTTAGGTGCCTTCCATCCGACAAGGGCAAATCAAGAAGCGGTTGGCAGGTCAATGGAGTCTGCGGGAAAAAGAAACTGGAAAAAACAATTGCAGGATAGCAGCCATAGGAAGCCGGATGCACGTATTCTTCCTTCAGGTGTTCGAATAGCAGGTGGCACAATGGAAGCTAGGCAGAAGAAAAAGACACCACAGCAGCCCACTGCACGAGGGAAGAACACCTCCACTTCACAGAATATCACCTTTGAGGGATTGAATGGGGTGGAATGTCGGAAATGGTGGCAAGACACGCCAGATGATAATTTGGTGAAGACAAGTCTTCGCCGAGCAGGGGTAGAATGGGCTATACGGATGCCTGTGTTCGCCATTCGCGAGTACGAGGGAGCATTGCGATATATGGTTGATACCTTTGATAGCCACTCACGGACGAGCACATTTGAGTATCTTGGGAAGGATATCACCATATCCTTCAAACCTGCAGATTTCACCAGAGTATTTGGCATCCTAGGCACACATGGCAAGAAAGTGGACTTGAAGCCGAAAAAGATGACACGGGAAGAAAAGGAACATTGGATTAGGCGAGTGTCCCGAGACTTGACCCCAGCAGAGTTGGCGAGCATCGTAGACGCCACGAAGGGTCGTGGGATGCGTAGGTCCTTTGTCGCAGAGGGTCATTGGCGATGCATTATGGACGTCATCAAAAGCAGGTTGACAGGGTCGGGTAGGGCATCAGACATTGCTCTACCACAGATAGTATTGATGAACGGGTTGATGAACGGAGTCGTCTATGATTGGGCTACCTTGTTATCAGAGCGGATGTGCGCATTCTTGATGATGGAGCAGCGCACCTTTTACATGCCCCACTATGCCATTGGACTGTTCTTGGAGGCTACGCGGGAAGCAGTGCCAGAGGCTGAGTTGGAGGTACGGCCACAGGGACCCTTGGCGGATGGTGAGCCTCCTATCATGCATTGGCGACACCTGGATATTGGACACTCTTCCGCGAAGCGGAAACGGGTATTGGAGACCACTGCAGCAGAACCGGATAGTGGGCGAGAAACTTCCAGCAGTGCAGAGGATTCCGAGGATTCGGAGGATGAGGATGACAGTAGCAGTCGGGCCACAGACGAGGGGAGGATGGAGCCCGCCGGAGAGTGAGTGTTGTTTGCACCACCCACACTCCCACTTGGCACACTTGTGGGGTCGTCGGCAGGCAGTACTTCTATTCCGGCATTTGGGCAGAGGCGCACGCCCGTTACACTCGGGTCCATGCAGCCGGCCGCAGCACCTTCCGCCATACCAGCCGCAGGACCGACCCCTGCAGAGGCATGTATTGACAGCACGGCAGAGCTGTGTGGTCCACCGCAGGGAGGCGTGGCAGAGGAGATGGTTGAAACGGAGCCTCGGGTGCAACTGGACGTCGTGGGATCCGACGCAGTGGTAACGGTTGCTGCCTCCCTGTTGGAGGAGCCCATCGCAGGACATGTTTCCGAGGGGGAGAGAGGATCGGAGGTGTTGAGTGCAGCTCCATCGGTGGCGGCTATGGGGAGTTGGCTGACCCGGAGATTCCAGATGACAGTGATGCCACCCGTAGGAGCAGCTGTACTCTCACCTCGGCGAGAGCCTCCCACTGAGGTGGTGGATCTGGAGGATTCCTCGGTGGAGACGCAGGCACCAGCAGAGGGACAGGGCCCTGGAGAGGGTGTTCCTACCGGCCCAGCGTAGGCGACTGCTACACTTGAGGGGGTGGGGGAGACACCATTGTGCCAGCAGGATGGAGCAGGTGTGGTTGAGGAGACTTTTGAGTTACCACGTGGGCTTCCTGTCCCTACATCGGGGCTAGATGGAGAGGATATTGAGGTTTATCTGGCAGATATGGTGACGAGGGGTCGCTGAGTGGTGGCCGCGGCTCAGACACGCGCTCTACAGCAAGTTGTGGAGGAATTAGAGCAGGTCCTCCAGTTTATGCGACACGGCTGTCCCGCAGTTTTCACTTCATGTTTTGAGGCACGAGGGTGGCCAGTTACCCAGACGGATGCGATGTGGGAGGCTTGGCGTGTGCCTCCGCCCGTCGTGGAGAGTAGGGTGACGAATCTCGTCCGGGAGATTGAGCAGGTTTACAGGGAGGCCTACTATGCCTTACGCCAGACACAGCATGAGTCTGCGGTTCGCGAGGCTGCTCGAGTGGAGTTAAAGCAGGGCATGGCCAGACAACAAGCCTTGTGGGCAGCCGAGAGATCAGAGTTGGTCGCACAGCTTGAGACAGCCCGCGCAGAGAAGGTTGCGGTGGACACCCGTCTTTCGGAGGAGCAGAGTGCGCGGAGTCTTGTCCAGCAGGAGTTAGATGTTGTTCAGGCCCAGTTGGTTCGCATGACAGAGTCCGCCGATACCAAGGAGAAGGAGCTACTGGAGGCTGCGCTTATGGTGAAGACGGCCTTAGAGAAGGTGTTGGTGGCAGAGCGGGATGTGGCAGCACGCACCCAGCAGGTCTATGAGCTCCGCGCCCGCCTGGCAGCCCAGACACCCGCATCTCACCCTTCGACTTCAGGGACGCTTCCTTAGCCCCCTCCTTGACTTTATCTTGGTTGTATATCTATATTACATTGTCTCCATTTTGTTGTTAGTTGTCGGAGACGACTTCTTTTTGGGGGGGATGATGTTATCGGGAAAAAGTGTATAGTTAGTAATGTTAATTATTAATAGTTAGTTAGCCGACGGGTAGGTAGTTGGAGTCGCGACGGTTGTGTCGCACCCCTTCGGCAGTCATATATTGTACCACCTCCGGGTGTTGAGACGGGTAATGTTAGTCGTGACACATGTAATGTTGACGACGGATATAATATGAACATCCTTTGACATTAATGGAACGCTTATTCTGGTACTTCTTTTATATTTGCATTGTACATTGCTGTTCGATTTCTGCATTCTTCCTGTTTACCCAGTGAGGTAAACAACGCACAAACGGAACTCTACGACAAATAGGACACTGCAACGAGGGAATTCTCAATCCTACTTTAGGAGGCCATCGAGACCTACGTCCGAAGAGAGGCCATGGAGGCTGAAGTCCTAACAAGTGCCGTGTGGACCGCATTGGAAGTTAGCTCCGTAGCGAATCGGTTGATGAACCACCTCCCCCAGTTGCTTGCACAGGCATCATTGGCACAGCGAACCCGCCTGGAGGAGATTGCTCGTGAGGAGCGATGCCAACAGGTCCTCCAACAGTACGAAGAAAACAATCGTCGTTAGGAAGCAAAGCGTGATGGCAAGAGGCGAAGGGGAAATTGAACCTTGAACCTCCGGGAGGCATAAAGAAATACTGTAATAATCCCGGCACAATGTTGACATAAATTGTGGCCGAAAGGGAAAATAATAAAAGTTTTTTTGTTTTGTGTACATGCTGTGTGCTTGCTATGTACGGAAGTGATTTATGCCGAATATACTAAATAAGGACAAAAATAAAAAGATACAAAGTGACGAATGGGAAGTGGCACAAAGAGGGTTGAATCTCAGACAACAGATAGAACGAAGGCGTAGGCTAAGGCAGCTTGTCGAGGGATGACCAGCCGAGGGGTTACTCGAAGGGAACCCAAGAAGTGTCACGGAGGTTGCGGAGGCAAAGAAAGATGGAGAGAATTACACTCTCTACACTGTCGTAGGGTTGCCCGAAGGGAATCTAGAAGGAGTCACGGAGGGTGCCGAAGGAGAACTCTACAGTTCGCCAAAATACCACCGTAGGGTAAGAAATCGCGAAGAGTTGGTGGAACAAACAAGGCAAAGTCTAAACCTGATCGAAACTACTAGAGACCTACTAAAGAACTTGTCCATTTCGAAGGACAACCAGAGGAAGACGACCGAAGGTGACAGTACGACCGAAGGTGCCAGGGGAGCACAAGGGTACTGTATGGGAGGCAATATGTTCGGTTCGGGGTCAGCAACCTTCTCCGAAGGACCCACGAGTGGAGGGTTAGGTGCAGGAGGCGGAGGATCACCAGGTACAAGCACACAAGGCACCGGAGGAGCGAGACCTAGCGGTGGGATGGCAAGTAAACAGAAGCTGCCGAAGTTCAACGACAACGGGAAGCATGTTACCGACTAGGACGAATGGGTAACACAATTTCTAGCAACCTTAAGGGGAGTGGCCATCGACTGGTACTCCGATATGGATAAGGCCAAAGTCGACACATGGCCCAACCTGAAGGAGTTCGAGATAGAGTTCCGCCTCCTCAGAGACGACAATGAAATAGTATCCGAAATCTATGGCACAAAGCAGAACAAGAACGAGACGGTCCGAGCCTATAGTCGGCGGCTCAAGGAACTGTTGGGGAAAATGGAGAGTCAACCAACGGATGGGTTGAAAAAGAGATGGTTCGTGGAGGGACTGAAACACTCCCTCCGGAAGAAGATGAAAATTGTTCCACCAACCTCGTATGAAGATGCATATAATAGAGCGATGGATCTCGAGAGCGAGACCAAGACATCCAAGAAGAAAAAGAAGGTTAGCTCGTCCAAGGATGATGACTCTTCCGAGGGAAGCAACAGTGATGGCGAGTCCGGCAGAAAGGTGCAAGCCTTGCAAAAGGACATGCTGAGGATGATGAAAGAGTTGAAGGTTATGAAGGGAGGTCCGAGCAAGACCGACGAAGGGGAGCTTTGGTGCACGGAATGTAAGACGAACGACCACACGAAAGGCTCCTGCCCAAAGAAGGCCTATTGTGATATATGCCAGTTGATGGGGCATCCCACCAAGGAATGCCCCTACAACATGAAAACACGAAACCAACAAGTATTGCTTACACAGGAACAACTAACTACATTGGGCGGTATCGGCAGCTCCCAAGCGAACAACAATGCAACATCGGGAGGCTACCGAGATAACCGGTGGGGAGGACCAAACAACAATAACAATACAAGGAGCTGGATCCAATATGACTCCAAAGGCCGACCGATGATACAATGCAGAGCGTGTAGCCAGTGGGGGCACTTCGCCCGAGACTGCCCAAAGGGAGAGGTCACACAATATTTGTGCAAATGGTGCAGACCGGGAGACCATGAAGACACCACCTGCCCGAAGTCCGGCATCAACTTGCTCAATATCGAGGAAACCAAAGAAGAGGAAGTGTTGGCCATAACCCGCGCCCAAGCCAGACAAACAAAATGCCCAGACCCGAAGACGGAGAAGTGAAGGGTACGGGAAGAAATTGAGAAAGAGATACAAGAGAGGGCGAAGGCGAAGGGTACGGCGGGTACTTCCAGCCGACCGGAGGCGAAGGAGGCTGTACTAAATCAAATTTTAAAACTAGAGGTGCCTGTGAAGGTACACGACCTCCTCTAGACGATGCCTCAATTACGAACGGCGTTGCTGAATAATCTCTCCCAACCACGCACCAATACCAACCACCACACGAATGTTCCTGGGGGGTCTGCAATAGACCCCAGGCTGCTGGCAGTTAACACTGGAAGGAACCTAGCCATTGTGGAGATGGGTATCCTTGGCACCATTCTAACCGATACCATCGTCGATGGTGGATCGGGAGTGAATGTTTGTTTGCCCTCTCGAGTGAATAACTTAAAATGTAATGCAGGATAATAACGCCATAGATATCAGACAAGTATAAGAGATGTTATTCCATTCATAATTGTGTGTTACAAGTTACATTCCGAAATATATAAAGATATCGAAGGGGTGTGAGCGTCAACCGTTGCACTGCAATGACCACCCCTCAGTTGCCAACTAACCAAAACAATTACACATAATTAACTAGTCTTATTTTCGTGTACAATAATGCCGCCAACATCATCCCCCCCAAAAAGAAAAGTCGTCTCCAGGTGACTAACAAAATAGAGATGACATTAAACAAAACCAAGGTAGAGAACTATTGACACTAGTCGAGCCCGAAACTTATACACTTGCTGCGTCCTTGCCTGAAAACCCTTTTCTGCTACCATCTGATGCTCAAGTGCAGATTTCACCATTATTGCTTCCTTTGACATCACAGTCCTCCTGTGCCTAAACCAAACTTGTCTGTAAAACACGCTTTTCAGTCTTAGCCTCCACCAACTGCTACTCAAATGATACTGTCTCCCTATCCAATTTGTCCTTGATAGCCACCCGCACTGCCCTCGCGGCATCCAACTCCTGGGTATGCTGAGCTAAGTCTCACGCTACTACTGCCTCCAACCTGGTGGTCAGCTCCTCCCGAGCCCTCTATGCATCCACCAAGGCAACCTCACGTCCAGCCGAGACATACTCCAAGTTCCTCAAAGCGTACCATTCCTGCCTAGAGGTGGCCACAACCCTCTGTCACAAAGGCTACGAGACGCCTCAAATCCTCCGTCACACTCCCCAAAGGCTAATCACTGAACTGAATAACTCCCTGGTGTCATACAACTGCGCGGACCTGCAATGTCTCCCCTCACCAATGCTTAGCTTTAGGCTTCCTTCTCACAGTACGGACAACCACAACACTTACCGTGACATCTCTAATGCCCTTCGCCCAACTCCAACAAGTGTATTGTAGCTCAAAAATAAACTGGGGGTCTGGGGGCAGTGCCCCCAGCGGGGTCGAGGGGCAACGCCACTCGCGGGGTCCGGGGGCAGTGCCCTAGGTGCGCTCCTTGTCGCAGTCCATGGCGCACACCAATTTACAACCCTCAAAACCATACGAAAGTCCATGGCACACATCATTTTTGTCATATTTTAAGGTATCAAAACCCTTCTCCACTATAGAATTTGCAGCATCCTGGCTCAAGATGTCATTGAATGATTTTTCAATTTTTTCGTCGTCGTTTTTTTATTTTTTTGTCCACTGTAATGTCCCTGATGGCACCCCAGCCGTACAACCTCCCCGTATGGTCAACAACAACATTGATACCTCCAATTGTGCGGCCACCTTCCTGTGCGGTCAGTGCCCCTCCACCGTACGGATCACCCCATACGGAATACGTGGCCACCTTCTCGTGCCTGCCCTATGCTTGCGTGGGCGCTGCGTTGTTGGGCGGAGTGCGTTTGTGTGTCTATGCGTTTGGGGCTGCTGCGTGTTTTATTTCTCTGTTGGCGGTGATGTCCACTGCCGGTGGTCCATCGTACGGTGGCCCCCGCCATCGTGCGCCTCCCTTTATTTTTTTTCCAGCTGTACGGTCAACTGTCGTACGGACCTGTACGACCGTACGGTTTTTTTTTTTTTTTTCCAATTTCCCAATTTAGTTGTCTAGAGAGTCGTCGACTCGGGTCCCCTGTCTCTGGGATTGCCCTTCATCCTTCTCAGTTTTCCTCGCCCAAGAGTCTCCCGCGTTGGTCCCGTGCCTCTCAAGTCGCCTGCCCGGCCTCTCGAGTCCCCTTCCATCCTCTCGGGTCCCCCTCTGGCCTCTCGGGTGTCCTTCCGACCTCTTGGGTCCCTTGCGCGCTTTGCGTGGTAGGGTTTCAATTTGGATCCGTTGGTGGCAAGTCTATTTTCAATGGCCATCCGAAGACTTGGAACCACAAATTCTACAGGGACCACGGTCTCCTTCCCGTACATAAGAAGAAGAAGAATAATAAAGATTTTGAAAGCTGCGGCCTTCCACATAGGGTTCCAATCGTTGCCGACACAATTGATCTTGGGATTATCTACGTCACCGAGGTTTGGGGCGTCTCCCTTCCAATATTCTCTGTATTCTGGCAGGTACACCTCCTCTGTTGCTTGCTCTAGTTCCTCTACTTCGAGCCTATAGCTTTGGAACATTTCGTAATCCTCCATCTACCAGTGGAAGAGCCCGTTCAATGTCCCTGTCTCATCCTCGAAGCACTCTCCTAGTTTGAGAATCCCTTCGCTGTTGGGCTCCCTGCAGCCCCATCCTTCGTCCCTCAGGTCGCCTTTTCCTTCACCCTCCGATTCCGAAGCTGATGCCAGTTCCTTGCCGACAACCTGGGTACTCAGATCAATGGTGTACTTCTGCCCCCCTTTCTCCATAGAAAGGGTGTTCTTTTTCCAGTCGTGGTTCACCTTTGCTGTAACCAACGACCCTCTGCCTAAGATGGCGTCGTACCCCTTCTTCTTGAGTGGGATTACCACAAAATCTAGTATGAAGGGTTGCGTGCCAATGGTGACTGGCTGGGCTATTAGGGTGCCGAGTGGCTTGATGCCGTGTTGGTTTGCACCTACCAAGTTGAACGTGGGTGGCCATAGTGTTGGCTTCCCCAGCTTCTTCCACGTATCCTCTGGCAGAACATTCACCCCCGAACCTTCGTCCACGATGGTGTCCTTGAGGATAGCCCTGAGAATTCCCATCTCTACTACAGCAGGATGCTGACCACTATTTAAGGCCAACAACATTGGGTCAACCGAGGGGCTGACCGGAACTTCCGCTCGTGTGACACGCAAAGGTGCCTGCGCAGTGGTTTGTATGGAACTAAAAATGGCGGTTCTTAATCGTGGCATTGTTTCTAGAAGGTCCTTTACCCTTATAGGTACTTCCATCTGCAGTACTTGCCCAATGATGTTATTTTCAGCTTCCATACGAGATGATGTACTCGCCACCTCGTTGTCCTGTCGTTCAGCCGTTATCTCACGTACAATATTGGCCTTCGCCTCCTGCAGTCTCTCCTTCTCTGTGCGGGGGTCAGGATAGGTTGCCTTCTTCGCCTGCGCGTGAGTGATTGCCAACACTTCTTTGTCTTCACCCCTCTTTTCAATATTGAGTAGATTCACCCCCTACTTAGGGCAGTGTGTGTCATCGTGATCACCGAGGCCACACCATCTACACAGGCTCTGAGGGGTTTTAGTATTTTGGCACTCCCGAGCGAAGTGCCCCCATTGGTTGTAGGCCCGACATTGAATTATTGGCCAGCCCTTGGCGTCATATTGGAAACGGCTTCCGTTATTGTTATTGTTGCTATTCCTTCCGCCGCCGCATCTGTTGTCCCGGTAACCTCCAGATGATGCCATTGTGTTGCTTTGTTGAGCCGTACCCGCTGGTGCGGATGTTGTGGCCTGCTCCGTGAACAACACTTGGCTCATTTGCGTACTTCGGGTTTTCATGTTGTATGGGCATTCCTTGATAGAGTGTCCCATCACTTGGCAAATCTCACAAAAGGCCTTCTTCGAGTAGGTGCCTTTTGTGTGGCCTTCTTCCTTACAATCAGTGCACCACACGTCTTCGTTTTTGCTCGTGCTTCCTTTCATGTTCTTAAATTCCTTCAACATACGGTGCATATCCTTTTGAAGAGCTTGCACCTTCTTTCTTGATGATTCGTCACTACTGCTTTCTCTCAAGGACTCCTCTTCTCCCGAGGACTTGTCCTTTTTCTTTTGCGATGTTTTGTCTTCGCTTTCCAAATCCATCGCACGATTGTATGCATCACCGTATGAAGTGGGCGGTACAATTTTCATCTTCCTTTGTAGGGATGACCACAACCCTTCCACGAACCATCTCTTCTTTAGTCCGTCAGCCGACTGGTTCTCCATCTTCCCCAGTAATTCCATTAATCGTAGGCTGTATGTTCGCACTGTTTCGTGCTTTCCCTGCTTTGTGCTTAGTATCTCCGCCACAATCTCATTATCATCTCGAAGGAGTCGAAACTCCTCCTCAAAAGCTTTCTGTAGGTCGTCCCATGTTCCCACCTTTGTTTTGTCCACATCAGAGTACCAATCAATGGCTACTCCTCTCAGGGTGGCAGGGAACTGCACCACCCAATCCGCTTTGTCAACTACCCCGTTAGTTGACCATATTGTCTCACATGTACGATAGTGCCGTACGGGGTCATCATTGCCATCTCCGTTGAATTTAGGCAACTTCTATTTGCCCGCCATCGAGGGGGGTTGTCTTCCTGGAGGTGGCTGTGGCTGCGTCTGTGCGCCGCTCCCTCCGGCGCCGGTGGTGTGTCCTGCGTGGGTGCCTGGAGGTATAGTGCTTTGCCTGTTGTGTGTGGCACCTGCAACCGTACGGTTGTCCTCCCCTCCGTTGTCGCCCGCACCCACTCTTGGCTCCCTCTCGTGATCCGCACTTCGTGGCGTAAGGGATAAGTTTCTAAACTGATCCCGAGTCTCTTCAACTAGATTCCGTCGTAACCTTGTTTCCTCCAGAAACTCTTCATGGCTCCACACCCTACGGTGTTCTGGCGACGCTTGTTGTTGGGTAATTAAGCAATAAGACATTTAATGTAATTAGAGTTAATGACGACAGTTAACCCGTCGGTTGTTGAAAGTTGACACCGGGTAACTGACCGGTCACCTTTATATATTAGCAAGTCCTTGGTCATGGAGAGAGGGTTAGTATGGTCATTGTCATTGTACAGACATTATTATGAATCAATGAAGATCTCAGTTTTTTTATATTCTATCATGTCTATTATTTCTGCAATGCATTGAATTACACTTTATTGGCAAAACATTTGGCGCCGTTGCCTAGACAGACTTGGGAAAAGGAGCGGATGGCGTACGGACACGATGGGCCTACCTGCGAGCGAGATTAACCTTGAGGCGGATGACGCACGAACAGAGCTCTATGACGGAGAAGACACTACAACGAGGGAATTTTCAATCCTGCTTCAGGTGGCCATCAAAACCTACATCCGAAGAGAGGCCACAGAGGTGGAAGTTCCAACAAGTGCTGTGTGGACCGCACTGGAAGTTAGCCCTGCGGTGAATCAATTGATGAACCACCTCCCTCGATTGCTCGCACAGGCTTCACTCGCACAGCGGGCTCGCCTGGAGGAAATTGCTTGCGAAGAACGACGCCAACAGATCCTCCTACAGTATGAAGAAAACAACCGTCGTTGGGAAGCGCAACAGGATGGCATGCGACGGGACACTTGAACCTTGAGCCGTACGGGGCGGAATAAAGAACACTCATTGTAATAATTATGTCATATTGTTGACATAGACTTGTATCCCACAGGATGAATGAATAAAAGTGTTCTACATTTTATATGTCGTTATATATAAAGCTGTACGGGAATTAATGCCCAATACATTGAATAAAGACAAAAATAAGCAAGAGTATATAGATGAATGTGTAGTAGCCCAACGTGCCTTGATCCTTGAACAGCAAGCGGAAAGGTGACGGAGGTATAAGCGAAGGGAGGAGGAATGCTCCGAAGGGGACGGTGAGGCCGACGGCCACCCATGGAGTCGGGAGGAGTTACTTGCGGAAACCCGCCGCAGGATAGAGTGTACTAAAACTCAGTTGAGGGACTTGAGGGACTTGTCACGAACACCAGAGGCTAGGAAAACTCCACGGAGTGGGGAGGAGGCAAGGGAGGGAGAAGACATCGGGGCCGCCAGGAGTGTCGGAGGGACATCGGGGCACGGCGGTCAAGCACCTCTTACAGGATCTAACCCATCTGGAGTAGGACAGCAGCCACCAGTAGTAAAAAGACAAGGCATGGCGCAAAAACAAAAACTTCCAAAGTTCCATGGGGACGGGAAAGAAGACCTTGTCCGCCACTATTGCACTTGTGAAACAATTTGGGTAGCGAATGGTGTTACGGATCAGGATGAGTGGGTAACACAGTTTCCCGCAACCCTAAGGGGCATGGCCATCGACTGGTTCTCCGATACGGAGAAGGCTAAAATTAGCACATGGCCTGACTTGAAGAAGGAATTTCAAGCGGAGTTTCGTCTCCTAAGAGACGATAATGAGATCGTAGGCGAAATTTACGGCACAAAACAGAGGAAGAATGAGACGGTTCGAACCTACAGCCGGCGGCTCAAAGAGCTGCTAGGAAAAATGGAGAACCAGCCTGCAGACGGACTGAAAAAACGGTGGTTTGTGGAAGGTCTGAAGACGTCTCTTAGACAGAAAATGAAGATCGTACCTCCCTCTTCATATATCGACGCCTATAATAGGGCAATGGATTTAGAAAGCGAGCAGAAGACATCCAAGAAAAAGAAAAAGAAATCCTCGTCAGACGACGATTCCTCTTCTGACAAAAGCAGTAGCAGTGATGACGAATCTAATCGGAAGGTACGGGCTCTCCAGAAAGATATGGAGCGAATGATGAGAGAGGTGAAGGCGACCAAAGGAAGCACAAGCAAAGCCGACGAAGGGGATTTATGGTGCACGGACTGCTGCAGCGACGGACACACCAAGGGATCTTGTCCGAAGAAAGCATTTTGTGATATTTGTCAGATTGCCGGACACCTTACCAAGGAGTGTCCGTACAATATGAGGACCTGTAACCAACAGGTTCTCTTTACGGAACCGTCTGTGCCAGCCGGCACATCCCAGCCTGCGATCAACAATGCGTCGTCTGGCGGCTATCGGAACAACAGGCGAGGAGGAAGAGGCAATAATAATAATACTAATAATAGAAGCCGAATCCAATACGACGCTAAAGGGCGGCCGATGATACAATGTCGGGCTTGCAACCAATGGGGGCATTTTGCCAGGGACTGTACGACGGAGGAAGTGCCACAAAAACTTTGCAAGTGGTGCGGTCCGGGGGACCATGACGATGGCAACTGTCCGAAATCTGGAGTGAATTTGTTGAATGTAGAAACGGAGGATGTGCTCGCCATAACAAGATCCAAGACAAAAGCGGCCACTTACCCAGATCCTCGTACGGAAAAACGAAAGGCACTGGAGGCACGAGTGGAACTGGAGAAGGAGATGTCGACGAACAAGGACGCACACGGGCTTGCAGGTACTTCTCGCTCTGAAGCAGAAACAAATATTATAAACCAATTGCTATAGGTCGAGATACCCGTCAAAATGAAGGATCTCCTGGAAAGTATGCCACACTTGCGGATGACACTTTTGCAATCCGTACTGATAACCCCAGTCGGCCGACCAACACATGGAAGGGACAACCTTGGCGAGACGGCGGTAGACCCATTAGCCCTGACGATCAACAATGGTAGACACCCAGCAGTGGTGGAAATGGGTATACTGGGCACCATCTTGACCAACACCATTGTCGATGGCGGGTCGGGAGTAAATGTCTTGCCAGAGGAAACATAGAAAAAATTGGGCAAACCTACTCTCTGGCCGTCCACCTTTAATTTATTGGGAGCAGACCAACACGGCATCAAGCCGCTTGGCACACTCATGGCGCAGCTAGTGACGATCGGAACACAGCCGTTTGTCTTGAACTTTGTGGTCATCCCATTGAAGAAGAAGGGATATGATGCCATCCTTGGCAGAGGCTGGCTGGTGGCAGCAAAAGCAAACCACAATTGGAAAAAGAACACCTTGTCCATGGAAAAGGCCGGCAGAAGATATATCATTGACCTCAAAACCCAACTGGTCAGTGAAGGGTTGGCATCAGAGTCAGAGTTCGACGGGGACGACGGGGCGGACGAAGGGAAGGATGGCAGGGAACCAGATGATGAAGGCATCTTAGGAATTCAAGCATGTTCTGAGGATGAGATGGATTCTTTGAGAGGGCTCTTCCATTGGCAAATGGAAGACTATGAATTATTGTATGGGTGCAATGTGCTGGAGATCGAAGAAGAATCTAATGAGAACGAGTTCCCGCTAGAGTACGGACAATACAAGGGAGGGGATGCCCCTGTGGATGACGCACCGGCACACCAATTCGACAAGACTAAGCCCATAAGGTACGAGGAATCTACACTTAAAATTACAAACCTTGGAGAAACTTCAGAACAAAAAAATATTCTGGTCGGCGACGACTGGAATCTGGTCTTGAAGACGGTGACGTTCAAAATTTTCACAGAGTACAAGGATGTGTTCGCTTGGACGTATAAAGACCTCAAAGGGGTACCACAAGAACTTTGTGTACACCAGATCCCTCTGGTTCTCGGAGCCGTGCCTGTACAGAAGCGGCCATACAGGATGAACAAAAATTATGCCGCTAGGGTAAATGACGAAATTGACCGCATGCTCGAAGCAGGAATCATCTTCAAGGTCCAGACCAGCGAATGGGTATCACCCATTGTGATATCCTTGAAAAAGGAGGCCGATTAGATAAGAATCTCTGTAGACTTCAGGTGTTTGAATGCTGTCACAATTAAAGATCCATTTCACATACCATTCACAGACACCATCCTTGAGGAAGTAGCGGGCCATGAAATTTATTCATTTATGGATGGATTCTCCGGATATAATCAAATTTCCATTGCAGAGGAGGACAAATTGAAGACCACCTTTGTCGTAGAAGATGGCGTCTATGTATACAACCGGATGCCATTTGGGTTATGCAACGCGCCAGCTACCTTCCAACGGATAATCCTCCATATTTTCGACAAAATGTCCGTAGGAAACTTGAAAGCATTCTTGGACGACTGGTCCATTTACAGCACGGAAGAGGCACATCTCACCGCACTTGGCGAATGCATGGAAAGATGCTGACGAGCCCACCTCGCCCTAAATCCCAAGAAATGCAGATTTATGGTGCCTCAAGGCAAGTTACTAGGGCACATCGTCTGCAAGGCCGGACTGAAGACTGACCCTAACAAGGTACGGGTCATTGTGGAGATGGAGGCGCCCGACGATGTCACTGGCGTCAAGTCATTTCTTGGACACATTGGGTATTATAGGTGGTTTATTAAGAACTTTGCCCAAGTATCATACCCACTTGATATGCTGACACAAAGGGGGGAGCCGTACATTTGGGGGACGGCCCAAGAAGAGGCTTTCCAGGAGTTAAAGTCACGGTTGGTAGGTGCACCAATCTTGACATATCCAAATTGGGACAAAGAGTTCCATGTACATGTCAACGCATCCAACTTTGCCATAGGGCCCACACTGGCGCAAGTTGGCAGCCACGGGCTAGAGCACCCAGTGTATTTTGCAAGCCGACTCTTGTCAAAAGCAGAGAAGAATTACAGCATGACAGAGAGAGAAGCCCTCGGGATGGTATACTCCGTCTAGAAATTCCGACATTACCTATTGGCGACACGATTCACATTTTATGTGGATCACCAGGCGTTGATGTACCTGGTGAACAAGCCAATCATCCAGGGGCGGATTAGCCGATGGTTGTTGTTGTTACAAGAATTTACATTCAACATCATTATCAGACCTTGCAAGAGCCATGTCATCGCCGACCAGCTATCACGGATCAAGTCTGGAGAGCCGGCCGAAGGTGTTAATGAGGATTTTCCGGACGCCCATCTCTTCCGCATTGCCGTCCTTCCTGCTTGGTATACGAGTGTGGATTTTTTTGTGATTAAGTGTTTTATATGGCATGAATACTCAGGAAATTGCCAAGTTAGAAACTTGTCAGGTTATAAAGACGTCCGTACGGACAAATCAGCTACTTGCCAGTTAGAAAATTGTCGGGTGATAGCCGTACAATCAAATCAGCCGTACCACATTAGCAAGGCAAATCCGTACAAAACGAAAGACAATTAAGGCTCGAAACAGTTACAAATCGAACCCCAGACAAGGAATTTTTATTTTATTTTGATTAATGGCGATTGAACCTAAGGGATTGAAAAAGCTAGACTGGAGGAAGAAATTGCAAGAAAGAGAAGAGCAAACCAAGAAGGAAGCTAGAAAGAAACCTGCTGTAGCAATGGGCGACCAAGACAAGGGCAAAGCAATTGCACAGGATGCAAGAAAGGGAAGAGTTACGCAGGTCACTGCAGATACAATTCTATTCGAGGGTTTGGCTGGAACGGTGTGCAGGTGTAAAGCGGAAAATCGAACCCTAGGTGTTCTCCCCCACTCCAAGGAGAAAGGGGGTCACTAGGATTGACGGTTTTCACTTAGGAGGGACTTTACATTCAAAAGAGGGGTTGAAACCCACAAGATCCAATCCCACACAATGCAAGATTGGATTCTAAATGAGTTTCAAGGGTTGAGACATCAAGGATACCCTCTTTTGTAAAGAATGTAGATAGAAGATTGAACTAGGAATGTATGTAAAGTGAGAAAGATTCACTTATAAACAGAGATAGGGATACGGGATGAAGTTGCGGACCTAGAATTCGTAGTAAAATGTCGAGATGATGCTGTTCTGCAAATTTGAGCGAAAGTTGATGGGACGATGGCGCCCGGCATGCACACGGTCCTCCGAAAAATCCGCGAAACGAAGGGGGATCTGTTCGTCTCTGCACAAGGATTCCAGATCTTCAATTACAGCCGCGTACCTACAACCTACACACAGAAAAGAGAGGACGATTGGGGGGTTAGGGATTAGGGGTTTGCCTTTAGGTCAAACCCCGGTTTTGGAATTAACAAAGAAATGAGAATGCTGTAAATGTAAATGTTTGTAATGTAAACAAGTACTGATACCTTGTTGTAAGAATGTTTGTATTCTTACATGCGAAGGTGTAAATGTTGTTGTATGTTGTATGTGGTATGTGATCTCCTCTTCAATGGTTGAATCCTTGTCTTGAATGCAACACTTAGCCTTGAATGGAGACTTAGAATGCTCAATTGCTTGAAGGAATGCTTGAATGCTTGAATGTTTGAATATCGTTTCCGCGTCTTGTACACATATGTCCTTCCTCCTTAAAATGGGAGAGGAAATGTAGTTTATATACTTGTCAATTAGGGCTGATAGACTGATTTTTCCGACCTTAGGCCGACCTAGGAAGATTATTTTCCAATTTGCAAACTTAAAGACCCGAAGCCCCAAAAGAGACCGGGCCCAAAATAGGGCCAGGGACCAGGGCGTTGGGCGCCATGGTCCCACCTCCAGGGACAGCAGGGTGCAAGGAGGATCAGGCCAGGGTACTGAAAAATGCAGTTTTTGGTGTCGTAAACAGGTTTCAGGGTCTCCATTCAGGTTCAACGTTGCGCCGCCTTCGTGAAGACCCAAATGCAGTCGAAATTGCAAGTGTCGCAATTTTAGGACGCTACATTTAGCCCCCACTTTAGCGGGAGTATAAGCGTACGCTGATACTTCCGGTAAAGTACAATGAAACAATATTGAAAGACTTTCACCACGTCAAGAAGGCAAGATATACCAAGCCCCCAGTGGACTAAGGATCTTACGACTTCGATTGACAAAGTAAAAGGGAAGATCACGAGGGAGAACCATGACTGTCAGTAGTAAGGTTCCCTCACTATGAGTCATGCAAGAAAGATATCAAAAATTTTCAAGGCAAAGCTAAATTTGTCAAGAAATTTTCAAGTATCTTGAAGAGATATGAACAGGGTGTATGCCCCCCTACGTTAAAGCGATCGCACACGCCTCATCGGGGGTGATTGCTTTAAGGTAGTGATACATATAGGAAATGAGAAGGAAAGGAGCACGTTATCACAAGGATTTAGCCCCCAAGTGTGAGATAAGCCCAAGGATAATAGACACAAAACACAAAGCACAAGGTGACTTCGCTTTCCTTGGGGTCAGTATGCTGTATGATAATTCATGTATATCATATGTATGTATGCATAATTGTTCTTCATTCCCCAATCAAGGAAGGTCACCTAGAAGAAGGGAACACATGTGTCTTTTGAGTCAACATGAGAGAGACCAAAAGAGGTCGCAATGCTTTGCATCGTCCTCAAGTAGATAACACTAAGGACAACAAATAGAAGAATGAGAATAACACATAGAAGAAGTAACAAAAGAGAGGAGGAAAGAGTCTGCTATGCTAATGAAACTAGTCTAGCACGTCATCTACCTCTCGATCTTGCTGATCAATATTTCGGGAAGGCAGGAAACACGCTAGAGGAACATCCAACACAGCAGATGGAGCTATCACAAGGTCCAAACAAGGGCTATGTTCATGTTCCAAGCCACATTGTTCTTGTCTAGGAGCTAGGATAAGTGCTTTAGAAAATTCGTTAGATAAATGGTTATCAACATCAACATATTCATGTTCACTATCAGAATGAAAAGAAGTAACATTTTCATCATGAATAACATTTTCATCTATATCATCATCAAGATTTATAAAAATAGGATCTTTAACTCGCACAGGATCAAGACCATCATGCATCTTATGTTTAGGAGATTTTGGCTCAATTTCTGGTTGAGGAGAAAATGGAATAATGCTAGCTGAAGGTGTTTTTGGGGATTGCAAAGTTTGAGAAGCAGCTGCCTGAGCTCTAAGACGACGCTTCCGTCGGCATTCACGTGCAGAATGATTTCGTCTAGTCTTAGTAGGAAGTTGAGAAGATTGAGGAGGAGGAATGTTCTCATCCTTATCACTTGGGTGTTTGGGTTGTGGTCTCTTAGGTTGGATAATAGGAGAAGAGGAAGGTCTCTTCTCTCTATAAGAGGAAGGAGGAGGAACTGCTCCATATAAAGGAGGAATATTTGGTTTAGGAAGGAGACCAAGTCCATCATGACGAGAAGATATAGGTCTACTTTTAGAAAGTTTATTAGGCATAGACATAGTCACATCCATGGGGATGGGTTGGGAATCTTCTTGAGGAAAGACATTAGTTTTATCTTTCAAAGGAAGAACTTCCTTCTCAAGAATGATAGGAATATCAAGTTTGGGTGTTCTAGGTTCACTTAGAGATAGGATCATATCTTTTTTCCACTTTTGATAAGATTTGAAAAGATGATCACTTCACGGAGGAAGAGATTGGAATTGTTTAGGCCAGAAATAATCAATACGAACGCTAGAAGTTCTTTCAGCTGGTTTAAAGAGACTATGATTGATAGTAACAACTTCACCATTATGGGGAAATTTCAAACACTTGTGAATAGGAGAAGCAATAGCTTTCATGGAAGATAGCCAAGGATAGCCTAGCTTCACACGAAATTGTTCGGACGATGGAATAATAGCAAAGTTCACATCAAGGGATTTGTTATGGACCTCAATAGGTAATGTAATAGAACCAATTGCACGAGAAGAAAATGCATCAAATAATTTCACAACCACATTTGTTTCGTCATAGATCACTTGATTCAATTGCAAAGTAAAAAGAAATTCTTCAGTAATGATATTAACCATGCAAGAAGGATCAATAAGCACTCCACGACAAGGTGTATTCTTGACTTTTGCAACTATATATAAAGGACCATCAGGTGCCTTGATAGTTTCACTGGAATCAAAGGTGATGGAAGGTTCTTTAGGGATTTTCTGCTGCTCTACAAAGTTAATCACATTCGGAGTCATAGACACAAGATCATCAGGTGAGACAGAGGAATCATTAGTATCAATCGCATTAGAGGTATGAGAAGGTAACGGATCAGTAAAAATCTGAAGATTTTGGTTAGGAGGAGCTATAGATGTATTACCTTTATCATTCACACCAGAAACAGAGATAGTATTATTATCAATCAAATCTTGAATTTTACCCTTTAAAGCAAAACATTTTTCAGTATCATGCCCAGGTTGACGATGAAATTGACAAAAAGATTTGTTATCAAAATAGGGTGAATTAATCTTTGCAGGATCTATTTGCCTTATAGGAGGAAGAGTAAGCACATGTTGTTCCAATAACTTATTCATAATACTATGCATTGATTCATTCAAAGGAGTAAACTTTCTTTCTTTCTTGAAAAACTTAGAAATAGGAGGCACACCTGATGCTGCATTCACATTGTTGATGATGTTTTCATTGAATTTAATGGACTCTCTGTTCGGTTTAAACTTCCCAAATGGTATTTGACTACTATCACCCTTATCACTCGGAGCCATAGGATTTGCTTGTTCCATTTGACTCACAGTCAGTTGATAATTGTGAAGAGTTGCACACAACTGTTGGAAAGAAGTAAACTCAGAAAACAGAAGTTTTTCTCTAATATCTTTTTGTAAATTAGAAATAAAGATTCTTTGAATATCATTGTCAGGCACTGGAAAAGAAATTTGAGCATACAAATGCCTTATATCTACCAATGAAATCAGTCACTTTCTCTTTAACACCTTGTTTACAATGCATTAAATCAATCAAAGTAACTTTAGGACTTATATTGTTTTGAAATTGTTGAATGAAAGCATTTGCAAGTTGTTCGAAAGAAGTAATAGAATAAGAAGGCAACGAGCAATACCATTGTAGGGCTTTGTCTCTTAATGTTCTAGTAAACAGTTTTGCAAGCAACCTTTGGTCATAAGCAAAATCAGTACATATTGTTTGAAAAGTCTTAACATGTGTTAAAGGATCACCCTTACCATTATAAAGCTCCAAATGCGGAATTTCAACATGTTTAGGGGGAATAGCTCGAACAATGTCAAGAGAAAGTGGGCTCGCAACATCAAATGTGGGCACACTAAACTTAGATTGATTCATAGAGGCAATTTGTTGCTGTAAAGAAGAGACAGTTTGTGCAAGATTGTTAATGGTCGCTTCAGTCGAAGAGTTAGATTGTGATGGAGGTGTTATGTTATTGAAAGAAGGTAGAGAGTAAGGTGGCGGGACACTATGATAGTCATAGGAGATGATTGGAAAAGAGGAGCACTACAAGGAGGAATGGAATGATTAAATGAATTGCCCCCTTGCGCCAGGTTCATTTGCGGAGATGAAATAGGAACACTTACTGAAGGAATGAATGAAGAAGTCGGATTAAATGAAGGAAGAGGGTTAATTGAAGAAGAAGGATTGCCCCCATGACTGGTGATCATAGGTGGAATGTCTTGTATTGAAGTAGTCATTATGTTTGATGTAAAAGTAGGTATACTAGCAATAGAAGTTGTCAAAGGGATAGAATGATTGTCGTGAGTAGGAGGTTGTGTATAACCCAAAGTTTCAGCACAACTCTTCATAGGCATCACATTCGAATCCACAATGTGTGCAATACCACGCAAAATATCAATTCCATTCTTATCACTTTGAAGCATACGTTTTAGACCCTCAATTAAAGGAAGAGCTTGACTATCGGGGTATTCTTGAGACATCCATTGTCGAAAATCGTCAAATTGGTTATCCAATTTCGAAAGTTGTTCTTCAGAAACCTCATGGAGAGCTTCTTCATCATTAGGAAGATTAGAGGAATTACCCGTGTCCTCGTTAAAAAGGCCATTCAAATTAGGATCCATCTCCTCGGTAATTAAACCTTGGAAAGACTTAATTCTAAGGCTTCGTCTAACGAGAATAGTGTAAGTAGGGCTTATTGTTGTAAAACTCATGCACTAAAGAGAGAGAGAAGATTTTGAATTTTAGAGGTAGCAAATTTCAGTAAAATCAGCCAATCTCCTAGATTTAAGTTGTTAAATGCAATCAGGACAATCTCCCGAAATTTCGGAAAAAATGTCCGGGACCGTGGCGAACGGAGTGCACACCGTCCTCGCAACTTTTTTCGAAATTTTCAGGGATGAAAATTATGATGATTTTAAAGCTAACCTGAAAAAATTGAGTGATTTTACGATCTGTAGATAGGCCAAATTGAAGTTGCAATCTCAAAATTGAACACTACCAAGATTGTCGAAAAATGCAAAATTTTGAATTTTGAAAAAGAGAGGGAAACTGAAATTTTGAATTTTATGATTTTAGAGGGAATACTAAAAGCAATGCAGATTTTGAAATTTAAAAATTGACTCAATTTCACACAAAATTCAATTTTGAAAGTGGAAATCAAGGTTGTTGCAATTAAACATTTAATTTCAAAAGTCACAAATTGCAAAAATTTGAATAAAGCATAGAAATTTCGAATGAATGCCCACACACTTTTCAGATTTAGGACAGTAAGGAATACAATTTTGACATGAATTTCAATTTCAACAAATTTTTTGAATGATTAGAAGCCTTAATCCAAGCAATCACTAGACCAACTTTGACTTTAATTTTGAAAGTGTTAGAATTGATGAAATCGGCCAAAATTCTGGATTTTAGCAGAAAAATACAGTAAGATCTAGCTCCCGAAATTTCGAAAAAAATGTCGAGGACAATGGCGCTCGGGGTGCACACGGTCCTCGCAACTTTTTTCCAAATTTTCAGGGATGAGAGATATTATGATTTTGTTGCGGAATCCAAAGTTACAGCCGATTTGGAAATGTTTTAATCAGTGAAATCATCAGTCAAAGGCTGAATCAAGAGGGTTTTAAAAATTAGGGTTTTGACACTTAACCACTTAATTTTCAAAATTAAAGCACAGATATGATTTGATAATTTGCAGTAGAAGGGTAGATCTGAAACAAGCATTAACCATTAAACATTTCGCAAGCTCAATTATTAAAAAGAAAATTTAGGGTTTTGTGCAATTAACCTCTAAAATTTGCAAAAGATCAAACATGGAAATGCAATTAAGGAAGCAAATTTTTCAGATCTAACCATGAATAATCAGAATTAGGATGTTCACGTCGGGTTCACCAAAATGTAAAGCGGAAAATCGAACCCTAGGTGTTCTCCCCCACTCCAAGGAGAAAGGGGGTCACTAGGATTGACGGTTTTCACTTAGGAGGGACTTTACATTCAAAAGAGGGGTTGAAACCACAAGATCCAATCCCACACAATGCAAGATTGGATTCTAAATGAGTTTCAAGGGTTGAGACATCAAGGATACCCTCTTTTGTAAAGAATGTAGATAGAAGATTGAACTAGGAATGTATGTAAAGTGAGAAAGATTCACTTATAAACAGAAATAGGGATACAGGATGAAGCTGCGGACCTGGAATTCGTAGTAAAATGTCGAGATGATGCTGTTCTGCAAATTTGAGCGAAAGTTGACGGGACGATGGCGCCCGGCATGCACACGGTCCTCCGAAAAATCCGCGAAACGAAGGGGGATCTGTTCGTCTCTGCACAAGGATTCCAGATCTTCAATTACAGCCGCGTACCTGCAACCTACACACAGAAAAGAGAGGACGATTGGGGGGTTAGGGATTAGGGGTTTGCCTTTAGGTCAAACCCCGGTTTTGGAATTAAACAAGAAATGAGAATGCTGTAAATGTAAATGTTTGTAATGTAAACAAGTACTGATACCTTGTTGTAAGAATGTTTGTATTCTTACATGTGAAGGTGTAAATGTTGTTGTATGTTGTATGTGGTATGTGATCTCCTCTTCAATGGTTGAATCCTTGTCTTGAATGCAACACTTAGCCTTGAATGGAGACTTAGAATGCTCAATTGCTTGAAGGAATGCTTGAATGCTTGAATGTTTGAATATCGTTTCCGCGTCTTGTACACATATGTCCTTCCTCCTTAAAATGGGAGAGGAAATGTAGTTTATATACTTGTCAATTAGGGTTGATAGACTGATTTTTCCGACCTTAGGCCGACCTAGAAAGATTATTTTCCAATTTGCAAACTTAAAGACCCGAAGCCCCAAAAGAGATTGGGCCCAAAATAGGGCCAGGGACCAGGGCGCTGGGCGCCATGGCCCCACCTCCAGGGATAGCAGGGTGCAAGGAGGATCAGGCCAGGGTACTGAAAAATGCAGTTTTTGGTGTCGTAAACAGGTTTCGGGGTCTCCATTCAGGTTCAACGTTGCACCGCCATCGTGAAGACCCAAATGCAGTCGAAATTGCAAGTGTCGCAATTTTAGGACGCTATAGCAGGCAATGGTGGGAAAATGCCACGAGCCCGTCAGATATTGAGGTAAAAATTGAATTAACAAAAGCTAGGGTCCATGATGCTATTCAGATGCCCATTTTTAATATTAAGGAATTCGAACCCTGCCTACGACAAATGATTAAAACATATGATCCTGAACTTCGCACATCGTCATTCAATTTCCAGCACACTGACATCATTGTTTCATTTAACTTTGATGATTTTCAGAGAGTATTTGGCATTCTTGACAAGGGTAAAAAGATTGACAAAAAGGTAACAAAGTTGTCCGAGGAAAGAAGAACCCAGCTATTAAAAGAAATGTGTAGGGACAACTTGACTACAGAAGAATGGAGTCGCATCCTGGATCCGAAGGGAAGAGGTCTGAAGAAGACATTTTTAAAATCTGGCATCTGGCAATGTTTACTTGACGTAGTACAGAGCAGGCTGACTGGCGCCAGCAGAGCGTCGGACGTGGCAGTACCTATGATCGCATTGATGGCAGGACTCAGAAAGGGCACGGTGTATGATTGGGCCAGTCTACTGTCAGACAGAGCCCACAACTATATGATGCTGAAACATAAAGTATTTTATGTCACATCACGGTATCGGATTATTTTTAGATTCCGTGCGGGTACAAGTGCCACCACACCGTAGAGGACGGCAGCCGTGGGATAGCATCAACTCCCTTAAGCCAGCTATATTTTATTGGTCAGAGCTAGATATTTTGACTACCGCCGAGGGACAAACTAGCAGGAAGAGGAGGAGACAGGTCCACGTAGTGGTGTCGGCTAGTGACATGGATTCAGGACGACATGGCACTAGTGAGGAGGAAAGTGAGGGGTTAGATGATTCAGAGGAAGATAGCACCTTTAGGCTTTCACAGACTGAGCAACCAGTACCGCCGCAGGAGACCCCCACCACTCAGACAGTATCGTTGGCAAGTGTACCGAGGGGGCATCGTGGAATGCCTGGAGGGGGAGCTGGCAGGACCGGCCAGGTGGTATTTACTCCAGCATTCCTGACCGTCGGAGGAGAGGGAGGACCATTGGCATCATCTGGAGTCACAGTGGGTACCATCTCTACCATCCCCATACCTAGGTTTGGTTAGATGCATCCTTGGCCTCCACCAGTCCAGCCATCGCCAGTCACAGCCAAGATGACGACACTAGCGAGTGCACCAGTACGCATGCCCGTCATCCTGACGGAACCTAGGACAGAGGAGGCCCAGAGGACGGTCGAGGAGAGGCCGATGGGAGACGATGTCGATTCATGGCTAGATAGATATGCGGCTCTACCTTCATCCCCACGCAGGCAGGCACCACCCACACCTTCCTACCCTTGTATTCCTTCAGCTCCAGGGGTTATCGACTTGGACAGTGGCACTAGAAAGCAGGGTGATAGAAAGACGCCGCTGGTGGAGGGGGCAGTATCACCGCAGCAGCAGCATCAGGTTGGACGGATTGGAGAGGGGAGACCTACTGCCATGGTGCAGTTCTTAGCCAGGATGGAGGAGGAGGTTCAGTTACTGGTTGCCTCGACAGTAGAGGAGTCTGTTGGACAACTCACTTTGCGAAGACTCCTTGCGTTTGCTACATCTGGAGTAGCAGTGGCATTTCAGCAGTGTTTTGAGCAGCATGGATGGCCGACGCTTGATCTTCCAGAGATGCGAGTAGAATGGCAGAGCCAGGAGGTGGCCGGAGGGCGTCAGACACAGTCTGTGGTCAGACGGATTGAGCAGGCTGTACGAGATAGGTATCTCGAGCTTCGAGAGACTCAGCTCAAGGCGGATAGGGCTCAGGAGGAGTTGGCCACTCGCATCCTTGCATTGGAGACAGAGTTAGAGCAGCGGCGCACCCATGCTAGGAGTACAGATGAGATCCTTGCCACCGTGAGAGGAGAATTGAGTGCCGTGAAGGCAGAGTTGGCAGTGCAGTCAAATGAGAGAGCCTCAACAAAATCGAGAGTTGCTACCTTGGCAGCCGAGTTGGAGGCGAAGCATCAGGAATTGATGGAGGCAGTGTTTCGAGTGAGGAGTTCCCGGGAGCGGCAGTTGCAGGCTGAGCAGGACCTCCGATACCGGACCGACTAGGTGGTACAGCTTCGGGAGTAGTTGGCAATAGCTGCCCCAGCCCCTCCACCATCAGGGATGCCTCCCTTACCCCCTCAGTAGTCCGTGTGTAGTTGTTATTTTGTGGGGTTCGTAGTTGTTCTCTGTTGTAGGCATATCATTCCCATTTTGTTGTCTATCGTCCGGAGACAACATTTCTTTTTGGGGGGGATGATGTTGTCGGGTAATTAAGCAATAAGACATTTAATGTAATTAGAGTTAATGACAGCAGTTAACGCATCGATTGTCGACAGTTGACACCGGGTAACTGACCGGTCACCTTTATATATTAGCGAGTCCTTGGTCATGGAGAGAGGGTTAGTATGGTCATTGTCATTGTACTGACATTATTATGAATCAATGAAGATCTGAGTTTCTTTATATTCTGTCATGTCTATTATTTCTGCAATGCATTGAATTACACTTTATTGGTGTTGATGTGTTTTTTACGCACATGCGAACACAGAATAAAATACCTAAAGGTACCTTATCCTCTCTTGAGTAAAGTTTCCAAATGTTGAAGATATCGCGAAAAGGATCAATCGAAGAAACTTCAAGGTTCTTGTATGTAGGGTCTCTATGCGTGGATAAGCTCTCTGTGGTATGATGTGATTTGTTGGAATCACAAGGGGACTTACACTTGATGACTGAACGTCTGATTTGCTTTGAATATTGCTGGAACACAGGATTTTATTAACTAACTAGAAGACAAACAAATGGCAAAAGATGTAAGGTTCAGGAAGTCTACTCTACTACCTAGAATGCGAGAAGATGGATGAATGACTAGGTGGATTCCTACTGGGCTGGGTCTCACCATCAGGCTGAACAATTCAACACCAACTCAGTGCGATCTTCTAAGGGATGCTTCCAATATGTTTAAATCATACACCATCTGACAATGATCACCATTCAAGAAAATGCATGAAACAATAGACGTGTAACGACTTATGATTAAGCTCATTTATTCCAGTTGACCACACAAGGCATCCTTACAATCAGTAAGAGGCTAGTGGTATGGATTAAACGGATTCCACACAGGTGCATTCAACAATTTCCTTCATTCGATCTAATCATCTACCATCTAGAATTGAAGATTCAACAAGAAACCATGCATATTGCAAGAAACGACACACTTCACCATTACTTCAATGAAAATGGAGTTTGTTTACAATCAATGGCAACAATTTCTTGCCTTGTCCTCCTATTCTACTCTAATTGCTACTCTATCAATTGACTGATCACCTTCTAACTACTATCTATCTACTAACTCCTTTTTCATCTCCTGTTATTAGCCTTTACAAATGAAGAGTCGGGGCTTATATAGTGCCCACAATACAATTCGATGGCTAAGATCAATTTGAGATCAATGGCCAAGATTCAATAATGAAAACCCTAATTAGGGTTTGTTACAACCATTACATAGCATTTAATGCTTGACCAATGATAAAATTACATCTTTAGGACACGTCTTCTCTGGAAAATTTGACCAATAGATAGTTGGGGTAGGTACATAGAAGTTTGTGCCACCTTCCATGAGTTAGGTACATTGAATCTAGACATGCTGAGGTGGACCAATCTAATTGGAGGAGTGATGACTAGGATGCCACCTCGTTTGACACTCGTAATTTGGTGGATATTCCACTTGACGTTGCTGAGAAGCTAGCTTTAATTAACTCTTCTGGAACTATCTGCTCCTTCAACGAACCCTTGCTCTGACTTATTCTGTCTTTGATGTGCAGGATGATTGATGTACCTCGCCTTGGAATGCTGGATTGGAGAAGGTATTCCTGATGATGCTTGACCGAAGAAGGCCGTCCTTGTCGATGCTAGACTGGAGGAGGTCGCCCTTATCCTTGCTTGATCGTCTCTGATGAGAACCTGCCGACTTGTAGATCCTCCGGGCTTTGGAGTCACCATCTTGATACCTACACAACATTTCAAAATTAGTAATATATCTTGAAGTCTAGAAATTAAACTTAAAAGGAAGATTTAAGATTTTAATTAGGAAACTTCATGATAAATCTTGAGTTATCATTTCCTTATTAACCATGCAATGCTTAGATTTTTCCAAAACAAATGTCTAAAAATCAAACCTTAAACAAGGGTGTCAAGATGATTTTGCCATACCTCCTCTTGAGTATTAAACTCTAAGAAATGATGCAAAAAATGGATTTTGCTAGGCAAAATTTAAATCAAAATTCTCCCTTGGATGAATTGCGCCTCCTCTAACTTCAAAAGAATAGACTCCACCCTCTTTGATCTTCAACACTTAGTAGAAATTCGCTCCACTCTAGCTCTCCAATTTCGCACTTAGGAAAGGATGAATGAATGATTAAACTTGAACAAAGCATCACCCATATATAGAGCACTCACCTTGATTCCCTCCAAGGCCGACTTGCTAAAAGGGAAATGAAAATGAAATAAAATCCCCCTCAAAAGAAGGCCGACTTGCTTGTAAAAGCAAATAAATGTATTTGAGCACTCACCTTCATTTAAAATTTGAAAATTAATTTTAATGCCTCCAAAGTGGATTTTTGATTATTTCAAGGCCTAAAAATTAATTTATTAAATTTAAAATGCCTTTAATTTAATGCGAATTTGATTTAGCCTTTCCAAAGGCCTCAAAGTTAGCAACTTGGTGAATTTTAAGGAATATCAACGCTCAATAATGTAAAAATGAAGGATATCACCAATTTCGCCCTGGACCTTCAATGAAGGTCAGGAGCGATTTTGCAATCTTGCTCTTAATCCTTCATCTTTTGGATTCCAAATTGCTTCCAAGACATAAAATATCATCTCTTCTTCCTATCCACACAAGATCTGGTCTCAATTCCTCAAACAAAGGAGAGGATCCTGAAAAATCGCGCTATGGGCCCTCTCTGAGGGTCAGGAGCGACTTTTTGATTTTAAGCTTGATTATCTACCATTTTTCATTGAAACTTCATTCATCACTTGGCAATGTTCTTCCTTCATCCATCTCATCCAAACTCGCTTTGTTGTTGCAAGGTAGAATGAGGATTTTCAACAATATCGCTATGGGCCCTCTCTGAGGGTCCGGAGCGATTTTTCGTTGTGGGCCTTCACTGAGGGTCAGGAGCGATTTTTCATTTTCTGACCAAAATCATCAAGTTTCAAAGGTAAAATAATATTCATCATGTTGTTGGAGGTCTCTTCTCCTTATCCTAACCTTGCCTTAGCACCATTTTGAAGAAAACATGCATTTTTTGAAAATCTCGCTGTGGGCCTTCAGTGAGGGTCCGGAGCGATTTTTTCGGTTCTAGGCAAATTCCTTTATCTTTTAATCTTCAAATCACCTCCAAGGCATAACACATCATGTTCCCCTCCTGTCCAAGCAAGATTTTATCTCAATTCTTCAAACCAAGGAGAGAAAACTGGAAAATCGCTATGGGCCCTCTCTGAGGGTCCGGAGCGATTTTTGTAATTACCTTCAAAATATTGATTCTCGACGATTTCTTTTCACTTCAAGGCTTTTCAAACATCGTTTCAAACCCATGCCTAAAATTAGCTTTCCTCAAACTTGGATGAAAAATTCCCGTTTTAGGTTTCTCGCTGTGGGCCCTCTCTGAGGGTCCGGAGCGATTTTTCGCTGTGGGCCTTCAGTGAGGGTCAGGAGTGATTTTTTCATTTTGGGTTGATTTCCTCTTGTGTTGATCCTCCAAATTATATTCAACAGATAGAAGATGCTTTCCTCCATCCCTTCCAATCATAAAATCACTTTGATCTTGCAAAAATAATGCATATTTGAAAATCTCACTGTGGATCCTCTCTGAGGGTCAGGAGTGATTTTTCGCTGTGGGACTTCTCTGAGGGTCAGGAGCGAAATTTGACTTTTTGAACTCTCTGTCAGGATAATTTTATGGAATATAACATTTAAGTATAAGTTCTTATACTTTAAGTTATATTCCATATATACTTTCAGGATGTTTGAGAGTGGTTTCAGACCTCCAGGAGCTATATTGCAAAATCTAATTTTTGGAGGTTTTTCAGTTTCCAGACTTAGTCAAATTTCAGGATCAGGACTTTCAGACTTAGCCAAATTTCAGGATCAGGACTTTCAGACTTAGCCAAATTTCAGGACATTCCAGACTTCATCACTCACCAACTTGACCTAACTCAAGCAGAACTTGCTATCCAGGTGATCCCCTTGGCGACACTCAAAATGCAAAGGCTAACAGACAAAACCCTAAAAAACCTAAAAACAAACCCTAGAAAGCAAAAAAAGGAAGGGTCCCCATTTGCAATGGGGCGATGTGTGAAATGGTCACAACAATTGGCAAAACAACGCGTAGAAATTTTCCTCGGCTTCTGTACCCTTCGTGACACCTCCTTGGTTCCCTTCGGGCCACCCTTCGGCAGGTCGTCCTTCTGCAAGTTGCCTCAGCCTACGTCTATGTTCTACTTGCTGTTCCAATCAAGGCCCTCTGCGTGGCCTCCCACTCGTCCGTTTCTGCTTTTTTATTTCTATCTTTATTCAATAGGTTGGGCATTAATTGCCGCACATTTCCATTATTCACAATACATAAACCAAAACACGTCTTCATTCATTCATTTCGTCAGATACAACTTGTGTCAATGACCCTTTTATTTGAATATAGAAAGTTCAAGTTTCAATTCCCTCCTGGCCTGGCGCCATCCCGTTCCGCTTCCCGTCAGCTGCTGTCTTCGTATTGTTGAAGGATTTGTTGGCGTCGCTCTTCTTGGGCAATCTCCTCCAGGCGAGCTTGTTGTGCCAGCGATGCCTGTGCAAGTAACCGGGGGAGATGGTTCATCAACCAATTTATTGCCGGGCTCACCTCCAACGCTGTCCACACGACACTTGGTGGGATTTCCGCCTCTCGTCGGATGTAGGTTTGGATGGCTACCTAGAGCAGAATTGAAAATTCTCTCGTTGCGGTGTCTTCTCCTGTGGAAAGTTCTGTTCGCGCGTCGTCGACCTCTAGGTTTACCTCACCAACGGGTAGGCCCATCGTGTCCGTCTGCCATCCACGTCTTCCGTTCCCGAGTACGTCTAGGCAACGACGCCAAATGTTTGCCCTCTCGGGTGAATAACTTAAAACATAAAGCACGTAATGCAGGATAATAATGCCATAGATATTAGACAAGTATAAGAGATGTTGTTCCATTCATAATTGTGTGTTACAAGTTACATTCCAAAGTATATAAAGATACCGAGGGGGTGCGAGCGCCAACTATCGCACCGCAATGACCACCCCTCAGTTGCCAACTAACCAAAACAATTACACATAAGTAACTAGTCTTATTTTCGTGTACAATAATGCCGCCAACAATGTTCTTCCAGAAGAAACCTAGCGGAAGCTGGGGAAGCCGACGCTGTGGCCATCTACATTCAATCTGTTGGGAGCAAATCAGCATGGAATCAAACCCATCGAGACACTGATGGGCCAACAAGTTACCATCGAGACGCAACCCTTCATACCGGACTTCGTGGTAATCCCACTAAAGAAGAAAGGGTATGATGCGATCTTAGGGAGAGGGTGGTTGGTGGCAGCCAAGGCCACCCACAACTGGAAGAAGAACACTCTGTCTATGGAGAATGGAGGAAGGAAGTTTATCATAGACCTTGGGACGCAGTTGGTTAGTGAGTAACTGCGATGTCCCCTTTTTGTTGACATCAGATATTCAATGGGATTAGCCTATTATTGACCCTCGTAGGCTAATAAGATTGAATAGAGGGTCCTTCGAGGGATGCAGCTTCTCCAGTGGTCAGAGTTTTGTAGGTTTGGCTTTCGTTCGGCTTCATTTTGACTCTTTTTGCTACACATACTATTTTTAGTAAGTCAGATATCTGCGGGATGGACCGTCTTACTATTTACAGTTGGGTAGTTAGTCATTTGGTGAATTGCAGTGGTGACCTCCATTTCTGACGGCTTGGCGAGGTATTAAAGATTAATGAAGTTGTTAATGATTAAATGACTTTATATTATAATTTAATAATTAAAAGTTAATAATAAAGTTATAAGTGACTTTATTATTATGGGTCATGACTTCATTAATGAGGGGGCCATTTATATTATTTTATTAGGCTCTTATATCAAAGTGATTATTAAATGACTTGTGCACATTTAATATTAAATGTCATTTAATAATCATAAATGCCTAATAAGAGAGAAATCGAGCTCTATGAGAGGATATAAAAGGTTTAATTGAAGGAAGAGCTAATTATTGATGAATTGTGCTTTTTGAAATGGGAGAAGTTTGAGAGAGGAAGAAACCAGGGTTTCAGCCTTTGCACTTTGGAGAGCGTAAATTCTTCGAAGTTAGGGCATCTGAGGTGCTGAAATAATCACTGATATTTGCCATTGGGAGTGACTTCATTCAAGGTCACTATTTACGCACAAATTGAAGAATCCATGGAATGTTGAGCTGATTAATGAATTTCATCTGGAAGTTGAAAGACCATATTGGAGGAAACATTGCCAATGCATTGTCATTATTTATTTTGTGAGCTGCTACAGTACCCGCGTCTACAGCACCCGCATCTACAGTACCCGCATGAACAGTGTCATTGCTACAGTAGTCGTGAACAGTATTACGGCTACAGTATTTCGTTTCAGATTTGGGGTTATTGCTTACTTCTTCTTCTTATGAGCTAGGTGCTTCAATCAGGTTCCATTTGGCCCTTATTTCAATGAGATTTAATGTTGTTTATGTATGAAGTCATGGCTGTCTTTGTACTCAGAAAATTCTGAAACTAGTCATTGGAAAAGAAAAGCCTTGACCATTGGAAGTCATGTTGTAATCGGTTATTGCTTCAATTATAAGGAGAGACAAGGTTGCATGCTATCTTGCATGATGTCTTGTGTATGCATGCCAATTGTTTGTTTAAATTCCAGTCTGCTGTAGACACTCCTTTTCTTGCAGCTAATTCATGAAATTGCATCTGAAAATCCTATAACTATTGCTTAAACATCACCAAAAGGTTCCTTAGTTGTTTGGAGTTCCCTGCATCAATCTTCTTTGGGAGTTGCATTCATAATATAAGTCTGAAGTTAAATATCAGAAAAGACAGCCAGTGTCAATAACATGCAACAGCATAACAGCTGTCTCAAAATTAATGACATGCAGAATTCTCAGTCTGAAAACTAGAACAACAGATTGTCAGTCAATTGTTTGACAATATTCCTTGAGCATTTAAATCAGAAATTTTCAATCAGATTTGGCAAGGGATATTACAGTAACTGGCATCATCTTCGGAATCAGAGGGTGAAGGAGAAGGCAACTTGAGGGACGAAGGACAGGGTTGCATGGAGCCCAACGATGAAGGGATTCTCAAACTAGGAGAGTGCTCCGAGGATGAGACGGGGTCATTGAACGGGCTCTTCCACTGGCAGATGGAGGATCACGAAATGTTCCAGAGCTACAGGCTCGAAGTAGAGGAACCAGAGTAAGTAACAGAGAAGGTGTACGTGCTGGAATACAGAGAATATTGGAAGGGAGACGCCCGTGTGAGTGACACTACCGCACACCAGTTCCCGAAGGGAGAACCCATCAAGTATCAAGAGGTAAAATTGAAGGAGACAAACCTCGGTGATGTAGATAATCCCAAATCATTCGTGTCGGCAACAATTGGAACCCTGTGTGGAAGGCCGCAACCTTCAAAATCTTTATTCTTCTTCTTCTTCTTCTTATGTACGGGAAGGAGACCGTGGTCCCTATAGAATTTATGGTTCCAGGTCTTCCGATGGCCATTGAAAATAGACTTGCCATCAACAGGTCCAAATTGAAACCCCACCACGAGAAGCGCACAGGGGACCCGAGAGGCCGGAAGAGTCCAGAGGGGGACCTGAGAGGATGGAAGGGGACCCGAGAGGCCGAGTAGGTGACTCGAGAGGCACGGGACCAAAGCGGGAGACTCTCGGGAGAGGCAAACCGAGAAGGATGAAGGGCGATCCCAGAGGCACGAGCATGAGAGATTAGGAAATTAAATTAAAAAAAATAAAAATTGAAAAAATAAAATAAAATTTGTGGCCACGATGGAACGACCACGGTGAGACCACCGTGCGGTGGAACCACCATACGGTGGATCACTGTCGACGAAGGTCACCAGCGGTGGAATACCACTGTAGGTTTGCAGGAGCACGGCGACGACAGTGGCGTTTTAAAAAAGGGTGAAAGGAAAAATACCATGGCACGGTAGGGATAAACGCTGGTGATGGCACATGAAAAGAAAAATGCGCCGACATTCAAACAAGCATGCATTTAATTTTTAAAAAGAAAAATGACGACCAAATTGAAAAATCATTCGATGGAGTCTGGAGCCAGGACCCTGAAAAAATTAGAGTGGAGAAGAAGGTTTTTGGCATCTTAAAATATCACAAAAATGATGTGCGCCGTGGACTTACATGTGGTGCTGCCCTAGACCCCGCGTGGGCGCTTCCAGTGGATTGGTGCTCACAAGATTCCGATTTGGGAGTCTGTGCTCACAAACAAACGTAGGGGTTGGTGCCTACAAAACATTGTAAAAGAAGAAATATCTATGAAAGCAATAATTTGTCGTGGTTTTCTCCCGTAAGGGTTTCCACGTATATATCTTGTGTTCTTGTCAATTAAATCACATGTGAATGTTGGTATGCAGTGAAAATATTAAAAAGTTATATATTTGTGATTGAAGTTGAAAAGGTTTAAATTGGTAAAATTGGTTGTTATACCGATTCACCCCCTGCTCTCAGTATAACCGTGTGCTCTTCAATTACAACATCTGTCAAATGTTCCTTTTCTTGCTCATATCCAAAAATATTAAGGCTCTGGTGGAAAAAGATTTTAAGAGCCCCACCTTTTGTGGTGGGTGGTGACGGAAATCCACTGGATGTACAAATCAATTGTTTTGGTTGATAACGAGAATCTGTAGATACTTATCAGTTCGTTGATATTGGGGCCTCTCTTGTTGTAATATCCTAGTTATTTTTTATTTATTTTTAAGGCCAACAATAAACATCAACAAGAAGTTAACCCGTTAAGGTTAGAAATCATAAACTGAAACATGCTGGGAAAGTAACCCTTCCACATTCTGATCACCAAGCGCCCAATGTGGGAAGGTGAGAGCATACGGTGTTGAGGGGATCATTAGCTTAAGAAACTGAAACACAATGCAATGCTTGGGCGGCAAGCCAGCCCCTTCCACTTATCCAGCGGGAGAACAAGGAAACTTGGCGATGAACCAGCCAAGTAAGATGCACAAAAAATAAGAATCACTCAACCGCAATATTTTAGCGGGAGGACTGCAATTACATAACAACCTCAACTCGACCGCTTATGCAGCGGGAGGACCATTACACAGCTATTACTCGACCACTTATGCAGTGGGAGGATTGAAATTACAATTTTGCTCAATAGTAGGCGGCAAGCTAACCTCTTCCACTTTTTCAGCGGGATGAGAATTACAAAGCAGAATTGGTTAGTAGTACTACTACTTAACCTTACAAAAATAGAGATAAGAGAAAGAGAGTAATGCAGATTATCCCAATAAGAACATGAATTTCTGCTAAAACCAATCTGCAGGCTGAAATTACAAACCAGCAGCCTATGAAAACTCTAAAAAAAACTCATAACTCCCTCAATATTCATCCAAATCACTCCAAACCTGTCCCAAACCCACACTATATCAATTGCAACAACAACCAACCAAAACCAAGATACCAAATACCCCTTATTAATTTTGCACGCATCCCAATGCAAAACATAAAACCGCTAAGCTTGAGAATTTCGATTTGGTTTAGGAAATTCAAAACTCAATTAAAAATGCTATAAATTCACAAAGTGTATCGCCATTGCTGGGAAGGAGGATAGAGCTGATACCCATAACCGTCAATCGCTTCAACAGAGAGGTGTGATCGAAAATGAACTTCAACCGTAGGCAAACCAGCAAGTCTCCATAATCGCTCCAACACCAAAATGACTATGGCAAGCTCTGAGAATGTAGTAGAATACAACACATAGCTCGGTACTATGTTTCAAGTACGAAACCGGGAAGCACTAGGGAGACGCACTCCGAAGCCTCAAGTTCTGTCGCCAAACTGGCAACATAACATTACAAATTTTCAAGATGAAGCAAATGGGAGCCCAAGGCTCTTATTTATAACTTCACACCATCAAATCCAAATGCAAATTCCTTCAAACTCAACTTCTTTCATTTGCATTTCATTCCACCTCACGTGGACCCCAAGAGTGGCACCATATTCTCAATTCAATCCTCACGCCAAAAAGCATGGACCCACGATATTCACTTGGCAAACATTAGAGATAGGTTATAAAATAATATCTCTCTCAATAATTTCGACATCCCCTTATTAAACATGAATTTCGCCAAATACTTAGGAGATAATAGACATTAACCCCAAATTCAATAAATCAGTAGCAATCAATCAAATTAATTAAATATTAAACCTTAGGATAAGGAGATAATATTTAGTTGTGTCACATATGACTCCCGTACTGATTACTGTCAAAACCAGGATGAAACTGAGCCAGGAAGACCATTGAACTGCTGCAGGATCAGGACCCTGTCCACTGCCAGAAATAGAATTATGCCATACTGCCACTTACTAAAGAAAGTAAGTCAAGGACTAATGCTCCGAAAAGCATGATCTTTGCGCCCAGTGACAGAGCATGGAGAGCTCAATAGGATAGTATCACCAAAATAGCCATTCCCTGACTTACTAAAAATAGTAAGTCCTCGCTTCATCAATGTTGGACCCTCATTCTTCATTCCACCTAGGCTAATGGACCACTGGAAGGTCATCAATGAGAAGGGGACATTATACTTGTCTACATCCAATGGCCTGAAGATCTAGATGGTCAAAACCTGAAGATCCCACGTTGTCAGGGCCATGTTCAATCTGAAGAATATGTAGGATCAGGCATAAGAACAAAACTCACCAAAGTTTAGAAAATTTCGCTTTATGTCGTCTAGGGATGGACTCTTATATTCCTTTTATTCTGAATCAAACCAATACAATCTCAGAAATAAAAGGGACATAGGAGTCAACAGGGATTACATTTGAATAATAAAGAAATTATCAATGTTCCTCAGGGATGTGTCCCCTAGATCTAAGTGATGTCTCAAGGACTTGGGGACTTGGAGGGTACATCTCCTCCCCATCCCTCTTTTCTGAAAGGACATCCAAGAGACATCCCCTAAAAAGGGGGGGCATGCCATTTTTTTGGGTCATTTTGGTGACTTCCTAGTGTCCCCTGGCCATTTCCTCAACAAACCAACATCCCGTATCCGCCCAAGACTTTAGGATGTCTCCCACTTCAAATGCATAAAAAAACATCAAATTTATTTTTTAAAACACACTAAACAAATAAAACCCTAAAATGAGGGCCCACCGAGGCCCCAATCCAAAAAATCTTATAAAACCCATGCTCGTTGCTGTTTTGCATTCACCTAAAGAGGTGGAAAAAAGAACAAGATGAGTAAAAGAAGAGGGAAGCAGTTTTCAAGATATCATTCAGAAGATGACACTGATTTCTAAGCCTGTTTCTCAATGTACCTATGCATACACAATGCGTCATTTCTTTTTTTAGCATCTATTAATATAAAATATGTTTCATATAATGTCTATGATTATTGATCTAATAGAAGGATTATGGAATCAATGAAATGTAATTGTACTCATTCTTCAAATTTTCAAATTTTTTAGTTTGTTTACGTGTTTTTTTTTGGTAAGATGGGATTTTTAGACTTGCCCAAAATGGAGAATCCAACAAGAGTCAACCTTGGGTGGCAGCCAACCACACAATTAGCTGCAATGACCAGACCACTCAATCTAATTTTATATGCTAGCATTAGATTACAACTTTCAATGTGTACGTTATAAGTCCACAATATAAGACCAAGAATCACCAATTGGGAATCCACCTTTTTAGATGTCCCTTCAGAGATTTGAACTTGGTTCTTTACAATGAGAACTGAATGCTTTCCCCCCTAGATCACAACCCCATTGACTTAGGTTTGTTCATGTTATTTTTAGGTATTTTTTTAGTTTATTTCTATTTTAACAAATTCATATAATTATTTTATAAATTATTCTAATAGCTGTCCTCCTACTATCACCAAAGTCCAGAAAAGGAAAAAATGTTGTCCGTGAAACCCATCCCCCCATACCCACATCCCCTGTCCCCAAAACTTGGAGAAACACTACTCATCACTAAGGTTAATGCACATAGATTTTGTAAGAGAAGATAGCAAAGATGAAGGAAACAATAAATATCCTGTTCTAGATGTTCTAGTTTAGTTTCCTACTCATTTTTTCATGCCACTTGGATAAAATTTTCTTACTGTATCTCGTAAATCCACATCACGTAAGTATGCTCGTTGAAGATTTGCCCCTTGTAGATTTGCACCATTTAATTTTGCACCCTGTGCAGTTACCATAACAGAAGAACAATAATCAACTGCTCACAGACTTAGAATTGAAGACTATTTACTACACATAAAACATTATCAGAATAATCACAAAAACACCACAAAATACCTTATTAGCAGTCTTAATAGCATGATTCCAAAGCAGATACCTTATAATTATGAGATAGGCATATCCCGAACTTCGTCTTTATACAGTTCATGGCCTTACATATTGAATTTTCAACATGAAACATTTTTTACGTCTGGAATTCACAAAAAATGCAGAAAGCATCCACAGGGGCTAAAGACTAATCCGATTTTTTAGCAAAAAATTCAATAGTGTATGCACCATTATTTAGAATTCAGCAAATCTAAACAGATCACTGGCATCATACAAAGAAACTTTGCATGGTAATTTTCATCCTTTTGAATCAAAGGAGGTTAAGATCAGCTAAAGTAAAGCATTCTAATTTTATGGGCATTACAAATGTTTACTGCAAGTCTTCAACTATATGCTTCCTTGTTCACAATTGCATTCAATAAAATACCATCAATTCTTTTACTAAAATTCATTACCTAGCCCATGATTATGTAAGTGCAAAACATATTACAACAATTCTTTTTTTCTTTAAACATTCATATTAATGCAAAAGCAATCACCTAAAATGCTTATTTTCTTACTCTTTTTCATTTTTCTTAACAACTCTTATCCAGCAATTATGTTTTTTATAATAACAGATTATACAGTGCTTGCCCACCTTGACATATGATTTTCTTCAATCTCTTTGAATTTTGAAATGTCTACCAATCTGGGAATATAATCATACCCAAATATTCCTCCATTCATTTAAATGGTTCACCTTATTGTTTATTTTTATTTCATTTTTATCTTGTTAAAAATGACTTCTCAGGATTAGTTTTTGATACACATACCTTCAAGTTCGCTCCTTCAAGATTAGCTCCCGCTAGGTTAGCATTAGTGAGATCTGCATTCTGCAAATCATTTTAGAAATCCTATCATTAAAACTGAAAAGTGACAAGGTGTTACATATGACTTCACATTAAGAGAGCTCAAGCAAATAGGATTCCAAACAGATTTTGCTATTTCAATTTGCATAATTTACAGCTCCTCCCTATGCAATACATAGGCTTTCACAGGCAGTCCCATATTGCAAAGACAAAACTGTCACGCATATTACTTTAATGCTTAGAATATACAAATAAATATTAACACCAACACAGTAAAGATAGTATATTGCCAATCACGAACATTTTAACACCAAGATAGACCCACGCAATTTATTGAAGTTCAAAAAAAAAATTCTTAATGGAATTTTTGGTAAGTAATACAGAGCCAAACTTCCTTAACAGGCATGAATTAGAATCAAAGTTTGCCAGGAGCCTAGGACATTCAAGGTTGATAGCTAACATTCAATACAAAGAATTCCAAATCAGAATAAATTACAAAAAATACAAAATAGAAAGTTTTGTACCAACCAACTCCATAATCCTAGGGAATCCAAGCAGGAGTAACAAAGTAACTAGATAACAATCAAAATCCTTACATCTTCGATATCACTAACTCAAAAATATCACCAGCAATACCATCATTGTATCCAATGACAATCTCACAGACTCTAATATATGTATTCATCTAGCATATTGAAAACAAAAACTATTGTAGCATAGTTATACCCTATAGGCATGGATATTCTAATCTGAATTCCCATGTAAGGATGCCCCATCTAGGATTCAACGTCCCATCAAGATTAATATTTGATGGCAGAATCACCCCTAGCCTAAATTGATATATCCCCTACCCGGATATTCTGACCAAACTTGCAACTGTAATGATCTGACCCAATTTTTCTTAACCAAATGTATACCACATGATGTGAAACTTAAATATGGTACTCTCTGTTTGCTACTGCTGTAATGATTTTAACAAGGATTTTGCAACATAATATCCAAGGTTACCAGGAGACGGGGGTACTTGGAGACTCCGAAGACTGGTACCAGTACTGGTACTGGAGAGGCCAATTTTTTTTAAATAAAATTTAATAATTTCCAAAAAATATCATGACAGGGAACTTTGAAAACAAGAACAATGGTAAAGTTTAACATTAACTTTAAAAACAAGAATAGTGGTAAAGTTTAACATTAACTTTAAAATTGAACAAAAATTGAAATTAAAATTGCTTATACTGCTGATACCATAGCTAGTCTAAATTGTTTCGTGAAAGTAAGGTAATATATATGTTGAGCACACTCAATATTGTTGGCTAAATAGTAAAGGCAATTTCTCTTTAGACTATTACAATGATAAGAAATCAGTCCTCTCAAAAAGTCTACACTGTCAATAGATCTAATCATTATAACTTTGCATGGATTTTTGTCATCCTGCAAAACAATTTCCTTATTAGTCACTTCCCTACAACTTTGCTTTGCTGCAAGCTTATCTTATTTATTGGCTTTTTTTTTTTTGCCTTTTTACTGCATTATGCCCTAAGTTTTCTAGCAAGAGACGTCAATTTTTGGTCAAGAGACTTTGGAGACGGCAGCCAAAAGCACCCTATGCGTCAAGAAGTTTCCGGAGATGTCTCTGGTACCAGAGACGCGTCTCCATCTCCGGTATGCATCTCCAGGGGTAGGAGAGGGGTCTCCTGGTAACTATGATAATATCATTGCCCAATATATTTTTAACATCCATATATCATTGAAGACATTGTAACAAACATTTACCATTCATTATGCAAAGAGGAAGGAACTTAAAGTCTGTGTTTGCTGATATATAACAGATAGCAGACATAAATAAACTTTTCCTGACCTCTTGACTGCAGATTTAATACTCAAATGTTTTTTCTGTTCATGAAGTTCTGATCACTGTAATGTCCCCTTTTTGGAGGCAGGCTACTATTCTGATTTCCTGTGAGTATAGACTTATGTCTTTCCTTTGATCCTCTTTTATGATTATATGCAACCTGATTTGGTACCCACAAGACTGATTCTTAATCGGTTCAGTCAAAAATGGATGTGGATAAGAAAATGACCAATCGAATTCCCTCCCCCTTGGAATGATATTCCAGTCTCCTTTAATATATCATGATGGGGTGCGATCTGGGTTGCAACTCTTTTTAATACAGCTTATTCTCTTACCAATCACACCTCTTTGTAGATGGATTACTATTGTTTCAAGTAACATCGCATCCTTTGATAAAACTCTTAACAACCGATTATCGTTTAATTAGTATCTTAATTATAATTCATTCAACATACTAAACCACTAATCATTTTAAGTTTTCAATGTTTTTCCCTGAGTAACAATTGCTGATTGCATATGATCACACCCAGTAAGGGAGTTGCGTTCAGCATCGATAGTCATGGTACTACTAATATTTGATTCATACTAATGCTATGCGCTTTACTTAAGCCTTCGTTTCATGTGATGAATGTTTGATTCCCATTGGTGGCAATCTCCAGTAGCTTAGTCACCACGATAGGCAATGATAATCGTTGAATCCTTACACCTCGATCTCTGTTATTACCAATGCTCAGCAATATCGACTACTTCTCTAATCTTAGCCACGCCATGTATGCAATCGCTGATGTGTCAAGGACGTTGACCAGATCGCTGCCTTAGCCAATCGCTGTTGTGACTTCTCAATGGAGATATTATAGTTGCTGCCCCATATTATCGATGTCTCTAATATCCTCTTACGATTGAAGTGGAAATAAAATCAATAATAATTCAAATATCTCCTATTGTTTCTAAAGTTCATGAGTAATATCATTTGGAGGGGATACGAACAGCTATCAACGTCACTTATACTTTAAGTGAAGGAGAATCTACTTATATGGAAGCTTTAGAAATTAATTCATTATGCTTATAATATAATATTAATTTATTTTTAGTTGAATACTTCAAGAATATTATTAGAAATAAATAAATTTCAAATAATCATTTGTTCGTAATTATTATATCAATTAATAATAATAATTTATATATATATATATATATAACGATCAAGGAGGGGACATGAAAGTCCGCCCTTCCCAAAATTGCTTGTCATCAAGCAATTGACAATACAATTCTCTCAAATTGAGTCATCTCCTAATAAACACAAGGTATACATATGTATATAGACACAACATACATGAAGTATACACACAATACATGTAAGGTAATGAGGCATGAAGCCTGAAACATTTAGTACACGTGAAACATGAAGCTTTAAGAGTATGTAAGTCATGAATGGCATGAAGTAATATAGACAAAGTCATTTAACACATGCAAGGCTTGAAGTATACATGGAAGTCTTCTAGCATAGACATAAGTAATGCATGTAGCAATATTTGCAAATAAACGTAAGATATGAAGCGTACACGTCACATGGAGGTGCAAGGCATGTATATGAAACACATACAGAGTAAACACTCTAAAACCCAATACATCAAGCATACACATGAATACATAAGACATGGGTCATACACAGGAATACGCATAAGGTGTAAATCCAAAGCATATAAGGCAAGAAGCATCTACATAAAACATGGAGTATACACAAGGTGTGAAGCATATGTATTATATAAGTGAATACAATTAAGGCATGCAACATACAAGCGACATACATGTAACCCATGAATCATATAGGGCATAAGCATGAGTCCACTTATGAAGCACATAAAGCATGAAACATGCACATAAATTCTCTTAAGTCACGAAGCATGTATGTGAGTGTATGTAGTTACGAGAGAGGCACTTATGTAGAACAAGCATACGCTAGATAGGAAGCAATCGCATGTAAAACATACATGATACATACACTTAGAGAATGCACATGGGATAAGCATTTTGAAAACACATCAGTCCTGAAGTAACCATATTTAAGATATGAAGCATTTGAGAAAGGCATATAAGATGCACATGGAACAACACATTGAAAACATATCAATCATGATGCGAAGCGTATTAAGACATAAAGCATACGTTAGGAAGGTACATGTGATATAGTCATGCTGAAAATGTGACAAACATGGTGCAATCGCATAATTATACAAACAATACAAGTATACGTGTACACGTATAAAACATACAATGGAGCAAACATATTGAAGACACAACAACACTTAAATATCCACGAATTATGAAGTGTATATACATTTAAGAGAAACATACATCAGGTACGTTAATACCCTTAAAGCATGAAGCAATTCACTTAAATACATATCAGGCATGTAGCACAAAGCCATAAGGATATACACAAAGTATGAAATAGAACACATGTAAACATGAAATAATATACATAAGGCATGGAGCATAGATGGAGCATTCATGTAAAATGCAAAGTAATATACCAATACACTGAGGCACGAAGTATGCCCAGAAGACATATAAGGCTTGAAGCAATACACAAATATATGTAGGGTACAAAGCACATATAAGAAAGGCACTCATGGAGTGGACACGCTGAAGACACATCAGTCATGAAGAAACACATAAAGACACAAGGCATACATGCTGAAAAACATATTAGACATGAAGCAATCACATGAATATACGTAGTATATATAGAAAGAATACATGAAACATACATTAGGAAGATGCATGATGTAATCCTACTGAAAACATGACAGCATTAAGCAATCTCATAAGCATTCATACAAAACATACATATACAATGGAGCAATCAGGTTGAAGACACATTAGGCATATAGTAAACACAAAATCATAAATCAACATTTTCATATGCAAATATCGTAATATAACTTGTGATGCCATTAAAACCATGCCTAAACCCGAACCAATCTGACCCCATTCCCAAAAGAGGGCTTGGCTGCATAGGGCGCTTGACAACACCTCTTTAATGTAGCCCAGATTACCGGACTCAGTCCATTCACCCTTGGGGCCTGCAGCCCAGATTTCAGGAGGAGTCTTTCACCCTTGGGGCTTTCTATTGGATGGTTTTACTCTGCCCTTCCCTAGCAGCACCCATCTCTCTTGGGGATTAGAAGGATTATAATAGATTTATGACTTAGGACAAAGTTATGGCAATATCACTTTATACTATCGACGTATATTATGACTGTCATACATATTGCAGTCTATATTAATATTACTATTAAGTTTTGTATAAGAATATTATCAGGTTGGATATATTAAGCACATCCCCATGCATACCACCAAAAACGAGGATGTTACTGCTTGTAACTTAATAACAGTTCTGATTTGATTGATGGTGATCTCACTAGATGCTTTTGATTCCTTCCCTTTATATTTCTCAATGTGAGGGAGAGATCACACCTCTTCATCATGTATATCCTTTGGCTAGAGACACACCCCTTCACCATTAGCACCCTTTGAAAGAGTGCAACTCTTCATTCTTCTTGCCCTTTTGACCATTCATTAACTTTAATCAAATTTTAATTATATATTTTTATATTTTTATTTTTATTTTTCATGTCTATTCTTTTCTATTTTAATTGTATTATTATTATTATTTATTATTAAATTATATTTCAAAGTAGGGACATTAAAGTCCACCCTTCCCAAATTTGGTTGAGCTCAAGCAATGTCGATTTTAATTTTCTCAAACTAGGTCATCCACTAATATGAATAAAAAACACAGCATACACATGGAAAGCACAAAGCATACACATGGATATATGCAAACACGAAGCATACACGTATTGTTAGATTTCTTCTTATTGACTAGAATGATTCATTGATTTGTCTTTACCCTGCAGGATGGCAAGATCATAGCTCTGATACCATTTGTAATGTCTTTTTGGAGGCAGGCTACTGTTTTGATGATATTTGTACTCAATTCTGATTTCCTGTGAGTATAGACTTACATCTTTCCTTTGATCCTCTTTAATGATTATATGCAACCTGATTTGGTACCCACAAGACTGATTCTTAAACGGTTCAGTCAATAATGGATGTGAATAAGCAAATGACCAATCGAATTCCCTCCCCCTTGGAATGATATTCCAGTCTCCTTTAATATATCATGATGGGGTGCGATCTGGGTTGCAACTCTTTTTGATACAGCTTATCCTCTTACCAATCGCACCTCTTTGTAAATGGATTACTATTGTTCCAAGTGACATCGCATCCTTTGATAAAACTCTTAACCACAGATTATCATTTAGTTAGTGTCTTAATTATAATTCATTCAACATGCTAAACCACTAATCATTCTAATTTTTCAATGTCTTTTCCCCGAGTAACAATTGCTGATTGCATATGATCATGCCCAGTAAGGGAGTTGCGTTCCGCGTCTATAGTCACGGTAATACTAGTATTTGATTCATACTAATGCTATGCACTTTACTTAAGCCTTCGTTTCGTGTGATGAATGTTTGATTCCCATCGGTGGCAATCTCCAGTAGCTTAGTCACCACAATAGGCAATGATAATCGTTGAATCCTTACTCCTCAATCTCTATTATTATCGATGATGTGTCAAGAACGTTGACCAAATAGCTGTTGTGACTTCTCAATGGTGATATTATAGTCTGTAATATCCCCAATTTTAGCCTTTAGGCTAATAGGAGCTATAAAGTGTACCTACCCTCTTCTAGAAGCCATTAAAATAAATTATTTATTAAAAAGTGACTTTATATTTAATTAATTTAATTAAAAGTGACTAAAGTATAAAAATAAAATATTAATTAAATAGTCAATAAAATAAATAAAGTGTACCTACCCTCTTCTAGAAGCCTCTCATGATGGGTTATGAAAAAAGATAAATAGAAGAGGGTAAGTGTTGGAAGACAGACTGGAATTGTGAATTGTTGATTGAATTGGTTTTGTAGAACCAAGTTGGTGTTTGCAAACTAAGGGTCTTTGGGAACGAAAATTCCCAATTGATCGCATAATTAAGGAGGTCAAAGACCCTCTGAAGGGTTGCATTGTGAGTGAGGAGCACTCAGCTTCTCACATTGAGCTTAAGGAGAATTTACATTAGTTATAACAGCTGGCGTATTGCTTCAGATTGTATTAGCCACAATTTTGATAATTAGTGGGTTGGTGAATACACATCTCTCTATTAGAGACCAGAGATATTGCCTATGAAGGAAGGCAATGCCATTATGAAGACTGAGAAGTAAGATTGAGTTTGCAGATGGATATCAGTGTTGTGCTGACCTTCCAAACCCACGACTTGGCTTATTGTTCATTGTTGGTGCCTCGAATCACAAGTTGGCTGTTAGGGATTTGATCTTAGTAAGAAGGTGATTTATTTCGTTATTGTTTGAGGGCAGATCGAAATATATTGTTGCTGTTGTCACCTTGGTTGCAAACTTCTACCTCCACGATTTTTGTTCACACATCTTCCATCATGCATCAATTTTGACATTGGCGCAATGTCAATTGGAGGTTAAGGCGTCTTCTTCTTGATATTTTGTATGGCATTTTGGTGATGGATTGGGGTGCATTTGTAAATCAGGCCTGAGCAGGTTTGTGGCACTAGAACCCTCGATATTGGGTTGATATTACATGACTCTGCCCTTGAGTCATCCTTGTTTAGTGAAGCGCTTTCATTGGGGAAGAAACCGATCAGTTTGGGGTGGCTTTGGATATTCTGTTGGCAGATGCAACTTGGTTCTCAGTCCCACCATTGGCAGCTGCAGGAACAGCACTAGACTTGGTCGATTTGCACCTTGGGAGGTCATAGTCAGTGGCTATTGCTTGCATATTCGTCGCTACACTTGGGCGAATTCACATCAGGTTCCTAAGGCATCTTTCTTATTGTAATTTCAGTTGTTTAATATGAATTGTGTTATCCTCAGAAATTCTGAGAGTTGTTGGCGGCATTATTCTACACGGGAATAACATTAGTTAATTATGTGTAATTGTTTTGGTTAGTTGGCAACCGAGGGGTGGAAGTTGCGGTGCGACGGTTGGCGCTCGCACCCCCTCGGTACCCTTTTATACTCCGAAATGTAACTTGTAAAATACACTTCTTATGAATAGAACATTTTGATACACTTTGTCTGATATTTACGGCATTATTCTGCGTTATGTCCTTTATGTCTTAAGTTATTCACCCGAGAGGGCAAACATTTGGTGCCGCTGCCTGGACGAACTCGGGAAGGGAAGACACGGATGGCGCACAGACACAATGGGCCTACCCGTTGGTGAAGTAAACCCGGAGGCCGACGACGCGCAGATAGAACTTTACACAGGAGAAGACATGGCAACGCGAGAATTTTCGATTTTGCTCCAGGTAGCCATTCAGACATACGTTCGATGAGAAGCAGTGGAGGCAGAAATCCCACCAAGTGCCGTGTGGACAGCGCTGGAGGTTAGCCCGGCAGTAAACCGGTTGATGAACCACCTCCCCCGGTTGCTTGCACAGGCATCGCTGGCACAATAGGCCCGCCTGGAGGAGATTGCCCAGGAAGAGCGACGACAACAAATCCTGCAACGCTACGAAGAGAACAGCCGACAGGACACGGAAAGAGATGGCGACAGGCCAGGAGGGAATTGAACTGTGAACTTCTTATTTTCAAATAAAAGTGTCATTGACACGAGTTGTACTTGAGCAGATGAATTAATAAAGACATGTTTTGATTAAAGAATTGAGAGTTATGGAAATGTGCGACAATTAATGCCAAACCTCTTGAATAAAGATAGAAATAGAAAACCGGAAACGAACGAGTGGGAGGCCGCGCAGAGGGCTTTGATTCTGGAGCAGCAAGTAGAACGTAGACGGAGGCTGAGGCAACTTGCCGAAGGACGACCTGCCGAAGGGGGGCCCGAGGGGAACCAAGGAGGTGTCACGGAAGGTGCAGAGGCCGATGGAAATTTCTACGCATCGCCAGATCATCGTAGGGCGCGGAGCCATGAAGAATTTTTAGAAGAAACAAGGTTACGGTGAAATCTAGTCGAGGAGACTTGGGATCAGTTTAGGAACTTATCCCTCACGCCACGGAGTGAAGATCACCAACGGGAAGCAGGAGTAGGAGCGTGTCAGAACGAAGGGGAGGGCAACAGTACGGGTGTAGGTGCCACACGCGACAGGCAAAACACCGTACCTCCAGGACACACCACCAACACTACCGGAGGTAGCAGCGCAGGGCCACAGACACAGACACAACCGCCTCCAGGAAGACGATTAGGGATGGCGAGCAAACAAAAGTTACCAAAGTTCACAGGGGATGGCAAAGAAGACCCCTTACGGCACTGCCGTACATGTGAGACCATTTGGTCCGCCAACGGAGTAACAAACCACGATGACTGGGTACAGCAGTTCCCAGCCACGTTACGAGGAGTCGCCATAGATTGGTACTCCGATATAGATAAGCAAAAAGTGGCCACATGGGCTACCCTATAGAAGGAATTCACGGAGGAGTTCCGGTTGCTTCGTGATGACAACGAAATTGTGACAGAGATATATAGTACCAAGCAAGGTACTAAGGAGACAATACGGGCATACAGTCGGAGGCTGAAAGAACTCTTGGGTAAAATGGAGAGCCAGCCGGCTGAGGGCTTAAAAAAACGATGGTTTGTGGAAGGATTGAAATCCTCCCTACGAAAAAAAATGAAGATTGTACCCCCGACGTCATATGACGACGCCTATAATAGGGCAATGGATCTGGAAAGCGAGTACAAAACACCAAGAAAGAAGAAAAGTAATAGATATTCATCTGACGATGATGAAGATTCTGACGGAGAGAGCAGTAGCAGTAGCGAATCGGGTAAAAAGGTACATGCCCTCCAGAAGGACATGGAACAAATGCTGAGAGAATTTAAGGCCATGAAAGGGAGTACAAGTAAGACGGAAGAAACTGAAGTATGGTGTACAGACTGCAGGAGTGATGGACACACAAAGGGTACTTGCCCGAAGAAGGCATTCTGTGAGATTTGCCAAATGATGGGACACGCCACCAAGGAGTGCCCATACAATATGAAAACCCGAAGCCCGAACCAGGTGTTGTTCACAGAGCAGGCCACAACATCCGCACCAGCGGGTACGGGCCAGCAGACTAACACAACGGCATCATCTGGAGGATACCGAGATAATAGACGCCGCGGCGGAAGAAACAATAACAATAACAACAACAAAAACCGGATCCAGTACGATGCCAAGGGCCGGCCGATGATTCAATGTAGGGCCTGCAATCAGTGGGGACACTTCGCCTGCGATTGTACGAAGGAAGCCAACACTCAGCACCTCTGCCGATGGTGCGGGCCAGGCGACCACGAGGACGCAAATTGCCCGAAACCTGGTGTACACCTTCTAAACATAGAACCTACGAAGGCAGAAGTATTGGCAATCACAAGGGCGTAGGCTAAAAAGATTGCCTACCCAAATCCCCACACAGAGACCGAGAGAGTACGGGAGGCTAGAGACGAGATCACAAAAGAAATGGCCGCACAAGGACAAAACAGTCACCAGACAGCAAGTCTACCACGGACGAAGGGAGAAGAGGAAATCTTACGGCAAATCTTGCAGGTAGAGGTACCGGTGAAAATTCAAGACCTCCTGAAGAGCATGCTGCAGCTAAAAACGGCTATTTTAAACTCTGTACCCCCACAAGTAAAAACGAAGGAGGTCGTGCGCCCCACAACCAACCCCGCGTTTAGGGAGGTCGCGAACTCCGCGGTCGACCCCATGTTGTTGGTAGTCAATAGCGAACGCCACCCAGCGGTGGTAGAAATGGGTATACTAGGGACCACCCTAACAGACACGATTGTGGACGGAGGGTCAGGAGTAAATGTACTCCCAGAAGCGACATGGAAAAAGTTGGGAAAGCCTACGTTGTGGCCCCCTACGTTCAACCTACTAGGGCAGACCAACATGGGATTAAACCCATTGGTACCCTCATGGGCCAGCAGGTGATGGTCGGCACGCAGCCATTTGTGCTGGACTTTGTGGTAATCCCCTTAAAGCAGAAAGGATATGACGCCATCCTGGGGCGGGGGTGGCTCATTGCCGCAAAAGCGAACCATAACTGGAAGCGGAATACCCTTTCTCTGGAAAACGTCGGGAGGAAGTACGTAATCGACCTCCATACGCAGATGGTGAGCGAGGAGTTAGCCTCTTCCTCCGACTTGGAGTCCGAGGGACACCAGTTAGCGGAGGGTGGAAATAGATGCCGCATGGAGCCCACTGATGAAGGGGTGTTAGAACTAGAGGCATGCTCAGGGGACGATGGGGACTCCTTGAATGGCCTCTTCCATTGGCAAATGGGGGATTATGAACTATTTACACCATCGTGCAACGTATTGACCATCGAAGAAGAACCAGATATATTTCCCCCAGAATATGGCGAGTATAAGGAAGGGGAGGCAGCAGTGAATGAGGCACCGGCACACCAATTCCTGAAGGGGGAGCCTATTAAGTATCAGGAAGCCACGTTAAAGGAAATGAATCTCAGGGAGACAAGTGACCCCAAGATCATCCTGGTCGGAGATGATTGGAATCCAGTGTTGAAGGCCGCAGCCTTCAAAATTTTCCTGGAATACAAGGATGTCTTTGCATGGACATACAAGGACTTGAAGGGCGTGCCCCCAGAGCTATGTGTGCACCGAATAACGTTGGTACCAGGAGCCCAACCAGTGAGGAAGCGGCCGCACCGAATGAACAAAAATTATGTTGTACGAGTGAACGACGAAATTGAGCGGATGTTGGAAGCGGGCATAATCTTCAGAGTGCAGACAAGCGAATGGGTGTCCCCCATTGTGATTTCCCTCAAGAAAGAGGCCAATCAGATCCGGATCTGTGTAGACTTCCGGTGCCTAAACGCTGTCACTGTTAAAGACCCGTTTCCCATACCCTTCACAGACAGCATCTTGGAGGAAGTAGCTGGACATGAAATCTATTCCTTCATGGATGGATTCTCTGGATACAACCAGATATCCATCGCGGAGGAAGATAAGCTGAAAACAACCTTCGTGGTGGAGGACGGTGTGTACGCATACAACCGAATGCCCTTCGGTCTATGCAATGCGCCTGCCACCTTTAAGCGCATTATCTTGCACATCTTCGACAAGATGTTGGTGGGGAACTTTAAAGCATTCCTGGATGATTGGTCTATTTACAGCGAACAGGACATCCACTTAAAAACTCTCGGAGAATGCCTGGAGAGGTGTCGAAGGGCACGGTTGGCCCTCAACCCGAAGAAATGTAGATTCATGGTACCACAGGGAAGATTGCTGGGACACATTGTGTGTAAAGAAGGATTGAAAACGGACCCGGACAAGATTCGGGTAATAGTAGAAATGGAACCTTCGACGGACGTCACGGGGGTAAAATCCTTCCTTGGTCATGTGGGGTACTACAGGAGGTTTATCAAGAACTTCGCGGAGGTGTCCCACCCGTTGGATCAATTGACAAGGAAAGGAGAACCATACATTTGGGCAGAGCCACAGAGCAAGGCCTTCGAAGAGCTGAAGACAAGGTTGATGGGAGCGCCCATACTGGCATACCCGAACTGGGATAAGGAATTCCACGTTCACGTGGATGCCTCAAACTATGCCATCGGGGCTACTTTAGCCCAAGTAGGAGGACATGGGCTGGACCACCCCGTTTATTTTGCCAGTAGATTGCTCTCAAAGGCGGAGAAAAACTATAGTACCACAGAACGTGAAGCACTTGGTATGGTCTATGCAGTACAGAAATTCCGTCATTACCTCCTGGCCACACCATTCACATTTTACATAGACCACCAGGCACTCATGTATTTAGTAAACAAGCCTATTATCCAGGGAAGGATAAGTCGTTGGCTATTGCTACTACAAGAGTTCACATTTTTAATTGTGGTAAGACCTGGACGAAGCCATGTCATCGCCGACCAGCTGTCGCGGATTAAGTCAGGGGAACCTCCAGAGGGAGTAAATGACGATTTCCCGGATGCACACTTGTTCCAAATAGCCGTACTCCCTTCGTGGTACAAGAAGATTGGAGAGTACCTATCAACGTCCCGATTCCCGGAGGGTATGCCGCCAGGGGAACGAAGAAAGCTCGCATTAAGGAGCAGGACTTTTTCGCTCATCAACGGGTTACTTTACAAGATGGGGCCGGACCAGATATTAAGGCATTGTGTCATGGAGGAAGAAGTCTCGAGTGTATTAAGGGAGGCACATGAAGGGCCCGCAGGTGGACACATGGGTCCAGACACCACAACCCGAAAGGTGCTTCTCGCAGGACTATGGTGGCCAACAGTATATCACGACGCCAGGGAGTGGGTCGTGAGGTGTGACACTTGCCAACGGGCGGGCAAACCTCTGAAGCGGGACTTCATGCCCCTCAACCCGTCGCATGCACAAGAACTCTTTGAGCGATGGGGACTCAACTTTGTGGGTCCTCTTAAGGCCAGTCGCACACGACGGTGCCAATACATTATAGTTGCGACAGAATACTTGACCAAGTGGGTGGAGGCAAGGGCCCTCCAGGATAATTCGGCAGTAAGCACAGCGAAGTTTATTTATGAACAAATCATTACGCGATATGGTATACCTATTCAGTTGACCAGTGACCGGGGAGGCCACTTTGTGAACCATGTCATACACCGGTTGACATCAGACTTCAAGATTTTTCACTCATTTTCAAGTCCGTACTACCCACGTGCCAATGGCCAGGCGGAGGCCACAAATAAAATAATAATGTCGGTGATATATAAGTCTTGCGGAGTGGAGAAGGATGACTGGGAGGAGCGCCTACCGTCAGTACTTTTGGCATACCGAACGACCTACAAAGTAACTACTTGACAGACTCCTTTCCAGCTAATGTATGGACAAGAAGCCGTGGTGCCAGTTGAATTCATGGTACCGAGTCTGCGAATTGCCATCGATAATCGCCTTGGCGACATGGAAAGCCTGAGGGAGAGGTTGTATGCGTTGAACAAATTGGACGAGCGAAGGATGATGGCTCAGTGGGCTACAGAAACAGCCCAGCAAAGACGGAAGGTATGGCACGACAAGCATCTCCGGCGAATGAATTTTACTCCCGGACAGCTGGTGTTAAAATTCAACGGGAGGAACGAAATTAAACTGGGGAAATTCAAAGTCCGATGGTTAGGGCCCTTCCGGATATGTGAGGTCAATACGAACGGGGCAATAAAATTATGGACGCTGGACGGGAAGGAGATACCAGATGCAGTCAACGGGTCGAAATCAAAGATCTATCACGAACGGAGGGAACCGGGACCCCCCAATCAGTCAGCCCGCTAAACAAAACAAAAAAAAAAAAAAATGAAAAAAAAAATATATAAAAGAAAAAGAAAAAAAAATTTGAAAAAAATATATATATATAAAAGAAAATTTGAAAAAAAATAAAAAATAAAAAATAAAAAAATAAAAGAGGGCCACCGTACGGTGGGACCACCAAATGTGGCATCACCGTACGATGGAACCATCGTGCGGTGGGACCACCGATGGTGGCACCACCGTGCGGTGGAACCATCGTGCGGTGGGACAACCGACGGTGGCACCATCGTGCGGTGGAACCGTGCAGTGGGACCACCGATGGTGGCACCACCGTGCGGTGGAACCATCGTGCGGTGGGACCACCGACGGTGGCACCATCGTGCGGTGGAACCACCGACGGTGGGACCACCGTGCGGTGGAACCACCAACGGTGGGACCATTGTGCGGTGGGAGCCACCGAAGGCCGCGTAAGAATAAAACGCCGCACAACACCACCGAAGAACAAGACAACGCCGCACACCGCCGAGGAAAGGAAGAAGCTACCACGGCGAGGAAAGGAAGACGACATAACCCCGCACACCGCCATCACCGCACAGCAAGGAGTGAAGGGAAGAAAACGCCAAACACCGCCGAACGAAGAACATAGGGGCGCACCGCACAGCAAGTATGGAGAACAAATACACCATTGGTGCGGACAGGCATGTACCTCCACCGTGCGGTGGGTAAAATCGCCACAAGGGGACCGCTTAGGGAGAACGGGATTTCGTGGCCAACAAAGAAAACGGGAGGAGCGGCGTCACCTAATTCGGCAACTCCTCGTCGCCTAGCCAACATTACACGACGGCGGCATTTGTCGTGCACTTTTTCTTGGAGGTAGTTACCACCGCACGGCCACACCAAGTCCGCACAATCCCATGCAGCCACAACAAGGGTTACGCGCAGCAGCCGCAAAGGGAAGAATAGAGCCACAGGTAGACCAAGCAGCCGCACGGAAAAGAAGGCCGTTACGAAGGGTAGAATTTTTATAAACACATCGGTTACAGGGAGATTAATGGATTCAGCAGGGAAAAGAAGCTGGAAGAAACAGCTGCACGCTTCCTCCAGTAGCAGCCAGAGGGATAGGAATAGCAACATCAGGGTCTTAGCATCGGGAGTACGTGTTGCAGGCGGCACCATGGATGCCAACGCTCGGCAAAAACAAAAAACAGAAAGCACCACACGCCGCCGCAAGTGCGAAAAACACAGTGACGCCACAGAATGTTACTTTCGAGGGCCTGAATGGATTCGAATGCCAAAAATGGTGGCAGGACACCCCCGATAATGACCTGGTAAAGCAAAACCTCCGGAAAGCACAAGTAGAGTGGGCTATTCGGATGCCCGTGTTCCCTATCCGAGAGTACGAGGGTGCCCTACGCTTCATGGTGGACACCTTCGACAGGCATACATGCACCAACACGTTTGAATACCTCCGGAGGGATGTCACTATATCCTTCAAAGCAAGGGATTTCACGAGGGTATTCGGCATTCCGGGCAGCCAAGGCAAGAAAATAGACTTGAAGGCCAAGAAGATGACACAGGAGGAGAAGGAGCGGTGGATTAAATTAGTCTCCCAGAATTTGACCACAACGGAGTTGGACAGCGTGGCTAGAGCCACGAAGAGTCACGGAATCCGCAAGACTTTTGTTGCGGAGGGTCACTGGAGATGCATTATGGATGTCATCAAGAGCAGACTGACAGGGTCAAGTAGGGCGTCGGACATTGCCCTCCCTCAGATTATGCTGATGAATGGCATCGTATATGACTGGGCAGCGTTACTGGCAGAGTGTATGTATGAGTTTCTGACGCTCCAGCATCGCATATTCTATATGCCCCATTATGCTATAGGGTTATTCTTGGAGGCCACGCGGGAAGTAGTGCCGAAGGACGAGTTGGAGGTACGGCCACAGGGACCGTTGGCAGCAGGAGAGCCTCCAATAATGTATTGGAGGCACTTGGACATTGGGCACTCTTCCGCGCAGCGGAAACGGGCGGTGGATAGGGCATCGGCCTCAGGGGAGCCTAACAGCGGGAGGGAGTCCAGCAGCATGGAGGATTCGGAGGAGGAAGATGAGGAGGACGATAGCAGTCAGGCAACGGAGGAGCCTGTACGAGTCCGGTTTGCCCCACCTCTGTTACCGGTGGGCACGACTGCGCCAGCATCTGGAGTAGGCGGCACCTGTATTCCGGCCTTCGGGCAGAGCCATACGCCTGTTACACTTGGTCCCCTCCAGCACGAGCAACAGGGAGCACCGTCAGGCCCAACCACAGCGGCACTTACTGAGGACATGGCAGAGTCAGGGACGGAGGAGTCACCGCACCGGGTAGTGGTCAAGCAGGGGCCGACGGAGGTGGAGGATACTGAGCCTCACGTGCGGTTGGAGGTCGTGGGTAGTGACGCGGTGGTGACTGTTTCTGCTTCGTTGTTGGAGGAGCCGACGACAGCGACCCATCCCCCGATCACAAAGATGCGTGCTGACCTCGAGGCTATGCAGAGCTAGCTCACAGCGGTTTCAGATGACACTGGCACAACCGGAGGGAGCTGTTGTATTCTCACCGTGTCGAGAGACGGGAGCGGAGGTAGTCCACTTGGATGACTCGTCAGGGGAGGCACATGGACTCACAGTTGGGCACGAGGCAGGGGAGGTCGCCTCTGGGCAGGCACCAGGAGATGGTGCACCTTCGATAGTCTGCCCTTGAGTCATCCTTGTTTAGTGAAGCGCTTTCATTGGGGAAGAAACCGATCAGTTTGGGGTGGCTTTGGATATTCTGTGTGCAGATGCAACTTGGTTCTCAGTCCCACCATTGGCAGCTGCAGGAACAGCACTAGACTTGGTCGATTTTCACCTTGGGAGGTCATAGTCAGTGGCTATTGCTTGCATATTCGTCGCTACACTTGGGCGAATTCACATCAGGTTCCTAAGGCATCTTTCTTATTGTAATTTCAGTTGTTTAATATGAATTGTGTTATCCTCATAAATTTTGAGAGTTAGTTATGATTTTCAAACCATGTGTACTAGTGTTTGCAATGATCATTGAGCCATTAAATTGTTTGCCATGTACGGGTAAACGTTTAAACATAGAAAGTAAATGCATAGAACATAATGAGAATATATTTAAGAACCAGTCTATGTATTAATTCAATAGTCCATGTACATCAAGTGCACCCAGATACGACTATCATCATGATACTTTGAAGGAAAGGTATGCAATATATAATACCCGAAGGGATGCGACCAACCGTCACATCCAACTGCCCTTCGGGATGACTAACTAATTGACTGTCGTAACTCATTATTACTGACGACACATAAACATAATACGACAATATGACATAATGATTATTCCCGGCAACATCATCCCCCTCAAGAAAAGTTGTCTTCGGACGACTTAATACAAAATAGAGATGATGTTCATTCCAGGTATAGAACTGCAGGAACTGCTGATGCTAGTCGAGCCCTGAACGCATACACCTGTTGCGTCCTCGCCTGAAAACCTTTTTCTGCTACCATCCGATGCTCAAGGGCGGATTTCACCATTATTGCTTCCTTTGACATCACAGTCCTCCCATGCCTAAACCAAACTTCTGCACAACACCCTTTTCAGCCTCCACCAACTGCTACTCAAATGACACTGTCTCCCTAGCCAATTTGTCCTCGATAGCCACCCGCGCTGCCCTCTCGGCATCCAACTCCTTGGTACGCTGAACTAAGTCTCATGCTATTATTGCCTCCAACCTAGTGGTCAGCTCCTCCCGAGCCCTCTGTGCATCCACCAAGGCAACCTCACATCCAATAGAGACATACTCCGAGTTCCTCAAAGCGTACCATTCCTGCCTGGAAGTGCCCACAACCTTTTGGCACAAAGGCTAGGAGACGCCTCAAATCCTCCATCACATTCCACAAAGGCTGATAACTGAACCGAATAACTCCCTGGTGTCGTACGACTTCGCGGGCCTGCAATGCCTTCCCTCAAACTCTGTTTGTTCGCAACCTCCAAATCCGTTTCCCTCTACAACTTATGGCTTCCCTGCCAATGCTTAGCTTCAGGCTTCTTTCTCAAGTACGGAACAACCCCAACACTTACCATGACTTCTCGGATGTCCTTCGCCCAACTCCAAAAATTGTATTGTAGCTCAAAAATAAACTGGGGTCTAGGGCAGCGCCCCTTGCGGGGTCCAGGGGCAGCCAATTTAACACCTTCACAACCACACGGAAGTCCATGGCGCACATCATTTTTGTGATATGTTAAGATGCCAAAAACCTTCTTCTCCACTCTAATTTTTTCAGTATCCTGGCTCCAGACTCCATCGAATGATTTTAAATCTGGTCGTCTTTTTTTTTTTTCCATTGTTTATTCCTGCCGTGCCGTGGTATTTCTCCTTTCACCCTCTTGGTTTTTTTTTTTTAAAACCGTCGTCACCGTCACCATGCTCCTTCAGGCTCGGTCTGTAATGTCCCGAGAGGTTATCTGTCGGACGATGGAGTGAACCCATACGGTGGCTGAGCTATACAGCGACTGGGGTCACCCGAAGCTTGGTGTCGTACGGTGATTAGTCTCCCGTACGGTTGCTGGGAAGGTCGTACAGTGGATACTCGCCCTAGGTCGATGACCTCCGTCGACGGTGGTGCACCGTACAATGTCCCACCTCACGGGGCCTCACTACACAATGGTGCACCGTATGGCCCCTCACCGCACGGCGGTGCACCGTACGGTGTCCCACCGCACGGTCGTCTCCTGTGGTGGTTCCACCATACGGTGGCCCTCCGACGGTGGTTCCACCATGGCCACCGAATTTTTCTTTTTCTTTTTTTTTTTTGTACTTCCCAATTAATTTTTTTATTTACTTTTTTCCAATTTCCTAATCTAATTGTCCAGAGAGTCTTGGCTCGGGTCCTGTGTCTCTATGATCGCCCTTCATCCTTCTTGGTTTGCCTCGCCCGAGAGTCTCCCGCTTTGGTCCTGTGCCTCTAGAGTCGCCTGCCCGGCCTCTCGGGTCCCCCTCCTGACTCTCGGGTGTCCTTCCGGCCTCTCGGGTCCCCTCCACGCTTCTTGTGGTAGGGTTTCAATGATGCTGGGAAACCATTGAAGCGGGACTTTATGCCGCTCAAACCCTCGCACGCACAGGAATTATTTGAACGATGGGGGTTGGACTTTGTCAGACCACTCAAAGTTAGCCGTGCTAGGCGGTGCAGATACATCGTGGTAGCCACGAAATATTTGACTAAGTGGGTGGAAGCACGGGCTCTACCCGATAACTCGGCAGTGAGTACAACCAGATTTATTTATGAGCAAATCATTACTCGTTATGGTATCCCCATGCAGCTGACGAGTGACTGAGGTGGCCATTTTGTTAACCATGTTATTAAGTTGCTCACAACAGAATTTAAGATCTTCCATTCTTTGTCGAGTCCTTACTACCCTTGAGCCAACGGGCAAGCGGAGGCCACGAACAAGATCCTTGTAGGAGTCATTTATAAGTCGTGCAGGGTCGAAGGGGAAGATTGGGAAGAGAAGTTACCCTTCGTGTTGTGGGCTTACCGCACGACGTACAAAGTGACTACAGGACAAACGCCCTTCCAACTCATGTATGGGCAGGAAGCAGTGGTGCCCGCCGAATTCATGGTACCGAGTCTTCGTATTGCAATAGAAAACAGACTTGGCAATATGGAGAGCCTAAGGGAGCGACTTTATGCTCTAAATAAACTTGATGAGAAGCGGATGATGGCTCAGTGGGCAACCGAGACAACGCAGCAGAGGAGGAAGTTGTGGCACGATAAGCATTTAAAGCGAATGAAGTTCACCCCAGGACAACTCGTGTTGAAATATAATGGGCGAAATGAAATTAAACCTGGAAAATTTAAAGTGAGGTGGCTAGGACCTTACAAAGTTCGCAAAGTCGCAGCAAATGGATCGGTTCGACTGTGGACATTGGACGACCGCGAAGTGACCGAAGTCGTGAACGGGTCCAAATCGAAGGTTTACCACGAACGGAGGGAACCTGGACCTTCCAATCAGGGTGTTTGACAGTATTTTGAAAAAAAAAAAAAAAAAAGGAAAAAAAAAAAGTACGAGAAGGGACTGTACGAGAAAAAAAAAGAAAAAAGGGGACGACGGTGGAACCACTGCGCAGTGGCAACACCGGCGGTGGAACCACCGTGCGGTGGCAACACCGTGTGCTCGGACCATTGACGGTGGAACCACCATGCGGTGGATACCACCACCGTCGCAAGGCATAAACGCACCGAAGACACAAACGCAGCCGCATAAAAACACGCAGCCCCATGCTAAAGCACACCCGCATAAAAATGCAGCCCCAACCCACCACACATGCAGTCTGCCCAACAACAAGCACGGGGCAGGCACACGCAAGGCATACACAGCCATACACAGCCATCCAGGAGGTAGTTAAGGTGGTTACGCAGGTATTTCAAGAACATGCGGCTATAACCAGAAATCAGTTACGCGAGAAATTAATGGAGTCAGCTGGGAAACGGAGTTGGAAGAAGCAGTTGCAGCCAGATGAATAGAAATACCAGGGTCCTTTCGTCAGGTGTGCGTGTTGCAGGCAACACAATGGATACCAGCGCAAGTCAGAAGAAAAAGAAAAAGACACCACAACCTGCGACAAGTGGGAAAAATAATTTGACTCCTCAGAATATCACCTTCGAGGGATTAAACGGGTCTGAACGCAGGAAATGGTGGCAGGACACTCCTGACGATGATTTGGTGAAGCTGAACCTTTGTAAGGCAGAAGTGGAGTGGGCTATTTGAATGCCCGTGTTTCCTATCCGCGAGTATGAGGGTGCCTACGGTTCATGGTGGACACCTTTGACAGACACACACAGACGAGTACTTTTGAGTATCTCGGGAGGGATGTCACCATATCCTTCAAAGCTGTGGGCTTTACCAAAGTGTTCGGCATTCCAGGCAGACAGGGCAAGAAAATCGAGTTGAAGGCTAAGAAGATGAAGCGTGAGGAGAAAGAATATTGGATTAAAGTAGTATCCAGAAACTTGACCAGGGCGGAGCTGGACGACGTGGCTGATGCCACGAAGGGACGAGGAATGCGCAAGACCTTTGTTGTAGAGGGCCACTGGCGATGCATAATGGATGTCACTAAGAGCAGGTTGACGGGATCTGGTAGGGTGTCAGACATCACCCTCCCTTAGATTATGCTCATGAACGGGCTTATGAACGGCATTGTGTACGATTGGGTTGCGTTGCTAGCAGAGAGAATGTGTGGGTTCTTAACGATGCAGCATCGCACGTTTTATATGACCCATTATGCCATAGGACTGTTCTTGGAGGCCACGCGGGAAGCAGTGCCGGAGGCAGAGTTGGAGGTACGACCGCAGGGACCGTTGGCAGCAGGTGAACCTCCTATCATGCATTGGAGACACCTTGACATTGGGCACTCTTCCGCAAAGCGAAAACGGATGGTAGATACGGCCTCAGGGGAACTTGATAGTGGGAAGGAGACTTCTAGTAGTACAAAGGCTTCAGAGGCGGAGGATGAGGAAGATGATAGCAGCAGGGCGACGGAGGAGGGGAGGATGGATCCAACTGGGGAGAGGGTCCTTTTTGCCCCACCCTTGCTACCGATGGGCACACCTGTGATGTCATCTGGAGTGGGAGGCAACTCTATTTCGGCATTTGGGCAGAGCTGCACGCCAGTTGCACTTGGCCCCATCCAGCAGCGGGTAGCATCACCTCCGCAGGGTCGAGCACCACCTTCGGGACCGACCCCGACCACGGAGGCACTTACAGAAGACATGGCGGAGTCGTTTCCAGATGGGTCGCCGCATCGAGTAGTGGTAGATGAGGAGCAGGGACTGAGGGAGGTGGTTGATACGGAGCCTTAGGTGCAGTTGGATGTTGTTGGACCTGAGGCAGTGGTGACCATTTCTGCCTCCTTGTTGGAGGAGCTCATGGCTATGGTGACACACACTCCGGTCGTAGAGATGCAGCAAGTCCCGGGGATCCCCAGTACAGACCCGTCAGTAGTGGCCATGGAGAGCTGGCTGACTCAGCGATTTCAGATGACAGTGGTACCACCCGTGGGAGCTGCAGTATTCTCACCTTGTCGAGAGACTCCAGCTGAGGTAGTAGACTTGGACGATTCATTTGGCGAGGCACATGTACTAGCAGTTGGGAATGAGGCAGGAGAGGTCGTCTCTGCCATCCAGGAGCAGGGGGATGCTACACCTCTAGTGGCAGATGAGATGCTACAGGCTTGGATTGTGCGTGAGCCCATTGTGGAGAGTCGGGTGATGGCAATCGTCCGAGAGATTGAGCAGGTCTATCGAGACGCCTACTATGCATTAAGGTGTACGCAGCATGAGTCTGCGGTCCGCGAGGCTGCTCGAGTCGAGTTAGAGAGGGATGTGGCCAGTCAACAGGCCTCGTGGGCAGCAGAGAGGGCACAGTTGTTGGCGCAGCTTAAGATGGCCTGAGCAACAGGAGTTGGATGCAGTCACTGTCGAGTGGAGCCTGTTGCAGGCTCGATTGGTCTGTATGACAGAGACAGCGGATATGAAAGAGGAGTTGCTGGAAGCCGCGCATATGGTGAAGACGGCTTTGGAGAAAGTGTTGGTGGCGGAGCATGATGTGATTGCACGTACTCAACAGGTTTATGAGCTCCGTGCCCGCTTCACGGCCCAGACACCGTCATCTCAGCCTTCTACTTCAGGGACGCTTCCCCAGCCCCCTCCTTAGTCTTGTCTTGGATGTATATTTTGTATGGGTTACATTGTCTCCATTTTGTTGTTAGTCGTCGGAGACGACTTCTTTTTTGGGGGGGATGATGTTGTCGGGAAATATGTATATCTTATGTTTTGGTAGTAATGTTATTTGTTAGTAGTTAGTTAGCCAACGGGTAGGTAGTTGGAGTCGCGACGGTTGTGTCGCACCCCTTCAACTGTTATATATTGTACTACCTGCGGGTATTGAAGTATGTGATGTTTACGATTGACAATACTATGAACATTGGGTACATTCTGAGTTATTAATGGAAAGCTTATTCTCGTATTCATCTTGTACTTGCATGGTTCATTTCTACATTACTTCTGTATTCCTTCTGTTTACACAGTGAGGCAAACATCTGGCGTCGTTGCCTAGACATACTCGGGAAAGGAAGGAGCGGATGGCGTATGGACACGATGGGCCTAACCGTCGGTGAGATTAACCAAGAGGCTGACGACGCACAAACGAAACTCTACGACGGAGAGGACACTGCAACGAGGGAATTCTCAATCTTGCTTCAGGCGGCCATTGAGACCTACGTCTAAAGAGAGGCCACAGAGGCTGAAGTCCCAACAAGTGCCGCGTGGACTGCACTGGAAGTTAGCCCCACACTGAATCGGTTTATGAACCTCCTCCCCTAGTTGCTGGCACAGGCATCACTAGCACAACGAACTCGCCTGGAGGAGATTACCCGGGAGGAGCGACACCAATAACTCCTCCAACACTACGAAGAAAATAGTCATCACTGGGAAGCGGAGCGTGATGGCATGAGGCCAAGGGGAAATTGAACCCTGAACCCAGAAGGAATAAAGAACATTCCATATTATAATAATGGTGTCGTACTATTGACACAAATTGTATCCGACGGGATGAATTAATAAAGAAGTGTTCTATTTTCATGTATTATTGCTATTTATGGGGATGTACGGGAATTAATGCCCAACCTATTAAACAAAGATAGAAAGTAAATGCACAGAACATTATGAGAATATATTTAAGAACCAGTCTATGTATTAATTCAACAGTCCATGTACATCAAGTGCACCCAGATACGACTATCATCATGATACTTCGAAGGAAAGGTATGCAATATATAATACCCAAAGGGGTGCGACCAACCGTCGCGTCCAACTGCCCTTCGGGACGACTAACTAACTGACTGCTGTAACTCATTATTACCGACGACACAAACATAATACGACAATATGACATAATGATTATTCCCGGCAACATAAATGAATGAGGATCAAAGCATATGACTGTACTTTACAAGGTTGAATTCTGAAGTTGTATGTCATTTATTTGACGAAATGTCAGTCCATGATTATATATGTTTTTGAGCTTCAATTGTACTAGTGGCTGTCTATATTCTACATTGGTTATCACACTTCAATTTCAGGTTATTTATAAATGATCTTTATTAAGTTAGCGTTCAATGTCCCTTATAACCAATTGAATTAGGAACAAGAAGCTAAGCACTTGTAAGACAAGTGTTTCACGAAATTCCAAAGGGGTCAAAGACTGAAATTTCATACCAGAATAGGTGAGGGACATTACATAGTCGCTGCCCCATATTATCGATGTCTCTGATATCCTCTTACGATTGAAGTGGAAATAAAATCAATAATAATTCAAATATCTCCTATTGTTTCTAAAGTTGTGAGTAATATTATTTGGAGGGGATATGAACAGCTATCAGCGGCAATTATACTTGAAGTGAAGGGGAATCTACCTATATGGAAGCTTTAGAAATTAATTCATTATGCTTATAATATAATATTAATTTACTTTTAGTTGAATACTTCAAGAACATTATTAGGAATAAATATTAATAAAATAATAATATTAATAAGTAAATAAATTTCAAATAATCATTCGTTGGTAATTATTATATCAATTAATAATAATAATTTAGATATATATATTTATAACGATCAAAGAGGGGACATGACAATCACCAAGAATGTGGGCTGCCTATAGATATGAGGTGATGGTATATGGCACTTTGAACCAATCCTTAGCTTCCCACAAACACTCCCTTCTATCTGCAGCTTAATTATCTATCCTCTAAAGGTGTTGGTGTCCAACATAGCAGTCACTGTCGCCCCTATTCTCACCACCTAATACTACACCCTGCAGATTAGAAGGTAGCAACCAGCTGGAAGGGAAACTCATGTCTAGAAAGAGGAAGAAATACACACCCAACGTAATAAGTAAGAAAGTTCAGGCCCAACACTTATAGTCTAAGTTGCCAGTCCCAGTTCGGGATCGGATTCTGGTTCGAGATTGGGTTCGCAAATTCGTTCCATTTTTTTGGAGGGGGGGGCAGGGGGGTTCGGGTTCGGGTTCGCTTTGGGTTCGTCCGCACAAAAACATATAAAAATAAAAAAATAAAAAATATATACATATATGCAGCAGCAAATATATACAAATGGGATTTGACATCTAAATCTAGATCAAGTTTTGAATATAAATCTATGCAAGCATTGAAATCATTTTCTATTGGATTCAACTCTTCATCTCCTTGTGTCAACTCAACTCTAGGAAAGAATATAGGCTATGTAGGTCCACAATTTTATTTGAGTTACTACCTTCTACTCCATCATTTTGTGTAGATTTGGTGGAATTGTTAGAATTGTTCATGTTTTACAACATTTGAAGAAGTATTTATGTTGTTTGCTCTTGTTGTTGTGCCATTTGTTCCTAGCTATGTGCTATATGTTGTATTTGCATGAAGGCTCTGCAATCCTCATCCCAATCCAAGATCTTCTTACCCCTACCTTCAATTCCAGACCCTAACTATCATGATTCATCTTCTAGCTTCTTTCCAAGGCTCATGCTTAGTTGCATACACAACACACACTCAAAAGGTTGGCAGGTTTGTTGTCTCTAATAGCAATGTAATAACCCTAGGCTTTTGTAATGTCCCCACTTCCTGAGTGATCTACCGAGATGGAGATTCACCTATCATTCATCTCCACAGGTGAATTTAGTGGTTGGAGATGAGTTGCTTACCAAAGGAAGTTCTATAGTTAGTCATTTTTATGACTTTGGTAAGTTAATAAAATAACTTTATAATTTAAAGTTATATAAGTTACTTTGTTCTAAAATTAGAAAAAGTAAATAAGTTATAAGAAGTCATTAAACTTTATGTTTTCACCATGGCACATTTTCCAAAGTTGTTTATTAACCAAAAGTGGCCCCACTTTAATGACTTAACAACCCTCATGGCTGATCGAACTTATTAGAGGAATGGAGATTCTAAAGGAATCTTTGAAAGATGCCAAAAGAGGTCGAATTAGGGTTGAGGATGTATATAGGTGTTGGGAGATGTTTGGAGATTCATTATGTTTTATTTTATTTTGTGAATTTATCCATCTTCAGCAGGTCTGCACGGTTTGCAGAGGTCTGAGATTAGATTGGGGGCGGCAAACTTCAATTTGCAAGTGTTTGGACGGAAACCCATACATCTCTAGTTGGGCGGCATCATTTGGAGCCTCATAATTGGCCATTCAGGGTCATATTTCAGGGGTTTATTGCTTGTGACAGGGGTATATTGGCATTAATAACAGATCTGATCCACTTAAGGGGTTATTACAGCAGAATAATTGCATTTATGGCAGCCGTACCTCTCCAGGTAGCTGGCCATACCACCTAAGGAAGCCTCTAGCTTCCATTAAATAAATTGAGGGGTTTTGACTCCTCCATTTGTGCATGAATTCATTGTTGGGGTATATATAAGTGATCATAGTTGGTTTGGTGTGAAGGAAATATCAAATTTGGGCAGCAACAACAAATCATTGAGGAAAAGAGACATAATTTGGGAATCTTGCTTGGCAAGAATTTGGAATTCCAATTGGGTCTGAATAATTCTTCAATATTAGTTTTTGGTAATTATCCTGGAGTTAAATAAAGTCATTTGCAGACATTAGTAGCAACTGGAGGTGCTTGGTTCAGTCACAACTTCATTCCAGGCTCAAATTCCACCCTCAAATCCCAGGATTGGACTCCTGGTAGGCCTTGAACGGCTTTAATTATATCAAGAATCCTCTTGATTATTTATTTGTACTTGCTGCAATTAATAATCAAAAATCTGGAAACTATTATCAGTTCTATATTTATTGTATTGCATTTATTATTTTCCACGTATTGTCAAAAATCCAAAAAACTACAAAAAAATTGAAAATACAATAAACTTCTTAAAACACTTTTCGCTGGTCAAAGAATTTGAATTTGTAAACAATCAAGAGTTTGGATAAGAATTCTAGTCAGAGATCTTTCAGCTTTCTCTTAATTGCCCTACCCCATTAGAGTTTACATAGCCACACACCCAGTTTGAAGAGAAAATGACATGACAGTGAAGAGCTGTTTGTACTGAATTAAACACACGTGAAACACAACTATGAAAGATTTAAATTATAAACAGTTCAAAATCTGAATCAAATTTGTTATCTATGCACCTAGTATAGGGTGAATGATATCACTATTCTTTTACCTTTGAAAAATACACTCTTTTGAATTTGCAAGACATAAGAATCAAAAAGAAAACTTAAAACGAAACTAAAAAGTGGGTCAAATCACCCAAGTTCTCCTCGGGTTTTGCTGTTGGGGTCAAAATTCTCTGAAAAAGCATCAAAATTCTCCCTGGGTCCTACTGATCGAACCCATAGGGCAAAATACGAACCCTGGGCGAATTTTGGGCGAGCTTCCAACGAACTAACTTGAGAGATTCTCTCAACCACCAAGACTTATTCAATAACTAACTATGACTTATTCCAACTACAGTCCTAACTGAAAACAACTTGTAGTTGCTTTACATGTAATTACAAAAGTGCAAGTAAAGACTTGACTTGCAATTTACAAAAGGTTTTTTACATGTAACTTGCCAAAAGAAAAACTACAACTAAGAGATTACAATCCTGGAAAAATACAACTAAGTGTTGAAAAACACTTAAGCTGCAACATGTGAAGACATGAATCCTTCAAACTTCTGGATGATTATTTGCAGCTCATCAGGATCCGGTTCATTGGTATTTTTGGCCACGATCATGGTTTTCACGATAACATCGCTGCAACGAAGGATTGTGGCATTATCTCTCTCAAAGGAAGACTGAATTTCCTGCAAGTAACCTTGATAAGTCACTAGGGCTTGAATGGATACTACTGAAAATGGTTCACTTCTCCACTCTTGACGAATCTTCAACTGCAGATCAAAAAGAACCTTTTCTTCTACCAACAATTCTCCATCACGACCCATGATGGTGCAAGAAGCTTTTTGACAATGAGAAATCATATCCTGAAAAACTTCCATTCACAGCCTCATAGCATCATCAATGTCTTCAATAAGTGACTTCAGAACAAGGGCTTTGTTCTCCAAGAGCTCCTGATATTCCAAGTACACAACTCTTGAAGGAATTACCTGACGTTCTAGAAGAACACTTAACTTTTGCTGAGGAGTTTTAAGCCAAATAGTCAAGTTGTCTTCTACCTTTTCCAAGTTTCGTTTGAAAGTATCAAAAACTTGGTTCAATTGTTCTTCAATGGTCTTCAACTTGACCATCATTTGGAAAACCTCCTTCAAGACTTGCACACATAGATTATGAAGCTGATCAACCCAAGATTCCAATGCTTGTACCTTTTGAGCAGCTCTCTCAACTCCCTGTATTGATTCTCGCCTTGGTAGAACATGAAGGATTACTCACTTCACCAGTAGATTTTGTGATCTTACGAACAGCTGCAACAAGTTGTCTATCGTCCTCTTCTAGCTTGTCTTTCTTGGCTAGAAGCTCATCATACCGCTGTACTAGTGAAACTACAAAATACTGGGCATCATGATTTACTACCTCATGCATTTGCTTACCCAGTTCTACCCTTGTGACTTTGTAATCAGCAGCTGTCATCTCTTCATGTGGCTTATCTGCACGAGGTTCAACAATTTCAGCCACCTTCATCTTGTTGTTGCCAACGGTTACTCTTGAGATTGTCTTGGCCTTTTTAGCAACCTTGGGCCTAGACTACTTAAGTTGCTGATAATCAAAGGCATCAGGAGAGATTTCTTGCTTCTTCCTCTTTGGGGTAAAAGAACTAAGCCATGGAGGTAAAGCCATCAACTTTCCTTTAGTAGCAGATGTGAGCAAAGGAGAAGTGGTTTCTGTTTGAACAACCGTTGTCACCTTGGGAGAAGTATTTGTCTGGATGGCAACCATGGTTTGCTCGGTAACCAGAGTACATGAAGTTTGTTTCATAAACTCCTCAAAGCTAGAAGCAGAGGTATCAATCTCTGATAGGTGAATGCATGCAAGAGTATTCTCAAAAATTTCGAGTAGAATCTCTTGTTGATGATCAATAGGAGGCTCAACTGTTGAAATAGGGATGGTATTCTGAGGAGACTCCTCCACAACTATGTCAGGAGGAGATAGAGGCAGCTCCATAGAAACTGAGGGAATCTCATGAGGTGACTCTGAAGCTAGTGATCTAGGAGCATCGTCTGATTGCTGTCCTTCTTCTGGATCATCAGGATCAATCACGTGAACGTGAAGCCGAGGCTTTTCTTTTCCACGAATTGTCGCCTCCTCAGGAGGAAGTACTGTTGCCCGACTAACCCGCAATTTGATCCTAGTGCCTGAAGATGATGCACCTTCCTTGTTGTCAACATGAATCTCAGACTTACGTCCAAGAGGCTCCGTAGCAAAGTTCCCAGACTCGGACTCGGCTCGGACTCGGCAAGGCCGACTCGACTCGTGACTCGGCTATGACTCGGCGACGACTCGGCTATGACTTGGCAAAATAAAAAACCCTTGAAATTTAGAGATTTTTAACGATTTAAAACTTGTTTCATGCACCCATTATTGAATAAAGCTTAAAGACACTATAACATCATCAAATAGAAGCTAATTTGATCACATACATAAACATACATCCATCACATGCGTAGAAATGTAAATTGTAGCTGAAGGAAATAGAAAACATAGATATATAGAGTTATCTGAAATAACGAAAAAGAAAAAAAAATCAAACTCATTTCCAACTTTAAGGCTAGATTATAAAATCAAAAATTAAAATGCATAAGCCATAAACTTAAGAATCTTAAGTTTACATATATTTCTACCTGGCTGCAATTGTGTTCGAGCCTCTATGCACATGCTGCTTGAGAAGATTGCCCCTTCTCGATTATTATATTTATCCAGCTGGAGCATTGTACTTGAGGCTGTGCCATCAGTACACAACTTTTGAACCACTGTATACAGCCCACTAAGAACCTCCTCATCTGCCTTGAAGTCATCACGGAATCGAAATGCCGGATTGAGGTAATAGGCTGCTGCATGGATGGGCCTGTGAAGCTGGTTCTGCCATCTCCTATCAATAATTTCCAAAATGGGGCCATACTTATCCTCATCTCCTGCATATATGGACCTAATGGCCTCCTTGGCCCTATCCATACCCTCATATATATAGCCCATAGAGGGCTTCTCCCCATCAACAACTCGTAGGAGAACTATGAGGGGCTAAGTGACCTACACATAATGTTAAACAAAAACAATTAAGTCACAAATTAAATTAAAAAAAAAGAAAAATTGCAAAGTTAAATTGTTAATAAATTAAAATTAAATTACTAAATAGTAGATACTAGATAGTAGATACTAAATGTTAAATTGTAATAAATTTACTTGCACGGTTTCTCCACAGGGGGTCCAAAAATCTGGCTCATCAAAAATGCAATTTACCACATCTATCCCTGCAGTGGTCGTAGCATAGGATGAGGAAGTCCACTCCTCGCCAACAAACATACGCCTCAAAACCGCCTTTGATTTTATCAAGGATTTCAGTGTGAGGAAGTTTGAGGCAAACCTCGTGATACCAGGACGAGCCAACTCCTTTTGCCCCGTGTATTGCCTCATAATGCTAAGGACCAATGCATGATTGTAGATAAACTTGCTGATATTTTTGGCCCTTTCAACTATTGATTTCACCCATTCAAGCTTACCAATATCCTCCAACATGAGGTCAAGGCAATGGGCCGCACAAGGAGACCAAAAAATTTTCGGGTGCCTCTCCATCAAAAGTTTACCTGCAGCAATTTTAAGTTAATTAGAAATTTTGATGTGTTAAGAAAATTTTAAATAATCATAGATGCCTCTCCATCAAGACTTGAAAAGTTCAAAATTTACTTGCAGCAACATAACTTGCTGCATTATTTGTCACCACCTGCACCACATTTTCTTCCCCCACCTCTTGTATGACTTCCTCAATAGCCTCACATAAGTATGTGGCATTTTTCACATGTGAGGAAGCATCAATAGATTTCAAGAACATGGTGGATCCTGAAAATAGAGTTTCAAACTTTCAACAAATCAAAATTTAATTTATTCAATGCATTTAGGGAAGTACAAATTAGAATGAATCATGATCAATCACCTCCGCAGGAAACAAGAAAATTTAGGAGTGTTCTATTCCTCCTATCCGTCCAACCATCTGTCATGATGGTGCAACCCTTTTGGCTCCAAGACTGTTGGTGGTCCTCTAGCTCAACTTTCATATCCTCAACCATTTGTAACAAGAGGGGGCCACTTAACTCAGCATCGGTAGGGGCTTTAAACCCTGCACCACAAATGGTTATGGAATCTACCCTGCCTTGCCAATAAGGAGACCTGTCACAAATAGATTATGATTAGACAAAGTAGAGTTCAACTTCAAACTATAAATTTACTTTTAAACTTAAAGCAATCAAATAAAAAAGAATTACCTGGCTGCAATAAATGGAATGTTGCAAAAGTACCAAAATTTGCAAATTTGTTTTCTTGCAGCATCATGAACCTCCTTGTTCCAACCCATGCCCTCAAGCGAGGGTTGTGCCCCAGGAGTACTACGCGGCACAAAATAACTATCCAACCTGGATTTCTGAACTCTAGGGCCAAAGGTAATAGTGCCACCAGGAGGAGTAGAAGTAGAAGCACTAGCAGAAGCACTAGGGTGAAAGGGAGGCATGGAAGAACCCTCTCCAACATAGCCTACGGATGTGGATGCGGATGCGGATGCGGATGCAGATGCGGATGTGGGTGCATGGGAGCCAATAGCATTTAACTCTTCCAATTGCCTCTTCTTAGTTAACTTTTCTTGTTCATGTGTTTCTAATTGGACATAACAGAAACGTTTTGCCTCAGGAGTTTGTAATTTGCATACCTCAATATCATGGCCAGGTATGCCGGCAATATGGTATTTAAATCTATTGATGCCACCAAAATTAATTTCTTTACAAAAAAAACATTTTGTTTGATTTTTTTGTCTGCCAATAAAGTCTTCAGTATATTTCCAAGCCTCATCCTTTTTAGGCATTGTGAAAAATGAATGTTTTTTAAACATGAAGGCTGCTGCAATAAGAAAATTTAATAAAGTTATAAACTAATAGAAAAAATCAGCAAACCCTACTTTACAAAAAAAAAAAAAAAATTGTAAATACATGTTTACAATTTTTTTCTAAAAAAATGTAGGGTTTGCACTTTGCCATTATTCTACTTCTCTCATTGTAATTAAGCTAAAAAAATAAAAACATTCAAGATTTGGAAAGTTAACTGTTAAACTAAAAAAAAATTAACAAACAAATGAAAAAAATCCATTAACATACTTAAAAAAACAAGCAAAATCTACCTTACCTCTTTCAAATGAGTTGAGAAGTCTTGCTTTGGACTCCTTGATGCTCTCAATGCAAGCCTATGGCCTCCCCAATGTGATTTGTGGTCTCCTTGATGCTCTTCTTCCTTGCTGGTTGCAAACCTATGACCTCTTGTTTTCCTTCCTCTCTCTCACTTTTCCTCTCTTCTTCTCACAACTAACAATTAGAAGACCTTTTAGGGTTATATGAAAGAGAGAGGTAAAAAAAAACAAATGAAAAAGCTTTTATTTTTTTTGTTTTTTAAAATCCGAATTGCCCCTATCGCGCGGCCGAGTCTTGGAGCTCGGACTCGGCGAGTTTTGCCCAAAACTCGCCGAGTCCGAGCGGCGAGTCAGTAAAACTCGCCGAGCTTGGCTCGACTCGCCAACTCGGCGAACTCGCCTGACTCGCGGCGAGTCTGGGAACTCTGCTCCGTAGAGTCCTCTTCTTTTCCAACCTTGATTTTAATAAGTCTAACACCATGTCATAACCCCTCTTTGGACATTGGATTATTGTGATTAAATAAATACGATAATTAAAACATTTATTAACATTTAATAATATTGGAAAATCGTCTCATTTATGAGACTTCAGGATTTTCCTCTAAAGTGAGAGGGTTGTCATAACGCCACATCATGATGATGTAATTAATAATAGATTTTGTGATTCATCATAATAATAAATTATCATTTATTATGTAATTAAAAATTAATAAATATTTATTAAATCACCAAAACAAAGTATTTATTAATTAATTGATAACAATAAGTATTTATTAATTAAAAATTAATAAATGTGTAAATGATTTATAAATCAAAAATAGCATTAATTATTTAGTATGGTAAGATAGCTAGTACTTGATAGACTAAAGAAAAGGTAGAACATCCTAGGTTGGATTCATGTTAAGATAGTTTTGTCTATTAATTGATTTAGTTAAGTTATAAATATATTGGAAATTGATTAATTATGGTTAAAACTGTCCTGAACCAAGTAGGGGAATAATTTGGAAATGAGAAGTGCAGATCTGATTTAAATGATAAGTGCAGATCTGATTATGAGAGGTTGTGTCCCTTTCAAAGGGCGGAAATAATGAAGAGTTGCACTCTTTCAAAGGGTGCTGCTAATGGTGAAAGGGTGTATCTCTTGCCAAAGGGTATACATGATGAAGAGGTGTGACCTCTCCCTCACATTGAGAGATATAAAGGAAAGGAATCAAAAGCATCTAGTAAGATCACCATTGATCAGATTAGATCAGAATTGTTATCAAGTTCAAGGCAGTAACATTTGTGTTCTTGGTGGTATGCATGGGGATGTGCTTAATAAGTATGCTTAATATATGAAGCCCAATAATGTTCTTATGCAGAATTAATAGTAATGCTAATATGGACTGCAATATGTATGACAGTCATACTTAATTTCATATGTATATTCATAATACATAAGAAATATATATACTTACAGTTTAAATCATGTTATTACTTTCCGTATTTAAGAAGATGGGATTGAGATGTTCCAAAGAGGGGCAATCTAAATCCAAGCAAAAGATTAAGTCACAAGATAGGGTGGGGATCAGCGACCCATAAGCCTTGAGGGTATAGACCCAAGATAGGTAAGGGCTTAGATCTGTAAACTTTGAGGGAACCTATTGTAGTTGGTCTCTAAGCGCTTTGGTAACATATGTAAACCCTTCTCCCTTAAAACTGAAGTAGTAGCAAGGTTTGATATCTATATTAAGAACTATGAATAATGAAATTAATCAGCTAATGAGGAAAATAGACAAGCACTTGTTCATAAGTTATCGAAGAAAATCTATCAATTTTAGTATATTAAAATAGATCAGGTAGGGGACATTACAAATGGTATCAGAGCCATGATCTTGCCATCCTGTAGGGTAAGATCCAATCAATGAATTATTCTAGTCAATAAACAAAGGCAAAAACCATGACGGATTAGCAACGAGGGTTCCATGTCGTAAAATGAATTTAAAATATATTATTATCAGCCAAATAGATATTGAATTGGTATGACTTCAGAGTAATTCAAATTAGAATAGTGGATAACTAGGCATATCCATGTGGCATTTAAAATACTTAATATATATATATATATATATATATAATAATAATAATGACAAAAAAATAACAAATAACAAATAAGCTGGCATTTAAATTGAGAATAAATTAATCATAAATTCCATATCGACCATTAGTGAGGAAATGGGGTAGAGCAATGAGGTCAGCAGATGTTAGGCCTCTATCAGGTACATCACCCGCTATGGTGACTGTAGGTCTGCCATTAGTGAGGCCAAGGGGAAGTAAACCACTCTTGGGCCTGATAAGCGCTACGGGCGTCTCATTGCGTCTAAATCCTTTTGATCTCACTGAGGAAGTGAATACGAAGAAGGCTAATGCATACATGAATATTTATTGAAATTACAAGTCAATATTGAATTTCATTATTAATGTGATTTTAAGATAACAAGGATTAGTCCCATAAAGAAACCATGGATTAATTAAGTAATGATGAATGGATAAATTGCATACCCAAACCCAGTAAGATACAAGGGAATAGGGCCATGGGATAGCAGGAACTAGGCCTCTGTCAGGTAGGCAACCCAGTGTGGATGACCGAACATCTGCCACAAGTTGGGCCAAGGGGGAGTGTACCACTCTTGGGCCTAATAAGCGCTACGGGCATCCTATTGCACCTACTTCTCCTTGGTCTCACTAGGGAATGAGTATGGAATTATCTCATTGATAACAGTATAATCTTAAACAAATTGACTAATAATAGATGTATACTTCACATTCACCACTAGTGTGGGAGAGAGATAGAGCAATGAGGTCAACAGAAACTAGGCCTCTGTCAGGTAGGCAACCCGATGTGGATAACTAAAAGTCTCCCATCAATTGGGCCAAGGGGGAGTGTACCGCTCTTGGGCCTGATAAGTGCTACGGGCGTCTCGTTGTGTCTAAATCTTTTCTCTTTCATTAATGGCGAATAGGGGGTTAAGCATAGTCCATTTAATTAATACTTGAAGCAAGTATCCAAACATTGTGCTATCTATCCTCTTTGTCGATATGGCTAATCAGACTCATTATATTTACTCCATTTGAAATTCTTAAATACTCTACCTAAGATCACAAACTAGATTGAGTGTTTATGTTTTTGCATCAAGCTGGTGTTGATTTGTGTTTCTACTCATAACAAGAAAGAAATTTCACAATGTGTGTATTCACATGTATACTCCGTGTTTGCATATATGTATGCTTCGTGTTTTCCATGTGTATGCTCTGTGCCGTCCACGTGTATGCTTCGTGTTTCCCATGTATATGCTTTGTGTTGTTTAACTCATGTTGGTAGATGACTTAGTTGAGGAAATTAAAATAAACATTTGCTTGAGGACAAGCAAATTCGGGAAGGGCGGACTGTCATAACCCCTCTTTGGACATTGGATTATTGTGATCAAATAAATATGATAATTAAAACATTTATTAACATTTAATAATATTGGAAAATCGTCTCATTTATGAGACTTCACGATTTTCCTCTAAAGTGAGAGGGTTGTCATAACCCCACATCATGATGATGTAATTAATAATAGATTTTGTGATTCTTCATCATAATAATAAATTATCATTTATTATGTAATTAAAAATTTATAAATATTTATTAGATCACCAAAACAAAGTATTTATTAATTAAAAATTAATAAATGTGTAAATGATTTATAAATAAAAAATAGGATTAATTATTTAGTATGGTAAGATAGCTAGTACTTGATAGACTAAAGAAAAGGTAGAACATCCTAGGTTGGATTCATGTTAAGATAGTTTTGTCTATTAATCGATTTAGTTAAGTTATAAATATATTGGAAATCGATTAATTATGGTTAAAACTGTCCTGAACCAAGTAGGGGAATAATTTGGAAATGAGAAGTGCAGATCTGATTTAAATGATAAGTGCAGATCTGATTATGAGAGGTTGTGTCCCTTTCAAAGGGCAGAAATAATGAAGAGTTGCACTCTTTCAAAGGGTGGAGCTAATGGTGAAAGGGTGTATCTCTTGCCAAAGGGTACACATGATGAAGAGGTGTGACCTCTCCCTCACATTGAGAGATGTAAAGGAAAGGAATCAAAAGCATCTAGTAAGATCACCATTGATCAGATTAGATCAGAATTGTTATCAAGTTAAAGGTAGTAACATTTGTGTTCTTGGTGGTATGCATGGGGATGTGCTTAATAAGTATGCTTAATATATGAAGCCCAATAATGTTCTTATGCAGAATTAATAGTAATGCTAATATGGACTGCAATATGTATGACAGTCATACTTAATTTCATATATATATTCATAATACATAAGAAATATATATACTTATAGTCTAAATCATGTTATTACTTTCCGTATTTAAGAAGATGGGATTGAGATGTTCCAAAGAGAGGCAATCTAAATCCAAGCAAAAGATTAAGTCCCAAGATAGGGTGGGGATCAGCAACCCATAAGCCTTGAGGGTATAGACCCAAGATAGGTAAGGGCTTAGATCTGTAAACTTTGAGGGAACCTATTGTAGTTGGTCTCTAAGCGCTTTGGTAACATATGTAAACCCTTCTCCCTTAAAACTGAAGTAGTAGCAAGGTTTGATATCTATATTAAGAACTATGAATAATGAAATTAATCAGCTAATGAAGAAAATAGACAAGCACTTGTTAATAACTTATTGAAGAAAATCTATCAATTTTAGTATATTAAAATAGATCAGGTAGGGGACATTACACACCATTACCTTTAAGCCAAGTGTTGGTGTTAAGCCAAGATAGGCTGAAATCTTTCAAGAATGGAAGTGCATTCTTTATGTGACCATTGGATTAAAGGGAGTGGTGCTTCCTCAACCCTTCATGAAATATACTCTGGATCAAGCACATTCCCATCATCAATCATTCCTTGTGGAATGTCCACCAAGTTCAAATCAATAACCTGCTCAACAATAAGCCTGCAATAGTCCATCTTGAGGACCTCCACTTTTGTACGGAGATCTACCCAGATATCCTCAATACGATGCACATGTACGAAGGACTTTTTGATCTTTTCCTTCATACCCCGATAATCAAAATCTGCCCTGGACTTAAACCTTTTGAGCTTAATCTCCTGCATTTCAGTTTCCATAGCTTTGGCTTTGATGGATGTGACAAGAGAATACCGGCCAATCTTTAATGGATTAGTCGTAGAAATCCCCATTCCAACCTTATGTCTGACGGACTGATGAGTGTGTACAACCATGATCTGTCTTCCCAACTCCATAAGAATGATCTTATCGGTCGGGTATCTAGGAAGCATGTATGGTTGCCCACTATAGCATCTGACTCTCATATAAGTAAAGGTCGGGAATTGAAGAAACAAGCACCCATACTCATTCATTCTTTCCCATGCTTCATCTGACACCCTTCTGTTCTTTAGAGTTTTGTCAAACTGGCACACAAAGTAACCAAAGAATGCATATTGAACTCTTTTGAAATGTAATCTGCTGGGTCTCAAAGGCAACCAATCATAATATTCCCACACAGGTATAAGCGAGCGATCACCCTTGGTAGAAAGACCAAGGAAATGTCTAAGTGATGCTGCCAAATACACAAAGTATGAATTCATGTAGAAAGTCATGGTGGTAGGGACTGCTACAAGTTGCTTGCACAAAGTATCACTGATAATCTCTCCCCATGATATATGATGGGACTGCCTTATGAACATGATAAACTGATACATCCAGGGCTCAAAAACATTAGAGTGTTCAAGAACCACCATCCTGCTGAGGAGAGTAATGATGTCTCCAATTTCCCACTTAAAGTCACAACGATACAACTTAGCCCATCTTGTGAAGGCGGCTCGTGGTTCACGAATCCACCTGTAAATATTGTTGAGCATAGAATACCACTGAGAGGGGGGTGAATTAGTGGTTCCTAAATCTTTCCTCTTATCGATCTAACTTTAGACAATCAACTATTTACTTAACCACTAAACAGTCATACCGGTAATGCAAGAGAGAAAACCAAAGAGATCATTCACACACAAGAAATTCACAACACCATATTTACGAGGAAAACCCAATATGGGAAAAACCTCAGTGAGAAGAGTTGTTGGAGACTACTGCTCCAATCCAGCCTCACAGGTAAAACACAAACTTACAAAGATTTTAGGCACCAACCCAAGGAGCACCAACCCTTGCACCAAGCTTCAACTTGGTCATGTATATTGAAATACTATTTGAATACAATTGAGGCTTCTTGTTGCAAATGAATTCTGCAACTCTAGAATCAAATAACTCTCTGTTATCTTTCTCTCCCTTTCACACACAGTCTCTCAACACAATGTGTCACACTAGGATGCTGCTTGCTCTACCACACCACTGTCGGTAGAATCCTCCCACCCGTTTGCTTGCTCACTCACACTGCAACTTGCTCAGAACACCTTCTTAAGTTTTCTCCTTGCTCACTCTCCCTTCTCTTCTCTGCTCAATCTTCATAGCATCAACAACACCTTCTGTCCAAAACTCTCAATTTTTATTCTATGTTTCCCCACCAGAAATTCAATTCAAAAACCTGAGCGGTTAGGGTTTTCTCTTTTCGACACAATCTTCATGAGATCCAATCCCACCTATCTTGGATCAATCACCTGTCCTTGAAGACTGCACTTGCACACGGTTTTCATTACCCAACGCATGTTTTTCTCGGAGTGGCAATCACGAATCAGATCTTCCGTCATGAAGTCAAATGACACAAAGTGTTCCAGAGGTTTCCTTTATGAGAACGTCCTGAATCAGATTTGCTTTGCCTTGATTCAGGTGCCAATGGCTCCTTGATCTTCCTCTGTCATTCCTTCTTCCTCAAGCCGCAATCACTCAGATGCAACCCCGTGATTTGTGGCTTCTTCATTAATGGCGATTATCTGTTTCATTAATCTTGTCGATGAGGCTCCACCGACCACAACACACTTGCCACCTCAGCTCCACATGGCATCACACCGATCAAGACATGGCCTACCAACACACAGTCGGTCCAGCAAACACATACCGGTAAAACCCTTTGCCAGTAAACTGGTGTTCTTCTGTTAACTGATAGAGCATCATGTATCGGTTGCATATCTTCACCTCCGGTGGTGTGAGACAACTTTTAACATTCTGCCTCTTCATCATAAACAAGCAACCATCCTTCAGACCGGTAGACCTTCATTCTTTATGCTCACCCTTATGCGGATCTCCATCATGCCGGTTGACATCAATGACAACTTAGTGCCAAAATGCCAACAAATATGACGTTTGTAGTCTTTTTACCTCTTGACATAGTACTCAACTGCACTATCCTTTGAAATTTCCATATAAACAGGTGCTGGTGGTATTCTAAAGACTTTTTCAATAGTATCTGCATCAAGAAGGATTATCGCCTCACCATCATTATTTCTAATGGTTCTCGTCTCCTTGTCAAAGTGATGAGCGCAAGCAAGAACAAATGCAAGTTCTAGGGCAGCCATTGGAAAAGAAGACACATGATGGATGTGGCTGTCCAACAGCCACTGTGTTGACGTGTCTAGAATCGCATTGCTGCAAACTCCATACGGCCAACGCAAAATAGAATAAACCTGCTGAGTATCCTATCCTCTCTTGAGATAAGGAAGTCCTTAATGCTATTTTCTACGTTTGATCAAAGGGGACAACCTCAAGGTTTCGTTTGTCAGGTCTTGACTGCGGGACTGCTCAGTGGTTTGATGTGTTTATGCTGGAAACACAAGGGGGACTTACGATGAGATAGGCAATTGATAGATGAGTTCCCTGAAATCTTTATGATCTTTCTTATTAAATGATTTCAGTTGAGTTGATACTATTTTCAATGGGACTGCGGATTCTCTTGATAAAAAAAAGGGAAAAGGAGGGAAGGATAGGGAGAGAGAGATACATGAAATATAAATGTTAACTAAGACAGTAGATTCAGTAAACAGACGGACACCTCCAAATAACTAGACTAAGCATCACCAACTATTTAAGCACAATACTTGCATAAATCTAGTGCAATCTTCAAAGGAAAATAGGATTTTCATGTTATCAACTACAACATTAAAACATCTACATTCATAGTGAGTATTCAATAACCGAACTAAGCGTATGAAAGGTTCAGATTAACCATGCAGATAGAAAGGCAATCAGCCATTCCCTAATGGTGTGAACTGCGAGGATTCTATCGGATGTTTATTTGAAAATGCTATATAAAGGAAATAAACATAACTGAAAAATTTCTAAATTAATGAAGGAGACCATGCACTCACAAGGAAATTTGGAAACAGTCTTAACTTTGCATTAAATCCTGTAAATTTTCACCAGAGTTTTTGCAACAATTCAAGAACTTCTTACAAAATGAGGGAAAACCAGTCCCTTAAATAGGCTTCAGAAATGGATGAATGGCCAAGATCTAATCTAAATAAGTGGCCTAGATTCATCCATAAAACATGGCTGCCCATACCCATAAATGGGAGGCAAATATCAACAACCACCCCAAAGGGAGCAATAACTACCCCAAAAAGGTAATTATAACAAATCCAGAAATAATCCAAAAAGGTGCATACATAAAGTTTTAAATTTTAGCTGACTTGGAAGTCAAACATGACCTTTTGGCCAAAAAGTGCATTTTCAACATTTTAAAAGGAAAAAAGCACTTTCTAGGAAATCACTTTTTCTTTTCCATTTGTAGATTCCTTTTCCAAGAACTCATCTTCACCATGCAAATACTCTTGCCAAAGATCACGACCTACTACACGTTCCTCACGAACATACTCCTGGAACCTTATGCATAATTGGAATAGCAGACTGAATGGAGGCATAGGAGGATGACGAATTTTATACTGCATGCCTTCGAGGTACTGGTCCACGTGCTTCAAACCATCCTTCCAGCTGGAACGGTTATGCTCAAAGCACAACATGTCTGAATGGAACTGACCAGCAAAACTCAAGTCTCTGGCAGAATAGGTAATCCTATCCGTTCCCAATCTTTCCTCCTAGTCTGGCCGTATTACATCATCGGACAAATCATTTTTCCATCCTGAAACCATTGATCGGAGGATTGTCTTACAAAGCTCTTGCATGCCTCTCAGAATTGCCTCGCACACATCATTTTCTTTGTCAATGATTTCTCGTGTCATTTTTCATGGTGATAGTCTAGTACCATTCCTTAAGAGTGCTGATGCTATAAGGATCTAGGATGGCTGACAATGTAGGAACCTACGCATGGGTCCAGAAGAGAGCCCTCATGAGGGGGAGAGTTGTGGCAGCCACTTCGTGCATTCTGAGCGATTCGCTTTTTACCTCTAATAGCTTGACCAGAGTGAGCTCTCGATGGTGGGCCATCTCCTTTACTTCCTCAAGGATTTGTTCTCCCCTTCCTTTGATGCCTTGTATCCATTCCCTGACGGCCCTTACGGTATCCCACACTCCTTCAAATTCTGTTGTGGTCCTCTGTCCCAATGCCGTCGGGGAAATATGGGATTCAGAAGCGTTGTGTAATGTTCTCAGGAGCTGATTGATGTATCCCTCGGCCTGCTCAGCACGAGCCTGATACATGTTCTTTTCAGTTGTCATCTCTTCAAGCTGCCTGAGTATGTTCTGCACTAAATCCTTGAATTCTTCTTTTGCTCCTTAGTGGCTCATCCAATGGGGACAGTCATGATGCTATAATCTGCCAGTGTAATCCGATCTGCTAGCTTGTCTACAGGTGGGGTGGCAATGTGAAGAGTGTGGTTCCTTTGATCATCTTTAGACATTCTAGAATATGCTTTGGGCTTTTTCTTCCCCTTAGCTTTAGCTTGGTCTATGCACGAGAAGATGTCCTCCAAATCAATAGGTGGTTTGGTGGTGGCCTTGCGCTGGGCTCTGACAATCAACCATTCTTGAGGTACTGTATGGGCTGATGATATGGTTAAGTCTGCATTCTGTTCTTTGATGTTTTTAGCCGACCCATCACAGATTCGCAACTGTTCTTCTACCGAAGGGGTGGAGGAGGTGCCAAGTTCCTTGCTTGCAGCTGAATTTTCTCCCACTTTACTGAACAACTGTTTGGTGCCCTCGTGTGATGGTTGCTCTTCAGTTCTTTCGAGCTCGCGGGTCTCCTCTGTCCTTTGGTCTCCTTCAACGGTAGAGTCGTCTTTGATCGTATTGTGGAGTAGCAACTCAAGACGGCTCTGTTGCGTGGGTTCATGCACTTTGATCCCTTGAATGGATGGAATCTCTCCTTCCTCTATTTGGTTACCCGGTTCGGTTGATTCAATGGCTCTTAGCTCAGCTTCTAGCATGTTGCGCGCGGGAGGATCATCAACTTCAAACACATCAATGTCACTCTGGGAAGGCGGAGCAGATATATAATCTAATTTTACTACATCGTCGAACGAACTGGGGTCCTTTGATGATGAAGTGACCTCTAGTCTTCTTATAGGAATCTTTTCCCTTGTTCTCTTGAACGTCTGAGTCCCTCTGCAAGCCTTAGCCTTCTTTCTCTTCTCGGGTTTTTCAATTTCTTCCCTGGGTGCACTAGACGTTCCCTCATCTTTGGAGGACTGAGAATCGAGGCTACCCATTAGGTGGTAGGTGAACTGGACTCCATGAATTAGTCTCTCAATTTGCTGATGCAACCATTGGTCTGTATATCTTGCTGGGGCTGCCATGACTGCCTCAAAATCGGTGATCGGGTCCTGGGACCAATCAACGCCTTGCAAAAGATGCCTTACTGCCTCAAATTCCTGGACCTGGAGGCAATTCCCTGAATCTGTGAGTTGATCTGGGACCTGGCGGTATTCAAAGAGCCGCATTTGCTGCACACTCAGCCTAGAATATTCACGTCTCCGGACCTCGTAGTCATCAGAGCAATTCTTCCAATAGTCTTCAATTCATTCCTTTACTCTGTAATGCCGGCCATAGGCTCTCTTTGCCAAATTATCGTGATCAAAATATTTCCTCAGAAAATGCTCTTGTAGGCCATAAGAGGCCAGCTCTGCGAGGGATTCCTCTGCTAGGATGGGGGTTTTCAGGTGGACATCCTGGTTGCCTATAATCATGGGGAACGCGAATCCAGGCTCCTTTCTCTCTCTGAGTAAGATGCCGACCGGACGTGACTGCCTTGTGACCTCCATAAGAACTATTTTGTCGGTTGGGTACCGTGGAAGTCGAAGAGGGGCACCATCAAAGCATGATATTTGGATATAGGAGAACCTTGGGAACTGGATGAACCAGGCTCCGTATCTCTGTACTAGAATAGTAGCTTGCTATGAGAGCCTTATGTGTAATCATCCCTGCATTAGCTTGACCAGGCGCATTGTGAAGGCGTCATTGACGCGCTCATATTGGCCAACTGCATAAGCTGGGCTGCTCTTTTCTCTCTGAGCTATATCTTGGTAGTGCAGCTGCTGGTAACAATCATAGACCTTTACTTGACCAAGACCATTCCCGATTTCACCTTTCATTATCAAACCTGGCAGTGGCTGGTTCTTGACGAACATGTAGAGCAAGTAAGAGGTCATAGTGAAGTACTTTTTGCTCTCGAGTTCAATTAGCTGAGCATGGATGTTGTCGCTTATAATCTGGGCCCAGTCAAACTTAGACGTCCCAGTGAAGACTTGCTCTGTGAAATAAAACATCCACTCTTCAAAGTAGTTGGATTTAGGAAGTCCCATAACCCGGATGAGTAACGTGACCATATCCCCATGCTCATTATGTAAGTCACTTCTTGGGGTCTTTTTCCCAATTCTGGCGCTGGGAAGCCTTCTCTCCTTGTACCACTCTTCGTTGATCAGTGTTCTACATCTGGCCGGATTCATATCATATGCCCCTTGTGCTTCATCTATAGTCGTGGTCGTGGGATTGTTTGGAAAGGGAATGTCGAATGCGTCGCCAATGGCCTCAAGAGTGAAGTTGGCGAGAGTCATATTCTCGACGAGCACCAATCTGGAACCTGGCCGATAATGTCGGGCAGCTTCTACCACTAACTCGTAGTTTTGTACTGCTGGAGGAAATCCTGCCGCTTGGGCGATGCCAGTTTCTACCATTTGTCTAGGTTTGCCATATGCGTTAGGGGAGAAGACCCGATTCCTGAAGTCCTGGATGTCAATATGGCCTAGGTCAGTATCACCGACATTGTCCTAGACGCTCTGAACTTTTGACTCCCTCAATCCCCTTCTTTGATACTGGTACTTCATCCTTTCAACTTTGCGTGGGATATCTGATTTGGATGCTCGCGATGTCTCGGCTGTAGCGGGCGTCTTTGATGATTCCACCACCGATTTAGGCATTTATCATGCACAGCTGGATGAGGATTACGAGGCGATACAAAAGAAGTAAGGCGGGTTAGATAGAGAATACTCCAGCATTCAAGGATTAATTCAAAATTTAGATTGGAAACAGAGTGCTATTGCTAGCTGAGAGCCTGATTGAGCAAAATATTTATTCATGAAGCTTTTGATCGCGAATTTATACTTAAGCATTTTCAGGATTAATTTTCAAAAGGGACAAAACTCGAAAAATTCTCGTAAGTTTGAAAGCAATTTTTGGTTACATCTTAGGAGCAAATTCAAATTTCGATTGCTTTGCATGACACCTTGATAATCGGAAAAAGATGCGAATTTTGAAGACTTAAGCACTCTAATCAATTTTGCACAGGCATGCATCCAATTAAAAAAACATTTCAGATGATCAAGAAAGACAAAGCGTACTTACCTGATGAAAATGGATGGCGAGAAATTGCCCGACTTGCTGCGCAAAGACGAATGGATAGTTCTACAAATTTTGAATTCCAACGGTTATCTCTCTAATTCAAATTTTCGCGGTTTGGATTGGAAAAGAATTTGCAATGTTGTAAAGGACACCCTAGAATGCCCAGAAACTAAACCAACTGCTGATAGGAATTTAGTCAAATAGTTTGCATCCAACTCCTTATTTCTCTGTTTAATGTTTAAATCCCCTTATAGCTTCGGAAATGAAGTGTTTGTTTGTTTTTAAGTCTTTGCATAGATTTGAAATCACATAACATGAACTAGAAGGAAATTACAATAATATGCAACATGAAGATTGAACTACTGCTGATATGATATTATTTCCAGAATTATTAAAATCAAATACATAGCAGATTTTTCAACTCACTAAATACTCTAGCATTTTTGACATAATATTCCAGCAATGACCTCCCATCTTGCTGCTACAGTAACATGAATAGTGTCGCGCTACTGTAACGTGAATAGTGCTGCGCTACAGTGCTGCTACAGTATTAATTAGTCTTCAATCAGTCCAATATCTTCATAAAATCATCCCTTCAGAATGGCATAAGCATTGGTCAAGAAGTGGAGAAGGTATGAGCAAAACACCAAATCTGCCTGTAGCTGGAGATGCACCCAATCTGCTTGTTAATGAAGCTGATAGCAATGGATTCCAAAGGCCAAACCCCAAGGGAATGACGTCTAGAATGTCACAAGAGAGGATAGACGTCCTCTAATGCCAAGAACGGATCTGCAACTCACACATCAATTTCTTCTCATATTCAACATGCTGAATGAAGCCACAAAAGCTTCCTTTTATTCTTTCTCCAAGGGTCGACCCAACTCACTTGAGCAATGTGGGATAAAAGATGTACAATATAAAACAAATTAAAATATTCACTTATGTCTCCCTTGGGTGCCCCTTTGATTTGCACACATCCACATAAAATTAATATTAAAGTAACACTTTAATATTTTACAATTAAATTAAATGTTACTTTAATAACACTTCAGGCATTAAAATATATTAGCAATCAGACTCCGAATAGCGCGAGTGATAGCTCGTCGGAAAGCTCTCGCCGAGGAGTATCGAATCCAATCACCAAAACTAGCCTCCGTTGTGTCTTGCTGACTTACTAAAAATAGTAAGTATGCCTGAAACTAAGTAAATCAACTTCGTTTTGGCCCAACTGGAAATGACTAGGCCAAAACACTCCAGGATCCTCTTAAACCTTTCGTTAGCCCTCGGGACCATGTAGAGATAGGCTAACACACATACACTTGGTCAACTGCTAAAGTGGGGACATTACAGTCTGCCCCCCTTGAAATTGCTTGTCCTCAAGCAATCTCAGTCCAGTCTGCTGTATCACCTGCTCATTCTCCCATGTAGCATCTTCCTCGGGCAAGTCTCTCCATCTGACCAAATACTCCTTCACTATCCTGTTTCTGAGTTTCCTCTCTCTGGTGTCGAGAATAGCCTCAGGTACTAACACGAGCTTCCCCTCCTCATCCAAAGGGGGTAAATCTGCAGAAGGTACTACACTCTGACCAATGGCTTTCTTAAGCCTAGACAGATGAAATACATTGTGTACCCGACTGCCCTCTGGAAGCTCAAGCTCATAGGCGACTTCGCCCACTCTGCGAATCACCCGGTAGGGACCATAAAATCTAGGCTTCAGCTTCTTTGCTCCACTCCTCTTGAGCGATGACTGCCTATATGGCTGTAGCCTCAAATACACCATGTCCCCCACCTCGAAACTGCGCTCTACCCTATGTTGGTCAGCATACAACTTCTGCTGATTTTGAGCCTGCTGTATATTCTCCTTGAGCGCTCTCAAGATATCCTGACTATCCTGCAACTGATCCTTGGCTTTGGGCACTCTGCTGTCCCCCAAAGTCAAATCCATGAAGCTTGGTGCTTCATACCCATACAATGCCATAAATGGAATCATCCTGATGGTCATGTGATATGTGGTATTGTAACAATACTCCCCCATGTGTAACCACCTGACCCAAGCTCTCTGTTGTGCACTCACATAGTTCTGTAAATAACCTTCCACCCATTTATTTACTATCTCCGTCTGCCCATTTGTCTGAGGATGGTAGCTCGTACTAGGTGTAAGATCTGTACCGGACAACCTGAACAACTCCTGCCAAAAGGCTCTCATGAGCTTGCTATCCCTGTCACTAACAATAAATATCGGTAGCCCATGCAACCTAAAAATCTCTCTGAAGAACAAATCTGCCACCTAAGCTGCTGTGTAAGAAGGAATAGCAAAGAAGTGAGCAAACTTCGTCAATCTGTCTACCACCACATAAATGCAATCTCTTCCCTTCACTCGTGGTAAACCAGTGATGAAGTCCATAGAAATGCTTTCCCATTTCCTATCCGGAATGGGCAAGGGCTGTAGTAAACCTACAGGAAACGTGTGCTCTCCCTTATTCTGCTAACAAACTGCACACTCCCTGACATACCTCTGAACATCATCCTTGAGCCCCCTCCATGAGAACCGCTCTCGGATCTGCCTGTAGGTCTTGAATACCCCTGGATGCCCAGCTGTAGGCGCATCATGAAATACCCTCAGTATCGCCTCTCTCAACTATGATGACGGAATCAAATAAACCTTGTCCTGAAATCTAATCAATCCATCTATCACCTCATAGCGATCATCCTGTATAGTACCTGAAATCAACCCAGAAGCCCAAGTATCTCCGACATACTCTGCTATAATCTTATCCCTCCAATCTCCTGTAATCTCTGCAAGAGCACAAATGTGAGGTCTTCTGGATAAGGCATCAGCTGCTACATTCTTCTTCCCCTTGACAAACTCAATGTCAAAGTCATAAGCCTGCAATTTAGTGACCCACTTCTGCTGCCTGTCATTCAAGTCTCGCTGGCTCATGAAATACTTTATGCTGTTGTGATCCGTCTTGATCACAAACTTCCCTCCAACCAAGTAGGATCGAAATTTGGCCAAGGCATGCATGATGGCCAACATCTCACGATCATAAATAGAATAGCTCCTCTCCACACCTCGGAGCTTCCTACTCTCAAAAGTGATGGGGTGCTTCTCCTGCATCAATACTGCTCCAATCCCATCATCTGATGCATCACAATGAAGCTCAAAAGGCTTCGTGAAGTCTGGTAGAGCAAGGACTGGACATGAAGACATCACCTGCTTGAAATGCTCAAAACACCTCTGTGTTGCCCCTATCCACATGAAGGCCCCCTTCTTAGTAAGATCTGTCAAAGGAGCAGCTGACTGAGAAAACCCCTTAACAAACCTCCTATAAAAACCACATAAGCCAAAGAACCCCTTAAGCTGCGTAAGGTTCATAGGCGTGGGCTAATCTACAATAGCTCTAATCTTTTCAGGATCCATCCGAACTCCCTTTGCACTGATAATATGACCAAGGTACAAAAGCTCTATCATCCCGAACTCACACTTAGACTCCTTGGCATACAGTGACTCTCTCTCCAAGATAGATAGCACCTCCTCAAGATGCTGCAAATGCTCCTCCCATGTCCTGCTAAAGACCAAAATATCGTCAAAGAAAATCAAAACGAATCTCCTCAAATGCCCCCTGAACACCTGATTCATGCAACTCTGAAAAGTAGCAGGAGCATTGGTTAGCCCAAATGGCATAACCAGAAACTCGAAATGACCATAGTGACACCGAAAAGCTATCTTCTCGATGTCCTCTGCCCTCATACTGATCTGATGATACCCTGATCTCAAATCTATCTTGGTGAACAAGCATGCCCCATGTAGCTCATCTATCAGCTCATCTATCCTCGAAATGAGGTACCTGTTCTTAATGGTTTTCTTGTTCAAGGCACTGTAGTCAATGCACATGCGCATTGTTCCATCCTTCTTCTTAACCAAAACAACTGCTGAAGCAAAAGGGCTTTTGCTTGGCCTAATGTGCCCCATCTCCAACAACTCCTTGATGGCTTTCTCTATCTCATCCTTGTGTTTTTTTGGATGACGATACGGCGTGATCATAATGGGCTTATCCCCCTCTTCTAACTAAATGACGTGCTCTATCCCCCTATCTGGAGGAACGCCATGTGGAATACTGCCAAATACCTTGGCATGTCTATCAAGGATGTCCTGCATATCAAGCGGATGACTCTTAACCTGTGACTTTGGCGATGTTGGCATAATCAAGCACTCCGCTGCTTACTCAACATCATCATGTCTGAACAACCTCTCCATCCTCCTCAAAGAAACTACCCTACAACTGCCATCTGATAATCCTCTGAGTACCACAGTCCTGCCCTCATGCTGGAACCTCATCTCTACTCTCTCCTGGTTAAGAGTAAACTCTCTCAACGATGCCATCCAAGTCATCCCTAAGCTAACGTCATAATCACCCATGTCCAGAATATAGAACTCATCCCGAAGCTTATAACCATCTCCCAATTTGATGCGAAGATTTGTAATCTTCTGTGTGCATAGTAACTTGTGACCACTAGCTACCATGACTCGGAATCCTGAATGTTCTTCAGTTTGCCACCCTCTCCTAGCCACAAACTGTGAATCTATGAAATTATGTGTGGCCCTAGTGTCCAACAAAGCAACCACCTTCTGTCCCTGTATGGTGCCACGCACCTTAAAAGTAATTGCCTTTTGAGCACCTGTCAATCTAGCTAGGGACTTCTCATTCCCTGAACCCTCCTCAGTGGCACTGCTCTCACCATCAGACTCTGACTGCTGCTCCTCATCCTCTGACTGTGACTCCTCAGCAGAGAAGTACTCCATCTGGTTGGCCTTAGCCTTCAGAGGACACTTGTGAGATAAATCCCATGGTTCCCTACATTGAAAACATAATTTTTTCCGCCTCAACTCGTTCAGTGTCTCATTGTCTAACCTCTTTGATTCTTTATTCTGAGGCTGAGAATCCCTATGTAGAGGGTTATTATCCTTATCCTTCTTGAAGTGTGGATCCTTAGGAGTGAACTTACTCCTAGAAGCGGAAGGTGCAAGATCTCTCGCCTTCGGAATGGCATCCTCCAATGTGAGGGGATCATGTCCCTTCACCCAACCATGAAGAGGCTCTAACAATCCATCCACGAACAGTACAATCAACCTCCTCTCCGAAATGTCTGTAACCAACACTGATAGTCTCTAGAAATCTGAGATGTAACTGTCAATAGGACCCCACTATCTCAACTGAGCTAACTCCTTGAAATGGAGTTCTGGATCCTTCGTATCAAACCTGTCAATCAACCTCTCAGTGAACTCTGCGTATGTGTCTATCTGATTATGGCCCAATGTGACCATACCATGGTGCCACCACTCATGTGCACTCCCATCCAAGTGCAATGCAGCATACTTAATCGCATCCTCCTCAAGCATGGGATTAAGCTGGAAATAAGTATCTAATTTCTCGACCCATGTCCGTGCTGAAGCCTTCCCTGTACCATCATAGTATGGAATAGACAACTTTCCCAACTTCTTCCTCATCTCATAATTCTGTTGTCGGTTTCCTCTCATGGGCATATTCTTGAGTCTAACATCCATATATTCCCTGAATGTCATCTCAGCCTGTAACTCAGGGCTAGAGTCCCTCCAATCATCCATAATCATATCTTGAATCTCTTGCTGTGTAGGACCGACATTATTCTGGTCATTCTGTCTCGGAGGAAACTCTGGCATGAGTGGTCTCGTAGTAGAAGAAACTGCTCTAGCATATGTCCCAGTTCCCCTGTTAACCTATGCGTCTCCATTACCTCCATTACCTTGTCCACCTCCCTGGTTAGCATTATTACCCTGATTGGTATTATTACCTTGGTTGCCATTATTACCTCGGTTGGCATTATTGCCTTGATCTGCTCTCGTCAAATGTTGTGTAAATGCTATAGCCATCTGCTGCAATGTAGCCTGGAGCTCCCTCTGACCCCTATCAAGATCACTGAGCATCTCCCTAGTGCTAGGTTCTCCCCTTTCCCCATCTCTGTCACCCATGGCTGGTGCTGAAAAAGGGTCACCCTCCTCTTCAATCTCTGGTGAATTCTGTAGGTTTGTGTTTGACTTGTTTCTCCTCAAGTAATATTGATGTGCTAGAAGCATGAAACCCTCACAAGATGGCAAGAAAAACAAGTTCTGATACCACTGTAATGGACACCCAAGAATGCCCAAAAACTAAACCAACTGCTGATAGGAATTTAGTCAAACAGTTTGCATCCAACTCCTTATTTCTCCATTTAATGTTTAAATCCCCTTATAGCTTCGGAAATGAAATGTTTGTTTGTTTTTTACTCTTTGCATAGATTTGAAATCACATAACATGAACTAGAAGGAAATTACAATAATATGCAACATGAAGATTGAACTACTACTGATATGATATTATTTCCAGAATTATTAAAATCAAATACATAGCAGATTTTTCAACTCACTAAATACTCCAGCATTTTTGACATAATATTCCAGCAATGACTTCCCATCTGGCTGCTACAGTAACATGAATAGTGTCATGCTACAGTAACATGAATAGTGCTACGCTGCAGTAGCGTGAATAGTGCTGCGCTACAGTGCTACTACAGTATTAATTAGTCTTCAATCAGTCCAATATCTTCATAAAATCATCCCTTCAGAATGGCATAAGCATTGGTCAAGAAGTGGAGAAGGTATGAGCAAAACACCAAATCTGCCTGTAGCTGGAGATGCACCCAATCTGCTTGTTAATGAAGCTGATAGTAATGGATTCCAAAGGCCAAACCCCAAGGGAATGACGTCTAGAATGTCACAAGAGAGGATAGACGTCCTCTAATGCCAAGAATGGATCTGCAACTCACACATCAATTTCTTCTCATATTCAACATGCTGAATGAAGCCACAAAAGCTTCCTTTTATTCTTTCTCCAAGGGTCGACCCAACTCACTTGAGCAATGTGGGATAAAAGATGTGCAATATAAAAAATATTAAAATATTCACTTATGTCTCCCTTGGGTGCCCCTTTGATTTGCACACATCCCCATAAAATAAATGTTAAAGTAACACTTTAATATTTTACAATTAAATTAAATGTTACTTTAATAAAACTTTAGGCATTAAAATATATTAGCAATCGAACTCTGAATAGCGCGAGTGATAGCTCGTCGGAAAGCTCTCGCCAAGGAGTATCGAATCCAATCACCAAAACTAGCCTCCGTTGTGTCTTGCTGACTTACTAAAAATAGTAAGTATGCCTGAAACTAAGTAAATCAACTCCGTTTTGGCCCAAATTGGAAATGACTAGGCCAAAACACTCTAGGATCCCCTTAAACCCTTCGTTAGCCCTCGTGACCATGTAGAGATAGGCTAACGCACATACACTTGGTCAACTGCTAAAGTAGGGACATTACAAATGTCGAGTTTTAGACTAAGCGATTTTTTTCACCTTAGACGAAACGGCAATCTGAACTTGAATGTTTGGAATGGTTTATGTCAGCATTTTACTTTGGATGCAAATCGCGCGAAATTGCCTCTGCCTTTCAAAACCCTACACGATCCTCCCTCACGCAAACTTCAGGTGCCTCCACGTTTATCGCCTACTTTACTTTCTGTGCAATGATTTTCGGAGAAATGGGAGACTTCGGAGCATTCGAGGTTTTTGCCAGAACTGCCCTTGCTTCTTCGCGGCTATCCTCTAGCTTGCGACTTCGGTGGAATGGAGGTTTTCGGAGCCTAAACTACGTTTTACCTTGAAGGACTTCGTCTCTTTTTTTTTTCCGAACCTTTCATGCCTTTTGCGATTTTCGTTGCTTTCACGTTCTTCGACGACTTAACAAATTTCAGACCATAAGGCACCTTTTGCGAACTTTAAACTTTGAAATTTCAGAGCTTTGAATGCCTTTTGCGAACTTAAAGAAATTTCGGACCTTAAGGCACTTTTTGCAACTTAACAAATTTTGAAATTTCGGCCCCAATGTCCGAAATTAGACAACTTAAGTGAAATTCGGACCTTGGGGGGGGTTTTGCAAACTGAAAGGTAATTTTTGGAGCTTTGAACGCCTTTTGCAAATTTCGGAATTTTGAACGCCTTTTGGCGACTTGAAGTGTTTTCGGAGTTTTCCACACCTTTTGCAACTTAACAAATTTTGAAATTTCGGCCTCAGGGTCTGAAATTAGACAACTTAAGTGAAATTCGGACCTTGGGGGGGTTTTGCAAACTGAAAGGTAAATTCTAAAATTCTATCACCAAGGTCCGAAATTCGGCATTTTGGGCGATTTTGCCAAGTTTTTAACTTTTCTAAAATTTCAACCCCAGGGTCCGAAATTCGGCCCCCTGGGCGATTTTGCAAACCTTGGGGATCAGACCTTAGGCCCATTTTGGCAATTTTTTGTGAATTCCTCTCATTTTGGACAAAAAGTCCGAAATTCGCCCCCTCCTGGGCATTTTGGCATTTTTTAAACTTTTCCTCAAGAAGTGCGAGCTTGGGCACTTGGGCGAGTTTGTTAACTTTGGCATTTTGAAACGAAATTCGCTCCTTCTCCGGCTGTCGAAAATCGTCATTCGTTCAAATCTCGTAAACTCCGCAAAAACAAAAACCTCATGCAATCTATCTCATCGCTCTTACGCGAAAAATGACAATTTTGGGTCGTCATGCGACCTTCAGATGCGCTGCTCTTTGCTTGGCGGGCTTCGCCAACTTCTATCACCTTGCGCCTATTGGAGGCGATTTCATAATTTTGAACAATCTCTTGGAATTCGTGCCCGAGGGCTAGACTAGCCTAATGGAACCATTGGCTATTTTCTTTCATCATCACTTCACGGACCAGTCGCGGACTCGCTTGAAAGGACGCGAGACACTCTACGCGAAACTCAACAGGGCGAAGACGAAAGGCTCAAAAAAAGGGAAGGGGGACCCTGTCGGCGACAGGGAGCGTGTGCAACGCACAACACTCTGCATATTGCTATCCTACGGATCCTCCACCCTCTTAATGAATTCTGACATGTCCACATGCCCTATCTCCGTGTCTTTAATGCGATCTAAAGGAGAGGAAACTTGCGAAGGAACTTCATTCTGGTACTTGTCATATTTATACTTCATCTTCTTCGGAATGGGAGATGATGACAAATCTGACATTGAACGATAACCTCGTATACTGCGATGAAGACTTAAAAATGTTAAGGCAACATCATAATCAACTGCAACTAACATTTTTCCTTCTTCAAATAGGAAGAACTCCAACCCTTGCACTTCACAATTTTGTGAGAGAAAGATGGGAAATAAATAGGAATGATGGGAATTTTGAATTTGACCAATTTCGGATCTTGGGGAAAATTTACAAGTATACAAGTGGGGAAGAACGAACATGCAATCGGATTTTTAAAATCCGAACGCAAGTATACTTGTAAAACGGAAAATGGAGAAATGAGTGAAAAATGATATTTGGACTTGTGGGAAATGACGTGAACGAAAAGTACGGATATGGGCAACATGGATGGATAAAAATGGGAACATCTTGGGAATGTCATTTTCAAGAATATGGGAAGAATCTTCAACATGCAATCCGGTTCTAAAAACACGATTTTAGAAGGCATGGGTGTTTTTCATCTTTGCAACTTGGAATTTCAACAAAAGATGGTTAAATTCTTATAACCATAAGGGAAGATCAATTATTTTCATCCCACTTGTAATCGGGATTTAAAATCCCGAATACAAGTAAAGAGGGAAAATGGGGAAGAACAATGCAATTCACAAATTGCTTTGCAAAGGGGAAAATCTCTCTCACAAAACCGATATTCGGGGCAAAACCAACACATACACAAATTTACAACATAGAATGGAAAAACAAGAAAACAAGAAAATGAAACAAGAAGAAAATAAATCATACCTTGTTTCAATCCGGAATGTTTCTTCAAGGATGAAACACTCTTTGAATGAAGAAAACAATCCCTTAAATAAGCAATGAATGAACTCCCAAAACCCTTGCCACCGTTTTAGAAAAACATCTTCAGCAGCAAAAACGTGGTACAAGATGCAAGTAAATAGGGCCAAATCGCTAAGGAGAAACCACGTTTAAGAGTCCCAAAGCCAAACGCCCAAGGGAGAAGTGAAATCGTGGCACCAAAACCCCAAAATGCAGCTTGGAAGAATCACGTGGAAAACGGTTTTGAAGAAGTAAAATGTAGAAAATGAAGGTTAAACTGTTTACCAAACCAAATGCAACGTGTTCTTAATCTCACAAAAATCGCCTTGCAATAATATCGCCTCCTATTTTAATGCATTAGTAGCTTCTGCAAGATAAAACTTTCCTAACCCTTTAATCTCCTCTATTCTGTTTTGGTTCACTCATCTATGCTATTAGATTATCTGATTTATGCTTTCCGAACCGAATATGTTTATCAGATTGTAACATTGATCATGATTATGATATTGACATTGGATAAATATGGATTAGATTGACGACTTGCTTAACATAGTTAAGCGTCGATCTAAATGCTATCGGGCTAGTAACCCGATAGCATATTAATGTCGATTCATTTATGAATCAGCATTAATATGCTATCGGGGTATTAACCCGATAGCATATGTAATGCTATTTGTTATCGGGATAAACATTTATTCAGGCCATTAACAAAGCATCATAACTAACACCGTTTCAACTGAGTGTTAAGTATTAATGTTAGTTACCAAACATAACCGAAATCGGGATGTGCACCGATCAATAGGTGCCTTGATCGGTCATGTCTAAAAGACATGACCGATCAAGACATCTATTGACCGGTCTTCTAAAACATATAAAGCCCCGACATGAATCATTTGGAGAAGACATAGAAAAATATTAATGATCTCTCTCCTTCTGCCTACAACAAAATAATCAGATTATTAAACAATATAATCATATAAAATTCTCACATATATAATATGTTCTTCTATTGCAATTGAATAAAACTTTACATGGTATCAGAGCCAAGTTGATCGAACTTGAGGCTATTCAATTTTGTGAATAATTTAAGAACAAGGTTATATACTACATCACATTTCTCCAATGGCCAGCGCTATCAGATTCGAAGACAGACACGGAGGTGGCGATGATTTTTCAGCCTGGAAGTTCAGAATCCAGATGATCTTAAAGGAGAACAAAGTGGATTCATTTGTTCAAACTAAAAATGATCAACCTGAAAATGAACCTGACAAAATAGCATGGATTGAGGAAAATGAAAAGGCCATCAAAATAATAGTTGATGGGGTGAGAAACAACATAATGCCCATCATAAGAAAAACATCAGACAGCTTATAAAATGTTCACAGCACTTGAAAGCACATTTGAGATATAAAATGCAAGTCGAACTCTAGCATTAAAACGAGAAATAAATCACATCACCATGAACAAGGGGGAGACAATCAACGCCTACTTTATGCGGATATCAGATCTAAGAGATGAACTAGCAACTCTGGATTACGAGATCAAAAGCAAAGAGTTAACACTCATTGCTCTAGATGGGTTGCCTAGTGGATGGAGTACATTCATCCAAGGCATCAGTGCAAGGTCCAAGTATCCTAAGTTTGAAAGATTAAGGGACAATTGTCTCCGAGAAGAATCAAGATTGAACAAGATGGGAAAAAAACAAAAGAACATAGACGAAGACCTTCAAGTTCTAAACACTAGCACAAATAAGACAACCAAGAAGAAGCAATTTAGGAAGAGGAAGGGCCATCAAGGCAAGAACACTTCAAAAAGAGACCTATCACATATTCAATGCTATAGGTGTGATAAGTTTGGGCACTTTGTTGCAAAATGTCTAGAGAGAGCCAAACAAGCCACATTTGTCAGAGCAGGAAAATCTAAAAGAGAAGATGACTCCCAGAACTATGTCCTCTACTCAGCACTTACAAGCCATGCATCAAATAAGTCTAACTCCTGGGTGATCGACAATGGCTCATCCAGACACATTAAAGGGTTTAGAGAAGTGCTAGACTCCATGACAGAGGATAATGATGAGGAAGTAACCATCGGAGATGATTCCTCACATCCAGTTAGAGGAATTGGTTCCTGCACCATCAGACAAAGACAGGCATATCATTGCAACTCGAAGGAGTACTATATGTCCCTGGCATCAAGAGAAATCTAGTCTCCATATCAGCCCTAAAAGATAATGGATACAGAGTAACCTTCATGGAGAACAAGGTGTTGGCTTGGCCAAGAAATTCTTCCATCAAGAAAGCTAAACTCATTGGTCAAAGACAAGGCTATTTGTATGAGCTGTGCACAGAGCCCAACCTAGCCCTAATTCATGAAGCAACAAATGCAAATGAAGTTTGGCATAGAAGACTAGGCCACCTGAATTATAGAGCTTTATCATCTATGGGAAACCTTGTCACAAGTTTACCTAAGTTGCAGCAATATCATTCAGAGGCATGCAAGGGATGTGCCCTAGGTAAAAATATCAAGGGTGCCTTCCATAATAGTACTAGGAAGACAAGCAAGGTTTTAGAGTTAGTTCATTCTGATGTATGTGGACCCATGTCCGTTCCCTCTCTAGGAGGATGTTTGTAATATGTAATATTTGTTGATGACTACTCTAGGAAAACTTGGATCTACTTTCTGAAGTGTAAAGAATCAGAAGAGATCCTTAGTAGGTTTAAAGAGTTTAAATCCTTGACGGAGAACTACTAAGGAAATAAAATTAAAATCCTAAGGACTGATAATGGGGGGGAATACACATCAGAATTATTTAGAGATTTTTGTAAAAACTCAGGGATTAAGAGGAAGCTAACAATACCTTATAATCCTCAACAAAATGGGGTAGCTAAGAGGAAAAATAGGACAATTGTAGAAGTTGCCAAAGCCATGATTCTTGACCAAAATCTAAATATTAATCTTTGGGCAGAAGCAACTAACACTGCTATGTATATACAAAACAGATGTCCTCACTCACATCTTGAAGATAAAACTCCTTAGGAAGTATTTACTAAACTATAGCCAGATATCAGCCACCTGAGGATATTTGGGTGTCCTATCTATATACATGTACCTAAAAAGAAAAGACTAAAACTAGAACCTTCTGGAAAAAGGGGAATACTTGTAGGATATAGTGAAACATCCAAGGCCTATAGAATATATATACATGGTCAGAGAAATATTGAACTTAGTAGGGATGTAATCTTTGAAGAAGATTTAGCCTTCAAAAGAGCCCTAAGTACAATAGAGCCTAAAATCTATATCCCCACTCCTAACATAAAAGAAGATCCTACTCCTGAGCTTCAGAGGGAGAATTTTGAGGAAACTATAGGGGAAACTCCAATCCCACCTAGAGAAAACCTCAAGAAAAGACCTCTATGGGCCACCAAGACTGTAACAAAAGCTCAGAAGTTTGTTGCTCCTTCAGGAACCTTCAGGGAAAGCAAAAGACCTAATAAATTCACTAGCTATGTTGCTCTTATGAATGATCTCTCTAAAGCTGAACCAAACAATGTATCAGATGCACTTAAACATCAAGTATGGAAGGATGCCATGTCTGAAGAGTATCAGTCCATTATGAAGAATGATGTTTGGGAGATTGTTCCTAGGCCTACTAAAAATCTGTTGTTTCATCTGAATGGCTTTTTAAAATCAAACAAGCTGCAGATGGCAGTATTGAAAAGCACAAGGCCAGATTTGTAGCTAGAGGGTTCTCTCAAAGGGCAGGAACAGATTATGAAGAAACCTTTGCACCTGTAGCCAGATATACCTCAGTAAGAACAGTACTAGCCATTGCAGCAGCAAAAGGGTGGAAGGTGCACCATATGGATGTTAAGACAACATTCCTTAATGGTGAGATCTCAGAAGATGTCTACCTAGAGCAACCTGAAGGATTTGAAATTCAGGGTGCAGAGTCTCATGTGTGCAGACTCAAGACAACTCTCTATGGGCTTAAACAGGCTCCCAGGGCCTCGTATGAAAGAATTGACACCTATCTCTCTAAACTAGGCTTCTCTAAAAATGATGCAAATCCAAATCTCTACTACAAACAAAATAAAGGTGATATGTTAATATTGATTCTATAAGTTGATGACTTACTAATCACAGGAGAAGATCACCTCATAGATCAATGTAAGAAAGATTTATCTAAAGAATTTGATATGAAGGACTTGGGACTCCTTCATTACTTCCTAGGTTTGGAAATATGGCAAAATTCTGAAAATATTATACTAAACTAAGGAAAATATACCTTGGACATTTTGAAGAGATTCGGAATGCATAAATGCAGACCTATGACCTCTCCCATGGAAACAAATTTACGTAAACTTAAGGAAGCATCAGCAGAGTCACAATCCACTGACTCTACTCTCTACAGACAGATGATTGAGTCCTTGATGTATCTGGTGAATACAAGGCCAGATATTTCTTATGCGATCAATGCCTTAAGTAAGTTTATGTGTGAGCCTAAGGAAATCCACTTGATTGCAGTAAAACACATTATGAGATACTTATAAGGTACTCTAAACCTTGGTCTCAAATATGAGAAAATCGATCTAGACCTACACAGATTTACAGACTCAGATTGGGCTGGGAGTGTGACTGATAGGAAAACCACTTTAGGGTGTTGCTTCAGTTTAGGATCGACCATGATATCTTGGATCAGCAGAAAACAGTCTTCTATAGCATAGAGTTCCACCAAGGCCGAGTACATTGCAGCTTCCATGGCTGCTCGAGAGGCAGTATGGCTTAGGAAGTTGCTTGTGGGACTATTTGGTGAACCCTTGAAACCCACTATCATCCACTGTGACAACCAGAGCTGCATAAAGCTTTTATAAATCCAGTATTTCATGACAGATCTAAGCATATTGAGATTCCATACCATTATGTACGAGACATGGTAGACAAAAATGTGATCAAATTGGAATATGTTAGTACAGGAGATCAGACTGTAGACATTCTGACCAAACCACTTTCCAGAGTGAAGGTTGATCACTTCAGAAAAGGTTTAGGTATGATAGAAAGGTAATCTGCTTTGTAAATAAGATGTTTAATTGTAAACTTCTTTTGTCATGTTGGGACATTCTGGGTTTCACCCCCTGTGTTCATATCTAAGAGGTGACGATCTCTTAGATTATGAACACTTGTATGCAGACATCATAAGATGACGATCTTATGATTCTCTAAACCAGTTATCATGTTGGATCTCTGGTATGTCATGGACGTGTCATGATGGTGTTGTGATAAAACATTTGTATAAAATGTTTGTGCACATATCACAACCTGGATAAGATGAGAATCTAACCATCCTCATATGTTTATCCTTAGTATTGCGTGTTTAGGCAATACTGATATCACGTGTTCAGGTGATATCTTGTCCTAATGAGATGATGAATCTTTTATATCACATGGTTAGGTGATACTCTATGTCATATACTTAGAGTGATGTATTATATTTGTATCTTATGTCTTGATGATACTTCATATCATATGTATAGATGATATATATTCTTGGAGACTGACATTATGGAAAAGAAATGTGATGCAGATTACTTTATCTATCTTCCAAAGCTAAGAGGGAGTGTTAATGCATTAGTAGCTTCTGCAAGATAAGACTTTCTTAACCCTTTAATCTCCTCTATTCTGTTTTGGTTCACTCATCTATGCTATTAGATTATCTGATTTACGCTTTCCGAACTGAATATGTTTATCAGATTGTAACATTTATCATGATTATGATATTGACATTGGATAAATATGGATTAGATTGACGACTTGCTTAACATAGTTAAGCGTCGATCTAAATGCTATCGGGCTAGTAACCCGATAGCATATGTAATGCTATTTGTTATTGGGATAAACATTTATTCGGGCCATTAACAAAGCATCATAACTAACACCATTTCAACCGAGCGTTAAGTATTAATGTTAGTTACCAAACATAACCGAAATCGGGATGTGCACCGATCAATAGGTGCCTTGATCGGTCATGTCTAAAAGACATGACCAGTCAAGACATCTATTGACCGGTCTTCTAAAACATATAAAGCCCGACATGAATCATTTGGAGAAGACATAGAAAAATATTAATGATCTCTCTCCTTCTGCCTGCAACAAAATAATCAGATTATTAGACAATATAATCATATAAAATTCTCACATATATAATATGTTCTTCTATTGCAATTGAATAAAACTTTACATCCTGGATCCATTAATCTCTCCACAAAAATAGGGTTCTTGGGAATGAATGACAGGTTTCATTTTACATGTAATAGAGAAAATCGGGTTTTTATTGTCATATTACAAGTTTAAATTTCACTTTTCTTTCAACAAGGCAAAATCGGGTTTTATAAACCCAATTGCAAGTTTAAAATGCCTTCATTTTCACTTTATGGAGCAAATCGGGTTTTTGAGACACAATAGCAAGTTCAAAATGTCACTTTATTCCATTTCTAAGCAAAATCAGGTTTTTTGAGAGAGATAAACAAGTTATAATAACTTGTAAAGGGAAAATAAAATCCCTTCAACAAGTTTTAATAACTTTACACATGCAATAGGGGAATAAAATCCCCATTACAAGCAAAAAACACTAAAATAGGGATTTTATAAAAGAATTACAAGTGACTTTTAAATATGCAAATTAACTTGTAACTTATCAAAAAAAATCCCTATTAAGACTTAAAAAGCCAAAAAGCATCAAGGGGGAAATAAAAAGTAAGTTACAAGTTCTTTTTTCAATAAAGCGCACTTGTAATTAGCCAAAAATTTCCCTACAAAGACTAAAACAAAGGAAAACATTAAAGCTTGCAATTCAAGGAAAATTTCCCACCTACAGTCAGGGAGAAAAAACCCGAAATTGAAGGAAAAGACATAGCAAACGAACCTAGAATGTGATGAAATTTGAAACGTGGTTCGATGATGGACTGAGGATTAAGCCAATCCAAGGGTGAAGAAAAATTATGCCTTGGGAAGCGTGCCATAGAGTAAAATTTTCATTTTTTGACAAAAAAATTATGTAAAGGTCCTTCATTTTTGTTTAACAAAAATGAGGACAACAAGTAAGTCACTTTATTAAAATGAAATATGCAACTTATAAATATAATTAATTAAATACAAATTCCAAAAAATATTAATTTAGACAACTTAATTTAATTAATTAAGGGTTGGGGGCCTAGCTCGGTTGACGAGAACTTCCCCTGGTGAAGCACGAGGTCTAGTCTCCCCCCAGCCCACGTGGTACAAAGGACATGTGATGCCAGCATCACCAGTCACATTAAAAATTTTACCCGACACACTGCAATTTATAGGGGGGTGCTATACCCGATTCTTGCAGTCTCATGCTGCTAGGATCTACTGTCATAATCCAGCCTCACAATCAAAACTCTCATTACACTGTTTAGGGCACCAACCCAAGGAATTTTCTAATCCCCTCTGAGAGCACCAACTCTTTACACATTTACAATTTTCAAACTGAACACCAATTCAATATACTGAAATATCAAGATGTGAATGTCTAAATAATTATCTGAGTTATTCCAATCACTGTATGCTGCAACAAAATTGTCATATACTGACAAAATTATCACCAATACCTTACACCAAGTGATGTATTCAACCTGCAACTTTCAATCTCTGTATAATCAATACAAAATTCAGAGCTTCAAACATCTATATCACCAAGACCATACACCAAATGATGTATTCAACCTGCAACTTTCAATCTCTGTATAATCAATACAAAATTCAGATGAGAATATTCTCACAAGAATTGTCTTGCAATTTTTAAATCTCAGAAAAGATTATTCTCACAAAAATAGTCTTGAAACTCAACGATTCTGTTCACAATCTGAAACTTGAATACCCTGTTCACAAACTCAGAAGATTACTTTCACAAATATCATATGCTCTGAAACTTGATGATACTTTTCACAACTTGCAATTCAAATACCCTGTTCACAAACTTAGAAAAGCTTATCAAAGAATTTATAATAAGTTTCCTCTTCTTTCTTTTAGAATCAATGAATAATGCACCAATACATAGCACAAACTTACAACACTCTTTATGAATCAATCTGCCTCAAACTGTACCACTGCAATCATCTAATTCAATTAAAATTCCATTGGAATACTGCTGCAAACGATATCTCCAACAAACTTCGCAATGAAATATAACGAGTTCGCAATATCGTAAGTTCAATGCCTTTCCAACAATCCTCTTTTTTGTTTTTTACGCTTCAGAGAACACCCTTCCTTAACAGCCAGCAATCATAGAAATAGTTCTCTGAAAATATCAGTCTGGTATAATCGGTTGTGAGGAAGTTATAACAGTTTACTAACAAATCAAAAACTAACTTTTGTATTTAGTGCTTTAAATAAAATGAATATATCTTCTTGCATTGAACTCATTTACAACAGAATAGTTATGTTTCCATAACCAAAGTTAATCAACAACTACTCATAACCGATTCCAACCAACTTATAGTATTTAGACATCTTGATGAAGAAATACGTTTGTTCCAGGATGCTAGATGAAGATCCATATTAAGCACAGAATTCTCTTTATAAACCACTGTTCAAACTAAGGTAATGCTGCCAGTGTTCTGAGACAGAAATAAGGTATTTTACGTTTGCTGTTTCCAAAATAAGATCCGAACATTATAACTAATATTATTGCCTTTGCAGATCATTCTGGATCAAACTCAGATTGCAATGCAAACATATACAGATCAGATCAAGGCCAAATATTGCACAGAGATAGAAAGTCCAGTATTTGACTGGGTTGTGTATTGTCGTTGGAAATGTAAGATTCAATTCACTTGACATCAATGACAAAAATACCAACAGACATCATAATCGTCCCTTCCCAAAGATCGCTTGTTCCCAAGCAATCTGAACCTGTATGCCAATACTAGGATCCCAAATGAATTTGTAGAACGTGTCATAACCCCTCCTTGGACATTGGATTAAATAAATACGATAATTAAAACATTTATTAATTAACATTTAATAATATTGGAAAATCATCTCATTTATGAGACTTCACGATTTTCCTCTAATATATAATTATTAATGTTTATTATTATTTGTTATGATTATTATTTATTATTATTGTTATATATGATTATTATTTATTATATAATAACTTCAACATAATTTATATATTCAATAATAAATAATAATACAATTAAAATACAAAAGAGGAAAAAAAATAATAATAAAAATAAATATATATATATATATATATATATAATAATAATAAAATATAATATAAATGAGTTCGAGATTATTAGTTAAATACAACGAAGACTCATTTAAAGTTGACTATCTAAATAATGGAACATCGATGACACGTAAGATTAGTAAACGCTCATACAAAGATCGTAGGTCACCAAGCATCGTATATTAATATAGTAAGTGCCGCTAAACAAGGGAGGACAAAGATCGATTATTGGCATGACGATAGTGAATGGAAATCGATGGATGAAGAAACGGTAGTGATTACACACATTATGTTCATCGATTGGTTAGCCATGTTCACTGATCATAACAGAATAAAGAAACCATTTACATTCGACAACTCTCACCTATATTATAATCAACAAATAAAATATCGTTTGGACTGACTACACAAGTATAATCGACATTAAGAGTTGATTGGATAGCAATCATGATAAGCCAATATTGATTATGTACAAATCCGATTTGATTATGATCATGGCTGATGGATACGAATTAAAAGGGTAATGACATCGATCAAGTCTTAAAACAAAATTAACAAGTGATGCCACCTTTAAAAGAAGGCTGATTATCAGCTGAAGTTGCCAGCGATCTCTAAGAGCATTATGGGTATAATGAACTGATCCAAATGGGAAAGATATGACTCATCAAAGAGGTGCAACCTTTAAGAGATAGAAGTATAAATGAAGACTCACACATTCAAAAAGGGGGGGAGAAGGAGAAATCGTAGAAGGTCAGAATACACGAACCACAAGAGGAGATATTGGCATTTATAAGAGATGAAATATACAGCAGTTCAATTCAATTCTGTAGTTGTGGTATAGGATACATGACACAATATAGGATGTTCTATATATGCTCTGTCTGATTATTATAACCAGACATTGTTGGTCAAAGGGGGGAGAACTCAGAAAACATATATTAATTCAGCAGCATGATGTGGAAGCAGATTATAAAGGAAGGAATACCATGTGGGGGGGTCTTTGATCTGACAGATATCAGAATTAAAGAAAAAGGACTTCAATAGAAATTCAGATTTATTAGTATTAGAATACACTTGCCAAAGTGCTTCGTTGGCCCCACACAATAATTATAATAAAAGAATCTCCAAACAGCATTTGCAACAATTAGAAGGTTTTGAAGGTTTCACAATTTTTTGTGTTTTTAGCAGCAGCTCCACTAAATGGAATGGGACCCACTTGTAATACTTTGAAAAATTGGTTGTGTTTTTTACTTCAACCCCACTTAAGCTTTCACAAGGAATTTGTAGGTTATTACCAAAAGGGTCAATGAATGTCTAAGAGGAGTCAACAACATGTTGAAGATTTTTGTTTGGGAAAATTACTTGTGTTTTTTACCCATTCTCCACTACTTGTGAGATACCAATCAAATAAAAGCTGTAGTAAATCATGATCAATTGAAGTGTCAACACATGATTTAGAGAGAGTTATATGAAGATTATGGCATGGTATATATAAGGGAGACATATCAAGTACATTCATTAATTTAAGAAGAGGGAGAAAAATACATAAAAGGATAAGTAGGGGAAATTGGAGAAAGACACTTGAAGACTTTTATTTCTTGTTTTCAGATTTGAATCTCTCTAGTAGAGCATATGTTTATGATATAGGAGCACCACTCTCAAGTATATAAATGGAGAAAGCTATCAAGATAAGTTCTACCTTCTTTTAAGTTCTACCTTTTGAATTATTCATAGAAATTTAAGTTAAATATTATAGTGAAATGTCCTCAGATTTGATAATATTTAATTTATAAATGTATTATAATTCTCACTATAAGTTGAAATTGTTGTCTCAGGACTGAATTAGGGAAAATCCCAAGGAGGGACATTACAGAATGCTCCATCATATCTCTGTTGCACAAAGATAATACAACTGAACTCAACAACTCTATCAATCTTTTTATATTGTGAAACAATCTACCAATCATATAAATCCCTAGATCCCAAAGCCATATTAAGAGCTTGCCATTCCCAATACTTGATGGCTTCTGCTCTGCCATTCTGATTACAGCAGGAGAACCAATGTGCCAAGTATCTGTTCCCAATTCCTATAACCTAACATAATATACATCCTTTTCCTCAATGACCAACAATTGATCCTTCAAAATTTGCAATGTACTAGGCCTTAGATCAAACTCAGCCAAGGGATTTGGCTATTCACACAACCACTTTTCTGAATTGTCTTCACTAGCATAATTTTCAAAATCAGCTACCTCTCTATCATCACCTTTGCCATATTTCTACATTTATGTTAGGACAGCTCTATGCTCAATCAACGAGTATTTAAAATATCCATACCTTCGTACTATTGGCACCTGAATTTTTGACTTGCATTGGTTGAGTAGTTTTGTTGAGGTCACTCATGCAAATTCATGTGCCATCTGTATCTTTGATTGTCAAATGTTTTGCCTTTGTTTTCCATCTAATCATTGTTTGAGTAGTGTCATTGGGGGCACTAAAGCAAATTGTTGTCTTCTTTCATCATCCTATTTTCAAAGGAGGTTCTTTAGTTACAACACATAGATATTAGTCATCTTTTGACAGTTGTCTGCCGCTTCTTCGTGCTTTAGTGATGTTCTTCATGTTCCTAATGTTTTTGGGACATTGTTGTGGAGGCTTCTTACTTCATCTTGTTTTTTCTTTTGGAGAGGAGTTTCTCTCTTAGGGTTTCCTCCTTTTCTCCATTTGTGAGGGATGTTTGTACATGGGTACCTCATCAAGCCTTGTTGTTGGGACCCATTTTTCGCATCTTTGCATTAATTCGTTCCTCCCTATGTTGCACTTAAGGGAGGTTGTTGGTGTGAATAAGGTGTTTTACCTAACTAGTTCACCTAGTAGGTCCTATTCACATGTTAAGTTTGCTTAGGTCCTAGGAATCTTTCTAGAAGTCTTAGTTGTCTTGGTAAGATCATATCTTATCTCTTCTTATTTACTTTTTCTGTTCTTGGTCATTTAATATTTTTTTTGTTAGTTGTCTCATGTCATGGGATTAAGACACATGGCATGATCTTGTCTAATCCTATGCCCTACCTTGCCTATATAAGGAAGGTACCTCTTGCATTGTTAATCATGACATCATCTACAAGCTTGGATATTGTATCATATTGTGTTCTTGATTTGGTGGAATAGCATCTCTAGTTGTTGCTTCTCTCGTCTTTGTGAAAGTTATTTGTTGTTGTAGATTAATGATCCTGGGTGCTCACTTCAACATGGTATCAGAACGTCAGTCATTCCAACAATTTCCATGTGGTCAATAATACCTTTTGTGCATAATGAAAAAATTTAAATTCACTATAAATCTCCAAATTCCTACATCCTATCAATGAGACATAATCTCCTTAAATATAGAACGACAGGTGGCAAAATACCTAAAGGAATATTAGTAAGACCTATTCAAAACTACTATTCATAAATAATTATTAATCGAATAGTTTATTATATTATTAATTATTTAAATAACACATAATATGCATAAAGGTTTATAACCTTACATTAGAAAAATATAAATATTATAAAGGTGTGACCACTAATAACATTATGTTCAAACAAAAAATCTAGAAATAAAATCTTACTTTTCATATTTTCGCACCATGTTAATATTCTATTTAGAAGTGCTTCCAATCTTTAACCCAAGCACAATTGACTCTCATTTCCAAACAAAATATTCCACTTTTTGGTCATTTTAGACCCTTGTCACATTTACTCACCCTAATAAAAATAAATTGATCACAAGCAATATGAAAGTTGAGTTTCACATGGGTACCAACACCTTGCTAATTTTAAGAGAGGCTTAAATCATGTCTTGTTTTCGTTTGTGTTGTCTCACAAGAGGCAAATTAAAATGTTAACATCATGTATGGTTTTCTCACTCTTCTCTTCAAATGCCACTTGAAATGATTTTCTATCATTCCATTCTTGGCCTCTTAGACCCATGCTGTAATTTTTGCCTTCCTTAGATCACCTATGTGTTGTGACCTCTTCACACATCACCCCATTGCAAATGGGGACCCCCTTTTTTGCTTGCTTGCTTAGTTGCTTTTGTTGTGTAGGGTTTTGATCCAGCAGCAACTCAGCCTTGAAATAGTCTTGATTGAATAAATTCGCATGATTTAAGCAAACTACCAAAATTCCAAAATGGTAAACTTCACTCTAAACAATTGCCATTCATTGTGCTAAGGATAATAGAGTGCGAATCAACTTAGGTTGATAAGAAGTTTTAAATGAGACCATGCGGATCAACTTAAGTTGATGGGAAGCAAAAACTTGCTGAGTATGGGAACCCGCACATCAACTTAGGTTGATAGGAAGCCAAAAAAATTCGAAGTATGAGACCCTGTGGATCAACTTAGGTTGGTAGGAAGTCTCTAAGTGTGACTACGGATCAACTTAGGTTGATAGAAAAGTGAAGTTGCTTAAGTTCAAGTATCAACCTTCAAGGATAGGGAAAGGGCTGCGAATCAACCTAGGTTGGTAAGAAGGATCAATGAAGAACATTTCAACTTGGACTAATAACAAACCTGCCGCGCACCAACTTAGGTTGGTAAGAAATAAAGTTTTTATTAAGCAAGTTTAGCCATCGACAATGAGAAGGAGATGCAAATCAACTTAAGCTAATAGGAAGGCGATTTTCCTAAGATAAGAGGTGCGCATCAACCTAACTTTATAAGAAGATCGATCTTTCTAAGGCCATGAAAGGTGCGAATCAACCTAGGTTCGTGAGAAGGGTAAATAAAAGAAATTGAATGTAACTTCCAATCATAGAAGGTAAGACCCGACTATGCTTCAAAGGAAGAAAATTACATGTTGGAAGAGAGGAAGTTAATTTGCATTTAATTTAACCCTTTGGTGAATCTCAAAAGGCAAAAAATAAAAATCGGCCCATTAAAAAGATGAAAGATGAGACCTTTAAGTTGCAAAGGTGGAGGTAGAAAATCATTAAGTTTCAAAGTTCAAACCTCTAAGGGAGCAAGTTGGATAAATAACAAAATGAATTGAGGAGGATCCGAACTTAGACGGCTGGAAGTTAAAGCAAAATCGAAAAAATGATTAAAGGCAATTTAAAGTTTAACTTAAAAAATTCTAAATTTGCTTGCTGAAGTCGACCTTAAAAGGGAATACAATTTATTAAGTAATAAAATGTTTTCTTTCCTAGCAAAGTCGGCTTGATGAAACCTTGAAGAAGTGTGATTCTCGTTGGGAATTAAGAATAAATAACAAAAGAAAATTGTTTTAAGTTGCAAGTCGGCTTGCATAGAAAGTGAAGGGGTGCGACTTCTAATCCCAAGCCATATAAGTAAAGGGAGGAAAATCTCTTGGATAACACAAATGTAGATCACAAATTCGCAGAGCAAAGGGTTTGCACAGAAAGTGACTAAGGAAAATCGTTCAAGGTTGATAACATTGCATTAAGGAAGAAGTTCGCTGACTTTGGGTGCACAAATTCGCCTTGAATCAGCATCACGAACTAATTCCTTATAGCTGGAAAGAAAGAGTTTCAAACATCAGTTCGTGGAGGAAAGAATCAAAAGGCTGGTCAAAGACCAAGGCCTAAATCGCCTTGCATTCTAAGTGCTGATTATCTCAGAAATTGGATTATGAAGTCTTATCAAATTTTCCAGAAGTAACGAGAGAAAGATATATTTAATATTTCTGATTTTCTGAACGTAATCAGATTTCTAGATCACAAAACCCAGGTTTTTTTCATGAATTGAATGCATTATTACATTAATTTCAGAACTTAATAAATGATTCTAAGTTTTGCAAATCTGAAAGCATGTAGGTTCATTAATAAAATCAGAACTTAGTTGTATCATTTAAACATACTTCAAATCATCTAACTTCTAGATTCGTGCAGGAACATGTCGGGAGAAGGATCAAGAATGGATCAAATGAAGGCATTACTCAAAGGTTTCTATCCAGAATCTCAAATTACTTCAAGATAAAGGAAAATTGGAGACACCAACCTAGAGCAGTTCGACTTGACCAAGTTCAAGAGGAGAATGTTTGGCACACGTGAGCAAATGCCTTCCATCATGGCAACTAACATGATCAAGAATGGAATATGTCAAGCTGTTGGCTTCCCACCCGCAGTCCAATGCAATGAATTGATGGTGGAATGCGCAAGATACTACCACTCCAAAGAAAGGACAATAGTGGCACCCAATGGAATGGTCTTAGCACACCTTATAGAAGAAGCAATTAGAGAGACATTTGGTATCCCTCATCATAATGGGATGGTCGAATTGACTAAGCAAAAAATCAGAAGCCTTTTTTGAGAAAGCATCCGGAATATGTATGAACCTCATTACTTTAGATTGGATGAGTGCACCGAAGAAACCACAATCCAAAATACCAAAGAAGTTTGTATACTCTAATTTTAAAGAAGAATATGGTGATATGGTGTTCTTGCTGAATAGGATCATGGGGTGTCCACAAGGAGCAACATTTGAGATATGGATGTTTTGTTATGTGGAAGAGGTCTCTCTAGGCCTAAAGATGATAAATTGTGCCAAGTTAATTAGTGACAACTTAGATATCCAATTGAGTGGAAAGAACAAGAGTATTTTACATGAGCTCTTATGTGGTATATGCATTGGCTAGGCATATAAGGTATAAAGAATTGATATGCAAGGGAGAGGTAGGCATCAAGAAGGGACAACTCAAGGATTATGACTGCAATCCCCAGTTACAGCTACATGAGAAGCAACACTTCAGGAGAGTCAATGACGTATTCACGATGTATCTTACTCGGTTGTTGAAGGACTCCACATAAGACTATCAAAAGGAGCTATGGCATTGGTAGAAAAGTTTGGTTCGTGGTTTATCCAATTCCCCACTTTCTCATACATCAGGATTCAAGGATGTTCATATCATCCATATCGTCTTCCACGATATCCCACTGATAGGATGGTACTACTTCAAGTAGTAAGGCAGCTAACAGAGTTTGATTTTATCCAAAAGGAAAAGGAAAGGAAAGGAATTTCATACCCTATCTCAATTGGTGAACTGATGGAGACATGTTATTAAGCTCAAGCCGCCGAGACAACGAACATAGAGTTAGAATTTTATCAACTTGGTGTATACAAACAAAGATCACACTATGATCCTGTTGTGACCTTTTCACACATCACCCCATTGAAAACAGGGACCCCCTCTCTTCCTGCTTTCTGCGTTGGTTAGTTTAGGGTTTTGGCAGCATAGTGGGCAATTTTAGGTTTCCCGTGCCCAAGTCTTGGAATTTTGATCATGCCTATTGTTGTTCAGGGTTTTTGAAGTTATAGGATCACACACGTAAAGTTGAGATTTTAGATGATCCTATTTTTGTCTAAGTGTAGACCTTTTGAGCGTTAACGTGTTTTTGAACGTCCTCGTCGGTGATTTTAAAGTGCTAAGGTATTTTAAAACCTTTTGGAGTTGTTTTCTCGCTTCTAGGAAGTTATTCAAGTTGATTTTGCACTTTATCCCAATAGGTTTCCTTGTGTTTCGCTCAAATTTATGGTGAATTTGCCCAAGTCCAGATGAGTTTTATTGAGTTTTGAAGTTTCCTGGTGATTTTGAGTGGAAAAATCATCATTTTCTAGATGAAAATCCATATTCTAAGGGTTAAAAGGTCAAAATTCCACACTAGAGGTGCTTTTCCCCTCATATTCCTAACTAGCCATGATTTTCCCCACTCAAAATCTAGACTGGACATGGATTTCCCTTGGAATCCAGACATGCCTTGTTTTCCCCCATTCAGAATCCATACTAGGATCAATTTTCCACTAGATGACTGAGAATTTGAATAATTGTTGCGATTTTTCCTGACTACCTTTGTTTTTCCACTGGGAGTGTGGATTGTTAGGTCCCAGAGACAACTAAGAGGGGGGGGGGGGGGGTGAATCAGTTGTCAACTAATTTCAAACCAAAAACAACTTAACCAACTTAATGCTTAATACCGGTAAACCAGTTAAGTATGCCGGTAGACAGGGTTAACAGTTAATAGCTATACCGGTAAAGATTAATGCATGAAACATAAACACAAAGTCATCCACAACACATGACACCAATATTTGTACATGGAAACCCTGTAAGGGGAAAAACCACGGTGGGAAACCTTACCCACAATCAGATGATACTACTGCAGATAGTAAGTGTACATAAATGGGGTCTGCACATGCAGAAAGGCCAACAGCCTAGAGCTCACTGCTCAATCACAAAATGGGAGTCACACTGACTACAGTTGGATGGTTAAATCCAATAAGAATGTACTGCACAAAATAGCATCTTCATATGCTGGATTCAGTACCGGTGTAATGCTGATATGCTTTCACAAAAACCTAACTTCACCTTCAAATGATGTCTTCGTGTATAGCTCTCTTTAATCTCGCATATACCTTCACACAATTCTTTTCCGCATTCCACATTTGATCTTACAAATAAGATCTTACATTTATACCATAACCTAAGACCAATTTTAGTAGGTTGGCTCTACAAGATATTACAATAAAAACATTTTACAAACAATATAATATCCGATGCAATAACCGATTGAACATGTCGGCTTAATGCATTTACAACAATAATTAATCATTTCCTTAGCGTGCCATGCTGATCTGGAAAAGATAAACCTGTCTGTGTAACCCTAGGTAACCCTAGACCTATTTGCTGGTAAAAGCAAATATGAATATACCAATGAACAAAACTCCAGGACAAGATGTCCAAAAGATGTCTTCGACATTACCAAGTGTCTTCCACATAATTCTGAGTGCCAGTGATCATTATATCCTGCCGGTGAACCATATACCAGTAACTGTGCAATAGTTACTTGCTTGCCGGTGAATGCTGTTGGATCTACAAAGTGCTAGTGTTTTAGTAGGTGTTGACATCAATGACAAAACCATACGAAAATACCAACATGGATGAGGTTGCGGATGACTTTTGTGATGATTCCTGACATGGATCGATTTTCCACCAGAGCTTTTGTGACGAGATTTTGTGGATTTTTATGCAGATATTCATTCCAGACCCTAGGCGAATTTCCACTGAGAATGATTTTGATGATTTTGTGTCTAGATGAATGTCCAGACAAGGGTCGATTTTCCCCTAGGAGGATTTTTGTGCTAAGTGACAAAGTTTAAGTTGGAATTTTGATTCCAGACCCAAATCGATTTTCCCCTGGACCCATTTTTGTGCAAGTTGATGAAATTTTTGATAGGTATTTTTATCCCTACTTGGGGCGATTTTCCCCCAAAGGGAATGTTTAATGATTTTTAATGAATTTTGTTGGGATTTTTATCCCAATTAAAATTGATTTTCCCCTATTGGTCATTTTTTATCTAAATTTTAAAATCTTTCAATCAAGTGACTCGCATTTAATTGTTTTTTTTTTTTAAATGCAACGATTATTTAAAAATAAAAGACAATTAAGAAATGATTTGCAATGAACATTTAATGATTTTACCTTCTAGAAGCAAATCGGTTTTTTGCTAGGCAAGTATAAGTACAAGTTTTTTTATCCCACATTGCTTGTGTGGTGAAAGTTCAAGGTGAAAACAAGTTTAAAAAGAGGATGCCAACATTATTCTATTATTATTATTGCCAACTGTGTTGCTGATTTGAGAGATTTTTCCTCCAGTTGGCAATTTTGGTGAAGTGTCAAATTGACACATTGGAGCTTGAAGTTAATTCCTTGCTCATTTTTCCTCATTTCCAGCCCAAGGCGATTTTTATTGGCTGCCATTGGAGTGTGTTGAAGCTTCATTTTCAGACTTGTACGATTTTCCTAGAGGTGGCGCCATTTTTGGAGGAGGGGCGATTTTGGTTTGGAGGTGATTTGCCTTCATTTTTGAGTGATTTCCTTCATCATTTCTGACGCCTTGGCTGCAAAATTGCTGTCAGACACTTTCAGACCTGAGTTGTGATACCATTATTGAAATTTTCTACCTACATTGCTGGCTGGAAAATCAATTTTCAAACATACATTTTATTTCCAGCTCAATTCCAGCCTAGGCGATTTTGTCCAAAGGCTGATTGGAGGCATTTTTAAAGCTTTTCTGAGTTGTTGCAGGTTTGAAACTTCATTATAGGGCGGCTGTCCTCAGAAAAACTCCATTTCCAGCCACTTGTCATTTTTGGTGATCTTGTTTGGAAAGCATTTTTTATCATTTTCAAGGATTTTTACTACTTTGCAAGGTGTTGGTAAGTCTGAAACAATTCATTTTCAGACATGTCCTCAGAAAATATTCTTTTTACCAGCCATACTTACATTCCTGGGATTGATTGTTTTCACCATTGAAATCGGTTTTCATCAAGTTTGTGCACATTTGGGTGATTGCAACATGTTTTTAGAGATTAATTTGTGAAGTTGCAGGTTGTCTTCAGATTTGCTGGCAGCGATTGTTGACCTCGGAAGGTGTCTTCAGACATAGTTTTGTGTGAAAACACAACCTCACACCTTTCCTTAGTCATTGTTTGATCCGGTATACTCCTTTGCACTATAATTTGAATATAATTTCTAAGTATAAGGAGGTGTTTTCAGACTTTGGTCTGAAAATTATTGATTGTAATGAATTTCATGAGGGTTTTATACCCTAACCTTGTCACATTTTGCATTCTATTGTTGAAATCTATTGAGAGTGTGGATTATTTTCCTGATTTCCATACCCAAATTTGTCTAAATCATTAGGAAATCAAAATTTTTGTCAAGAATATTTTCCTAAGTTCTAACTTCTAGCTTCGTATAGGTACGATGTCGAAGTTTGGACTCAAGGAAAGGAGAGAACAACAGAAGATAGTTGAGACTGGATTCTATCCAGAATCCAAGATGTCATCCAGATGGAAGGAGGTTACAGACACGAACATGCATTTTGTTGGTGTTGGAAATAAGCCACACCCAGACCGACGATGGACTGGTCCAAGAGGGGCCAGTAGCTCAGTGGTAGAGCACTCCAGCAGCATATGGAAGGTCCTTGGTTCAAGTCCTAGCTGATCCATGTCTCAACATGGTATCAGAGCCAGGTCCAGGCTAGGAGCCCCAAGCACACGAGAGGTGTGGCTTAAGGGGGGGTGTTGGTGTTGGAAATAAGCCACACCCAGACCGATGATGGACTGGTCCAAGAGGGGCCAATAGCTCAGTGGTAGAGCACTCCAACAATGTATGGAAGGTCCTAGGTTCGAGTCCTAGCTGGTCCATGTCTCAACAAAATATATCTTTATTCGCACATTCAATTATTACAAAGAAGAGACCAAAGATGGTCGGCCAAGGATTACAATAGATCCGACAATAAAATGCCACTTCCTTGACAGTAGACGACATATTTAAAGGACTCGATGGTTGGTGAGAGGTACACAACTGTCAACCAACCGACACATAACTACCCAAGACTGACAACCCACTCAATACAATTAATTAATACCTTGTTAGATAACAAATATTATCAAACATAACAATAGGCAATTTATGCCAACAACATCCACCTTGCAACATTCGCATTATGTACATTGTGAATACATCATTCACTCTCTTATAATCTTCAATTCGATACAAGTTCAGTTGTGGATAGCACTCATAACTCCTGAATTGTCCTTGTCCATTCTTGACTTCACCTCTGCATATCAATCCCTTGTATGCAACAAATCGTGCAAGCAGGTATACCAAATAGAAAGTCATGGCGAATGACCTGGATCGCTCCACATTCCTCAGCTAAAAATCTAGATTGACACTTATGATTCTAGACCAATTTATCAATGTTCCTTTCAAACAATCTTGGATGAAATAGAACATCAATCCATCGTATATTGCACCCTGCGGCATCCCCATCACTCAGTTAAGCAGGAATACTAAATCACTATATTCCTCTTTGAAGTCTGTGCACATGAGTGTCTTGGGAGCCTTGGAATGATGAGTCCTAGGCTCGATCATCCATTCCTTGTTCACTACGGTTTTGCACGCATCCATCTTCTTCTTATATCAGTCTTCATATTCATCCTTAGTTGTATCTTTCATGTCTGCTCCACGTGGAATTCCAAACACCTCAGCAATCACATTCTCAGCAAGGTAGGCAATGATGGCACCCTTAGGAGTCTTGATCATTCGGGAGCGAGGATCATAACATAGTGCACATTCTAGGATAAACTCACTGCACTGTATGGATCGCGGAAATCCAACGGCCTGATAAATGGCACTCTTCATATCATAGAACATGGGGAAGGAATCTAGCTCCTAATTCCGAACATCCGTTGTCGCATCTGGCTCATGTTCAGGAAATGTGTTGTTGTGTAGCTAGGTCGGATCCCTTCTAGGGCTGACCTAGTGCACAAAATGCCAAGTGGCCTGTCGGCCTTGGCATTTGGATATTTCAGTTGTATGAGTCTAATTTGGGGCAGGCCCTATTTGGGCAAACCACTTGTGTGTAACTTGTGATTAAGTTAAATGTAACTTGCAACTAAGGGAGACTCACATGTAACTTGTAATATATAGGTCTGACCCTATCCTTGGCACCAAAAGTATGTGGCCGACTTGAGGTCTATTAGGAGGTATTGATTCATATATATGCAAGGTCATGATTGCATCAATAGATATAAATTGAATAACATGAAGGACATATAGTATGCTCGGGGGTGACGATACGAGCTTATCGTCTATGGTTGGGAAGGCAACAGATCTGATGTTTGCCTGTGGTTAATGAGCACTACCATAAAATCAACAAGGTATCAAAGCAGGTTCCTTCTATAGAGCCTAACCGCTTGAATGTAGATCCTGTGTTCTTCAGAGGGAGCTTGTTTTTCAGCTTCGGAGGGAGCCACATCATCATGAAGATTTGGTTAATGTATTTTTCTTTGTGATGGAGAAATTTGAGGTGAAAGCCCTTGTTAATGAGTTCTTTTCTGTGAGGGAGAAGTTTGAGGTGCAATCCCTTGTTAATGCATTCTTCTCTGGGAGATGTTTGAGGTGAAAGCCCTCGTTCCACCCTCTGCAAGTAGGCATGGTGGAGATGTATTCTTCTCTAGGAGAAGTTTGAGGTTAAGGCCCTCGTTCCACCCTCTGCGAGTAGGTATGGTGGATCCACCCTCTGCAAGTAGGCAAGGTGGAGATGCATTCTTCTCTAGGAGAAGTCTGAGGTTAAAGCCCTCGTTCCACCCTTTGCGAGTAGGCATGGTGGTAATGCGCCCTTCTTTGGGAGAAGGTTGAGGTGAAAGCCCTCTTCCACCCTCTACGAGTAGGCATGGTGAGCCCACCCTCTGCGAGTAGGTATGGTGGGTATCATGGAAGAATTTCCATGATGTGCTTGTTCATCCTCTAGGAGTAGCTATGGTGAACATATTATTCATGGGAGTAGCCATGGTGGTAGTCACTATGTGACTTGGTTATTCAGAAGGAAACCTCCCTAGCTAAGAGGGAGTGTTGTTGTGTAGCTAGGTCGGATCCCTTCTAGGGCCGATCTAGTGCACAAAATGCCAAGTGGCCTGTCGGCCTTGGCATTTGGATATTTCAGTTGTATGAGTCTAATTTGGGATAGGCCCTATTTGGGCAAACGACTTGTGTGTAACTTGTGATTACGTTAAATGTAACTTGCAACTAAGGGAGACTCATATGTAACTTGTAATATATAGGTCTGACCCTATCCTTGGTGCCAAAAGTATATGGCTGACTTGAGGTCTATTAGGAGGTATTGATTCATATATATGCAAGGTCATGATTGCATCAATAGATATGAATTGTATAACATGAAGGACATATAGGGTGCTTGGGGGTGACGATAAGAGCTTATCGTCTATGGTTGGGAAGGCAACAGATCTGATGTTTCCCTGTGGTTAACGAGCACTACCATAAAATCAACATATTTTACTGCTGTGTCTGGTATGCATTGTCATGTACATTATTATTTCCTATATTTAATTTACCAGTTGTAGTGGTAAACATTTTGGCAACGTTGCCTTAAAAGAAATCGGGTCAGCCTTGAGCGATTCATGTCTGTAGATCCCATCAAAGGTGAGAAGAGGCCACAGGGTGGTCAAGACCAAGCGATTAGGTGATCTGCTGACTCTCGGCCGGAGGGAGCACAAAGACGAGTTGAAGCCTGGAAGTACTCGGAGTGTTGGGACGCTGGAGGTGGACATGTAGAGGACGCATACGTGCCTGAGAGTGTAAGGAAAGCATCGAAATGTAGCGGTTGGAACAGTTCACTCAGGTCCAACACACCTGGAAGTACTCGAAGTGTTGGGGACGCTGAAGGTGGACATGTAGAGGACGCCTGCGTGGCCAAGAGTGCACGGAAAGCACCAGAATGTAGCGGTCGAAACAGTCCACCCAGGTCCAGCACACAAGGCAAATACACACGTACCTTCCGAGTGAAAACAATGTTGAACACCCAGGAGAAGCAGAAACTGTCGAAGTTCACCGGAGACGAGTCGGAGGACTCGGTACGACATTGCAAAACATGCATAACCATTTGGGAGGCAAATGGCCAAGATGACAGGGACTACTAGTTGAAGGCATTTCCCACCACCCTTCAGGGTATCGCCATTGACTGGTACACAGACCTCAACACCCAGCACAAGACGAGATGGAGTGATCTGAAGAGGGCGTTCCAGGAGGAATTCAAACTCTTGAGGGATGATAATGAGATCGTGGCCGAAATCTATAATACTAAGCAAGGGAAAAATGAGACTGTACGCGCTTACAACCGTAGGCTCAAAGAACTGTTGAACAAGATGGAAAACCAGCCAGCCCACAGGTTGAAGAAGAAGTGGTTCACGGAGGGATTGATACCCTCACTGTGCAAGAAGATGAAAGTAGTGCCTCCGTCCTCATATGTCGATGCGTACAATCGAGCGATGGACATCGAGAGTGAAAATAAGACCTCCTCCCGAGAGAAGAGGAAGATCGATGATGATGAGAGTACCGAAGGTAGCAGTGATGAAGAATCCAAAACGGTACAAGCCCTTTGACGAGATATGTTCAGAATGATGAAAGAATTGAAGGCTGAGAAAGGAACCAGCAATGAAGGTAATGAACTATGGTGTATTGAGTGCAAAAGGGAGGGGCACACGAAAGGTAATTGTCCTAGATATATGTTTTGTGAAATTTGCCAAGTGCTGGGGCATTCAATCAAGGAGTGCTCGTACAATTTGAAGATGAGAAGTACACAAGTACTCTTCACATAGGGAGAGTCTAGCCCATCGAAATCACATAATGTATCGCCAAGTGGTTATGGAAATCAACGAGGGCGAAACCAAATACAGTACGACTCCAGAGGATGTCCTATCATACAATGTCAACAATGTAGTGAATGGGGACACTTTGCGAGAGACTACCATAACAAGAAAGACAACATACAATTATTGTGCAAATGGTGTGGACCAGGTGACCATGAAGACACCAACTGCCCGAATCAGAAGGGTAATAATATGCTAGACGTGGAGGAACAAGAGGACGTAGTTTTGGCAATCACAAGGGCACAAACAAAGAAGGCGATGTATTCAAACTCTAGTACGGAAAAGGAACAACCCAAAGTAGAACAAGTGTTGGCAAAGGAACGAGTAACTTCCAATGAAACTACAATTATGTCATTGCGGGAGTTAGAGAAGAACATAGTCCGGCAGGTGCTACAAAAAATCGTACCCATCAAGGTGGCAGTCCTTCTTCAAACTATGCCGCAACTGAGAATGGCAATTGCCAACACAGTCAGTGACGACACAATCATCCAGAAACAATGTAAGCCACACGAGGAGGAACTGACGGGAAAACCATCAGCCGAAGGGAATGAGTCCAGTGATCCAATGTTGTTGACGGTGAGCATCGGGAGGAAGTCGACGGTCGTCGAGATGGAAATAATGGGGAAGAATTTGACAAACACCATTGTCGACGGAGGCTCGGGAGTAAATGTACTGCCAGAAGACACATGGAAATGTCTGGGGAAGCCGAAGCTTTGGCCACCAACCTTCCACTTGGTAGGTGCGACCAGCACGACATCCAGCCGTTGGGAACATTGATGGCACAAAAAGTAATGATTGGGACACAACAATTTTTCTTGGACTTTGTAGTCATCCGGATACAGAAGAAGGCGTACAATGCACTCCTTGGGAGGGGATGGTTGATTACTGCCAAGGCGAATCATAACTGGAAGCGAAACACACTCTCAATCGAGAGTGACGGGAGGAAGCACATCATTGACTTGAGGAACCAGGCGGTGAGTGAAGAACTGGCACCCTCGACTTTGAGTCTGAGCGTGGAGAGTTAGGTATGGACGAAGGGAGGAAAGGCATGAAACCCAACAATGAAGTGGTGCTCGAACTGGAAGATTGCTTTGAGGATGAGACGAGTTCTCTTAATGGATTACTTCATTGGCAGATGGAGGATTATGAAGCCTTCCACCCCGACGGTAACATGCTACAGATTGGTGAAATTGAGGAAGTGCAAAGTCCAACAAGCTCAAAGTAATTGTATGGGGTTAGGCCGTATAAGGAGAAAAAAGTTGCAAGAATAATGAAGCACATTATCTGTATGCTATAGGGGGTTGTATGAGAGAAGGCTGTACAAGTTGAAAGCACATCATCCGTACAACAAATCCGTATGGAATTTGGAAGCACACCATTTACCTCAAAAGGATCTATACGCCCTGCAGAATACTACCCAAGAAGAGTTCCATACCACAAATCCGTACAGAGGTGAAATTTAGAAAAGCCACAGACAAACCGTACATTGGCAGGGTCCGGGGTTGGACGAAGGGAATAAGGCTCAACCCGTACGAAGGAGTCCGTACGGAAGAAGACACTAAGGCAAGTAAAGACCAAGATGACATCACATCAAACTGCCAGGATGGAATCACCGTATGGACATCAAACCACCATGAGGTAATCACCACCGTATGGACATCAAACTGCCATGAGGGAATCACCGCCGTATGACCACCTTCTCCTTGCCACGTACATCACCTCAGAACCGTGCGTCCAACTGTACGACATAATTGTGGAATAATCGTATGGACTTCACAACGATCATTGCTTTGTATTGTATGGCTTTCAGCTCATTCCGTACAGCATGGCAAGTTCATCCATCTTGTACGGTATCACAAGTGTATTCCTTTCGTACGACACCTAGTGTATCGTTCCCTACTACCAACGCACATTTCGAAGTTCCAAGGAGTTATTGCCATACATCAATTATGTCACGTACGAATAGATCATATTGCCCACACCGTACCGAGGATACTTCATCTCGTACAGAAAAAGCCTATTGACGACACCATACGGCCAGAGCATTTCTTTTGCATCGTACGACAATGGTTGCATCCTGTACGGGAACACCAATCAGCCATACATCATCAACCTCAGCCTACGTGTGGAGTTCTCATCGTGTCATATATGGTACAATCCTCTCAATGCCACCGTTCCGTACAACAAAGTGGTTTCTTCACGACATGTTGCAAACATTGGTTAAAGCTCTTCTTTGGCTTCATCAACATTGTTTTTGGCGTCTTAAAAAAAAAACGAAAATCATGTGCACCATGGAGTTCCGTGTGGTTTTGAAGGTTGCAATTTGGTGTGTGCGCCAGGGAGCGCGAGGGGCGCTGCCCCAGGACCCTGCGAGGGGCACTGCCCCTTGACTCCGCTGGGGGAGCTGCCCCCAAACCCCCATTTGATTTGGCAGGTACTCTACAAGTTGGGGTTGTCCAGTCGAAGTCGTTAGTCTTCCCGAATATTACTTGATGTTTGCTTGTCATCTGGAAGACGACATTCTTTTTGGGGGGATGATGTTGTCCGCATAAATTACCTATTGTTATGTTTGATAATATTTGTTATCTCACAAGGTATTAATTAATTGTATTGAGTGGGTTGTCAGTCTCGGGTAGTTATGTGTTGGTTGGTTAACGGTTGTGTACCTCTCGGCAACCTCGAGTCCTTTAAATAGGTTGTGTATTGTCAAGGAAGTGGCATGGTATTGTCGGATCTATTGTAATCCTTGGCCGACCATCTTTGGTCTCTTCTCTATAATAATTGAATGTGCGAATAAAGATATATTTTATTGTCGTGTCTAGTACACATTGTCATGTACATTATTATTTCCTGTATTTAATTTACTAGTTGTAGCAATAAACAGTGGAGTCCATAGGAGGTTGTCCAAGGAGGCAACGGAGCTGATAGAGAAATATGGATCGTGGTATATATAGTTTCCCACTTTCACATACCTTAGGATTCATGGATTTCAATCTGAACCCTACAGACTTCCTAGGTATCCTTCTGACAGAGTGATCTTGTTGTAAGTGGTGAGACAACTTCTAGAGTTTGATTCTATCCAGAAGGAAAAGCACACAACGGGCATGTCATTTCCTATTTCAGTTGGGTAGACATTGGAGGTTTGTCAATCCGTCTTAGCAGCTAGCACAACAAGTGAGGAGCTTGCATTCTATCAATTTGCAACATACAAGAGAAGAGAAAGGTTTGATCTAGATGAGAAAGTTGGAAGGATCAGGGGAGAAAAGTTCATCCACAAGGTAGACAGAGAAGATTATTGGGCCAACCTGATGGACGAGCAGGCAATAAAGAGAAGAATGTGGTCCAGAATGTCAGTGGATTTCATGAGGAAGTGTAGACTTTTCCTCAATCCTGACCAAGTGTTAGATGACAAGGATCATACGCATCCACAATATGAAAATGAAATGAAGAAGGTGATTCTATTGCCTAATTGGTCAGAACCAAAAGAAATAGATTTGTATATATTGATGAGAGAGGTCTTGAGTTTCTCCCGAGCATGGGTGGATATTCAGATGAACAAATTAGTTGATATGGGTGTTACCTTCACTTATGAAAAGATGAAACCGGAGGAATCCTCTTCCGAAGATGATCAGAGGACTATCGGTGATATCAAGATTCATGCGGATGAGGAGAGTCAAGCTCCCAAGAGAAGGAAGAACACACCAGGAGAAGTCAAGGATAGAGGGAAGAAGATTAAGGAGGTTAAGAAGAAGAAGCAAAAGATTGTCATTCCTTCGCCTATCATTCCTTCACCACCCCTCAATGTCTCATCAATCAAGGAAGTTGAAGTGCCAGAACAAAACAAGGGGACTGAGCAATGTTCCAACACAATGATACTACCAGAGAATATTCAGGATTTGCATGCCATAGCGACATCTCCCCACCTAATGAGGATGATGATCAACCGAGATCCCCTACTATCCTTTTGGAGGTTAGTTTGGGAAAGAATGTATACGATTTGACCAGGGATAATCCTGATGATGATGATGATGATGATGATGATGATGTTATCTCGGCATTGAGAGGGCTTGATTGAGAGATGTGTCTTGATGAGGGTATGGAGATGGCCGCTATTCCTGATTGGCTAATGAAGAGTATGGAGAAAAGTAAGAAGATGATAGAGGCACATCCTATTGATGACATTGATGACTACTTAGCTAGGAGCAATAAGGAGAGAGAACCTAAGAGGGTTGAGATTTTGTCACACATAGCTAGAGATGAGATAGGAATGCGGATTGCACAAGTGGTTGTTCCTATTGGAGGTGTGACGGAGGACATTGCTACTCCCATGGATTTTCGGATTACTTTAGTTGCCCTTGGTTGTACTACAAGAGAGCAGGAATTTCAGGAGGTTGGTGATAACCTTAAGGCTATCAGTGCAAGATTGGATAGAGAAATTGAAGAAAAAGAGAAGTACAAAGAATAGAATATCAGACTTAGAGAGTACATTGCAGGGATAAGGTGTGAGAATCCCACCCTTATTTCCCCTATTGCAATTGATCGTGGACTACATTCACATTATGAGGTAGCGAGAGACACACTCTCAAAAGTGGAGAAATGGATTGAAAATACAAAGAGACAGGGGAATGATTTCCTTAATTTGTCCAGGCATTTGACAGGACAATCGGGCTCATATTCGGAATACAGTATTTGGAGGGAGTTTGAAAAGAATTTCGACCTATTCAGGAGAAGACTTTTCCACGCCTCAGAGCTTTGAAGAAGATTCCTAAGTCCACATTGGTCAGGGAGAATGTTGTGCACAATGAAGATAGATACGATTTCCATGGCTGGTATTGTTCATTAGCCGTGAAGAAATCAACTTATGAGAGCGCACAACTGAGTTGTGTAGAGATGGAAGGATCAATTCATGATATTCAGTTGAAGATCCTTGCCTCAATTGAGGAGTTATTGGGTGTTGATGTCAGTGAAGCCAATGGTTTACACTTGGCAGAATTAAGAGACAAAATGAAATTAATGTATTTCAATCAGTTAGACTCTTTGAAGAAGAGCCAGATAGATGATTTGGTCTCTTTGTTGATTCATGTTCATAATTTGCAGAAGCTTATGCCAGATTGGGAGAACACTTTGGGTGCTTGCTCGAACGCTTTGGACGTGATTGATTTACAGCAGGATACCTTACCCAACATTTCCATGGAGTTAGATTTTGTATTGGCTAGATACTTGGAGTATGCTAGGAGAGAGAGAGATGCAGGGAGGAATCTTCTATAAGATTCCCTATTTGATGACTAGGTTTCTTTCTATTGGGCCATATGTTGGTGGCTCCTTTTTTGATGTAAACCCTAATGAGGGCAACTCTAGGGTTTTGTTGGCATGATATTGGCCCTTGATTTAGTTTTAATCTTGGCCATCCATTTTGTATGAGACTCTATATATATCTTATTGCTTCTCATTTGTAAGAGAGAGTTTTTGTAGAATTGTTGGTATATGCTGCAGCTTTTGAATATAAATCATTGTTCGAATTGATGATGATTTTGTTTTTCAAGTGTTGTTTTGCATTCAAGGTTCTCAATTCCTCCAAGTTAGAATAGAATTTTAGAAAATGAATTTGTTTTCATCTTTGTTAGATTGAATGAAAGAATTGTTGAGTATATTTGTGTGGAATCTATTAATCCATACCACTAGCCTCTTGCTGATTGTAAGTGCGCCTTGTGTGGTCAACTGGAAATTTATGCAAACTTAACTTCGATTATTACATATCCATTGTTATGCATTAACTTGGATGATCTCAATGCTTGATGGTAATAGTCTGAAAATCTATGAAGTATACCTTAGATGATTGCACTAAGCTCATGTCAAAATCTGTTCGATTTGATGGTGAGACGTTGCCTAGTTTGATTCTACTAAATGTGTTCATTATTTCCTACATTCCTAGGCTTAGAATAGATTTCCTGAACCCTGTTCCTTTTTGCCATTCTTTTTAGTAGGTCTCGAGTCCAGAACTACATTGCTAAATCCTAAGTTATCAGCACACCCATTCCATATCATGATAAATGAAGTTAATTTGAACAATTGTGTAAGTCCCCAAGTGAAAACAACAATTCACATCGACCATTGAGTTACCCACTCGTCAAGACCTGATTGTAGAAACCTTTGAATCATTTTAGTTGATCTTATCCTTAGCATCTAAGGTGATTTTGTTCAAGAGAGGGTAAAGTGCTTTGGTATTTTATTTTGAATGTTATCTGCATAAAACACACATCAACAGATCCTTACAATAGAATACACATTATTGGAGGGAAAAGGTTTAAACAAAGAGTTATTATGGTAGACTATTGGGCAAATCTTGTAGATGAGTTTGAGGTTAGAAAAAAGATGTGGTCCAGGATGTTAGTCGCATCAAGTAGTGTAACATCTTTCCAGTTCTAGATCAAGTTGAAGATGAAGGAGAACGAGTATTACCACAATATGAACAGGAGAAGGATTAACCTATCTTAACCAAAGTTCCCAGACTCGGACTCGGCTCTAGCTCGGCAAGGCTGATTCGGCTCGTGACTCGGCTCGGACTCGGCAATGACTCGGCAAAATAAGAAAACCCTTGAAATTTAGAGATTTTTAACGATTTAAAATTTGTTTCATACACCCATTATTGAATTAAGCTTAAAGACGCTATAACATCATCAAATAGAAGCTAATTTGATCACATACATAAACATACATCCATTACATGCATAGAAATGTAAATTGTAGCTGAAGGTTTCTTGACTCCACCCAAAACAAGACCTTAATTTTTGGTTTTTATAATAAAAATTTCAATCATCACATACTAGCTATTAGAAACAACAAAATACAGCAAGTGTTCCAACAAAGCCAAGAAATTCTTAAGCCTAAGTTGCATGAATCGGGCATAAGCATGCTCTGTGCATGGAAGTTCAAGTGCCCTCATTTAATACCTACTATATTCCTGCAGAGTAGCTACAATTCCCTCCAACCAACAAGGGTGGGGCCATGCTAACCAATTACAGTTTCAATATATCTATGTTAAAAATTCTATTCCACCCTGCACTAAACCAGCTAGTACTGCTAGCACACCAACATTCTGCAGCATAAAATATGACTGGAAACTCATAGCAATCACTAAACTTTTAACTCCATATCTGATGGTAGAATAACACAAAATGGACTGATAATGAAAATTAATATATTCTTGATCCCTGAATAACCTCACAGAACTAGAAACAGTAGATCCCATAAGTGAAAAGCCTTATCATCCCTAAGCAAAATCTACATATCAGATCAAGTTACTTGATTTGGACGGTGCTTCCTCTAACTGAAACTTACCTTCAGCTTTACTCACCAGGAAAGTTCAAAATGTCTAAATGATGATAATAATATATTGGCACCCATTTCACTGTCAAGTATAACCATCTCCAATGTTGACTCTTACTTCATTCCAGTAAGATAGAACTTTGAAACAAAACCATAAATGTGTGTACTTCATAAACATTTAAAGGGGGATGTTTTTGGTACATAGCTGATGAACCATTAAGAGAAACTATATGATCAATAGAAAAAAAGGCACCATTCACGTTAAGGTAATAGATTAATAATCCATTGCTTCTGCTAAAACTAAAGATGCTAGTAAAGAAGCATGATTACAATCAGACGTTGCAGAAAGATCTCCAACAGTCACGTTAAATGTTAAGCCTTTTATAATGAAAGTCATTCTTACAGATTTCAACTATATGCATATAACATCGACAACTAGGAAATTAATTTAATCCTATCATGGAACTAGAACTTTTGAGAAAGCTCACATCATCTTCATCACAACGAGTCACGACCCTGGGACTCGGCGAGTTAGGGAGTGACTCGCTGACTCGGCGAGTCAGGCGAGTCACGCCCCCTGACCCGTCCAAGGCCGGGTCAGGGTCACCATGACCCGACAGGGGTCACCTTTGTTGACGTGTTTTTTATGACAGCGTCTAACACAGAATAAAGTTGCCTAATGGTCACTTCACTCTCTCTTGATTAAAGTACGATTGCAGGCTAAGATTGCAAGAAGTTCAAACAATCGACTCCAAGGTTCCTTTATGCTATGGACGTGACTCAGTTCGCTAATGTGATTGCTGGTAATCCAAGGGGCCTTACGTTTGCATCATTCCTTCACTTCTTTGTTGTGGCTGGAACTCCATCATCGGATATGGCAATTCTGCAATGCTATTGCTTCGAACGGACTAAAATGAACTGAAAGTAAAGGGGAAAGGGTTAGAAGGATCTAAATCTACTCCTAAGGGCAGTGATAACAATGAATAGTGCTCTGGTGGACAAATTTCAAATAAACCAAGCTCTGCTTCGCCAAGTTCAACTACAACTCTGCAAGAACCGGTGCAATCTTCTGAGGATATTGAAGGATTTTCAAATCGAGAAAGTGCATTTGAATACCCAAAACGGCGCAATCCAAACGACTGTCCACAACCGAACTTAGCACAAGTTTAGTGGCTCAAGCTAACTTTATACTGCAACTTACAACCAGCAATATACAAAAAGTATGAACCATGGAAATTCATCAGACACCATTACATTCTCCATTGAAATCAAAGCACTTTACTACTTCTAATCTAAGTGAGGAAGGTGAAACCATGCAAGTTTTGAAAAAATAACTCAAGTGGACACCATCAAAGAACAATGTTTCACTATTATTTTCTCAAAAACTTATCGCAACAATTTCATACAAAGCTCCCTCCTTTTACAAATGAGGGGTCACCCCTTTATATAGGCCTCAGGCCATGATTACATACAAAACCCTAATTAGAGTTTGCCCAAAAGATTCTCCACACATGATGCAACAAGGCGGGAATCTCCAATTAATAAACCATCATGCCCATATACAATTAATTCAAAAGTACCCAAAATAGCATCCATTGCACATTAAATGCACCACCTCTTTCAAATTTGCCCAACATGCGTTGAATATTCATCCATGCAAAAATCACCCCATTATGTCATAAATTCTCCATCATTTCCACATGCGGCGGCTGGATGCAACAGGAATCTGCCATAAATTCAACATGCAATGACCGGGTCGCCATTTGGTCAAATATTCCGGTAATGAATGCACCACTCTACTGCCACGTGTTCAATAGATCCTCGCCATGCAAGTGGACCCCGCCATCGTATATCCGCTCCTGCATATCTAGAATTGTTGGAGAGGGTAAATTCGATTCAGGAAGAATTTTCTTGAAGTCTCCTCAACTTTCCTTTCTTGAAGAAGGTTTTCCATCAATCTTCAACATCTCCTATTTTTTAGGAAAGTTTCCAAATTAGAGTTTTATGTCCAGGAGGGAGAGAATTCTACGAATCCAAATCTGTAAAAAGTTTTGAAATTTGGATGTGATTTGATGCCCAGGAATGGATTTTAAAAACTTTTCCTGGGGGAAATTTCTTGTTTAGTTCATCCCTGATTCCTTCCTTGCCTTAGAAATTTTATCTTCAATTCATCCTTGGATGTGATTTCTTGTTGTGGAGGAATTTTCCTTTGGAAAGAAATTTGTTCCTTACCCTTTCTTGGAATTTCTTCTTCTTGGGTGCAATTCTTCCCCGATGAAGGAATTCATCTCTTTGTGCACTGTCCATGCGAAGATCATTTTAGTGCACTCCTGTGTTCCTAGGCGGCATTTTACACTTGGTGGGGAATTCTTTCAATTCCATGGATTCCTTGCATCCCTCTATCTGGCGCTCCTTCTCTCACTTGGGTGCTCAAAATGCCTTGGTCAAGGATTCTTGCAATTTGCCTGTTTCTCCATGCACTCTTCATTCTGGCGCCCTCCACAAGGCTGGGGCGGAAATTCCTCCTGAGGAAGGAATTCATTGTTTTGTGAATTGTCCATGTCTTCTTTTCAACATCCCTATTTTTTAGGGATCCTCCTAAAATTTAGGATCCAGGTTCACTGGATGGAGAATTCTGCCACAATTCTGAATCTATAACAATTTCCTCATTCCGTCGAGATTTGGTGTCTAAAAATAACAAATTCAAAAATTTGCCCGAGGGGAATTTATTTTCTATTCCTCCTTGACCCCTTGGATTCCATGCCTTAGGCAAAAAATTCAACTTATTAAGTTGGGCGTCGAATTCACTGTGCCTTGGAATTTTTTTTCATTGTCCACGCCTTCCATGGAATGTCCAGTTTGGCGCCTAAGTCCACATTTGGGCGGATTTTTCATCTGGCCAAAGATTCATGGAATTTTCCTTCTATCCATGGGAATCCCATTTTGGTGCCCTTCCTCATGTCCTGGCGCAGATCACACTTAGCCAAGGATTCATGGATTTTTCTGTCTGTCCTTGCCTGACCCATTTTGGCACCCAACTGCATACTTGGGCGGAATTTTGCTTATGCCATGGATTCATGGAATTTTCCGTTTGCCCTTGCCTCCCTCAGTTTGGCGCCCAACTGCATCCTTGGGCGCAATTTTCACTATGCCATGGATTCATGGAATTTTCCATTTCTCCTTGCCTCCCTTAGTTTGACTGCCCAACTGCATCCTTGGGCGCAATTTTCACTATGCCATGGATTCATGGAATTTTCCGTTTGTCCTTACCTCCCTCAGTTTGGCGCCCAACTACATCCTGGGGCGGAATTTTCACTATGTGAAGGATTCATGGAATTTTTTCACAAGTTCCAAGCTCTTCGTCAGGATATGGATATGAAATATAACATTTAAGTATAAGTGGCATCTTAAGTGGCATCTTCAATATGTCTTTTTCCTTTCTTATACTTTTTCATAGCAATGACATAACCACTTGCTCCAAACACAAGAACCAATTACAACTACAAGAGAATGAATGAGGAACCTGGCAAGACTATCACTAGGTAACTTAAATGGTTTCCACGCCCCAGTGGCCAGCTCCACACTTACTAAGTCTGCTGCAGTCACTTGACTCCACGCTGCCAGGACTTGTTAAGCTCTGTCCACATCCAAACTGATTATGTTCATAAAGTCCTTCAACACTTTAATGCCCATGAACTCCTGCCTTAGCACTTAACTCGCCTCCCAACACTCCAAACGAATCTGCCTAAGGTGTTTGTGTGGCTCCTAACTGGCAGTTACACCCTAGTCATTGTGTGCATCAGCAACATTGATTCCTTATGTGAACTTCCAGAGGGGTCAAGTCTTGCTGATTGGTGTTAGCAGTAACACCCTTCCAAATTCGAACAGCTTGTATTACAATCTTCAGCGCCCAGTATAACCAGAAACTTCCATAATGTCCTGCAATTATTCTCTCCAGCAGGACATATATTGTCAAATCTGAAAGGACAAAGCTTCACACTAATTTAATGCTCAAATTTGTGTTTATTGCTGAGTGCCGTTGAAGCCCTGTTATGTGCAGATTTCACAGACCCCAACTCCAAATAACCCACGTCATACTTCTCTGTATTCCACGCCTTATCTAGCTGTAATGTCTGCACATTAAGTAGTCCAAATACTTCAAAATAGAACAATGTATTTCTGGACCTGTCTGCTGGATAGACTCTTCACCCTGTATTCTTCAATCACTGTCATTTGACTTTAAAGAATCTCCCAGGCCTGGTATTTCACAGGTGTGGGAAATGCCACCAATGAGGGATTTCGTCCCCAAAGGCCAAAGAGAATTCCAGTAGTGAATCCAGAATCCCAAACTCCAAGAGTTCATCAATTTCCAGATTTCACAAATTCCAACCTTTCCTCTTTCCAGCCACTTAAGCTCTTATTCATTACTTCACTTAGGCACGATTCCCAGTGCATAAGAAATGTGGGATAAATAACTCCCCTTTTAAAAACTCACTTCCCACTCAAGTGAAATTAACTGTACCTTTTAATTATAAAGTGACTTTATGACTTAATATTGTACTTTATAATATTTAAGTCACTTTTTAAAATTAAACCCCTTTTTTTCCTCTGAAAATGACCTTTCCAAAAATATAATAATATTTTGAGACTAAAGGTCACTGTTTCATGCACCCAAGATTTAAAACTTTTCGCCCCGGTTCCAATAAGCTATAACACTAAGGTTGAAATTGCATATTTTAATTAAATTTAACCAACCTTAGTAAAATAATTAAAATAACTCATTAATGCACCAAATTTGCGAAAACTAGTCAGAACACATCGGAATCAAGTTCCGATCACACCAGAGAGATCTTGATGATGAATAATAGCAAAACGGGGCCGATCAGCCGACTTGCTAAAAATAGACGGCTTCTCCAAGAATCTTGGAGACCAATCCAAAGGCCAAAAATCACTTCAGAAGTGGTGTATTACTCCACTAAATCAACTGAGTTCATCTGAAACATCAGATTACTCATCTGAACAAGCTGACGTGAGCCCAAAGTGTCAGCTACTAAAGCTTGCTAGAGACCCTGAAAAATTGGGGACATTACAAATTAAGACTGTGATACATATTGCAGTCCATATTAATATTACTATTAATTCTGCATAAGAACATCATCGGGCTTCATCTATTAAGCATACTTATTAAACACGTCCCCATGCATACCAACAAGACCAAGGGAGTTACTACTTGTAACTTAATAACAGTTCTGATCTGATCTGATCAATGGTGATGACACTAGATGCTTTGATTCCTTCCTTTTATATCTCTCAATGTGAGGGAGATGTAATGTCCCCAATTTCAGCAGACTTGGATTTTGTGAGATTAGCCTATTATCCTGACCCTCGTAGGCTAATGTGTTGGATAGAGGGTCTTTTGAGGATTGGTATCATCTCCAGTGTTCAGAGTGCTTCAATTTGGTCTTCGTTTGGCATCATTCGGACATCATTTGCTCTACTTCCTATTTTTAGTAAGTCTTGGGATGTTAGAGATGGACCCCTGCTATTTTTAGTAAAGGGGGTATGGTCATATGCAGCTTCATCATGTCAACTCCCAGTTCAGACGGCATTCAAAAATGTTGAATATTAATGGAGATATTAATGTTTATTTAGTTTAAATAAACATTAATGTTTTGAGCTTATATTATTAAGTTATAATATAATTTTATATTATAACTTAAGGAAGGGTCCAAGTATCATTAAAGGGGACCATTTAATTAATTAATTGTGGTTTTTTTTACCAAGGTGAAATATTAAATGACAAAGTGAAAATATTATATCATTAAATGTCATTTAATATCATTAATTGATTTAATGTCTTATTGGAGAAAATCGAACCTTCATGGGAAATATATATAAGGCTTTTGAAAAGAAGAGGAGGGCAATTGATCATTGTGATTTTTGATGAGAAGACTTGTCTCTTGGCTTTGGAGAAGAAGTTGGGGTTTCTGCAGCTTGTCAAGAGTATCGGCATTGGAGAACGTGAAGACTTCATTGCATCAGCAATCTGAGGGTGTGAGATATTCATCTGAAGTTGCTCCTAGGGTTGGCTTCATCCAAAAGTTGACATTGTGCTGATTGGGGATTTATTTTCAGATTTATTGGCATAGCTGAGGGCATATGTATATGGCAGACTGAGAACATCATACAGAGGGTTTATTTGCTGCTACAGTGTTGTGAACAGTGCGCTACAATACCCGTGAATAGCAAATCGCTACAGTACCGCGCTACAGTAAATGCTACAGTACCTTGCCAATTTTGTGGTCTTTGTGGAGACCAAATTGGAGATGTTTGTTCAGATTTATGATGAAGATTGAATAAGGAATCTTTGGCTGCTTCTTCTACATTCTGCAAACCCCTGTAGCCGCCTTCATCACCTACAGATTGGGGTCGATTGATATTCCAGGTGACATTCAACATTGATCAGCCACCTAGCTTTCATGCCAACTATTTGCTTAAATGCCTAATGGCTGTAGGTGTACTTTGGGATGCATGACAAGTGTTTGTCTTAATGTCTACTAGCTGTACTAGTTAATTTCAGTCATTCCATGTGTGTGTAAGGTCTAAAACAGCTAGCATATCATTTCTATAACAACTTTGCATTGTTAGAAGCTTTCCATAACTTCATTTGCAGCCTACAAACCCAAAGAAGACAAATAAAGAATTCACTACAAAGGCTTCAAACATTGTATGCCAAGTGTTTGACAATATTCCTTGGGGTTCAAATAAGCGAAACAAGGTCAGATTAGCCAAGGGATACTATAGGAGAAGTCACACCTCTTCATCATGCATGCCCTTTGGCAAGAGACACACCATTTTACCATTAGCACCTTTTTAAAGAGTGCAAGTATTCATTATTTCTGCCCTTTGAAAGGGACATAACCTTTCATAATCAGATCTACATTACTTATTTAAATCAGATGTGCACTTCTAATTTCCAATTTATCCCCCTCCCAAATGAAGTTCTCTTCTCTCTTTTATATCTCATTGTTGAGGGAGTCACAACTTTTCCTTTCATGTCTTTTGAACATTCATTAACTTAATTTAATTTTAATTAGTTATATTTAATTATATTCTTTTATATTTTAATTTAATTTTTAATATTTAAATTTTATAATTATTATTTATTATTTAATTCTATTTCAAAGTGGGGACATTACAGTCTCAACCTGAGCTCACTGATATCAACACATTAATGAAGGATGTGTTGGATAATTCAAGATGGTGGGTTGATCAATGTTGACAGGAATAATCATTATGTTATGTTGTTATATCATGTTTATGTTGTCGTTGGTAATAATGAGTTACGGCGGTCAGTTAGTTAGCCGACGGGTAGGTAGTTGGAGTCGCGACAGTTGTGTCGTACCCCTTGGGGTATTATATATTGTGTACCTTTTCTTCAAAGTAGGATCATGTTAGTCGTGTCAGATGTAATGTTATAAGCACTTATTGTACATGGACTGTGGAATTAATACAGAGGCTGGTTATTTAATATATTTCCATTATGTTCTGTGCATTTACGTTCTGCATTTAACCGTTTACCTGAGAGGGCAAACATTTGGCGCCGTTGCCTAGACGAACTCAGGAACGGAAGACACGGATGGTGCACAGACACAATGGGCCTACCCGTTGGTGAAGTAAACCCGAAGGCCGACGACGCGCAGGCAGAACTTTACATAGGAGAAGACACGGCAACGCCAGAATTTTCAATTTTGCTCCAGGTAGCCATTCAGACATACGTTCGACGAGAAGCGGCGGAGGCGGAAATCCCACCAAGTGCCGTGTGGACAGTGCTGGAGGTTAGCTCGGCAGTAAACCGGTTGATGAACCACCTCCCCCGGTTGCTTGCAACGCTACCAAGAGAACAGCCGACAGGTAACGGAACGAGATGGCGCCAGGCCAGGAGGAAATTGAACCTTGTAATAATCCCGACACACTGCTGATATAAATTGTGGCCGAAAGGCAAAATAAAAATAAAAATAATAAAAGTTTTTTTGTGTACATGGCGTGTGTTTGCTGTGCATGGAAGTGACCTATGCCCAATAGACTAAATAAGGACAAAAATAAAAAGATACAGAGTGACGAATGGGAAGTGGCAGAAACCGCGTTGAATCTCAGACAGCAGATAGAACGAAGGCGTAGGCTAAGGCAACTTGTCGAGGGACGACCGGCCGAGGGGTTGCCCGAAGGGAACCCAGGAGGTGTCACGGAGGTTGCAGAGGCAGAGATAGACGGAGAGAACTACACTGTCTACACTGTTGTAGGCCTGCCAGAAGGAGTCACGGAGGGTGCCGAAGGAGAACTCTACAGTTCGCCAGAATACCACCACAGGGTAAGAAGCCGCGAAGAGTTGGTGGAACAAACAAGGCGAAGTCTAAACCTGATCGACGCTACCAGAGACTTGCTAAAGAATTTGTCCATTTCAGAGGACAACCGGAGGGAGACAACCAACCGGAGGGAGACACCGGAAGGTGACGGTACGACCGAAGGTGCCGAGGGAGCACAAGGGTACCGTACGGGAGGCAATTTGTTTGGTTCGGTGTCAGCAACTTTTTCCGGAGGACCCACGAGTGGAGGTTCAGTTGCAGGAGGCAGAGGATCGCCAGGTACAAGCACACAAGGAATTAGAGGAGCGAGACCCAGCGGAGGGATGGCGAGTAAACAAAAATTGCCAAAGTTCACAGGGGAGGGCAAGGAAGACCCCTTACGGCACTGCCGTACATGTGAAACCATTTGGTCCACCAACAGAGTAACAGACCAAGATGACTGGGTACAGCAGTTCCCAGCCACGTTACGAGGAGTTGCCATAGATTGGTACTCCAATGTGGACAAGCAAAAAGTGGCCACGTGGGCCAATCTACAGAAGGAATTCACGGGGGAGTTTCGGTTGCTCCGTGATGACAATGAAATTGTAACGGAGATATACAGTACCAAACAAGGTACCAGGGAGACAGTACGGGCATACAGTCGGAGGCTGAAAGAACTCTTGGGTAAAATGGAAAGCCAACCCGCAGATGGATTGAAGAAACGATGGTTCGTTGAAGGGTTGAAATCATCCCTACGGAGGAAGATGAAAATTGTACCCCCGACATCATATGACAACGCTTATAATAGGGCGATGACCTGGAGAGCGAACACAAAACATCAAAGAAGAAGAAAAGTAATAAATCCTCATTCGAGGACGATGACTCTTCAGAGGAAAGCAGCAGCGACGACGAGGCTGGCAAACGGGTGCAAGCGCTCCAGAAAGACATGGAGCGAATGAGAAAGGAATTCAAAATAATGAGAAGCACTGGTCGGAACGAAGGGGACATATGGTGCACTGAGTGCAAAGAGGAAGGGCACACAAAGGGTACTTGCCAAAAGAAGGCATTCTGTGAGATTTGCCAAGTGATGGGACACTCCACCAAGGAGTGCCCATACAACATGAAAACCCGAGGTATGCAAATGAACCAGGTGGTGTTCATGGAGCAGGCCACAACATCCGCACCAGCGGGTACCGGCCAACATACTAACACAACGGCATCATCTGGAGGATACCAGGACAACAGACGCGGCGGCAGAAGGAATAGCAACAATACCAATAATGGAAGCCGTATCCAGTATGACGCCAACGACCGGCCAATTATCCAATGTAGGGCCTGTAATCAGTGGGGGCACTTCGCCCGTGATTGCACGAAGGAAGCCACCCCTCAGCACCTCTGCCGTTGGTGTGGGCCAGGCGACCATGAGGACGCAAATTGCCCGCAGGCAGGGGTTAATCTCCTCAACATTGAGAAGGCTGAGAAGACTCGTGAGAAAGAAGTACTGGCGATCACCCGCGCCCAGACGAAAAAAGCCACTTATCCCGACCCCTGTACAGAGGAGAGATTACGGGAGGCAAAGGCCAATATTGAACATGAGATGACGACCGAACGACGGGACAACGAGGTGGCGAGTACATCATCCCGTACGGAAGCGGAAAATAACATCATTGGGCAAATCTTGTAGATGGAGGTGCCAATAAAGGTAAAAGACCTTCTAGACTCTATGCCACAATTGAGGACTGCCATCCTCACCAATGTGCAAAGCACCGCATCGTCGAGTGCACCACAGGTAGGGGTTCCCGCCACCGTATTGTCGAGTGCACCACAGGTAGGGGTTCCCGCCACCGCTACGAAGAGTACACCACAGGTGGAGGTTTCCGTCAGCCCTTCGACTGACCCGATGTTACTAGCCGTGAGCAGTGGTAGACACCCAGCTGTGGTAGAAATGGGTATCCATGGGACCATTCTGAAGGACACCATTGTAGACGATGGATCTGGGGTGAATGTACTACTAGAAGACACATGGAAGCGGCTGGGGAAGCCCACCCTGTGGCCACCCACACTCAACCTGGTGGGAGCGAACCAACACGGCATTAAGCCACTCGGCCTGTTGATGGCCCAGCAAGTGACGATTGGTACGCAACCATTCTTGTTAGATTTTGTGGTTATTCCCTCGAAGAAGAAAGGCTATGACGCCATCCTGGGGAGAGCGTGGTTGATCAACGCGAGGGTAAACCACAATTGGAAGAAAAATACACTTTCCATGGAGAAGGGAGGGCAGAAATATACCATTGACCTACACACCCAAGATGTCGGCGAAGAACTAGCCTCTTCAGACTCGGACTCAGAGGACTCTAATAAAGGGGAAGGGGGTCCCAATGAAAGCAAGGGCAAGAACGCGATGGAGCCGAACAGTGAAAGGGTGCTCGAATTGGAGGGATGTTCTGAAGATGAGGTATGCTCATTTAACGGGCTCTTCCATTGGCAAATGGAGGATTACGAAATGTTCCAAAGCTATAGGCTTGAAGTAGAGGAACCAGAGCAACCAACAGAGGTGTACCTGCCGGAATACAAAGAATATTGGAAGGGACACGCCCCAAACCCTGGCGACGTAGATAATCCAAAGAGTGTTGGCCACGATTGGAACCCTGTATGGAAGACCGCAGTCTTCAAAATCTTTATTATCCTTCTTCTTCTTATGTACGGGAAGGAGACCGTGGTCCCTGTAGAATTTCTGGTTCCAGGTCTTCCGATGGCCATTGAAAATAAACTTGCCACCAATAGGTCCAAATTGAAACCCTACCACGCGAAGCGCGCAGGGAACCTGAGAGGCCGGACGGACACCCGAGAGCCCGAACAGACACCCAAGAGGATGGAAGGGGACTTGAGAGGCCAGGCAGGCGACTCAAGAGGCACAGGACCACAGCAGGCGACTCTCGGGCGAGGAAAACCGAGAAGGATGAAGGGCGATCCCAGAGACAGGGGACCCAAGCAGACGACTCTCTAAGACAATTAAATTAGGAAATCGAAAAAAAAAAAAGAAACGAAAAAATTTGAAAAAAAAACCGTACAGTCGTATGACAGCGACAGTACGGTCAAAAAATTTTGAAAAAAAAATCACACGGTCGTACGACAGCGACAGTACGGTCAAAAAACAAAAAAAAAAAGAAAAAGGGAAAATGGCCACCGTACGGTGGGACCAAGGTGACACCACCGTGCAGTGGAACCACCAACGGTGGCACCACCGACGGTGACACCACCGACGGTGACACCACCGTGCGGTGGAACCACCGACGGTGACACCATCGTGTGGTGGTCACACCGTGCAGTGGGAGCCACCGAAGGTTGTTGCCGAGACATGAACCCACCACCGCACACCGCACCGCCCGACCACCGCACAACACCGAACACCGCCGCACAGCAAGGGATAAAGGAGGAGGAAGACGCACCGCACGGCCCGACCACGCACCACACGGCCCGATCAACACGCACAGCAAGGGAGCGCACCTGGGGCGCTGCCCCTCGACCCTGCTGGGGCGCTGCCCCTCAACCCCGTTGGGGGCGTTGCCCCCAGACCCCCAGTTTATTTTGAGCTACAAAAGACCACGAGGAGTGTTGTGGTTGTCCATACTGTGAGAAAGAAGCCTGCAGCTAAGCATTGGCGGGGAAGCCATAAGCCGTAGAGGGAGACGGATTTGGAGGTTGCGAACAAACAGAGTTTGAGGGAAGGCATTGCAAGTCCGCGCAGTTGTATGACACCAGGGAGTTATTCAGTTCAGCTTTTAGCCTTTGGGGAGTGTGATGGAGGCTTTGAGGTGTCTCCTAGCATTTGTGCCAGCAGATTGTGGCCACCTCCAGGCATGACTGGTACGCTTTGAGGAACTCGGAGTATGTCTCGGCTGGACGTGAGGTTGCCTTGGTGGATGCACAGAGGGCTCGGGAGGAGCTGACCACCAAGTTGGAGGCAATAGTCGCGTGAGACTTAGTTCAGCGTACCTAGGAGTTGGATGCCGGGAGAGCAGCACGGGTGGCTATCGAGGACAAATTGGCTAGGGAGACAGTATCAATTGCGTAGCAGTTGGTGGAAGCTGAGACTGAAAAACGTGTTTTGCACACAAGTTTGGGTTAGGCACAGGAGGACTGTGATGGCAAAGGAAGCAATATTGGTGAAATCCGCACTTGAGCATCGGATGGTAGCAGAAAAGGGTTTTCAGGCAAGGACGCAGGAAGTGTATAAGATCTGGGCCCGACAGGCGTTAGTAGTTCCTGTCGTTCATCTCTATTTTGTATTAAGTCATCGGAGTCGACTTCTTTTCTTGGGGGGGATGATGTTGACGGGAATAATCATTATGTTATGTTGATATATTATGTTTATGTTGTCGTCGGTAATAATGAGTTACGGCGGTCAGTTAGTTAGCCGACGGGTAGGTAGTTGGAGTCGCGACGGTTGTGTCGTACCCCTTCGGGTATTATATATTGTGTACCTTTTCTTCGAAGTAGGATCATGTTAGTCGTGTCAGATGTAATGTTATAAGCACTTATTGTACATGGACTGTGGAATTAATACAGAGGCTGGTTATTTAATATATTTCCATTATGTTCTGTGCATTTACGTTTTGCATTTAACCGTTTACCCGAGAGGGCAAACAATCAACAAATCAAGAACTTGAGAAGCCAAGGGATATCACTCACATATGGCAAGATGGATGAAGATTCATCCTCCACAAAAGATGAAGCAATGAAGAGAAATGAAGTAAATAGTGAAGGAGAAGTTCCAATCTACAAAGAAAGGAAGAACACAAGTATCATAAAGGAAGTTGCCAGTGCCGAGCCTTGATGGAAGAAGTCAAAGACAAACACCACCTCCTCAATCACAAGCACTTCCTCAGTAGGAGAATTAGAAATGAATCGAATTTCAATTGAAGAAAGCAACTTAGGAAATGAGCAAAGAATAGAGCAACCTACTTGTGTCCAAGATAGAATATCACCAATTCAAAATTGTATGGAAGAAGAAAGGATAATCATGATGGAAGATCTAGAAGGTCATAACCAAAACACAAGCGAGAATCAAGATGAAGATGTCATTTCAGCCTCGAAAGGAATCAATGGAGATAGCAAATTGGAAGAAAGGATGGAGTTGTCTACAATTCCTGATTGGCTAAAAGAGAGGATGAAAAAGAAAGCAGTTGTAGAAGTTCAACCTATTGGAGACATAGATGATTTCTTTGCAAGGATCAATCAAGCTAAAGAACAAAAAAACGCACAAAAGTTCTCCCACATCTCCAGAGATGACTCAGGGTCACGAATATTACAAGTAGTAGTCCCTACTGTTGACAAGCCAAGAGATGAAATCACCACCATGGAGTATGAGGTAAAGACAATCAAAATTGGGTACACAACTAAAGAACAAGAATTTCAAGAATTGGATGATACTTTCACATCAATCCGACAAAGGCTCCACAGGAAAAAAAAAAAAAGACGGATAAGTTGGAAATAGAGAATGCAAGAGTGAAGGAATACATATGAAGGCTAGTGAAGCCAATAATATAAGAAGAGAGACTTGAACAATTGTTGCCATTTTGCTGTTGGATTAATAAAGACATTGAAGTGTGGTGTTTTCTATTCAATCTTTGAAGCATTTGCATGATTATTTATCTTCTCAATTCAGGATTTAAATTTTGTTTAAGTATCTAAGTTGAATGATAGAATGTTGTGTATGATTCATGGGGAAACTCCTAATCTATACCACTAGCAGTTTGTTGATTGCAAATTCACTTTGTGTGGTCAATTGCAATTCTTGAATGAGCTTAAGTTCAATTGTTATTCAATCATTGATATGCGTTTAGTTAATGGTATCTATGCTTGGTAATAATTTGAAAATTTACTTAATTTCCTTATTAGAAGATTGCATTAGCCTTTGTGGAGTTGTTCTTGTAAGTCAAAGGGAAGACTAATAGAGTTTCATCAGAATTGTCCTCTGTCCTTACATTCTTAGGCATAAATTAGTATCTCTCAACCTTCAACTTTTGCAATTTCTTTATCAAACATTTAGTAGTAGTAAGTAGGAGAGTTTTATTGCATATCATCCGAAAGGCATTCCTTGAAATCTAGATGTACATCCCTTAAGAAGTACGTAAGGCCACTTGGATTAACAGCAATCACAAGGACCAATTAAGCTTATCCACGAGTCAAAACCTGGCAGCAGAAACCTTGGAGTTGTCTCATTTGATCGCGAAGCATAGCATTTGAGAGACTTTAATCAAGAGAGGATAAGATACATTGGCATTTTATTCTGCATTCAATTGTGCTAAAAAACACATCAACACTATGTTGCTTCATTGATTAGAATTTTTGCCTTTGTGCACCCCCAGTTGCTTTGTTTATTGTTGGTGCTAGAAGCTTCACCCTATTGCCATATTATGTTTTTTGCTCCACATTTTACAAGGAAATAATGTTGAGAATTTATAAAATAAAAAATTTATGATAAGAGAATTTATAGAGCTGAAAAATGGGCTTTGTCTTCAAATATGTTTTTTCAGGTTCATCCATACAAACCCAAGGCACACCTAGTGGCAACTTGTGCCCGAATCAGCACTTGGACCCATTAAGGAAAAATACAGCCTTGACTTCAAATTAAGCCGGTTACTTAGGTTTTAACTAACACTAAACAACACACAGAAAAAGAACCTTTAATTTGACTTTCTAGTCCGGTGCTTGATTTAGAAATTAACCTTTCTATGGATAATGAAGAAGAATATTTCTTTAAACATTCTTCTCAAACCTTATCACCATTTCCTTCCTCCTTTTCCCTTGTCAACTTATTTGAAAGCTATTTTCCAAACCTTTTCTTGGCATACTTTATTTCCTAACTTCCTTGTTTTCTAGTTTCTTGGCTACTCCTTCGTCAATACCCATTCCAAACCCCTTCCTAAAGTTTATCCACATAGCTTTTCCTAACTCCACAAGGGCACGATTGACATGGGACTCTCCTTTCTCACTTGGATTCATCATTTCTCAACCAATATGCCATGCTAAAGAAGTGTATCTATATTGTTGTACAAATAATGAGCCATGTAGGAAATGAAAATCAGTTTAAACTTCATCTGGATATACTTGCAATCTACATTTCTTTCCTTAGCTCCTATATGGATATCAAATTCATAGGAGATACATTAGAACAGCCACAAAGTTTTAGGAAAGTGGATGCAACATTTAAGGGAACGTGGAACTGCATAGCAGTGGATGAGAATGATGTTATGTATGTCTTTCCTGTCCATGCTGGCAGTCCACACAAGGAGCCATCTAGAAAAGCAACAAAACCCCTACAAATAAATCCCATATTTCATATTCCATTGCCTGGTTAAGCAGCTGTCAAATTCTTTGCAATATCTGCCAAGATCTAGCAAAAAGTCTTCATGTCCTTTCCAAAGCCATAAAGGGTGTTCTGAGCTGTATGTGCAAGTGTTTACATGTTGAAAGCAAACCTTTGAGGACTTAACAAAAGAGAGTAAGGAAAGTGGTAAAGAAGGATGTTGTAGTGATGCACGACCAAATACAAATGCCAATCACTCTTGAGGAGGACAAATAAATTGGAGTTTAAATTTGCAGCAATGAGGCTAAAAAACCTGCATATTCCCCTTATCATGCTTCTCAGCCATCTTTTTACTTGAAAGGGCAGGAAAACTAAACCTTTTGACAGCTCTACATTTTTTGGTCGGTCTTGTTTACACACAAGAAAAGTAAACAATCCTACTGAGTTGTGCTCCCCCACTTCTCTTCCCCTCACTAATATGACCAACCCTCCATCTCTAGTCAGCATTCAGCATTCAAACAGTCAGCCTCAACAAACCCCTTTTTCTTCAGTCTACCCTAACCACTACTACAAGAGTTCCCAACCCATCCAGTAAAAACTTTCCTTTGCTTCCTCTTCTAATACCTTGCTAATTTCTACTTCTTGGAGGGGACAGAGACAGTAGTACCTACCTATCACCTTTGAAAATACGGTGATTTGTCAAAACTCTTACCTTCTGGGAGCATATCCTTTCCTAGCAAGGGGAGAGAGAAGGGATAGGTCATCAGAATAATAAACATCTTATTGGTATATCTAATTTCTTTTAAATGGTATCTATGAATTCAGAAAGAAAGAGTACATTATTGGTAGAACCAAAAAATTTGTAAACAACGTATATGATTTCAGAGAACGTCCTCTTATTAGTACAACCAAAATATCTTACACCGTGTCTATGCTTTCAGGCAACAAATGATACAATTGTTCCTTGGTACATTAATCCCAGCTCAAAAGCTAACCCTCACATCACCAACTATTTCTTGTTGGTGTTGCACATACTAATTTCTAAGTACTACTATTAAAATCTAGAGATGACAAATGTCCATAAAATCCGAAATATTTTAATCCATGATTGTTGATAGCTAAGTTAAAGAAATGGTAAAAAAAAGCAACTAAGAAAAGGGTGTTCAAAATTATAAACCTGTAAATGTGCCGAACGAAGGTCAGCTTCACAAAAGCTACAAGAAATTAAGCAAGCATCTGCAAGATTGAATTAGCAAAGACAAATTTAAGTTTTACAAACCTAAGATAACATACAAGAAATTCTAAAATTCTATCAATGTGCGAAAATTGTAAAAGAAAAATCCTTACATGCTAAGGAGAAAGTTTTGCCAGCCTTAGAAGTGCCATACTATATTATTCACATATTCTATTGGAAATAATAATATTCTATTGGAATGTCTAGTAAACTAAATAAAAAATTCAAAAATCCAAAAAAAATTAGGATTCTAAACATAATGGCATATACATTACCCTAGAGAAAAATAAATACAAAGTGTATTATCTGACATTAAAAAAGATTGATCAAAAGATATCTAACCATCTTAGTTTTGGCCCAACAGCAATAAAACATAAACTGCCTTGTCATTAAATAGCTTAATTGTATAAACCAAACAAAAAGGTCATACTTTTTCTTGGACTACAACTTTGCACTGTCTCCAGATATAGACTCTAGAATATTCTATTACTCAGAGCAAAATGGCCTAAAACAACAAATCGCAAGGACAAATATGAGCTTAGGTAGAGCAGGATGGTAACTCCTAAATAGAACTTCATAGACAGAAAAGGAGACACAAGGAACTTGCTCAAAAAGACTAAGATTTTGTATTCTCTAATAAAGAAAACACGATCCACAGTGTTGTATGAATTTCCTAGAACATCAAGAAAAATTTAGTTAACTTTGCCAAGCAGAAGGTGGGGTTTTGGAGAGGGAGCTGCATGAGAAGTGGGGAAGGTGGGAAATGAGGGAGGGAAGAGGGAGAGGAAGGCGTAGGGGCAGGACAATGTGATGAACCCTTGCTGATTCAATTCTTCAATCTGCTGTAATTTATTATTTTTTTGTGTTTTTGGTTATTAGAGATGGTCTTTCAGATATAGACAGAAGTTGCAAAAGGGGTTTCTTTAATTTTCAATACATATTGAAAGAATACATGAAATTAATCAGCTGAAACAATAAATTGGAGAATTTAGAAGCATACCCGTAGGTCCTAAGCCAATTTATTGAGATTAAAAGATTCAAACCAGCAACTTACAAAGTTCTAATTTTTATTCTGAAAACAATTCAGATCTGCTCTTATTTAATAATAAGACGCCCAAACAGTGAGAAGATGGCACCAATAAATGAGCAAGCTGTGTGTTTGGGAAAAGAGGCTTCCAAACCACATAAAATTATCAGTAATAACAGCAAATAGAAAACCTACAACCAATCTGCCTTGTAAGAAGCCAAATCTGCCCCAATTTGATTCAATTTGACTTCTAAATGAAGCCAACCAAGCTGTAACAATTCGATTGATCTTTCACAATCTCAAAGCTACTGAATTCTGAAGAATGCACGCTCTCCAAAACAGGTCCAAACCCTAGCTGCCATAGCCAAGTGCTCAAAAGAAATGTCAAATGCTCAAAATCAATTAATGAGGTCTAATTTCATCTTGGCTGCCTAAATACCCAAAAGGTGCAATTTTTGGCAATTAGGGTTTTAAAAAATCATAACTTGGTTTTAGGGTTCCCAACTTAACCCTAAAAGGGACGCCCAACTTAGGAGATATCAAATTTTCACTTAAATAAATTCAAGTGATGCACTTTATGATTTTATTTTAATATTTTATTAAAACATTAATTGCCTCCGAGAACCACTTAAAAATTCATATCTCCCTTACTATCGCTCAGAAACAGAATCCGTCAAAAGCTGGGGCCACAGTTCGCCATGCCAATGAAAATAGGACCATGTCTATTTTTGGCAGTTTTTCCCTAAAAAATAGGAACTCAACACTGAACTAGAACAAATAGACTGACCACTCCTCAAGATATTGCATAACCCCCTAATCCATACCCTGTTAGCCTACAACGGTCCAAAAATAGGCTAACTCCTCAAACCACTGTATGTGACTAGGATGGGGACATTACAGACAAGCAACAATTGTTTAATTGTATATATTTTTAATGATTAAACAATGAACAAATAAACAATAAATCTACATAGAAGAATAATGATGTATTATTGTACAAATAAAAAACAAACACAACAAATTTTACTTCTAGCTTCTCAATCCCATCACTTGAGAATAATTAATACTCTATTAAACAAAAATTAAGGTACCGAAAAATTATAATCAAGGTATGGCTGAATCTTGGAAGTGTCCTTCCCTCAATCATTTTTGATGAACAAGGAAGTTTTGTTCAAGGTTAGGAAATGTTTGATGGTGTCATTCTAACTCATGAAATGACATGCTCCTTGAACCTCTCAAAGGATATGGGCATGATTGTAAAACTTCGCAATAGTTGTCATGTCCTTTTTTTAGGTTGTCAATCGGAAAAGACTTAGCTTAATATCATATTTCCCATAGGCTATTGGGGTGATGTAAGGGAAATAATTTGATAAGTTAACTCATGTCCGAAAAATAGCAACAAATTATATTATTAAAAAAAGTTGTTTTAAAAGAGGAAACAAAAAGTATTGTAAGTCACAAGGTACAAAGTGATGTTATTTTGAAAAGTTCTTCTAGAGACTTCTTTTGGAGGGCAAAGGGAAAAATATTAAATTATTTTATTTTGTCAAAAGTGGATATAAAAGAAGGGTTTGGACAAAGGAGAAGGCATTCCAATTTTCATCAAATCTTTATTCTCTAAGGTTGAGATTCATTCATTTTTTCAAGGATGACAACCCTTGTATTCATTTGAGTAATTCCATTTAGGGATTACTAGTGTGCTGCAAATATTAGATTTGAGAAAGAAAACCCTCATCTTTGTTCGCAAAATTTCAATAGGGATTGCTCGTGTGCAAAAAGTTGCAAAAGTATTTCTAGTTTAGTTGATTTGGTGTGAAATTTGAAATGATAATTCGTTATATATTAATTACAAAAGAAACAAAGGCTCCTTATATAGAGATTAGAATCGATGCTTCTAAAACAAAAACAATCATGAACTAAAGCAATAAAAAGAAACTACACTAATTAAAAGACTAAAGGACCATTATAGCATTATAATAATATTACCTTAATACCCTCCCTTAATGGCCATTCTACTAACTACCCTACAGAAGACATGACATAATCTGCAGGTCATTTGGCCATGAATGCAAATAAGGTCAGCCTCTTCTCCTCTGAATGCTTTGCAACATGAGCCCATTGTTAAGACCCTACCTAGTTGGACTTCTAATTAGCCAACGCTTTCTATAGAACTTCTTCATAAGACCAAGAAACAAAAGCCATCCCTCCAACATGATGTTGGGTAACGAAGCCATCCCTCCCACTATCCAAAGACACGGAAACCAAGATCAACTTCTCAAACAACTTCACAATTCTGAAAAACCAAGATTTTGCCAAAAATCGTCAAAAACCTTTTGCAAAAAACATTGTTTGCCCTAGAAACCCTAAGTGCAAACCAAAACAAGCTGCAAGAAACCACAATTTTGTGGAAAAATCGGCAAACCCTCGATGCAATACTGAAATCACACATGATTTTGTGAAAAAATTGATAAAAACCTTCAATTTGTGAAAAAACAGTAAAAACCTTTGTTTTGTGGAAAAATGGTAAAAACCCAAAGAATAGCAACCCCTTTCATGATTTTTTGTGGAAAAAAAATTAGAAAACTCTCCAACTCACAAAGAACCCACAATTTTTCTGTGAAAAATTGTGTAAAAAATGAAAACCCATGATTCTAAAGAAAAAAATCATGCAAAAATAGGTCTGAGATGAAAAATTTTGTGAAAAAAATCATCAAAAAACCTTCACGTGCTGAAACCATAGCCACAGAGCTACTAAACCCATGATTTTTTTTTTTAAATCGTCAAAAACCAAAAAGACGTCGGTCGCCATGTCTAAAACATGAGCAAAAAACCCTAGGTTTGAGTGCAATCACCCATGATTTGCTTAAACCCTTGCCAAGTAAGCCACGATTTTCAGGAAAATCATAAAAATTTTGTAAACCCTCACACGGAATAAACCAGTCTTCACGTGGACAAAACCAAATGAAAAAAAATAGGTAGACAAATAGACCCATCACATCTCATGCACCCACAAACCCAGACCTCCAACAGAAAAAACCAGTCGTGCAGAAAGCAGTGAGTCGTCGCGTGCAAGAAAAGAGATGAAAAAAAACTTTTTGCATCAGAGATCACGGCCTTGCAAGTGTAGCGAATCAAGAGTTTTAAAGCTTAAAAACAAAACATCCGGGTTGCAAAAGAGAATTGATGAAAAAACAACCACTATTCTCTGAAACCCTCACAATCTTCACACGACCCACAATTTTTCAGACCTTAGATTTTAAAAACCCTCAATTGTGCAAATGAACAATCCACAATCTCTAACAGCAAACCACATTTTTTCCTTAAAAAAAGATTCAAAACAGTTCAAGTAGAAGCCACGATTTTTTTTTTTTTAAAAATCGCCAATAAAAACTTGCGACCTCTGCTAATACCATGAAATAATAATTCATATTATATTAATTACAAAGGAGGCGAAGGCTCCTTATATAGAGATTACAAATAATGCTTCTAAAACACAAACAATTGTGAACTAAAGCAGTAAAATGAAACTTACTAAACTAATTAAAATACCAAATGACCATTATAGCAATATAACAATACTACTTGAATAAATTTTTTTGTTTTAATTGTATTCCAGATTTGTGTGTTGTGTGAAGAATTTTCAAATTTTGGTTTGTCTTGAAAGTTATAGATCAAGTATATATTTTGGAAATTTATGAATTAAGTGTTTTCAATTGTTAAATAGATTGTGAAAGTCTACCAGCTGTGTAAGAATTTAATATCATTTTGATTGATAAAAATTATAATACTATCATTATTGTAAACCAACAGCTGCCATATCATTTTAAATAAAGGATTGCGGCATTCTAATGACTATTGTACCTTTCTATATTTATTAAGAGATCCTAGTGGCAGCTGTTTGAAAAGAAGCCGTCACTTTCCTAAAAGCATATTTGCCTTGAAGCACCATAATCTATGCAAAGGGGTGACGACTTAAAGGAAAATCTATGTTACCCCGAGTTTCCGGGACGGGGGGACGCGGGGACGGGGAAACGGGTTTCCGGGACGGATTTTTTTTTTCCTAGGGTAGGGAACAGCAAGGGACGGCGGTGGGGACATGTTGACGTGTATTTTGTACACTATCAAACACAGAATAAAATACCCAAGGGTACCTTATCCTCTCTTGAATAAAGCCTCCGAATGCTGAAGATGTCGCGAAAAGGTTCAATCAGGATGACTTCAAGGTTCTTGTATGTAGGGTCTCTACGTGTGGATAAGCACCAATGGTATGATGTGATTTGTTGGAATCACAAGGGGACTTACATTCCATGACTGAACGTCTGATCTGCTTTGAATATTGCTGGAACACAGGTTCTTACTAGCTTTGATTAAAAAAAGAAAAAAAGATGAGGGCGAGGAAAGGATCTAATCTTAACACTAAGAATGTAAGAGCAATGAATGATCTTTGATGGAATTCTAACTAAGTCTTGTTTTGACATCACAGGACCATCTCCACAAGGTTAGTGCAATCTTCGAAGGAAAGCTTTATGATGTTCAAATCATCACTGCAGGCATAGACACCATCAAGTTGATGCATATCAATGAAGAAGCGACAATTGAAGTTAAGCTTAAGCTAAATGATTCCAGTTGACTACGCAAGGCAAGTCTGCAATCAACAAACTACTAGTAGTATGGATATACGAATTCCACCATCAATCAAGCACATTTCTTCCACTCATCTAATAACATGAAATCAAATATGAGAAGTATAAAGACCATGCAAATTGTCGAATCGACCCATAAATTTCACCATTTCTTCAATGAAGTTACAAGTCTTTTACAACAACATCTTGGCAACAATCTTTGCCTTCTCTCTCTACTCTACTCTAATTGCTATTCTAATCACCTTCTAACTACTCTCTATTCACTAACTCTATTCTATTACTTCCAACTGCTTACTGCCTAATGCCTTTACAAATGAAATGCCAGGGCTTATATAGTGCCCTCAATACAATTCGATGGCTTAGATCAATTCGAGATCAATGGCCAAGATTTTACAATGAAAACCCTAATTAGGGTTTGTTACAACCATTACATAACATTTAATGCTTGACCAATGAAATAATTGTATTGCTTGGACACATGTCTTCTATGGAAAATTCAACCAATGGATAGCTGGGGTAGGTACATCGAAGTTTGTGCCACCTTCCATGAGTTAGGTACATTGAATCTGGACATGCTGAGGTGGACCACACTAACTGGAGAAGTAATGACTAGGATGCCACCTTGTCTGACACTTGTAACTTGGTAGATATTCGACTTGATGTTGTTGAGAAGCTAGCTTTAATTGATTCATCTGCTTCTTCAACGAACCCTTGCTCTGACTTCTTGTGTCCTTGATTTGCAGGATGATTGATGTACCTCACCTTGGAATGTTGGATTGGAAGAGGTCGCCCTTGTTGATGTTTGATCGAAGAAAGCCATCCTTGTCGATGCTAGACTGGAGGAGGTCGCCCTTGTCCTTGCTTGATCTTCTTGGAGGAGACCGTCCTTGATCTGGCTTGATTTTCCAACTTCGGGATCTCCATTTGATGCGTACACAAAATATTAAAGTTAGTCTTTTGAGCATCAAACCTCAAAGCATGAAATTTAAGACCTTTCAAAGGTAAAACTTAAAGATATTAATTTGAAAAAAGTCATGATAAATCAAGAACTATACATTTTCAAATTAATCATGAATGGAAATTGGATTTTCAAGACTTAGATTTTACAAAATTGCAATGGGATCACAATAAGTCTTGAATAAGAACTTCAAAAAAAGTAATTCTTCATACCTTCCCTTGAGTATTTAAGTGCAAAACCTTGAAAAATGAAGGAAGAAGACCGGATTTTGTTGGGCAAGATTTATAGTCCTCCCTTGGATGAAGTACGCCTCCTCTAGCTTGAAAAAGAATAAACTCCACTAGCCTCTTCAAAAATCTGGAAATTCGCCTTCAAATACCTTCAAAAAATCTGGAAATTATCCTCCAATCTAGCAAGAAATTCGCCTCTCCAATAGCCTTCAAGATGAATTTCGCCCTCCTTAGTCTCCACACTTTCACACTTTAGAAGGGATGAATGAATGATTTGAACTTGAAACAATGCCCCCCCTATATAGAGAGCTCACCTTCCACTTACCCATGAGGCCGACCTAGCAAATAAAAGGTGAAATAATAAATAAAACCTCAAAAGGAGTAGGCCGACTTGTCAAATAAAGGCAAAATAATGCCTTGTGCGCTCAACTTTTAATTTTTAATTTCACAAAAATTAATTTTAAATGCCTTTATAATAGAAATTTGATTTTTTGAGGCCCAAAATTAATTTATTAAATGCCAATTTAATTAATTTTTTCAAATATTCCAAAGTTAGCAATTTGGCATCTAATGTGATTTGGAGGATATTAACGCCCAAATATGGTAAAAAAAATAATGAATGCCATTAACTTCGCTCTGGTCCCTTGGAGAGGGACAGGAGCACTTTTTCATTTTTAGGCTAGGATTCTCAATTTTTCGAAGTCAAACCTTTGTTCACCATGCTTTAGAAGATCTTTCCCATCTCACACAACTTTGCCTTAGCATAATCTCGGAGGGAATTTGTCGTTTCATAAAAAGCGCCCTGGTCCTTCAGAGAGGGACAAGAGCACTTTTGAGTCCATTGCATGAATTCTTGATCATATCAACTTCAAATTATCCTCCAGGCGTAGAATATCACATTTCACTCCATCTTGAGCCTTGGTAATAAAAATATCCTTTCAAAATGCAAAGTAAATGGTTATATTTGGAAATTGCGCCCTGGTCCCTTGGTGAGGGACGGGAACACTTTTGCCAATTGTCGTCAAAATTTGCAACTCTCGCATCTCAATTCCACTTCAAGGCATTTTAAACACTTTTTCAAACTTGCGCCTTGGCCTCAATTTGTCCAAAATTGGTGAGAAAGGCTAGATAACATGTTAAGCACTCTGGTCCTTCAGTGAGGGACAGGAGCACTTTTTCAACTTCAAGCTTATCCGTCCTTTGCTAGCTTCCCAAATTATCTTCAATGGGCTAATCATGTCCTCTTCCATTCATTTCAATCACAAACTTGCCTTGTCTTTACAAGAAATTTACACGTTCTTGGAAAATCGCTCTGGACCCTTGGAGAGGGACGGGAGCACTTTTTGGAAAATCGCTCTGGTCCCTTGGAGAGGGACGGGAGCACTTTTTACATCTTGGCATACTTTTTTGTTCTTTAAACCTCTCAATTGCGTCTAAGGCATAAAACATCATTCGTCCTTCCCATCCAAGTCAAGTTTTGCCATAAAATATCAAACAAAGAGGAGAAACTTGAAAAAGTGGCATGGTCCTTCAGTGAGGGATGGGAGCACTTTTTGTCACTTGGGTTGATTTACTCCTTTGTAGACCACTTAAATTATATTCAATGGACAAAACATGCTTCCCTTAACCTCTTCAAATCATAAAATCACCTTAACCTTGCAAAGATAGTGCGAATTTGAAATTCAGTGCTCCGGTCCTTCAGTGAGGGACAGGAGCACTTTTTGCCCTCTTAGCCAAATTGTCTTAGCCAAATTGTCTCACTTTTCGTCTCGAAATTCCTTTGCTAGGGAAGATTTTATCTTACTTCATGCTATGAATAGAAGTTAATGTCCAATAAAGGTCTAAAATTGTGCATATAAAGAAAAGTGCTCTGGTCCTTCAGTGAGGGACGGGAGCACTTTTTACCTTCTAGGCAAAAACTTCATCATTTCATTGTTTTCAATCAAGTCTGGATGCTCTATCATGTTCGTTTCGTCCTTCACTATGCCTTTGATGTTTCAATTTGACCAAACAAGGCCAGGAATGGCTCAAATAAGTCTTTTCGCCCTGGTCCCTTTGTGAGGGACAGGAGCGCTTTGCCTTGGCCCCTTGGAGAGGGATGGGACCACTTTTTCCTTCAACCTTCAAAATTCACCATTTTTGTGCCTTCAAAATCTTCAAAATTATCAAGTCATGTCCAATTATCATTCCGGAAGACCCTGCACAAAACAAAATAGAAAAGTCGGTGACAAATATGCATAAAATAACATTTGTGCTCTGGTCCCTTGGTGAGGGACGGGAGCACTTTCGTCCTTTCTGGCTAAAATATTCAAAATTTAGGTCTCCAATCATTTCACAAGGCAGAGTTAGGTCATCTTCAAGGCCCGGAATCGGTTAGCAAGCTCTCGCAAAATCAGAAATTGCACTTAGAATGAAATTCGCCCTGGGCCTCTAGTGAAGGACAGGAGCACTTTCTCTGTTTCAGGCATCATCTTGCCTCCGAAATTTGATCAAAATTTACCTAGGCAAGAATACACAATTTCATCTTCAAAATGCTAACACTTAGACAAAATTTGAATTTTACCCCAAAAAATTCCCGAATCTAGACCTAACCTGGGACATATCTGACTTCCTAACAGACTCACCTTATCGACTCAATCTCAATCCTCGGGAGGACGCTTAATAACTTTCAAAATTTGACTGGACTCAGCTTGAAAAACATCCAAAAGAAACCCCTAAGGTTTAGCCCTAGCCCAGACAGACAACTCACTCATTCAAAACCCTAAAAGCAGAGAGAAGAACAGGCAAAACAAAAGCGAAAAGAGGGGGTCCCCATTTTAAATGGGGCGATGTGTGAAAACGTCACAACAGGACAGTGTTAGGGGTAAAAACGTATGTTAGTATGAATAATAATTATAAGTGTGTTATGTGTGGTTATGTTTTGTTGTTGCCGAGAGGTTCCCGTCGGGTAGTTGGGAGTTGGTGACAGTTGGCAACTTGGCCAACCGTCGGATCTATATATTGTTTGGTTGGAACCTTGACAGGGGGAGATTGATGTATGGACAATTCTGGACATTGGAATAAAGATATAACTTTCTGGTCTAATTATTAGCATTTGTCATTTATGTTATGATGTACGATTATTCTGTTCCATGAATGCTTGGTACGTGCAAGAACTACTGTGTTATCTGATTACTCACCAACTATACATTTAGGACTAAACATTTTGGCGTCGTTGCCTGAACGAACCTAGGGATAATGGGGCAGAAGCTTACAAACACCATTGTTGATGGTGGGTCCGGAGTCAACGTACTATCGGAGGGAACTTGGCGAAGCCTTGGCAAGCCTACTCTCTGGCCACCAACCTTCCACCTGGTCGGTGCCAACCAACACGGTATCAAACCCCTCAGTACCCTCATGGCACAAAAGGTGGTAATTGGGACGCAGCAGTTCCTCTTGGATTTTGTAGTCATCCCGCTGGAAAGGAAAGCGTACGATGCTCTTCTAGGAAGGGGGTGGCTGATCATGGCCAAAGCTAATCATAATTGGAAAAGGAATATGCTCTCAATCGAGAGTGACGGTCATAAGTATGTAATTGATCTCAGGAACCAGTCCGTCAGCGAAGAGCTCGCGTCATCAGACTCAGACTCAAAAGATTCCAATCGATGGGAGTGGGGCTCTGAAGAAGGCAAAGGAGGGAAAGAGCCCAACGAGGAAGGAGTGTTGGAGTTGGACGAGTGTTCGAAGGATGGAGCCAGTTTGATGGCGGGACTTTTTCATTAGCAAATGGAGGACTATGAGGTCTTCCACCCGGAATGTCCCATGCTACAAATATGTGAGTTAGGAGAATCAAGCGGGGGGATGGAGGAACAATCCTTTCCCCCAGAGTACAGTAGATATCAAGAAGCAATGGCAAGAGTGGATGACAAGCCAGCACACCAGTTTGAAAGGGATAAACCCATCAAGTACGAGGAACGAGATGTGGAGAAGATTAATCTGGGCAACGAAGCGGTACCTCAGGTGATACTAGTAGGAGATGACTGGAACCTGGTGCTGAAGGCAGCAGCCTTCAAGATATTTCTAGAATATAAAGATGTCTTCGCCTGGACCTACAAAGACTTGAAGGGGCTACCGTCGGAGCTGTGCGTGCATCGCATAACCCTCGTACCAGGAGCCCAACCGGTACGAAGGAGGCCGTACAGGATGAACAAAAACTACGCAACCAAAGTCAATGAGGAGATCAACAAAATGCTAGAAGCAGGGATTATATTCAAAGTGGAGACAAGTGATTGCGTCTCCCCAATAGTCATCTCCCTTAAAAAAGAAGCTAATCAGATAAGGATATGTGTGGATTTCAGGTACCTAAATGCAGTAACCATAAATGATCCATTTCCGATCACATTCACTGGCAGTATCCTGGAAGAAGTCGCCGGGCACGAGATGTACACATTCCTAGATGGATTCTCTAGGTACAATCAAATAAGTATCGCGGAAGAGGATAAGCTAAAGACCACATTTGTGGTGGAGGAAGGAGTGTACGCCTATAACCGCATGCCCTTCGGGCTATGCAACGCGCCCGCGACCTTCCAGCGAATAATTCTGCACATTTTTGACAAGATGTCAGTAGGGAATTTCAGAGCATTCCTGGATGATTGGTCGATTTTCAGCGATCAAGACACCCATTTGAAGGCTTTGGGAGAGTGCATGGAAATGTGTCGGAGGGCTAGGCTAGCCCTGAACCCAAAGAAGTGCAGATTTATGGTACCACAAGGGAAACTCCTAGGCCACATCATCTGTAAGGAAGGACTGAAGACAGACCCAGACAAAATAGGAGTAATTGTCAACATGGAAAGTCCAACGAACGTAACATGGAAAGAATTCACGTGCACGTGGACGCCTCCAACTTTACAAGAATTCACCTTCACCATTGTCATACGGCCAGGGAAGTCCCATGTGATAGCAGATTAGCTATCAAGGATCAAATCAAGAGAACCGACCGAGGGAGTAAACGAAGACTTCCCAGATGCACACTTGTTCCAAATTGCAATTCTACCGACCTGATATGAAAAGATAGGCCAGTACCTATCTACTTCCACATTTCCAAGTGAGATGCCTCTAGGGGAACGGAGGAAATTGGCACTAAAGAGCAAAACCTTCCAACTAATTAATGGACTTCTATACAGGATGGGTCCCGACCAAATCTTGAGGAGGTGTGTCATGGAGGAGGAAATTCGCGGTGTACTAAAGGAGGCACACGACGGATTCGCAGATGTACATATGGGACCAGATGCAACCGCCAGGAAAGTGCTTCTGGCAGGGCTATGGTGGCCAACTCTAAATACTGACGCCCGAGAGTGGGTGATCGGATGCGACACCTGTCAACGAGCGGGAAAACCTCTCAAGAGGGACTTCATGCCTCTCTTCCCTTCGCAGCCGCAAGAACTATTCGAACGATGGGGTTTGGACTTTGTAAGACCTCTGAAACCAAGTAGCCTACACCGGTGCAAGTATATTGTAGTTGCCACAGAATACCTCACCAAGTGGGGAGAAGCTAGGGCCTTGCCCGATAACACAGCTCTGAGTACGGCACGGTTCTTGTACAAACAAATTGTCACCAGGTACGGGATACCACTTCGAATCACCAGTGACAGAGGAGTGAACTTTGTCAATCAAGTAATCCGTACCATGACTGTGGAATTTAAAATATTCCACAACCTATCCAGCCCGTACTATCCCCGTGCTAATGGACAGGCAGAAGCAACCAACAAGGTGATGGTATCAATAATCTACAAATCGTGTGGGGTAGAACAAGAGGACTGGGAGGAAAGACTACCAATCGTGCTATGGGCCTACCGTACAACATACAAAGTCACTATCGGGCATACACTGTTTCAGCTCATGTATGGGCAGGAGGCAGTGGTACCAACCGAGTACACCATGCCAAGCCTTCGGGTGGCGGTAGAAAATCGATTAGGGGACATCGAAAGTATGAATGCAAGGCTTGATGGGTTGGTAAAACTGGATGAATGGAGACTGATGGCACAATGGGCGATTGAGGTGGCACAACGTCGGCGAAAGCATTGGCACGACCAGCATCTGCGGAAGGCCAACTTCTGACCGGGACAGTTAGTTTTGAAGTATAACGGTCGGAACGAACTTCGACCAGGGAAGTTCAAGGTCCGTTGGCTCGAGCCCTATAAAATCAGAGAGGTCGGCAGGAACAGATCAGTGAAACTCGCGACTCTGGATAACAATCCGATCAGGGACCCCGTGAACAGTTCCAAGTTAAAAATCTACAAAGAAAGAAATAAACCTATGATTGGGATCAACATGCTAAGATATGCCACGAGAGGACATTGGACCATTGGTCAAAACAAGGAGATCAAGGAAGACCTGGTAGTACAAGGGGAACCCTACTGGAGGGATGATGACTGGGCAAAGCCCTTATCGGCCATGGAAGAACGACTTGTACCAAAAAGGGTGGAAGGTGTAGCAGTGCCCAAGATTCACAAACATCTCACGAATGCTTTTTTCGGAGACCCAGCTGTGTGGGTACGGGTTTCAGGATATTGGAAAAAACGGGCCCCATACGAGGGAGCTTGGGAGGGGTACGTCGCATATGACATTGACGAGGAAGCAGAAGCTCGGAGGAAAACTGAGAACCTGCTTAAAAAGGTAGAGCCGGGGGACCTAGAGGAAGAACTCAACCTGGAAGAATATGGGGCAACCCTAGGACCATGTTTAAAAATGGTACTGAAGGCAAAGGATCTATTTGTCATCGCATCCGAAGTAGGCAAGGTGGAGGCCACACCTAACTCATTATATTGGGTGATTCCCAATTCAGCTGGACCACCGAAGATCGATGGAGAAAGAGTAAAATGGTACCACCAATACGAGGACCGATACATTGACGGCCGCTACAAGGGTGTAGGACCCGCCCCACTGGTGGACAAAATATGGGACCTGGAATACATAGGGACCTACTGCGCACAAGAATGCTACAGACGACTACCACATGTGTGTACATGGTTGCACGACTCGGAAATAAAAATGAGGACTCCCAACAATACATCAGGAGTAAAGAGGAGGAGCAATGAGGAGGGAGACTCCGAACGGGAACTAAACAAGAAATGGAAGGAGGATAAGGCGAGGAACGACGAACCAAGGAATCAAGGGAGGAAAAAGCAAGGTAATAGGCCAGCAAGATGGAAACAAAGGAGACAGGGAAACTCTGCGACCGAAAAAACAAATACAATAACCTGGCCAGTGACTCGCAGAAGGCCAACTAGAGGGCACAATCAGACCAAAAGGTACCTGGGGAAATTAAAGGCGAGGAAGCTAATATTGAAGAAGTCGGGCCAGATGAAAGAAGTAAGACGACTGGAAAAACAAGGGGCTTTGAAGGGTGAGGAGGAGAGGTACTGGAAAAAAGCAAGTAAGTCCAAGTCCCAATCGGCAGGTAGGAATAAATTAAAAAATCAAGCAAGTATAATTAAAAATAATAGAGAAAAAGTAAGACCGCTGAAGAAACAATTATTTTATATTAAATTGATAAGGCATTTTTACCTAACCCTAATTCTGGCAAGAGGAAAAGCTTATAAAAACCCCCACGAAGCCTCATTAGACACAACACAGGAAGATGAACCTGACAGTCAGACAAGACTGGGTGAATGAAAGGAAGTAGTATACCGTACAGATCAGTGGCATGCTGCGAGGACAGAAAACACAGTACGAAGCACGTGTACGGACGCACAAGAGGGGACAATTCCGTATGGTGTACGGAGTGAACGATCAAGAAGGTACGAGCATCTGAGGGCTATACCGTACGGCGTATGGTTTGTAGAGGATTGCCAGATTCTATCGTACAATGCACTGTTTACAGAGGTCATACCTACGACATACGGATTCAAGTTACGAGAGACTGGAGCCACGATACAGTGTACGAAATACACGAAGGGAAAGCATTAGGCTGTCGTACGTGTACGATATACAAAATTCATCTAAGTGGGAGCAAGTGTATGGCATACAGGCTTCGTACGGTGTACGGCACACTGCGATTAGGATTGTGGTACGTGGAAGAGCAGACCATTCGCCGTACGAGTACGGCTTAGGAGAACCAAGGGGGTGTCAATTTGAAGTACCATATGGCGTACGGTGCTACCGTACGACCATAACCCTCGAGTGTATACCCCCACCGTACGGTGCACGGCCCACTCCCGCCAGTACATGCAGAGCAGAGACATCCGTACGACAAACGAGATTAGCCAAACAGACAAAGACATCCGTACGGCCAACAGCATCAGCCAGACAAACAGAGACATCCGTACAGCAAACAGCATCAGCCACACCCACAAGGCAAAGTCCGTACGGCGTACGCATCAATCAGACAGACAGAGATATCCGTACGGCGTAAGGTACCAGGAGGACAGGCAAAGACATCCGTACGGTAGGCACTTGTCAGGACAATCAAGGAGGTCGTAGAGCAGGGAAACGGAGAGTGACACAATGGGCCGTACCAACTGGCGAGACAATCTGTCAGACGGTTATAATAACGTCTCAGGAAGGGGTATGGGCAGAAGAGTAGAGAAAGGCAATTGCAGTATAACCATGATTGCCACAAAGCCTGCCAGCAGCAGGAAAACCAGGAGCAGACCGAAGGCAACAAAGGACTCAAAGGAACTCACAGCAGCAAATGTAGCATTTGAGAGTGTGACTGGCAGTGAATGTCGTACCTGGTGGGAGGAAAACCCTCCAAACCATGTGATGAAGGAATCGCTTAAAAAAGCACAAGTCGACCACGCTGTGCAGATGCCCATATTTAACATTAAAGAGTTTGAGCCAGTCCTACGGACCATGGTATCCGGCTATAACCCACACGAACGAGCTTCGGTCATGCAGTTCCAAGGGTACACAATGCGGGTTTCATTCAAACCTGAGGATTTCAGGCACGTATTTGGCATACCGGATAAAGGAGCATCTGCTGCCAAACCAACCAAAAAACTCACCAGAGAAAAGAAAAAATGGTTGGACCTGGTGTGCAGAGACGACCTCATGGAAGAACAGTGGAAGAGCGTCTGGGTCGATAGCAGAGGAATGAAGCGTAGCTTTATCGCACCAGGAGAATGGAGGATGTTGATGGACCTGGTTAAAAGCCGCCTGATAGGGGCCAGTCGTGCCTCAGACATCGCCATATGGATGATTGGATTAATGAACGGGATCAGATGCGGAAAAGTGTACAACTGGGGGCAACTCCTGGCAAAACGCATCCACGACTTCCTGAGATTGGAACACAAAGCATTCTACATGTGCCATCATGCCATCAGCTTGTTCCTAGATGTCGTACGCCTGCAGGTACCGCTAGAGGGTTGGGGGACGTTTGAACCTCACGGACGGGTTGAACCAAATAAACCCACCATGTACTACTACATTCACCTAGACATCCTTGGCGACACAGCGCAACCCACACGGAAGAGGAGAAAGCTAGACACATCTATGGAAATTGAAGAGATTAGCAGTGCCAAGGATTCGGAGGAAGTGGAAGAAACAGAAGAACAGGAAAGTGGGGATGAAGGGTTCCATCTGTCGGAACACACCGCCATAGAGGAGGAAGAGGAAACACAGTCGTGCCAGCAGGAAGAAGATGAAGAAGAGGAGCAACAAGGGGGATTGTAGGCACAATGGAAGAGTACGAGGGTAAAGTTTACGCCCCCAAAATTAGCCTCGGCACACCTAGTACCCAAGAGGCGCTTGCAGTCGCCAGCCCAGTAGGAGATGTACGACCAGTGGGGGTACTATTACAGAAGATTAGAGAAGGGGAGCCGCTGGCACAATGACAAGTATTGTTGCCACAGATCAGTCTAGCCGTACTGGCAGCAGAAACTGGTACGGCGGCAACAAAAACTAGTACGGCGGTAGAAGAAACCGGTCCGATGGCAGCAGAGACCAATACGGTATCAGCTAACTTAGAGGCAGCCCTGGATACTATGACAGATGAGGATATAGACGCCTCGCTGGATGGATGGCTAGGATAGTTCGCGCTCGCCCCACACCTTCCCCCCTCCCCCACACCACATAACATGGCCATCGAGCCAGGCATGACTTCAGATAGAGAGGTCACTGTCCCAAATGAGGAGAGATCTACTGATAAAAAGCAGCAAGGGAGGGACGAGCAGAGCAGTGGCTCGGAGGGGACTCTCACTGGACTCCATATCACACCACCTGATCCGAATGACCCAGCAGGCTCACTCGGGCGATTCTTGGCGGAGCTACAAGGGCTCTCGGATGTTGCACGTGACATGGCTCAGCTTACTGGATAGGTGGAGGTCGGTAATTCAGCCGACGCTACACAGCTGTGTCATTTTATGGCCCAGGGGTGCAAAGAAGAGTTCACACAGCACTTTGAGCAGCAGGGATGGCCGGATAATAGTACACCTGAGATGATTCAAAACTGGACCCACGGGCACTTGATAGGAGGCTCAGGCACCTTAGGTAACACCTTCCGCAGTATGGAGGTAACTTTTCGAGAGGTGTACTTATAGATGCGGCAGCATCGAGTGGAGAAAGAGGCCCAACAGATGTATATAATAACCCTGGAAAAAGAGAGCAGGAAGCAAACGGAGTTGGCCACAGTAGAGAAGAGCTTGAGGAAGGAGATGGAAATGAAGATGACTACATGTGAGGCCCACTGCAGCATGCAGGAGAAGGAGGCACAAGCATTGGCAACCCAGGTGGCGGCGCTCACTTCACAGTTGGAGCAAAAAGATAAAAAGCTAATGGAAGCGGCTCAAATGGTAAAGAAAGCTCGAGAACGACAGTTAATGGCAAAAAAGAACCTGAAACTTCAGGCTGGACAGCAACCTCCTATGGCCACTACAGTTCTCTTGTCTGAGTTGTCTGGAAGACAACTACGTTTTTTGGGGGGGCTAATGTTAGGGGTAAAAACGTATGTTAGTATGAATAATAATTATAAGTGTGTTATGTGTGGTTTGTTTTGCTGTTGCCGAGAGGTTCCAGTCGGGTAGTTGGGAGTTGGTGACGGTTGGCAACTTGGCCAACCATCCAGTTTATATATTGTTTGGTTGGAACCTCGGCAGGGGGAGATTGATGTATGCACAATTCTGGACATTGGAATAAAGATATAACTTTCTGGTCTAATTATTAGCATTTGTCATTTATGTTATGATGTACGATTGTTCTGTTCCATGAATGCTTGGTACATGCAGGAACTACTGTGTTATCTGATTACTCACCAACTATACATTTAGGACTAAACAGACAGCTATATAAAATATAGGGAAATTTGAAATATTCGTATAAAAACATGGATAAAGCCTGCTTATATACACTATAAAACCTTAACATATAACGTTTGTGTTAAATAATTTAAATTGAGAGTTTGCATGAGAGTGAAAGTAAAACAAATAATCAAAATTCATTCATTAAATTTATGGGAAAGCCAGAGTACAAGTTTCCGAAAGTTTCCGAGTTTTCGGGATGTCCCCATTTCTGGGACAGGTCAAATTATGCCAGAAACGCGTCCCCTGGTAACACTAAGGAAAATAAATGGTGGGCTCCACTGTACCACTCCATCCCAGCCACACCCTACAGAAAAATAAATTTTTATTGTTAGCAGCTGCTTAGAAGGAATCACAGCTTCTAAGGGAGGCCAAATTTGACATAGGAATTAGTTGGTCTGATTTTTAATCAGCTTTTGGGAGCTGACTCGTCTTTTCGCAGCCAACTGTAGCATTCCTTTGATTATTATAAGTCTATATTCTGGTTTGAAGCACCTCATTTTAATATGAAAAAGGAGCAAAATCCTAGTGGTGTGGAGGAATATTTAATTAAGTGCTGCTGTTTCAAGGACTAAAAATGCTGGTTGGACTTCCAACTCTATCCTCAGGGCCAGCCAGACCATTTGAAAGTGATTCTTAATTATTTTTGAAGGTTGTCTCTGTTTCTGAGTTGCATCTGCAGTCTTACAGAAGCCATACAGCTGCAGAAAACAGTAGTAATTTGTAAGCGAATGCTTGTTTTTAGTTTATATCAGATTACCTGCCATCTCTGCTATTAATGCTTCTAAATTGATCAAATAGTTCAGAGCTTGAATGGTTATCTTTCAGTAGCTGGTTACAGTTGTTTAGAGCTGATATAAATCATTTTCAACAGAGTTGTGATAGTTAGAAATATTTTGCAAAAATTCAAAATTCATGCCTATTTGTTTATATTGTACAAATGGATGGTTTTCCATCAGTTTAGAATAATTTTGTAAGTCTGGGTGGCTATACCTTCAAGCCAATAGTTTTAGCATTTTATTTCCATCTTTACATGCAATACATTAGTGTCCCAACCACCATATGCTCTCACCTTGCCCACACTAGGATTTGGGTGATCAAAAAGTATGAGGGTTTGCATCTTTATTATAATATTGTAAAAATCTCAATTTCACCATATCCTCTCACCTTGCCCACATCGGGCTATAGGTGAACAAAAAGTATGAGGTTTATGCATTTCATCATGGATTTGTAAAATTCAAAAAAATTACTTGGAGGCATTACATTAACAAAGCTTAAAACATTCAATCAACTTTTCTTCAAGCAATCTTCAAATATTTTGGTTTCTCAAATGAGTAGTGTGAATAAGAAATAATAAATGATTCATTTAATATATTAACACAAAAGACGAAAGCTCCTTATATAGAGATTACAGACAAAATTTCTAAAATAGAAACAAAAGACAGAAGAGAAACATTCTAAATAAGAACAAATTACGAAAAGGAAATATCCTAAACTAACTAATTGAATGACCATTATAGAAACATTACATAATTACTTTAATGCCCTCTCTTAATGGTCATTCTACTAACTACACTGCAAAAGATTCGACATAATCTATAGGTCATTTGACCACGAATGTATAGAAGGTTGACTCCTCTTCAGAACGCTCTGTGACATGAACCTACTATTGAGACCCTCCCTAGTTGGACTTTTGATCAACCAACCACTCTTTGTGGAACCTCTGTATATGACCAAGTTTACCACAATAGTGACATGTGATATTCTTCTTGAAATTCTTCTCAAAGTTGCTTTGTCCTTTTTGCTAAGTGGACTTGTCTTTGCCTTTGTCCTTAGCAATAAACACCTGTTCTACACTGGCCATGTCACTACTACCACCAAATTGTTGCCTCCACCTGGCTTGCTGCAAGAGCTTATCGCACGGCTCATCAAACTTCAAGTCAACATCAGTGGATGCAATGTTGAGAGTTTTGATAAAGTGATCATAGGATCGTGGTAAGCTTTTCAACGTAATGACCACCATATCCTCTTCTTCCATCTTGTGACCAGTGGCCTCCAATTGATCGAGAATGTCTTTGATCTTCATGAGAAGATCCTACAAAGACATCTTGTTGTTGATCATGATCAAGAACACCATGTTCTTAATGAAGAAAGCTCTGCCTTTATCTGAAGTCTCATAGAAATCCTTCAAGTGTGTAATGTTCTGGACCTGTACGATGCAAATCAACCGTACGGTGACTGGGTGGACATACGGTAGGAGAGGAAGACCGTACGGTAGGGGATGGAGAGCACAGTGTACGGTGTAAATGCCATACGGTGGAGTGAGGGGAGGCATACGATATAATAGCCGTACCGTGATGTCAAGCGGCCGTACGGTGGAGCCCAAAGGGTCATAGGTGGTGAGGAGGGTGTATGGTGTGGCCTTAGAAGGTCGTACGGTGGTGAGGGAGGTGTACGGTGGGGCCAAAGAAGGTTGTACGGTGGTGAGAAGGGGAGGGGTGGTAGTACGGTGTGTGGCTGTGAAGATACAGGGGTACGGTGAACTTCAGCGGTTGTGTGGTGACCTTCCGGAGTAATGGATTCTGAAAATTAGGAGTCCCTATGCATGTAACCAGATTAACAGAGACGCAGAGAAAGTAAACAATGATAAAATTCAAGATTTGCCAGATCCGGAACGAGTACAATGACAAAATAGGGTGAGAGGTGAACCTCACCGAAACTGCAAATACCAAATAGGGAGGGTCTTTCACCTCCGATATGGCGGATAACAGAACTCCAACAGGAATTCGCACAATAGAGAAAAGATACCAAAAATTCGCATACCTACAACAATGAGTAACACGGACATATATATGGACTCCGGGAAACTTCCCGAAGGGTTACAAACGGGCCGACACGACCAACCAAAACTTGTCAAATCTAATTAAATAAAAGGGCCCAAAAGATTTGTTATTAAATTTGGGGCCTTACAACAAAATAATTAGATTTATTATTTAATTATATCGGGGACATCACAAAGTGACTCTAGATCTCTTTAGCAGTCTTGCCTGACGACACTTATGGAAGCATCTCATCGATGATTAATAACTTGACCAACATAACCACTTCACGGTTACACTCATCAAACTTGTCCTAGTCTTTGCCTGTCACTATGGGACGAGTAGTATTACCCAAAACAATTTGGCCTAGACATCGATACTCAAAAATAAAAAGCATCCTCTACTTCCAAGTATTGTAGTTCTTGCTATGATTACCTTCCAACATGATGTTGGTCAACGACGCCATCCCTCCCGTCCTCCAATGCACGAAAAATGAGGTCAAACTCTAGCAACGATCTTTGAAAAAATCAGTCAACCCTTCAGCAAGTGGCTAGCACAAATCTCGGGGCACTACTTAGAAAACAAAAAAACCCTTGATTTTATTGCAAAAATTAGTCAAAAAAGGAACCCACAATTGTTTCAGAAACCCTAGGTTTGCAAAATACAAACAGCAACAAAAATTAGATCCACCTAAGCACAAACACCCATGATTTTTTTGAAAAAATCGTGCAAAACAAGAAACTCCCTTCGAGGAAGTGAAACCTTAGGCGTGGAGAAGAATCTACCATGATTTTTCTCAAACCACGCAATTCTGCAAAGATGAATCACATGAAAAACGTCTTGAAACTTCGTGGAAAAGACAACCCAGGTGTACGGAAAAGAAGGGCCATCTCGAAGCAGAAACTCGTTGCCAAAGCCCTTGATCCATCACGGAAAAGGCGTGTTAAAAAAATCTTCATCACCAACACAACCCTACACGACTCTCATGGCCACAAACTCAAAGAGAAAATATCCGTTGCGTGCAAAGATTGCAAAAAAATAAGTCCAAATCATCACCAAAAAAAAAGCAAAAGATAGTCGCATGAACCAAGCGCTCAAGAAAGAGAATATCAAACCCTTGATTTTTCTTAACCTCTGATTCCATGATTACCAATAAACAAACCTATAATTTTGATGCAGTCAAGGTAGGGAGGTCCAATGAAGGGCAGCCCCACCTTGCAGCCTAAAACATAAATACCATGAAGGATACCGGTAACCGGTTGACACAACACAAGGTAGAACCAGGGAAAACAGAAAAAGAGAAATCTTTATAATAATTTAATGAATTACATATGCCCTCAAGCTTTACAGATGCTAGGCCACAGCCCGAGATAACAAAATGGTTCAAACAACTTGATTTCCTAATCCGATAGATCATCTGCCTTCAACTTTGTCCTCTGCTCTCTATCCGCTGATCCGGACCTCAGTCTGTCAGACCAAAACACCTCAGTGCCTCCAGAATTTACATCTTTTATGATTCTTATCCTTCGCGGATCTCCTCCTCCTTAAATCAATCTCTTTACTTCCCCTTTATACCATCCACAAGCCTCAACAACTTAACCAAGTCGGCCAAAATGCTCTGGTTTATGATGAAACGTGTAAACACAAACAAGTCGGCCAAATCACCAAGAACACATCCAAAAATGCTTAGAACTTTGAGCAGACCCCCACGAACATCGGCCAGGTCCAAAATAACACGCCCATATGATCCACAAGTCACAGAAACCATCCGCAACCCAATTCTTCTTTGCTCCACACACTGCAAGACCAACCAATAAGAACACACCAACACCAGACCAATACCGGAATCGATATCTCACCGGAATCAAATCCAAATGCCATGAATTTCGAATATGTTTAAGTCAAGGATCTCTAGATGCTAAATCCAAATCCGCAGCTTTAAATTCACAAATATGAAGAAACGCAACAATCTCTAAGGTTACCCCCTCGGTAATCAGCAACTCCACGATCAACTGCTCCAACCGGAAGAATTTCCCGGATGCCCCTGCATCAATTTTTTTCATAAAAAACAATTGATTCAAAAAAACTTCTAAAAAAAGATTTAAATAAGAACACGACTTTTAATAAAAAAATCGTAAAGAACTTCTAGAAATAAATTCAAATTACCCACAATTTTTTAAAAAATTCGTCAAAAGACTTAACCCGCTCCGATACCATGAAATAATAAATGATCGGTTGGGTATATTAACACGAGATAAAAGTTCCTTATATAGAGATTACAAACAAAAATTCTAAAATAGAAACAAAAGATAGAAGAGAAACATTCTAAATAAGAACAAACTACGAAAAGGAAATATCCTAAACTAACTAACTAAATGACCATTATAGAAACATTAGATAATTACTTTCATAGAATAAGCTTCAAGTTGTATTTCAAAGCCCTTCTTTTCAATATTGTTAAATGTATGTCCTATTGTTTGTTCTCTAGTTAAAGAAGAATTCACCAAGAAGACCCAATCTTCCCTTATCTTTTTGTCATGGTAGAGGAAGCTTGTCTATAACCAAGGAAGCTTGATGGCTGTGAGCTATCAATTCGGCCTTTGGAACAAACTCTCTTACCACCTCTTTTTGCAGATGACACCATTCTCTTTGAAATGGTTGTGAGGGAGGAAGCAAGGATAATTGAGGACACTCTCTCATCCTATACTAAGGCATCTACCCAACACATCAATTACCAAAAAAAAAAGGTATACTTATTCAACATAAGCCTTCATAATCAACAATCCCTAGCTGCCATACTAGAGGTTGAAATCCCAAGCACATGCCTATGAGTTTGTCTTTTCATAAGAGCAAGCAAAATAATAATGGCCAAACTTTTTGGACAATATTAAGAACAAAGCTGCAGCCTAGAGCAGAAAGTGGCTGAGCTTGGCTAGGCAATTGGTGATAATCAAATTAGTCCTTAAGTCTATACCAATCCAAAAGTACTTGATGTTGAAAGCTCCAAAGGGTTTCCATAAATATCTCAATCAGCTCATGAAAAACTTCACGTGGCAAGCGTTGTTAGAGGACGAAACTTCCTCTCATTGGCTGGTTTGTCTTCTCAAGAAGTCAGGTTATGCCAGAATTAGAGACTTCAAGACTCACAACATATCTTTGGGAACCAATAAAGTTTGGATAATCTATGTCAAAGCCCCAGATTTCTAGAGTAGACTTGTAAGGGCAATGTGCTTGGACAATAATAACCTAGAATGTTTCTTCTCCCTTGAGCCTTTTTCCAAGGGCTCCAATACATGGAACTTTATTTGAGAATACGATAGAATTATTTCACAAAATCTAACTTGGGTGGTAGATGATCACTCAAATTCATGAAATAGAGGATAAGCACACAGTTATAGTAAGGGGAGGTGGGGGGACAGGCGGGTGAATCAAAACAACAACATTTTTTTTCTTTTTCAAACTTAATATCATAAGTGTTAAAGTTTGGATCAGATTTGATATGTAAACAGTTATATATATATATATTTTTATTTTTTTTACTAACTTATATGTCAATGAACTCTTGAATGCAGATTGATGCACATATGAAAGGAATACAACTTAATACATAATTTGTATTAGAGTCTGCTATATGATGCAGAACGATATCTAAAAGACTTGCACTTATGATTACTTTACTTCCCTTATTAAACTCGAATTGCATCATTTCATATACCTTACGGTAAAGGCATTTCAATGGACAGACATGCCTCTACGTACATGGAGACATGTCGCTGAATAGACATGTCTCAACGTACGTGGAGACATGCCTCTTCATTGCGATGTCTCTAACCTAAGGTTTGTGCAAGGCAACAATATCTTTAATCGTTATTTATTCGGTTTAACATACAATCACGATTTCTCTTTATCGTTTAGCATTTAACGATTCCCAGAATCGTTTAATCATTGTTGTTATGTGTAACAACGATTTCCATGATCGTTAGGAGATCGACTTAAGTCGATATGCATGATGTTAATTATATATATCGGATTCTCTATAAGAAAGGTTGATTTATATTGATCAATGAAATGATCAATATAATCGACACTTATGGATGCGGTGCCCATATTCTGATTTGTATAAACAATAATAGATATTCGTACATATAATAATAATGACACTTATTATTATTATTACATATATTAATATATATATATATATACATGTCAACGATAATATACATTACATATATATATGAGACTTCTCCGATCGAAGCTATAAAATATCAACACTTCGTCTTAGCTAGGGAGGAGGATTACAAGTTTTATATGTATGTAGAAAACTACACATCATGTAGTAGAGATGATATCAGGAGCAATGGCCTACAAGTATCAACACTTATGATACTTACCAAAACTCAACATGCCCAATATGATATGTGCACTGGCATCAACCATATGATGTCTACCATAGGGATGTATGGAAATCATGGCACACTCATAGATATTAAGCACTTAATATCCACCATGATATATCTCAACAATTTCAGGATATCAACCTTATGATAAAAATTGTTATAACTAATATGCACTATCAATACATGTTCACAGATATCAACCATATGATATCTATCATGATAGATTTCAGAGTTATTGTAAAGTTGTCACCTTTCAATAACTACGGACAATACAAGTGATTATCATTCAGAGTCGTCACTTCTTAATGATGTACACAGGTGCCCAAAATGACAGAAGGAGTTTATATTAAACATTTTAGAATATATTAGTACAATAATAATGCTGAGACTCAAAACTCAGAATTTTACATTTCAACTATGACAAGCTTACCTTTGAAGTGTTCTACCTTTGTTTTGGCTAGAGGCTTGGTGAGAATGTCTGTTGTTTGATCTTCAATACTAATATATCTCAGCTGAATTTGTAATGTCCCCTTTTTAGCGCAACATGATATGGGGTGTCGTTAGCCTATTCTGACATGGTCCCGAAGGCTAACAAGGACATTGATGGGATCCTGAGGTGTTTTGGCCTAGGTGTTTTCGATTTCAGGCCAATTGGTGCTGCTTTGACAGGGTTTCTAGACACTTACTATTTATAGTAAGTTAGTCTCCAAGCAGTGACTTGAAATTTTTAGTGTTTCCCTGGTTGGCATAACTATCAGTAAAAATATTTGAAGGCGACAATGATTTAAAGGGATTATCAACAATGTTTTAATATTTAACGATAAAGTGTAAAGTTAAATTAAATATTCAACTTTATCGTTATTTTATAAGGTTGAGAATATAAAGTAATGTTTAAAATATTAAAAGTTCCCTTTAATGGTACATTGTGGGAAATAATATTTTATTCTAATTGTATTATCCCACATTTAGGAAATGAAGTGTTTGCATCCAGGGAGAAGATATAAATGGAGGTTGAGAGCTCTCTTTTGGGATATGCTGGGATGAATTAATGTTATGCTGTTGGATTTCGTAGAGATCTGATTATTGGGCTTGGAGGACGGAATCCCTCTTTGCTAGCATTCTCTTCGCTGTTGAAAGACACAGTCAGGAGGATTAATGGTGTTTTCATTCAGGAAACACATTGGGCTTCATTTGGTGCTCTCGCATGATGTTTTTATAGGGGTTTGAAAGTGCAGATTTGAAAATAGTGTTTTTGCTACAGTACCGCATGAATAGTGTTTTTGCCACAGTACTGCGTGAATAGTGTTTTTGCTACAGTACCGCGTGACTAGTGTTTTGCTACAGTGCCGCGTGAATAGTGTTTTGCTACAGTGCCGCGTGAACAGTGCAGCTACAGTGCGTGAACAGTGTTTTCAGCAGGTTCTATACTTGTGGAGTCCAGGTTTGAATTTGTTTATTATCTTATGGTCTGTAATATTCTTCAAATCTGATTTGTATGCTTGGAGTTGGAATTAAATAAATACCATCAGCATTAATCCTCTTGTTTTTGGCATTTGATATGTCTGGTTATTTTTATATTGAATAAACTTTGAAATCTTTACAATAAATATTAGTTTACCAAATTTATCCTATAGCAAAACAAGAACAAAAAAAAAATCCAGTAGTCAGCTTGCACGCCAATTGTTTGACAAAATTACACTAAGTAAAAAGGACATAAATTTAGTACCGAACAGGGGGGTGCCCATTACAGAATTACCTTTCTTTCCACCATGTCTCTAACATAGTGATAAGGTATTTCAATATGTTTGGACCTGTCATGAAATATTGGGTGAACTGAAAGCTTTATACAACTCTGGTTGTCACAATCGATAATGGTTGGGTTTAAGGATTCTCCAAACAATCCTACAAGGAGTTTTCTCAACCATACTGCTTCCCGTGCTCCCATAGATGCTACAATGTATTATGCTTTTGTGGAGCTCTGAGCAACTGAGGATTGCTTTTTGCTAAACCAGGATATCATGGCTGATCCTAAACTGAAGCAACATCCTGATGTGCATTTTCGATCTATCTTACTCCCAGCCCAATCTGAGTTTGTATATCCGTATAAGTTTAGATCTACATTTTTATATTTTAAACCATATCCAATTGTTCCACGAAGATATCTCAAGATGTGTTTTGCTGCGACTATATGTATCTGCTTTGGCTCACACATGAACTAACTGAGTGCATTCACAACATAACAAATATCTAGTCTAGTATTGACCAAGTACATCAATGATCCAATCATTTGCCGATAGAGAGTGGAATCTGTTGGTTCAGAAATTGTAGTTGCTTCTCTTAATTTGTGTAAGTTTGTTTCCATGGGAGTGGACATAGACTTACAATCCATCATTCCAAACATGTTTAGAATGTCAATAGTGTATTTCCCTTGATTTAGAATGATCTCATTAGTTTGCTGCCATACTTCTAATCCGAGGAAATAGTGTAGAGGCCCTAAGTCCTTCATATCAAATTCAGCTACAAGTTCTTGTTTGCATTTGATGATGAGATGCTCTTTGCCTGTTATTAACAAGTCATCAACATAAAGGATAAGAATTAACATATCTCCATTGATTACCTTAAAATAAAGATTCGGATCTGCATTACTCTTTGAGAAGCCAAGTCCGAATAGATAGTGATCTATCCTTTCATACCACGCTCGAGGGGCCTGTTTGAGCCCGTATAAGGCTTTCTTCAATTTGCAAACATGAGAAGTTTGTTCATGTACTATAAATCCTTCAGGTTGTTCCAAATAGACTTCTTCTTCTATCACACCGTTAAGAAATGCAGTCTTTACATCCATTTGATGGATTTTCCATCTTTTAGATGCAACAATAGCAATCACGGCTTTGACAGAAGTGTATCAAGCAACAGGAGCAAAAGTTTCTTCATAATCAATTCCTTCTTTTTGAGAGAAACCTCTGGCTACAAACCTTGCTTTGTATGTTTCAATACTTCCATCTGCAGCATGTTTGATTTTGTAAAACCATTTAGAAAATACTACTAATTTGTTCTTAGGCCTAGGTACAATGTCTCGGACATCATTCTTGATAATAGACTTATACTCTTATGTCATGGCTTCTTTCCAGGCTTGATGTTGGAAAGCTTCCTCCACAGTAGAAGGTTCTGAATTAATGATTTCACTCATTAGAGCAATGTAGCTAGAGAATCTATTAGGTCTTTAACTTTCCCTGAAGGTTCCTTTTGAAGTTGCATAATTTTCAGCCTCCTCAATCATCTTTTTGGCCCATAGTGGTCTTTTCTTTGTCACATTAGTGTCCCTAGGTTCAACCATGTAGTCCATAGGTTCAATGTGAGTGTTGCCTTCAGTTTGTTCGTGAGTCTCATTCTGAATCTCAAAGGAGTGATCCTTTTCACTGTATTGAGGGGGTTCATCTTCTGTTTCATTAACATCCTTAGATCTTTTGAATGCAACATCTTCTTCAAATATTATATCCCTACTTAGTTCAATTTGTTTTTGACCTGGGATATAGACCCTATAAGCTTTAGAAGTTTCACTATACCCAACAAAGATCCCCTTTCTCCCCGAGGAAGAGGGTTCTAATTTAGATCTTTTCTCTTTAGGGATGTGAATGTAAACAGGACAGCCAAAATTTCTTAAGTGACTTATGTTAGGTTTTATTCCTGTGAATGCTTCTTCAAGAGTTTTGTTGTCAAGAAAGGAATGTGAACATCTATTTTGATTATATACAGCAGCACTGGAGGCTTCAGCCCAAAAAGAGGTGTGAAGGTTTTGGTCATGCATCATGGCTTTGGTTGCTTCTACTATAGTTCTTTTTTTCCTTTCTGCAACCCCATTTTGCTGAGGGTTGTAAGGAACAATGAATTCCTTCTTAATCCCAACATTATTACAAAAAAATTTAAAGTTTTCAGAGATGTATTCCCCCCCATTATCTGATCGAAGAGTTTTTATACTTCTACTTGAGGTGTTTTCTACTAAAGCTTTGAATTCCTTAAACCTTTTAAGGACTTCATCTGACTCTTTACACTTTAGAAAATATATCCATGTCTTCCTAGAGTAATCATCTACAAAAATGACATAATACAAAAATCCTCCTAAGAAGGGTACTGACATGGGTCCACATAAATCAAAATGAACAATTTCTAATACATTTTTGGATTTACTTTCACTATTATGAAATGTGCCCTTGGTATTTTTTCCTAAGGCACACCCTTTGCAGATTCCTTCATGTTCTTCAGTTAGCTTAGGTATCCCTGTCACCATTTTCACTATTGAAGGTAAAGCACGAAAGTGAAGATGCCCTAATCTTCTATGCCACAGTTCACAAGTGTTAGAGGATTCATGAATAAGTGCTTGTGAAGGAGAGATGCAAAGTTTGTATAGGCAACCATGTCGAACTCCAATGGTGTGGGCCTTCTTGATGGTTGAGTTCTTAGGCCAGGCTAAGACTTTTCCATCCATGAAGGTGATTCTATATCCTTTATCTTCAAGAGCTGATACTCAAATTAGGTTGTGTTTGATGCCTGGTACAAATAGCACACCTGTCAATTGAAGGGCAATGCCTGATTTTAGTTGAATCGTACAAGTTCCAATACCATTCATTGGGTACATTGAATCATCCCCAATTGTGACTTCCTCACCAGATTTCTCTATCATAGTGTCTAAGTGCTCTTTGAACCCTGTTATATGCCAAGATGCCCCATTGTCTATTACCCAGGTGTTGAGGCTGGTTGATACTTGACTGGATAGAGCAGAGTAGAAAACAAGTCTTTCAAAGTCTATGTTTGGCTCACTGATTTCAGCAATTGAGGCTTGAGGCTTAGGTCTGTCAAGGCACTTTACAGCAATGTGACCATATTTATCACATCTAAAGCATTGTACTTTAGATAGGTCCCTCTTCCTTTTGAAGGATTGCTTCCTCGTTGAGTCTTTGCGTCTCCTCTTCTTGAAGTTATTCTTCTTTCCTCTTTTGTGAGTCTGAGTGTTTAGGACTTGCATTTCTTCATTTTGGGAGTTAATTCCAGTCCATCTAGTAATCAATCTGGACTCTTCTTGTATACAATCAGTCTTTAATCGATCAAATTTGGGGAGTTTGGATCGAGCACTAATTCCTTGAATAAAAGATTCCCAAGAAGTGGAAAGTCCGTTGAGTGCTAGCATAGTCAATTCCTTGCTATCAAATGTGTGACCAATAGTAGATAATTGATTTCTTAGTTCCGTTATCCTCATGAAATATGAAGTGATAGTTTCACTTTGGTTCATTTTGATGTGGTCTAATAGTTGTTTCAGAGCAAGCACCCTGCTAGCATTATTTATCTCAAAGATGTTCTCTAGTGTTGAAAACATTAGATAAGCAGTATCTAGTTTTGAGATAATTGGAACAATGTGATCTTTTACTCCATCCACCAATAATTTCATAGCTTTATCATTATTTCTTGTCCATAGGAGTTTCACGTCTTCTTCATCGGGCATGGGTAAGGCCTTTTCCACAAGAGTGTTTAATTCATGTTCCTTTAATGTGAGCATCATTCTAAACTTCAAAGATACAAAATTTGCAGATCCTTCAAGTTGGTCCTCTGGCCTAACTCCACTACCCATTTTGACGAATATAGAAATCTAGAGATTTAATGAAGTTTGGTTGTTTCCCTCCTATAAATCTGATCGGATCTTTTCTTCAAACTAGCTCTGATACCATGTTAAAGTTTGGATCAGATTTGATATGTAAACAGTTATATATTTTTATTTTTATTTTTTACTAACTTACATGTCAATGAACTCTTGAATGCAGATTGATGCACCTATGAAGGGAATACAACTTAATACATAATTTGTATGAGAGTCTTCTATATGAGGCAGATCGATATCTAAAAGGCTTGCACTTATGATTACTTTACTTGCCTTATTAAACTCGAACTGCATCATATCATATACCTTACGGTAGAGGCATTTCAATGGACAGACATGCCTCTATGTACGTGGAGACATGTCGATGAATAGACATGTCTCCACGTACGTGGAGACATGCCTCTTCATTGCGATGTCTCTAGCCTAAGGTTTGTGCAAGGCAACGATATCTTTAATCGTTATTTATTCGGTTTAACATGCAATCACGATTTCTCTTTATCGTTTAGCATTTAACGATTCCCAGAATCGTTTAATCATTATTGTTATGTGTAACAACAATTTCCATGATCGTTAGGAGATCGACTTAAGTCGATATGCATGATGTTAATTATATATATCGGATTCTCTATAAGAAAGGTCGATTTATATTGATCAATGAAATGATCAATATAATCGACACTTATGGATGCAATGCCCATATTTTGATTTGTATAAACAATAATAGATATTCGTTATTTGTATATATATATTCGTATATATAATAATAATGACACTTATTATTATTACATATATTAATATATATATATATACATGTCAACGATAATATACATTACATATACATATGAGACTTCTTTGATCGAAGCTATAAAACATCAACAATAAGCATAACAATTGCATAACAATAATAACTAAGATTCAACAACTATGCAACACAAGAACACGAGATTTACATGGAAAACCTTGGAGAGGGAACCATGACACAATAATACTTTTACATAAATTCTTCTTACAACTTTGCAGGCACCAACCTATGAGAGTCCCCTTAACTCAATTTGGGAGCACCAACCCCCACAATTGAACACAATTGAATTCGTAGGCACCAACCTACTAGAGAGACACCAATATCTATTTTAGGAAGCACCAAATTCCAAAGCAAAGTACCACCTTCTATGTAGCTCCTTCAATGGATGATGGATATTACAATCTTCATTCTTTCACTCCGTGATTCCCCTCATTCTCATAACATAAATGAACTTATATGATTAAATATGCTATATATATATATATACACAAACACTCCATTATAATTTTCATTCTTCATGCTTCCTAAAATGGTTAGGACTGTTTGTAAACCTGCCTTACAAATCTTCATATATTCTTGCTACCAAATATGCATAAATGTTGGGATTAAGGTGTCTCAACCTTTGCAAATCCTAACATTGATTTTGCTATATTTTATTATTTTAATTTATTAATTGCCCTCAAATGTCTAGTCATATAGTGGGACCCACAAGCTTGCTGGCATCCTACTTGGCAATGACTATATGACACATATGTTGTGCATGTGGAGGTAGGCATCCCACTTTGAGGATCTTGACAAGTGTTAGCATATGACAAATTCTATGACACATTCGACAAGTATCAGGAGATACTTTTTGCATGGAGAAGGTGGGTGCCCAAGTTGGGTTATGACGTGTTGTAAGAGAATCAACTAATAATAGTGAGTTATGACAGATTCTCTTACAACTATAAGTGTTGTAAGTTATGACAGCTATAATATGCCTAAGAGCATCTGTCATACCTCCAAATAGTGAATTTTGGGTGCCCAACTTAGGGACTTTGAATGGGGAGTCCTTTGGAGACATACATGTGTCATTTGCATACTTTTTGGTGGCTGAAAAATAGGGCCAAATGCTTTGCACGACCCCATCTTGTAACTTCATCTAGAAGCTTCCTCTTGAGTAGTATCTCTCTATAAAAGGTAGCCTTGGAGAGTATTAGTCATGTTCTTGTTTGCAAGTGAAGTGTTATGCTGCTGGAATTAATCCAGACTGTGAGTTGTTAGTTGTAGACTCCTATTGAAGAAGCTAAGTGTTGATATTGTATTGTAAGAATTTGTTTATTGGAATACAAAGAACTGTACTTTTGTGTAATGTCCCCACTCTAGTCAGTATTTATACCTTATGTGTATTTATTGGTATTGCTTCATGCATTACTTCATATTTATGTTTCAAGACTTGCATGTATTCATGCAAATGATTTATGCTTTCCATGTGTTTATGACTATGCTTTATGTGTATCCATAAATGAGCTTGTATCTTATGAGACTGCTTCATGTATTTTCAGTATGAATGTGTTTTTTTCTTTGATGCTTCATGTTTCAACGTGATCACTTCATGTGTGTGTGTGCCTTCCTTGAATCTGCTTAGTATGCCTTATTAGTACTTATAAATGTTTAAGGACTATACTCTAAATGGGGTGCATGTTTTAAATCACCCTAATCCCATCTTTTATAAACATGAAGGACAACATAGGTACTGTTGGAAGAATGTGTGCGAGTAAAATTGCTCAAGCCGTGCAATTATAGTATAAGAACTTGATGAATATACGTTCATTCCTTGCCTTGTCTCAAAAAGATATTCGTAGGAATAACCAAAATCATTTTACAATCACCATTGCTAGGGTTAGTTAAGGATCCACACATTGAGAAAATTTAGTTAAAACAATCATTGCTTGAGGACGAGCAATTTTGGGAAGGGTGGACTGTAATGTCTCCACATTGAAATAGAATTTAATAATAAATAATAATAATAAAATTTAAATATTAAAAATTAAATTAAAATATAAAAGAATATAATTAAATATAATTAATTAAAATTTAATTAAGTTCATTAATGGTCAAAAGACAGAAGGAAAAGTTGCGACTCCCTCAACAATGAGATATAAAAGGGAGAAGAGAACCTCGTTTGAGAGGGGGATAATTTAGAAATCAGAAGTGCACATCTGATTTAAATAAGTAGTGCAGATCTGATTATGAAAGGTTATGTCCCTTTCAATGGGCAGAAATAATGAAGAGTCGTAAGGTGCTAATAGTGAAAGGGTGTGTCTCTTGCCAAAGGGCATGCACGATGAAGAGGTGTGATCTCTCCCTCACATTGAGAGATATAAAGGAAAGGAATCAAAGCATCCAGCAACATCACCATGGATTGGATCAGATCAGAACTGTTATTTAAGTTACAGGCAGTAGCATCTTTGTTCTTGGTAGTATACATGGGGATGTGCTGAATATGCATGCTTAATATATGAAACCTGATAATGTTGTTATGCAGAATTTAGTAGCAATATTAATATAGACTGTAATATGTATGACAGTCATACTTAATTTCATATATATTCATAATACATGAGAAGTTAGTATACTTATAGTCTGAATCATGTTATTAATGTCAGTATTTAAGAAGATGAATTGAGTTGTTTCCAAGAGGGGCGGCCTAAATCCAATCAACGGGATGTTTCCCAAGATAGGGTAGGGATTAGCGTCCTGTAAACCTTGAGGGCGTAGTCCCAAACTAGGGTAAGGGCTTAGATCTGTAAACTTTGACGGAGCCTATTGAGTTTGGTATCTAAGTGCTTGGCAACATAGTCATCTCCTCCTTCCTTAAAACTATGGTAGTAACAGGATTGAACTTTGCATTAAGAATGATCCAATTAATTATCTAATAATAGAATTAGTTGCCTAGTATGGTGGATTGACAATTTATTGATGAATAATTCATAAATTATTTAAAACTATGGAATATCACAGATTTGATTTATGTTAAGGAAAGAGCTAAAAATAGAGTTGTCTCCTAATCAATTTTGTTTAAGTCATAAGTAGATTGAAATAAATTAATTACTGTTTGTAATGTCCCCACCTTGAAATAAAATTTAACGGTAAATATAAATAATAAAAATAAAATTAAAAAGAATAAAATTAAAATTAAAATGAAAATATAAAAGAATATAATTAAATATAATTAAAATTTAATTAAGGTAACGAATGGTCAAAAGGCAAGGAATGATAAGTTGTGACTCTCCCGAATATGAGGTATAAAAGGGAGATGAGAACTCATTTGAAGGGAAGAAGAATTTGGTGAATCAGAAGTGCAGATCCGATTTAAATAAGGAGTGCAGTTCTGATCAAGCAAGGTTGTGCCCCTTTCAAAGGGCAGATATAATGAAGAGTTGCACTCTTTCAAGGGGTGCTAATTGTGAAAGGGTGTCTCTTGCCAAAGGGCATATAAGATGAAGAGGTGTGACCTCTCCCTCAAACTGAGAGATATAAAGGAAAGAAATTAAAAGCAATTAAAGGCATCACCATCAATCAGATCAGATCATATGAGAACTGTTATTAAGTTACAGGAAGTAACATCCTTGTTCTTGGTGATATGCATGAGGATGTGCTTTATATTTATGTTTAATATATGAAGTCCGATAATGTTCTTATGCAGAATTTAATAGTAATATTAATATAGACTGCAATATGTATCACAGTTATACTTAATTTCATATACATTCATAATACCGTTAAAATGAGATGAGTAGTCATTACCGTAAGAACAATAATAATTACAAGAAAACCGTTCAATATGAAAAGACACAATTTGATTAACAAATTGGTTTGTTATGAAATGGCATGATTTGCATATGGTAAGATATGCGATTTGGGAAAAGGCATAAGACATGTTCCTTTGAACACAACCAATCCCTTCAATCAGCAAGGTATAAGATAGGGTTTGACATCATTCCAGCAAAAGGGGGATTAGATGGAGCAGATATGTTGATTATTCCAGTATCGATTATTGGAGCATTGACTGGAGCGCACAGCCTGGGTTGTTGTGGTTGAGAAAAGCGATGAAGGAAAGGCAGCGACCTTTCAAAGCGGACGCTGCCTCTAAAGGACATTGACCATTGATGGCAGTCTTACCACCATGATAGAAGAGGTAATCGAGGGAGAAAAAGGAAGAAGTAAGTAGTAAGACAAAAGCCTAATACCTGCTACAAATATATTCAGCCAGATATCCGAATTGGTATGAATTCTTGGAATGATATATAGCAAACTGTAGATGCATATATGCTAATTTTGCATGATAATATCTGTATATTCGCAATATTAATACCTTGAATATTTATGACTGATGTTGATAACATTCTGAATATTTGGTTGGCAATCTATCCATGTTTATGAATCTTGAAATATCCCAAACTAGAATTGGCACAATCTGATTGATTTGCCGATTGGTTTGTTCAATTGAATTCCTTGACCAGCGAGTAGTTGTTTTGGGTTTTGAAGAAGTTTTGAGTTTAATTGTGTTTTTAAGGTATTAGAGCGATAGAATGAATGATGCAACTTGGAAATGCAAGACAAGAATAAATATCAAAAACTGAAATTAAGTTTCAGAATTTCTTATCTCATTGCAGCAACTAATAAATTCAAAGAATGAACAATTTCTAACATTCAAGGCCAAATTGGCATGCCAGGTGTCCAGCGCTAGCCTGGTAGGAGTGGTTTTATTGCTTGAGCTGGTGAATTGGCCAATACATGTGTTTTTATTTGCCACCAATGGCACCAATGAGTTTTATTTGCCTCAATAATAATTACCAAAAACAAATTATGAATGTACAATGCAAATCCTTCAGAATCACCAGGCTAGATTCCCAAATTTTGACAATTTTCCTCAATGAAATGCTCATGTAGACCACCCATGTTCCCATTCTCCTAAAAAACCCTTGGATTTGCTGAAGTTATTTATTAACAATGAATTCTAGAACAAACTGTGCTGCTAAAACCCTCTAATTATTTATTTGACATCACGGGCCATGAATGGATGGTACAGCTCTGCTGTAGATGGTACGGCCAGCAATATTTAGCACTTATTTCACTGGAAATGTCCTCCAAACTGCTCAGATCTGTTGATGATTCTAACAATTTTCCTCAATGAAATGCTCATGTAGACCACACATGTTCCAATTCTCCTAAAAAACCTTTGGATTTGCTGAAGTTATTTATCAACAATGAATTCTGGAACAAACAGTGCTGCTAAAACCCTCTAAATTATTTATTTGACCTCACTGGCCATGAATGGATGGTACGGCCCTGCTGTATATGGTACGACCAGCAATATTTAGCTCTTCTTTCACTGGAAATGTCCTCCAAACTGCTTAGATTTGTTGATGATGTCTCAGACCTGCTGTAAATGTAATATCTCCTCCAAATCTTGACCCCAAACGGCCCGAAAGAGGATCCTTCAATGCTGCAAGTGAGTGGGTTTCCATCCAAACATTGTAGAAGATTGAGAGTTTCCGTTCCCAACCCGAAATTCCAACCGTGGCTTGCTGTTGCAGACCTCTCCAATGCTGAAGCTATGTAAAAATGAATTCAATAATGATGAAAAATGACCTCCAAAAGCCTTTTTAAAAGGCTCCAAACCCTAGGTCGTCACTTTTAGGGTTTCCATATTTTCAACTTATTATTTTTAATAAAATCTATGCCTTTCTTTAAAAATTGACCCCTTAAGCATTATACTTAATTATTATTATGTTTTCCCCTTTTTATTACAACATTTAATGCCTCAAACACCTAGGAAAAAGGGGGCCAACTTTTTGTAAGTTATTTTATTATAAAGTGATTATAATATCACCTTAATATAATTTATTTAAATCCATAACTTAGAAATATTAAAATATTTCCTTATTTATTCATAAAATGAAATCCGGGACTCAGATCTGAATTTCGTCTAAAGCACTGTGATCACTGATGTTGATCTAAGTACTACAGGCCAACTGACAGTTCCTCCTAAAAAGTAGGGACCTGCCCTAAAAAATAGGAACCTCTCTCCAAACACCTGTAATTGCTCAAAAGGATCCTACTCTGCTCCCTGGCCCCCCGGGTGGACATCCAATCAACTGTCAGTTCTCCCTAAAAAATAGGAGACCTACCTAAAAAGTAGGAACTGTCGTCTGAAGGTCCAAAACGGCTCACAGAGCTGCTACAAAGCTCTATGCCCCTCAAAATGAGTCCCCTAACCATCTGGTTGACCTACGGAAACACGAATGATAGGTCAACCCCCTACTCATCTCTTGTCGCCCAGAAAGGGGACATTACAAATCTGATCTTTGATGCTGCTGAAAATTATTTCTAGAGGGAGAACTGCTACTAAGGCACCCTCTCAGATAGAGGGAGAACCGCTATTAAGGCACCCTCACAAAATGACTTGATTAGGGAGAACCGTTATTAAGGCACCCTACATGATGATAATGGTAAGGGGAAATGCTATAAGGCACCCTACATGATAATATTGGGTAGGGAGAACTACTATAAGGCACCCTACATGATAATATTGAGTAGGGGGAACTGTTGAACAAGACACCCTACATAGTTATATTCTCCACGATCATAATTTATGTTTCTATTTCTGATATTGCTAGATGAATCTCTCTTTATGTTATAGCTACTATATAATCATTCCCTAGTGTAATTTGTAATATTTTCTGACTCTATTTTGCAGGTTTGACTACAGCAGAGGTTGAGGTACTTTCTCTTAACCCCCACACTAAGATCTGAAACACCATAACTAGGACATTTTAAGGTCATTTTATTAAGGGACATTACAAGTGGTATCAGAGCATGATCCTGCCATCCTACAAGGTAAACATCAATAAGACATTATATTCAATAAGAAGGAATCTAATAATACATGTATTTGTGTGTATGCTCTGTGTTTGTATACATCCATGTGTATGCTCCGTGCTTTATGTGTATACTCTATGTTTGGTTCATGCCTGCTATGTTTCTAGTATGTTTATTCCATGTGTGTTTTTCAAAGTTGTTTCATATTGGGAATCATTTTGGAACACTACATGATCATTGCTTGAGGACAAGCAATCTTGAGTGGAGCGGGCTGTAATGTCCCCCGCCTTGAAATGAAATTTAACGGTAAATATAAATAATAAAATCAAAATTCAAAAGAATAAAATTAAAATTAAATGAAAATATAAAAGAATATAATTAAATATAATTAAAATTTAATTAAGGCAACGAATGGTGAAAAGGAATGGAATGATAAGTTGTGACTCTCCCGAATATGAGGTACAAAAGGGAGATGAGAACTCATTTGAAGGGGGGAAGAATTTGGGGAATCAGAAGTGCAGATCTGATTTAAATAAGGAGTGCAGTTCTCATCATGAGAGGTTGTGTCCCTTTCAAAGGGCAGATATAATGAAGAGTTGCACTCTTTCAAGGGGTGCTAATTGTGAAAGGGTGTGTCTCTTGTCAAAGGGCATATATGATGAAGAGGTGTGACCTCTCCCTCAAACTGAGAGATATAAAGAAAAGAAATCGAAAGCAATCAGTGACATCACCATCAATCAGATCAGATCAGAACTGTTATTAAGTTACAGGAAGTAACATACTTGTTCTTGGTGATATGCATGAGGATGTGCTTAATATGTATGTTTAATATATGAAGTCTGATAATGTTCTTATGCAGAATTTAATAGTAATATTAATATAGACTACAATATGTATCACAGTCATACTTAATTTCATATACATTCATAATTTCATGTAGTTAGTGTACAATGACTACTATTATGTTTTGGTAATATGGTTTATCTCATTAATTATTAATTGTTGTTAGTTGTGATCCCCATAGCAACTATCAGGTCCTCTAAATAGATTTTGTTTCGTCAAAAAAGCAATATGATCTAGTTGGATCAACTCTGATCCTTGGCAACCATCTCTAATCTACTTTGGTAATGAATTCATGTGCAAATAAAGATATACTTTTACTCCTCTATTTGGTATACATCATTAGTTCTATTCATTATTTCAAGTATTCATTTGATCAGAGAGGAGAGTAAACAGATATCAACGAGATAAACTCAATTAGTAAAACATCAGAGCTTTCAAAATGAAGTCCTAGGTTCAAATGGTCAAGTAGTATTCATTTGATCAGATAGGAGAGTAAACGGATATCAACAAGATAAACTCAAGTAGTAGAACATCAAAGCTTTCAAAATGAAGTCCTAGGTTCAAATGCTCAAGTGAGTCAAATCACAATAAAATATTTCAATTGAGTAAAATACTCCATCTAACTTGTTGGGCATGACATGCCTCAATGGACGATGTAGGATGCAAAAGTTCACATGAATTTGCTGGAAGCAATTTACATCAATTCAGCAACTGTGTCAAAGATTAGCTAAAAGGGAGAATTTACCACATAAAATTAAAAAAATAGAGGCATTACCTTGCAAATTGGCACTTTGCAAATTGGCACCAGCTAGCAAAGCTCCTTGAAGAGTTGCACCAGTGAATTCACACCTACCATGACATGAATCTACAAGGTGTAAGAGAAAGCTCTACCAAAGAGATCATACAAGTAAAAATAACTTAGAACAATCACAAAGAATGAAAATATTATCTCAAATGTTATGCAAGCTTGAGAAATGTATAGGGAATACTTTCGTGGCTCTCAAAGTAAACAATGAAAGATAATGTGAAACTATAAATATATGCCCTTTACTTTCCTTAAACTAGCCAATAATATTCTTCTTTTTCATTTGTTTGTTTTGTTTTTAACTATCTTCACTGTTCAAAAACAAAAGAGACCCGCAACAATGACAATGAACAATTTCGGTGCTTTACAGTCTGCACAATACTGAAAGTATATTTTTTAACAAAAATGGTAACTGGCATAATTGGAAAATTTGCCAACCACTTCTCATTATCAGAAGAATTTACATTATCTAATAAATTGATGACCTTAACAATTGGTACAATGGTTGGTGCCCATGATTTCAGCATTAAGATTATTGATAAGAAAGACATTGTTTTCAAACAATACCATATAAGTCAAAGGTAGCAGTCTCAGATGCAAATTATGTAATTGTTGAGGTACATGATGACTGTTTGGCAGTTTCGTGACTTCGGTAAGATATGACCAACAGTCCTATTTCAGTACAAGTTAATCGGTATGCAAAGATTTGCATGCATGTGTGAATAAGAAGTTGTAGCTATCTGGTTATAAAATTGAGTTGTGAATAATTTTAGGCAAGTCGTAATTTTAAGTTTAAAAATCAAATGCCAAATTCCTAGTCTATTTGCTTACTCCCGCAAGACAGCATTATGAAAGTTGGAACCATCTGCCTCAGCATCCTGCAAAGATGAGCATTTGCAATTCAGCTTTCTCTGGCATATGGCATTGTCAAATTTCAGTTGAAATAGTTTAAACTTGAATTAAACATTTTCAAATGCACAAAGGAAAACAAAAACAAGAAGTATAAGCATAGTTTAAAACGACAAATAGAATGTGTGGAATTGATATGACATCAGCATAGAGAAATTAATAAATGAAAATATAAAATTGATAAATTTTAAAATAATAACCTCCTTAACAGTAAAAACTTACTCGAAATTTGGCAGACTGGAGATTGGTACGAGAAAAAAATACATTTTGAAGACTTGCATAGCTGAAATCAACACCTGACAAATCCTATACAAAAGATTAGGAAATAGGAATGTTAATAAATACCTCAAATAATTTATTTTTCATAGTAACATCAATTAATGAATTCATAATAAAAGCTAAATCTACTAAGAGCTGTAAAATCACATAAACACATTGCATTACAATCATATTCCACAAAAGATAAAGCTTCAGGATATAAGTTGGAATTTCTCAATAAATGGCACTCAGTCACCATTTTGGTTGACTTTTTTCTTCTAGTTGTATTAACGGGCAGGAAAATCATGGTCTAGTGGATTTGGAAGGAGTAGCATGTCCACTATATTTTGCTATATTGACTTGGCCAAAGCTATAGTGAAGAAATGCATGATGGACCAATGGTTTCTTCATTATGGTTGAAATTGGGGCACCTTTATGGACATATCCATTTCCTTTTCCTTATTTGATCAGTTATGAGAATTTCGTTGTGAAAAAAGAGACTAAGAAAATGTTCTTTTTATTTTGGAAGAATGTGAGCTCCCAAACTTTTTCCTTTTTTTTAGGTGTCTGTTGACGTGGCTAAAGTCGGATAACCAACTCCCTCCAGCCAACGCAAAATAGAATGTTGTTGAGTATCCTATCCTCTCTTGAAATAAGGGATCCCTAATGCTGTTTTTAATTGATCAACGGGGATGACCTCAAGGTTCCAATTGTCAATTCATGACTACAGGATAACTCAGTTGTTTGATGTGTTTTGCTCGAAATACAAAGGGGACTTACGTGGTTCGATCGAATCAGTTTCGGTCGTACAGGTTCCCTAAGACTCTATAGCCTTGACTTCATCGAATTTATCTTTATCATGATGCTATTAGAATAATATCTTTCTCTTTGTGTTATTAATGGTCATTTAAGTTGTTTCTAATTTCGCCTCTAGTTAATGATTGTTTCTTTTAGAAACATCATCTTTGTAACTCTATTTAAAGGAGCTTTGTCTCCTTGATTAATTGAACAACATCGATTCTTTGAAATCCATATGCTTTTGCATCTATATTATGGTATCAGAGCCTTGGTTATTTTCGAAATAATTTTTCAATTAAAAATTCGTCATGAATTTCTAACAATTTTTTTCGAAAAATTTATTTGTTTATTCGAAATTGCTACTTTGGCAGTTCATTTTGGCTGTAGCTACTAGGGTTTTCTGGCTATTTTCTGCCCTCTCCCGCAACCCGTCTCTCTTGCATTTCGTGAAACCACACGATGCAATTTTTTTCCCGCCTGCAATTTTTTTTCTACCATTTTTGGATGGAAGTCTGCATTTTCGATTAGGGTTTTTACCCTTTAGATCAAGTCGAAATTTTTTGTAGATTCTTGGTGGGTTTTTCGAGATCTCAATTGGGTCGTCATCAGAATTTTCTGGGTGCCTCGAGATTTTCGTGCATCGATTTTCGAGCCAGCGGATCCAAATTCTGACAGCAAATTCGTTCTGGGTTTTTTGCAAGGATTTCTGGGTTGTCTTCAAATTTTTTTGGGTCAGCCAGAATTTTTTTCTTGAAATTTGTGCCTGTCGTACTTCATTTTTTGAAGTCTACTTGCATCTGCCTCTATTTTTGCATTGGCATTCGAATTTTTTGAATTCCGTGCCAGTGCCTCTTCTCAATTTTTTCGTTTTCCGTGCATTGGGAAATGTTTAAGATGGCGTCATTGACCAACTTGATGTTGGAAGGTAGTCAAGTTTTGTGCACTTAGCATCTTCTTAGTACCTCGTTTTTTGTGCCTCGAAAAGTGTGAAGATGGCTTATGGGCATCGATGTTTGTTTCGGTTTTAAATATTTTTTTAACTGAAAAAAAATTCTGATGTGTTTTAATATTTTTTTCCCTTAAAAAAATTCTCTAGGTTTTTAAATATTTTGTCCCTGTAAAAAAAAATCATGGGAGGGTTTATGATTTTTTCCTCAAAAATTGTACTTTGTTGCAGTCTGTTTTTCGTCGCACCTGGAGTTGTTGTGCGAACATCTGCACTAGTCTCTTGTTTGCAGTCTATTTTCGGGCATCTTGCTCATCTGCAATATTTTGAAGGGTTTGCCGATTTATTCCTCAAAATCGTGACAGTTGTTCTTGGTGTGTCTCTGGTTATAGAGAGGGACAGTTTTCCAACATCAAGTTGGACGGTTGGTGTTGTTTTTGGGTATCTCCAGAAGTTCTGCAGTTTCTGGGAGGGTTGGTGGCAGACTCATCTCAAGTGGCAGAGTTAGTGGCAAGCTCTTGTCTTCTGTTGCAGCGTGTTCTGAGAAGAAGGGGGCAACCTTCTCTGTTATTTCTCTTGGTAGTTAGAACGATGACCATTAAGGGAGGGTATTAGAATAATATCTTTCTCTTTGTGTTATTAATGGTCATTTAAGTTGTTTCTAATTTCGCCTCTAGTTAATGATTGTTTATTTTAGAAACATCATCTTTGTAACTCTATTTAAAGGAGCTTTGTCTCCTTGATTAATTGAACAACATCGATTCTTTGAAATCCATATGCTTTTGCATCTGTATTAGATGCTGCTTTGGACTTCAACTTTCTGATAAAAAAGGAAAAAAAAGGGGAGAAAGAGAGAAAAAGAAGCTAATTAATCTATCTAAAACAGCATATTAGGAAAATAGACTGAAACCTCCTAAAACCAGATTCAACTTTACCAGCTAATAAAGAACAATTATGTAAAATCAGATGCAATCTTCAAGGGGGGTTAGATTTTCACGCTACTAAACATAAATGCAGAACTTTTACATCCATCCATTTAATATCTAATAACCGAACTAAGCATATAAGTTGGTTCAGACTAACCATACAAGGGGAATGGCAATCAGCCAGTCCTTAATGGTATGAACTCCAAGGTTTTTATCAAATACTAACCTGAAAATACTATTTGAAAACAATATACATAACAAAAAATTAAATAATGAAGAAGGAGACCATGCACTCACATAAAATTAAGATAGCTTTAACTTCCATTAATTTTGTATAAAATTCGCCAGAGTTTCAGCAACAATCTTAGAACTTCTTACCAAAATGAGGGAGAACAAGCCCCCTTTTATAGGTTTTCAAAGTGGATGAATGGCCCAGATTTAATTATACAAGTGGCCTAGATTCATCCTTACAAAAATGGCTGACCATACCTATTAATAAGGAACAAATATCTCCCTACCAACTGCTAACTAACTAATAACTACCCATCATAAAGTTACCCCCCAAAAAGTGCACCTACACGGAGCTCAAAATCTGCCATGAACTTGGGTAGTTGGAAAGAAATAACTAACTCTAGGAAAAAGCACTTTTTCTTTGACCAAGGTAGATTCTTTTTCCAAAAAAGTCAATTTCCCCTTTCAAATAATCCTTCCATTTGTCCCGGTTTGTTGCACGCTCTGCCCGAACATATTCTTGGAACCTTATGCATATAGGAAACAATTCCTTACTAGGAGGAATGGGAGTATTATGCATTATGAAATGGATTCCCTCGCAATGGTTGTCTACGACTCGGAGCTGCTCACACCATTCTAGTTGATGAGCCTCAAAATGCAGTACATCTACGTGCAGCCTACTGACGAATTCTATGTCCTTTGTAGAGTATGCGGTCTTATCAGTCCTTAACCTGTCACTCCAGCGTGATATTACATCGTCACCCTCCATACCATATTTCCAGCTGGTGACCAATGCCCTGAGGATATTTCAACCGATATTCTTGACACCAGATAAGGATTTCTTGCATTCCTCTTGCACTTTGTTGATGTTGCCCACCATGTCATTTTTCATGCTAACAATATAGTACCACTCTTTAAAAGTGTTGATATTATGGGGATCAAGGATTGTCTGCAGTGCAGGAATCCGAGCGTGAGTCCAGAATAGAACCTTCATGATGGGTAGAGCCATACCAATCGTCTCCTAGAATTGGAACTATTCTTTCTCGATCTCTATCATCTTTATGCATGTTAACTCTATATTGATTGCCATGTCAAGTACATCCTTGATTATTTTCTCCCCTTTAGCCTTAATGTCCTGGATCCATTTTCCAACTTCCTTGGCGGTGTCGCACACTCCTTCAAACTCAGCTATAGTTTTTTGTGCCAACACCAATGGAGGAATGTGGGACTCAGCAGTATGTTGCAACGACCTTACCAAGTGATCTATGTATCCCTCGACCTGCTCAGCACGAGCTCGATACATGTCTCGTTCAGTGGTTATCTCATCCAGCTGCCTACGTATGTTCTGTACAGAGTCCTTGAACTCTTCTCCCTCATGTTCCTTTGTCGCCTTCCCTAGCAGGATAGACGTGATGCTATAATTAGCCAATGCGACCTGTTCTACTGGTTTGTCCCTGGGCGGAGCAGCAATATGCATCGTCCGATTCCTCTGTTTGTCCCTGGTGATCCTGGACTGGGTTCTTGGCTTCTTCTTTCCTTTGGCCTATGGATCTCCCATCCAAGCAAATATATCCTCCAGGTTAATTGGCAGTTTTACAGCTGCTTTTTGTTGTGCCTGGGCTATCAACCAATCGTGAGGGACAGTTTGTCCTGATGTGACTACCAACTCCCCACCTTGTCCCCTAGATGCCTCCGCGGACTCGCTGCCTATCTATGGCTAATCAAACATAGAAGGTGGATTGGGTGTTGTATCTAGTCCTTTACTCACAGTTGAGTTTTCTCCCACCTCACTGAGCAACTGTTGTGTAGCTTCTAATAGCGGTTGCTCCTTAGTGTCATTGGGTTATGTTATGACGTATTCACACATCGCCCCATTGCAAATGGGGACCCCTACTTTTTTTCTTTCTGGGGTTTGTTTCTAGGTCTTTTAGGGTTTTGTCTATTAGCCTTTGCATGCTGAGTGTTGCCAGAGGGATCACTAAGATAGCAAGCTCTGTTTTAGCTAAAGGTCACTCAATGGATGCTCCGAGGTAGGGTCATCTTTGAAAGTCTTCCTTAGGAAAAAGTTTTGCTCTTGTTGCTAATTGTGTCTTGTTTGAGTTTGAGGAGGTCAATGAAGCTTGGTGAGTGAATATCATCTTTGAAGGTCTGAGTTAAGTCAAATTGGTGAGTGATGAAGTCTAGAATGTCATCCTGACCCTGAAATTTGACTAAGTCTGGAAAATCGAAGAATCCTCCAAAAACTAGATTTTGCATTATAACTCCTAGAGGTCCGAAACCACTCTCAAACATCATGATAGTATATATGGAATATAACTTAAAGTATAATACTTAAATGTTATATTCCATATATGAATCCTGACGGAGAGGCTAAAATGTCAAATTTCGCTCCTAACCCTTCCAAAGGGTCCAGAGCGAAATTTCACAAAGAACCTAAATTCTTCACCTAAATCATTGAGTGGTTGAGCAAAGTTGCAAGGATATGGAAGTAAATGGATCTAGGATCAAATCTAAGACAAAGTCAAGTCAGTTTGAAGGAGAATTGAGCCTAGAATAGGAATTTCACTCCTAACCCTTCCAAAGGGTCCAGAGCGAATTCCTCTATAAGACACTCTACATTGCCCAAAGCCATGAACTAGCTCATTCCCAAGCATTTGTGAAGGCAAACCACTTATTTGGAGTGAAGAAATGTGAAAATGAAGTCAGGATTTGAGCCCAAGGAGGAATTTCGCTCCTGACCCTTCCAAAGGGTCCAGAGCGAAATTCATATAAAACCCTATTTTTCACAAAATCTTGAGCTATGTGTCAACTTAAAGAGAAAATTTGCATGGTCATGATGGAAGGAAGCCTAACAAAGTGTGTCCAAGGCATGAAAAGGAGAAAGGAAGTAAGAAATTAGCTCAAAATGAGAATTTCGCTCCTGACCCTTCCAAAGGGTCCAAAGCGAAATCCTCATTTGACCCTGAATTTTGGCCTAAGGCGTTGAATTAAAGATTTTTGAGCCAAGTGGATGGCAAGTGGACATGAATATGGCGAGAGGAGGGTGAGTCTAATCAATTTTGACGATGGATTCGATGAAAGAGGTGAGAAATCAATCAAGAATGTGAATTTCGCTCCTGACCCTTCCAAAGGGTCTAGAGCGAAATTCTTAGAAGACACATTTTTCTTCCTTGTTTGCACTGAAAGTCTTGTTCTTTGGGCATGGTGAGGGTAGGTTGATATGTTCTTGCCTTAGGAAGTGATTGAAAGTGTTGAAAAGTGAAGATCTTGTCCAAGATTGTGAATTTCGCTCTTGACCCTTCCAAAGGGTCCAGAGCAAAATTCTTCATAAGCCTCATTTGCTTCCTTGTTTAGACTACCAACCTTGTTCCTGTTGATGTGTATTTTGTACACAATCATACACAGAATAAAATACCAATAGGCATCTTATCCTCTCTTGAGAAAAAGTCTCTAACTGCTGAAGATTCGCATAAAGGATCAGTTAGGATGACTCCAAGGTTCTAGTTAGTAGGGTCTCTACGTGTGGACAAGCTTCCAGCAGTATGATGTGATTTGCTGTTTCCTTCAAGGGGTCTTACGCATTCCGAAAGTTCAAGATTTTACTAAAACTAAAGAAACTTTCAAAAAATAACAAAAGAGTAGGGTTTGAAAGAGGTCTAGTCTAATCTAACCCTAAGAATGACTTCGTGTAGACAAGACTTGGCAAGATTCAACCAACTTCAATTTTGCCATAAGATAACAACTCAATTGAAATCGATGCGATCTTCTAAGGTAACAAAATGATATTCAATACATCAAAGATCAAAGACACTACCACGAAGGTACATATCCAAGATACAATAATGATTGAAGATTAAGGGACTCAAAGTATTCTCCAGTCGACCACGCAAGGCGTTCTTACAATCAGCAAGAAGCTAGTGGTTTGGATTACGAATCCTACCAAAGATCAAGTCTCACACAATGTCCTTCAAATTAACACACTACTTTGATTGAGCATGATTCAAGTAGATTAAACAACCATGAAGATAACCAAGAAAGTTGCAACAAAACACCATAACTTCAATATTTCATTGATTTCCAAGTCATCATATACAACAATTGCTTGAATTCCTTTCCTCAAAACTCAATCTTGCTACAAAATAAAATTGCTTCTAACTCTAATCTCTCTAATACAATAAACTCTCTGATATCTAACTATTGACTATTACCAAATGAAATGAAAAATCGGGGTATAAATAGCATCCCCAATTACAATGAAAGGTCCAGATCGAAAGTAGATCAACGGTCAAGATCATGACACCTAAACCCTAATTAGGGTTTGTTACAAATGGCCTCCTTTTTACTGAACAATATTAAATACATAGCCAAATATTAAATTTGGCACAAAAATCTAGGAGACAAACCAATGACAAATAAGATGCCATGTCATCTATAACAACCTTTCATCTAGAACCTTATTCCCTTTCCAATGTTCTTTTTTGGCATATGCAATGAATCTTGTCACGATTCCTTCGATTTCTGCAATTGGAATCTCGGGAAGATTCTTCATACTCTCTTCCAAGTGGATGACCTGATCGAATGCATCTAGAAGAGCTGCGTCCCAAGTAGATTCAAGTTCCTTTGTTCTTTCAATTAGGAGCATGGTGGCAAACATTTGATCATATTGCTCATCTGTAACATTTGCGTCCTTGCAAAAGATGACCTTGATTCTATCCTCTAATTCCTGCATATCCACATCTGTCTCGACCTCGATCCTTCTGCCAAGAATGGTACGAAGTACCTCAAATACTCTGTCCTGGATCGGATTGATCACCTCCTCAACTTGGCCACATCTAACACTGATGTCCTCGAAGAAAACACTCTTCATACGGAGTAAGGTTGACCACTGAAACAAACTGTGAGATTCTCCATCCAAGATCTTCTCTTGCGCTAAAACTTTCCTTGATGTGTGTCTAATTACCTTCAAGACGGGAATGATGACATCTTTGGTATGGGCAAATGCAGCTACTGTTATCATCAAATTGTGGATTATCTCAAGAACTTGGATAGCTTGATGAATAATCTTCATCATCCTTGTTACAAATTCTATGGCCACTGTATGAGATTTATCCATCCAAGTACTTGTACGTTGGACCATGTTCCTGAATCTTTCTGCCTCATTGATTGATTGAAGTGGAAGTGCTTGCACTGGTGATCTAGCTGGATACTGACGTCCCAAAGGTTCATTGATGTGACTGAAATAAGTCCTCCATGCACCGACCTCTCTCTCAAGCTTTCTATTCTTCTCCATTTCTTCTCTAAGCTTGTCTTTCAATGCCTCAAATGAATCGGTGGCATCATCTAAAGTCTGCTCTGCTGTAGATGGTCCTAGCTCAAATGTCTGTATATCATATTCCTCTGCTAGGATCTCACCTTCATATTTGTCTACTGCCGGTGTAGCTATCTACAATTTCCTGGATCCAGTCTCATCTCGAATCATCTTGGACATCTTGGTAGCCTTCCTCTTTTCTGTTACTTTGTGTGAACGTCCAACAAGGCTCTCTAAATCAATTGCATTGTCCTCGTCCTCTACTACGATCACCTTGGTTAGTCTTTCCTTCAACCAATCTGGGATAATCGATCTTGTTTCTTGAACTTGAATCTCTTTATGCACTATTTCTTCTTGTCTGGGAGGAGATGTCATTTCATTGTCTTCTTTATCTTCATCTAACTCATAGTCTTGGAGAGATCCATCTGGTGACCCTTGCTGTGCCTGTCCTTCTTCCTGCCTGTCGTTCTGTACCATCGATTCCATGGATTCTTCCACTTGAATTGTTCTCTTCTCTGGTCTAGAAGAAGTACCGGATGATCGATCTCTGTTAGCCTCTTGTTTCTTCTTGGAAGATTCTCTCTTTCCAGGTCTCTCTTTCCTCTTCGAACCTCTTGGATGGAGATTGCCCTCACTGGCACATCGAAGGTTACCTTCACCTAAATTTCTAGGATTAGGATTGCCTTCACTCACACTAGCTCCACCTTCAGCTGGTTTCTCTTCCAAAGTGAAAGTCATAGCTATGCCTTGTTCTCTCAACTTCTGATGTTGTATGTCAACCCATCTGCGAGTACAAGACAAGACTGGTGCCATCAAAGTATCTAGATCCATGACCTCGGGCTCATTCCAATCTAACCTTATTGTTTTGCTTTCTCGATCATAGGAAGACTGGATATGTCTGCCACTGTCCTGAGCTTGGTCGGCCACTCTATAAATCCGGCATTTCCTGATGAAATCCAAAGGCAATCTAGAATGCATTTTCCGTTTCACTTCAAGATCATCTAAGAGATTCATCATAAAATCTTCTATTTGGTACTCATGCCTAAACTTCCTACCGACTGTCTCCTCTAAATGTCCATGTGGATCAAAGCTTTCTCTCAAAGCAAAAGATGAAAAAGAATACAAGGCTAACTCCTTCTCTGCGTCATCCATGGCTAAAGCATTAGGACATACCTCAACTGAATTGCCCAAAATGATGGGTACTGGAACTCCATTCTGATGTCTGTGTCTGAATGCCTTCGCATATGCTGCCAACTGTCTTGTTACTTCAAGTAACACAATTCTGTCTGTCGGATATCTCGGCAACATGTATGGAGGTAAAGGACATCCATGCACTCTAATATAAGTGAACTTGGGAAACTGAATGAACCAAGCACCGTACCTCTTTATGAATTCTTGTGCATCCTGAGATAATCTGTTGTGAATTCCACCTTGCAACGTCTTGGTGATGTTCATCGTGAAAGTATCATTAACCAACTTATAGTTGCTCCCTGGCGGATGATGCAAGTAGGCATAGGAATCACAAGCTCTGACCTCGCCGGGTCCTCTTCCAATCACTCCTCTGTGAGGTAGTCCTGCGTACTCAACACTCCTAATCAAGGCATAGATGACATATGAACTCATGTAGAAGGACTTAGTAGCCTTGAGTCTCCTCAACTGTACGTCCAAGCAATGGCTAATCATCCTAGCCCAATGTATCGTACCCTTTCCCTGAACAATCACCTGGATGAAGTAGAACATCCACTTCTCAAAATAGAAGGCGTGAGGGGCTCCTGTAACTCGGTTGAGCATGGTAATCAAATCTCTGTACTCCTCCTGGAAATCAATCCTGTGTGGTGTGTTCGGGACCTTGCTCAGACGGGGACGACTCTTGAGTAACCAGTTCTTATTGATTATGCTTAGACAAGCATCTGGATCATCTTCGTACATTGATCTGGCTCCTTCTATGCTCTTGTATATCATGTCCCTGTGCTCTGGAAGATGGAAAGCTTCACTTATAGCTTCCTCTGAAAGGTACGCCAAAGTGTTTCCCTCTTTAGACACGATCGTTCTGGACTGTGGATCATAGTGACGAGCACACTCGATCATCAACTCATGGCACTGAACAGCTGGAGGAAAGCCGGCCGCCTTAATGATGCCACTCTCGATTATTCTCCGGGCGACAGGTGATGGCTTGCCAATGTAAGGGACCTCTCGAAACTTCTTCGTGCTGAAGTTACCCAAGTTGGTATCTCCAATGTTGCTCCACTTCGACACGATCTTGGTCTCCACTTCTTCGGTCTTTTGATCTTCTTTCATGAGAGCTGAACGACTGGTGGATGCTCCCGCCTTCGGGGTTGCCATACCTACACAACATTTCATAATAAGTAACTAGATTTTGCAATAAATAACATAGATTAGAGAGTAGATTTTAGGAAACTTCATGATAAGTCTTTGAGTTATCATTTCCTAAAATAAAACGATTGAGCTAGGAATTCAAAATCCAAAATTTAAGCTATGACGATCTAAAATTAAAACAATAAAACCAATATCGCCATACCTCAATAGAGAGCTAACTCTAGAATGCAAAATGAATAAAAATTCGCCTAGGCAAAATTGACGTTAGATAGCTTCGATGTGATCTTAAAATCAACGTTCCTCTTATCAACTTCGCCACCCTTCAAGTATTTGACGTGATCTCTAATGCATTTGACAAATTCGCCACCTTTGGTATGTCCTTGACGTGATCTCTTCTAAATGATCGATCCTTTGTCAATTCGCCCAAGTGAAAACTAGGTTCGCACTCCTCAAACACAATTCGCACTCCTCAAACACAATTCGCACTTTCTCCTTCAAGATCGCATGTAAGAGATGATAAATGATGATGTGAAAATGACGATCTTCATCTCCCCTTTATAGACGCTTCTCACCATAATTACCTTAGGCCGACTTGTGTAAAAATAAGGCAATTTAAATGATTTTTTAAATAAATAATAAAGGCCGACCTCTAAAACACCAAGCGCTCCTTTTGATTTTTTATTAATTTAATAATTAATTATTAAATGCCTTCATTATTATTTAATAAATTCGATTTTTCTCACAAGGCAAAAAAAAACAATTAATTAATTAATACCATGCGTTATTTTAAATGCTTTTAATTGAATTTTTTAATTTATTGATTTTCCTAGCATTTAAAATAAATTCAAAGAAATGTGTTTGAGCGCTAAAATTTAAAAATGCAAACCTTATCGCCCTGGTCCCTTGGAGAGGGACAGGAGCGATCCATCAACTTGTCTTGATTCTTGCAATTTTTGACGTCCAAAGTCTTCATCTCTACGTTGCATTTGGCATTTAAGTTGGGTCCTTCGAGCTTGAGTGTCTTGCTTGTGTGAACGAGTGCTCTTTGATGTGATATCGCCCTAGTCCCTTGGAGAGGGACAAGGGCGATCCTTGTCTTCTAGCTTGAAATTTATCGTTTTTGATTCTAACTCTTCATTCATTGCCTTCCAAATGGCGTTTTAGACCCTTTGCAACTTGTTTTGTTATGATCTTCAAAGGATAATAGGTATTTTGGCAAATATCGCCCTGGTCCCTTGGAGAGGGACAGGAGCGATCCTCATAATTTCTCCTTGACCTTTGTAAATTCGAGCCTCAATCATCTTTGTGAAGGACAAACAATGCTATTCTTTCATTCCATGCTCATTTCGCTTGAATTCCACAAGACATTTAAACGTTGGAAGGATCATCGCCCTTGTCCCTTGGAGAGGGACTGGAGCGATCTTGAAGCTCTAGCTAAAACGCATCATCCTTCAACCTTGGTTCCTTGTTCATTGCCTTTTAAAGGACGTCCTTGATCTTGCGTGAACTTGCCTTGACATGCATTTGAAGGAAAATGAAGGATCCTATGCAAATCGCTCTGGTCCCTTCCTGAGGGACAGGAGCGATATAGCCTCTTTGTTCAATTTGATGATCATTTAACGTTTAACCCTTTTGCATATCACCTTGTTATGATGCCTTAGACCTTGTGTGATCCGCAAAAACCTTGACCTCACGTGACTTTTGAAGGAATTAGCAAATATAATAGATATCGCTCTGGTCCCTTCCTGAGGGACAGGAGCGAACTTAGGTGTTTTGGTCTCGTCCTTGCCTTCTTCGACTTGCTATCGCCTTCATTGCATAAAACAAAGTCCCTTGATCCTTTCTTGGTCGCTTGATATATGATAAACTTTCAAAATTTATGCCTTTATGGAACTTTCGCTCTGGTCCCTTCCTGAGGGACAGGAGCGAAGTAGGGTATTTTAGTGCAAATTCTTCAATTTGGTGATCTTCGTAACTTTGTGCTTGGTTGAGATGCTTCGAAACGCCCTTGCCACCTTGTTCTTCGCCCTGGAGTGTCTTGAATTTGAAGAGGAGGCAATGTAATCATTATATCGCCCTGGTCCCTTGGAGAGGGACAGGAGCGATCCTGCTCTTGTGGGCTTTATTTCACTTTATCATCTTCGAAAACTATCTTCAACGGATTCGTAATGTTCCATTCCATTCACCCATGCCTTGGGGTCCATTCAAATTGAGCAAGAAAATCATCTAAAGTAAAAATCGCTCTGGTCCCTCCCTGAGGGACAGGTGCGAACTTAGGTATTTAGGTCCCTTGTTGACGTTTCATAATCTTCAATTTGCCTTCAACGAGTTAAAGTCACATCATTTCTTGCCTTCAAACTTATAACTTGCTTGATTTTTGCCCAGAACGTACCTTATGAAGAATTTCGCTCTAGTCCCTGGGAGAGGGACGGGAGCTACAAAGAACTTCGCCCTGGTCCCTGGCTGAGGGACAGGAGCGATTTTGGCATTCTGGGTCATTCTCCTTCATGTCGGCACTTCAAGTTATATTCATTTGGTAAAATGCATCTCCTTGGATCTCTTCAAGACGTCAAGTCGTTAAAATCTTGCAAGGACAAAGCAATATTTGATTTGTAGCTCCGGTCCTTCACTGAGGGACAGGAGCGATTTTGACTCCTGGAGGCACTTCCGTGTTCGTGAAATTCTTCAATTTATATTCAACGGAAAGATCACGCCTTTCTTCACCACTTGCAATTCGAAATTCATCTTGACTCTGCAGGGACAGTAAGATATTTGAAAACGAGCTCCGGTCCTTCACTGAGGGACAGGAGCGATTTTGCTCCTACAGGCCAAAATAACATGATTTCACAAGTTTAATCACTTCACAAGGCGAAAACAAATCATTCCCAATGCCTGGGATCAAAAATCAAAAAAGTCAAAATTTGGTCAAAATTACTCAATTGGACAAAAATTCACACTTCATCTTCAACACTTAGACAAATTTAAGCTCTGCACTCAAAATTCCAATTGAAAATAGACCATTTTGGCGAAATCATTGCATTCAAAATTTGCATTCTACAAAAGGAAGCTCAAAAGCTCTCAAAACTGACTGGATTCTAGCCTGAAAAGACGGCAATTAAAACCCTAAGGCTTGACCCTAAATCCAGACAATTGACTAACTAACAAAACCCTAAAAAACGAAGCGAAAGGCGAGCAAAAAGAGGGGGTCCCCATTTCAAATGGGGCGATGTGTGAAATGGTCACAACAGTTCCTTGGGTGTATTTGTAAGGGAAATGACATGTCTTTGCCTTTTGAAGTGATAGAATGTGAAGAAGTGAAGGATTTTGGCCTAAAACTAGAATTTTGCTACTGACCCTTCCAAAGGGTCCAGAGCAAAATTCCTAAAATCTACCTTTTCCTCTCAATTTTATGTCTAGCCAAGTGTGGATCAAGATTGAAGAGGTCCTTAGGCATGGTTTGAGTTGCTTATGATCACCAAACGTGAATGAATTGACCTAAAACTAGAATTTCGCTCCTGACCCTTCCAAAGGGTCCAGAGCGAAATTCTTGAAGGACACCTATTTTCCCTTGGAGATGGTCAAATCCTTGGTTTTTATGGCATAGATAGGTGTGGAGTAACGAGTCCTTGGCTTTTGAGGTGGTTTGGAGTTGAAAGAGTGAAGAAATGTGCTCAAAACTAGAATTTAGCTCCTAACCCTTCCAAAGGGTCCAGAGCAAAATTCCCAAAATCCCTCTTTTCCTTCCATTTTTGTGTCAAGCTAAGTGTGGAACAAGGTAGATTGAGCTTGGAAGGACCCCTAGGCATGCCTTTGAATTGATTGTGGCCACCAATGATCAAGATTTTGAGCTTAAACTAGGATTTCACTCCTGACCCTTCCAAAGGGTCTAGAGTGAAATCCTAAATAGGTCTTGTCCCTGGCCATGGTTTTTATCGAAATTCTCCTTTCTGGCCATTTTGAGGGTCAAGCAAATGTTGCATGCATGGGAGAAAGATCCAAATAGAGAGTCAAGGTAGATCAAAGTGAGAAGAATGGAGCTAAGTAAGAGAAATCAACCTAAAAGAGAATTTCGCTCCTGACCATTCCAAAGGGTCCAGAGCAAAATTCTTCAAACCACCTATTTTCTCCTTGTGTGAAGCCAAAACATTGATTCCTATGGCATGGTTGAAGGTGGAGTGAGGTATTCTTGCCTTGTAAGGTGAATTGAAGTGAATAAAGTAAAGAAATAAGTCTAAAACTTGAATTTCGCTCCTGACCCTTCCAAAGGGTCGAGAGCAAAATTCTCAATTTCACCTAATTTGCTCTTGACGAAGGTCAACGTATGAATTCCTAAGCTTTGGTGGAGAGAAGGCTAGCATGTGCTTGTCTTGGGAGGCATTTTGGAGTGGAGAAATGATGGAATTTGAGCTTAGTCAAGAATTTCACTCCTGTCCTTGGCCTAGGTCCAGAGCGAAATTCCCTATAGGTCCTGTCCTTGGCCTAGGTCCAGAGCGAAATTCCCAAAATCACCTAATTTGCTCATGATAGAAGCTAAAATATGAATTCCTAGGCTTTGGTGGAGAGAAGGCTAGCATATGCTTGTCTTGGAGGCATTTTGGAGTGAAGAAATGATAGAATTTGAGCCTAATTCAGGAATTTCGCTATTGACCCTTCCAAAGGGTCCAGAGCGAAATCCTTAAAAACTCCATTTTGCTCCAATTTTGCATCAAGCTTGGTATTGGTTGAGATTGAGGCATCCTTAGACATGCATCTGAGCGAGTATGGTCACAAAGTGAGAAGAATTTGAGCCAAGAATGCAAATTTCGCTCCTGACCCTTCCAAAGGGTCCAAAGCGAAATCCCTAAGTGGTCTAATATTTTGCCTAGGTCCTTGAGCAAAACCCATTCCTTGGCAATTTTGGAGGTTAATGACTTGATCTTGGTGAGGTAATGTTGAGAATGAGGTCTGATTGAGCAACTTTGTCAAAATTCGCTCCTGACCCTTCCAAAGGGTCCTGAGCGAAATTCTTATAGGGCATGTCCATGGGAAGGATTCTAAGGCAAATTCTATCTCGATGCCTTCTTGTTAATAATTTAAGGTAAGAAATGCTATGAGTAGGATATATATATCATGTGTACTTGATCATCTTTTGGTTTGTGTTGCAAGTGAAAGAAAATCAGGCCAGGACAAGGACGACCTATTCTAAGCCCATCATCATCAAGGACACTCCAAATGCACGGAGGAAGACTTCAAGTGTTCGAGACAAACATTGGGAGATTTCAAGTGTTCAAGGAATTGCAAGCTATCTCCAAAACCTTCACTTCGCCACAGTAAGGAACCACAAGATGACAAAGAAAGGCTTTGCCAGCACTTCAAGGCGAGATATGCTACCGGATGAAGAAGACTTGACCATAAGCAAGCCTCATCAAGCACAGGGGAGTCAAAGAGGTACATCATTCATCAAATTGAGACAGAAAAGAGATCAACCAAGACACAGACGTCAGACAAGGTGGCATCCGAGTCACTTTTCCTCCAGTCGGATTGGTCCACCTCAGCATGTCTAGATTCAATGTACCTAACTCATCGGAGGCGGCACAAACGTCGGTGTACCTACCCCCACTTCCTATTGGTCCTCACTCCTGGAATGTAATTTTCTAATTGGCTAGGAAGTTTGTTATGACAAACCCTAATTAGGGTTTCTATCTTGTAATCCTAGCCATTGATTCTAAGTCAATCAAAGTCGTCAATCTGTAAAGGGCTCTCTATATAAAGCCCTGGCTCCTCATTTGTAAAGGTTAATAGTTAATAGTCAAAGAATAGGAAATAGTTAGAGAGAATAGTCAATAATTAGTAACATTTTAGAGTAGAGTAGAAAGAGAAGGCAAAGATTGTTGCCAAAACATTGTTGCAAAAGACTTGTAAACTTCATTGAAGAAATGGTGAATTCTATGTGTCGATTCAACAATTTGCATGGTCTCTATACTTCTCAAATTTGATTTCATGTTATTAGATGAGTGGAAGAAATTTGTATGATCAACGATGAAATTTGCATATCCATACTACTAGCGGTTTGTTGATTGCAAACTTGCCTTGTGTAGTCAACTGGAATCATTCAGCTTAAGCTTAACTTCAATTATCGCTTCTTCATTGATATGCATCAACCTCACGGTGTCTATGCTTGTAGCCGTGATCTAAACATCATAAAGCTTTCCTTAGAAGATCGCACTAACCTTGTGGAGATGATCCTAGCATGTTAAAGCAAGACTTAGTTAAAGTTTCATCAAAGGTAATCCATTGCTCCTACATTCTTAGTGTTAGAGTTAGATCCTTCTCCAACCCTTATCCTTTTCCCTTTTTTTAAAAATCAAGGACCAATAAAGACCCACGTTCCAGTGATATCCAAAGTAAATCAGACGCTCAGGTCATCAAATGTAAGTCCCCTTGTGATTCCAACAAAATCACATCATACCGCGAGAGCTTATCCACACGTAGAGACCCTACATACAAGAACCTTGGAGTTACTCCGATTGATCCTTTGGCGAGATCTTCAACAATCGGGAAACTTTGTTCAAGAGAGGATAAGATACCTTGGTATTTTATTCTGTGTTCGCATGTGCATGAAAAACACATCAACGGGTTCCTTGGTTCTTTCTTCCTCCTTTTCTCCTTCAACTGTGGTGTTATCTTTGGTATCAACTTCCTCTTGCTGCGCCTCATGCCTGCTCCCCTGCGTGGGCTCTTGTTTGACAGTCCTCTCATCTAGCATAATTCCTCCATCCTCGACCTGATTTTCAGGCCTATCCAAACTAATGATCCATGTCTCTGCATCCTGTTCATTGGGTTGTTGTGGATCATTTGTCTCTAGTGGCTCATTTGCCTCTGCAGTAACTAGATCATTCTTCGAAGGTGGGGTAGGTAGATGATCAAGCTCAATTACTTCATCGTCCGAGTTGGGGTCCTCAAATGAAGTGGCAGCCTCTGGCCTTCTTATTGGGATCTTTTCCCACACATGGGCCTCGGGTGATTGACTGGGGTTCTTCTTGGTCCTCTTTGATGTTCGGGTTCCCTTGCTGGCCTTTGCTTTCTTTCTTTACTTCTCAGGCTTTTCAACCTCTTCTTCCCTTGCGCACTTGACGCTCCTTCGTCCTCTGAAGATTGCGAATCAAGATTGCCCATCATATTATAGGTGAACTGGGTCCCTTCATGGGTTAGTCTCTCTATCTGTTGGCATAGCTAGCTATCTGTATATCTCCTAGGACCTTCCATTATGGCCTCTAAATCTGTAATCAGATCCTGAGCCCAGTTAATGGATGGTGGGAGGTCTTTGACTGCCACGTAATCCTAAGTCTGCAAGCAATCTCCATAATCAACTATTTAATCCGGGACCCGACAGTACTCGAAAATTCTCATTTGTTGAATATTTAACCTTGAGTATTCTCATCGGCGGACCTCAAAATCATCTAGGCAGTTAGCCCAATAGTCTTCTATGGATACTTTACCCCTGTAATGTCTTCCATAAGCCTTTTTACCTAATCCAACGGGGTCGAAGTATTTCCTGGGGAGGTGTTCTTGCAAACAATATGATGCTAACTCATCGAAGGATTCCTTACCTTGCATAGAGTTTTTTACACATCATTCTTCCCTATGACCATTGGGAATGTGAACCCTGATTGCTTCTTCTCTCTGAGTATGTGTCCTGTTGGGTGCGTCTGTCTGGCAACTTCCAATAGGACCATTCTGTCTGATGGATAACGGGGAAGTCAAAATGGTGCTCCTTCGAAGCGTGAAATTTTGATGTAGGAAAAGCGAGGGAACTAAATGAATCATGCTCCATATTTCCATATCAGTGCGGTAGTCTGCTTTGACAGCCTTATGTGTAATCCCCCCTGCATCATCCTAACCATGCGCATTGTGAATGCATCATTCACGTGCTCATACTGGCCGATTGCATAAGCAATGTTGTTTTTCTCCCTTTGAGCTATGTTGTAATAATGCAGTTGGGGGTAGCAGACGTATACTTTCACCTGATTTGGTCCATTCCCAATTTCACCTTTTCGGATCAACCCTGGCAGTTGCTGATGTCTAGCAAACATGTAGACCAAGTAGAAAGTCATGGTGAAATATTTCTTCTCCTCTAGCTCAACCAGCTGTGTATGAATATTTTCGCTAATGATCTGAGCCCAGTCAAACTTAGTCTTTCCATTGAAGACCTGCTCTACGAAATAAAACATCCACTCCTCAAATAGGTTAGAGAGGGGAAGCCCCATGACTCGGCTAAGCAGTGTGACCATGTCCCCGTATGCGTCATTGAACTCGTTTCTGTAGGTCTTTTTGACAATCCTATTGCTCAGGGCTCTTCTTACTTTAAACCATTCTTCGTTTACTAGTATCTTGCACTTACTGGGATTCATATCAAAAGCGAGTTGCGCCTCATCTATGGTCACTACGGTGGCACCCTTAGGAAGCGGTATGTCAAATGCTTCTCCGATAGCCTCAGGAGTGAAATCAGCCATTACCATTCCCTTTACTACCACCATTCTAGTTTCCGGCTGATAGTGTTTTGCGGCGTCGACCACAAGTTCCTAATTTTGTATTGCCGGTGGGAAACCAGCAGCCTATGCAATGCCGCTTTCTACCATCCACTTGGGCTTTCCGTATGCATTTGGAGCATACACCCTTTCTCTGAAGTTTTGAATGTCTATATGCCCGAGGTTTCTATCCCCAATATTATCCCAGTTGCTCTGGAACTTCGACTCATTTATCACCCCCTGATACTGATATTTCATTTTGTCGAGCTTGCGGGGAATATCTGTCTTAGACGCTAGGAAAGTTCCTGGTGTGTCAAGTACCCTGGAGGATTCAGCATTCTGATTAGGCATCTATCCTGCACACCCAGAAATGAATTACGATATAGGTTAAGGTGAAAAATGCAGGTCAGCAGTCCCTGAAGACTGCATTAGCGCAAAAATTGCTAGACAACGAGATAGTTTAAAAATTGAAAGCACGTTTAAAACAGGCTAATTAAATCATTAATATTTTGCATTCCTTAAATGCAATCTGGACATTGAAGATCAGTTGGCTTCAGTTAGTTGTTGGTTTGAGCAAATTTTCAAAATGTTGCTTTCTATGTTGTTGATGATTGAAAGGTTGCAAATGCTTTGGCTTGCGCGTTTAAGTTTTTAATTTTGTTTGTGTTGATTGTTTTCTAAATGCGCGCTTTTGAAATGATGATTCTATGTTTTGCAATTTCGGCAAGAACCCCTAAATTTGCCTAAGTTTCAATTTTCGGATGGAAGGCCAAATTTGGGAGATGGTGATTATTGTTGATGTTTGCTAGGGTTATAACCTTCAAGATTTGCCTTACATACAAACCCTAGTTTAAAATATGACGATACCTTGCATAAATAAAACCGATTTGGGGAAATTATTGGCATACCTGGCAATACTGGAAATCTTTTCTTGGGTGCCCTTAGAAGGTAAAACTCGGCCCTATCCAAGAATGCGACCTCCTCCTAGCTCAGCTTTCACAATCAAAATTAAAACTCGAGCCCTTCAATTCTTGTGGCCGATTCTTTTGTTGGTCTATCACTTAGTAAAATTTGGCTATCTTAATAAAAAGTGTGACTTGGGTTTTCTTTAGGTCTGCAAGTTCGGGTATATTGAAAAAAATACTCAATCTCTAACTGACATCTCACCCTTAATAAAAATTTTGAGTATTCTGAGGTTTCCGTGCGATTTGGTCTAGCTTTGAACACCTAACTTCCATTTGGATGAAACTTGAGATTGAATCTATAAGTGTGCGATTTGTTCTCCTAAATGCCCCTTTCTCTCTGAGTGCCCTCAAAACAACATTTCAGGTTCTCTACCTAAATCGCACGATTTGGTCCTACAACCAAAATGTCTTCTTGAAACTTCGAGCTAACTGATCAAAATGAGCCATTTCTTGCTTGTTTTCTTTTTCAAGTTTGGACGCCTTGCAATCCTCAGCCTATTTGACCTATATGTGCGAATTTAGCTTAAGTTAAAATGCTTGTTGTATAAATTTCGGGTTGTTTACCGATTTCGGGCCCTTTAGACGTTTTGAGAGATCTCCTTAAAAAATACCTGTTTTAAATTTCGAGCTATTTATGAGAAATGAGAGATGTTCTTTATTTCGAGACTTTAGGGACTCAAAAAATGCCAAGTTCTCTTGTTTGCCCACTCCTTAGTGATTTTTGGGTATCCTGACTAAAATGCGCGATTTTAGATTTTACATTGAAGCGTACTTTGATTAAAAAATGTGAGTATTTTGGGTATTTTGTACGAACTTGTCTTATTCCTTTTTTCAGCCCTTGGGTCCAAATGTGCGACTTAGGTTCTTTTGGCCAATTTTGATCAATATGCGCGACTTTTGGTTGACTTAAGTTTTTCGGCCTTTTGAGCCTTTATGCGCGATTTTCAATTTTTCAAGTTACTTTCGGCCTTTGAGGTTCTTTTGCACGAAGTTTGGCTTATCTAACTTTTCCAGCCAATTTGAACCAAATTACGATTTTAAGTGACTTTTGGCTAAGACTTCCAATTCTCAGGCTATAGAGAGGAATTGTGGTTTTGGCGTGTTGAGTTCCCTTTTAACGAATTTTCACCTTTTGACGCTTATTGCACGGTTTAAGGATTGCGGTGGCGCTGAAGGAAGATTTTGGATTTTTCACTAATCATAGCTTCGCCTGAAAACCATAATGACTCGGAGTTTTATTAGTGTGTTAAGGTATAGTAATCAAAAAATGTCGGCATCAAGACATAGAAAATGATTCCCTTCCAAGTCAAATACAAGTCCTGATCAAATGATAAAGCTGGAGAGGAATAACCTCGGATTCAAAAGCACTTCATGAATAGATATCTAAGAAATGAGTCTAACATAAGATCCAAGATGTTGCTAGTGTGTGAGCAAAACAACACAGACGCCTTTCTCACAAATGGAGGCTCCCACTAATGACCGACTCAAAAGAAAACTGACTAACAAACCAACTCAAAGCAAACCGACCGACTCAAAAGCAAACCAAAAGCCAACGAACTAAACTACCTGAGCCACTAAAGAATCATGAGTCAAATGTCTCAAGGCAAATTAAGAACCAGGCTCAAAAGACCCCTAACTAACACACGAAAAGAAAACCTACTCTAAAGCTACATACAAGACTCATAGACGTTACACAACTCAAAGAAGGGAAGTATATACATGTATTTACATGATTTCTCAGGATATGCAACAGGAGCATGGCAAAGGTGATGGTTCTTAGTTGAGCAAATTCATCCTTAAATACAGAAAAGCAAGCTCTCACCATGCATCTCTCATATTCGGGCAAGGTTTCATGTAAGATGATCAACTGAGGTAACTCATCAGGACCATGATCCAAATGCAAGTTGTTTTTCCAAAACCCCCATAATCAAAATCGTAATAACTATCAAGGCTAGGATTAAGGAAAGAGACAACCTGGCATTCTTCGTGCTCGAATGGAACTGCATTGTTGGAAGTGAGGTCACCAGTTGCTTCAAGAGGTCGCCATTGATGATGAACCATTCCAGGAGCATTCGCAGTGTGTTGATCTTGATTTGGAAGCTCCATTTGAAACAAGCCCAACGCCCCTTCGAATAGCTCAACATTCTTTTCTTTCATAGTGACATCTTGCATAAACCATACATCTCCATGAAATTTTGTGAGCATATCTTCAAAATTTAAGCACTCCTTGATAGATTGAGCTTCAAACATTTCTAATTGATCGAATTCAATCTTTGGTGGCCTTTTATCTTCAAGCATAGTCTCAAGAGGCCGAAGTTGATGATGAATCACATCTCTCACAATAACTTGCTTATCTTGAAAAAATTTGGGCAGTGATTCCATTTGTACTTCTTCTATAAGATCCTTCAAAAGCTCCCTCAAATAACATGAGAGTGAGGAAGTCTCTGAGCGCCCCCTCGAATTGTTCTTCATATCTAAGCTCACTTATGATGGTTTGTATTTCCTCATTCAACATCTCAACTTGATTGTGTTCTTCAAGGGTGTTCTTTGAAACCTCTTGCATTTCATTCTCAAGGATTTCCTTTTGTAGCAAAAATGAGAATTCTTCAAGGAATGAGTCATCTTCATCTTTGATTGCTTGCTCAACGCTTGGATCTTCCCTTATCACTATTTGAGCATTTTCAATTGTTTCTTCAACTTTCGTTTCATGGCATTCTTCTTCAGGTGCAAGGCATAGTGAGCTACCCATTGCAATACATTGATCATCAGGTGCATTTGTATCGTCGACATGCAACTGGCTTCCTTCACAATCAGGTGGTGTAGTGATATCTTGTTCATATGTTCTTCTGAATTCAGCTACGAGATGTGCACTCCACGATCTGTTCACGATGCACTCTTCTTTGGATAAGGTTGGCATTCGAAACTGATATCTGACTTCGTTGATGACCATTTCACACAATGAGCAAGTAAATTCAGAGTGAGGTGCATTGTGAATCCTACACCATAATGGTAGCAATATGCCTTCTAAATGTATTTCGCCATTCAAAATAAGCTGACTCTTGACCATCCACAAAAAGCTTGTAAAAGGATCCTATTTCTCTGGGACACTGAAACTACCTTCTTCTACTTCTGGCCTAGCAGCATCGAAAAAGATCTTTCCTTGCGTTGTCGATTCTATCCTTGATAGGTATTTCAAGCAATGCATCTCATCATGTTCATTTGTCTCATGGATTCGACACTGTCTTGGCCTTGCAAACTCGGACAATCTCCGCAGCTACAACTGTGTATTCAATCTCCACCAAAGTTGAGGAAAATCAACTTGTTGCTCATCATGAGACTGTTGTTGCTCCATTAAGAAATTTTTCATTTTTTGATTTTTTGCTTTTTTTCAATTTTCTGCTTTTCACTTTTTTTGGATTTTTTGGTTTTTTACTTTTTTTGGATTTTCTGGAATAAGAGAGATCTTAAATATCTCAGATTCAACTCGAAAGCTCAACTGGTTCCAACTTGCTTCCTTCTTTTCGCAAGTCCAACTGACGACCTAGCAATCACCTCCTTTCTTTGTACCAGCTCTATTGAGCGTTGAGAAAAGGCTCTACATTGATCTTCCTTGGATTCAAGAGTTCGCATTCGTCTTCATGGCATCCTTTCTGCTTCAATTTTGTTGAGCATGAAAGAGAGGGTAAAAGCTCTGGATAACTCCTCTAAATGTGACTTGATAAAATTTGGATTTCAGTTGCTTAAGTGTTCATCGCAATCAGCCCTCCTAGCGCCAATTCTGTTGATGTGTTTTTTATGCACATGCAAACACAGAATAAAATACCAAGGTATCTTATCCTCTCTTGAACAAAGTTTCCCCAAATGCTGAATATTTCGCCTAAGGATCAATCGAGGCAACTCCAAGGTTCTAGTATGTAGGGTCTCTACGTGTGGATAAGCTCTTGTGGTGTGATGTGATTTTGCTGGATTAACAAGGGGACTTACATTCGACTGCCTGAGCGTTTAATCTGCTGGAACTTGAATCCTATCTACTAGTTGGAAGATAAAGAATGGCAAAAGCATAGGGTTAAGAGAATTTATTCTAAGACCTAGAATGCAAGAAGATGGATGAACAACTAAGTGGAGTCCTACTGGGCTGGGTCTCACCATCAGGTTGAACAATCCGATACCAACTCAGTGCGATCTTCCAAGGGATGCTTCAAATATATTCAAATCGTCCACCATCAGACACTGATCACCATTCATGTTAATGCATGAACAATAGACGCGTAACGACTCGAGATTAAGCTCATTCTATGCCAGTTGACCACGCAGGGCGCCCTTGCAATCAGCAAGAGGCTAGTGGTTTGGACTAGGCGGATTCCATGTGAGTGCATTCAATAACTTCATTCAATCTAATTATTTACCATCTAAAATGAAGATTCAACAAGAAACCATGCATATTGCAAAGAAAAAACACACTTCACCTTAACTTCAATGAAAATGGAGTTCATTTACAATCAAGGCAACAATTCCTTGCATTCTCTTACTAATCTACTCTAATTGCTATTCTATTCACTATTCTAGCTACTAGATCTTAGCTATTCACTATTCTCTATTAGCTAACTATTAACCAACTATTAACCCTTACAAATGAAGAGCCAGAGCTTTATATAGGGAGCTCTTTACAATTAATGGCTCTGATCGATTTACAATCAATGGCTAGGATTACAAGATGAAAACCCTAATTAGGGTTTGATACAACAAACTCCCTTGGGCAATGAGAAAATTTCATTGAAAATTTGAGAACCAATAGGAAGCAAGGGTAGGTGCCTCGAAGTTTGTGCCATCACTGGTGAGTCAGATACATTGAATTTGGACATGCTGATGTGGACCTATCTGACTAAAGGAACAGTGACTGGGATGCCACCTTGTCTCACATTTGCCTAGTCAATGAATGTTGAGCAATATTTCATGATACTCAATGCGGTGATAATGAGAAGCTAACTTCGATTAACTCTTCTGAAACTATCTGCTTCTTCAACGTACCCTTGCACTGACTTTGATTGATCCTCCTTTGTCCTTGATGTACTTGATGGATGACGTACCTCTCCTTGACTCTCTTTCTCTTGATGAGGACTCTTCATGGTCAAGTCACTCCTCTTCTGGTAGTGCACCTCGCCTTGAAGTGTTTATAAGATCTTTCTTCTCTGTCATCCTGTGATTTCTCCGTGTGGTAGAATGAAGTCCTTGAGGATGGTTAGCTTTATTGTTTGCAACTCCTAGAACACTTGAAGTCCTTCAACTTAGAAGCACTTTGAATCCCCTCTCACGCATTTGAAGTGTCCTTGATGGTGATGAAACTTGAAGAGGTCGCCCTTGTCCTGGCCTGATCTTCCTCCGACTTGATTTGATGGACCTGCAAAACAAACAAAAATGGTGTCAACCACTTATGACATATTCATCCTAACATGGTGTTTCTCACTTCAAACCATTAACAAGAAGGCATTAAGATCAATTTCTCTTTAGACCCTCTGGAAGGACAAGACCTATAATTAGATTTTCGCTTGATTTTCCTTCATAAAACTCCATTTCTCATCCTTTTCTCATCAAAAACAAGTCTTTAGCCCTCGAAAATGCTTAGGAATGGGTTAGCTCAAAGGCTTAGGCAAGGAACAAGGCTTCCTAAAGAAATTCGCTCTGGACCCTTCGAAAGGGTCAGGAGCTTAGGTGAATTTCGCTCTGGACCCTTTGGAAGGGTCATTAGCGAAATTTGCATTTTAGTTCAAATTTCATCATCTCTTTGCCTCAAATCACTTCTCAAGGCAAGTATACATCAATCTTCCCTCAACTACGCCATAGGAACCAAGATCTTGGTCTCAAACAAGGACCAAAATAGAGGTTTGGGAAATTTCGCTCGAGACCCTTTGGAAGGGTCAAGAGCGAAATTTGTCTTTTGACATTATTCACCTTCCATTCATCATCATTATGCCTTGAACTTAACTTATCAAACCTCCTCCTATCATGATCAAGTCAATTTGCCATCAATTTAGCTTAAAACAAGGTTCTTTTAGTGCATTAGGCAAAATAGAGTCTTTCTAGAAATTTCACTCTGGACCCTTTGAAAGGGTCATGAGCGAAATTTGCAGTTTTAGGCTCAATTCTCATTCAACTTGCCTAGGACTTGTCCATTCCCCCTTATCTTATCATACTCAAGCCAACTTGCTCTCAAAGTGGTGTCTACTCAATGTTTTTGACAAGAAATTAGGCTATCCTAAGGATTTCGCTCTGGACCCTTTGGAAGGGTCAGGAGCGAAATTTGGTAAATAGGGCTTGTCCTTGATAAATTTTCTCTTAGCTTGCTTGTTTAGCTTCAAACCATCTTAGGAAAATACCTTGAGGGCAAATTGCTTTAAAGTTGTGAGGAAAATGCATGCTTTTGAGAAATTCGCTCTGGACCCTTTGGAAGGGTCAAGAGTTAATTTATTCCTCTAGACCCAATTCTTCCTTCTTTTCACTCATCTTGCTTTAGACTAGTCTTTTTAAATCCTTTCCTTGCCATGTATGTCCACCATTTGATGTCCCTAGTGAAGAAATAAGTCTTTTGGAGGATTTCGCTCTAGACCCTTTGGAAGGGTTAGGAGCTTAGAAAAATTTCACTTTGGACCCTTTGGAAGGGTTAGAAAATTAGAAAATTTTCGCTCTAGACCCTTTGGAAGGGTCAGGAGCAAAAATTGCAATTATGCTCAAATCCTTCACTTTCCATCACTTCACTTTGTTTCACACATCAATACTCTCTCAATTACTCCATAGGGACAAGGTTTATGAGGCAAATTAGGACCAAGAAGGGAGATATAAGGAAATTCGCTCTGGACCCTTTGGAAGGGTTGGGAGCAAATTTGAGGAATTAGTCTTAGACACCATCCAAACACTCAAACTTCACCCTCAATCACATTGTTCTCACCTTAGGACACGCCAACAAATCACCTTAAGGAAGTGCCTAGTCAAAATGTCGAATGAAAAGTGCATCTTAACAATTTCGCTTAGGTACCTTTGGAAGGACAGGACCTATCTAGGAATTTCACTCTGGACCCTCTGGAAGGGTCAAGAGCGAAATTTCTCTTTTTGCACAAATTCCTCACTTTTCCTCGTTTCACTTGGTTGCAAGTCATTCACAAGGCCTTAGCATTCTCACTCAAACCATGGGAAGAAGGTTCATGATCCAAACTGGGGAGCAAAAGAGGATTCTAAGGAAATTCGCTCCCGTCCCTTTGGAAGGGTCAGGAGCAAATTTGGCATTTGTGCTCAAATTCTTCATCACTTCCTTGGCTAAATGCCTTAGGTCTTAAAGGCAAGGCCACCTTTAGATTTTCACTTAGACTTATGGCAAGGTACAAAGATCCCTCTATTCCCAATCAAGACTTAACAAGCTCCCAAGCCTAACCAAGAGGAAACTTTCAATAGAGACCATGACCCGAACCACCTACTGACCAATTTGAACCGAAGCAGACCACCCTATCCTAATGAGCCCTCTGGCGACCCCTCAATGCAAAGACTAATAGCCAAGAACCTAAAAGACCAAGAAAACTAACCCAAGAAAGAAAAATGTAGGGGTCCCCATTTGCAATGGGGCGATGTGTGAATACGTGTTGACGTGTATTTTGTACACAATCATACACAGAATAAAATACCTAAAGGCATCTTATCCTCTCTTGAGAAAATAGTCTCTAACTGCTGAAGATTCGCATAAAGGATCAGTTAGGTAGACTCCAAGGTTCTTTGATGTAGGGTCTCTACGTGTGGACAAGCTCCAGTGGTATGATGTGATTTGCTGGAATCACAAGGGGACTTACATTGAACTTCCGATCTGCTTTGCTGGACACAGGCTCTGACTAACTTAGATTAAAAAATGGAAAAAGGATAAGGGCAAAGAGAGGATCTAATCCTAATACTAAGAATGTAGGAGCAATGACTTGACCTTTTGATGAAACTCTAACTAGGTCTTGTTTTGACATCAATGGAACATCTACACAAGACTAGTGCAATCTTCTAAGGGGAGCTTTATGATGTTCAAATTATCACCGCAGGCATAGATACCATCCAAGTTGATGCATATCAATGAAGAGGCAACAAATTGAAATTGAGCTTAGGCTGAATGATTCCAGTTGACTACACAAGGCAAGTCTGCAATCAACAAACTGCTAGTAGTATGGATGTACGAATTCCACCATTAATCAATCACATTTCCTCCATTCATCTAATCATCTACCATCTAAGATTGAAGACTCAACAAGAAACCATGCAAATTGCAAGAAAACGACATATTTCACCATTACTTCAATGAAAATGGAGTTTGTTTACAATCAATGGCAACAATTTCTTGCCTTGTCCTCCTATTCTACTCTAATTGCTATTCTATCAATTATTTACAACTCTCTCTAATTCTATCTAAAAATCCTTTTTACAAAATGAAATGCCTGGGCTTATATAGTGCCCACAATACAATTTGATGGCTTAGATCAATTCAAGATCAATGGCCAAGATTTTACAATGAAAACCCTAATTAGGGTTTGTTACAACCATTACATAACATTTAATGCTTGACCAATGATAAAATTGTATTGCTTGGACACATGTCCCTTCTAGAAAAATCGACCAATGGATAGCCGGGGTAGGTACATCGAAGTTTGTGCCACCTTCCATGAGTTAAGTACATTGAATCTGGACATGCTGAGGTGGACTTCACTGACTGGAGGAGTGATGACTGGGATGCCACCTCATCTGACACTTGAAGCTTGCTAGATATTCAATTTGATGTCGTTGAGAGGCTATCTTTAATTAACTCTTGTTCTAACTCCTTTTGTCCTTGATGTGCAGGATGATGTACCTCGCCTTGGAACGCTGGATTGGAAGAGGTCGCCCTTGTCTTGGCTTGATCGTCCTGGCGAAGACCGTCCTTGATCCGGCTTGATTTTCCTTGAAGAGACCTCCATTTGATGCCTACACAACATTTCAAAATTAGTAACATGATTTTGCAATGAATAGATAGAGAGCAAATTTTAGGAAACTTAATGATAAGTCCTTTATTAATCATTTCCTAAAAACAACTGAGCTAAGGCAAAACAAAATTTCAAAATCCAAAATTAAGGAAATGACGATCAACGTTCAAAATCAAAACAATAAATCCATATCGTCATACCTCTTTGAGAGCTTAACTCTAAAATGCAAAATAAAGGAATTCGCCTAGGCAAAATTTGAAATTCGATAGTCTTGATGTGATCTTCAAAAGAACGTTCCTCTTATCAACTTCGCCACCCTTCAAGTCTTGGACGTGATTTCCTCTTCAAGTTAGCAATTTCGCCATCTTTGATATGTCTTTGACGTCCTAGGCAACTTCGCTCAAATGGAAACTTCAAGTTCGCCTCTCCTTTGGATAGTAGTTTCGCACCACCTTTGATTGAATTCGCTCCTCTTCTTGAATGATAATTTCGCCCTTCCTTTGTATGAAATTCGCTCCTCTTTTGCCTTCTCCAAGTTGCATATGAGAGATGATAAATGATGATGTGAAAATGAAACAAACACCTTCCTTTATAGGCGCTCACCTTCATATTGACCTTAGGCCGACTTTTTGCAAAATATAGCAATTAAAACGATTTTTAAATAAATAATAAAGGCCGACCTTGACAAAATAAACCCAAGCGCTCCCTTTTGATTTTTATTAAATTAATAATTAATTATTAAATGCCTTTATTTTTAATTAATAAATTTCGATTTTTTACAAAGGCAAAAAATAATTAATAAATACATACCATGCGCTATTTAAATGCTTTTAATTAAATATCGATTTTTTCTAGCATTTAAATAAATTTAAAAAATGTGTTTTAAGCGCCAAAATGAAAAAGTGAGAAGATACGTACCTCATCGCCCTGGTCCCTGACTGAGGGACAGGAGCGATCCATCAATTTGGTCATGATTCTTGCAATTTTTACGTCCAAGGTCTTCATCCTTACGCCCAAATCGCCATTTTAGCTGGGTCCTTTGAGTTAGATTGACTTGCATGTGTGAATGAGTGCCTTTGGATGTAATATCGCCCTGGTCCCTTCCTGAGGGACAGGAGCGATCCTAGTGTCCTGGCTCAAATTTGCAAACTTTTGATCTTTGTTCTTCATTCATTGTCTTCCAAAGGACGTCCTTGACCATGCCTATCTTTGCCTTGTCTTGGTTTTGACGGAACATGAGTGTTTTAGTAAAAATCGCTTTGGTCCTTGTCCAAAGGACAGGAGCGATATAGGCTCTTTGTGCAAATTGGTAGCATTTTAACGTTCAACACTTTGGTATATCACCTTCAAAAGACGCCTTAGACCTTTTACCATCTTGCAAAACCTTGGCTTGACGTAAATTTTGAGAGACTTGGCCAATATAATCAATATCGCTTTGGTCCCTTCCTGAGGGACAGGAGCGAACTTCAAGTTTTTAAGCTTGTCCTTGCGTTCTTCAACTTGCCATTACCTTCAATGCGTGAAATGACGTCCCTTGATTCCTCTTGGTGGCTTGATACTTGTTAAACTTTCAAAATCTTGGTCTTTATGGAAATTTCGCTCTGGTCCCTTCCTGAGGGACAGGAGCGAATTAGGATATTTTAGAGCAAATCCCTCAATGTGGCGATCCTTGTAACTTTGTGCTTGATGGAGATGCTTCGAAACGTCCTTGGTACCTTGTTCTTCGCCTTGGAGTGTCCTGATCTTGGAGGGACGGCAATATAATCATCATATCGCCCTGGTCCCTTGGAGAGGGACAGGAGCGATCTTGGCTTTGTATGCTTCACTTCACTTTGCTAGCTTCCAGATTTATATTCAACGGGTTCATAATGCGTCCTTCCATTCATCCATGCCTTGGAATCGGTCGTAACTTGGCGAGAAAATCATCTATAACAAAAATCGCTCTGGTCCCTTCCTGAGGGACAGGAGCGAACTTAAGCATTTTGGTCCTTTGTTGGCGTTTGATAATCTTCAATTTGTCTTCAACGAGTTCGATTGACCTCCTTTCTTGCCTTCGAACATAAAATTTGCTTGGTCTTTGTCCAGATCGTACCTTATGAAGAATTTCGCTCTGGTCCTTCAGTGAGGGACAGGAGCGAATTTGTCCCTCTAGGCAAAAACTTCATCATTTCATTGTTTTTGATCAAGTCTGGATGCTCTATCATGCTCATTTCGTCCTTCACCATGCCTATGATGTCTCGATTCGTCCAAACAAGGTCAGGGATGGCTCAACTAAGCACTTTCGCTCTGGACCCTTGGTGAGGGACACGAGCGATTCGCCTTGGTCCCTTGGAGAGGGACAGGAGCGCTTTTTCGCTGTGGACCCTTGGAGAAGGACACGAGCGAAATTTGACTTTTCGCACTCTCAATCAGGACAATTTTAATGGAATATAACATTTAAGTATAAGTGACATATACTTTAAGTTATATTCCATATATACTTTCAGGATGTTTGAGAGTGGTTTCAGACCTCCAGGAGTTATATTGCAAAATCTAGTTTTTGGAGGTTTTTTCAGTTTCCAGACTTAGTCAAATTCAGGATCAGGGCATTCCAGACTTAGCCAAATTTCAGGATCAGGACCTCACTCAGGCCGGACTTGCTATCCTATGTGATCCCCTGGGCGACGCTTCAAGTTATATTCATTTGATAAAATGCACCTCTCTGGACCTTTTCACATCGTCAAGACGTTAAAATCTTGCAAGGACAAAGCAAAATTGGATTTGTAGCTCCGGTCCTTCACTGAGGGACAGGAGCGATTTTTCCCCTGGAGGCATTTCTGTGTTCATGAAAATCTTCAATTTATATTCAATGGAAAGATCTCGCCTTTCTCCATCACTTCCAATTCGTAATTCATCTTGACCCTGCAAGAATAGTAAGATATTTGAAAACGAGCTCCCGTCCTTCACTGAGGGACAGGAGCGATTTTGCTCCTACAGGCCAAAATATCATGATTTTACACATTTTATCACTTCACAAGGCGAAAACAAATCATTTGAAATGCCTAGGATCAAAATTCAAAAAAGTCAAAATTTGGTCAAAAATATTCAATTGGACAAAAAATCACATTTCATCTTCAACACTTAGACAAATTTAAGCTCTGCATCAACATTCCAATTGAAAATTAGACCATTCTGGCGAATTCATTGCATTCAAAATTTGCATTCTAGAAAAGGAAAATCAAAAAGCTCCCAAAACCGACTGGATTCTGGTCCGAAAAGATGGTAATTAAAACCCTAAGGCTTGACCCTAAATCCAGACAACTAACAAACTAACAAAACCCTAGAAAAAGCAAAGCGAAAACGAACAAAACGAGCAAAAAAACATGGGTCCCCATTTGCAATGGGGCGATGTGTGAAAACGTCACAACAATACGTCACAACACATGGCTACAACCTCAGCCTCTCTATTTGCTTGGTCGACCCAATCAAGGTCCTCATCACTAAAGATAAGATCCATAGCATAAGTGATCCACACAAGGTGTTAGATGTGAGAAAAACCCAACAATAGAAGGGGTGTGAGGAATGTGCATATAGGCAGTGCATCCAAATACACGAAGATGAGAAATATAAGGCTTTACCCCTGTCCATGCTTCTTCTGGTGTGATGCCATCAAGAGCTTTGGTTGGTGCGCGATTCAAGAGATAAACTATTGTGCGAACAGCTTCAACCCAATATGCACGTTCTAGTTGAGAATCATTCAACATACTTCAGACCATCTCCACAATGATGAGATTTCTTCGTTCAGCAAATCCATTTTGTTGAGGTGTGTATGCTGTAATCAATTGACGCCGAATTCTATTTTCCTTCACGTACGTGGAGAATTTTGCACTGGTGTATTCCCCCCCTCGATCTGAGAGGAGGGCACAAATACAGTGATTCATATCTTTCTCCACCTGAGTGCGAAACTCTTTGAAATAGGAAATAGCTTCATCTTTATGCTACAAACAATATACCCAAAATTTCCGTGTGATCATCAACAAAAAGCTGAAAATATTTGTATCCTTTATGAGTAGGTGTCATAGGGCCACACAGATCGGTATGCACCACCTGCAAGGGTTGGCTTGCACGATGGTCACTGGGATAGAAGGGTGATGTAATGTCCCCGATATAATTAATAATAAATTTAATTACTTTATTGTAAGGCCCCAAATTTAATAACAAATCTTTCGGGCCCTTTATTTAATTAGATTAGGCAAGCCTTAGTTTGGTCGTGTCGGCCCATTTGTAACCCTTCGGGAAGTTTCCCGGAGCCCATATATATGGTCGAGTTAGTCTTTGTCATAGGTATACGAATTTGGTATCTTTTCTTGTTTATGCGAATTCCAATTGGAGTTCTGTTGTCCACCATTTCGGAGGTGAAAGACCCTCCCTACTTGGTATCTGCAGTTTCGGTGGGATTCATCCCTCACCCTATTCTGCTCTGTGTACTTGTTCCAGATCTGGCAAATCTGGAACCTCATCATTGTTGAATCAAATATTAATTCTAGGTGCATATTTAATAATCTAGTATACATGCATGTCAACTAAGTCCAAGGATTCCTAACATTAGACCAACCCCCTTCACGCACACAGGTTGAAGCCCACCGTACACCCCCTTCACCGTAAGATCACACTCTCTCCTCACCACCGTACGGCCTGCCTTGGCACCACCATACGACCTTCTCAACAGTCACCGTATGGCCCCCGAGACACAGGTGACCCCAGTCACCGTACGGCCACCCAACACCGTACAAGTGACTCCTAGTCACCATATGGCCACCCAGCCATCGTACGGTAGATCAGCCCTTCGCACCATACAAGTCCGGAACATTACAGTGGTATCAGAGCTGGTGATTCTGCCAGCCTGTTGGGAGAATCATGGCACCGAGTGAAGGATTGATAGATGCACTGAGGGAGTTAAGCAGTCAGCAAGAGCTCTGCCAGATCCTCGCAAGAAGGCCTGCCATATGTTCTCTATCCCAGATTTCGGCAAATTCGAAGGAACATCTGTTGATTGAATACTCCAAGAATACATTGCATGCGAGCTGATGGATGGTCAAGTGCAGGATGACAGATACAAGGTGGTTGACGATATCATTTATTGCAAGGACAAAATCTATTTGGTGCCCGAGTCCAAGATTAAGGAAAGAATTCTAAAAGAAATGCACGACTCTCCCTTGGCCAGCCACCCGGAATATATGAAGGTCTACAGACAAATCCGCGACAAATTTTCTTGGAAGGGCCTTAAAAATGACGTTCTGCAGTACATGCGTGAATGCTCCACCTACCAGCAAAACAAATCTGAGCACACCTTACCTACTGGACTGTTCCAGCCGTTGCCAATCCTCAACCAAAAGTGGGATAGCATCTCGATGGATTTCATTATTGGGCTTCCCATAGTGCAAGGAAAGGATTGCATCTTTGTCGTGGTAGATCGTTTGACCAAATATGCCCTTTTCTTTGCCATCTCCACCAGATGCCAGGCAGTTCAAGTGGCTGAGTTGTTCTTCCATGAGGAAGAACGGCATCTACATAAGAAGAACCTATTGCAGATGAGTTTTGAGATTCCAGACCATCATTGGGAAAGGACTAATTGGCATGATGGCATGATAGCTTGGGATCCGGGCATCGATGTGTTTGATGATTGGCTTCAAAGGGATCTTGGCGACTCCAGGCATGGCAACAATTATATCAGAGTGGAGCAACGGAAGTTGGAGGGAGATTTACTCTTCTCGCTTACTTACATGTGCGTGCACGTGGTCATGTTGCGGCATGGAGATTTCAAATATGGCTATCGGTGTTCACGCCTGGTTTGGGACCCTGGATCTTTGTAGTGGGCAAACCATTTGATGATGGTTTGCTTGAGGGCAAGCAATCTTTGGGTAGCGAGGATTTGTAATGTCCTCGATATAATTAATAATGAATTTAATTAATTTATTGTAAGGCCCCAAATTTAATAACAAATCTTTCGAGCCCTTTATTTAATTAGATTAGGCAAGTCTTAGTTTGGTCGTGTCAGCCCATTTGTAACCCTTCGGGAAGTTTCCCAGAGCCCATATATATGGCCAAGTTAGTCTTTGTCATAGGTATGCGAATTTGATATCTTTTCTTGTTTATGCGAATTCCAGTTGGAGTTCTATTGTCCACCATTTCAGAGGTGAAAGACCCTCCCTACTTGGTATCCGTAGTTTCGGTGGGATTCATCCCTCACCCTGTTTTGCTCTGTGTACTTGTTCCGGATTTAGCAAATCTGGAACCTCATCATTGTTGAATCAAATATTAATTCTAGTTGCATATTTGATAATCTGGTATACATGCATGTCACCTAAGTCCAAGGATTCCTAACATTAGACCAACCCCCTTCACACACACAGGTTGAAGCCCATCGTACACTCCCTTCACCGTACGATCACACTCTCTCCTCACCACCGTACGGCCTGCCTTGGCACCACCCTACGACCTTCTCAACAGTCACCATACGGCCACCCAGCCACCATACGGTAGATCAGCCCTTCGGCACCGTACAGGTCCAGAACATTACAGGTGCTCTATGTTGTTTTCCAGCTATACAGCTAGAAGAAACAACACTCGACTTCTCAAGTGATGGAAGCCCTTTGACCATGCTTTTCTGATTGAGTTTTAGCAAGTAACTTGTGCTCAAATGACCAAATCTACAATTGTGGTCAAGAAATTGATTAACAGAAAGAAGATTTTTGGTAAGTCCTGGTACGTACAAGACATTAGTAAGCCTACAATGATTTATGCCAAAATTCAAAGAGATGTCACTAATACTTTTAATGTCATGGTCGGTATCATCTCCAAGAGTGACTGTACCATGATGGGATTTCAATATGAGAAATCACTCCTTCTGTCCAGTCATGTGCTTTGTAGCACCTGAGTCCAAATACCATATTGAGGTGGATTGTGATCCATCTTTTGAAGTGTGGGCTGAAAGCACGTATTCCTCGTCCGAAGAATCATCTGCTTCAGCAACATTGCTTTGTTGCTTTTGTTTGTTCTTTTGCTCCCATTGTGGTTTGCCACTTTGAAAGGGCTTCTTTTGATGTGATTTGTCAGATGATCCTTTGTTGAAGGAGTTATACCAACAATCTTCACATCATGTCCAACTCTTTCACATATTGGACACTCTCTGAGGTCTGGATGTTCGTGTCGTCGTGGCATGATCCTCCTCACTATGAACTTGGCTGATAGACTCTTCTCTCTGAAGTAGATTCACTCGCTTCTCAAAAGTGGGTGTTGTCTCAGTGACATTCAAAGTTGTCACAAATACCTTGCATCTAGAGGGTGCTGCTGCATCATCAATTGTTTCAACCAATGCTTGTAGCGACGCTCTCAACTCTGCAATCCTTTTGATCAAGGATTCTAATTGTTCTCCATTCTTCATCTTCAGGCTGTGTAGCTAACTCTACAAATTCGGGATTTTATTCTGATTCTTCACCTCATACACCGTCTTTAGCTTGTCCCATGCATCTTTGGCTATGGACGAATCACGGAGAAAGGGCTGAACATCATCAAACACACTAAACAAAATGATCAATGTTGCCTTTATATCGGCTTGATCAATTTTTTTCAGTTCATAAGCATGTCTTGTGGCAAGTTGTGGTTCCACTCACCACATCCCAAACTTCCTGAAACTCGAGTTGAGTTTTGAGTTAGGTTTTCCACACGGAATAGTTATTCCCGTGTAGTAGCTAAGAATGTGGAAGAAGGAATTTTGGAGAACTTCTTGCCATTGTTGTTAGTGAAAGAAGATGCTCTTTGAAATTATTTTACATCATTCAAATCATTTATTCACCGTAGAGGAGAGGAACAAAATTGAAAAAGAACACCCCTCTAAGTCGTAGAATAACCCATTATGACAAGTTGACATTTTAATTAACACCTTAGTTGAGTTGTAAATATAAAACTCCCTTACGAGTTTATGACAAAAAATAAACTCCACTAAAATATACCACAACTAGAACCAAGAAGATATAACACTAAAATATACCACAAGTGCTATATTTTACATGGTACATAATTAAACCATCTCTAAAAAAAAAGAGGATCCCTTTGAAAGACCAAAACCATGAAACATAATACCTCCTATAGTGCAAGCTGTGAGCGAAACATCAATTACTTCACCAATTTCGTTGTAGGAAAAGAAGAATCTCATTCTACTCTCCCAATCTTGGACATTGACCATTACCCTTGTCATCTACTTGTCATCGTCAACCGGTATACTTTCTATTTTGTACAAGGGCAACCCTTTTGACTCAATTATGTAGTTGACATATCAATCTAGTTACTTCTGATCCGATTAGTAATGATAAGAGGGCTGCTTGTAGAACGAAAATGCGGCTAATAAATCTCGATCTAATCAAGACTGGTAACCTCTACGGATGGAAATAGGGACAGAGTCGGCTTGCAAAAACTTGGACAAGGAGATATAGCCCAATCTGATCAAAACTGGTGGCCTCTGTGGATAAAATTAGGGACAAAGCCGACTTGCAAAGAATTGGACGAGGAGATATAGCCCGATCTGTGGTCTCAAAACGTCGAAACCAAGACAATAACAAAAATGCCACGCAATAGAAGAAAACCCGCCATTTAGCAAGAAGACTCAATTCAATGAAATGCCACAACTTTGCCTTGCAATCACGATTTCCCCAGTCAAAATGGAAAGACAAGAAGTCTAACCAAGATCAAATATTATGCGCTACAATATGGGCATTTTAAAACCCCAATATTCTCTCCTTATCATAAGCGTTGAATATGATCCCTCTCTGATAATAGATACTTGCTCTTTTCCAGCATCACGATGGGATCATAGATATTGTAAGCCGAGAGGATCCAAGGAGGGAGCTTTTGTACAAGCTTCAATAGGAAACACAACCTTTGCACATTCCACTGCGCAATTCAGGCATCCTTCACCCACACATTCTTATGATCCAACCACCACTTCTTAGGAGAATTGATTCAATGCCACGAATGGGCGTGGAGGAAGATAACAGCCTCGTGTCTCTTCCACAGCCACAACCTCCAAACAAATCACAAACCCATACTCCCAATGCAGAAAAAAGTGCCACTATAGAGTCTTCACGAGCACCCACTTTGAATCTGTTGCCAACGGAATTCTCAAGCAATCCACCAGCTACAATGTCAAGGCAAAATGTGTTGCCGAATGTGTTCAAAGATTATGGTCAAGACGACAACAATTCCACACCTACACTTCTCTATTACCACCGTTATGGTTGGGCGCTTCTATTCCATAGCCATCATTATTGGGCCAACTTTGCCTAATTTAACAATGATTGAAAGCTGCCACTCAAGGAGGAGAACAGGCAATTTAAACTCCTAGTATGGTGCCTGCTCTGATACCAGATTGAAGATCATAGGCTCGAATTATAATTCATTACATTGGAAACATATATTTATACAGAAAGATAGGTGAAAACTCGTGTCTCCAGATGTGACAGGTTCAAGAAAATAGTAAAAAATTTCTAAATTATGCTATCAAACAACAACAAACTTATAACAAACAAAACAAACAGATGCAAAAATGATGGAATAAACAACAATAATGTGTCTCTACTTTATCATAGTTTAATTTTATCTATATTCAAATGCTACGATATTTGTCAATACCATCAATATGTTGTCAAACATGGTTTAATTTTGTGTCTACTTAACTATGTCAAATCTGTTAATTTTGTGACTCAGACCAACAATCAAACTTTCAGTATTTAATTATTTGCTAACATTAAGTAAACTATAAACAGGTAAATGAAAGAGAGAAAGCAAGTGCACAAGAGACCAACACAATTACCCTGGGAAAACCTCTAAGGAAGAAAAACCTAGAACTAAAGACCCACATGTCAGATTATGTATTCAATCTTGAATTGTAAGAATACAATACTTAGCTGGAATCTTCAACCTCTTATCAGATCTGCTCCTTTTGTCATATCAGATCTGCACTTCTAATTTCACCAAGTCTGCTCTTTAATGCACTCTCTAACAGAAATTAGGAACACCAAAATAGCTGTCTTCCTTGAATAAGTTCGCCCAGTTCACTTCTTAATTTCGCACACCAAGTAGCAGAAGAATTTCGTTGATTCCATGAATGAATGATTGATTTGGTCTTGGCAAATGATCTTTATTTATATGACAGATAATTTTCAAGTCGGCCTTAATTAGAATTTAAGTTTGGCGCCAAAATGGTTTTAGAGTGGCGTGTCATTGTAGGGCAGGCCCTGTTTAGGGGCACGCTACCCTCTTTAGGTCCAGCCCTACAGGTTAACCTTGAAAGGGGAGGCCCAGTCCTTTAGGGGTTCGGATGTTGCCTTTAGGCAATCCGAACCCCCTTTCCTAGTTACAAACAATACTCCCTCTTAACTAGGGAGGAAGAGAATACATAATTTGAACCTTTAGAGTTCCATCTAGCACACAAGCATAGAATTACATCTTCCACCTAGCACAGGAGCATAGGATGGTTCTAGCACACAAGCATAGAAAGTGTAATACACAAGTGGGTCTTTACATAATTACAATTTTCCATCTAGCACACAACCATAGAATGGATCCTTTCATTCTTGCACACAAGCGAAGAATGAACAAAACTCTGCAGTAGAGAATCACTGAGATTGAAACTCCCTCTCAACCAGGGTTTCATTTTCCACAATACCAAGTTTGTCTCTGAAGTATTCAAACTTCACTCTGGATAAGAGTTTGGTAAGAATATCTGCAACCTGTTCATCTGTGCTAATATACTTCAGCTGAATGGTGCCTCTTTGCACCATATCCCGAATGAAGTGATAATGAGTTTCCACATGTTTGGACATGTCATGGAACACAGGATTTACCGACATCTCTATACAGCTTTGATTATCACAATGAATAGTGGTAGGACCACTAGGTTGACCAAATAATCCAACTAGAAGTTTGTGAAGCCACACTGCTTCTCTAGATGCAACAGATGCTGCAATGTACTTGTTGGTTGAAAATTTTGTACACTCGGGGAAATATACAAAATTATGGTTTCAACCACAACACATGAGTAAAAACTTTCCTAATTAAGGGAAGGCTCCCCCTATCTAACTACAACTTTTGAAAATAAAATAGGATGGGACAGCAATCTTTCTTCTTCTTTCAAGAAAGACAATATCCTTTTCTCTTCACAGAAAAGGATAGCGATTGGATATAAACAGCAGTAACCACTTTCAAATGAAATGAGAGAAAGGGAATGAAGTTTCTTGAAAGTGCAAAGACTTCCGTCACATCCTTCGAGACGGGACGACAATATCAAGCTCAGAGACTTGATTATATGAAGTCCTATCTACCCTTTTCTATACTAATACTATAAAGAACAAGTTATGACAGCTCAAAGACTAAAAAACGCTATTCTTTTCTTCTTTAAAACAATGAGAAGTAGTGTAAGCTCAAAGACTCACAGCTATTTCCCACATAATCTATTCCTAAATTCTCTTAAGAACAAGTGAAAGCACAAAGACTTGCAGCTTCTCTCAACAAAATATTTAATTTAATCTATATTAAACTCAACTACATGCAGCACAAAGACTACAAATCAGATGTGATTAAGCTTTTTAGGAACACTTGCAAGAAAGATAATATAGAACACTAACTCAAGAATGTAGCACAAAGACTCAAAGCTTGAGCGATTTCCTTCTATTCCTTTCAATTCTTGAATTTACACATGAAAGCTCAAAGACTTCTTTGTTGTAAATTTGGCAGAGTTTTTGCTTGCTTTTCCAAAAGATAAAAATTACAATAGACCCCTCAAGTATTTATAGAGGAGGAGTCTTGAGAAAAAGGTGGGAGGACACTAACTAACATGAGAGATTCTCTCAACCACGAAGACTTATTCAATAACTAACTAAAACTTATTCCAACTACAATCCTAATTGGACACAACTTGTAGTTGTCTTACATGTAATTAGAAAAGTGCAAGTAATGTGTAACTTGCGTTTTACAAAAATACTTTTACATGCAACTTGTCGAAAGGAAAACTACAACTAAAGATTACAAAAGTGGAAAATACAACTAAGTGTTGAAAAACACTTAAGTTGCATTACGTGAAGACACGAATCCTTTAAACTTCTGGATGCTCATTTGTAGTTCCTCGGAATTCGGTTCATGGGTGTTCTTGGCAACAACCATGGTCTTTACAATAGTGTCATGACACCGGAGGAGCGCAGAGTTGTTTTTATCCAGGATAGACTAGATTTCATGCAAAAAGGCTTGGTGTTTCAACAATATCTAAATTGAAGCGATCGAGAACTGTTCGCTCCTCCATTCATTATGGATCCTCATCTGTAAATCAGCAAGAACTTCTTCTTCTGGAATCAGCTCTCCATCCTGACTTACTATGTTGCAAGAAGCCCTTTCACAATGTGAGACAATATCTCGGAAAACTTCACCCCGGAATCTCTTTGCATCACCGATCTCCTCAATGAGGGATTTAAGAACAAGGGTCTTGTTTTCCAGGAGTTCTTCAAATTCCAAGTACATGATCCTAGAAGAGATGATGGCATGCTCCTTCAAAACACTCGGCTGTTGTTGGGGCATGGTACGCCAGATTTTCAAGCTTTCTTCAACAATTTCTAGATTCTTTTTGAAAGTATTAGAAGTCTGATCCAGTTTCTCCTCAATGGTCTCTAACTTAGACATCATCTGAAAAATGTCTTTCGTTACCTGTGCACATAGATCATGAAGTTGATCAACCCAGGAATCCAATGCTTGTACCTTCTGAGCAGCCCTTTCCACTCCACAAATTGATTCTTGGGAACCAAAAGAACCTATGGAGTTACTCCCTTCAACAGCAGGTTTTGTAATTTTATGAACGGCTGCTATAAGTTGTCGGTTTTCATCTTCTAGCTTGTCTTTCTTTGCTAGAAGCTCATCACACCTTTGCACCAACGAAGCTACGAAGAACTAAGCATCATGTTTAATGAGCTCATGCGTTTGTTTGCCCAACTCTATCCTTGTAACCTTATAATCAGCAGCTAACATTTCTTCGAGTGGCTTATCTGCAATAGGTTCCACAATTTCAGCTACCTTCATCTTGTTGTTGTCAACAGTTACTCTGGAGATAGTCTTGGCCTTCTTAGCAACTTTGGATCTGGATTGTTTCAGATGCAAGTTTTACTTACTTTGGATCTGGACTGTTTCAGGTGAGATTTCTTGCTTCTTCCTTTTTAGAGTAAAAGAACTGAGCCATGGAGGCAAAGTCATCAACTCGCCTTCAGTAGCAGTTGTAGGCAAAGGAGAAGCAGTTTCTATTTGAATTTTTGTGGTCATTCTGGGAGGAATATTTGTTTGGACAGCGACCACGTTTTGCTCAGTTACCAATGGGCATGAAGATTGCCTCATGAATTCTTCAAAACCAGAAGTGGAAGTATCTATTTCTGATAACTGGATGCAAGTAGGAATATCCTCAGGAACTTCCAACACACTCTCTTGTTGATGATCAGGAGACGGCTCGTATGCTGAAATGGGAATAGCATTCTGAGGAGATTCATCCACAACCAAATCAGGAGGAGAAAGAGGCGTCTCAATGGAAACTGGAGAAATGATCTCATGAGGCCAGCCTGAAACTGGAGACTTAGGAGCATCATCAGATTGCTGCCCTTCTTCTGGATTATCCAGATCGATCACCTGAACATGGAATCATGATTTTTCCTTTCCACGAACTGTCGTCTCCTCAGGAGGAAGCACTACTGCACGACTGACTCGCAACTTGATTCTTGTGCCCGAAGATGATGCACCCTCCTTGTTGTCAACCTGAATCTCAGACTTACGTCCAAGATGCCCCGTAGAATCATCTTCTTTTCCAACCTTGAATTTTATAAATCTAACAGCATTATTTTTGAACCATGCGTTAGAGTTAGCCAAGCTAGGCTGAAATCTCTCAAGGATGGATATGCACTCTTTGTGCGACCATTGGATCAAAGGAAGTGGAGCTTCCTCAACCCTCCGCAAAATGTATTCAGGATCAAGTATGTGCCCATCATCAATCATCCCTTGTGGGATATCCACCAAGTTCAAATCAACAATTTGCTCAACAGTGAGCCTGCAGTAATCCATCTTCAGAACTTGGGCTTTTGTGCGGAGATCTACCCAGATGTCTTCAATGCGATGCACATGCACAAAGGATTTCTTGATCTTCTCCTTCATACCCCTGTAATCAAAATCAGCTCTAGGTTTAAACTTTTTGAGCTTGATTTCCTGCAGTTCAGTCTCCATGGTCATAGCTTTCACAGATGTGACAAGGGAATACCGGCCAATTTTCAATGGATTTGTGGTAGAGATCCCTATTCCAACCTTGTGTCTAGCAGACTGGAAAGTGTGGACAGCCATGATCTGTCTTCCCAACTCCATAAGAATGATTTTATCAGTTGGGTATCTGGGAAGCATATATGGCTGACCACTATAGCATCTGATCCTCATATAGGTGAAGGTGGGAAACTGCAGAAACAAACATCCATATTCACACACCCTTTCCCATGCCTCATCTAATACTCTTTTGTTTTTAAGAGTTTTGTCAAACTGACACATGAAATATCCGAAGAATGCATCTTGGACTCTTCTGAAATGCAATCTGCTGGGTCTCAATGGCAACTGGTCATAATATTCCCAAACTGGTATAAGTGAGCGATCACCCTTGGTAGAAAGACCTGGAAAGTGTCTAAGTGATGCCGCCAAGTATACCAAATACGAATTCATGAAGAAAGTCACGGTGGTAGGGACTGCTGCAAGTTGTTCACACAAGGCATCGCTGATGACTTCTCCCCATGAAATGTGATGAGACTGCCTTATGAACATGATGAACTGGTACATCCATGGCTCAAAGACATTAGAATACTCGAGGCCCATCATCTTGCTGAGAAGGGTTATCGTGTCTCCTATCTCCCATTTGAAATCACAGCAGTACAACTTCGCCCACCTTGATAAGGAGGCTCGTGGCTCTGTTGACGTGTATTTTATACACAATCATACACAGAATGAAATACCAACAGGTATCTTATCCTCTCTTGAGAAAATAGTCTCTAACTGCTGAAGATCTGCAAAAAGGATCAGTTAGATGGACTCCAAGGTTCTTTTAGTGGGGTCTCCACGTGTGGACAAGCTTTTTAGTGGTATGATGTGATTTGCTGTTTCCTCCAAGGGGTCTTACGTATTCAAAGCTCGAAGATTTTACTAAACTAAAAGGAACTTTCAAAAAAAGCAAAAGATAGGGTTTGAGAGGTCTAATCTAGCCTAACCCTATGAACGACTTAGCATGAATGAGATTTGGCAAGACTCAACCAACTTCAATTTTGCCATAAGATAACAACTCAATTGAAATTAGTGCGATCTTCTAAGGTAATAATGATGTTCAATGCATCAAAGACCAAGGACACTACTACGAAGGTACATATCCTAGATACGAAAATGCTTGAAGGTTAAGGACTCAAAATGTTTTCCAGTCGACCACGCAAGGCGTTCCTACAATCAGCAAGAAGCTAGTGGTTTGGATTGCGAATCCTACCAAATATCAAATCTCACACTTAGTCTTTCAAATTAACAAACTACTTTGATTGAGCGTGATTCAAGTACATCCAACAACCATGAAGATAACTCAAGAAATTTGCAACAAAACACCATAACTTCAATATTTTATTGATTTCCAAGTCATCATATACAACAATTGCTTGAATTTCTCTCTTCAAGACTCAATCTTGCTACAAAATTGCTTCTAACTCTAATCTCTCTTACATCAACTATTGACTATTACTCTATTCTTCTATTATACTATTCACTATTATTAAATGAAATGAAAAATGGGGGTATAAATAGCATCCCCAGTTACAATGAAAGGTCCAGATTGAAAGTAAATCAACGGACAAGATCATGACACCTAAACCCTAATTAGGGTTTGTTACAAATGACCTCCTTTTTACTGAACAATATTAAATACATAGCCAAATATTAAATTTGGCACAAAAATCTAGGAGGTATCAACCAATGAGAAATAAGATGTCATGTCATCTGTAACAACCTTTCATCTAGAATCTTATTCCCTTTCCAATTCTCTTTCTTAGCATATGCAATGAATTTTGTCACGATTCCTTCGATTTCTGCGATTGGAATCTCGGGAAGATTCTTGATACTCTCTTCTAAGTGGATGACCTGATCAAATGCATCTAGAAGAGTTGCGTCCCAAGTAGGTTCAAGTTCCTTTGTTCTATCAATCAGGAGCATGGTAGCATACATCTGATCATACTGCTCATCTGTAACATCTGCGTCCTTGCGAAAGATGATCTTGATTCTATCCTCAAATTCCTGGATATCCACATCTGTCTCGACCTCGATCCTTCTGCCAAGAATGGTACGAAGTACCTCAAATACTCTGTCCTGGATCGGATTGATCACCTCCTCAACTTGACCACATCTAACACTGATGTCCTCGAAGAGAACACTCTTTATATGGAGTAAGGTTGACCACTGAAACAAACTGTGAGAATCACCTTCTAAGATCCTCTCCTGCGTTAAAATTCTTCTGGATGTGTGTCTTATTACTTTCAAGACAGGGATGACAACGTCCTTAGTATGGGCAAATGCAGCTACTGTTGCCATCAATCTATGGATAATTTCAAGAACTTGGATAGCCTGATGAATGATCTTCGACATCCTTGTAACAAACTCTATGGCCATTGTATGAGATCTATCCATCCAACTACATGTATGCTGGACCAGGTTCCTGAATCTTTCTGCTTCATTGATCGATTGAAGGGGCAATGCCTGCACCGGTGATCTAACTGGATCCTGACGTCCCAAAGGTTCATTGATGTGACTGAAATATGTCCTCCATGCACCGACCTCTCTCTCAAGCTTTCTATTATTTTCTACTTCTTCTCTAAGCTTGTCCTTCAATGCCTCAAATGTGTCAGTGGCATCATCTAAAGTCTGCTCTGCTGTGGATGGTCCTAACTCAATAGTTTGTATATGATAGTCTTCTGCTAGAATCTCACCCTCATATTTGTCTGCTGCCGATGTAGCTATCTGCAGTTTTCTAGATCCAGTCTCATCTCGAATCATCTTGGACATCTTTGTGGCCTTCTTCTTCTCTGTTGTCATATGTGAACGTCCAACAAGGCTCTCTAAATCAATTGCACTGTCCTCGTCCTCTATTACGATCACCTTAGTCAATCTTTCCTTCAACGAATCTGGGATATTCGATCTTGTCTCTTGAACTTGAATTTCTTTATGTACTATCTCTTCTTGTTTGGGAGGAGATGTTACTTCATTATCATTATCTAAATCATAGTCTTGGAGAGATCCATCTGACGAAACATGTTGTGCCTGTCCTTCCTCTAGTCTGTCATTTTGTACCATCGACTCCATGGACTCTTCCACTCGAACTGTTCTATCTTCTGGTCTGGAAGAAGTACCTGGTGCTTGATCTTTGTTGGCACCTAACTTTTTCTTGGAAGGCTCTTTCTTTTCTGATCTTTCCTTTCTCTTCGAACCTCTCGAATGGAGATTGCCCTCACTGGCACATCGAAGGTTACCTTCACCTGAATTCCTAGGGTTAGGATTGCCTTCACTAACACTGGCTCCACCTTCGGCTGGCTTTTCTTCCAAAGTAAAAGACATGGCTATGCCTTGTTCTCTCAACTTCTGATGTTGAACGTCTACCCATCTGCGAGTACAAGACAAGACTGGTGCCATCAAATCATCTAAATCCACGGCCTCGGGCTCATTCCAATTCAAACTTATTGTTTTGCTTTCTCTATCATATGAAGATTGGATGTGCCTGCCGTTGTCCTGAGCTTGGTCGGCCACTCTGTAAATCTTACATTTCCTGATGAAATCCAAAGGCAATCTAGAATGCATCTTTCGTTTCACTTCGGGATCGTCTAGGAGATTCATCATAAAATCTTCAATTTGGTGCTCATGTCTAAATCTTCTACCGACCGTCTCTTCTAAATGTCCATGTGGATCAAAACTATTCCTCCAAGCAAAAGATGAAAAAGGATACAAGGCTAACTCCTTCTCTGCGTCATCCATGGCTAAGACATTAGGACATACCTCAACTGAATTACCCAAAATAATAGGTACCTGAACTCCATTCTGATGTCTGTGTCTGAATGCCTTCACATATGCTGCCAACTGCCTTGTTACTTCAAGTAACACAATTTTGTCTGTCAGGTACCTCGGCAACATGTATGGAGGTAAAGGACATCCATGCACTCTAATGTAAGTGAACTTGGGAAACTGAATGAACCAAGCACCGTACCTCTTGATGAACTCCTGGGCATCCTGAGATAATCTGTTGTGAATCCCTCCTTGCAACGTCCTTGTGATGTTCATCGTGAAAGTATCATTGATTAACTTGTAGTTCTTCCCTGGCGGATGATGCAAGTAGGTATAGGATTCACAAGCTCTGACCTCACCGGGTCCTCTTCCAATCACTCCTCTGTGAGGTAGTCCTGCGTACTCAACGCTCCTGATTAAGGCATAGATGACGTATGAACTCATGTGGAAGGACTTAGTAGCCCTGAGTCTTCTCAACTGTACGTCTAAGCAATGGCTAATTATCCTAGCCCAATGTATTGTACCCTTTCCTTGAACAATCACCTGGATGAAGTAAAACATCCATTTCTCAAAATAGAAGGCATGAGGTGCTCCTGTAACTCTGTCGAGCATGGTAATCAAATCTCTGTACTCCTCCTGGAAGTCAATCCTGTGTGGTGTGTTCGGTACTTTGCTCAAACGGGGACGACTCTTGAGTAGCCAGTTCTTGTTGATTATGCTTAGGCAAGCATCTGGATCATCATCGTACACTGATCTGGCTCCTTCAATGCTCTTGTATATCATGTCCCTGTGCTCTGGAAGATGGAAGGCTTCACTTATGGCTTCCTCTGAAAGGTACGCCAAAGTGCTTCCCTCATTGGACACAATTGTCCTGGACTGTGGATTGTAGTGACGGGCACACTCGATCATCAACTCGTGGCACTGAATGGCTGGAGGAAAACCGGCCGCCTTGATGATGCCACTCTCTATTATTCTCCGGGCGACAGGTGATGGCTTGCCGATGTAAGGGACCTCCCGGAACTTCTTCGTGCTAAAGTTCCCCAAGTTTGTATCTCCAATGTTGCTCCATTTAGACACGATCTTGGTCTCCACTTCCTCGGTCTTCTGATCTTCTTTCATGAGAGCCGAGCGACTGGTAGATGCTCCCGCCTTTGGGGTCGCCATACCTACACAACATTTCATTATAAGAAATAGATTTTGCAATAAATAACGTAAATAAGAGAGATAAATTTTAGGAAACCTCATGATAAGTCTCTAGAGTTATCATTTCCTAAAAAAAAAACGATTGAGCCAAGAGATTCAAAATTCAAAATTTCAAAATTTGAAATACGACGATGAATGAATAAAGCAATAACAATTAAATCGCCATACCTCGATAGAGAGCTAACTCTAGAATGCAAAAACAAAATTCGCCTAGGCAAAATTTGAGGTATAAGATAATCTTCAATATGATTTCCTCAAAATCGACTTCGCCACCTCTGGGGAGAACGTGATCTTCAAGTATTGTCTTAGACGTGGTCTTAAATGATCTTCAAATTCGCCTTTGGCGTGGTCTTAGATGGATCTCCAAGTTCGCCCTTGGTGTGGTCTTCAAATTCGCACCACCTTTTGATAACTAAGCGCCACCCTTGGATGAATGAAATTCGCACCACCTTTGGTCTTCAACGCAATTCGCACTCCACACAAGATGATACTAGCGCCACCTTTGGTTTGAAATCGCACCACCTTTGAACACACTTCGCACTATATTCGCCTCTTCTTGATTCGCATGAAGAAAGGTAAAAATGATTATGTGAAAACGAACATTTCATTCCCCTTATAAATAGCGCTCATATCCTTTCACCCCTTAGGCCGACTTGACAAATAAAACCATTTTTTAAATGATTTGCAATAAAATAACAAGGCCGACTTGCCTAATTGGGCGCTTCAAATCGATTTTATATTAATTAAATAATTAATTATTAATGCCTTGCGGATTTTAAATGAGAATTTCGATTTTTAATAAAGGCAAAAAAAAATAATTAATAAAAGATAACGCCATATTAAATGCTAAATAAAAATGGATTTTCAATTTTTAAAATCGATTTAGCATTTAAGGAAAATTTGAATTGTTTAATTTGGCGCCAAAACTGGAAAACAAAGGGACGTACCTCATCGCTCTGGTCCCTTGGAGAGGGACAGGAGCGATCCATGATTTTGGTCTTGATTTTGCATTTCTTACGTCTAACCCCTTCATCTCCACGTTGAAAATCAATCATCTTGATGGGTCCTTCGAATTTGATCATCTTGCATGCGTACTTAAAGGCCTCTTGAATGCTCATCGCCCTTGTCCCTTGGAGAGGGACAGGAGCGATCTCCAAATTTCTACGTCCATCTTGCATCTTTTAACTTCGATCTTTATTGTTGGCGAATAACACCCTTTGTTCGTGTCCTTTGCGCTTATTCCATTTGTCTTCATTATGTGTTTGGACGCATTTAAGGGACCATCGCCCTTGTCCCTTGGAGAGGGACAGGAGCGATCCACGTTTTCTCCTTAACCTTGGCAAGTTTGCACTTCGATCTTCATTGTAATATCTTCTAAACGTTGTCCCTTACCTCGCTTAACCTTGCTTCGCTTTGATCTTGAAGGAACGAGAGTGTTTTTAATAGCATCGCCTTGGTCCTTGTCCAAAGGACAGGAGCAATGTGAGGCTTTCACATTATTTGACGATGTTTGGACGTTCAAAACCCTTGCGAATTATCTTCAAACGATGCCTTGGACCATATGCTATCTTAGGACGTCTTGACTTAGCTTGATCTTGAAGCAAAACAAGGAATCCAAAGCAAATCGCCCTGGTCCCTTGGAGAGGGACAGGAGCGATCTAGTCTCCATGCTCAAAATGATGATCATTTCACGTTCAAAACTCTTGTTTATCATCTTTTTACCATACCATGGACCCTCTAAAACATTGCAACGTCTTGTCCTTACGTAAATTTTGCATGAAATGGCCAATGCATCTAACATCGCCCTGGTCCCTTCCTGAGGGACAGGAGCGATCTATGTTATAGGGTGTCAATTTCTTCATTTTAACGTCCCTTGAGTGTTTGCGCATGATGAAGACGCTTTGAAATGTCCCTCGCCACCTTTTCTTGACTTGTGTCGACCTTGAACTTCGGAGGAACGACCTTGAAATTGCGTAGGGAGTATTATCATCATTGTATCGCCCTGGTCCCTTCCTGAGGGACAGGAGCGATCCTTCCCTTGTGGCCACTATCTCACTTTGCCAGGTTCCAAGTTTATATTCAACGGATTCGTCCCTCTTCACTCCATTCGTCCATGCCTTGACATCATCCGTAACCTTGCAAGAAAACCAATTATATCAAAAATCGCTCTGGTCCCTTCCTGAGGGACAGGAGCGAACTAGGCATTTAACACTGTTATGGACGTCCCAAAAATCTTCAATTTATATTCAATGCGTTCATCTCATGTTTTCCCTTGTTTTTGAACGTAAACTTGCCTTGACCCTTGTCTGGATTTTGCATAATGAAGGAAATCGCTTTGGTCCCTGGGAGAGGGACGAGAGCTACAAGGTACCTCGCCCTGGTCCCTTGGAGAGGGACAGGAGCGATTTAGTCAATATAGGTCATTCTCCTTCGTTTTTGCATCTCAAATTATATTCATTTGGCAAAGCATCTTCCTTTGGACGTCCTCAAATCATTAAGTTTTCGAAATCTTGCAAGGACAAGGCGAAATTTGAATTGTAGCTCCGGTCCTTCACTGAGGGACAGGAGCGATTTTCCTCCTGGAGGCATTTCTGTGCTCATGAAAATCTTCAATTTATATTCAATGGAAAGATCTCGCTGTTCTCCATCACTTCCAACTTGAAATTTGTCTGGGCTCTGCAGGGACGATGAGATATTTGAAAATGAGCTCCCGTCCTTCACTGAGGGACAGGAGCGATTTTGCTCCTACAGGCCAAAATAACATGATTTTTCACATTTTAACACTTCACGAGGCGAAAACAAATCAATTCCAATGCCCAGGATCAAAATTCAAAAAAGTCAAAATTTGGTCAAAATATTCAATCGGATAAAAATTCACATTGACGGTCAACACTTAGACAAATTCAAGCTCTGCATTAACATTCCAATTGAAAATTAGACCATTTTGGCTAATTTATTGCATTCAAAATTTGCATCCTAGAAAAGGAATCTCAAAAGCTCTCAAAAACGGCTGGATTTTGGCTTGAAAGGACAAAAATTAAAACCCTAAGGCTTGACCCTAAATCCAGACAACTAACTGACTAACAAAACCCTAAAAACGAAAGCAAAAACGAGCGAAAGACAAGCAAAAAGAGGGGGTCCCCATTTGCGATGGGGCGATGTGTGAAATGGTCACAACAGGCTCTTGGATCCACCTGTTGATATGTCGTTTACAGTCTTTTTCTCTCTTCACGTAATACTCAGCTGCACTTTCTTTGCAGATTTCCATGTAAATAGGTGCAGGAGGTATTCTGAAGACCTTCTCGATCGTATCTGCATCAAGACGGATTATAGCTTCGCCATCATCATTTTTGATGACTCTTGTCTCTTTGTCAAAATGATGGGCGCAGGCGAGAACAAACTCAGGTCCTAGGGCAGCCACCAGGAAAGAAGATGCATGATGGATATGGCTGTCCAACAGCCTCTGTAAGTTATTATCCTGTTGATCTTCTACCCTCTTGACGAATTCCGACATATCAACGTGCCCTATTTTCGTATCTCTGATACAATCCAAAGGGGAAGAAACTTGGGAAGGTGCTACCTCGTTCTGATATTTGTTATATTTGTACTTCATCTTTTTTGAAACTGGAGATGCCGGCAAATTTGACATTGATTGTGAACCTGGAATATTGTGATAAAGACTTAAAAGAGTTGAGGCAACATCATAATCAGCTGCAAATATCATTCTTCCTTCTTCAAATGGGAATTCAAATGGGAAAAACTTCGATTCTTGAACTTCACGATTTTGTGAGAGGAAAAGGGGAAATATATAGAAATGGGAAAATCTTGATTTTGACCAATTTCGGATCTTGGGGAAATTTTTGCAAATATACAAGTTGGAAAGAACATACATGCAATCGAGGTTTTAAAACCCGAATGCAAGTACACTTGTAAATTTGCAAATGGAGAAATGTACAAAAAATGAGAATTTGACTTGTGGAAAATGACAGAAATGAAAAGTACGGATATGGGAAACATGAATGGATAGAAATGGCAAAATCTGGGAATGTCATTTTCATGAAAATGGGAAGAACTTTTCAACATGTAATCCAGTTTTTAAAAACCCGAATTTGAAAGAGGGGGGGTATTTCACACTTTTCAATTTGGAATTTTAACCAAAAATGGTTTAATTCCTTAACCGTAAGGGAAGAACAAGAATTTCCAGCGAACTTGTAATCGGGATTAAAAATCCCGAATACAAGTAAAGAGAGAATATGGGAAGAACAATGCAATTCAAAAATTGCATACCAAGGGGAAGATCTCTCTCACAAAAACCGATTTTTTGGGGGAAGAACAACATATTTACAAAAAAGCAACTAAGAAGTAAAACTAAGAAAACAAGAAAATAATAAAATGAAAAAAAGAAAGAAAAGAGAACATACCTTTCTTCAAACTGAAAATGCTTCTCCAAAAATGCAATCAAACTTGGAATGAAGAAGAATATCCAATAAACAGAAGCAAACCGCAATCCCCAAACCCTTGCCACGTTTTTGGAAAAAAGTCTTTAGTTGCAAAAATGTGGTTATAGATGCAAGAAAATAGGGCCAAATCCTTAGGTAAATACCATGTATGAAAGTGTCAAAGCCAAACGCCCAAGGAGGAGATGAAGAAATGGCATTAAATCCTTCCAACACGCAGCCAAAGGAGGGTCTCGTGGAAAAAACGTGGCAACAAATGCTTCTTGAATGGCTCATTAAATGACGGAAAACTTATCACAAACTCCACGCCTAGGTAAAAGAGGTAAAAACGAACTAGGAGATTGCAGCTTCATGAAGTCTTGATCCCCCAAAATGTGGCATTTTGGAAACACGTGGTTGCTGATTTGGATCAAAAAACCAGTAAATGCAAACCCCAAATGGCGTGATAAGTGTTTACAAATGCATAGGAATAGGGTGAAATCCAAAATGCCTCTCCTTCCTAGAAGATCTCCATAAAAATCGCTTGAAAACTTCAACAAATTTGCTTCCAACTAAAAATCGGATTTTTGGAGAAAAAGACAAGTTCGAATTTGCACGTAGTGCCTCGCATGTATCTCAGAATGTGCTTGGCTGCAACCAGGAGAACAAGTTTAGGCAAGCTCATGAACTGACTGAGGGCATTCACAGATTGACTAGATACATCAAGGATCCAATCAACTACCTGTACTCAGATGGATCTGCAAAATCAGAGTTAGCTGCAGAAACACTTAACTTCTTTAAGTTAGATTCCATAGGAGTAGACATAGGTTTACAGACCATCATTCTAAATCTTTCAGAATATCAATAGTGTACTTTCCTTGACTTAGAAAAATTTCATTGGATTTTTGTCATACTTCTAACCCTAGGAAAAGTAATGCATTAGACCTAAATCCTTCATTTCAAATTCGGGGGCTAATTCTTTCTTACATCTCATGATTAATTTATTTTCACCAATGAGAAATAAATCATCCACATACAAAACCAAAATAAGCATATCATCATTACATATCTTCAAGTAAAGGTTAGCATCAGCATCATTCTTACGAAATCCTAAGCTTAGTAAGTACTTATCAATTCTTTCATACCAAGCACGAGGAGCCTATTTGAGCCCATATAAGGCTTTCTTCAACCTGCAAACATGAGAATCTATTTTATGAATTACATAACCTTCTGGTTGCTCAATATAGACTTCTTCCTCAATAACACCATTGAGGAAGGTTGTCTTAACGTCTATTTGATGCAGCTCCCAAACTTTAGCTGCAACAATAGTTGTTATAGATCTAATAAAAGTATATCTAGCAATAGGAGCGAATGTTTCCTCATAATCTATTCCTTCCTTTTGAGAAAAACCACGAGCTACAAATCTAGCTTTAAATTTTTCAATACTACCATCACCATTATGCTTAATTTTAAATAAGCATTTAGAAGAAACAATAGACTTACCTTTGGGTCTGGGTACAATGTCCCAAACATCATTCTTGATGATAGACTCATACTCTTCATGCATGGCTAATTTCCAAGCATGATGAGTCATAGCTTCTTCGACATCGTGAGGTTCAAACTCAATGATGTTACACATTACAGAAATGTAGTTGGCATGATTTTGAGGCCTCTTGCTATCTCTGAAGGTTCCTCTAGGAGCAGCAAATCCTTCAGCATCTTCAATAGTGTTTCTAACCCAAAGTGGCCTCTTCTTGCTTACCACAATATCCTAAGGTATATCTATAGAGTCCATGCGTTCTGTTGGATCATCCTGAACTTCCTGATCCAGGAGATCAATGGACTCCTTTTGTATCTTAGGGTTAGTATCAACATTTGATTCTTGATTTTCAATCACAATATCATCATTATCAGATAATGAACCTTTAGATCTTTTTGTGAGATTTTGCCAAGATCAAGAGCTCAATGAAAAGTACAATAGAGACAAAATATAGGATAAGAATAAACTGTATTCTCATCAATAGATCAATGATCAAACGTTCCATTACATACAATGTAGATGAGCCTGCTTATATAGGCAAGGCTAGGGATATGTGAGCACACAAACATGACATGTGGCTCAATAAGAAACAAGGGTAGGTAGGAAATAGGTGTGGGTAGGTAGGAGAAACAACACCACTAAATGTGGAGTGTAACAACAAGATCAACACCATAAAAGGTGGAAATTCTTCTACACACACCATCCCAATGTGGCACAAACACCCAAATGTCTCATACCCAAACTACTATGAAATGCATTTCCTAAGTAAACTTAAGTAAGTGTAATAATATCCAAGATGAATAATTATTTACACTAACACCCCCCCTTAAGTGCAAATTAGGGGAATGCACTTAAGTCTACAATGCAACTAAGCAATGCAAGATGGGTTCCAGCTACTAGGCCATGTTAGGTACCCATGTACAAATGCAAATGCATGAAAACCAATGCAATGAAATCTCTCACAAAACGGGGAAAGAAAGAAAAACCCAATGGGAAAAAACCCTCCCCCAAAAGAGAGATGAAAAACTAGATACAAAGAACTCTCATAGAAGTATGTGAAGGACAAAACCCCATGCGAGGAAGAAGTCCCCCCCATATGAGAGAAGAAGAGAAGCTAGGAAGCCCCCCCTCAATGTGGATTCTGCACCAATGATAGAAGCTCGATGTATGAAGAAACTGCTCCACGAACGTCGAACAACATTCCTCCCCTTAGGAAGAAACAAAACCAAAGGTGTATCCATGAAGTCTCCCCAATCATGAAGGGAAGATGTATGAAGAAAACTCATGATGAATGGAGCCTCTGAAAAACGCTCAAGTATCCCCATGTCGATGCTGAAAGATACCCCCTCCAAAGGTGGTAAACTGTGCCACACTGCTGAAAAAGGCACTCCAAGATCTAGTGGAGATGGATGTAGAACATGTCCCAAAGACTCACATGTCTCCTCAAAAAATAAAGAGACCTCCAACTGTTGTACATAAGTATCCACAATCATGTCAACCTCGAAAGAATGATCATGTAGAGAATGAACAAGATGGTCGAAGTGTTCCCTCGCAACAATCGAAGAAGGATCACCTTCATCAAAGAGAAGATGAATGTCATCAATGATGTCTCCCAAATCTGCAATGTAGGATTCCACAAACAAATCTGCAATGTGTGTCAAGTAATCATCCCATGAATCTCAAGCTGGAAGACAATGAATATCCTGTTGCACTGAATCACATGAAGGCAAAACTGTCGCACTATCTGCATTATCAGGTGCAATAGGTGATGTGATATCAATATGAGGAGATGAAATACAAGGCTCAAGAACGGGGTCACATGTGAGAATCCCCATGTTCAAGTGCGCAAAGTTCTCAAAAACTGAACCATCACAAGAAGTGTGATCATCATGTGTAGAATCATCAAATGTGAAATCGTCATCATCAACAAAATCTGAAAAGGAGTATAACCGAGATGCATGATCAACCACCCCAGTCGCAATGATAGCTCTAGTCTCCAAGTCTCTAATGAAAACTGACTTAGGTGTGAACTCCACAACTCTCTTAGTTGCGCCATGTGTGATTTGATAGATGGAAAGGAGATTGTTTGTCAAGTGGGGTACTGTTGACGTGTCTGAAATCGCATTGCTACAAACTCCATACGGCCAATGCAGAATAGAATAGCCGACTGATTATCCTACTCTCTCTTGAGATAAGGAAGTCTCTAATGTTGTTTTCTAAGTTTGATCAAAGGAGACAACCTCAAGGTTTCTTTTGTCAAGTCTTGACTGCGGGATCTCTCAGTGGCTTGATGTGTTTTTGCTGGAAACACAAGGGGACTTACGATTGACTGGCGATTCTATGGATAAGTTCCCTGGAACCTTTTACGATCTCTCCATCAGATGATATTGGTTAATTTGAAGCTGTTTTAGCAGGACTGCAAATTTCCCGAATAGATAAAAAGGGGAGAAAAGAAAGGAAGGATAGGGAGAGAGAGAGAGATGAACTGTAAATTCTAACTAAGACAGCAGATTCAATCAAGCAAACAGACACCTCCAGGAAACTAGATTAGGCATCATCAGCCATTTAGACACAATGCTTGCATAAACTTAGTGCAATCTTCAAAGGAGAAACTAGATTTTCATATTACCAAATACAATATTAGAATTTCTACATTCATGATATATATTTGATAATCGAACTGAGCATGAAATGGTCCAGATTAACCATGCGGAAAGAAAAACAATCAGCTGTTCTCTAATGGTATGGACTATGAAGACTCTATCAGATGCTTGATTAAAAAGCTGCTATGTAAAATGAATAGGCATAATTAAAAGCTTTCAAAATTAAGTGAAGAAGGAGACCATGCACTCACAAGGAAACTTGAAAATAGTCTTAATCCATTGTATTAATTCCTGCAAATTCCTTCAGAGCTTTCGCAACAATCCAAGAACTTCTTACAAAATGAGGGAAAACCAGTCCCTTAAATAGGCCTCAAAAAAGATGAATGGCCTAGATTAAATCTAAATAAGTGGCCCAGATTCATCCATAAAGCAGTGCTGCCCATACCCATAAATGGGAGGCAAATATCAACAACTACCCCAAAATGGGTAATAACTACCCAAAAAGGGATAATTACAACAATTTGGAATAATCCAAAAAGGTGTATAAAAAAGTTTTACAATTTGTTGACCAAAAGTCAACTGTCACCCTTTTGGGACAAAAGTGCACTTTAAGATTTGGGGGGAAAAAAGCACTTTTGAGAAACTACTTTCTCTATTTCGGTTTCACACTCTTTCTTTAGAAACTGGTCCTCGCCATGCAGGTATTCCCGCCATAAATCACGACCTGCTGCTCGTTCCTTGCGAACGTATTCCTGAAATTTGATACATAACTGGAAGAGGAGACTAAAAGGTGGCATGGGAGGGTGGCGAATTTTGTACTGCATGCCCTCGAGATACTGGTCTACGTGCTTTAAACCGTCCTTCCAGCTGGAGCGATTACGCTCGAAGCACAATATGTCTGAATGGAACTGACCAGCAAAACTCAAGTCTCCAACGGAATAAGAAACCTTATCTGCTCCCAACCTTTCTTCCCAGTCTGGCCGGATTACACTGTCGGATAGGTTATTTATCCATCCTGAAACCATTGATCGGATGATGGTCTTACCTAGTTCTTGCATGTTCCCGAGAATTACCTCACATGCGTCGTTTTCTTTGTCAATAATTTCCTGTGCGTCGTTCTTCATGGTGACGGTCCAGTACCATTCCTTGAGAACACTGATGCCATGGGGATCTAGGATGTCAGACAATGTGGGAATTTGCGCATGTGTCCAGAAAAGAGCTCTCATGAGGGGAAGGGTAGAGGCCGCCACCTCGTGCATGTGAAGGGATTCCCTCTTTACCTCCAACAGCCTGACTAGAGTGAGCTCTCGATGGAGAGCCATTTCTTTCACCTCCCTAAGGATCTGTTCTCCCTTTTTCTTGATGTCCTGTATCCATTCCTTGACGGCCTTTGCGGTATCCCGAATTCCTTCAAATTCAGTCGTGGTCCTTTGTGCCAATGCCATTGGGGGAATGTGGGATTCGGAGGGGTTGTGCAATGGCCGTAGGAGCTTATCGATGTATCCCTCGACCTGTTCAACACGGGCCCGATACATATCTTTTTCCGCTGTGATCTCCTCGAGCTGTCTGAGTATGTTCTGCACTGAATCCTTAAATTCTTCCTTTTCCTGCTCTTTTGTAGCTCGTCCGATGGGGACAGTCGTAATGCTATAATCTGCCAGTGTTATCTGATCTGCTGGCTTGTCTACGGGCGGGGTGGCAATATGAAGAGTGCGGTTCCTTTGTTCGTCCCTGGTTACTTTAGAATATGCCCTTGGTTTCTTCTTCCCTTTAGCTTTTGCTTGATCCATTCGTGAGAAGATATCCTCTAGATTGATGGGTGCTTTGGTGGCGGCCCTACGCTGAGCTCTGGCGATCAGCCACTCTTGAGGCACTGTCTGGGTCGATGATAGGGTCAAGTTAGCACCCTGTTCTCCCACGCTCTTAACCGGCTGACCACAAACTCGCAGCTGCCCCGCCATCGGAGGAGTGAAAGAAGGAGGAAGCTCCCTGCTTGTAGCTGAGTTCTCCCCTATTTCACTGAACAATTGTCTGACATCCTCCTGTGAAGGTTGCTCCTCGGTTCTCTCGGGCTCATGAATTTCGTCTATCCTTTGTTCTCCTTCGACGGTCGAGTCGTCCTTGGCTGTATTAAGGAGTAGCAATTCGTGACGGCTCTGCTAGGTAGGTTCATGCACTTCGACCCCCTGGGTGGATGGGATTTCTCCTTCTTTTATTTGGTCACCCAGTTTGGTCAACTTGGGGCCTTTTGGCTCGGTGTCTAGTACATCAGGTGCAAGAGGATCATTGGCCTCGAATGCATCGATGTCGCTCTGGGAAGGCGGAGCAGGTACGCAATCCAACTCTATGGCATCGTCGGACGAACTGGGGTCTTTTGAAGATGAAGTGGCCTCTGGCCTCTTTATGGGAATCTTCTCCCTTCTTGTTCTTTTGGACGTCCGAGTTCCTCTGCAAGCCTTAGCTTTCTTTCTTTTCTCTGGTTTCTCAGTTGATGTCCCTTCGTCCTCGGAAGACTGAGAGTCAAGACTGCCCATCAAATGGTAAGTGAACTGGACCCCTTCATGGACTAGCCTCTCGATCTAATGATGTAACCACTGATCTGTGTATCTTGCTGGGGCTACCATAACTGCTTCGAAATCCGTGATTGGGTCCTGAGACCAATCAACGCCTGGCAAGAGGTGTCTTACTGCTTCGAATTCTCGGACTTGGAGGCAATTTCCTGAGTCCGTGAGCTGATCTAAGACCTGACGGTATTCAAAGAGTCGCATCTGCTGCACACTCAACCTAGAATATTCCCGTCGCCTGACTTCGTAGTCATCGGAGCAATTTTTCCAATAGTCTTCAACTGACTCCTTTGCTCTGTATCTTCGACCATAGGCCCTTTTTGCCAAATTATCTTGATCGAAGTATTTTCTTGGGAAATGGTCTTGGAGGCCATAAGAGGCCAGCTCTGCAAGGGACTCCTCTGCTAGGGTAGGGGTTCTCAATTGGACATCATGGTTGCCTATGATCATAGGAAATGTGAATCCAGCCTGCTTGCTCTCTCGAAGTAAGATGCCGGCGGGGCGTGATTGTCTTGGCACCTCCATAAGGATTACTTTATCGGTTGGGTACCGTGGAAGTCGAAGGGGGGCACCATCGAAGCCAGCTATTCGGATGTAGGAAAACCTTGGGAACTGAATGAACCAGGCTCCATACCTCTCCACTAAAGTGGTAGCTTGCTCCGAGAGCCTTATGTGTAACCCTCCCTGCATTAGCCTGACCAGGCGCATTGTGAAGGCGTCATTGACGCGTTCATACTGACCAACCGCGTAAGCCGGGCTGTTCTTTTCCCTTTGAGCTATATCCTGGTAGTGCAGCTGCGGGTAGCAATCATAGACTTTCACCTGACCGGGCCCATTCCCGATCTCACCTTTCATTATCAATCCTGGCAGTGGCTGGTTCTTTGCGAATATATAGACCAAATAGGAGGTCATGGTGAAGTACTTCTTTGTTTCGAGCTCAATCAGCTGAGCGTGGATGTTATCGCTTATGATCTGGGCCCAGTCAAACTTAGACTTTCCGGCGAAGACCTGCTCTGTAAAATAGAACATCCACTCTTCAAAGTAGCTGGACTTAGGAAGTCCCATGACTCAGCTGAGTAAGGTGACCATATCCCCATGTTCATTATGAAAATCACTTCTGGGGGTCTTTTTCACAATCCTGGTGTTCGGAGGCCTTTTCTCCTTGAACCATTCTTCGTTAATCAGTGCCCTGCATCGGGCCGGATTCATATCATATGCCCCTTGTGCTTCGTCTATGGTTGTAGCTGTGGGATTATTTGGAAAGGGGATATCAAATGCATCACCAATAGCCTCAGGGGAGAAGTCGGCGATAGTCATATTTTCCAGAAGCACTAATCTAGACTTTGGTTCGTAATGCCGAGCAGCTTCTACTACTAATTCATAGTTCTGGATTGCTGGAGGAAAACCTATCGCTTGGGCAATGCCACTTTCCACCATCTGCCTAGGCCTGCCATATGCGTTGGGTGAGAAGACGCGATTCCTGAAGTCCTGAATATCAATATGGCCAAGGTCGGTGTCACCAATGTTGTCCCAGACGCTCTGAACCTTCGACTCCCTTAATCCTCCCCTTTGATATTGATACTTCATCCTTTCAACCTTACGCAGGATGTCTGATTTGGATGCTCGTGAGGTTTCGGCTGCAGCGGGTGTTTTTGATGATTCCACCGCCGATTTAGGCATCTATCCTGCACAGCCGGACGCGGATTACAAGGTGATACAAGAACGGTAATGCGGGTTAGATAACAAAAGAAGTGCTCCAACAGGCCGGGATTAATTTAGAGTTTAGTCCGGGCATGGAGCAATATCATTTTAGCTAACAACTTGATTATCTTTAACCGCAGCATATTCTTGAAGATTTGTGACTACGCATCTATACTTATCACTTTCGGACTTTGGATTAATTTTAACAGAGGCAAAACATGGAAATTTTCTTGAGTTTGAAAAGAGATGCAATTTCTGGCTAAACCTTGGGAGTGAATTCTAAATTTCGAATGCATTGAACAACGCTTTATGAAAAAGAGATGCAGACTTCAAGAATTCAAGCATTGTGATCAAATTTCACGCATTTGTCTACTTGATTTAAGCATTTTCAAATGATCATACGCGATAAAGCGTACTTACATGATGGGAGCAGATGGCGAGAGATTACCCGACCTTGTCGCGTGAAGTGAACGGACGATCCTGCAAAGTTTGAATCCCAGCGGTTATCCCTTTGATTTAAATTTTCGCGGTTTGGCGGATGAAAGAGAATTTATCAATTTTAAATGGTTTTACCCTTGGCAATCTGAATTTAAATGGTCGAGGGGGGGGTTGATGCAGCGTCTTACCTTCCTATTTTCGGACCTTGGAGAGTTCTTTCAAATTTTGAATTGCATTCTCTCTTCAACTTTAGATTTTGACGAATTTGGAGGTTTCGGAATTTAACTTGGCTTCACCCAGCCTGCACGAAATTCGGAGCTTGAACGTTATTTGCAAACTTGGAGATTCTCAACCCGTTGGCGAATTTCGGAAGTCCCTGGGGTTTTAGGCGAGCTGGAGATGTTTTCGAAGCTAGAGACGTTTTTTGGAGCTCTTCAAAAACCTCGGACCTGAGCGCCCTTTTCGCATGCTCCCGCAACTTTGGAACTTCGGAGCTGGAGGCGGATTACAAACTTCGGCAAACCCTGGAGTCACAGCGCCTATTCAAACTTCGGCGATCTGGGAAAAAACTTCGGAGGACTCGCCGCCTACATTGGGTGCTTTCGAAACCTCGGAGAGTTTTTAAAACATCTCGCACTTCAATTTCGCGATTTCGGACCTAGGGTCCGAAAATAGCATTTCGTGATTTAAACTTCGGACCTTGTTGTGACCATTTCACACATCGCCCCATTGCAAATGGGGACCCTTGCTTTTTTGCTTTTAAGGGTTTGTTTTCTAGGTTTTTTAGGGTTTTGTTAGTTAGCCTTTGCATTTTGAGTGCTGTCGGGGAGATCAATAGGGTAGCAAGTCCGGCTTGAGTGAGGTCCTGATCCTGAAATTTGGCTAAGTCTGGAATGTCCTGATCCTGAAATTTGACTAAGTCTGGAAACTGAAAAACCTCAAAAAACTAGATTTTGCAATATAACTCCTGGAGGTCTGAAACCACTCTCAAACATAGAAGGAAATGTCACTTATACTTAAATGTTATATTCCATAAAAATTATCCTGATAGAGAGTTCGAAAAGTCAAATTTCGCTCCTGTCCTTCACTGAGGATCCAGAGCGAATTTCACTCCTGTCCCTCTCAGGAGGACCAAGGCGAAGCGCTCCTGTCCCTCACCAAGGGACCAGGGCGATAATACTTATTTGAGCCATTCCTGACCGTCTTTGGACGAATTGAGACATCAAAGGCATGGTGAAGGACGAAATGAGCATGATAGAGCATCCAGACTTGATCAAAAACAATGAAATGATGAAGTTTTGCCTAGAAGGTCAAATTCGCTCCTGTCCCTCACTGAAGGACCAGAGCGATTTTCTTTATATGCACAATTTTAGACTTTTTTTGGACATTAACTTTTATTCATAGCATGAGACAGGATGATATCTTCCCTAGCAAAGACATTTCATGGTGAAAAGTGAAGCATTTGGGCCTGGAGGACAAAAATCGCTCCTGTCCCTCACTGAAGGACCGGAGCTTGAAATCCAAAATTGCCTTGTCCTTGAAAGATTTGAACGATTTCGCGAATTGAGAAGATCAAAGGAGATACATTTTATCAGTTGAATATAACTTGAAAGCGCAATCATGAGGAAAATTGACCCTAGAAGCAAAATCGCTCCTGTCCCTCTGCCAGGGACCAGGGCGAATTTAAGTGTGAGCTCTCGTCCCTCACTGAAGGACCAGAGCGATTTTCCTTATAAGACAGGTTTTGGGCGAAGATTAAGTAAGTTTTGAGTTTGAGGCAAACAAGGAAGGTGTAACGAACCTGTTGAAGACAAATTGAAGATTGCAAGACGCCTGATGAACTCCATATTGGCCTAGGCGCTCCTGTCCCTCAGTCAGGGACCAGAGCGATTTTTGCCTTAGACCAATTTTTCGCCAAGTTAAAACGAATTCCAGGCCAAGGATGAATGAAAGGGTGCACAACGAGTCTATTGAAGATAATTCTAAGTTGTGGCAAAGTGTGATTGAACCTAGAACATCAAGTTCGCTCCTGTCCCTCAGCCAGGGACCAGGGCGAAATGGTAGTTATCTTGCCTTCCTCCCAAGTTTAAACCACTCCAAGTCAGGATACAAGGAGACAATGATGTTTGAAGTGTCTCGACGAAGAACGAAGTTACAAAGACCGCCAAGGACGAAGAATTTGCACTAAATGTCCAAGATCGCTCCTGTCCCTCAGTCAGGGACCAGGGCGATATTCATTATACTAGCCATTTCTTTCGAAAACTACGTCAGGCCAAGGTCGTACAAGGTTGCAAAGGGTCAAAATGTTCTTAAGAAGACGATGTGCAAAGGAGTTAAATGTCAAAAGGTGATCAAATTGAGCCTAGAGGCTAAATCGCTCTTATCCTTCAGGCAAGGACCAGGGCGATTTTCATTAAAACACTCATGTTCCTTCAAAAATCAGGTCAAAGTCAAGGTTCGCAAGATCAAGGATATCATTTGCAAGGTGATGAACAAGGAGTAAAGCTTGAGAGATAGCAAATGTTGGCCAGAGCATGAAGTTCGCTCCTGTCCCTCACCAAGGGACCAGGGCGATATCCACCTTAGAGGGCATTCATCCACCAAATCAAGACGATCAAGCTCGAGTTTTTTGGCAAACATGCCAGTTTCAACGTGAAGATGGAAGTTTTGAACATAAAAGCAAGAAGAATCAAGATCAAGGTGATAATTCGCTCCTGTCCCTTAGTCAGGGACCAAAGCGATAGGTTTGTGTCCTTACCTCTTCCAAATTTGGCGCTAAAACATTCTTTAGATTTTATCAAATGCTAGGAAAAAATTGATAAATTTGAAATCCAATTAAAGTTAGTATTTAAAATTAGCGCATGGGCCTTTATTAATTAATTTTTGCCTCTTAAAAATCGAGTTTATTTAAAATTATAGGCATTAAATTAATTAATTATAAATAAAATGGGGCGCTTGGGTTTTAATTTTCAATTATTTATAAAAGTCGGCCTTTGTTTTTTATTTAAAATTGGTTTTTAATTGCCTCATTTTGTAAAAGTCGGCCTAGAGGTAAATGAGAGGTGAGCGCTTATAAAGGGAGGGTGAAAATTTCATTTTCAAATCATTATTCAATCATCTCTTACATGCGATTTGGAGAAAGCAAAGGTGGTGCGAAACATCTTCAAAGGGGAGTGCGAGCTTGAAGTTAGAGTTAAGGCGAACTTGCCAAAAATATTGAAGATCACATCAAAGACCCCAAGGGTGACGAAGTTGATAGGAGGGACGTTCGCTTGAAGATCACGTGGAAAAGGCTTCAAACATTAATTTTGCCTAGGCAAATTCCTTGTTTTGCATTCTAGAGTTAGCTCTCAAGTGAGGTATGGCGATATGGATTTATTGTTTTGATTTTGATTGTTGATCGTCATAGCCTTCAAATTTTGAATTTTGAATTTTGAATTGTAAATTGTAATAGCTCAATCGTTTTTTAGGAAATAATAACTCAAGGATTTATTATGAAGTTTCCTAAAAATTAATCTAATCTATGTTATATATTGCAAAATCATGTTTCTAATTTTGAAATGTTGTGTAGGCATCAAATGGAGATCTTCTCAAGGAAAATCAAGCCAGATCAAGAACGATCAAGCAAGGACAAGGACGACCTTCTTCCCTCCAGCCTAGCATCGACAAGGACGGCACTAACGTCATCAAGGGCAACCTCTTCCAATCTAGCGTTCCAGGGCAAGGTACATCAATCATCCTGCACATCAAGGACACAAGAAGTTAGAACAAGGGTTCGTTGAAGAAGCAGATATTTCTAGATGAATTAATTAAAGCTAGCTTCTCAACAACATCAAGTTGAATATTTACCAAGTTACAAGTGTCAGACGAAGTGGCATCCTAGTCATCACTTCTCCAATCAGTGAGGTCCACCTCAGCATGTCCAGATTCAATGTACCTAACTCATGGAAGGTGGCACAAACTCCAATGTACCTACCCCAGCTATCCATTGGTGGAATTTTCTAGAGAGGACATGTGTCCAAGCAATACAATTATTTCATTGGTCAAGCATTAAATGTTATGTAATGGTTGTAACAAACCCTAATTAGGGTTTTCATTGTAAAATCTTGGCCATTGATCTCGAACTGATCTAAGCCATCGAATTGTATTGAGGGCACTATATAAGCCCTGGCATTTCATTTGTAAAGGCATTAGACAAGAGAGTTAGTAGATAGAGAGTAGTTAGAAGTTGATAGAATAGCAATTAGAGTAGAGTAGAGAGAGAAGGCAAAGATTGTTGCCAAGATGTTGTTGTAAAAGACTTGTAACTTCATTGAAGAAATGGTGAAATTTATGGGTCGATTCGACAATTTGCATGGTCTTTATACTTCTCATATTTGATTTCATGTTATTAGATGAGTGGAAGAAATGTGCTTGATTGATGGTGAAATTCGTATATCCATACTACTAGCAGTTTGTTGATTGCAAACTTGCCTTGTGTAGTCAACTGGAATCATTCAACTTAAGCTTAACTTCAATTGTCACCTCTTCATTGATATGCATCAACCTGATGGTGTCTATGCCTGCAGTGATGATTTGAACATCATAAAGCTTTCCTTCGAAGATCGCACTAGCCTTCTGGAGATGGTCCTGCGATGTCAAAACAAGACTTAGTCAGAATTCCATCAAAGATCATTCATTGCTCTTACATTCTTAGTATTAAGATTAGATCCTTTCCTCGCCCTCATCTTTTTTCCTTTTTTCAAGTCAAAGCTAGTAAGAGCCTGTGTTCCAACAGTATTCAAAGCAAATCAGAAGTTCAGGCATCAAATGTAAGTCCCCTTGTGATTCCAGCAAATCACATCGTACCACAGAGAGCTTATCCACACGTAGAGACCCTACATACAAGAACCTTGGAGTCATCCTGATTGATCCTTTTTCGCGATATCTTCAGCAATCAGAGGCTTTATTCAAAAGAGGATAAGGTACCCTTGGGTATTTTATTATGTGTTAGGCAGTGTACAAAATACACGTCAACAGACCTGAGGTCCGAAAATAAGCTTTGCGTTTTACTTTTCTTCTTCTCAAGGGTCCGAAATTCGGACTTAAGTGTTATCGGGCTTTCGGACCGCAACGCGTTTTTAAAAGATTTCACACTTTTTCAAAACCTCGGACCTGGGGTCCGAAAATAACACTTTGCTTCGTTTTATCCTCAGGGGTCCGAAAAGAAGGATTTAAGTGATTTCGGGGGTTGGAGGCGCTTTCGAAAGATTTCGCACTTTAAATCTTATCCCCAGGGGTCCGAAAATCGGGACCTAAGTGCCTTTTCGGACTTTCGGACCTAGTGCATCCGTTTTAAACTTTTCGCCTTTTATTAAAGCTTTTCTTCGGGGGTCCGAAAATCAGGACCTAAGTGCCTTTTCGGACTTTCGGACCTCATGCGTCCATTTTAAACTTTATGCTTTTCTTCTCTTCTGTGTTTTCCTTTTGACGTCTCTTACCCCAGGGGTCCAAAAATAACACTTTTGCCATATTAAGAAGACCTCGGACCATTTGGATGTTTTAGCGAAATCGAGGCACTTCCCAATTTCGGAACAGGGGTCCGAAAATGGACTTTTGAGTGATTTCTGGGTTTGAAGCGCTATCTTCGTAACATTTTAAAAGAACTTTGTATTGCTTTCGAACCGAGCAGGGAGCATCTACTTTGAAATTTTCGCTCCAGGGCCCGAAATCTGCCCCTTAGACAATTTTGGAAACTTGCACGGAACGTCGGACCTCCCACTAGCTTTGCCAGGTTCCACAAATCTGGATTTGGGAGCCATCAGAATACTAAGGCACTCGGCCAGGCAATTCGATCTTTCATCAGCAGGCGAAAATCATCTCTCGCCCAAACCTTGCAAAGGTCAGGTGACAAACTTCATGCAATCGGCCTCATAGCTTTGGCTTGGCGGGATCCGTCAATTCCTACCATCTTACGCCTATCCAAGGCGATTTTCAAAATTTTGGAACAAAGCTCTTGGCGTTCATGCCCGAGAGCTAGACTAGTCAGGAGGACTCATCGGCTCATTACTTCAACGTCAATTAGTTTACGGATTGGTCACGAACTCGCTCGAAGAGACACGAGAAACTCTGCTTGGAACCTCAGAAAAACGATCGAAAGCTCAAAACAGGAAAGGGGACCCTGTCGGCGACAGGGAGCGTGTGCAACGCACAACAGGTACACACAACACATCATTGAAGGAGTTATCCCCAATGTCAATAGATCATTTCCCAATCACATCCATGTATGTATGATTGCCCATCAAAATATGAGGCATGGTGCAAGGCTCAAATGTAGAGAACATAGACTGCGAAGATGCCATATGATGAGAAGCCCCTGAATCTAGAAGCCATCTCTCTGAATCATGACTGATAGTAGCACATAGAGCTTTTCCTTTTCTTGTCCCAAAAGAGTGAGTCTTCCCACTTGTAGAAGCCATGAATGCTTGCCCTTTTCCTTTTGAATGTGAGGAAGTGGAAGTTGATGAATCATCCTTCTTGTAGATATTAGGCAAATCAATGTTATGCTTTTTGATGATATGTGTGAACTCATCAATCTTCTTAGAATGGCAACGACGCTCCTCATGACCAAACTTTTTACAATAGGCACAAGTAGGTCTCTCCCTCTTTGGTGAGTTATCCCTCTTGGAAGAGGATGAATCTCCTTGTTGTGGAGCAGATGGTGCTTTGTCCTTAGGCTTTGATTGCCATTTCTTCTTGTTTGAGTTGTCCTTTCCTTGATTTCCTTTGTTCCCTTGATTTGCCACTAATGCTTGAGACTTAGAAGCCTTAAGAATGCCCATGATTATCAACTTAGTTTGTTCCATCATCAACATTTCATTGAAAGCATCAAATGTAGGCATTGTGTAGCTTGAACCCATTGTCATCCTATGGGTTTGGAAACTAGAAACAAATGCTGCATATTCTTGTGGAAGCTTGCCTATCAAGTTGAAGATCAATTGAGTATCCTTCTTATCAATGCCACAATCTTTGAGTTGTGCCCTCAACTCATTGGCCTTAGTGACATAATCTTGTATAGTATCAAAGTTATTGGGATCTAACATGGTGAGATCACTATCAATTTGATATCCCTTAATCTCATCAACTTGACCATATAAGTCTTGAAACTTTTGCCAAGTTTCCTTGATTAGAGTACATTTCTCAATATGAAAAATGAGATCCTTTGATACATACTTTCTTAAGGTACCAATTGCCATGATATTTTTAGTGAGCCAATCCAAGTGACCAACTAGATCAACCTTAGGATCAGCAGGAGCAACAATAGTTCCATCAATGTAATGAGTTAGTCCTTTTTCCATAAGTTTACTCCATGCATCAATTTTCCAAGTAGCATAATTATGAAGAGTTAAGAGAGGAAACTTAGAAGAACCCATAGCAGCAAAAAGGAAGGAACACAATAGCACAAAAGCACAAGAGACACCCCCCCAAATTCACTCAATCAAAGTACCCCCCAAAAAATGATGATTTTGGCACTTTATATGTAGTGTGTGTACAATAGGCCACTTGCAAACAATGGCAAGGTGGAATTCTGATTTTATTTTACAACTGTCCCAATAAGCTGAGAACTTCAAAGCAAAAGATCAGAAAGATAGATCTATGCAATACAAATGCCAAATTGGCCAAATAAGACCATATGATGAAAGTACAATTTCTATCCACAATTGCTGCAAACTGATAGCATATTCTGAGAGTAGACAAATAAAAAATGCACTTTCAAAAAAAAGGGCACCTGAAAAGGAGTTCGTATGAGCCCGAACGGAGACCTGGAAGTTGCAGAAACACGGATTGGACAGGTACAATCACCAAAAACTAAGAATTCTGAAAAATCGTACCATCAAAATCAGAAAATAATTCCACCACGTGAAAGTACACGAAATTCTAGCCCATTTCAAAAATAATTGCACCAAAAAAGGAGCAATAATGAGCAAGATATGGCCATTTGAAGTTGAACTGCAAAATCAAAAAGCTCAATGAGAGGGGCCTGCAAATTTTTTTTTAAATGATGACGTCAACGGACTGTGGGGTTAAATTTGACGGCCGTATGACCGTCGCCCAAACTTCACGACTGACTAGGCACTGACATGGCGCTGACTGTGCAAGTGATTTGGCAGGTGATGTTGCAGCCAACTAGGTTGCTGACGTGGCAGAGTGATTTGGCAGCCAACTGGACTACTGATTGTACACTGCTGACGTGGCGCTGACTGTGCGCTGCTGACTGGGCAGAAGGTACAGATCCCAAAAATAATTTTCGAAAAAAAAAAAATTTCTCAAAAAAAATTTTCAAACTCAAATAATTTTCAAAAAAATAATATTTTTTTTGAAAAAAAATCCGAAAATTCTGTACCATACCGCCCAAATTGGGCAAAAAATTTCCTCCACACCCAAAAATCGATTTTCGCCAAAATAGGTCAAATTTATACTCAACTTTAATGGAAATGGCCTCTCGGACGCAATGGTGAGGTCGAAAATGCTCTAAGATGCCTCCAAAAAAATGCAGTCCCTCGGATCCGAAAATAGAAGTCTTCCACAATGTGTCCAAAAACCAATCAATGAAGCCCCAATGGCTCTGATACCATGTGAGATTTTGCCAAGATCAAGAGCTCAATGAAAAGTACAATAGAGACAAAATATAGGATAAGAATAAACTATATTCTCATCAATAGATCAATGATCAAATGTTCCATTACATACAATGTAGATGAGCCTGCTTATATAGGCAAGGCTAGGGATATGTGAGCACACAAACATGACATGTGACTCGATAAGAAACAAGGGTAGGTAGGAAATAGGTGTGGGTAGGTAGGAGAAACAATATAATAGTCCACATGAGGTGGATCACCCACTGAATGTGGAGTGTAACAACAAGATCAACACCATAAAAGGTGGAAATTCTCCTACACACACCATCCCAATGTGGCACAAACACCCAAGTGTCTCATACCCAAACTACTATGAAATGCATTTCCTAAGTAAACTTAAGTGTAATAATATCCAAGATGAATAATTATTTACACCAACACTTTTGAATGCAATATCTTCTTCAAAAGTTACATCTCTACTTACCTCAACATACCTTTGACCTAAAATGTAGATCCTGAAGGCTTTGGAAGATTCATTGTATCCTACTAAGATGCCTTTCATTCCATAGGGATCCAACTTGGTTCGTTTTTCTTTAGGCACATGAACATACACAGGGCTCCCGAAGATCCTTAAGTGGCTGATGCCAGGTTTGATTCCTATAAAGGCTTCTTCAGGAGTTACATTCTTTAGAGCACGATGAGGACATCTATTCTTAATGTAAACTGTTGTTTTGGATGCCTCCACCCATAGGAAGGGTTGCAGGTCTTGATCATAAATCATGGCTCTTGCAGCTTCAACAATGGTCCTATTCTTTCTTTCAGCAACTCCATTTTGCTGAGGATTGTAGGGAACACAGAACTCCCTCTTAATTCCTATCTCAATACAGAAATCATAAAAACTACCTGAGGTGTACTCACCTCCATTGTCAAACCTTAAACATTTAATTCGTTTTCCAGTAGTATTTTCAACCAAGGCTTTGAATTCTTTAAATCTATTTAAGACTTCTTCAGACTCTTTAGATTTAATAAAGTAAATCCATGTTTTCTTAGAGAAATCATCTATGAAGATAACATAATAAAGGAAACCGCTAGGAGATGCTACAGACATAGGACCACATAAATCTGAATGAATAAGTTCTAACTTTTCTTTAGCCCTACTATCACTTTTATGAAAAGGGCTCTTCACATTCTTACCCATTGCACAACCTTTACAAGCATCATCATGAGATAAACTAAGTTTAGGCATACCTTTAACCATTTTACCAAGAGTGGGAAGAGCTTGAAAGTGTAGATGTCCAAGTCTTCTATGCCATAGCTCGCATGATTCAGGGGCCTCGTGAATGAGAGCTTAAATTGGATTAGCTGCAAGCTTATACAAACTATCACGTCTATTACCAATAACATGAGCAGTTTTGAAACTAGATTTCTTAGCCCAAGCAAGTACTTTCCCTTCAGAAAATGCTATTTGCAAACCCTTATCTTCTAAAGCAGAAATGGAAATAAGATCTTTTAATTCCAGGTACAAAAAGAATATCACTGAGTTGTAAGGAAATATCATAATCTAGTTTTAAAGAGGTAGTACCAGAACCTTTTACTGAGTATCGAGCATCATCACCAATTACCACATGAAGGTTGGTATCCTTTTCAATTAGATCTGAAAGATGCTTACGGTAACCTGAGATGTGTCTGGAGGCACCACTGTCAATTATCCAAGTATCACTGTCCGTAGGAACGTTGCTTGATAGAACACAAATAAGAAGATAGTCCTCATTTTGTTCAGCAACTTCATTTAAATTGGCTTTTGTTTCCTTAGGATCATTCTGACAATCTCTAGCATATTGACCATACTTATCACATCTGAAACAACGAATATGGGAGGAATTTCTTGACTTCTTCCTTGGATCGTAGGAGGAGGATCTAAAATCTTTGCTTCTCTTTTCTTTCTTCCAATGCCCACTTTCCTAGACTTCGCTGTGAGAACATGATTATCATCTTTGTGAGAGTTCTTGAGTTTTCCTCTTACCTCAATTCGAGATTCCTCTTCAATGCAATCAGATTGAAGACGATCAAAGTTGGGACGTTCATCTCTTCCACCAATGCTACGAATGAATGGTTCCCATTCATCATGTAGACCATTTAATGCAATCATGACAAGATCTTTATCTTAAATTTGGCAATCAAGAGTACTTTGCTTGTCCTTTAGTTCATTGATCTTCATGAAGTAGGCCATGATTGAGTCTTCTGTTGGCGGCATTATTGTACACGGGAATAACATTAGTTAATTATGTGTAATTGTTTTGGTTAGTTGGCAACCGAGGGGTGGAGGTGCGACGGTTGGCGCTCGCACCCCCTCGGTTGCCAACTAACCAAAACAATTACACATAATTAACTAATGTTATTCCCGTGTACAATAATGCCGCCAACATCTTCTTCTTTCATTTTGATGTGAAGTAGTTGCTGCCTTAGAGCAAGAGCCCTGCTGAGGTTGTTGACTTCATACATCCTTTCCAAGTGTTTGATCATTTCCCTGGCAGAAGCAAATTTTGATATGATGGTGACAAGATGGTTCTTGACTAATTCAATTATGATCTTCCTAGCCTTGAGAGAGTCTTTCTTGATCTGCTTCAGTTCTTCAGCATCTTCAAGAGGGGACAGCCTTTCTTCTTCTACAAATTTAAGCAATTCATTCTCTTCAAGAATCAATAAAATATGGACTTTCCAAGCAGCAAAGTCAAGGGCTCCATCAAGTCTATCTTCAGCCCTCAAACCTGACATTTTAATCTGAAAACAAACAGCAACTAGATGCAACAAATAATTTACTGAAATCTGAAGTTAGTAAAACCTTAGCTCTGATACCATGTTAATTTTGTGACTCGGACCAGCAATCAAACTTTCAGTATTTAATTATTTGCTAACATTAAGTAAACTATGAATAGGTAAATGAAAGAGAGAAAGCAAGTGCACAAGAAACCAACACAATTACCCTGGGAAAAACTCTAAGGAAGAAAAACCCAGCACTAAAGACCCAGAGGTTAGATTATGTATTCAATCTTGAATTGTAACAATACAATACTTAGCTGGAATCTTCAACCTCTTATCAGATCTGCTCCTTTTGTCATATCAGATCTGCACTTCTAATTTCACCAAGTTTGCACCAAGTCTGCTCTTTAATGCACTCTCTAACAGAAATTAGGAACACCAAAATAGCTTTGTCTTCCTTGAATAAGTTCGCCCAGTTCACTTCTTAATTTCGCACACCAAGTAGCAGAAGAATTTCGCTGATTGCATGAATGAATGATTGATTTGGTCTTGGCAAATGATCTTTATTTATATGGCAGATAACTTTCAAGTCGGCCTTAATTAGAATTTAAGTTTGGCACCAAAATGGTTTTGGAGTGGCGTGTCATTGTAGGGCAGGCCCTGTTTAGGGGCACGCTACCCTCTTTAGGTCCAGCCCTACACGTTAACCTTGAAAGGGGAAGCCCAGCCCTTTAGGGGTTCGGATGTTGCCTTTAAGCAATCCGAACCCCCTTTCCTAGTTACAGACAATAAAATCTTAAATAAAAATTTCAATGTACACACTACACATCACAAGGATCTTTCAATTCAAATTAACAAGATAAAAAATGTTAAATCTATTTTATTTTCGTGAGGCTTCCATCCAAAGAGAGTATTTTACTGTTATGATAGGTGAATGGTCTATATTTTGAGGTTATATTTTAGCTTGTTGTGTCTACTTCATATTTTATGTCTACTTTATCATGGTTTAATTTTGTGTCTACTTCTTATCTTGACTTTTTGCACAACTAAATTGTTATTGTGAAGATTAGTTGGTTATTTGCTCCAAAAAACATTTGATGGTCCATCTTTTTCTAAAGTGATAGTCTTGTAAATTAGTTCTATTGAAAGAAATAATCCATATTCTTTGCTAAATGGCTTGAATATAATACTAGTTTAGGCTCTCTATCATATCATTGCTTTGCTTGACAAATATGGCAATGCTATAGTTTTATGTTTTTTACAGAGTATCATTACTAGAAGTGAAGAGGTAATGTTATGTGTAGGTCAAGTCTGTCTTTGTAACATTTTATTGTTCTCTCAAGTTGTACAAAAACCCTTGGCTACATAAAAACATCAGCCTAATGTTTATATGTAACCAAGTATTGCACCAAGATGTCCAATCTTTGCGACATCAAAATCTTGGTCATTGTGATTTTGTATGCTTATCATGATATTATGCATATTTATCCTATACCTGTTTCACTCTTTTGTGTCTATCTACTAGTTCTACTTTATATGAGTGAGTTCTTTGACTAAATTTGAAGGTTTGGTTTAATAGCAAAGCCTTTGAATGTGATTTGGTCTTGTACCTAGGGCTAGAATAATTGGAAATGCATAATTCATGCCCATTTGACTCTACCAGTTATTCAAAAATGGTTTCTCTTTCATCAATTTATTACATTCTCATTTGGATGATATATCCTTTGAAGTTTCCTACTTGAAAATTTTGCAGTGATAAAATGTTTTTTCTTTTATCTTTTTGGGATGTAAAAATGTTTATTGTAGTTGTTCTTACTAAGTTTCCGAAGGTTTCAAAGTTTGTTATGATAGTGCAGTCTCTATGATTAAACAGTCTTTTGATATTAATAATAATGTAGAATGCAGTGTTGTTAGTCACATTTTTGTTGTTTGTAACTAGGAAAGAGGGTTCGGATTGCCTAAAGGCAACATCCGAACCCCTATCGGACTGGGGCCTTCCCTTAAGGTAACGTGTAGGACTGGACCTAAAAGGGTAACGTGCCCCTAAACAAGACCAGCCCTATATTAATCACGCCACACTAAATTAACTTGGCGCCAAAATACATATATTCAATCAAGGCCGACTTGGGGTTATCTGTCATATAAATAAAGATCAATTGCCAAACTCAAATCATTCATTCATTTTTCATGCAATCGGCGAAATTCTTTTGCAACTAAGTGTGCGAAATTGAGAAGAGAATTGGGCAAATTTATTCAAGGAGATCAAAGGCATTTGGTGTTCCTAATTTCTGTAAGAGAGCAAGCAGACTTGATGCAGACTTGGTGTAATTAGAAGGGGAGATCTGATATGATAAAAGGAGCAGATCTAATAAGAGGTTGAAGAGTCCAGCTAAGTATTGTATTGGTACAATTAAGATTGAATACATAATCTGACCTGTGGGTCTTTAGTGCTGGGTTTTTCCTCCTTGGAGGTTTTCCCAGGGTAATTGTGTTGGTCTCTTGTGCACTTGCTTTCATTCTTTCATTTACTTGTTTATAGTTTACTTAATGTTAGCAAACAATTAAATACTGAAAATCTGATTACCGATCTGGTTCACAAAACTTAACAATTTTACCATTCACTCACATCATACAACAAGACTAGAGTTTTGATCGCATATCATTCAGTGAACTGTTTTATTGATAACTTAGCAATAACTTTATTAACTTCATACAGAACTTATCAGAGAATCATTTAGTGGCAAAGCTTACATGCTACACTGCATTCTGCTATTTCAGAAAATCTATTTATTTGGACAATTCATGGGCTAAACTCTCTATTTTTATTTTCTCTGAATATCTCTATGCTATGGAAATGCCTTTACAGTTAAAACACAAGTAGTTTTTGTCTCTTTATCAACATTTTTTTACATTTTTTTAAATCCAATTTTTTTCTAATTTTGTGGCTCATTGGCTATGGTTCCATGTATGTTACACAGTAGTTTGAAATGAACAATCATGAATGTAGAATGTAGAACGACACTTTCTAGAATAAACCATTTGCTAGCTATTGACACAACTTGAATGCATGTCCAAATCCAATTAATAACATAATCCTAAAACATGAAAAAACCATCATTTTGTTTGAAAACACAGCTTATTATCAATTTAGAAAGGTCCAACCAGAAATTTTTGTTCCCCAAAGCCTCACTTACTTTAATTATATGCATTTAATAACATAATCATGCATGTGGAACAATACTTTCTAGAAAAAAACAATGTGCTGATTATTGACAGAAGACAAATATATGTTCAAATCCAATTAATAATCCTAAAAGCCAGAAAAAAAATAATAATTTTGTTTGAAACACAGCTTATTACCAATTTAGAAAGGTCCAGTCCAGAAAGTTTTGTCCCCCGAAGCCTCAATCGATTTGATTGTATGCACTTAATAACTTCTTTACGTGTCATTTCAGGTTTCCCCTCATCATCTTCCTTTTTTTTATTCAAAATAATATTTATATCCTCAATTAAACCCTGGGATCAATAAGAGAAATATTTTAGCTACAACAACCTTAAATATATATTGCGTACGTTAAATTATTGAAAGGCCTTCTCATTTCAGTTCAAGTCATTGCCATTTGAATTTAAATGTTTAGAAAAACTGTAAGTTTGAAATGTAATTAACTAATTATAATCTTCAACCAAAGTTGAGGAATGAAAATGCAAAAAGAAATGACTTAATATAGTGATTTAATCTAGATAAGTCTTTCATCTTTACAAGTCCTTTTTGATGACCAGAGTCAACTTTCATTTCTAACATCTCTATGTTGGACATTTAAAAAGTAACTTCAAAAAGATGCATTTGCAGATTATTAAATCTTGACAAACTAACACCCAAGGTGTAGTCAGAATACTTATTTCATTAATTGTCACCTGAAATTTTTAATAATGCAAAACCCACATAAAATTACCACTGCTTAGATTAACTCTCTTTATACTGTAGAGGCCTAATATATCAAATCTATCAGATGATCAGATGACAAGCAATGCTAGATAACATTTACTTTAATCAATATAATTGCCTATTGACAAAAAGAACATATATGTTTATTAGTTCTTACTAGATTGGAATGAACCTCTGTGGATTTCCCATTTTGTTTATAATATTGTATATAATATACTCAGGAGAATAATTAGTTTTTGCATCAGAATTCACCTGGTTATATTTTTTGTTATATCATGGGAGAAACCCTTTGCTCTTATACTTTTGTGGACTTCAGCTAGTAGTAACTTTATTTTTATTAACTTGGTGAAACAATAAACAGTTCTTGATTGCTCTACAGTTTTAGTTGAAATTTTGCACTACAAAATTTGCCCATAAATTTGAACATCTTGTGTTTTTTGATATGCACTAATCCTCCCCATGATTGCTAAATCTTCTCATCAAAACCTAGAAGAGATAATCACTCTTACAAATCTGAATTAGAGCTTCTTCAGCATCCAAAGCCTGCAGGCAATGTTTACTGAGATAGGTCAATAACCGGAGAGGGTACTGTCACTTAGATGATACATGTCGAGATGGAGAAATTAATTGTTACAAAAGCAGAATTCCATACAATGTTTGTGTTATACACTTTCACCTCTTATTCCAAGTGTACAGTCCCTGTGTAAATTCCAGTTCAACCACTGAGTTTCCTGCTCTAACTGAAGAAGGGACTTAGCTGTTCTATTATTCAAACCTAATCCTCCTTTCTTTTCTTCTACAGATCTGATTGTGTTGAAATATCTAATTAGAAATAGGTAAGGAGGGTACACTAACAACTCTAGTATATCTATACAACTATTTTGTTATAATGTCCCCTACTAGGAGGCTGCCAGTTTCCCAATAATTAACACACATCACTATATATTACTAAGCCTTCTATCAGTTCATTAAGCTAGAGAACCATTAGTATTCATTACAAAATCGATAGTTACTATATTTAAGCCCCAACCCTTACTACTTCCTAATCATCAACCCTAACTAAGCATGGGGAATTACTTGTTAGGGCGCTAGGAAACCACCTCCACAAACAGGCCCAAGGGTTTCAGGAACACCTGTCCATACCACCTCTTAAGGCTCACCTATTTTGGGATGGAAGTACTCCGCCTTTCCCTCAACAAAACCAACCTATCCCATGAGGGGCAATAGAGAATGTTTAAGGATTAGGCTATGAATATATTAATACCTTATGTATTATGAATATACATACATATGTTAATTTTAAGCAATCAGATGTTAATTTAACCAATTTGATTATAATCAGACTGTGAATAAACAGTAACAGCAATAAAACACAAGACACAAGACACCAATACCCTGGGAAGACCTCCCTCCTGGAGGTGAAAAACCCAGCCTTTAAATGTGATATGTATTATCTCAAATATAGACAGTTTACAAGGCAATGATTTATATCAGATTGCTGTTCAAGAAATCAGTGATGAATGCAGCCCTTCATTAACAGCAGATGATAAGGAGGAGCAGCAGATGTTTGGATCTGATTTGCACAAGAGACCTTGACATGAACTTTGACAACTTCGCCACAATCAACCTTGAAGAGTTTGCATAATCGCCTTGCACAAGTTCGCATTAGGAAGGATCGCTGCTAGGAGAGCAGATAGCAGAATATAAAATGATTGTGTGTACAAATGACTTCATCTTGGAGTAGTTGTATATCAACCTTAGGCGCTAATCATCCTCAAGTCGGCTTGCATGAATAATGTTATATTGTTATTGTATATTTCCCACGTTGGACATTTGGGTCCAGCCCAATAGTTATTGAAATGCCTTTGCACGTTACATTTTGGGCCCAGCCCAATGACACATTGAATTGCCTTTCCATGCTACATTTTGGGTCCAGCCCAATAACACATTTACATAGAAGATAATACAAGTGTATTTTAATTGTCATTGACAACATTAAAATACAATGGGTATCCGAGCTAGCTACTATTTCAACAACATATACAGATAGAATACAACATGACCAGTATATAAATCTGACTCTTCTACTGTTAACTAATATAACTGCTACAGCATATGTATTAGACCCTACATTGGCCCTTTTATTCTTAATAGAAATCAGATATAACATTCTGTAAATCAGTATTAATTCATGAGTAAGTTACAGCATACCCAAATGGCTGCCACACAATGCTTGCTAGAAAATATTACTTGTTTCTTTGTCGAACACAACTGATGTATATACACACTTATGATCTCTTCGATATTCCTCTCCTTGGAATGGGGATCCCTTTATATCCCTTGGCTCCATTGAAAGAACATGCCTCTTCGTCGTTAAGTCCCACGGGATATATTCCTTCGTTCATGGCTCTTTACCATCGTGGGAGTTCAGTTATGTTTAATCATTCCTTAATGCAACCAATAACAATTCAAGCTTCTATTCTCTTGTAATTGAATGCTAATCCCAGCCTCAACAAATATTACTAACAGATATAATTGATCCAATTTCATTATCAACTGCATATGACCTTAATATCCATTTGACATTTGAAACCAATCAGACTGAATTAATCCATCGCCTAGCATAAATCCATTTCTGGTATTGTTGCTTTGATAGCGATTTGTAGGTGAAATTGTTAAGTATTACTTTGTAAGACAAATTCACTTACAGGCTTATTATCGAGGAAAGATCAAGAGCATGACATTTGTATGGAGATATGTAAAACTAAATATTGACTGTATGAAAATTCCAATTGTTGAAATTCTTGCAAATGGAAGTGGCCAATAATCCACACCAGATTGTTTGATGAGATATGAGAGTATACCTGCATCAATCCCAATGGATCATACTTCTTACTGTTTAGCATAAGAGAGTTTGTTTGTATCCCCAAAGCCCACCATATTTTAGATTTTATCACTCTACCCTCATCATTTTTTGTAGAACAAAACTAAATCTGTGAGAAATCAGCATTTGTTGGGCACACCTACACCTCTTATATTTCATGACAAGATCTGAGTATTTAACTACAATTATAATTTGGATGTAACAATAATCAAATTGAAGATTGTTAATCTCACAACCTCTGCCTATCAAATTTGAGAGAAAAGATTGGATCTTAGAATAAAAGGGATGCTTATCTAGCTGTGATATGGAACCTTATAATTAGAAGTTGTTAATGTCACAAACTCCACATATAAAATGTGAATAAACAGATTGGATATTGAATAAAAGGAGTATGACCAGTTGTGGCATGGGAACTAGGAACAAAAATACAGAATATTGATAGTTAGAAATTGATATGTTGTTTCCCAACACTGTTGACAAATATCGATATGTGCAGCTTAATGTTTGAAAACCTTTTATATTTTTATCTGCTCCCTACTACTACAGTTTTGTTTTACTGTAATAAGAAAACAACAATTCTAACAGATATCTTTCATATCCAATGTGTTGAAGGTAAAAGTAATATTTTCTACTTATAAAACCTTATAATAGCTCGATCAATTTCTCCAATTGTTATGCTACCTGATGAATTAAATTGTATGATTAGAAATACTACTATGTTATTGATCTTCCAAATATTTTGAAACAAAAAAGATAAAGAACAGACATCAAGTCCTTTCCAAGTAACTGGAGACAATAAAGATTGCATACAAGTAGTTGATAGTATTCTGCCTCTCGCAGAAGCTCTTGATATCCACTGGTATCAAGAATGGGAACCACACCATCACGCAACCAATTCAATATATGCCGAAAATGCGTTCCATCCCTATCAATCAATAAAGTCCCCTACAAAGCCTTAAATTTCATCAATAAAAACACACTAGAAATCCAAAGGAAACTTATCTCAACAACCTGATTGAATGCTAAATACAATTTAATTTTAAAACAAGAAAACAAGAATGGCACAAACAGGAATTCAACCACAAAAAACAATATCCAATTGAAACACCATCACAAAATTTTATATCCACAATTTTCACTAGAGACTAATTGAAGCAGACTAGTTTAAAATCAATTTGGAAGAAACTCTACCGTAGTTAAAAAGGCAGATATGAGCAAGCCTTTTTCAAAATTCAATTTTCCAATTATGAGTACATGCCACATGGTAAATTAATTGCTTCTAAATTTTTGTTAACAGAACCAAACTAATTCATCTATAAGGTTCCATATAGTTGTGTAACTTGTGCTAACACCTAGCCAAAATGGACCAGCTAAGCGTCCAACTCAAGACATACAAAAGACTTGTCCAGGTAATACAATTCAGCTATCAATTCTTTGATGGTATGAGATTTCAAGTAAACCTTATGTAAGGTTACTATTTTAAATTGGAAAGCATCAATAAACTAAAATAACCTATGTTCCATGGAGGCACATTCCCCCCCCCCCAAGAAAAAATGACATATAGGGGACATATAGTCATCCCCATGGCAGCCAGGGACATTTGAGGCGTCCCTTGACCATCCTGGGTACACCCAGATGTCCTGATGTCAAAATGACAGTTCACAATATCTTTTTTAAAAAAGAGCTGGCCAAATATTCAGTTTTAAAAGGGGCATGGGACCTTATTCAACATTAATCCATTCAAAATGATATTGTGTATAAATTTTAAAACATTTTTCTATTTTGCCACTGCTGTTGTTGGAGAAGATTTGAGGACCAAGAAACTGGAATGTTTTTCCCATTGAACAGAGTACAAAGCTGGATTCATGCAATTATCATAGACTAGTTCAAGCCTCTAGGTTCATGCATTTACCTGGTCACCACTTCCAACAGTGATTCAATAATTCAGTGATAACAAATATTGGCATACTGTATCCAGTATTATTATTTTCAGTCAATTTGATCAGGTATTTTAATTTATAAATTTAAAATTCTTATTTTATATTAAGATTGCCCCAGCCCCATGCCCCTTCATGCTTCAAACATCTACTAGTATTAAGGTTTTCCTACTCCACTCTGATCAATGTATAATTCTAATAGTAATAACAGTATATATTAATATTACATGTGTATGCACACAACCACATACATATATACAGTGATACAGTTACCTATAACACTTATTGAAGTGGAGCAGGTAAACCTTAATGATAGGTGTTTGAAGCATCATGGGGCTAGGGATAGGGCTGTCCGGTGTCCATGGGACTGGGGTTACAGGCAAGGGCTATTAAACTGCCGTTATAATGTTGTGTTTGATCTTGAACTTGTAGATCTCTCTCTCTCTCTCTCTCTCTCTCTCTCTCTCTCTCTCTCTCTCTCTCAAAACAGGTCCCTTGCCATCCTGCCATCCCCCACACCAGAATGCCGTGGAACTTAGAAAATAACTTATGTATGATATTTTTGGATAGTTGAATTTAAAACCTAACCAAAATGGATTGGCTATAACTCAAAAGCTAATACCTTCAAAATACTCGTTTGGATACTCTACCAAACAAGTTGTCAATGTTTGTTGTTTGATAATTCAAATTAAACCTTTCATGAGGTTAATGTATTAAATTTGTTAGCTTCACACAGCCAAATTATTTTATATATGAACTCCTAGATAGTTGTGTTTAGTAGGTAGAAAAAATGAATCGGCTATGAATCCAACCCAGATCTCCCGAATTTTGATTGTCAATCGGCACACCACATTATGTTTTCTACACATTGGATTTGTAGTTTCTTACTCCTCAATAGGATGTAAGTCCAAAACCTTTAGATCAATTGGTTACTGCTTGTCATTGTGTGAGAAAAACTAATACTTTCTCTTGCACTAGTAAATGAGGGATTTTTATTTGGATGTTCGCACCCTCACCAAACAAATAAAGTGTCCCCATGGACTGTAGCATGACTATGTGGCAATCTAAGTTGTACTAGATAAGCATTACACAATTGACTTATAACCACCAAAATACATAAGTGTTTAAATTTCTAATTGTCACGTATACCAACCAAAAACAACAATACAAATCAGCATATCATACCTTACATGCATACAAAATCAGGATTTCTAGCATCAAAACACAAATCCTAGGAATCAAACGTCCAATCAACAAGGAATAGAAGATGGGGAAGCCAACATGATGTGATTATATCCCTACTTGCCAAAGGAATTTCCACTCCAACCATAATCTTGGACATTTGTATCACAACTTTGCAAAATAACACACCACCCAATTGCATCCCCTTTACAACACAACAGTTTCCATTGAGTCACCAAATTAAGGGAATTATCCCAACAGCAGGATGAACCAATCACTAAATTTGATAAAAGATTCGAAGAGGTAACACGGAGACTGGAAGAACCTCTCAATGACAAGTAGAAAATGGAATGGTTCCTTTCTGCGGTAACACCAGCGTTAAGAATGGCTTTGGAGTAAAGATACTTCACTACATATTCAGAATTAGTGACACAGCCTACTGGACAGAGAACCAATCATGGTACAAGACCAAAAAGGAAAGAGAAAACATAAAATTGGAGCAACTACAGTTAGAGATTGAACAGCTACAGCTGAGACAGGAACTGATGAAGGAGATAGGACCACAAACATATGGCATTCTTACTACAGTCGTAAGGAGATTAGTTAAAAGAAGGCAAATGTGCTAAGATTAGATCTCTGCATAGTCAGAAACCAAATTTTGTATATTGCGGCACTTGTGGACAATGGGACGACCATGAAATGACAAATTGCCCATCCCAAAGATTCCAAGTAAGAGAAGAACCGAATTGTGATAGAGATATGGTGTATGTGAAAGAACTAGTGGAAAGCAAGCTATATGCCCAAGATAGAGGATACAGAGTACTGCCAAGGCAACAAAACTAGAGAAATGTCAACGCAATTCAGAATCCGGAGCCCTACAACAATAATGGATCATTCTGTGGGGGAAGAGGCCAAGACCGAGGAAGAGGAAGGCAATCATATGCTACCTATTTCAATTGCGGCAAAATGGGCCATTATGTAGCCGAGTGTTGGATGGAGACGAGGAATAAAAGTAGATTTTTTGGGCTAGAAAACCATGACATATTCAATTGTGAGAAGGCACGCCAACATTACATGAGTGCAACACCGGCAGCCCAAAGCAATAATCCCAGAGCTCTAATGCAAACAGAGGGGCCAGGCTCCTCCGTAAGGTACCCAAGACCCTTCCAAGAGAAACAAGGAGATTTTGCAGGCTGGTAGAGATGAAGGTTATACTTTAGAGTAAAGCAGCATGGAAGAAGAAGACTACTGCATTTAGCCTAAGCCAAAGAAGAAGAGAAAAGTCACAGTAGTAACCAGACAAGTAACTAATACCGGAAAGCACCTAGCAGTAACAACTAAAGAGAAAAGCTCAGAGGAGGAAGAGTTCCACCCTACCAAGCAACAACATGACCAAATCATCAAACAGACTAGAAGGATAGTATAGAAGGAACAGAATAAAGAGAAGGAGCAAAACAGTTATTTTACTGAACAAGAAGTGAGAATCCCCAAACAGATGGTGCAGATAGCGGGACAGAATGACTTATTGGCGAAATTGAAACAATTCAGCAAGTACTGGAACAAGAAGTCTACACCACAAGTCATAACAATGGGGAAGCGTTGGAAGACCAAACCAATTATGACTGACCTCCAGATTCATCACAAGAAGATCAATAGAGTTATGGTGGATTTAGGGGCGGATGTGAACCTGCTCCGAAAAAGGATATTGGAATACTTGGCGAAACTGGCACTTGAACCAATCCTCTACAACATATTTCTAACAAATGGCACCAGTATGAAGACATTGGGTACCTGGAAACATGTAGAAGTCAATGTTCATGGTATAATAGTATAAAGCAATTTGTAAACTTTGAAGTAGTAACAGTCAAGGAGACTTTCGATTCATTTGATGCACTGTTGGGACTAAGATGGTTTGTTGATTCATGAAGAGTAATAGATGCCAGAAAGGAAGAAATATCACTTGTAGATAATAGGACGATACTACACATTCCTTTGGGAAAGAGTCTTAAAGAATCCTATGTGGAAGAAGTTAATGTGAAAGAATATGAAGATAATGACCGAAATATAAACACTACAACAAAGCTATCCATCGCTGATGTTTGGGAGGAACCTAATTGAGAAGAAGATATAGAAGTTAATGAGACAAATGGGACCACAAATAGCAAGGCAGTACTAGAAGCATGGATAAATGATGAATCAGAAATGTACTCTCACAGGATGTTTGGCTCCCAAAGAGTATTCATGATCAAGAGGTTACTGGAAGAAGAGTCACCCTAGGAGGAGGTACCACAACAAAAATGCGTCAGTGCAGAGAGAAGAAAAGATGAGGTATCTCTTGTTGTGACATTTTCACACATCACCCCATTGCAAATGGGGAGCCCCACTTTTTGTTTTTTAGGTAATCGTTTTGCTTCGTTTGCTTAGCTTGGCAGTGGCTTCTTAGTTTTTAACCTTTGCTCGTGAAAGGGTATGCGTTGTGAGTATAGGATGTTTACCCTCTCGGGTGAATAACTTAAAGTACACAGATAAAACACGTAATGCAGAATAATAATGCCATAGATATCAGATAAAGTATAAGAGATGTTATTCCACTCATAATTGTTGTCCGTCAAAATTGACATCCTGCCAAGTGTCTCAATGGAAGAGTTGGGCCCCATAATGACCAAGTTCATTGAATTTGCTGCCAAGGAAAAGGATAAGGGACACCCACTTCTAGAAGAAAGCTGGATTAATTAGTTGTTCATTTCTCATTAGTCCATTTTGGATAACTATGCTAGTTTTCCCTAATTAGGTCTGTTGTTTAACCTTGGCCATTGCTCTTAAATCAATCCAAGTCGTTGCTTTGTAATAAGGGAGTCTATATAAACCCTCCTTATTTCATTTATTTCATATGAGAGACTTCGGAGAAATTGTTGTAGTGACACTTCTTAAGAGCTCAAACATAATTCATTGTTCAATTGTTGGTGAATCTTGTCTACTTTTGCAAGTAAGCATGGTTTCTTTGCTCTCATTAGAGTAGGTTTTACTTTCAAGTTGTTAGGTTTTATTTCTTCAAGTTGTGGAATGATGTGTTCATACTTTTGATAATTGGATGATTTTCAATTATTGTGCAAAGTTAGCATGAACCAGTAAATGAAATTTAACTTCTATTACTATATTCATTGTTCAGAAAGTTGGTGAATATAAGTCATATGAAAATCTTTTGAATCCCTTAGAAGGTAGCACCTCTCTTGTGTAGTTGTTAAATTTGGCGAAGCAAGAATTGGTTTTAATTCCACGTTTGTAGTTTCCATCTCCCAAGTTCATAGGATTAGCTAGGGTTAGAATTATCTTCTTAAAATCCTCATCTTTTGCCCTTTTTTTTCCCAAGACTAGTGGAAATAGGACTAAGTAGAACTTATTAAAAATCGTTCCAAAAAAAAAGGTCAGGAATCAGTAGAATCTTTAGATTGATATTGTGTAAGTCCCCCTTGAAATAACCAGAATATCACAACGAACCAACTGAGACTATCTACATGAATCTAGAACCTTGGAGTCGTCTTTGTGATCACACAATCCATCCGTTTAGCACATAGAAGATTTTGATCAAGAGAGAATAGGAGACCTAAGTGGTGAGAAAAATTCATTGGTGATTGTCGAGATGACGAAATGATTGAAGGAAAATCATCCAAAGACGAGCAAGCACAATACAATTAATTTTTCTCTTATTGCTAACATTTAGAGTGTTCATGAGCTCCAAGATTTTGCAAAGGCAAAAGGTAAACTTGCACGAGGAAAGGCCATGGAAGTCAAATGTCAAAGTCTTATGAAGAACAAGACTTGGATTCTTCCAGATCTTCCACCAAGGAAGAAACCCATTGGTTGCAAATGTGTGTACAAAGTCAAATATAAATCTGATAGTATGCTTGACAAGTACAAAGCACCATTGGTGCTTAAAGGATTCTCGCAGAGAGAAGTTACTAATTATGAGGAGACCATTGCTCCTACAGAAAAGATAAGCACAATTTGCTTGATTCTAGCCATGGTAGCTTAGTTTCATTGGAAAGTATACATGTCTCAGCCTCAGGGATTTCAGGTTGCAAAAAAGGAGCATCAATTATGCGAATTGACAAAGGCTCTTTATGGCCTGAAATAGTCACCCCAGCCATGTTCCATAAAGATTGATAGGTATTTGGATGAATAGGGGTTCCAAATAAGTCCATCAAATCCTAACCTTTACGTCAAAAGCAAAGATCATGATATCATCCTTCTGGTCATTTATGTGGATTGATATCATCATCGCAAGTAGTGAGACACATTTGATCGAGCAAATCAAATGAAATTTGAGCAAGGCTTCTGACATATACTTAGGCCTCCTACATTATTGCCTAGGTGCGGAAATTTGGCAAATAGGTGGTTGTATTTTCCTTTATTAGTCTAAATATGCTAGGAGTTTGCTATACAAGTTTAGAATGACAGATTGCAAGATCTCATCTACAACTATGGAGAAAGGGTTGAAGCTTTCAGCCAAAACTAACTGAAAAGTGATCAATGAATCTGCATTCAAGCAACTAACGGGCAGCCTTATCTATATTACAGCCACTAGAGCTAACTTGATCAATGTTGAGAGTTACATTTCTAGATTCATGGCACCACCTAAGGTAGAACATTGGATTGCAGCAAAGAGGGTACTGAGATACATGAAAGGGGCACTTGACTTTGGCATTCTATATTGTAGAATCAAAGATCCTAGGTTGGTTGGATACACATATTCAAATTGGATGGGTTCTGCTATACCCAATGTGTGGCTTTGGTGGCCACATATCTGAATGGGGTACTTGAATGCTCAAGTACTTTGGCTAGAATGCCTGTGTGGCCATCCTTAACGCCCATGGGTACCACTCTAGCCATAAGTCCAAGCTTTTGGTGAAGTACCCGAACATTGGAGCACCCCATTCAACACGTGGCCGCCAAGGCCCCACACTAGGCATTCCTACGCTCAAGACATTAAAAAAGAATGGCAAATCCATGGTTCAAGGTGATTTTAGTTTGATATGTTTTGTTTTTAGTGAAGCCTTAAGGTGGAGTATTAGAATAATATTAAATAATTATTAGAAGATAAGGCTAACAATTGTAATAAAGTCAACTTAGTGACAAGTGTGTCTTTTGACTTTTTTTAGTTCGCTTTTTCTAGTGTTGGGTAAGTCATGTCATGTTTATCCTTTTGCATGGTTTCATCCTCCATTCTCTATATAAGAAAATGAAGAACTTTGTAGTCAGCATCATGTTATTTAATAGAATATTAAATATTATGTTTTCTTCATTTTTACAATATTACATGCTTTCGTGATGCAATAACACAATCTAGGGGATATCCTTGGTGAACTTTAATCACCATTATCATGGAGAACCATATCATGCATGCACAAGTCTTGCACATGTGACTGATAACTTAAGTAGATTCATTTGTGGAAATACTATATTGTTGTTATCTTCAAACAAATATGCAAGGATGTTGTTATCAGCTTAATGAGAGATCTTGTAGATAGCTGGTAAGTTCTGCCAATGAAAATTTTCTCACCGACTCATGAGTTATTAGTGAATTTTTATGCACCTTTTGGTCAAGTACTCACCAATAACTCATTTGTGATTTTTTGGCAAGTTACTTGTGTAAGAACTCCTGCAAGGTTCTAACTCCACCCAAGTGCAAACTGATGTAGTTTTGGTTTTGGTTTGCAATTATATACTTTCTATGGTATTTTTTCCAATATATAAAATGCAAGAACAATGCATAAAATAAATTCTGAAGGTAACTAATTGTCTGCAACTTAAATCTAAATGCAAGAAGCTGTAAATTATTCGACAGCAGCAACACATGAAACTTTATTGATTTTTACAAGTTACCACATTACAAAATCATTTCTTGCAAACACTGGGAATAACCGGTAATTAAAAGAACCTGGTAGTGGATGTTGCTGCTCCAATAGCGAAGACTACACCCAAAATGCTATGCAAGATGTCTATGCTGCCCAAGGCGCCCAGCATGGAAGAGAAACATGCATCAAATGGAAAGCGATCTGCTGTCAGCAGTAGCACTCACACATGCTGCTGCTGGGAGCATATTCTCTGTAAAATCCCATTCTATATGCATCAAATCTGCTGCTATTACATAGATGTTGCAAGGGGATGACATTACATGCCTTCTACCCCAAGCGATTTGACACAAATGAGGACCACGACCTAGGCTGGGTGATCCCTGCTGACTGTAGCAGCAAATAAAGCTTGATTTCTGAGTGATAATGGCTGCCAAAGATGGAGCTGAAGGTCTGCAACTAATTATGCTTCAATAATCTCCAAACCCTAGATGAAATTCCTTCTCTTTTGAGCACAATTAGAACTTTTGGATGAAGTCCTCCACAAGCAATGATTTGGTTGATCTCACAACCTCAAAATTGCAAAGACACTGAAGAGTTTTCCTTCTCCAATGTTGGAAATGACTGAAACCCTTGTGTATTTCTACACACAGCTCTCATTATCAAAAAGCACTAGTTTATAATATTCAAGAATGAAAAGGCATTTGCTTTTTGAGTCCTTTTATAACCTCAATCTCCTTAATAGCATTTAAATCCACTTTAGGGTTTGCATAATGACTGTATTTAATATCTTCATAAGTGGGTGCCCAAGACTTGAATTATTAGATGCACATTAATATAATTTAAAATGATATTTTATATTTATCTTTTGACTTTATCAAATGCATCAATAAATAGGCCTCAAATACTAAAAATGATTGATTGCACTTTAAGTCACTTAATTGAGGGTCATGGCCCCATTGCACATAAAATGACTTTAATAACTTTATAATATGCCTTTAATGATTAATTATTAATAAAGTTTTTCTCGATTCCAGAGAGACAACTACTACATCCACTGCACATCCAACTGCCTTACTAAAAATAGGAAGGGTCCCTCTCAAGCAACCACTGACTTACTATAAATAGTAAGTGTGTCAAACTGAACCAAACGAAGAGTAATCCTGAACACTTCTAACCTCCGGAATGGGAATAAGCCTCCTAAACTGCCAACTGGAACCCTCTAGCCGTCGATCTTAGCCTACGAGGGCCAATAATAGGCTAATCCAAACATAAACCATATCATCCCAAAAAGGAGACATTACAACTTGCCAACCTCATTCAGAGTGCAAGTACTCACAAGTCAAATGAATTTTGCTAAATTTTTAATCTATGCTCTCACCAATCAACCCAGTTTTAACTCATCATTTCTTCAATAAAAAGATGAATGTGCCTCAAGCCACCCCCTTAGTGCCTAAGGAATCAAGGGCTTCTCTCCAGATTCTAGTATATCTTGTTCTTTCCTTTCATTGTTCATGAAAGATTATGTCACTTCTTTACTAAGAAAATATCTTGTACACTCCTACATAGTAGTAGAGCGAATTTCTACATTATATGAGGTGATAGTGGTATATTTGTTCAGTAATCATATTAGAACCTGTAACTGTTATCACTTGAACCTGCACCCCTGTTTGCTAAGCTATCAACTCAGCAGGCTTGTGACACATGGGAACCCTCCTAGGCCTGTGGGTTGCCTAAAAAATGGAGTGAACCTCCAGAGTAAGCTGGTTCTTTTCAGATTCTGCACCTAAACTAACAATTTCTTCAGGGAAAAGAGTAAGGAGGAGAAAATGTAAAACTAAAATTTTGAATATAAGGTGATTGCACCAGATGGTATTTTTGAAATCTTACTAAGCAAAAGACACACAGTACAACAATGATAATAAACCCTTTTATACACTAACCAACAACCCATGACCCTTGCATCAATGCTTCATAAGCAGGTTGGATAATCACAGTCCTAAGAGGGAAAAAACCTTTTCACAACCTAAGACTATTAATCATTAATACACAGCTAATGACCTGCAAGTAGTATATATGTTTCTGCATAAGGCATCAAAAGGAAATGTAAATTTTAAGGGGGGCAAAAACCAACCACCAAAGAACTGACTAACCCTGAAGATGCAGTAACAGAGAAAGATGAAGAGTAGAGGAGTAAACCAAGCTATTATCCTTGCCAAACAGGTATCACCAAGCTTTATAAATCCTGAAAATGTGTTACAAAGACATCCCTTCCTGCAGAGAGAACTAAAAAATTACAGTCTGCTCCAAGATGAATGAATCAGAACCCTTACAAAAATGAAGGCTCCCAGTATATATGCCTTTTTCCAAAGTTATCAAGAAGACTCCACCTCCTCATTTTAGGTCGAGCAAACTCAAAAAACCTACTTTTTGGGCCTCAAAAATATCTCAAAAGGGATAAACCTGAGCCAAAAGGCTAAGTCATCCATTCTGCAACCATAAAACCTCATAAATGCAACATAAATGACCCTGAAATGCCTCTGACAGGCCTGCAAGCCCTCATAAATGCAAAAATATCCCTCCCTTTGCCCAAACAAAATATCTAATAAAGTGATTTTTTTTTTTAAAAATTATTATTATCTGGTCAGGCATTTGTTTGACTTTATTTTCATTTATATTTAAAGGTCTTAATAACATAAAAATAATAGAATCGTTTTATTTAAAGTGACAAAATAAATAAATCACTTTAATAACACAATTTTATTATTTTTATTTATTAAATAATAAAATGTAATAAAAAATATATTTAATAAAAGTGTTTGATTAACACTTTAATAAATAAAAAAATTTATTATATTTTATTATTTTTTAAATATAAAATAAAAATAAAATCAAACTTTATGTTTGGTCAGAAAATAATAAATAATAATAAAAAAGAGAACTTTAAAAGCAATATTTGCTTACATTTCCTTGAGGGCGTATTTGAGTTTTTAAATGAAAAAAAAAAAAAAACTTGCTAAGAAATTGCAAGGGGGGACTAAGTGATAGAAGATCACTTAGGAAGCAAAAGATTTTACAAAATGTTTAAAGTGATTAAAATCACTTGGAGGCATATGCGAACCTTGCCATGTGGCTTCCAACAATTAACGTGGCATAGAAGAGAGGAGAAAGAAAGCGAAGGAAACATAGGCGATTTTTTATGAAGATATTTTAGGGAAACAATAACCCTAAAAGCTCATTTTGCTTCTTCACTTTTGTCTTTCGACAATTCTGGAAACTGGCTCTGCATCCTTCTGGGCGCCGCTTAGGGTTTGAGCTGGGCGTGGAAAGAAGAAAAAACGTCGGTTTCTTCTCTGTTCTGGGTGCCGAAATGAGTGTTGGGCGCTCCTTTTGCTTACGGCCGGCTCTTTGACTGCATTTTTGCTAGTTTCGGGCTCATTTTATGGAGCCGCTGGAAATCTGTTGCGTTTCTGAGCGTTTTTTTTTGGGTATTCGAAGTGACTCCTTCCTTGCTGGGCGCGATCCTTCCACTTTGCATCCGTTATTCTGCACAGGTCCGCCATTCTTTACCAATTCTGGAAGGAAAAAATGCTTTTCAACGTAATATGCATGGCTTTCCTCTCTGTGTCTTTCTGAAGTATTTCATGGCATTCGAACCTGCTCGGCATTTGCTTGCATTTTTTTTAAAAATCCATTTATGTGATTTGTTGCACCTTTTGTAAGCTACTTTCCTTGGTACTGCAGGATTATCCTTCCTCTCTTTATCTTAATTATGAGAATAATACTTCGAATTTCTGTGTTTTCCATTTTTCTGAGCACCATATTGAAGTTTTCGATGAGACCCCTTTGTCAGCTCATCCCAATGCGCATTTTTGGTCTATGTGATTCTCAATAGAACAGTGGGGTCGAAGTATATCCTTCGCTGTGACCCACGTACTGACTTCCAGGGATGAATTAACCTGACCTGTGTTCTCAAAATTTGGAGTGCCTCCATCAAAGAAGTTCCATTCTGCAATACATGTTTTAAAGTTGTCAAGAGCATGCAACACTTTTGAAGCTCTTAATGTATGAGCCACTGGCATCAGTCCAGATCTTCTAAACACAAGACTTGAAGGGAACCAGGCTTTATTTTTCTCCTTATACGTAGTAAATTGAACATTTACATAGAAACAATCTTTGGGAAATTTCAAACCATTTTTATGTAGCCAAAACTGTTTCGATTCTTGGAAACCCTTGCTTTATGGGGGCATTTTACTCGAGCCTATTATACAACCTTCTATCAAGGAAGGAAGCACAAAACATTTTATCATTTCGAGGCCTGAAACATCCCACAAGTTACATAACCAATCTGCCAAGTTGACTTCACTATCAAATCTGTCTTCCATTTCCATCGGCAAGAAATCCCTGATTTGCATCATAGCTGAGAAACTTCAACTGCTGGGCTTGGTTGGGTTTCGTTCTGGGACCCTTATGCAATATTGCTGCTTGTTTCTGAACATAAGAGAAATTCCTGAAAACATGAAATAACATATCGGACATCATCCTCTGAGGTCTGGTGATGCGTGACAATTCTGAATCTGGTTTTATTCTTTGAAAAAATAAAAACGCCTTTGTCCTTTAGGCTCTTCCCATTTGTTAAAGATGCTGCAGTTGAATGCAGTGCATTCTTGCTTGAACTAGGTAATTCTGGAAATGAACTTTAGGCAGTGTAACAGGACTATTATCATCTATTGTTAGTTTTGGGGTAGCAAGCCCACTTTCCACATATCGTTCATCTGCTTGGGTTTGTGATTGCAAACCTAAACTCTTAATAATTTCATTTCCACTCTACCTAACATTCTTAATAAAAGGAAAACCAACTTTGTTTATCTCAGCTCTTTCAACTGCTTGATTAATATCATCTGACAAATCTTTCCAAAAATCAAATTCTGAGCTTATACTGCTATCAGTCAATTTCATTGTTCCTTTATTACCAGGACTACTTTTCCCTTTAGAAGATTCATTTTGATCTGAAAACCCTGCATCTCCAACTGATTGCAAGAAAGTGTCGCCTTTCGTACCTTTCTTATGGGATGAGATTGTCTAGCATACTGATCTTTGAAGTCTGAACTGTCTATATCACAATCATAATGATCCTTATGACACAAATTCAGTGATTCTTTTCTTCCTTTCTGTGGCTTGTTTTCCGGAGTTTTACCACCCTTGCAATGAATTTCTTGAGGTTTGGAATGTCTCATGAGAGTAGGATTTGACCACTGCCTTCTATGATTAGACTGCTGAAAATTCTGCTCCACATCTTCATCATTATTTTCAAGGTGATCATTGTTCTTAGGTGATTGAGAGCCATCCAGAGAATGTAAGGTACTATCACCCCTATGCTGCTGTAGCTTATATGGATGCATACCTACAGAACTGGAAGTGTAAGTTTTATCAATTCCATATAGCATATCTTCACCAGAATCATCTAGAGAGTGTAAGGTAGCTTCATCCCCATTCTGGTGTGGCCCAAGTGACCGATCTCTTATAAATCTAGCAAAATGAATTTCCTTGCTCGGATAAAATATCTGTTTCCTAGAACTGTAAGTCCCATTCTACAGTTGATCATTTTCAGATGGCTGGAAGCCATTAGATGTTTCATTAGACCTCTGTTTACCCATATTACTCTTGTCCTTATTACATACTTTCCTGATGTCATGTTCTTCCTCAAATGAACGTTGTTCATTTTCCTTTTCTCTTCTTTGAATGGTTTTCTTACCATGAAGCTGAACATATCCAGGAGATGGACAATCTCTTACCGGATAGATGTTTTGAGGAACGACGGATATTTCAACATCTGAATCTGAATCTGAGTCAATATAAGAATCAATCATATCATATGATGTCCGATGTCCATCTCTTGATACGGATCTGACTTTATCTTCAAACAATGGCTGCCATCACCCGAATATTAGTACCATAATCTGAATATTTTCTGACAGTAACTCCACCCTCTGCTTTGACAAAATCATCAGTATAGAATACCCCTGCTCTATTCTCATTTTTTTATTTTTTATTTTGAAGAGACAGCTTTAAAATGACCTGATCTATTGGGCATAGGAAAAGTACTATCTGCACTATTATTGTAATCAGGATAAAGACTGTTAATTTCAATGGGATAATGACTGGAAATTGAATGTCTTCTCCTTCTTATCACCAGCCCTGACATGATTTGATTGTATGAAACCTTGATTTTCCTCACATGAGCTGGGCTCAAACCTTGTGGGAGCCGCATTCGTCTCCACTCATCTTAGTGAATTTTATGACCAGCAAACTGTCCTTTTTCCTTTTCCTGCACATGAAACAAACCTGTTAGCAAAAAATGCATATGTATGGTGACCTTCATTTTTGTCTGATTTTTTGCCTTTCGAGATTCCTTTGTGATGCGAGCTATATGCATTTGATGTACGTAGGGATCATATATATATATGCGTGCATTAGTACATATGTCAAAAATGCAGCCAGCTATTGCTTAGAACAAAATGTTCTAACACATTGTTTGTTTCAACCTCTTGCAGATATCAGAAAGAAAGCCTCAACGGACCAGGGTGGAGCAGCAAGACAAAGGCGACGACGAGCGTACCTCAACTGTTCCAGTCATTCAGGCAATGACTGGTTCCATTCTTGACATGCCTTTTCCTCATTTTTTCCTTTGTACTTGTGCATGTATATATGTATATTTCCTTTCTGCACTGGATGCACGTAGCTAGTCCCACGGCTCTTTGTGTGGGACGCAATTTTGAATATGAATAAAATACTTTTCTCTTGCAATGAGATGTTTCTCTCTTTGTTGTTACAGAATAGAAGTACTTAGAAACACCATCTTTAAAACACAAAAATAGAGAATAAGTATACACTAGCTTTCTTTTGTTCATGCTAGCATTTCTCAACCTATTTTTCAGCCAGGAGCGAAAAATAGGTAACAGTAACCATATTAGAAAAACAATTCCTTTATTCCTCTTTTCTAGTATCAATAGTAATACTACAAAAGAGGACTAGAAAACCACCTTACAAGCATCAATTGTGAGAGGTGATGAAGATTGGAAAGCATACTTCAAAATTTTAATAGAAATGATGGTTTAGGTTTAAGTAGATTGTGCAGACCTATTATCAAATAATTAAGGTTCCCTCATTTTAGGAGATGGCATTCAATATTTTCAATTTGGTGGGTTACAAAATTAAATATGTTTTTGTTGGTTAACAGATTTAACCTTTCAAAATATAATCAATGACTCACTCCAACCCAAACTAAGACCAATTGCAACCAACAGTTGAGCAAACCGTGATGGTTCCTCTTTGAATTTTGATATGAAGGTACAGCTCCCTTCGTTAGATAAAATGTGTGTTTTCTGGATATGCTTTTGACCGGAAAGCAATAAAGGCAGCTAACATCTGCTCATAGCCATGACACAGATGCGAACAGCAGATTTATAAACGGAGGAAAATAGAAAATGACACAAAGTTCATTCTCTTAATACTTCTAGAAAATGATTCGAAGAGAAGATTTAAAATCCAAACAATTCAGAGTACAAAGGCTCTGTAATAATTGTATGCATAATCAAAGATGACAGGGGAAAACATTAGAGAATAACTACATCTGCTCAAAGACAAATCTGCAGCCAAGAGAAACATATATAAACACACAGTTTTAGAATGCATTCCCTCTTTATCTCTAATGTAAAAGAAATGGTGCTTAGACCATTCTTTCCCTGTACAATAGGATCAGGAAAACCCAAAATACGTTCTTCTCCTCTACCACAATAACCTCCCCCAAAAGACCCCCCCTCTCTTGAAAATCATTCCTTAAAAATAGCACTCGGTGACCTTTCAGTTACTTATAACTGATTCTTGGAAAAAAAATAAAAATCTCTTCCTTGAGTCTTTTTGTTTCCAGCATACATAATATTTAATTCACTATCTTTTAAAAATCATTCATCATGAATCTCTAACTTAAATTACAACAGTATTTTGACCCAGTGGGATAGTGTCCCCACCACTTCGATCTTGGATCTCAACATTCTGATCTAATGCCACAGTGTTACCAACCACTAAATCTTGATACTCAGAAATCTGATCTGGCACAACTCTATGCCCAACTACTAAATCTTGATGCTCCTCATTCTGATCCGGTGCAACAATAATCCTGCCCATTGAATCTTCATGCCCAGCTGTAATAGCTCCAAGTCTAGATGTTCTCCATTTCTTTCCAATCCATGCAATAGAAAATGACTTAACCATAGAGGAAAAACCTTCACAAGCATAAAAGGTCAACTATTTTCTTAAGGTTCTGCTGCATTTGAACAGCATGTGCTGAAGCATGGTCAAGAGCAATCGAGTCATCAGGTGAATTATGCCACATATTGAGCAAAACATGATGGTATGTGTGAAAAACCATTGAAGGCTAGGCTAGCTGACGATCGCAAAAAACCATATTGGCCTTTATAACATGATTGCAAAGATAGCCTTGCATTGACCACGAACAATCACAAAGTGCAACTTCTGATCCAGGATTCCAGACAACATGTGTTTGTGTGGGATCACTTTGGCTGATAACCATTGCAAACCGGAGATCTTGATCATCTAAGATAACATCAGTGTCGGGAATTTGGAGTGCCCTGTACCATGACGTGGGACTTATGTATTGTTATCTTATGCTTCCAAGCAAGCCGCTCTCTTCTGCATACCGATCAAGTCAATAGCAAGAGTGCACTTCAGTAGTTAGTTTGTGTACCAACCAATCAAAGCGCGGACATGCACTCATGTCCAATTCATCAAATAAGCTAGTCTTCAGTCCAATATGGTGTGCTTCAATTGCTCCACATGTCTCCTGACTTGCAATTGGGAGAATTCTCATGGCAGCAAGCCACATCTCTATTTTGGGCATCCACTTCAATTTAAAATATTTCAAAAGACACTTTGGTCTACAAAATCCTGCACAAACTCTGAGATGGCGTCTACAGAATCAACCCCTGTCCAAGGACTATACATGATATGCCCAAGGCGCTTAGACATCTCCCACCGTACCTCTACATTGCTACACTTCTTTGTGATGTTCTTAAGCCATGTTCAATGGACATGCCACATGCAGAGCAATATAGGACACTGAAATACATCTCTGATGGCAGCAATCTCTGTGGTTGCATCATCAACTGTAAATCCATTCAGCTTCCACAAGGGATACTTTGCACGAATTCTATCATTAAGTGCACCCATCCATTTTCGGACATCATCACTAGCAGAACTAGGTGTAATGACCCATGCGACAGGGAGAGCATGTTGGTTTGAATCAAAGACAAGAAGAGTGTACAAAGGATACTTGAGCTTATTGATTCCAAAAGTTGTGTCGGCTACTATAATCCTGTTGTTACCAAAGCAAATCATTTGCTGCAACTGCCACTCTGTTTGAATCCCCAATATGAAGGGATCTGTATCAAAAGAATCCTGGAAGAAAAACAAATAATTCTGACATCTTTTGATCCACTTCCGTATACTCAATAGATCATCTGGATCCAATTCATACGAAGACCTCTAATAACCATCTCTAATTTCTGTACAAACTTGGAAACCAGGTCACCTCCATTAGCAGAACCACCAAATGTCTCTGAATCTTCAATGTGTTTCTGCAATATACTTTCCTCTGAAATTCCCAAATATATCATTGACATGGCTTGTTGGCGAAGCTCATTTGGGACATAGGGATGCGTCATGGTTCGAGGTGCAAGAGCATTCCTGTCAAGGGGTCCATGGCAAACTGAACCTGTACGATTAACATGTTGTTGCTGGTCATATACAATTACAGCAATAGATGGTTGGCTAAACAAGCGTTTAATTATGAAGTCACACATGCAACCTCACATTGCTTGTGGTCGTACAGACCGTTTTCTTCCACCTGTTCTAAACTTTCTGCTAGGCAACGCAATTCCGTCCTTCTCATATCAATATTTCAAATTCTCAACCAGATCCTACACGAAAGAAATTGATACTCCATAACATTGATAAATGCTGCATATAGGATATGGGGGAAGATTAACCCAACAGAAATGAGTCTCCTATAGAATAAAAATCCTGTCTATTAACCCCCTCATTAGGAGCTCGGTACACATATCATTTGCACTTATTTGGGAAACATTTTGGCTGAGCCGCTTCCTGCGAGCTTTGGAAACACACGGTGTGGCAGCGTCTTCATCTTCACTAATCGATTTGCAAGAGTTATCGGAAGCCTTGATGTTTGTTGCAACCGTGTCGGGACTTTTCGAGGGTTGGAAAGTATGGATATCGCCCGACAATGTGTGATGTTTGTGAGTCGAGAGATTTCACAAACTTGAAACCATATGGTTTGGTTCAGGAGTTCGAGGATGGTCCGACATCCCGATTACTCATTGGGAAGTCGCGGCAAACTTTCCACATCCGCTGTTGCAAAAGTGCACCGACACCAACTTCTGAACCTTTACAAGTGCTGATCACATTGATATTTGTGCTTCTTTTGATGTCGGGTTTAAAACATGTTTTGTTTTGTTTTTTCAATTGAGCAAATATGCTGATATAAATCTTACTGCCTCTTACATTAGCGGGAAGTCAGAGAAGACGCATATTCATAATCTAGAGGCATGGTGAAAATGATCGAGAGCGACCAATACAAATAACAGAGGCTTGACTCAAAAGTTTAAATTTGACCGAGTTCAAAAACCGTGGTAACAGTTTTCCAACAGCTAATTTTTGGATTTAAAATTTTCTCATCATTACTAGAGTTATCTATATGGGGAGCTATTGACTACTGTTCTTACTTCTCACACAAGATCTATATGAGGAGCTCTTGACTACTGTTCTAACTTCTTAAACAAGATTTATACAAATGATGAATCAGGAGATGTTATTCCAAACATCAACTAAGAATTTGTGTCCGTTGTTTCCAAAAGTTTTATAAAACTATTACGGAGTACAGAAGCCTTGGAATTTTTCAAATTTTAATATCTTCCAATACTTGTTTTGAAGGTCAAAGATATTAGACATCATACAAGCAAGTAGAAGAATTATATGTCATATACATTTCATTTTCTTAATGGAACACTACTGTATGAGTTAAGAAGGGCAATGCATATTAAATTAAGATTTATGACATAGCCTACAAAAGTAGGCAAAGCACATACACTTTGAGGATCCCTGAGTGAAGGAAGTCGACCACTAATCATTGCAGCCAATGTTGAATTTGGATCTCGCAGTGTCAATGTATCAACTTTAGTTGTAAATTTTCTGCCACCTAGCATGTTAAAAAATAAGTATCCTCTTCACACAAACAAGATATCAGAAAACCAAGTAACAAAAGGAAACAAGATTTCCAGCCATTAAAACTTTAGATTCCTTAAAACATTTTGGAAGAGAATCAATGAAGAAGAAACAAAAAAAATTACCAAAATCCCCATGATAAAATAACTTTTAGGGTGACATATCACCCCTTTGCAAAGGAACCTAAGGACTTGGGGATCAATGCTTTGTAAGAGGAAAAAAATGGAAAATTAACAAGATACGCAGGTATTAAGCATCCAAATAATGTACAAAAAGGAAACATTTAGTAGAGTGTTTCTCGAAGTTTCTGGGATAGAGGAATGTGATTTCAGGGACAGCAAAACAATTCCTTTTGGGGACAGCTATTGAAATTATATAACAATCAATGCTTAAAATAAAACAGCTGATAAAATTTATTTTTAATAATACTGACAACTTGATCCAGAATCAGACATTGAGATTCCATGATTAATGATTGAAATGCATAAACTGAAACTCATACGCATTAAGAAATTTGAATCCAATGATCAATCTGATATAGTGGTACTTATTATTCGTATCATATCATCTCATAAAGTTGAAGATACAAAGTACAAAGTCAAACAGTAATTCATTGCCGTATGCTATTGTCTGAGTTAAAGACTTTGTACCAGTTTATGTATCGTATAGTAAGCAATTATACCATAGTTCAAGTCACAAGTAATTAAAGCTGTACATGAGTCGAACGTTTGCTACTTTCTAGGTTTGTTTTTTTGAATGACTTTTTTAAATCAACTTAAAGCCTGCAGCCAGCAGCCTGCTAATGGATGAGCTTTCATGGCACTAGCAATCTCGTGTCAGCCAAAAACAATGACCATTCAATTTTGGCTTGTTTGTTCCAATTTGTTTGTGTTTTAGGTTTCCTGTCCATTTTTGGTTTCGGCTGATTGGCTTCAACAGTTCCTTGTTGGGGCCCACACACTGGTTGGGCCATTAGAACTCCTTGGAGTGTTGTCTTTATGTGGGATCTAATTAGTTTGCTTGACATTTCCCTGTGGCCATGTGATTCATCTTCTACTCAGTCCAGCTAGAACTGGTTCTGACTTTCCCACCCACGTGGCATTTTTTTCTTAAATCTTTTATTACTGTTGTTGAGCCTACTTGGCAAATGATTCAACCTTTATGTTGGGCAATCCAAGTGTGTTCAAGAGTGTATCACCTGCAGTTGTGACAGCCCCTTTATGCTGGGCATTTTCAAGGAAGTTGTGAGCATTACGATCATGGTAATTTCTAATAGGAATACACCTATTCTTGGTCCATCACTGCAATTTTCTGACAGGCATACGCCTATTACTAGCCATGGGTTTTCTGTCTAGCAGTGCTCATTTTCTGGTTGAGAAATCCTATAACAATATCAAGACAAAGGCAAGGATAATCACAGGTAGTAAGGAGATCATAGAAGTCAATGAGCTGGGAAATCATTTTCTACTGGTCTTTGGGGAACTGCAACAACCAAGAAGGTGTTGACGTGTATTTTGTACACAATCATACACAGAATAAAATACCCAAGGGTACCTTATCCTCTCTTGAATAAAGCCTCTGATTGCTGAAGATGTCGCGAAAAAGGATCAATCAGGATGACTCCAAGGTTCTTTGATGTAGGGTCTCTACGTGTGGATAAGCACCAGTGGTCGTTGTGAATGCTGTTTCATCAAGGGGCCTTACGTTTTCCGGGCTGCAGGAACAAAATTTCCTAAAACTAACAAATTCTCAAAAAGATCAAAAGGTAGGGTTTGCAAGGGATGAATTCTAATCTAATCCTAAGAATAACTCAATGTAGGCTAGACTTGGTAAGATTCTACCAATTTCAATATTGCCAAGACATAACAACTCAACTGAAATTGATGCGATCTTCTAAGGTGACTAATGATTTTCCAATTCATCAAGGATCATAGACACTACCATGAAAGTACATATCAATAGTTCAACGATGATTGAAGGTTTAAGTAATCCAAATATCTCCAGTTGACCACACAAGGCGTTCTTACAATCAGTAAGAAGCTAGTGGTTTGGAACGTGAATCTCACCAAAGATCAAGCCCAACACTTAGTCCCTCAAACTTAAATACTTCTTTGACTGAGAATGATTCAAGAAAGTGAACAACCATGAAAATAGCCACAAGAATTGCAATAAAACACCATGACTTCAATATTTTATTGATCTCAAAGCCAAAATAGACAACAATTGTTTGAAATTCTTTCTTCAAAGCTCAATCTTGCTACAAAATAACTTTCTTCTCTCTAAAGGCTCTAATCTTCTAACTTCTAACTATTTTCTAATTATTTAATTTCTCCTTCTATTACAAAATGAAAATGAGTGAGGGTATATATAGCATCCTCAATTACAATGAACGGCCCAGATCAAAAGAAGATCAACGGCTGAGATTCTGACACCTAAACCCTAATTAGGGTTTATTACAAAAAGTCCCCTTTTTATTGAACAATATCAAATGCATAGCCAAATATTTAATTGGCACAAAAATCTAGGAAACATAGACCAATGATAATTAAGGTGCCACATCATCTACAACAACCTCTCTTCTAGAACCTTATTCCCTTTCCAATGCTCCTTCTTAGCATATGCAATGAATCTGGACACAATTCCTTCAATCTCAGCAATAGGAATCTCGGGAAGATTCCTCATTCATTCTTCCAAGTGGATAACCTGATCAAAGGCCTTGAGAAGAGCTGCATCCCATCCAGGTTCGAGTTCCTTGATTTTCTCAATCGGGAGCATAGTAGCGAACATTCTGTGATAACATTCTCATCTTTGCAAAAGATGACCTTGACCTTTTCTTCCAACTCTTGAAGATCCACAGCTGTCTCAACTTCAATTCTCCTGGCAAGAAAAGTACATAACACCTCAAACACCTTATCCTGAATTGGATGGATGACTTCTTCAACTTGATTGCATTTGGTGCTGATGTCTTCGAAAAGAACTTCCTTCATCTGGAGTAGAGTTGACCACTGGAGTAAATTATGAGCTCCTCCATCCATTATCTTTTCTTGTGCTAGGATTTTCCTTGGTGTTTGCCTGATTACTTGAAGAACAGGAATGATAACATCTTTAGTATGAGCAAAGGCGTCTACTGTTATCATTAGGTTGTGGATGATCTCAAGGACCTGGATAGCTCAATGGATTGTCTGCATCATTCTAGTTGCGAATTCAACGGCAACTGTGTGGGATTTGTCAATCCAAGAGCTCATAAGTTGAACCAAACTCTTGACTCTCTCTGCCTCGCCAACTGATTCAAGGGGAAGTGCCTGCACAGGAGACACTGCGGGATCCTGACGTCCCAAAGGCTGATTGAGATGGCTAAAGTAGCCTCTCCAAGCGCCGACCTCTCTCTCAAGCTTTCTATTCTTTTCCATTTCTTCCTTAAGCTTGTCTTTAAGTGCCTCAAATGAATCGGTTGCCTCATCCAGTGTCTGCTCAGCGGTGAGTGGACTAAGTTCAAATGTTTCTACATCATATTCTTCTGCAAGGATTTCACCTTCATACTTGTCCACTACTGGTGTAGCTATCTGCAACTTCCTGGACCCTGTCTCATCTCTGATCATTTTGGACATCTTGGTGGCCTTCTTCTTCTCTGTTACTTCCTGGGAATTTCCTACAAGGCTCTCTAAATCAATTACATTATCTTCATCCTCAATCACAATCACCCTTGTTAGTCTCTCCTTCAACCAATCTGGAATGGCAGATTTTGTCTCTCTAACTTGTATCTCTTTAGGTAATGGCTCTTCTTTTCGGAGAGGAGATGTCACTTCATCATCATTCTTGTCTTCATGTAGCTCATCGACTTGGGGAGATTGACTTGATGAACATTGAGATGCCTGCCCTTCCTCGTGTTTATCATTCTGTACTATTGATTCCATAGACTCCTCGATTTCAGGTGTCTTCTTTTCTTGTCCTTGACTTGTCCTTTTTTCATGTCGAGAAGATGTACCGGATGAGCGATCTCGATTGGCCTCTTGCTTCTTCTTGGAGGGTTCTTTTTCTCAGGTCTTTCTTTCCTCTTCGCGCCTCTAGGATGAGGATCGCCTTCACTTGCGCTTCTGGGATGAGGATTGCCCTCGCTTGTGCTTCTAGGATGAGGATGGCTTTCACTTATGCTTGCTCCTCCTTCTCCCGACCTTTCCTCCAAAGTAAAAGTCATTGGTATGTTCTGCTCTCTCAACTTTTGATGTTGTACATCTACCCATCTGCGAGTACAAGACAAAATTGGAGCCATCAAAGCCTTCAAGTCCACAACCTCAAGCTCGTTCCAATCTATCTTTACTGCCTTGTCCTCTCTATCATAGGATGACTGGAGATGCCTGCCACTGTCCTGAGCTTGATCGGCCACTCTGTAAACTTTGCATCTCCTGATAAAATCTAAAGGCAATCTGGAATGCATCTTTCTTTTCACTTCTAGATCACTTGAGAGATTCATCCAAAAGTCCTCTAACTGACATTCATGCTTGTACTTTCTACCAACTGTCTCCTCTATATACCCATAAGGATCAAAATTCTCTCTTAAGGAAAAGAATAAAAACGAATATAAGGCCAACTCCCTTTCTGCATCATCTAAGGCCGGAGCATTAGGACATACCTCAACTGAATTCCCTAGTATGATAGGCATAGGAATTCCATTTCCATGCCTGTGTCTGAATGCCTTCGCATAAGCCGCCAACTGCCTAGTCACTTCAAGTAGTACTATCCTATCTGTCGGATATCTCGGCAACATATAGGGAGGTGAAGGACACCCATGAACTCTAATGTATGTAAACTTCTGGAATTGGATGAACCAAGCACCATACCTCTTTACAAGCTCTTGTGCATCTTGAGATAGCCGATTGTGAATCCCGCCTTGCAATGTCCTGGTGATGTTCATCGTGCAGGTATCATTGACTAACTTGAAGTCACTTCCTAGTGGATGATGCAAATGAACATAAGACTCACACACTCTGACTTCCCCGGGTCCTCTTCCGATCACTCCTCTGTGAGGTAGTCCTGCATATTCAAAACTCCTGATCAAGGCATATATGATGTATGAGCTCATGTGGAATGACTTGGTAGCCTTTAGTCTTCTCAACTGCACGTCCAAGCAATGGCTAATAATTCTAGCCCAATGAATTGTTCCTTTTCCTTGAACTATTACTTGGATGAAATAGAACATCCACTTCTCAAAGTAGAAGGCCTGAGGAGCCCCTGTAACTCGATTGAGCAAAGTTATCAAATCTCCGTACTCCTCCTGGAAGTCGATCCTATGTGGTGTGTTAGGAATCTTGCTCAGGCGAGGACGACTTTTGAGTAACCAATTCTTATTAATGATGCTCAAGCAAGTGTCTGGATCATCTTCATACATGGACTTGGCTCCTTCTAAGCTTTTGTAAATCATATCCCTATGTTCTGGAAGATGGAGACCTTCACTTTTAGCCTCCTCTGAAAGGTAAGCCAAAGTGTTCCCCTCCTTGGATACGATCGATCTTGATTGTGGGTCATAATGGCGGGCACACTCGATCATCAGCTCATGGCACTGGACTGCTGGAGGGAAACCGGCCGCCTTGATGATGCCACTTTCAATTACTCTCTTTGCGACAGGTGATGGTTTTCCAATGTAAGGGACCTCTTGAAACTTCTTCACACTGAAGTTTCCCAAGTTGGTATCTCCAATGTTGCTCCATTTTGACACGATCTTGGTCTCCAATTCTTCATTCCTTTGATCTTCCTTCATGAGAGCTGGACGACTAGTGGATGCTCCTGCCTTTGGGGTCGCCATCTTGACACCTACACAACATTTCATAATGAGTAATATATTTTGCAATTTAAACATATAGAGTAGAAAGGAAGATTGAAGCTTTTAATTTAGGAAACTTCATGATAAATCTTTGAATTATCATTTCCTAAATTTAACTACGCAATTTGAAATTCGAAATTCAAAATTTCAGCATGGGACTAGGAAGATCCCGCCATACCTCCACTTGAGGATTATTTCTAAGAAATGATGCAAAATTAGGAAAATTCGCTAGGGAAAAGGTAGATCGAAGTCCTCAAAATGCGCCTCCTTTATCAACTCCACCACCCCTAGCCTTCAACAAAATTCGCTCCAACTTAGACCAGATTTCGCACCTTTTATTGCTTCTCCAAATCGCACTTGAATGAATGATTGAATGATTGATTAAAATGGTTCAAAATACCCATGTTATATAGGCGCTCACCACTTCCTTTTCCCATAGGCCGACTTGGTAAAATAAAACCCAAAATAAACAAAAAAATAATAAAAGAAGAGGCCGACTTTAAAAATATTAAAATGATACCTCAAGCGCTCTATCTTTTAATTTTTTATTTAATAATAATTAATTTCGAATGCCTTAATAATAATAAAAATCGATTCTCCAAGGCTTAAATTAATTATTAAATACCAACGCACCTTTATTAAATGCCAATTTAATTAAAATATTTCAAGGTTTTAGTGAATTTGGCATTTAATACGATTAGTTTGAAGTAAGCGCTCAAGCCTGGGGAAAATAATGGATATCAATATCATCGCTCTGGTCCCTTGGAGAGGGACAGGAGCGCCCATGCATTTTAGACCTTGCATTTCTTTTTTTTACGTTCAAAACCTCACCTTTGGCGTTCAAAATGGCATTTTTATTGGGAACTTTGAGTTTAATTCATTCGTTCTTCAGAAGGAGCGCACCTTAAGACATTTTCGCCCTGGTCCCTTGGTGAGGGACAGGAGCGATCTCACCCTTTGTCCTTGGTCCTTGTCTTCTAAATTGCCAATTCAAGTTTGGGGGTAAGCAATGATCTTCATCGTTCGTTCAGTGCATGTTCAACTCGTTTTTTGCAAGGCAAAATTGACCCTCTTAAGATTTTCGCCCTGGTCCTCCAGTGAAGGACAGGAGCGATTTTTGTATTTGAGCCTAGGATTGTTGATTCTTGGAGGCGATTCCTTGTTCACTATCTTTCAACAAGCATTCCCTGTTTTGTATCACCTTGTCTTGGCGTGGTTTTGGAGGTAAATTGTTGATTTTATAGAAAATCGCCTTGGTCCTTCAGTGGAGGATAGGAGCGCCTTTTAGTTTATTGCACAATCTCTTGACCACATCGACCTTCAGTTACTCCTAAGGCATAAAACATGATCCCCATTCCATCTTGAGTCTTGGAAACAAAAGTAGCATCTCAAAATGTTAGGCGATTAGGCATATTTGAAGATTTCGCTCTGGTCCCTTGGTGAGGGACAGGAGCGCTCTAGCCAATTTTCATTGAATTTTATGGTCTTTGCAACTTCATTCCTCCTTGTAGAACTTTAAATATCATTGCAATCTCGTGCCTTGGCCTAGATTCGTCCCAATTTGGGGAAGAAGGCTTGTTAATGTGTTTTTCGCCCTGGTCCCTTGGAGAGGGACAGGAGCGCCTTGGCAATTATAAGCTCACTTGTGCTTTGCTAGTTTTCAAAATTATCTTCAGTGGACCGATTATGCCTCCCTTCATTCATCTCAAACATGACACTTGCTTTACCTTTGCCAGAAATTTGCCTTGTGAGAAAATCGCTCAGGTTCCTTGCTGAGGGACAGGAGCGCCTATTGCCATTTGGGTTGATTCTCTTCTTTGTGGCCTACTCAAGTTATATTCAACGGGCAAAACATACTTCCCTTGACATCTTCAAATCGCGAAATCACTTTAATCTTGCAAGGAAAATGCAAATTTGGATTTCAAGCTCCGGTCCTTTAGTGAGGGACAGAAGCGCCTTTTGTCTTCAAGGCCAAATCTTTTCGCTTTTCATCTCAAATTTCCTTTGCTGGGGACGATATCACCTTTTTACAATCCATGAACGAGAGCCAAAATCCAGAAAAGGTCCAAGAAGGTGTGTACAAAGAAAATCGCTCTGGTCCCTTGGTGAGGGACAGGAGCGAATTCATCTTGCCAGACAAAAAGTTCAACCTTTCATTGCTTTTAACTAAGTCTGGATACTCCATTATGCTCATTTCATCCTTCATTGTGTCCTTAATGCTTCAACTTGATCAACCAAGGCCAAAAATGACCAAAACAAATCATTTCGCCCTGGTCCTTCAGTGGAGGACAGGAGCGAATTCATCTTAATCCTTCAAATTTCATCATTTTCAAATCTTCAAAATCCTTAAAATCTTCAATTCACGTCCAATCATCTCCCCTGGAGACCCTGCACAAAACAATTAAAGGAAGTTAGAGACAAATATGCACTAAATAACATTTTCGCCTTGGTCCCTGGGAGAGGGACAGGAGCGATTTCACCTTTCCAAGCTAAAATATCCACAATTTAAATCTTCAATCACTTCACCAAGTGTAATCAGGTCATCTTCAAGGCCGGGAACCAGTTAGCAAGCCTTCTAAAAAACAAGATATTGCACTTAAAATAAAATTCGCCCTGAGCCTCCAGTGAAGGACAGGAGCGATTTCTCTGTTTCAGGCATCATCTTGCCTCCAGAATTTGACCAAAATTTACCTAGGCAAAAATGTACAATTCCATCTTCAAAATGCTAACACTTAGACAAAATTTGAATTTTCCCTCAAAAAAACCCTGACTAGACCTAACCTGAGGCCTATCTAACTTCCTGACAGACTCGCCTCATTTCAAAATCTCAATCTTCGGGAGGATGCTTAATAACCTTCAAAAATTTGACTGGACTCGGCTCAAAAAACACTCAAAAGGAACTCCCAGGATCTAACCCTAGCCCAGACAGACAACTCACTCACCCAAAATCCTAGAAGCAGAGAGAAGAACAGGCAAAACAAAAGCAAAAAAAAGGGGGGTCCCTATTTTAATGGGGCGATGTGTGAAATGGTCACAACAGAAGGGACATTGGAAAATTTCTTTGTTGTTTGTAATGTCTTGTGGCTAGGCTGCATGCCTATAGGAAAGTGTAAATATTTTAATTGTAATCCTAAATTTCTGAATTATTGTTACTTCATACTACACTTGTAGATTGTTTTGTGTGTAAAGCTACCATGATTGGTTGCTGTTCAATTTTTTTAACTATATCACTATACTCACTCTTCAAATCTTCCTCCTGATCCTTCTCTAAGAAAACACACTTTATATCCTTTAGGTCTTCCTCTTCATCCGGCAAATTATCAGTCTTCCCACCTCTTATCTACAACAATCTTCCTTTAAATTTTCTTCATTTCCTCATCAATAGTCATATATGCCATCTGCAGCTCTTCTTTCTGCATTCTTTCTCTCAAAATGTTTTCTTCTAGAACTTCAGACTCCTCATGTTTTACCACAAGCATTTTTGTCTTCATTTGTTTTAGTTCGATCATCTTTAATACCCCATTTTGCATTACCGCACTCTTTTTCAATCTCACTTATCATTGCTTCCGTTCTCTCCACAAGTCTTCTACCTTCATCTTCTTCTTTGTTTTCATTCTTATCAGTACTTAAGCTTTCATATTGAAACCCTATTAGATTATTGTCCTAAAAAACATTATTGAACTGCTTACAAATCATACATTCTATATATTATTTACTTGCTACTGTTTCTTCATGGAAACATCTTGATCCATCTGGTCATGTAATCTTTTGCCTTCCTCTAGCACAGCAAGACTCGATTCTACCTCTTCTTTGTCATTTATTTTTTATTGAATATGACCTTTTTCGAAAAGGGGGCAAAAATTTATTGAATCAGAAAGAACAGAACGGCCCAACAAAGAGAGCAAAACTTGAAACACCAATCAAAAGGTGACCCAACCAAGGCCACAACTAACCAATTATATCACCCATGACAATCTTATCAAGCATTTGAACATAATCCGGGGGCATTTTGCCCCATTCCCCAAAATTCCAACCATCAAGACACTCAAAAGCCCATTTAGCCAAACAATCAAATGCCTTACTCCACTCCCTTAGGACATAGCAAAAGGAAACTGACTCCAAAGAGTCTCTCACACTAAGAATATGACTGACTCACAAATAATCTTGCACCATCCAAGAGCAAACCCTCTTTCAAGTGCAGAGAGAATAGCGTAGGCCCCCATAAAATTATTAGTTTGCTGCCCCACATAAGCAGAAAGGATAAAAATCACGTTGCCCAAACTATCCCTTCCAATACCTCCATTCCTCGTATGCCTAGGATTTCTCTAGAAGAAACATCAATATTAATCTTCAAGTCTCCTAGGGGTGGAGGAGACCAATTTCCATCCTGCTGGACCTTCTTCTTAACATGTCGACACTTAGCTTGTCAACACTTCCTAAAAATGGGATCTCTAATATCCCCACCAAAAATATTCAAATTCTGAATCACAACCATGTCACCAGGATCCAACTCAACAGAAAGATCACACTTTGCCATCAAGGTTTCCTGGATAATATAAATAATTCTCCACCACACCTATTGCACCAACACCTTCTTATCCAGAAAAATCCTACAATTTCTTTCCAACCACAATTGACATATAATAAAAGGACCAACATCCCAATCTACATGGAGAAAAGTTGTCTTAGTTGGAGGTCTGCCAAAGCTATTCTAGAACTCAATCATAGAACTAGCATGAACACAAGCATGTTTCCAGGCTCCCCGCCGCTACATTTCCTAAGAGAGAGCACATTGAAAGAAAAGATGTGAAGTATTTTCCTCATTAATGTTGCACAGAACACAAACAAAAGGTCCTTGAAACCCTCTTTTTGAAGATTCTTCCAAGTACGACATCTATTTTGTACAACAAGCCACAAGAAAAAATTACAATTGGGCCAAGCAAACCTATTCCACGCCTACTTCCACCAAGGAAAATTCATCTTCCCATAAGTCAATCTATCCAACTCCATGTAGCCTGAAGCCACCAAAAACTTCCCCTTCGGATCTAGACCCCAAGCTAAAACATCCTTCTCCTTCAAAGAGTTACATATCCTTCCTGACAAAATCCGAGTCAGCTCCTCCCAAGCTTCCAGTGATCCCCCAAGAAGCCATTCATGCTGCTCTTTCCATCTAGCCACTTCCACTTGCCCCAAATTCAAGGTAGTTCTGAAATCTTCAACTCTACCCCAACCTACTTCAAGGAAGCTATCACATAAAGATTGTAGTTGTGGGAATCACAAAATAACAAATGGGTACCCATCCCAAGAATCATGTCAAAACAGAACTTGAGCTCCTTTATTGCAAATCAAAAAAAGCCCTTGCTTAACTAATTGTGCTCCCCTCCTTAGAGTGTTCCAAATCATGGAACCTTTACTAGCCATATTGAACTAGGGAACATCCTTGCTATCTACTCCCCACAAATACTTTATATTAAGGATTTTGGCCCAATCCTAGTCTTGATTGATGCACCATCTCCAAAAGAGTTTTGCAGCCAAAACATGGCCATTCATGCATGTTTGATGTAAACCAAGACCACCATCCTGTAGTAGCCTACAAATAGAATCCCACTTAACCAAACTCCATGTTGAAGAAAGAAAATTACCTGTCCACAAAAATTGTCAGGTAGGGGCATCAAATTTCTTAATAAAACTTGTCAAAGCAGTCTGCACAAAGCATCTATAGATAGGGAGTGCCTAAACCACATAATTCAAGAGAGTCACTCACCTCGCAGTTGGGAGCCATCTATAAGTCCAATGGCTGATCTTCTTGCGAAGCTTATCCAAGATATCTTGCCAAATTCCACAAGGCAAGGATTTAGTTGAAAGAGGAACTCCAAGATAAATAAACAAAAGAGCACCAATTTGAAACCTCAAAATCGTAGCAATCCTGACCCAAATGAGAAGAGGAGTATTAAAGAAGAAAATAAAAGATTTATCATGATTAATCTTTTGTCCTGAAGCTGCCAAATAAATATCCAGAGTCTTTCTGAAGTTAGTTTCCTCAATAATTCTAGCAACACTCATCAAAGTTGTGTCATCCACAAATTGGAGATAAGAATAAGAAGGAAGTCCATTACCCCAAATCCAACCCTAAATCAATCCTTGCCTTACACGAGACTTAATAAATCTTCCCAGCCCTTCTGCCATTAAAATAAACAGGTAGGGGGAGAGGAGATCACCTTGCTAAAGACCTCTAAAAGCTCGAAAAAGCTCAATAGGCTCACTGTTGATAAGAACAACAAAAGAAGACGACGTGATACAACTCATTACCCAATTAGTCCATTCATTTCCAGAACCAAAAGTTGCAAGCACTTTTCTCAAAAAAGTCCACTTGACTTTGTCATAAGCTTTGGCCATATCCAATTTTATAAACATAGTCTTCTTCTTAGAAGTTGCCATAAAATGAATAGCTTATGTCGCTATGATAATCCCATTGTGAATTTGTCTTGCAGCAACAAAAACCCCTTACTCTTCATTAATTAATTTACTTAGGCATAGCTTAAGCCTTTCCGCTATCAACTTTGTGATTATTTTATAAATCACATTACAAAGCTATAGGCCGAAAGGAGTCTAGAGAGTTAGCCCCTTCCTTTTTTAGGAATAAGGGCAAGGAATCATTCATAGCCCTTAACATCTATTTGTTTCTATGAGACTCCTACACCACCTCCAAGAGGTCAAACTTAATAATCTCCCAAAATTCTTGATAAAATTCTATGGGAAAGCCATCGGGACCAGGAGCTTTACGCTATTTCATTCCAAACACTTCTTCAACATCAGATAAAGAGATGTGTCTCGAAAGGTCCCCATTTAGATTATATAGGGGAATTGTTAGAAATTGCATCTATATTGAGAGGATTAGCTCCAGATTATACAAGGGGATTGTTAGTGTTGAAGAATAGCGTTGGTTAGTAATCCGATCTGACTGAGTCATCTAAACAGCTTAGTTTACAAATTAATTATCTATTGTTATGATGAAATAATAATTAATATCAACTATTATATGATTTGATTCTATGAGATTATTATATATGAATCAATTCATATATTAATCGATTCTATGTAATGCTTATTATATATGAATCGATTCTATGTAATGACTAAATATGAATCGATTCTTTGTTAACCCATGTTAACTAATTTAGTCTTTGGACGTGTTAATGCATGACCGTTCTAAGGAGGAAGAGATGTGTTGGTTAAAGAGAGACATGCTGATTGGTACAGGCATAATGTTAGTATTTAAGTTCGATCTCTCCCTTCCATTAGAACATCGATGAGAGAGTAACACAAAAAGAATAAAATACAGTCCCACGTCTACGTATCAGATTTGTCCAGCATTATCAGTAGATCATGTTCTTCGTACAATCATCCCCTAGTCAGCATTACACAATCAACAATCAGTCTGAGTTCTTCCCTTGTGCTGTGATTCCTTTGTGTACCAGCAGATCATCATTGATAGGGTAGATTGAACTCATGGTTTGAACCATATTGAATTATCCTAAGAGGTGAGACTAATTCATTGGCAGATAATTTTGAAATTAAAATCTGATCACCAAAATTTAACATGGTATTAGAGCAGGATTGAGCAAAGATCAGATCAGATTAATATAAGCAAGATTATCTTCTATTATTGTCTTCAAGTTCATCTATTTCTATCAACGTCAAGATGGTGAATGGAATTAGAGTTGAGGACAGGCTTTAAGGAGCATTAAACTTCGTATCTTCGAAGTTTAGAGTTATGTTTAACTTGGGGGAAAATGAATTAGACGAATTCGTGAAGGATGTCGTACCAAAACCAAAAGAAGAGGATGAGAAGCTTCAATGGAAGAGAAAGAACAACAAAGCAATGAAAATGTTGGTTGATTCTGTGAAAGATCACATTGTGCCAATCATCTCCAAGTTGACGAAAGCATGTGACATGTTCAAGACATTAGAGGAGATGTATGAGATCAACAAACACAAGTCGAGCTCTCGCACTGAAACAACAACTTAACCACATCAAGATGACGAAAGGAGAATCCATCATATCTTACTTCATGAGGATTATTGAATTGACAGATCAACTCTCTACCATTGGATACACTATCAATGGCAAAGATTTAACCATGTTGACTCTTAATGGTCTCCCTTCATCATGGGAGTCATTTATTCAAGGAATAAGCGCAAGATCAAAACTCCCTACGTTTGATCGATTGAAGACAAACTGCATTCAAGAAGAGTCAAGATTGGCTACAAGAGGTATTGGCCAAAGCTCCACAAATGAAGATATTCATGTTCTTGTCGCGCACTCCTCAAAGAAGGGTAAGAAAGGACACTCCAAAAGAAAGAAAGATGAGGAATCAAATGGTGCTCCTACACACAAAAGGACATTTCAGAAATCCAATGCTTTAGATGTGACAAATATGGTCACTATGCAATGAAATGTCCAACCAAGACTATGCCTCAAACTTCCATTGCGGATGTTGGTGAGACTATTCCACAAAAGTATTCAGATGGATTCATATTCTGATTTGAAAGAGATAAGTTTTCTTTTGGTTGAATAATGTTCATGAATTTAATATGTAGTTTTTCTAATTCATGCAATTACATTATGCGTGCTATTTGTGAAACAACTTTGTCAGTAGATGTTCGCTTATGACAAGTTGCATTTGGATATCTTGTGTTTTAAATTTCTTCAATTTACTATGAGAAATTCGTCCCTTACAATTAGGACATCTTTAGAATAAAGGTTTGTTGCTTTTCAGGCTATAGAGTTTTGAAGTTCTATTTGTGATGAAGAGACTGAAATTCAAGAGGAATATCAGAGGACTTTAGTGGAGATTCTGAGATTTTGCGTTTCCATTTTTTATAAAACAAATATCTACCTGCAAAGGTGCAACAGTTCACTTGTGAAAGCCATAGAGGCACTTGTGCTGGTAATGATAGCATCTAGGTTTACAAAGCCAAGATTGAGACAAGAGGGCTCTCTCAGTGAGAGGGAGCATACTGAAAGGGGATTTTGTTCTAAATCTCAAGATTATCATATTCCTGCCTAGGGCTCGATCTTATGACAATAGATCCATGGTGGTTTTGGATCTAGCACTTCCAACCGTATGAGGATCATACCAGATAATGAATCTCCTAAAGAAAGATATCTTCCATGATTGGGATCATGTGAGCAGGGGATGCTTCCGTGACAGAGGGAGCAGCTAAGAGGATGTGCTTCTATTGATATCTGAGGATCCTGGTTATATTGGTTCAGAGGGAGTGGACCATGTCAAGATGTTTTCTCTAGTGATCAGTCAAAGGACTATGATTCATGAGATGGAGTCCCATTTATGTAGGCTGGAAGGCCTTTATGCTGACTTCTAGGTCATGATATTCCTGGATAAATGAATACTTGGTGAGCTTGGAATACACCAAGAGTGATGCAGACTCCCACCTTGTATTTCATGAAAGGTCAAAGCATGTGGAGATCAAGTATCACTATGTTAGAGACATGGTGTAAAGGTATGCTGTTCACTTAAGATACTATGCGAAAGGCTTTCTAGAGACATGGTGGAAAGGTATGCTATTCACTAATGTACTCTTATATTTGAGAAAAGATGTTAAAGTGTAAACTCTTGATTAATGCATTTCTCTTTTAGAGAGACTTGAGGTGTAAGCCCTTTTCTCACCCTCTGATATGGTTCATGGTGAATGTCATGTGTGTGACTCCATGACAAACATCACATGAGAGAGTTTGTGATGATTTTCTTGTACTTGTGTGTTTATCCTTTGGATGAGCCATGGTGAATGTCATTGTGAGGTGACGATCTCACAATGATGAACACTTGTACATCTCACCATTATTGTAAGGTGACAATCTCACAATAGTGGTTGCATATATCATTATGGTGGATATCACGTGAAGTGATATCAATGGATATGCCATAATGATTGATATCACGTGAGGTGATATCTATGGATAAACCATAATGGTGGATGTCACGTGAAATGATATCTAAGGATATGCCATAATGGTTGATATCACGTGAGGTGATATCTATGGATAAACCATAATGGTAGATGTCACGTGAAGTGATATCTATGGATATGCCATAATGGTTTATATCACGTGAGTTGATATCTATGGATATGCCATAATGGTGGATATCATGTGAAGTGATATCTATGGATAAGCCATAATGGTGGATATTACTTGAGGAGATCTCTATGGTGGATATCATGTGAGGTGATATCCGTAGATAAGCCATAATGGCGGACATCACATGAGGTGATGTCTATGGATATGCCATGTTGTTTGTTATCACAGTGAGGTGATACCTTTGTGACTCAGATCTTGAGTAGAATACCTCCCTAGCTAAGAGGGAGTGTTGAAGAATAGCGTCGGTCAGTAATCCAATCTGACTGAGTCATCTAAACAACTTAGTTTACAAATTAATTATATATTGTTATGATGAAATAATAATTAATACACATTGTATATGAATCGACTATTATATGATTCGATTCTATGAGATTATTATATATGAATCAATTCATATATTAATTGATTCTATGTAATGACTAAATATGAATCGATTCTTTGTTAACCCGTGTTAACTAATTTGGTATTTGGACATGTTAATGCATGACCGTTCTAAGGAGGAAGAGACGTGTTGGTTAAAGAGAGACATGCTGTTTGGTACAGGCATCATGTTAGTATTTAAGTTCGATCTCTCCCTTCCATTAAAACATCAATGGGAGAATAACACAAAAAGAATAAAATACAGTCCCACGTCTACGTATCAGATTTGTCCAGCATTATCAGCAGATCATGTTCTTTGTACAGTCATCCCCAAGTCAGCATTACACAATCAACAATCAGTCTGAGTTCTTCCCTTGTGCTGTGATTCCTTTGTGTACCAGCAGATCATCATTGATAGGGCAGATTGAAGTTATGGTTTGAACCATATTGATACTATCCTAAGAGGTGAGACTAATTCATTGGCAGATAATTTTGAAATTAAAATCTGATCACCAAAATTTAACAGTTAGAAGTTTCATAAGCAGATTTGAAGGAGATATGAGAGTAGCATTATAGCAGACTTGTGAAGAGAGTCTTGTGGCAGATCTAAGATAATCCATAATCTGTTAATGTAGCAACATTGAAGGTGGAACCGTAATTGGAAGTCGGTGCCTCCTAAAGAAGAGATTGGTGTCTCTCACTAAGTTGGTGCTTAGCAGTGAGGATTGGTGTCTCTAGTAGGTTGGTGCCTACAAATTGTGGGAGTTGGTGCTCACAAACAAAGTTATGGGTCGGTGCCTCTAGTAGGTCAGTGCCTACAAGCATTGTAAAAGAAGATATTTATATATAAGCATTTATTGTCGTGGTTTTTCCCATTAGGGTTTTGTCACGTCCCCTTCTTGATCGTTATATATAACCTAAACAAAGCAATTATTATTTATTAATTAATATAAAATAATATTTATCAACGAATGATTATTTGAAATTATTAAATAGGTATTTTAATATTATAGTACATTAAACAAATATTACAATCTCTGATCTTTCTAAGAAGGTATGCAACCGATAATGTTGAAGGCAATCCATTTAACATAGAGCGGAACCACAATGGAATAAATAACGGGGTATATTACATGTCGATGATTGAATTGTATGTCTTGATCGACAATCACTATTCATCGGTCAGCATGATAACTATAGATCAAATAGAGGTGATATCGATAATCGGCAGAGCCAAATTGATTGTCCTTCATAATCAAAAGACAGATCAATCATATATGAAACTCAATTCTCATTGATATTCGATAAAGAGTTATTATTAAATTAAGTATGCCAAGAGATAAAGAACATAACGATATCGTTATCACACCAAGAATCTCATCAAGAACAAGTATTACAGATCGATCATACATGAAACGAGGATGTGAGTAATTGATAAAGCAAGACACAATTGGGCAATAAGAAGGAACGATGACTAATTAATAACAATTAGTCTATGTGCGTAATACAAGATTGGTAATTACAAACCGTAACTAAACCGCAGTAATTAAGAGTAGTACGGACACTTAATGATAGCAATCAGACAAAGCATGAAAATGGTACAATTAAGGATAATTAACAGATCAACATGATCATTAATTAAAGAAAGGGGTACGATTGCATTAAGAGAATCGATCTTCTATGAATAGGGGTGATCTAATTACGTGGAGACATAATTAAGAAAAGACATATCTCTTGATTGCAACCTTTCCCAACATGCAAGATATAAGATGGAGATCGAACTCCTTCAGAAGGGGATCATATCTTTATTATATCCTATTCAGATTGCCCAACTTGACCATTTGACCTAGTGTCCAGAACTGGCTGCATATACTTCAAGATTAATAGTGTCGAGATCACCATGGATCAGATTAGAACGGAATTGTTATTGAGTTACAAGTACTGACATTTGTTTCGGGCTAGTATGCATAGGGATGTGCTTAATATGTATGCTTAATATTTGATGCCCGATAACATTCCTATGCAGAATTTAATAGTAATATAAATCTAGATAATAATAATAATAATAATTATTATTATTATAATGTTTTATAAGTTCTGCATCTGCAGTAATATAATGATAATATCTCAGAATAAATAATGTATATCAATGTATATAAAACTATATGTATATTAATAATAAATATTAGTATATAAATCAGATGGAATGTTTAAGATTATATCAGGAAGAAGCCTATATTCTTTGTTATCACTGATTGGATTCATGTTAAAGATAGTTTTGTCTATAAATCAGATGGAATGTTTAAGATTATATCAGGAAGAAGCCTATGTTCTTTGTTATCACTGATTGGATTCATGTTAAAGATAGTTTCGTCTCCTAATCAATTTAGTTTAAGCCAAAGTATGTCGAGATGGATTAATTATGGTTAAAACAAGCCTAAACTTAGTAGGGGACATTACAAGTGATACGACAAGAAGGGAGACGGGAGGATAGCAAGCGGACTACGGTCTAGGAGCTTCAACAACAGACTGCAGAGTGCGACAGGTAAGTGATGTTTGCGGTTCACAGAGGATATATATGTGTGTGGACGTGTGTGCCACACACACACATATATAGTAATGAATATTTTAATACATGTTAATGAATAGTTCTAGATATATGTTAATGAATATTTGTGAATATACGTTAATGAATAGTCATGAATATATGTTAATTTTTAGATGTTAATGAATTTTCCTGAGAACAGGTTAATGAATATTTTCTGAATATATGTTACCGAATACATGTTAATATAGGAATATGTAAATGTAGATTATGGAATGAAAATGATAATGAATTGTAGAATGTAATATGAATGATGTGGCTATATGATGGAAGCTATTGGGAAGAAATTCCCTTAGTCTAAAGCAGGGGTTATGATAATCCCTGGTGTTGACGTGTTTTTTATGACAGCGTCGAACACAAAATAAAGTTGCCTAACGGTCACTTCACTCTCTCTTGATCAAAGTACGATTGCATGCTAAGATTGCAAGAAGTTCAAACAATCGACTCCAAGGTTCCTTCAATGTGTGGACGTGACTCAGTTGGCTAATGTGATTGCTGGTAATCCAAGGGGCCTTACGTTTGCATCATTCTTTCACTTCTTTGTTGTGGCTGGAACTCCATCATCAGATATGGCAATTCTGCAATGTTGTTGCTTCGAATGGACTAAAATGAACTGAAAGTAAAGGGGAAAGGGTTCAGAAGGATCTAAATCTATTCTTAAGGGCCATGATATCAACAGTTACTGCTTTGGTGGACAAATTCCAAACAAACCAAGCTCTGCTTCGCCAAGTTAAACTACAATTCCGCAAGAACCGGTGCAATCTTCTGAGGATGTTGAAGAATTTTCCTATTGAGAAAGTGCATTTGGATACCCAACACAGCGCAATCCAAACGACCATTCACAATCAAACTTAGCACAAATATGGGGGTTCAGGCTAACCTTACACTGCAACTTACAATCAGCAAGATGCAAAAAGTATGAACCATGGAAATTCATCAAACACCATTACATTCTCTATTGAAATCCAAGCACTTTATCTAACAACTGAGAAAATAAAATTCTACTCTAAGCAAGGAAGGTGAAACCATGCAAGTTTTGAAAAAATAACTTAAGTGGACACCATCAAAGAACAATGTTTCACTATTATTTTGTCAAAAACTTATCGCAACAATTTCATACAAGGCTCCCTCCCTATACAAATGAGGGGGTCACCCCTTTATATAGGCCTCAAGCCATGATTACATGTAAAACCCTAATTAGGGTTTTCCCTAAAAGATCCCCCACACATGATGCAACAAGGTGGGAATCAACAATAAATGCCCATTATGCCCATATACAATTAATTCAACGTGCCCAAAATGGCATCCATTGTGCATTAAATGCACCATCTCTTTCAAATTCGCCCAATGCGCATTGAGTATTCATCCATGCAAAATTCACCCCATCATGTCATAAATGCACCATCACCTCCACATGTGACGGTCGCATGCAAAAGGAATCTGCCATAATGCCTCAAATGTGACGACTACATGCAAAAGATGCTCCAATAATTCTGCATGCATTGACTTGGCTGCCACTTGGAGAGAAACCCTTGGAGAGAGAAAACTTTATCTGGGAAGAGTTTTCCTGAGATTTTGAATTTTCCTTGCCTTGGAGAAGATAATTCATCAATTCTGCACATTTCCTATTTTTTAGGAAAATTTCCAAATTAGGGTTTTGTTGTGCGTTGCAAACACTCCCTGTCGCTGACAAGGTCCCCCTTCCTGTTTTTGAGCCTTTCGTCTTCGCCCTGTTGAGTTTCGCGCAAAGTGTCTCATGTCCTTTCGAGCGAGTCCGCGACTAGTCCGTGAAGTAATGATGTTGAAAGAAAAAAAGCCAGTGATTCCATTAGGCTAGTCTAGCCTTTGGGCACGATGCCAAGAGATTGTTCAAAATTGTAAAATCGGCGTAAGGTGGTAGAAGTTGGCGAAGCCCGCCAAGCAAAGAGCAGCGCGTCTAAAGGTCGCATGACGACCCAAAATTGTCATTTTTTTTTCGCGTAAGAGCGATGAGATAGATCGCGTGAGGTTTTTTTTTTTTTTGCGGAGTTTACAAGGTTTGAATGAAGGACAATTTTCGCCTGCTGGTGGAGGAGGAGCGAATTTCGTTTCAAAATGCCAAAGTTAACAAAACTTGCCCAAGTGCCCAAGCTCGCGCTTCTTGAGGAGAAAGTTAAAATCGCCAAAATCGCTCTAAGGGCGAATTTCGGACTTTCAAGCCAAATTGAGAGAAATTCTCAAAGCTGGCAAAATGGGCCTAAGTCCGAAAATTCTCAAAGTTGCCAAAATCGCCCAGGGGGCCGAATTTCGGACCCTGGGGTTGAAATTTTATAAAAGTTAAAAGTTGGCAAAATTGCCCAGAGGGCCGAATTTCGGACCCTAGGTTTGGAATTTTATAAAAGTTAAATTGGCAAAATCGCCCGGGGGGCCGAATTTCGGACCCTGGGGTTGAAATTTTAGAAAATTTAAAAGTTGCCAAAATCGCCCAAGGGCCGAATTTCGGACCCTAGGGTTAAATTCTCAAAAATTCAAAAGTTAACAAAAGCCTCAAAAACTCCGAAAATTACCTTTCAGTTTGCAGAAACCCCCCCCCCCCAAGGTCCGAAATTCACTTGAGTTGTCTAAATTCGGACCTTGGGGCCGAAATTTGAAAATTTGGATAAGTTTGTAAAATGTGCCTTAAGGTCCGAAATTTGGATAAGTTTGCAAAAGGCGCCTTAAGGTCCGAAAATTACCTTTCAGTTTGCAAAACCCCCCCCCCAAGGTCTGAAATTCACTTGAGTCGTCTAAATTCGGACCCTGGGCTGAAATTTGAAAGTTTGTTAATTTGCAAAAGCGTTGAAAACTCCGAAATTCCAAAAGGCGTTCAGAGGTCCGAAGTTCTTTAAAAAATTCGTCAAAAGGCGTTAAGTCTCTAAAAGTCGCCAAAACCGTGAAAAACTCCAAAGTTTGCAAAGGGCGTCCAAAGCTTCGAAATTTCAAAGTTTAAAGTTGCAAAAGGTGCTTTAGGGTCCGAAATTCGTATAACTCGCAAAAAACGGAAAGCCCCAAAAATCGCCAAGGTTTGAAGTTTGCAGAAGCCGCGTGAGTGCCGAAAATCGCGAAGGGATGGAGTATTGCGCGAGAGTAGAGTTAGAGAGTTTTAAAGTTTGCAAAATGTCCAAAACGCCGAACTTAGGTGACAAGCCAAATGGTGCGAAAAGTTCATTAGTTTTCAAAACCTCCCCAAGGTCCGAAGTTCGCCATAAATCCTCAAAGTCGTAACGCGTCGGGCAAATGAAGGAATTCGAAATTGGTAAAACCCCTCCATTCCTCCGAAGATCATAGCGCCATAGCTCCGAAGTTCGCGATTTGGGAATGAAGCGTGAAGTTTAGAAGTTTGCAAAACCCCTCCATACTGCCGAAGTTCGCGTAAGGGAGGATCGCGTTCGATTTTGAAAGGGAAGCCAGAGAGTATAAATTGCATTCAAGGTAAAACGCTGACATAAACCATTCCAAACATTCAAGTTCAAATTGTCATTTCGCTAAGGTAAAAAAAAAAAAAATCGCTTAGTCTAAGCTCGATATTACAAATTCTTTTCCAATCCAAACCGCGAAAATTTGAATTGAAGGATAACCGTTGAAATTCCAAAATTTGCAGAACTGTCCATTCGTCTTTGCACAACAAGTCGAGCAATTTCTCGCCATCCATTCTCATCAGGTAAGTACGCTTTGTCTCTCTTGATCGTCCGAAATCTTTATAAATTGGATGCATGTCTGTGCAAAATTGATTAAAGTGCTTAAGTCTTCAAAATTCACATCTTTTCCGATTATTAAAGCGTTATTCAAAGCAATCGAAAATTAGAATTTGCTCCTAAGATTTAACCAGAAATTGCATTTTCAAACTTACAAGAATTTTTCGAGCTTTGTTCCTTTTAAAAATTAATCCAAAAAGTGCTTAAATATAAATTCGCGATCAAAAGCTTCATGAATAAATGTTTTGCTCAATCAAGCTCTCAGCTAGCAATATCACTCTGTTTCCAATCTAAATTTTGAATTAATCCTTGAATGCTGGAGTATTCTCTATCTAACCCGCCTTACTTCTTTTATATCGCCTCGTAATCCGCATCCGACTGTGCAGGCTAAATGCCTAAATCGGCGGTAGAATCATCAAAGACGCCTACTACAGCTGAGACATCGCAAGCATCCAAATCAGATATCCCACGCAAAGTTGAAAGGATGAAGTACCAGTATCAAAGAGGGGGATTGAGGGAGTGCAAAGTTCAGAGCGTCTGGGACAATATCGATTATACCGACCTAGGCCATATTGACATCCAGGACTTCAGGAATCGGGTCTTCTCCCCTAATGCATATGGCAAGCCTAGACAGATGGTGGAAAGTGGCATGGCCCAAGCGGCGGGATTTCCTCCAGCAATACAAAACTATGAGTTAGTGGTAGAGGCTGTCCGGCATTATCAGCCAGGGTCCAGATTAATGCTCCTCGAGAATATGACTCTCGCCAACTTCACTCTTGAGGCCATTGGCGATGCATTCAACATTCCCTTCCCAAACAATCCCACGGCCACGACTATAGATGAAGCACAAGGGGCATATGATATGAATCCGGCCAGATGCAGAACACTGATCAACGAAGAGTGGTACAAGGAGAGAAGGCTTCCAAGCGCCAAAATTGGGAAAAAGACCCCAAGAAGTGATTTTCATAATGAGCATGGGGATATGGTCACATAACTCAGCCGGTTATGGGACTTCCTAAATCCAACTACTTTGAAGAGTGGATGTTTTATTTCACAAAGCAAATCTTCGCTGGGAAGTCTAAGTTCGACTGGGCCCAGATCATAAGCGACAACATCCACACTCAACTGATATAGCTTGAAACAAAGAAATACTTCACTATAACCTCTTATCTAGTCTACATGTTTGCCAAGAACCAACCGCTGCCAGGTTTGATAATGAAAGGTGAAATCGGGAATGGGCCTGGTCAGGTAAAGGTCTATGACTGTTACCCGTAGCTGCATTACCAAGATATAGCTCAGAGAGAAAAGAGCAACCCAGCTTATGCAGTTGGCCAATATGAGCGCGTCAATGACGCCTTCACAATGCGCCTGGTCAAGCTAATGCAAGGAGAATTAGACATAAGGCTCTCAGAGAAAGCTACTATTCTAGTACAGAGATACGGGGCCTGGTTCATCCAGTTCCCAAGGTTCTCCTATATCCGAATAGTGGGCTTTGATGGTGCCCCTCTCCAACTTCCACGGTACCCAACCGACAAATAGTTCTTATGGAGGTCGCAAGGCAGTCACGTCCGGCCGGCATCTTACTCAGAGAAAGCAAGCAGGCTGGATTCGCGTTCCCCATGATTATAGGCAACCAGGATGTCCATCTGAAAACCCCCACCCTAGCGGAGGAATCCCTCGCAGAGTTGGCCTCTTATGGCCTACAGGAGCATTTTCCGAGAAAATATTTCGATCACGACAATCTGGCAAAGAGAGCTTATGGCAAGCGGTACAGAGCAAAGGAATCAATTGAAGACTATTGGAAGAATTGCTCTGATGACTACAAGGTCCAGAGACGTGAATATTCTAGGCTGAGTGTGCAGCAAATGCGACTCTTTGAATACCGCTGGGTCCCATATCAACTCACAGATTCAGGGAATTGCCTCCAGGTCCAAGAATTTGAGGCAGTAAGGCATCTTTTGCCAGGCGTTGATTGGTCCCAGGACCCGATCACTGATTTTGAGGCAGTCATGACAGCCCCAGCAAGATATACAGACCAATGGTTACATCAGCAAATTGAGAGGCTAATTCATGAGGGAGTCCAGTTCACTTACCACCTAATGGGCAGCCTCGATTCTCAATCTTCAGAGGATGAAGGAACGTCCAGTGCACCCGGAGAAGAAATTGAGAAACCTGAGAAGAGAAAGAAGGCTAAGGCTTGCAGAGGGACTCGGACATCCAAGAGAACAAGAAGGGAAAAGATTCCTATAAGAAGACCAGAGGTCACTTCATCGTCAAAGGACCCCAGTTCGTCCGACGATGTAGTAGAATTAGATTATATACCTGCTCCGCCTTCCCAGAGTGACATTGATGTGTTTGAAGCTGATGATCCTCCCATGCCCGACTTGCTAGAAGCTGAGCTAAGAGCCATCGAATCAACCGAACCGGGTAACCAAATAGAGGAAGGAGAAATTCCATCCATTCAAGGGATCGAGGTGCATGAACCCACTCAACAGAGCCGCCATGAGTTGCTGATCCACAATACAACCAAAGATGACTCTACCGTCGAAGGAGAGCAAAGAACAGAGGAGACTCGCGAGCTCGAAAGGACTGAAGAACAACCATCACATGAAGATACCAGACAGTTGTCCAGTGAAGTGGGAGAAAATTCAGCTGCAAGCAAAGAACTTGGCACCTCTTCCACCCCTCCGGTAGCAGAACAGCTGCGAATCTATGATGAGTCGGCTGAAAACATCAAAGAACAAAATGCAGACTTAACCATATCATCAACCCAGACAGTACCTCAAGAATGGTTGATTGCTAGAGCCCAGCGCAAGGCCACCACCAAACCACCTATTAATCTGGAGGACATCTTCTCGTGCATAGACCAAGCTAAAGCTAAGGGGAAGAAAAAGCCTAAGGCATATTCTAGAATGACTAAGGATGATCAAAGGAACCGCACTCTTCACATCGCCACCCCGCCTGTAGACAAGCCAGCAAATCAGATTACACTGGCGGATTATAGCATCACAACTGTCCCCATTGGACGAGCCACTAAGGAGCAAGAAAAAGAGGAATTCAAGGATTCAGTGCAGAACATACTTAGGCAGCTTGAAGAGATAACAACTGAAAAGAACATGTATCGGGCTCATGCTGAGCAGGCCGAGGGATACATCAATCAGCTCCTGAGACCATTACACAATGCTTCTGAATCCCATATTCCCCTGACGGCATAAGCAAAGAGGACCACAACAGAATTTGAAGGAGTACAAGACACCGCAAGGGCCGTCAAGGAATGGATACAAGGCATTAAAGGGAGAGGGGAGCGAATCTTCAAGGATCTGCGTGAAATGGCCCTCCATAGGGAAGCTATTGTTATCAAAATGTGTAAACTAAAGAAAGAATGCTATAATATTCATGAGGCGATGGCAAAGACTTTGCCCCTCGTTCGGGCTTTATTCTGAACCTGTTCTCAAATCCCTGCAATTGATGCTATTATAAATCCTTATAGTATCAGTACCTTCAAAGACTGGTACTGGACCCTCGGCATGAAGGACAACATGAGGGATAGTATCGATAAAATGCATGATAAGTGCGATGACACTTTATCAAACGTGAAGGACTTTGGTGAAAGGATCCTCAAGTCCATGGTTCCTGGTTGGAAGAACAATATGGAGGATAGTGAGGTACAGGCGCAGTGGGAGGACTGACTCATTCCCAAAATCACGTACTCCATAGGGGATCTAGATTTTGCTTCCGAGCTTCAAGCAGACATATCATATTTTGAAAATCACAAGTCATACTGGAGAGAGGAACTGGAGAAATTAGATGGCCTCCTACAAGGTATCAGTTACAAAATGTTTAATCCACCTCTACCGCCAACAATCGAATTATTCAAGTTATGCTTGAGATTTCAGGACTACGTTCGGGTAGAACGTGCAGCTGATCGGGATATCTGGGGAGAATATTTGCACGACGAAGTCGAGTTTGTCACCGAAGAATCTAGAGCTGGAAAAGAGAAATTGATTTCCTATAAAGTGCTTTTTTCCCTCTAAATCTTAAAAGTGCACTTTTGCACCAAAAGGTCATGTTTGACTTCCAAGTCAACTAAAATGTAAAACTTTATGTATGCACCTTTTTGGATTATTTCTGAATTTGTTATAATTACCTTTTTTGGGTAGTTATTGTTCCCTTTGGGGTGGTTGTTGATATTTGCCTCCCATTTATGGGTATGGGCAGCTATGTTTTATGGATGAATCTGGGCCACTTGTTTAGATTACATCTTGGCCATTCATCCATTTTTGAAGCCTATTTAAGGGACTGGTTTTCCCTCATTTTGTAAGAAGTTCTTGAATTGTTGCAAAGGCTCTGGCGAAATTTACAGGATTTAATGCAAAGTTAAGACTGTTTCCAAATTTCCTTGTGAGTGCATGGTCACCTTCTTCATTAATTTAGGAATTTTTTCAGTTATGTTTATTTCCTTTATATAGCATTTTCAAACAAACATCCGACAGAATCCTCGCAGTTCACATCATTGGGGAATGGCTGATTGCCTTTCTCTCTGCATGGTTAATCTGAACCTTTTATATGCTTAGTTCAGTTATTGAATACTCACTATGAATGTAAAAGTTCTAATGTTGTAGTTGATAACATGAAAATCCTATTTTCCTTTGAAGATTGCACTAGATTTATGCAAATATTGTGCTTAAGTAGCTGGTGATGCTTAGTCTAGTTATTTGGATGTGTCCGTCTATTTACTGAATCTGCTATCTTAGTTAAAATTTATAATTCATGTATCTCTCTCTCCCTATCCTTCCCTCCTTTTCCCCTTTTTTATCAAAGAGAATCCGCAGTCCCATTGAAAACAGTATCAACTCAACTAAAATCATTTGATAAGAAAGATCATAAAGATTCTAGGGAACTTATCTATCAATCGCCTATCTCACCGTAATTCCCCCTTGTGTTTCCAGCATAAACACATCAAACCACTGAGAAATCCCGCAGTCAAGACCTGACAAACGAAACCTTGAGGTTGTCCCCTTTGATCAAATGTATAAAATAGCATTAGGGACTTCCTTATCTCAAGAGAGGATAGGATACTCAGCTAGTTTATTCTATTCTGCGTTGGCCGTATGGAGTTTGCAGCAATGCGATTTCAAACACATCAACAGGTTCCACGGTCCAGGAGAGAGAAAATTCCCTCACGACTCCAAGTCTACCATCATTTTCAAATTCGGATGATTCTTGATGCCCGAGAATGGATTTTTCAATTTTTTTCCTTGCGTGAGAATTTCTTGTTCAGTTCATCCCTGATTCTTTCCTTGCCAAGAAATTGTTTTTTTTTTTACCTTCAATTCATCCCGACGTGGAATTCATGTTGTGAAGGAATTCTCCTTTGGAAAGAAATTTGTTCCTTGCCCTGAGGAAGGAAATTCTTCATACCTTAGCCAATTTTCATGATTTCCAAGAACTATGTCCCGAAGGAAGAAATTTCAAACACTTAGTCAATTTTTCACCTTTCCTGGAATTCTGTCCTGAAGGAAGGAATTTCCGACACTTAGCCAAATTTTCACCTTTCCTGGAATTCCTTCATCTTGGGCGGAATTTTGCATTGGCAGAGGATTCAGTGAATTTTGTGAATCCTCCATGCCTCCTTCATTCTGGCGCCTGTCCTTCATCTTGGGCGGAATTTTGACTTGATGGAGGAAATTCATCCTTCCCATGTCCTTCCTTGATACCTGGATTCTCGCATGCCTCAGACAAATTTTCAGTTTTCCAACTTAGGCGTGGATTCACTCTTCATGGTGGAATCATCATTTCATCCTTGATTTTTTTTCATTTTTTACACCCTCCATGGGTATACCATTTTGGCGCCCAATCACTCCCTTGGGCGGAAATTTCACTATGTGGAGGATTCATGAAATTTGTCCATCTATCCTTGCCTGACCCATTTTGGCGCCCAACTGCATCCTTGGGCGGAATTTTCACTCTGTGGAGGATTCATGACATTTGTCCATCTATCCTTGCCTGACCCATTTTGGCACCCAACTGCATCCTTGGGCGGAATTTTTACTCTGCGGAGGATTCATGAAATTTGTCCATCTATCCTTGCCTGACCCATTTTGGTGCCCAACTACATCCTTGGGCAGAATTTTCACTCTGTGAAGGATTCATGAAATTTGTCCATCTATCCTTGCCTGACCCATTTTGGCGCCCAACTGCATCCTTGGGCGGAATTTTCACTCTGTGGAGGATTCATGAAACTTAGTATAAGTGGCATCTTCAATATGTCTTTTTCCTTTCTTATACTTTAAGTTATATTTCATATATATTGTCAAGATGTTTGAGAGTGGTTTCAGGTCCATAGGAATCATAATGCAAATTCTAGATTTTGGAAGATCTTCCAAATTTCCAGACTTAGTCAAATTTAAGGCCATTTTCGGATCAAGATGACATTGGTGGATTGATGTGAATTTCTGGACTTGGATGATTTTGCATGCTTTCCTCTTCTGGAATAGGAGTTCCAAACTTAACCATTTTTTACTCAACTTGTCTGCCTTCTGACTTTTCCGGATTTAGAAATGGTCCTCAGGAACGTTCAGTCTTCAGCGTCTTCAGAGATATTCAGCTTTCAGTGTTTTCCTGTGAAGATCCTGCCAAAAATAGATTTTCCCAAATAGTAAGTGTTTCAAAATGTCAAAGTTAGAGCCCAAAACAGGATGCAGGATGACTTACTAAAAATAGAAATTTACTAAAAATAGAAATTACTAAAAATAGTAAGTTTGATTTTTGGCAAAATGACGACATTCCGGGACTCGGAAAAATCCCTAAAAATAGGAACTTTCTAAAAATAGAAAGTCGCTCTGTTTTGGTTCAAATTTTACTGAGAGGTTCCTTGAAGGGTCCTGATTCCAATCATATGTTCAGTTTTTCCAAAGCCCTAACAGAAACCCCTAAAATCTAGGACAAAAGGCATAAACCGAAAAAAAGACAAAACAGGCCCTAGACTTCACCAAACTCGCTCAAACGAAAAGCAGACTTAATCAATATGACCCCCAAACACTTGCAAAGAAGAGAGACTGATGAGACTGCTATGAAAAGAGCCCAAAAAACAAAGCCAAAAGACTGAAAGGGCATAAAAAGAAGGGGGGTCTCCATTTGCAATGGGGCGATGTGTGAAAACGTCACAACACCTGGTAGGCAGTATATACTGAGTATCTATATGCATATATGTTATGGCTTGGTTGACAAAGTTCATCCAAGAAGAGACGGATCTGGCTGGTCCTCTCTGGTAGACTTGGATGATGAGATGCATCATCCAAGGCAAGGAATTGATCATTTATGATGGTCTTCCTTGGTATGGCTTGGGTGTAAGAAATTACATCCAAGACAGGAATCGAATTAACATTCGATTTCTTGGTATGGCTTGGGTGTAAGAAATTACATCCAAGACAGGAATCGAATTAAACTTCGATTTCCTGGTATGGCTTGGGTGTAAGAAATAAATCCAAGATAGGAATCGAATTAACCTTCGATTTCCTGGTATGGCATGGAACCAAGATGGGTTCCAAGAAGGCAAGCTTCATAGCCGCCTAAGGACATGTCCCAGTACTGCACTTGTATCCCTTTTATTAAATAAGAATTGAGATTAGTTTTAATTAAGCAATTGAAGTTTAATTGCAAATTAGATTATATATATATATATATTTGTTGTATTCTAACAATCTGTTTTGCAAGGCAATGATCTCTAACTAGTAGGGACATTACAGGTTTCCACGTAAATTTTGTGATCTTTGGTGTCCTTATTTGTTTAAGCTTTCATATGTGTTGATTAATTTTTAAAAAGGCATTACTATTATTTAATCAAGTTTTAAAAGGATAAGATTTATTAATATACTGATTCACACCCCCTCTCAATATACTCAAGTGTGTAATGTCCCCTTTTAGGATTGCCCTGAATCTTGCCCTTGTAAATATAAAAGTCTTCTAAATTTTACCCTTATTAATTCTGATATTAAATATTGATCCATTAACATTCTTGTCTTCTTTGATCTTATGGATGGTTCCTCCAATTCCCCCTTCTCAATTGAATTAATCTCTTCTTTATATCTTCATTTTGGTAAGTCACAACTCTTCATAAGAAATGAGTCATCACTCTTCATTGCTGCCCTTTGAGGATAATAAATTATTCTTCAAATTGATCTCCCTTGGATGTCCTCCTCAAATGAGGCTTTCTCCTTTTTATATCCCTCAATGTGAGGGAGAGGTCATACATATTCATTATGTATGCCCCTTTGGCAAGAGACTCGCCCTTTCCACTATTAGCACCCTTTGAAAGGGTGCAACTCTTCATTATTTCTTCCTTTTGAAAGGAACACAACCTTTCCCATTCAGATCTGCACTTCTTATCTATATCAAATCTGCACTTCTGATTCCCCAAATTATCCCCTTAAATGAGGTTCTCTTCTCCATTTTATATCTCATGTTTGAGGGAATCACAACTTTTCATTTCATGTCTTTGATCATTCATTAACTTAATTAAAATTTAATTATATTTAATTGTATTCTTTTACATTTTTATTTTTATTTTATTCTTATCATTTATCATTAAATTGTATTTCAAAGTGGGGACATTACAAAGTGCTCTTCACTAAATACAAAGAGATTCTGTGATGTCCCCATCTAAACTTGATAGAATTTAAATGATAAATAATAATACGATTAAAAATGTTAAAATATATAACCAAACAAAAGAATATAATAGAATCTTAATAAACAAAGATTAAGTATATAATTTATTCATTAAATATTAATATTAATTTATTATTTTACAATACTATATTATTGCAAAATAATATCAAATTACCAATATTACAACCAAAATAATATTTAAAGATATGTAACTTATTGAGGAACCATCAATACATCCTCTCCGCATAACTAAATCGGATCATATTACATCACCGCCTAAGCCCTGTCGAAGACAAAGGCAAAGGCGGAGGTTTGGTCATGACGTGCCAATGCTGTAGGATCATGGTCAGTGTTGGCCACTCGAATATGATCGGGAATGCATCATGGAAGATGAAATACGATACGTAGGGAGCAAAACGTATTCATGATTGAGAAAATGGCAGGTTAATAATCCATGAAGAAAATTACTTCCACAAGATGCCTACACGACGGAATTAGCACGGGAGGAACAAACATCAATGAATATCGAGTATTGCCAAGAATCATATTGGCACCAAGCAGAGCTACGTAGGAATGATGGACATCCATCATCTGGAGACATGTGACGTCAATTACCGTGGAGGGAGGTGTTTGTGAACATAGACAATTACCCGTAATCATTCTTAAGTCTACCGTTATGATATGAAGAGACCAGAAGGGATGAGCATAGAGGGTGTCAAAGGAATAGATAGCATTTATGTTGTTAGTGACAACGGTTACCGAAACTATCAACTCAATAAGGAATTAATAATTATCATTAGTCTAGAGTACAAATTTTAAAGAATTCTCACAAGGTGCGATTAGTATGAGGAAGAGACTTGACGGAGGGACACATCTTGTAATTCAAATTGCAACATATAAGAAGCCTTTCGAAATCACTTCAAGGATCATCAGAAGATTATTCTTTTTTATCTTTTCATCCCTTACAGACCTGCTCTGTTTAAAGCAACGGGCCTTTGGCATTTGGGCAAGGGTATAATAGCATGCCAGGGATAACATACACCGTTGATAGCAAGCTATAGACATAAAAATATTATTCACGTCCTCAGCCTTCGCTGCAAGTAATTAATTACATATAAGAAAGAACAAGTCGTTGCTATAATCAACATATTAGACTCCGTTGCATATTTTGTAAAGAAAACACATAAGCCATCTGTATCGCCTTGGTGACAACTTCCCAGCCATTACTACATCCATAATCAGATTGGTCAAATTTGGTAGCCATCGCTGAAAACAAGAAATAAAGATTTTTTCATTAGATGTTGCATATCATCATAAATGATAATTAAACTTCTACATAGTGTAATTCAGAATAATCATAACAGACATAGTTGTTGATACATTAACTACGGAGTTGCGTCAGGGATTGAAACTGATTTGAATTTACTTTCCAATATCTGCTCAAATAAGAACTCAAGCGACATAGCCGAAGAGTTACTGGAGTACTTGTCCTGGCTTTCTTAACTTAGCCAACTAGGGGACATTACAGATTCACATTAGCATCTAAGTAGCTTATAACAGCCAGGAAAGAGATGCGACTTGGACTGAGCAGGATTCACATTCCAAGAAGGGACATGAGCCTTAAGTTAACTTGCATGTTGGATTAATCAATCAAATCTAATTAGTTAGAGGTGTTTTTATATAATAAGCTTCTTTATATTTTTTATGTGTTGGTAAATGGTAGTTATGTAACTACCACAAAAACTTGTTTTGATGAGACTATTTAAACCCTTCATGAGAAGTGAGAAACCTTTTCTATTTCATGCAAAAAAGATTGAGCAAGTAAACTATGAGTTATATTTGAATATCAATGCACAAAACTTTGAAATTTCTATTTTTATTCAGATTTAGATATCCTATGGCTTCAGTTCTCTCAGTTACCTCTAGTCCTGAAATGGTTATCTCAGTTGCATGAATTTTAATCAACCATATCTGATAAATTGTCATCATGTTATTCTTCTTGTTTCAATGCATGAGTTATGAAGCTCAGTAATCTACATCTTTGATTCATACAACTCATTTACTTATTACTTTGCAGTTTGCACACTGAATATTGGAAATCATTAACACGTGAATCAAAAAATCTATTTATCTGAAAGTTGTACATTTTGTAAATTCTATACTTCATAATTTTTGTCTTGTGAATATGTGATAATGGTAGCTGTTGTGTTGTAAACACACACGCCCCATTCCAAATGGGGAACCCCCACTTTTTCTCTTGTTAGCTTAGTGTTTTGTTTAGTTGTCTTTAGCTTCGCAATAGTTTTAGTCTTTTAGCCTTTAAGAGAGTTTTATTTTGACTTGTCAATTCGGAAGAGAACTTTGATCAATTCTTGAAATCACCTTAGAATGTAATCTTGTCCTTGGAAATGGGTAGGTCGAGTCAGAAATTCCAGGCCTAGGATAAGGACTGAATGTGTAATCCATCATCTAGCCTAGGAAGATTCCTTGCTTGAGATTGGATGTGCAATTGATCCAAGGAAAGAAAATGGAATTTGTCCAAATTCAAGACCAACAGTGTGATCAAGTTAGGAATTCAAGTTTCAAATCCGGAATCCATGAATAAACATCAAGACTAAGAATTGAGTGAGAAATTTCACAAAGTGCAAAAGTCAATGTTGTCAAAAGTTGCAAAAATGTTGTCAAGGTTGTTAAAATTGTCAAAAATGCAAAAAATGTTGCAAAATGTTGCCAAGGAATATTGTCAAGAAAATGAAAATTGAAATGCAAAGTGTGGAAAATGAAAGAAAATTCCAAGGAATGTGATATCAAGACAAGGAAAATTCCTTGTCAAGATCGGATTTTCCAACCTTGACAAGAGAAAAGCAAGAGAATTTTGTGAAAATCCTTGGACAAAGTTGTAAATTTCAAGTGCAATCCTTGATATGGAATTCCAAGATGAATTATTAGAATTCTAAGTGAAATGGGGAATTCCTAAATTCAAAGATTAATTCCATGATTGGAGTAAGGAATTTCACAACTAAAGTTTAAATTCCGTGATTGAAATGTGAAATTCACAAAATTTGTTTAAAATCCTAAGGTGAAGTGTGGAATTCAAAATTAAAGTGATAAATTCCTTATTCAAATGTGGAAATCCAAAATCAAATGTAGAGTGCAAAGTTCAAATGTGGATTCACATTCAAGTTTTGATTTTTCCTTAGCAAGTTCATGGATTTCCTTGGAAAATTAATCATAGCATTCACTTGTCCATGTACAAGTCAATTTGGCGCTCATAATTCCTGGACAACCTTGCTCTAGCGCTTGATAGTCCTTGCTCTAGCGCTCAAGTATCTTGGACAACCCCTAAAATACGCTCAAGTGTCCATGGACACATGGAAAATGTGCTCATTCTATACTTGCACACATGCTAATGTTGCTAGGGTAGAGTTTAGGTCATCTTTCATGTTAGAGAAAACATCACAATTCATCCATTGATTGTGAAGAGAGGAGATATCACACCATAGTGATATTCAGAGATATGGTTCAACAATGAATATCAAGTCTCATGATTCTCACCATAACTCATAGTTATCAAGTAAGGTATGTGTACTGGCATCAAGTCACATGATGCCTACCATACTGATAATGATTTCATGGCATGTCCACGAATATTATGTTCATAATATTCACCATGAAGATCTCTATCATAATTATGGTTTATTTAATGATATCAACCAACAGATATCTACCATAATGTCTTCGAGATATATATACTATCATGACATGTCCACAGATATCAAGTCACATGATATCCATCAAGATAGTTAAATTGATAATTGTAAAATCGTCACCTTACAATATCAATTTGAAACAAGTGTTCATTATTGAAAAGTCGTCACCCTTCAATAATGTTCACAAAAGGCCCATGCAGTCATGGAGTCACACACATGACAAATAAAAGAGTTTACACACTAAACATCTTTAAATATATTAGTATATCAGAATAAATGAGACTCTATCTCAAACTTAAATAACATTTTCAACCATACCAAGTTTATCTCTAAAGTGTTCAATCTTGATCTTGGAGAGAGGCTTGGTAAGAATGTCTGCAATCTGATCACCTGTACCAATATAATTCAATCGGATCACATTCCTTTCCACCATATCTCGAACATAGTGATAAGGAATCTCAATGTGTTTAGACCTGTCATGAAATACTGGATTCATTGAAAGCTTGATGCAACTCTGATTGTCACAGTAGATGACAGTAGGATTTAAGGGCTGACCAAACAGTCCTACAAGCAGTTTCCGAAGCCATACTACTTCTCTTGCTCCCATGGAGGCTGCAATGTATTCAGCTTCTGTAGAACTCTGAGCAATTGAAGACTGTTTTCTACATATCCATGAGATCATTCCTAATCCTAAACTGAAGCAACATCCTGATGTGCTTTTCCTGTCAACTACGCTTCCAGCCCAATCAGAATCACTAAATCCATGTAGGTCAAGGTCTACATGTTTATACTTCAGACCAAAACCAATAGTTCCTCGAAGATATCTCAAAATATGTTTTGCAGCAACAAGATGTATTTCCCTAGGTTCACACATGAACTGACTTAGTGCATTAACAGCATAACATATATCAGGTCTTGTGTTTACCAAATACATCAGAGATCCAATAATTTGTCTGTAGAGGGTAGGATCTGCAAACTCTGATTCTGCAGTTGCTTCCTTTAGTTTGTGCAGATTTGTCTCCATAGGTGTGGTCATGGATATACAATCCATCATTCCAAATCTCTTGAGTATATCAATGGTGTATTTTCCTTGATTAAGGATTATACCGTCTGCCTGCTGCCAAACTTCCAATCCAAGGAAGTAGTGAAGAATTCCTAAATCTTTCATATCAAACTCAGAGGCTAATTATTTCTTACATTGAGAAATACAATTATCCTCTCCTGTGATTAGTAGATCATCAACATAAAGAATAAGAATTAATAATTTACCATTGATTACCTTGTAGTAGAGATTTGGATCTGCTTCATTCTTGGAAAACCCTAATTCCAAGAGATGGTGATCAATTCTTTCATACCATGCTCTAGGGGCCTGTTTCAGTCCATATAGAGCTTTCTTTAATCTGCAGACATTCGATTCAGCCTTATGAATCACAAAACCTTCAGGTTGCTCCAAATAAACTTCTTCTTCAATCTTACCATTTAGAAAAGCAGTCTTAACATCCATTTGATGGACTTTCCATCCTTTAGATGCTGCAATAGACAAAACTGCTCGAACAAAAGTGTATCTGGCAACAGGAGCAAATGTCTCTTCATAGTCAATACCGTCTTTCTGTGAGAAACCTCTAGCAACAAACCTTGCTTTGTGCTTCTCAATGCTACCATCTGCTGCATGTTTGATTTTGAAGAGCCATTTAGAAGATACCACAGATTTGCCTTTAGGCCTAGGCACAATATCCCAAACATCATTTTTCAGAATTGACTGATACTCTTCTGACATAGCATCTTTCCAAACTTGATGCTTGAGCGCATCTCCAACACAAGAAGGTTCTGCATCAATGATCTCACTCATCAAGGCAGTATAACTAGAAAATAGGTTAGGTCTCTTACTTTCTCTGAAGGTCCCCTTTGGAGCAGCATAATTTTCAGCTTCTTGAAGCATCTTTTTAGCCCAAAGTGGTCTCTTCCTAGTTTCGGGATAATTTTCTTCTAAAGGTAAGCCTTGAACTTCATGCTCAACATCTTCAGGGGTCTCCCTCTAAATCTCAGGGGTGGAATCCTCATCCAAGCTTGTAGGAGGATCTTGGTGTTCTAATTCATTAGATCTTTTGGACCTCCTGAATGCTATGTCTTCCTCAAAGATGACATCTCTGCTTAGTTCAATTTGCCTTTGACCAGGTATGTATATTCTGTAGGCTTTAGAGGTTTCACTATACCCAACAAATACTCCTTTCTTTCTAGAAGTTTCTAACTTTGACCTCTTTTCTTTAGGGACATGAATATAGATTGGACACCCAAACATCCGGAAATGACTTATGTCAGGTTTGTTGCCAGTAAAGGCTTCTTTAGGGGTTTTATTGTCAAGAAGAGAATGAGTACATCTATTTTGAATGTACACAGCTGTCCTAGATGCTTCAACCCAAAATGAGGTTTCTATATTTTGGTCAAACAGCATAGCCCTAGCAGCTTCTACTATAGTCCTATTCTTTCTTTCAGCTACCCCATTTTGTTGTGGGTTATAAGGTATAGTTAACTCCCTCTTAATCCCAGCATTTATACAATAATCTTTAAACATATCAGAAGTGTATTCCCCCCCATTGTCTATTCTTAAGGTTATGATTTTCTTACTTGTCATATTTTCTGCAAGAGCTTTGAATTCCTTTAATTTATTCCCCCCCATTGTCTATTCTTAAGGTTATGATTTTCTTACTTGTCATATTTTCTGCAAGAGCTTTGAATTCCTTTAATTTAGAAAGGATTTCTTCAGACTCTTTGTACCTTAGAAAATATATCCAGGTCTTCCTAGAATAATCACCTACAAATATTACATAATATAAAAATCCCCCTAATGAGGATACAAATATGGGTCCACATAAATCAGAATGAACTAATTCTAATACATTTTTGGATTTACTGTTGCTAGAATAAAAAGACCCTTTAGTATTCTTTCCCAAGGCATGCCCTTTGCAAGCTCCTTCAGATTTTTGACTTAGCTTGGGTAAGCCGATTACCATCTTCTCTATCTTAGGTAGGGCATGGAAATGAAGGTGCCCTAATCTTCTGTGCCAAAGTTCATTCGAATCTGGAGTCTCATGAATCAAGGCTAGAGGTGGAGTGGAGCAAAGTTTATAGAGGCTCCCTTGTCTTACTCCAATGGTGTGGGCTTTCTTGATGGTGGAGTTCTTTGGCCAAGCAAGTACCTTTCCTTCCATAAAGGTTAATCTGTAACCCTTATCTTCAAGTGCAGAAACTGAGACAAGGTTTCTCTTTATACCAGGTACAAATAGAACTCCAGACAGCTGTAGGGATATGCCTGACTTTAGGTTGATATTGCAGGTTCCTATTCCCATAACTGGATAATTTGAGTCATCACCAATTGTCACTTCTTCATTTGAACTTTCCACAAGTGTATCTAGGTGCTCACGAAATCCAGTGATGTGTCAAGATGCTCCGTTGTCAATCACCCATGTGTTGAAACTGGAGGTGACTTGACTAGAGAGGGCTGAGTAGAAGACTAGCTTCTCAGAATTACTTCCTTTCTTAATTTCTGCCATTGAAGCTTGTTGTTTGATCCTGTCTGGACACTTCATTGCATAGTGCCCATATTGGTCACATCTGAAACATTGTACTTCAGAAATGTCTCTCTTCTTCTTTGAAGACCTCTTCCCATTTGAGTTGTTGTCCCTCTTTCTCTTAAAGTTCTTCTTCTTTCCTTTCTTGTGGGAATAAGAGTTTAGAACTTGAATGTCTTCATTACCATTGTTTTGTTTTATTCCTCTTGTGACAAGCCGAGATTCCTCTTGAATGCAATCGGTTTTCAATCTATCAAACTTGGGAAATTTAGAACGAGCACTAATTCCTTGAATGAACGATTCCCATGAGGTAGGAAGTCCATTTAGGGCCATCATAGCAAGTTCTTTGTTGTCTACTAGATGTCCAATAGTGGATAGTTGATCCCTAAGCTCAGTGATCCTCAAGAAATGGGATGTAACTGTTTCTCCTTTATTCATCTTTATATGGTGTAGTTGATTCTTTAGGGTGAGAGCCCTGCTAGTGTTGTTGATTTCATAAATGTCAACTAGTGCTTTGAACATCTGAAAGGCCGTCTCATATTTAGAAATAAATGCTACAATGTGGTCTCTTACTGAATCCACAATTACATTAAGGGCCTTCTCACTGTCCTTGCTCCACTGAATTTTCTTTGTATCATCAAAGGGTTCAGGAATTTCACTTTTGACATGGGAGTCAATTTTATTTTCTTTCAAAACAAGCATGATTCTGAATTTCCAAGATACAAAATTTGATGCTCCATCTAATCTATCTTCAAACCTAACTCCGGTTGCCATTAGATTTATGGGAATGTGATCTTAGTAAGAGCCTGGTGAAAGTTTATGAGATAGTTACAGAATTTTAATATGATCTTCCTTAACTTGGCTCTAATACCATGTTAAGTTCTTTCAAAATTCTGTGATCAAAATAGAAGAGATGGAGATATGATCTGAAAGTTGTATTTTATCTGCTATAGCATGTTTTGAAGATGCACAACACTTATTAATTTCAGTGTGTCCATCCTCCTCAATGTAAGCATGCTATATAAGTGGACGAGGGGTTACGTAGTGAAGAGATATGTCTTCCCACATGGGAAGACACATCTCTTCCCTACGTACCTCTGACCACAGTATATAAACTAGTCACCATTTACTTACCCGATCAGAAGGAGTGTGGCTTGTTTGAGAATCGCTTTACCACCCGATACCATGAACGGTGTATATATATATATATATATATATATATATATATATATATATATATATATATATATATATATATATATATATATATCGGAAGCATGAAATAGTACGACTGACGTTACAAAATTTAACAGCAGCAGGGGCGATTTTGAAGACAAATCGATTTGCCATTGTGAGGACTCCAAAACAAAGGATTTTGTTTGCTTCTTCAATTACAAGCTTTGGCGATTCTATTCAGGTTCGTTTGGCATCATTATTCTCATGTAATTTTCAGTTGTATGCAGACCTCCATGGCTGCCATGTGCCTTCAGACTTTCTGAGAATTTATTGTTAAGTTGCTAGGAATGTTGGCATTTGTTTTGTCATTGTAATGAACCAAATTGTCTCAAGAATAAAGGAGTGATAAGGTTGGATTTCATTTATACATTGTCTTATGGTTTCATGCCAACTGTTTGCTTAAATTCCAGTCAGCTGTAGGTGTGTAATCTTTGCATACAAATTCATATAATTGCATTGGAAAAGCTCAAAATAAGTTGCATAATCATCCTAGGAGTTATATTGTTGTTTAGTAGATGTTTGCCAAAGTGTTTGATATAATATCCCAAGCCTAGGAATCTGAATTTCTCATCATAATCAACAAGGGATATTACATAGTCAGCCATCAGAAGTACCAATGTGGCTAAAGGACCGAATGAGAAAAGATCCAGGAGAGGATGATGATCCGGCAGTAGAATCTTCTCAATCGGATAAACAAGTAGAAGAAAAGAAGACAGCCAAGAAGTTCTCTCGGATTATAGAAGAAAATCAGGATCAAGAATTCTACATGTTGTTCCTAGAGTAGACAAGACGAGGAATGAGATTACTCAAAGGAGTTTGATGTAACAGAGATTGATTTAGGACCTACTTCAAGAGCCCAAGTCATTGAAGATTTTGATGATTCCACTCAAGCATTGAAAGATCAAATCAAGAAATTGGAAGAAAAGTACAAGAAGCTAACAACTGACCATAAAGCCTTAAGTGGATATGTGCAACGCCTAATGAAGCCAATTAGGTAGGAAGATGAGACATTTGTTCCACCCACTGCCCTTCCAAGGGAATCAGTTGAAGGCCTTGAAGAAATGAAGGTAATTTCTCAGGGAACTAAAGATTGGTTGAAGAAAATTCACAAAGAGGTGGATACATTCATTGAAAACTTAGTGCAGATGTATAATAGGGTTTTGGCCATCCTTAGTTTCAATCCAAGATATTGATCACGCTTGGGAAGACACTCATATCTACCAAGACACGACTATTCCACGCCTAGGAGCATTGATGGGGATTCCTCAAGACACATTGATGGAAGGAGTGATCAGGGAAAAAGAAGCATATGACTTCTCTAGATGGTACTGCACAGTGATATCAAGAAAGGAAGCCTTCAAGAAATAAAATGAAGAATCAACACGGCTAAGGAGGATACTCAAAGAAATTTAGATGGAAATCCTCTGCTCAATGAAGGCATTGTTTATGCAAGAAATGGGAGATAAGGAAATGACTACAAATAATTTGAAGAGCAAGGTCAAGGAACAACTTTTCATGGACATGTATTCTTTCTCGGAGAGTCGCATGGATGATATTTCCGTATTAATCAATTTCATGAACAAGATTCAGGTACTCAAGCCAGCATGGGAGAAGACTCTCAGCCAGTGTGAAAAGGATACAACAGTCATGGAGTACAAGCATGAGACTATGCCAAGTGTCTACGTAGATGAACTGGAGATAGTGATGTCTAGGTTCGTTGAATTTGCCAACAAAGAAAGATAAGAGACACTTCTAGATGATGAGTTGTTTGATGCTTAGTTGGCATCTACTTATTAGTTCCTTACTCTAGTTCTTTTTGCATAAAAGGTGGTCATTTACTTTGAAACCCTAATTAGGGTTTGCTCTCGTTACCTTTTGAAGGCCTATATAAACGGATTTACCCCCCTCATTTGTAATAAGTAGAGATATTGTGAAATTGTTGCTACGATACTCTCAAGATAATAATAATCCATTCATTGGTTCTATGGTAAATATTTGTGTTATCTTGAAGTTGCATGGTTTCCTATCCTTCAAAGTAAAGTAGAATTTGTTTCTCTCAAAGTTATTTAGTGAATGAAAGATCTGATAACGTTGATTAGTGGTGAAATCCTTGCTCATACCTTTGATGAATAGATGATTTCTTTTCATTGTGTAAGGTTAGTTTGAGCTTATTTTTTTGCGGATGTTTAACTTCTATCCTTAGATAAATATTGTTCATTCTCATGGTAATTATTTAAGGTATGGAAATCATAAGCACAACCTTTGAAGATTGCGCCCACTTTGTCTAGTTGTTTCTTTTGGCGAACCTAAATGTGGTTTGATTTTGCCTGATCATTCACTATCTCTTAAATTCTTAGTAGTGGAGTACAATTCCTAACCCAATCCTCTTTTCCATTTTTTTCAAATTCCGAGTTTCAAAATCCAAAGAAGAGAACCATCATTGCTATGCCTTTTGTAGCATGCATTCTTGGAGAGTGCATAATTCCAAGTCCTCATTGTGATCGAAGAACAACAAAAGCGTAAGTCCCCTTGGATTACCAGCATACATCAGACCAAACAAGCTATACACATCATAAAGTTGCAAGTTTGCATAGGAACCTTGGAGTCACCTCTATGATCTTCGCAATCTTAGCATACGAGGGGTCTTTTCTCAAGAGAGGATAGAGTGTCCTTTGGAAACTTTATCCTGTGTTGGTGTGGTCATAAAACACCCATTAACAGATCTAATGTGGATGAGTTCAGCTTTACACTCCTAGGGTGGCCCCCAAATGAAACAATTGTAAGATGGAATCTTCATGTTGAGAACCAGCAACTTGAAATAATGGCGAGGACTATTAGTTGCCATAGACATGAGCCAAGGGCCACTTTGAGAATGATTCCAGATGTTAGATCGGTTGCCCTCAATATTTCCAGCATCGCACGCACTTCTCTTGCAGCCAAAGAAAAGCTTTCAGTCACATGGAAGATTTTAAAGCCAATTATGACCGTTGAGGAGTTTGTAGCTGGATCAAGGTCATTCCCAACCATTATATTTCATATATTGTGCCTAAAGAAAGTTGCACAACAGGTGGTTGGATTCCAGTACATATAGAGCTACAAGAACTGGACTAAAAAGTAAAAATCATCTTGGAATTAAAAGAAGTGAGTAACTAATATGTTATGTGGTTGCGTAACTTGGCCAACACTGAGCAACACATCAACTAGAAGAGCTTGTCAATTGAAGATGCTTGCTAGGCATGATATGAAATTTATTCAAAATCATCCATAAATATCAAGCATTAGGAAAGACACAATTCAAAAGTTTGAAGCCAAGTTACACCCCTAAACATAAATGTTATCACGTGTGATCAAGTTTATGAGTAGAAGAATGTGACACACTTCACCATAGTATTCTTCTAGACATATAGTATCTTCTTAAATTTTCTACTTTTGTTATGTTGGCCTAATCAGGGATTATGGAATTGGCCCAACCTAATTATGTTTCTAAAAATATAAGTAGAACTTTAATCTCAAGTCATCATTTGTGCAATTCATATTTGCATCGTTGTATTTGGAGGTGTCCCCTCAAAGTGGCTCTAACTTATCATTCAATAGTTCAGTACTTTAACATTGTCCCTTCATCCATCTATCTTATTTTTTTCGCTCTGTTTATTTCCCTAGCATTTTTGTGGATTGCTACTGCTATCTCTGTTATTCTATTTATGCAATATAAAATATCAGAACACTTAGTTTGCTAAATCAAGCCCTTAGTAAACATATTGAACCTTGGAGAGGCTATCTGCTACCATTCCTAGGCCCAATCACAACTTCGTCGTGCTGGTCATTCCCGAGTCCTATATGTGGTCACCTGCCACTGCTCTTCCTAGACTCCCGCCAGCCACCTCGTTGAAAAAAAAGAACTCTAATTGGAAGGCCTCTTGTTAATTCAATCATTGTCGTCTTTTTTCTAGCTATTGTCAGTACCCCAAATTCAGCAAGGTTCAAATTTCAAAAATACTTAGAGTCCCTGGAATCTTCATTACAAGCAGATTTCAAAAATTCAAAAACCGATCTCTGTTTTTTGTAAGTTCAACTTGAAATATATCTTTTGGGCTTTCTAAAAAACAAACTATGAGGACGTGCTATGTCAAACAAACCACGGGCTTGTGGTAAATTGAACCAAATTACCATGATGATGACGTGAAAATCTAAAGGTATCCATCAAAATACATTGTACCAATGAGAAACGTGGATTGATTGAATTGGGTATGAACGAAATTTTATTTTAGGCGGTCCTTCTAAAATTTAGATGAAATTATACAGGGCGTGAAATAGATGAGAATCAAAACTTATTTGGGCATTGCTTCCAATTTTTATATGATAGTATACAGGGATTAAATTGGGTATGGAAAAAAGAAGAGTAGATTACAAGAATGAAAATTAGAGAGTAGAAAGCAATACCTATATCGAGGCGAACGATGGAAGGGTCTGAGTCCATGACAACAAATACAATGACGGTTTTCTTTCCTTCAACCGCAAATATCCGTATTCGGGACTCAACGATCTATTGTATTTGAAAACGCGGTGAATTACGGAACTGATTGCAAGCGATTTAAAAAACTGCATTTGTTAAAAGTTTTTTCCTCTGTGATAGAATCCAACATGAATTATGTAGTAAGAGGTCATACTTCAATAAAAACGTCGCTCGGAATTTACTTTTAGAATGGAGGACTTTTAACCAGGCTAATAGACCAAGTTATTTCACTCTTTATTTCTTATTTAAAAAAATTCCTCCAAAGATTTTATTGAAAAGTTATATCATACTACTACTTTACACTAGAGAACAACAAATATTGTATGATGAAGGTAAAAACTCACAAATATTGTATGATGAAGGTAAAAACTTAAAACATAAGGAGCTTCTTTTTTTTTATCGGTAATATGTTTTATCTTATTATCTTATAAAAAAGCATTACATTGTTCACATGGATTATTTCAAATGTCAAACCACCCCAACTCCCATCTAAAACCACTAAGCCACCCTACAAAACCAAATTCAAAACCACCCTCCAAAAGACCACCAACACCATCCTACATCCAAATTACAGCCAAAATACAATTTTTCAAGCTCAAAAAATGGTGCTCTCTATAGTATTACTAAACAACAGTAGCTAATAGAACAAGTTTGTATTGTATTGTTGAAAAAACATATGAAAATTTGAAGTGTCCCACAAAATTTAAAACAAACTATAACAAAGCAGACAAAAACAGAGCTACTCGGGCCTAGCCAGATTCATCTCATCCCTCAACCGCAGCATTTGCCTCTACACCTGTCCTACTACCTCTAATGCTCGGGAGAATTGTCGTCCATCAACTCCACACTCATGCGTCTAGTCATTGGGCGTTGCCTCCTCCCACCTTCTTCTTCCTCCCCTGCCTCCACACGGGCCTACCTAATAACCTCCTCTATTTCCATAATTTGCACGTACAATTTCAGGGCCTCTCATCCTTTGCTCGCCATCTCTCGAAACTTGGCCTTCACCTCTTGACGTCGTCTGAGGAAAGGGATATGCGAATGTCTGCACCTAAGTTTTTGATGTTGTTCTGAAATACCTTTGGCCACATCAAACCCCAAGCCTGGCACCGGCCATTCTAGTAGAGACTCCAAATTATCAATATATTCCTACGGAACTATAGCTTTCATTACCCTTCGAACTTTCACACACAAAGAATCTAATTCCAGCCTCCACGCCATGATGAGGGAGTAGATATCTGCCCTTGTTCGATATCTATGAGCTATCACTGCCAATTCTTCTCCCAACACTAACTAAACCGCCTTTAGGAACAAAGGTTCCTTCAAACAGAACATAGTCATCAACCGTCTCTCTGAAACCGACCCCAGGAATGCAGGCATCATTTTGGAGGTTCTCGATGTAAAATTGGCCTCCATTGCGTCCACCAGCCACAAAACCACCTCCCGCTATCAAAAACCACTTCCTTGGACCTAGAAAGACATTCACAAGGCGCATTGAATGAGATATCATTTCCATTATGCCTATTAATGCAAATATCACAGCTTTCGTCATCGTTGCAGAGATATTCAACATTAATTGCCAATATCAGTTGAGATGGCCTCGACACTCAAGCAGAGAAATAACACTCATCTCTCACGCTTCATCTTGATCATTTGTACTGTCCAGTACCACCGTTTAAACTTGTCATTGTATTATGTCATCATCTCAACCCCACCACCTCGTCACCCATTTGTCGAGTTCGTATGCCACTTTGGATAAACAATCCGCTAAAACATTCCCTCCTCTTCTAATATGAGAAATACGGAAATCTTGGAAATTAATTAATTTTGATCGAATCAAATCTATGAATTTGTTTAGCCTCCAGTTCAGGGTTTCTCCTTTCATAATTGCATCCACTACTACCGTGGAGTCGCCTTCCAAATGCACTTTCAGAGCCTTAATATTAACAGCCAATTCGACTGCTAATAGAGCGGCCTGCACCTCAGCTTTATTGTTAGTTCCATCTTGTAGTCTTTTTGCACCTTTGAAAAGAATCAACCCATCTGCATCACGAGCAATGCATCACGCCCCAGATACACCTGGGTTACCTCTAAAAGCCCCATCAAAGTTGATTTTAATCCACCCTCGCTCTGGTTTAAATCACACTTCCTCCTTAGGCCCATTCACCTCACACAAAGGATGAACCCATGAACGGGTACTCAAAACATGACGGTTGATATGAGTGTTAAATAGGAAAATAACTATAATTTTTTATTTTATTTAGGTTAGTTTTTTATTAGTATATCTATCTTAAGAAAAATATAGGTAAAGTATGTCGAAAGATATCATATTTGTTCATTGTTTCGCATAAAAATTAAAATATATTATTATATTGTAATTTATATTAAATTAATATTATATTATGATATTGTAATCAATATCTAATTATTATTAAGGTTATTATTTTTTATATTTTTATATTTCTATTAAACTCTTCACCAAAGCAAAAAAATTATTAAGACTAGTTATTATCATGAATTTATTATATCTTTATATTATTAATATAATATTAGATTGACATAATTACAAAGTTAACCGTAGGTATGATGGAGATAGACAAAATTGATTAATAGTTAAACTAGAGTGAGTGGTAATTGAGAAGAGAAAATAAATAAAATGATTTTTCAACTTTCCATGCATTTAAGTGTCACAAACACATCAAATTTAATGCTTTTGGTTTTTATTATCACATATTTGTGCATCCATTATGTGAGTGTAATACACCCTTGGCGTAACAAGTTAGAAGATTTCATAAATAAATTTAGTTTTGGGGTGGTAAGGAGTATATTTATTTGGTCAATTATGTAGCAAAAGGTAAATTATGTTATGATCTAATTTTAATGGTAGAGACAACTTGAGGTTTAAGAGATCATTTCTAGGTCTAAAGCCCATTTATAAAGATGTTGGGATGCAAGTGAATATAGATAAAACAAGAATTATGATTTTCTTTTTGAAAAGGAAGAAAACTCTCTTAAAGTGATGTTAGAATACTAGCCTCTTGAACTCTTAACTTTTACAACAGATTTGATTGGGACACATGTAAGAGGAAAATGATGTGAGGAGGATGGAGAGCTCTTTATGCAAGAATGCAAGAATGCAAAATAATGAAATTGAAAGACCAACAAGATCCTATTCGATTTCTTTGTTGTATTGCTGGTGTTATATGTTTATGAGATATGCGCTAGTGGAACATCAAGTTTAGAATGGGTACGAATAAAAAGGATCAAAAAGTGTCTAATCACAAACAAATTCATAATTAAGGCTTAAGTACCATATAAAATTATCCTTGCAAAGATGGGAACTTTCCTTTAAAAGCAATTGTTATGAATAAGTTTCTATGTTATTGAAAACAAAAATAGAATAAGAAGATCAAAAGGTAGCCTAGGAGTACAAGAGATGAAGAGTTGCCCAGAAAGAAAAAAACATGGATAAAACACCATCACAAAAGGATGAATAGATTAGACATCAACCTAAACAAATGCTTGAATCTTAACACAAACATTAAAAAACCAAGTGAATGAAAAGTTTAAAATATTGATGTTGACGAAGAAAACAAGCAAGAATTGACAATTATGTGTTGCATGGTTTGACCCATATTACAAGCATTGTGAAAGAACATATATGATTGAAATCAAATAGAGTGTAAAGATCCTTATTGCTCAACTAAGGGTTATCTCTCATAAGCTCAAATATGAGATAGAAAAACTAGTGGCACTTAAGGAAGAGCGGCAAGGAAAGGTTATATTTTTTGCACCATGTGTATAGTAGACGCATAAGAGTGTTTATTTTTTAATGTCTATGATAAAAGAACATCTTAATCGAATATGAGAAAAATTAAAAGTCAATCTTCTAATGAAATTATTTGAGTAAAATAAATATAGATGTTTGAGAGAGTTCTAACATAAATCAACAAAATAAGGAGCATCCTTCGAATAAATACTAGTTAGCCTACTAATCTTTTAGTAATTATAAAAACCGATGCAATTGATAGTCCAATAATATTGGGAATATGTCTTAGCCTTACATATTAATATTCAAATATAATTTTTAAGATATGGAGATCATCTTTGTCCCCAAAACTTTCCAAAATAGGCTTTGAGTGGCTAAAGCGTAATACAATGACATGGATCTTTTAGAGATATTGTAATAAGCCTTGCTGCAATTTATATTAGATTTGAAACATAAACTCTAAGCCAAGCCATATTTACAAATTATAAATAACAGTAAAATTAGGCATATCAAAAATTGCACCAAAATACCAATTAACACTCTAAATCTCAATGGAAACACAAATAGATGATTTTAATACAATTTTGGCAATAAATTCCTCACAAATTATTGTTGATAACAGTTCACATATCTGCCACAAAAACATTACAAATATACTCCAAAAATAGAGCTCAAATACACCATATACTCACTAGAACCCTCACACAAACTCTCAAAATCACAAACATAAGTCTACAATAGAAATACATATGAAATATAGCATCTCACAACAATAAATACATTATGAAATATGTTTCTAGCAACAACAAACAATTTGGAATTAAACTAAATATAAAACCACATTGAAACTAATACAAACGCCTTAAACAACACATAATAATGAAGCTCTTGAAGCATAACTACAACCCCTAGCTGAGATTGTCAATGAAGACCCTTAGACACGCTACCAATAAGCCTAAAAGATTATTGGTTTATCAATCTGGAAGATCACATCTTCATTGGTTTATCAACCTCGGAAGGAAAATAGCATAAACCTATTGAAATGACAAAATAGAATGAATCAAATGCAAACAAAAATCTAAATATATAACAAACACATTCAAACAACAATTTGGATTCCCAAAATATGCTTCCATGCCAAGTTTGTATCTCCTTTTGCCATTTATCCATTACCTTCTAACGTTCTTCTTCTAAAATGCCACTTGTCCAACTTTTTCTTCTACCTCCAATAACCTTTTAACAACCAAGATTCTCTTTACCTAACCTATGCCAACTTTTGGCATGTCTATTATTTCAAATGATATTTAATATTTGTCATTAATTCTTATTTTACCACTTTGACTTGAATAGAAAACTTTCTCAAATTTTTTGTAGGTTCTAATTTACTATTTTTGGATAACTAGACTTACTATAAATAGTAATTACTATTTTTAGAAGGGGGACATGATAAGTCCTCCCTCCCAAAGATTTATTTTCCTCGAGTAGTGAAGATTTGGATGGTTGAGGATTTCTGACCCCTCTCATATTGCATCTTCGATTAGCAAATCCTTCCATCTAATTAGGTGCTCTATAATATTCATGTTTCTTAGCTTCTTTTCTCTTGTCTCCAAAACCTCCTCAAGCATCAAAATCAGCTTTCCCTCATCATCTAATGGTGGTAGCTAGGTGAAACCACGACTTGTTGTCCCACCACTTTCTTGAGACATGAAACATGGAAGACATTGTGTATCTTGCAATCCAGTGGAAGCTCTAAATTATAGCCTACTTCCCTTATCTTTTTCTTGATGATCTTATATGGTATATAAAACCTGGGCTTGAGCTTTTTTGCACTACTTTTCTTCAAATAACCTTTCTTATATGAATGCAATATTACAAAAAATAAATCTCCCACCTCAAAAACTCTCTCCATCATCTTCTTATCTTCATACACTTTATGTTGATTATATGCATAAAGCAAGTTATCTTTGATGAACCTCAAAATCTCTGGACTTTGTTATACAAATTCATTGAATACAAGAGCTCTACTATTTGAAAACAACAAATTAGTAAAAGAGAGTACACCATAATCATAGAAAGATTGAAAAGGAGACATATTAATCGACATGTGATAGGAGGTATTATAAAAATATCCTCCTAAATTGAACCATTTTACCGAAGCACTTTTTCTGATTATAAACATAATTCCTCAAACATCCTTCTATTCATTTGGTAACAATTATGTTTTCCCATTCATTTGTGGATGATAGCTTGTGTTGGGAGTGAGTTTTGTGCCTGTCAAATCAAAAAGTTCCCTCCAAAAATTACTAAGAACTATATTGTCTCTATCACTGACTATGTTTCTTAGCAAACCATACAATCTAGAAATTTCTTTGAAAATCAACTCTACTACTTGGGAAGCTTTAGATTCTATTGTAATAGGGAGAAAATGTACATATTTTGACAGCCTATCAACCACCACAAATAAGAAATATTTACCTCTAACTTTAGGAAAACATGTGATGAAGTCCATGGAGATGCTTTCCCACTTACACTAAAGAATTGGAACAGGTTGAAGTGATCCCATAAAAAAATTATGCTCACCCTTGTTCAACTGACAAACTATGCATTCTCTTATGTGGCTAAGTATATCTTATTCCATTCAATTCCAATCAAACCTCTCTCAGATTTGCCTATATTGACATTTATAATACCCTTGATTACTAGCCAAGGGTGTATCATGGAAAGGGGTGGGTGCAAGAAGTTGGGTCCCAATTCCGCGGAAGTTTGTGAGAAAAAAGGTTTGCCACTAGAAACGAGTGCCCATTTTTTAAGAAACGAATACCCGTTTAGCTTCGGGGCCCCAGCCCATAAAATTAAAACAGGTGCATGTTTTGAAAAATGGGTGCCCATTTAGGATCAGGCTACCGTAGAGAAACGGGTGCACGATTTTTAGAAACGGGTACACGTTTTTAGCACGTTTCTAAAAACCGATACACATTTCTTAAAATGCTACAAATTTCAAAACGAGTGCATGTTTTTTGAATTTTAAATAACAAGCGCATGTTTCATAAAATATGGAGCGGGAAACACACCTATGCCTCAGTTTTGGCTTCAGGTTAGGCTTGGTGGGACCAAGCCTATGATTGGACCTCCAAAAAATGGCTAAGGCACTAGAATACCAGATTTCTGCCTTGCCGTAATTTTTTGAAAGTCTTCTTGATCATAATTTTTGATGAATGAAAACCCATTAGATTTCTCAGTCCTGATTAAAAAAAGGTAAATTTCATAGTGATATGATTATTTTTACTATTTTTGCATTATTTATTAATCAAAAGTGGTACCTAAATGTAAAATAGTGAGTTTCAGTAAAACTTTAATAACTTTTTTTTTAGGTTTTTTGGAAAATAAATTATATGACATCAATCTATATACAATTCTTTTGAATATATATATATATGAAATTTTCATCAAATTATGGTGGTCGTACACCAGATGTTTTTAAAATGTACTTTATAGTCAATTAAAAATTAATAAAAAAATATGTATTCAATAAAAAATAAGAAAAAATATCCTCATCAATATTTGGTGTCATAGGTATCCTTTCCCAAAAGGATTTGTAAAAATTCATTTATTTACGTCAAAATATGGTGGTCGTACACGTGTGGTATGGTCCTGAAACAGGCATTTTGAAAAAGTGGTTTTTAAACATGCCTACTAAAAAGCAATTTCTACCATGTGGGTATTGAAATAAATTACATATTTGAAAATTAGACTCTGAATACTACATTTTCTATTAGTGAAGTTTTTTCAGATTCAATTTCTAAGTGCCTCAAATTTTGAAATCCATCGACATAAAATTTGAAAAATAGGGAAAACATTTCCACTTTTTGCCCAAAAGTGGGACTCAACTTCTCGCAACCACCCAAAGCTCTCAATATCTTTTCCTTCACTTTGGAAACAAACACCTCAATAATAGTGTATTTTTCATCTTCCATCTTTTCTCCCAAATTTTTAGAAGCAAAATAATCATTAGCATACTCATGGATTACATGGAATTCCTCCAATTAGCATTAATGGTGGAAAGAGAGCACAATGTAAGCTTTCTAGAAAGGGCATCAACAACTACATCTTTCTTCCCTTTAACATACTCGATATAAAGTCATATTCTTGCAGCATACTAACCTAAATCTTTTGATGATCATTCAAATCCTTTTGGTTATGAAATTATTTAAGACTATTGTGATCAGTCCTAACCATGAACTTTTTGTGTACAATAAATTGCCTAAACTTGTCAAGTGCATACATAATTGCCAACATTTCATTGTCACAGATGGAGTACCTTTTTTCCAACTTGCTTAGTTTCCTACTCTCAAAATCTACTGGGTGTCCTTTTTGAAAAAAACAACTCCAAAACCTTCCCATAAGCATCACACTCAACAAAAAATGGAGGAGAAAAATTAGGAATAGCAAGCATGGGACATGAACTTATTACCTCCTTGAGTTTTTCAAATATTCTTTGAGCCTCTTCAATCCATGCAAAAGCTCCTTTCATGGTTAAATAAGTAAAAGGGGTAGCAAGCTAAGAGAAACCTTTAACAAATCTTCTATAGTAACTACACAACCAAAATAATCCTCTTAATTGAGTAAGATTGGTTGGTGGAGGCTAATCTAGGATTGTCGGAATCTTTTATTGATCAACCTGCACTGCTTCAGAACTTATGACATGTCAAAAGCATAAGATTTTAGTCAACCTAAAATCACATTTTGATAACTTGGTAAAAAAGGATTACTTCTCTAAGATGCCCAAAATTGTATCCAAGGGTTCTAGATGCTCTTTCCAATTTTTATTGTAAATCAATATATCATCAGAGAATGGTAGAACAAATTTTTTAAGTTTTCTACAAAATACCTTATTCATGCAATATTAGAAATTCATTGATGCATTTGTGATCTAAAGCACATGACAAGGAATTCAAAATGTCCATGGTGGCATCAGAAATTGGTGTTCTCCATATCCTCTTTCCTCATGCAGATTTGGTGGTATCCTTACCTTAAATCAATCTTTGAAAAATAAATTGCTCCATGTACTTCATCAATGAGTTCATCTATCCTCAAGATAGGGTATATATTTTGAATGGTATTCTTGTTAAATGCTTTGTAATCTATGCACATCCTTATTGTTTTATCCTTATTTTCACTAGAACCATTGATGCAACAAATGGGCTGGAGCTTCGCCTTATGAGGGCCATATAAACAATTTCTTTGATAGTCTTCTCTATTTCCTCCTTGTAACCACTTGGATGACAGTAATGAGTTGTAATAATAGGTTTGACACCTTGTTCTAATTTAATTCTATGCTCAAATCCCCTATTAGGAGGTAACCCTAGGGGTAAATCATTGAAAACAAGACTGCTTATCAAGAATTGATTGAATTTCAAAATGATTTTTACCTTGTTTCTTAGAAAAACTTGTGAAGTGGACCAAAATTTCTACTACCCATGCTACTTGTCCTTTTTGAAAAGTCATTTATAGCCTCTTGGCTGGAACCACTTTAAGAGATCAATTTGATAAGCCTCTTACCAAAATCTCTTTCCCATTGGAGTGAAATTTGAACTCCGGAGTTTGGTGGTTCGTATAGTATCCTCCAATGGAGTGAAACCATTGAAATCCCAAGAGAGTGCCAATCTCTCCAATTCCTACCACATAAAAATCATCACATAGCTTGTCATCACCCATGTCATTTTGGTTTGTTGAACTACTCGGGTGTAAGGTGTGATGAAACCATCAACAACAACGACATTGAAACCTTCAAACTCTTTAGTCTTCAATCCTCTTTTGAGCACGTAGCCCTTATCTATGAAGTTGTGGGTTGCACCACTATCAATGAGAATGATTTTTCTTTGACTAGTTACAACTCCTTGGACTCTAAATGGATGATATCTAGGTGCTCCAAGTAGGGTTCTTATAGTGTCTCTCTTTATTTATTTTTCTTCTTCTACTTCCACCTCTTCCTTATTATCGTGGAAATCTTCATTATCATCAATGTTAGAATCTGAAACAACTTTAATGAAATAAAATTTTCCCTTACCAAATCATTGGTGCCCCGGAACCCATGGCTCTCTACGAGTGAAACAAAGCTTCTTCCTTTAGAGCTTGAACTCGGTCACTTCATCCATATTCTTAGTGGTATTGCTTGGAACATTATTTGGTGGAGGGATTGAAGGAACCTTTTTTCTTAAAATTCCATTTATATTTCCAAAGCTTTGGTGGCTTGGATTGATAGAAAGAATATTTCTTTCGCATAGACAAATTGAGCTGCAAACTTCTTTTAATTGATTCCTACAAGGTGGAGGGTGAAAAATCCTTAAGCATACCCCTTATAGGTTCTTCAAGACCTTCAATAAAGAGGTATACAATCCTCTTTACTGACATGTTAGACACCATGACAACAATATTCCGAAAATTGTCAACCTACTCATTGAGAGAGTTTGTTTACTTCAATCTAGACAATTCTTTAAAATACTCCTCTTCATCTTTGAGCTCAAATCTATCTAACAATCTCTGATTAAAATCATCAAAATAATTTACCTATTTATGACCTCGATTGGTCATACCATGGTACCACCAATCATAAGCAACTCCTTCAAGATTCAATGTGGCATACTGAATGGAATCCCACTCTTTCATGGGACCGAGGATGAAAAAGGTCTGCAAATTTTGTAGCCATGCTCTAGCAGAGATTCTGTAGAACCCATCAAAGGTGGGAGTTGAAAGTTTATTTAAATTTCTCTTGATCTCTTTCCCACTCTAATCTTGTTCTCCCCTCCTCTGGTCCTTTTCACGAATCTCCTTAAATTTCTCAAATGGAACAATTGCTTTAAAGGATCCAAATTGTTTGGCTTAATCCTCATACAATTTTGTAGCTACTTCAACTGAAGATGTTTCTATTGAGATATCAGGGGCAAATCCTTCTCCTTCATTATCATATAGGAAGATATCTTTGGTTGTCTTCGAATTAAGAGTTGATCTCCTAATTTTAGAGTTACTTCCTACTAATCCATTATCTTTAGTACCCTTCTTCTTTTGTTGCGACCACATTTGTTCCATAGAAAATGCCAACTTATCCATAGTTGCAAAGAACTTATATACTTATATTCATCCTTTTTTTGCTTTCCCCTTCCTTCTTTTGTTATAGTTGTCTATTGAGGAATAAAGTTTTCTACTAAAAATTTATTTTGCTCCCGCCTTAGTTATCTGACCTCCCTATCACTAAAAAGCATCAACCACACAAAAACCATCGGGATGGAAATATCACAACTCTAATACCACTATAATAACCATCGCTACAATTTTATATCATATTTGAAACATAAACTATAAACCAACTCATATTTGTAAATTACAAATAACGATGAAATCAAACATATTAAAAATTGTACCAAAATACCACTTAATACTTTGAATCTCAATGGAAACACAAAATTATTTTAAAATAATTTTGGTAATATATTCCTCACAAAATAATTTTGATAATAATCCCAATATCTACCACAAAAGCATTACAAATAGACTCCAAATATGAAGCTCAAATACACCATATACCCACTGAAACCCTCACACAAACTCTCCAAATCACAAGCGTGAGTTCATAAAAGAAATAAATATGAAATATAGCTTCTCAAAAAAACAAATACATTATAAATATTCTTCTAGCAACAACAAACAATCTATAACTAAACTAAATACAAAATCACATTGAAACTCATACAAACACTTTTAAAAACACAAAACAATGAAGCTCTTGAAGCAAATTTGCAACACCTAGTTAGGAATATCTCTAGAGACGCTTAGATACACTACTTGCAAGCCTCAAATATTCTTGTTTTATTAGCTTGGAATATCACACCTTCATTGGTTTATTAGTTTTAGAATGAAAATAATATAAGCATATTGAAATGATGAAATAGAACAAATCAAATGTAAGCCAAAATGCAGATATATAGAAAATATATTCAAACACCACTTTGGGCTCCCAAAATATGCTTGCATGCCAAATTTGTAACTCCTTTTACCATTCATCCATAACCTTCTAACATTCTTATTCCAAATTGTCACTTGTCCAACTTTGTCTTCTAGTTCTAACAACCTTCCAACAACCAAATATTATCTTTACTTAACCAAAGATAACTTTTTGGCATGTATATTATTTCAAACAATATTTAATATTTGTAATTAATTCTTATTTTACCACTTTGACTTGAATAGAAAACTTTCTTGGTATATTCGTGGGTTCTAATTTACTATTTTTGGATAACCAAACTTATTATAAATAGTAATTGTTATATATTTCTCCTAAGAGAACTTTTATCATGACAAAATTCTATTCTAGAATCAAAATTTAATAAATAAATAATAACGACCATATCATAAATACAAATCACTTATTGAAAATAACAAGTCGTAAATTTGACACATCAACCAAAGATTGCAAGAGTGGAGTTCATCGTTTTAACTAAGATTTCAACATCTCAAATCACGTGAAGATAACCATCTCTTGTCAATAAAACCTAAAATATCAATGATATCTCGGTGCAACAAATGATATCAAAGAGCTCCATGATACCAACAACCATTGTACGCGATCATCCATCATCAAATGATGAATTCATATCACTACCAAAGATTCTATTGACCCATGACACTAATCTATTTAAGAATCATTATATTCGTCTCCTAAAAGAAAATCAGTCATGGTCAACACACACTCAATCACAATACCAATAGTTCGAGAGAATAAACTAGAACCAAGATCTCCAAGAAAAGAAGATACAACCATGACCAAAACATTAGGGATCAATACCACACCAACAAAACACAAGCATTAAAATCTCTCACTAAAATGTGTAACCAAGCTATCCATGATATTGCGATAAGCAAGCTACAAATCTCAACAACTAACTATCTAGCACACTCTAACCATCCTCCATCCTTTCATCTACAATATATCAATGCACAAATGACCATAGACGGGGCCAAGTAATTTTTTTGCATAAACATTGAATCCATCTCATAGATATGGACAATTCATATTCAAGTTATCACGTTGCAACCAATGGGTAGATAATCCACAAATTGCATAACCCAACTATGCCAAACCAATGAAACATGCAAACTCATCATCACATCAATAAATTGAAAATGGAGATGACAAAAAAGTTAACATATAGATCTCAAGACTCAAACACCATTTCATTTGCATATCCAATTTCCTAAAGGAATTCACAATCAAGTTATATAGTCAAGGAACCAAATAAGCATCTATGGGGTAAGATAAACCTTCTAAAATTGAACCACGCCATCACAAATCAATCACATGCATGATCATGTCATGTCAAATCTCAAATGCACATGAATATCCATGACACCATAATCATCACCAAGACTATATTTATACTCAACTATCACTATAGAAAGATTCCAAGTCTTTATGCATGTCAATTCATGTCCTTAAACCAAAAGACAACCTACATATCTATCACCATCAAAGTCCAAATTATGAAAACTCTTGTAAACCTATATCAAAAAGCACCAAATCTAGGAATCTATTGTACCATCGTCTAGATCTCATAAAAAACATGCAGTCCCTCAAAATTTGTCTCTTGACTTGTTCATATGCTCACTGAATCACACCCCAAACAAGCAATTAAAAAAGTACAATACTATCTCTACTCATCCAAGAAAAAAGGTAAGCTAATCCACTATGTATTATGTTGTAAATACTTTACATTGACTATTCAAAATTGAAAAATTGATTATGTACATGAAACTCGTGACTAAAATAATGTTCCAAAGAAATGCCTAAATTCATGGCACCAAAAATTGGCACAACTAGTAAATATAGAAGGAAAACCTATACCACTATGTAGTTCTTCGAGAGATTTTTTTACTTTCAAAATTCAAAGATATAACATTGTGGGTGAAATTTATGCCCTTAAAAAAAACACTACTCCATTAGGGTCTAAAGTGCAAAGGGGTTGTATGGTTTTGTACAATTCTAGCATAAGCAACAACACACATGTGGTGTCCCGGTCGCAACACATGGGTGAAGGGTTTGACCGTAAATCTAAAAAAGGTTTTGAGAGCATTTTAAGTTTTCTTTAAATATCACAACCTAGCTAGGGCAATGTCTCATCCCCTAGCCAATCAGGGATTAACCCACTGAAATTGAGTATTGATGCTCATTGATTAGAAACAAGTACTCTATTGGTAGTGTTTGTTGTCATAGGCTTGGGGGGTTTTGGGGACCCCCAAACTTTAGTATATTGATTTTTGTAATAATTTCTCATCATTTTAAAAAACAATTTGTTCAACTATGCAAACTCAAAGACCTTGAGATCATACAATCAAGGGACCAATTTTTTTTTGTATTTTTTAAAGTGTCCAAAATAGACTAAATTTTATGTTAATCCTCAATTCTAATGCCTCGTGGATCCAATGGTTCTATAAAACAATTTATACAATATAAGAACATGACTTTTTTTATCAATGAAGTGCTAGGATTTGTAGCCTAGCCCTAGCTCTAGGTGAGGCCACAAACAAGAGGCCTCATCCCCGACACTAACACATGTCTTCCTCCTCGTCCTTCGCATCCTTCTTACCATACATAATCCTCCACCTTGAGTAACAACTTCACCATCGTCTCTACCACTAGCACCATCTCCACCATTAGAAACACCACCACCACCAACACCATCTCCACCACTGGCAACACCACCATCGTCTCAGTCGCTAGTATCATCTCCACCACCGGCAATACCACCACATTGTCTCCACAGCTGACAACACTACCACACTGTCTCCATCACTAGCACTATAGACACCTAAAATGGTCTTGTCTAATTAAATAAATATTTTTATTTATTTAATTATGTTATCCCAAGTCTTCTATTAATTAAATAAATCTTTATTTATTTAATTAATTCATTAATCCTCTTCTAAGCCTTCCTCATTTAAATAAATACTTTTATTTATTTAAATTGTCCTTTTCTTAAATTAAATAAATATTTTATTTATTTAATTGATCCCACTTCCTCTATTAATTAAATAAATCTTTAATTATTTAATTAATTCATTAGCCTTTTCTACCCATGACACATGTCATTCATCTCTTAATTCCTACACTACCTATCCTCTCATCATTTTCTTATTTCTTCTACCTACCCTTTAATCCTAGTCGACCATTTATCTTCACACCTCTCAATCTTATCCATCCATTTCCTAAATTTTTCTCTATATAAGAGGATGCTTCCTTCATTGTCAACCCTAATGCAGCTAATCATCTAATCGTCAAATCAAGCTTATGCAATCAATCCTTCTTGCAATCAAGCTATCAACCACAATCTGTTCTTTGTTGAGCTCTTGTGCACACATAAAATCTGAGACCAAATATATCAAACAAGACCAATGGAGATAGGATACAATGGAGATTGAAACCCTACTTGACATGTGAATGGTATATGTGGTTTATTTTGTTTATTTGCATGGTATTAGGTATCTTCATTTATGTATGGTGGATCATTTTCATTGTTAGGCTAGGGTTTTGTGGTTGGATCCTTGTTAGTCTTTCAATATTGTTGTTTTCACTATCCACTTTTCACCATATACATTTTGGCACGCTCGGTGGGACTCTTGTCCCTTTTATTTTCATACCTTGTTTGCAGATCTTGTGTTTTTTAAAGTTGCAGGATCGACATTGCAACGATTTTGCGTTTTTCTGCATCAACGACATATTTGATCGAGTTTGCGTTCTATTTCCGCGTCAGTGACTATTATTTTTGTGTTCCTAATATTTTGTTGTTTTTGTAGATTTGTAACCCTAAAATTATGTTTGTGCAACATATTATCACATTTTTGTCTTATTATCACGTTTGTGTTGCATATTGTTGTGTTTTTGTTTTGCACGGCTTTTTGCTCAGTTTGCAGTTTCAAGTTTCTAAAATTGTGTATGTGAGTTGTTTTGTAGTGTCTGTGCAGGTATCTATTGCATCTACATTTTGTTCTCTGTTTTGCAGGTCTCAAATTTGGGAAACTATGTCTATGTCTCATCTGTTTGCATCTGCGTTTGGTATAGTTGTGTTTGTGTTTTCAGTTTTCCATTTTTGCTTTCGTTTAGGGTTTTCAAATTTGGTTTTTAGATCTAACCTCTTTTGATCCGACTAACAAAGTGGTGGAGCTATTTAAAAGGAGAAAACCTCTTGTCGAAGGCCCCTATTTCACGAAGTCTTTTGGATCTAAAATTTACCTAACTTGTGTGCTTGCAGGAGGGGTATCATTTCAAAACTACTAACAAGTTTGGTGCAGGACCTTGGGCAAAGATTTGATTTTGAAATTGCTTGCTTTGTTTTCTTTAAATTAGCAAACACTTCAATTGGTGCTTTAAAATTAACAAGTGTCTTTTGTGTCTTGAGCAATAGGCTCTTTGTGTTTTACCTTTTAGTGGGCCTGCCTCCCGAGTAGCCCATAAGACCAAGTGAGAGGGAATGACCCAAGTGGTAACAAGCTAAAACCAAGCTCTTCCAAGCCACTATAAAAGTGTTTGTGACGAAAGTTGCAAGAAACGATTGTTACATGTTGCTATAACAATGTTATGACTCCCCATAAACCCTATAGAGCGCAACCTCTATAGACTGGGAGGACTTCCATTTAACGGAGCATAACACGTTGTTGATTATAGCCACCCGAACAGAGGCCCTTACTAGACACCATTTTGTATTAAAAACCAAAAACCTTCTAGTTATTGCCGCAGGAGGTCAGACCTCTGAAGCGTCTCAAATTCTTACAATTCTTAGTAGAGATACAAAGTTCACCACAGGGAGTTTTCATGGGAACTGGTGCTTGGCTGCCTTAGAGAAGTGAGTGTCGGGGGTGGAGCCAATGGGGTCAAGCATCTAAGTATTCACTCTGAATTGCGTAGCTCGGGGTAAATCCCCAAATGAGATTCAACAACTATTGTCGCGGCCAGCCCTAGGATTTGTGCTTGCATGATCAAAACACTCAAACATTTTCAAACAAAACAAATAAACATTGTGTCTACCGTGTTTTCAAGTGTATGAATTTTTTTTTTACATCACACTTCACATTTGGAAACATTTTTTATCCTTTGGACAAAACACCTTCAAACATTGAGTCTTCACTGTTATTGTGTCCTCTTGCCACGAAAAGAGTCAAAACATTGAGATTTGGTCACATTAAATAACTTCAAAATTGGACAGAATTGAACAAAATATCAAAAAATATGTAATTGTTAAAACCACGTCTGTGTTGAGAAATTGCATCTCCGCAATTTAGAATTGTGTGTGTCCTACAATAAACTATCAGTGAGAAATTGTCATATTTTTCAAAAATTACATATGTGACTGTCAAAACCACATCTGTGTTGGTAAATCACGTTTGTGCAGAGCAAAATTGCATTTTTGACTTTCAAGTTAAAATTGTCATTATCACTAGGAAACCACGTCTATTCTCACTATAACTCCGTTTGGGATTAGAAATCACGTATGGATTTGTTAAAACTTCGTCTGGGTTCACAATTGGCAGATTACAGAAAACTATTAAGAACAAAAAGGGACTTAAGTTTTCAAATCTAAAGATCTTCTACGGCTTCTTCTTATAGGGCTTCATTTTTCAGTCAACTTGTCTTGGTCACACATACTTCATCATTTTCCTTCATTTGCATTTCCCTCATACAAATTTTCCAAATTTGAGTCAAAGGGTTACTTTGCTTGTCCTCATCACACTTTACAAACATATTACAACACAACACTAGGTGATTCCCACATCAAGATATATCATCTTAGGGTCTCATTTGGTCTTCTTGAGTCAAGGTCAACTTATCTCATCAAGAGATCCATCATCTCTTTGGAAGCCACACCTTACTCTGAAACATACATACTTTGGTCTTACAGTCTTGGACATTGCAAGTTTACCCTAGATTCATCTACACTTCATACACCTCTTGGTCTTCCATAGTCTTTGCATCTTCATCCTACCTTTCATTTTGGTCAAGACTTTAGTCTATGGTTGAAACCCGTTCATAAAGGTCTGGAAGGGAAGCCAAAGAAGCTTTAAGGTCTTTAAACATGAGTACCTATGAGTTTGATGGAGACAAATTCTACAATCAATTTGAAAATCGCAGTAATATACCAAACAATGACAACAATGGAAACAATGATGATGACAATGACGATGCATTAGTGGATTTTGTAGAAGTTTAGGAGACTATCATGGATCCCCATTTTAACAAATTGGTTCAATAGATCATGAAAAGGGATAGACAATATTTCTTTCAAGTCATGGCATAAAGCGGGACAAGACGACCCCGTGATTTTGATATCTCACAAATTTTGGAGGATGATACAAACCAAATAAATCAAGTTAATACAAAACAAAGGAGGCCCAATAGTGGTTGTAAGAAAGAGCGTCTCGTGCTTGAGTCACCTTCATCCCTATTTCAAAAACCTGAAATTCCAAACACATACAATCATTCTCGTGCTAGTTATGATAGAACCTCTCATGAACAACCCTACAGTCATCCTTTCTCATGGAGAAGAACTACCACCATGCATGAACATGATGACACTCAAGATCATACCAATGCATACAACTACACTCAAGAAAACATTCAAAATCATGACATGAGGAGACCCCATGTCAGATTTGGGGGCAATATCCAAGATCATTCTTATGACGCCTCCTATGGTCATGACATGTATCGACCTAAACCTAGTGCTCCTCACTATAATACCATACCAAGTGGTCCATATGCAAGCTAAAACTATGTCCCTACTCCATATGAACACATATATGATCAATACCATCCATACATGCATTATATCTCTCCTCCGCCTGGTGGCTCAGGCATGGGACTAGCTCAAAGAGAAAAGACACCACCCAAGAATGACTTGCAACAACAGATCAAGGATTTACAAAAGTAAATGGAAGACATGAATACACCAAAGAAACACTACATAATGAAGGATATATGTCCTTACCCATTTGATAAAATCATTCCAATGCCTCCATTCCCTCAACATTTTGTGACGCCAAAATTTGATAAGTACAAATGCAAAGGGGATCCTAAGACGCACATAAGACAGTTTTTCACAACTTGCATTGAGGTAGTAGGAGAAGAAACATACTTGATGAGATTGTTCCCACAAATCTTAGGTGAACAAGCAATGGAATGGTTCTCCCAACTTTCATCTGGAATTAAGTCATGGGGTGATCTAGCAGAGGATTTTATACAACATTTCTCATACAACATTGAAACATGTGTCAGTAGATACCTTGTGCAATACTAAGAAAAAAAATGGGGAATCCTTCTCTTCATTCTTACAACAATGGAGAAGTTTGTTGGAAACCAAGAACACTGAGAGGGGGGAGGGGTGAATCAGTGTTCTACCGGAATAGATAAATTTAACCTTATTAACACAACAACTTATTAACTAATAAACATAAAAGCATATAACAATAAGCAATAACGTAATCACAAAGATGAACACCATAACACCATAGAATTATACGTGGAAAACCTCAAAGAGGAAAAACCATGGTAGGATTTGAGACCCACAATATCTATCCACTGATTAGATGAATAAATATTACAATAAGGGGCCTGCACATCCAGGAAGGCCAACAACCTAGAGCACGTTGCTCATCACAAAAGGAGTCTCGATGACTACATAAAACATCAGACAACAATCCAAAATGAAGATTGAACTGTAAGAATAACATCTCCCATGCCCGAGTACAATTCCGGTTAAGCTCAATATCGGAGGCCTAAAACCTCTTCCACAAACCCAACTTGATCACCTATAATCAACCTAATCCTCTGCAACAATGATTATTACATTATTCACTCCTCAACATCTTTCTCATCTTCACACATGATCTACAATGAGATCTTACATTATATTTATACCAACCCTAGACCTAAACAATTAAGTAGACCACCTAAGGGATAATACAATAAATTCATAACTTAAACCCATAATCAAATGATCAACCAAGTCATCTTAGGCCGAAAATAACGTAAACCAATCCTTTAATCTTGTCAGTAATGTATCAAGAACATCCTCCAATACGTTACAGAAACCGGTCCGTAACCTAGATAATATCGGGACCCAATTTAGGTCCACACACGGTAAAGCAATGATCCCAATCAACCAAGCCTTGAACACGATCACCATCAACATCATGAATCTGCACTAGAAGCCGCAACAACACCACTTATGCATATAATAAAAGATCTTCATCAAAGTTCGACCAGTGAAACCCTCATTGGAATAACAAACCAAGCTTGCCCGCATACAGGATAGCATCCGATCACCAAATCAAAACCAGCTGACTAAACATGAATCTTAGTAGCATGAATAAGCCAATTCCATAACCCAAACATACCAGAGCATACCAGATCATGATGATCCAATCCAACCAAAAGCCAAACATCTTACCGGGACCAAAAGGATATCGGTAAATAACCAAAGCAACTAAAGTAGTTGGTGTTGCCAGTGTTGTCATCAATGACAAGCATCAATGCAACACATAATCAATTCCTCCAAATTGCCAACAATCTCCCCCTTTGGCATTGATGACAACACTAGATGTGAAAAACATCTAAGTGCCAAGAAATGCCAAACAAGTCTTCCCCAATGGAAGATAGCAAACAATCTCCCACAACATGATATGACAATGAATTTTTGAATGAAATATCTTTGTACCAAATAACCATTCATAGACCTGAACCAAACTCCCCTAATGGGATACAACCAATCTGAAATTATGTTCCTCCAATAATCTCCCCCTTGGACTGATATCTTTGTTAAGCTCTATATTACACATAAGTATCTCCCCCCTTAATGTATACAACTCCTTATGTTTTTCACATGAATATCTCTCCCCCTTTGACATCAATGTCAGAAATATAACATAAATATCAAAGAAAAATCATAGACCATTGAATCACAAAACTAACTACTCCACCTGAGTAGTAGCATCCCCACATCAATCTGGAATAAATAATAGCTCTGATAATGCATACCGGACTGATACCAAATAACATCGCTAAGTCTCTACTGGAGGGGTAGAAAACCTCAATTTGTCTCTCAAATGCTCAAATGATTCCTCAAACCAATCTAACTTCATTTGCTTCCACCTACTCCTTCAAAAAATTATACTTGATAGAAATATCAGATGATAATAGTAGCAGAGTTATCACAATGAATAACTACTGATACAATACAATCCAGCCTTATATCCTTCAACATATGCTCCATCCATAGAACATGTGTATAGTTAGTAGCAGCAACAACATACTAAGCTTCAATAGTAGATAAAGAAGTACATGATTGTTTCTTGTTGATCCATGAAATCAACTTCTTTCCAAGAAAGAAAGCTTCACCGGATGAACCTATCTGGTTACCTGTATCTCTAAGGCAATCCACATCTGAACATGTTCAAAGTGTAAAGTCATCATAAAACAAAAACCATACTAGACAATCCTTAAAAACATCCAAAAATCCTAGCTACTGGATCAAGGATTCAACATAATCAATTCCTCCCTTCTGAGAATATCCATTGCAAACCAATCAAGCCAAGTTTCAATAACATCCAAAACCATTTGTTGTCCATATCTACCAGATCCTATTCCCCTTCCATAGCATTCATCCAACATTCATCTTTTCATGGTTCAATTACTAATATTGGTTCAACTTGAGAAATTAAACATACCTCATTAGCTGCCAACCTTCTTGTTGTCTAATCATCTGATCTTCTGAATGATTCAACCTTTCATACCTAGAAATATTTTGACTCTTTGTTCCTCTTCCCTGATCTTCAGTTACTATCGGTGTAACTGGTTCAACATTCTATTATGGTAAAGGTGTTACTGGTTCAGTTAAGACCATTTCTACTGTCGGTTCTTGCTCATAAACTCTTATTTGACTTCTATTCAGCTCATCCACCTTGACATTAGCACTCTCCACAATTCTCTGCAATCTCTTGTTATAACATCTATATGCTTTGCTCTCATTAGAATAACCAAGAAATATTCCTTCATCACATATAGGATCAAATTTTAAAATGAAATCATCTATCTCTAATATACTACCAAAGATTCTAAAATACTTAACTGTAGGTGTATGACCAAACCATAACTGATAAAATGACTTACCGGTAAACCAAACTAGACCCAAGATCCAACAAATCTTTGTCAGTTAATCCTCCAAACTGACTTCCAAAGATCTGAACATAGGCTTTCAGACAACTAACAGGGGCAATGCAAGATTTGTCATCAATTTCCCTCCCCCTAAGGCAAATGCCTTAGTTGTCGAATGAGTTTCCTATACTGTAGGTGTATGACCAAACCATAACTGATAAAATGACTTACCGGTAAACCAAACTAGACCCAAGATCCAAGAAATCCTTGTCGGTTAATCCTCCAAACTGACTTCCAAAGATCTGAACATGAACTTTCAGACGACTAACAAGGGCAATGCAAGATCTGTCATCAATTTGACTCCCCCTAAGGCAAATGCCTTAGTTGTTGAATGAGTTTCCTATTGGTGCAGGAACAATCAGCTATGTTGGTTGAGTAACTGAGTTATATCCTTCATCCAAATGAACATCTGAGGCAATTTATTCTTCTGGTTGAGCCTCAGACTTCATAACCCACTTCTTCTCATGCTCCTTCCAAGTGTCATCAACCTTCTGCTTTCCCTTCTCGTTAGATTTATCACTTCTTGCCAGTGGATCCTTGCTTCTGCAAAATTTAGCAATATGTCCCACTTTGTTGCATGCATAACATTTGATATTGTTTTTCTGAATTGCCTTACTATAACCTTGACCATTCCTTGACCTACATTGATTAGCCACATGCATGACATTTTACGTTCATTCTGCAATCTTCTATACTATGACCATACTTCTTACAATTTGAACACTCATCGGGAACTACATTATTATTCTAATTTTCTCTATTTATAAAATGCGTAGCCATATGACCAAATTTATTACAAACAAAGCATCTACCATTGAATTTATATGCACTGGGTTGCCTTATCGATGACCTTTGATTCCGGTTGACCTTGTGATCTTCATTTGTAGTACCGGATCTTTCTCCATGCTCAAATCCAAGACCACTAGTGTCTCCAATGTCCCTCTGATCCTTCAATAATTCATCAAGCTTATAATAACTAACCTCGAACTTATCTTTGTACTCACTTGCAATATCCAGATCATCTCTTAGGATTGTTACCATTCTTTCCAATTCCTGCTCATTGTTCTGTGATTGCACCAATTCAGTTCTCAACATATCATTCTCATGAACCAACCTAATACATTCCTCATATCTGTCTTTCAGAGATATAGCAAGAGTTTCTTCTTTCTTCTTCCGGTCTTCAATCTCCTTTGACATTCTCATAGTTAGGGCTAGAATCTCATTCCTCGTGACCATATTTTCCTGACTCAGCTTCTAACATTTTTCCTTAAGGGCATCCTTCTCTTCATCATCCTGATTTTGTAGAAGTTCCTTCCTTCTAGCTTGTGCAGTTGATGTTAGGGTTCCCACAGATACTGAGAGAGGGGGGGGGGGGGGGGGGGGTGAATCAGTATCTGACCGGTAATGTAATTTTCTTGAAACTGAATATGCAAAACATAAAGTAACAGTATACCGGTATGCAAGAATTAATGTAAATAACAGAATCAAAAACATCCACACGAAAAGAACACCATAACACAAGATGTTTAACGAGGAAACCCGGTGTGGGAAAAACCTCGGTGGGATTTGTGACCCACAATATTCACTTACCTGCCAATAAGAGAATATTACTTACAATAGGGGCTTGCACATGCAGGAAGGCCAACTGCCTAGAGCTCACTGCTCAATAAGAAGTCACACTGACTTACAATGAGGATTATGCAAATCCAATGATCTGTACTGCTTTACAATAGCATCTTCAATGCCAGATTCAGTATTGGTTCTTGCTCTGTTCTTTACATATACCCTTGACCTACAATTCGCATATTAGGTCTGCCTTATAATTTATTTATGTTTCCTATCCATATCCTACAAATGACTACAATGATCTCTTTTATATACAAGAGTCATTTTACAATTTGCCAAGTTGACTTACAATAATAAACAAAATATTACATGTCAAAAATCATGTTGGCCTCTGTGCCGGTATACATATTTCCTTCTGTGCCGGTGTACATCTTCTGTGTCGATGCCGGTGTAGATTGATCTTGCTGATGCTGGTGCATTGTCTTGTTTGAATAATGCTTTGCCAGTATAATGTCTTGCCAGTGCCATAGAATTGCAAGGTTTCCTGTGTAATGCTTTTGCCGGTATAATGTCTTACCGGTGCCATAGGATTGCAAGGTTGCCTGTGTAATGCTTTTGTCGGTATAATGTCTTGCCGGTGCCATAGGATTGCAAGGTTGCCATCAATGACAAAACCTTCAATCACACACAATGTCTCATTGGAGTGTCCATATGCCAATAGTTGACAATCTCTCTTGCAGGGTAAAAATGAATTCCTTAGTAGATCTTAACTCATCTTGCATTTTCATGTTCCTCAATCTTTTAACATCCTAGTCTTCAAGAGCTACTTGAAGTTCCTTCCTTAAACTAATCTCCATAGATTTTGGATATAGGATCTTCCTCAAGTTGTCAAACTTCCTCTGAGGTACTGGGCTTTGATACCAATTATTGGAAACCAAGAACACTAAGAGAGGGGGGGGGGGGTGGTGAATCAGTGTTCTACCAGAATAGAGAAATTTAACCTTATTAACACAAAAACTTATCAACCGATAAACATAAAAGCATATAACAATAAGCAATAATGTAATCACAAAGATGAACACCATAACACCATAGAATTATACGTGGAAAACCTCAAAGAGGAAAAACCACGGTGGGATTGGAGACCCACAATATCTATCCACTGATTAGATGAATAAATATTACAACAAGGGGCTTTCACATGCAAGAAGGCCAACAACCTAGAGCGCACTGCTCATCACAAAAGGAGTCTCATTGACTACATAAAACATCTGACAACAATCCGAAATGAAGGTTTAACTACAAGAATAGCATCTCCCATGCCTGAGTACAGTTCTGGTTAAGCTCAATATCGAAGGCCTAAAAGCCCTTCCACAAACCCAACTCGATCACCTATAATCAACCTAATCCTTTGCAATAATGATTATTACATTATTCGCTCCTCAACATCTTTCTCATCTTCACACATGATCTACAATGAGATCTTACATTATATTTATACCAACCCTAGACCTAAGAAATTAGGTTGGCCACCTAAAGGATAATACAATAAATTCATAACTTAGACCCATAATCAAATGATCAACCAAGTCGGCTTAGGCCGAAAAAAATGTAAACTAATCCTTAAATCTCATCGGTAACGTATCAGGAACATCCTACAACACGTTACAGAAACCGGTCCATAACCTAGATAATATTGGGACCCAATTTAGGTTCACACATGCTAAAGAAATGATCACAATCAACCAAGTCTCGAACACGATCACCATCAGCATCATGAATCTCCACTAGAAGTCGCACCAACACCACTTATGCATATCATCAAAGATCTTCATCAATTTTTTGTCGGTGAAACCCTCGCTAGAAGAACAAACCAAGCTTGCTAGCATACAAGATAGCATCAAATCACCAAATCAAAACCAACTAACTGAACATGGATTTGAGTAGCATGAATAAGAAAAATCCATAACCTAAACACACCAAAGCATACCAGATCATGATGATCCAATCCAACTAGAAACAAAAACATCTTACTGGGATGAGAAGGATACTGGTAAACAACCAAAGCAACTAGATTAGTCGGTATTGCCAGTGTTGCCATCAATGACAAACATCAATGCAACACATAATCAATTCCTCTAAATTGCCAACAAGGTCTTGCTAGTTGATGCGCTTGTGATATCTCACAAAAACAAATGGTAGAAATGTTTACCCAAAATGTAAACAAAGATATTGGATATGAGCTAAGAAAGGCTTGTTTGTCTACTTTCAAGGAGGTCACTGAGAAAGGATTGGCAACAAAAAAAGTCCTTATTGAGAAAGGTGTCATAAATCTATTTAAAGAAAACAAAAAGGAATCAAATGGGAAAGACAAACCCCACTTTTGGAACAAGAATAAGAACACGGTCAACGATGGGGTAGTAGATGCAATTTTTGTGAAACCTAAGATAACTTTCCCTGGTACAAGTTCTTCTAATACGAATGATCAAGTGAACAATCAAAGGCAATCAAAACCCTGAAGAAAGTACACTCCATAGGGAGAACCGATTGAAACAACATTCAAGAATTTAGTGGCAAACAAGCTCATAAAATTATCAGATAATCCACCATATGAGCCAAGAGTAAAACCAAATTGGTGGAATGACAATGATTATTATAAATATCACAAGAGAAAAGGACATTTAACTAGTAGTTATCACAGATTGAAGAATATCATACAAGATCTCATTGACAGAGGTGACATAAAAGTGGATGGTTACACCTCCAATGAAGAACATGTGATGTTTAAGGAGCCATTTCATAAACATGACAAAGGAAAAGCCAAAACTACAAATAATCAAGCTAATTGTACCAAGATTTCCTATGATTATGATTCTACTATTAATCACATTTCAATGGATAATCATGTTTCAACCATCATCATCGAGAACAAAACTTCTGAAGGTTCTACCCAAAGGAGTAAGGTTGTTTTAAAATGTGTTGGACCATCTTCTTCATCCTCCAAAGATGAAACCTCTGAATTTAATGTCACAATTCATAGAGGTAAAGTCACCTTGCAAGGTGTTCCATCTAAGACCACAACCTCATCATCCACCAAGAACGAGTATGACCTTGTAGATCAGCTAGGGAAAATACATGCCTTCATCTCCATCCTTGATCTTTTACGCATATCGCTTCCACATAAGACCATCCTTGACAAAGCTTTGAGAGAGACTTCCGTACCCACTAATATGAACGTTGACCAATTTCAAGCCATGGTGGGATACCTTTCCATTTCGCATACCCTCACATTCATAGAATTTGATGATGCGTCTGTCACCCAGCTTCATAGTGCACCTCTACATATTGAAGCCTTTATCTATAAAAACCGAATAAAATGAGTCTTGATAGATGGAGGAGTAGGTCTAAACATCTGTGCATTGAACACTATTAAACAATTGAGATATTCTAAAAAGGCTGTGAATTCTACACATGCAATCACCGTAAAGGCATATGATGACAAAGAGTGCTCATCCAAGGGCACAATCACCTTACCTCTCAGAGTTGGGCCAGTGACAAAGGATGTTGTATGTCAAGTCCTTGATTTAGAGATTACATACAATATACTCTTGGGACGCCCATGGATTCATGAAATGAGAGTTGTTCCTTCTACATATAATCAATGTATTAAGTTCCCACACAATGGAGTTGAAGTGACCCTTAATGGTGATCCAAATCCATTCATATATTGCAACAACCTGTGATCAAAATTAGAAACAATAATATTGTATGCGGGAAAATGTGGTGATCAAAACAAATAAATTGAGATCAAATGACCTACATACCAATGAGACTCTTGGTGCAATTTGTAGACACCTAAAATTAATATTTGATTAATTTAAGCCTATCAACATAATTAATTAATTTAATTGTGTTATCCTTATTCCTCTCAGAATCAATTAAATCTAATTTAATTAATCTTGTCACTATTGTCCAATAATTAATTTATCAAATAAATTAATTATTCCCCTATTCTTCTAAAGTTCCCTCCAATAATTATTTCCTCTAAACCCACTCAGTTAATTAATTCTAATTAATTAACCTAGTGATGTGATTCCTACAAATCACTTTTCCTAATCTCATTAGCCTAATTAATCCTTCTAGAATCTCCCATAATCATGCTTATCATTATCCCTCAATTTTTAATTCCCACTCATGTCACATCAACATTGAGTTTCTCAAAGAAATTCAAATTTCTTTGAATCCCTCAATGCATCCTTATTTGGAATTTTTAATTCCTCATATTTGAAATTCAAATTTCTCCCCCCTTTTTCCCAAGGAATTTTATATTCCTGTTTATTTTCCCAAGGCACTCGTGATCCATGCCTTCTATCTAAAATCAATCTCAACCCTTCATGATTAAATCAATCTTGGCCCTTCGTTGGCCTTCTCCAATCTATAAATTGGAGCCTATTCTCCTCACAAAGGATCCACTTCTCATGCATTGTCATGCTGCTCTTTTCTCCTCTCTTTTCTCCAATCTTTCAATTCAAATCCATCCAAAATCCATCCAATTTTCCTATCAAATCCAATCTATCTTGTTGAGCACTTGGAGAGAATTCCACATCCAAATCAAGCAAGCAACACATAAAGTGGAGCATCAAGGGCGCATCCTCACCATCCACTTCATCAAGCTCAATCTAAAGGAGAAGGTAAAATAGGAAGGTAAAAATGATCTCTTGATGTTTTTAGTGTTTTCATGCTTATTTCATTGTGTTTTTTTATCATTTCACCTTTCATCCCATTTTCCTCTCTTCACAATTATAAACTAATTTAAACTAGTTTAACTTCCCAAGGGGTGTCCCATTGTTCTCTGTCCCACAGGATCCCTAAAGTCAATATTTTGCTCTCAGATCATTGAGCAATGACTTAGGAATGACAACTCCAAGAATGAGTGATATTGTGATCTATATGCATGAATGCATTCTAATATCTATATGATAGGTTAAAAACTATGATGCTTAAGCTAATATTGAGATAGTGATATGATAAATAAATTAACAAATTATCCTAACATGATATACTAGCATGAATATTCTATGATATGAAATGAACTGCTTCTAAATGTTATGATGATATTTTAACAAAGAGAGGCTAAAATGCTTAGAATTAGACTATAATGTAGATGCATGAAAATTGGATACAAAGAATGAGGAATGTGAGCTCTATTTATAGGGAAAATAGGGCAATAGATGGTTAAGATTGAATAATTTTAACAATGGCTAGGATTGAAAGTTACTCAATCCATGTTTACAATTTTCCCCAATGAAATGGTGACAATTCTCAACAAGAGGTGGCTTGAGAGGAGATGCAAGAGACATTAAATGCCTGAGAAGACACGAAGGTTACCTTAGGAGGTAAGGTTGAAGTTGGGTTAGGTTCATCCATTGGATAAAGTTTTTACCCAAGGGGTAAACTCTTGTACAAGTGTTAATGGGATAACTAAGGTTAAAGTCATGGGTATTTGATAAGACCCTTAGGTTAGACAAGGGTTAAGTTAGAGAGAAAGTATCTAACCATGAGGGGAAGGTTGAGTTAACCATTAATGGTTTGGAAGACTTTTGGGACAAATTTGTAAGAGTCGTTCCAAATTTGGGGGAATTCAACAAGTTAGCTTGTTGAAGAAATAAAGTCTTTAATACATTTAGAAGACTTTCTTCCAAATTTGAGAAGTGACCTCCTCAAACTTAGGGACGTGAAATTATTAGAGGGATAAAGGCTAATTGATTAAGATTCGATGGGTTCTAGAAGAATGATTAGGAGGCAAGTGGGAAATGTAGGAGACGACAAGCGGGAGAAAAAGAATTTTAATTAAAATAAAATGCTTTATTTCAACTAAAATAGATGCAACTTGCATAAATACAAGTGGGGGGATTTTTATAAATAAATTAGATTTATTTATATGCAAGGGTCAATTTAATTAAATGTAAATTTAATTAAAAGGAAGAAAGGGGAATTAATTAAATAAAATGATTTATTTAATTAAAGGCTAGAAAAGGTTTAGATGAATTTAATTAAATAAATTGAGTAATTCATTTAATCAAATAGATGAAAATGAAGAAATTAATTAAATAAAATTTAATTAATAGTAGAATGTGTTCTAAATAAATATTAAATATTTATTTAAGAAGGTGGTTAGATTTATACGTCTACATTTTGCCCCTCTTTGAAATGATGTGTGTGCACATGTTGATTCAAAGAAAATTGTTGGATATGTTGCCAAATTTTTTTCGATATGATGTTGTCACCAAAGTTGGCGATATGATTCTCTGGATATGAAAACTTGATTTGGATATGAAGCGTTGATGTGATTTTGTCAATATGAAGCTGATATGAGACTGATATGGAGATTCAATATGATAATTCTATCATCAAAATTGTCGATATGATGCCCCAGATATGAAGAATTGATTTTATATAAAAATTTGATATGAGACTAATATGAAATTGATGTCGAGATTCGATATGATGCCCCAGATATGAAGAATTGATTTGATATGAGACTGATGTCGATATGAGACTGATATGAAATTGATGTCGAGATTCGATATGATGCCCTAGATATGAAGAATTGATTTGATATAAAAATTCGATATGAAGTTGATGTCGATATGAGACTGATATGAAATTAATGTCGTGATTCGATATGATGCCCCAGATATGGAGAATTGATTTGATATGAAAATTTGATATGAGACTGATGTCGAGATTCAATATGATAATGCCCCCTCGGGAGATCGTTTGTGCACTAAAGGCATGAATGATATCTCGAAAGAAGATGAATGCTATTTGAAAGATAGAAGAGTGGATAGTTGATGACATGCATGGGTTTGATAAGATTGATCAGATTGATTGGATTGATAAAATTGATCAAATTGAGATTAAGTCAGGTTTCAGGAATGACACCTCCTATTATAAGACAAAGATGATCAAAACGTCTGGTTTTAGGAACGATATATCCTATATAAGACATGATCAAAACATCTGGTTTCAGGAAAGATACATCTTGTATAAGACATGATAGAATGGATCAGATGAAATGGATTGATAAGATTGGGATCAAGTCTAGTTTCAGGAATGACACCTCTTGTATAAGACAAAGATGATCAAAACGTCTGGTTTTAGGAATGATATATCCTGTATAAGACCTGATCAAAACGTCTAGTTTCAGGAAAAATATATCTTGTATAAGACATGTTGAAGTTGATGTTGATAGATGGATGATGAAGATGTGAAAGTGAAGAAAAATTACATGATGATGTGATAGATATGCATGTGATGGAAGCAATGATTAATGTGACTAGATGATGATGATGAGATGTACCTTGAAAATGAGATGTAGTTGATAATGATAATGATATGAGATGTATCTTGAAAATGAGATGTAGATGATAATGATAATGATATGATACTAATGAAAGATTAAAATGATATGCAACTTAATGCAAGTTTAAGATGATATTCAACCTTTGCAATTGTATGTAATTAATTTGATATAAATGCAACTAAATGATCACTTTAATTTTGTCGTTGTCATTCCTGTTAGTCACTTGTTTGTGCTTTTTTTGTCATCATTGAGCTTTTGATATGTTGAAAGTTAATACAAGAACCATGGTGTAATTAAACCATGATGACCTGAGTATAACTTACATGATTTTTGGTATTGCAAGATGACACAAGCATCGAGGTATAATTGAACCAAGACGACCTGAGTATTGCTTGTGTAAAATAGACAGGAGTTAACCATTTGTATGTGTAAAATGGAAAATGTCTTCAACGATATGTTTCCAATCATGTCTCGAGACAAATTAACACCATATGAATGATCGCCTCACAAACAGAAAACCAAAGAAAATATCAGATTCCTTCGTTGCTTCTCTAACTCAATGCATCCTTGAGTAGCTCAGGAGATCTAATGATTCAGAAATCAAGATACAAATAGTCAAAACTTTATGTCAAATATAAAAAAATCATAATTTAAAATATATCATCCATCGTGTGTGTGTTTTGCATTTGCAGTTGGATAATGATCTTGGTTTCTAGTCCGATAAACAGTTTTGACATTGGTTTCCTTAGTATGTTGCAATTCGTGTTTGTTGTTTGAATGCTAAAGCGAGATGAATTCTGCCCCCAGTTATGGACACTTGTCAATGTGGAAAAGGATATATGCATTGATCACCAAACTATGGTGGGATATGATATGGATAAATGTTTAGATAATCAAGAACAGTGACTACACTAATTATGTCCAGGATAATGTTGCGTGTATAAGTGTTCTGCGATGGCTATGGGCTTAGATGAGATGGAGTAAAGATATGATGTGAGTATCGATAGATAGAGGAGCTTCTCTCTCACAAATAGCGTCTATTGCCAAGTTTTCACCACTTGTTTTTATTGCACTTTTTGATTTGTTTTCCATTTTTTTATTTTTTTGTGTCACAAGGTGCTTGTTTGCCAGGTTTTCACCACTTGTAATGATTTTTGATACTTTTTTTTTTATTTTAATTTTTTTTTGCTTGATCTGCGTGTTTCTATGCCAGAATGTCATGTGTATTAAGCTAATTAGCAAATAAGAGCAAATCACCAATTCTCAACTAATTAACAAACATCAAACATAATCAATGAAAATCAATACAAGAAATGAGAAATGAATTCAAATAAGAACTCCCTCATTCTGCATCTTTGCTTCCATTGTGCTTCTCCAATTTGAGTGGTTGGTGGCTCTCAGGTATTGCACCAATTTCCTGCATACAAATACTTTGAAGACTCTGATTTTGTGATTCTAGACTGAATTGAGAAAAGAAGTTGAATTTATAGGTTTTCAATACAAAAGGGGGTGAGAAATAGAACTCAAGTGTTGATTAATAAATAACTGATTTAGATTGATCAGTGAACTCAAATGATTGATTTGTTAACTCATTTGGTTGAGTAGTCAATTGGATTGATTGGAGAGTGAACTAAATAGATGAATTATTAAACTCATTTGATTGATTAGTGAACTAAATAGTCTAGGGAGATAATTGAATTGGTGGATTAGTCATAAAAAGCTGATTTTGAGTTAAAAAGGATGATTGATGAGTTAACTGAGTTAACTGATTTGATCAATCAGTTCTGATTTAGCATGTGTTGTAGGAATTTGAAATTGAATTTGATTTTCATTTTCAATTTGGATTTGAATTTGGTCATTTGAATGCTGAAATGCACATGAAATTAACTGAAATTCAGATTTGGGGAAAATGTGAATTTGGAAATATGAAATTAGATGAAATGATATGAAATTCAAATTTGGGGAAATATGAAATGAAATTGGATGGAATTAGTTGGAATTATAATTTGGGGAATTGGAGGAATACGTTAATTAATTTAAATAATTTAAATGAAATTATTTAAACATTAGAAATGAGCTTAAATAAATAATAAATATTATTTAAGGAATAAATCATAATTAGTTAAATATTTGATATTTAATTAATAATTGAGATATGGTTAACTGATTAAAATGATTTGAGAATAGAAATAGAATAATTAGAAGTGTTGAAGGGCGATGATTAGAATAAATAGTTAGTTTAATAAAATAATTAAAGAATTACTTAATTAAATAGATGAATAATTAGTGTATAATTAATGAGACATTTTTAGGTGTCTACATTTGTCCCTCTTTGAGACAATGTTGAAACAACGTTGTTTCAAAGAAAATGAAAAGAAAAAACTGCCCTTGTATGCCCCGGTGATGCTAGGGTATAATGCCCCCTCGGAAAAAGTGGTCGGGAAAAAATGTGAAATGGAGACCAGTTTTTTCCGAAATGTGGTAGATAGTGATTAGATGAAGTTTGAAATGTTTTCAATTACTTTTTCTATGTTTACAACTGCGTTGAAGCTGGAGGGGTCCACGGGCGTTTATATTGAAAAAACCCTACTTTTGAGCTTATAAATTGAGGATTAGTATGGATTTGAGCTCATTTACATTTTTTGTTTTGAAATAATTGCTTAGAAATATTAGTGCTTTCGACATTCTTGGAGTGAAATGGCAGGTCACAGAGCGAGGTTGCATTTATCCGAGTGAGTGCGGTCTTATCAGAGACCTCTCGACACTGGTGGCATGGTAAGTTGCCTGATTTTTTTGCTAGTTTATGTCTATATTTTGCAAAGTTTTTAACCATTTTTTGGTGTGCCATCTTTCATGTATGTCGCAATCGAGTATCAATATTGCAACAAATTATTTAATCATGTCACGCTTGATTTAATCATGTTGCAATTGATATTTTATGCCGTATTTGACAAGATTGGATCACAATTGAACATTTTGAATCACATTTGATTTTATCGTTTTGCATATGATACATTTGATTCACAATTGGCATAAGTATGTCACATTTGATTCTTTTACTTCGCAGTTGGTAATATTGAATCACAATTGATAAGAAAGGCCAATTTTCTTCTTATTTATGCATCCTGACAGTTTTGATGACGTAGTTGACTCATTTTTTATATTTTCCCAATGCAGGTGCATTATCCAGTACCTCTTGCTAGGCAAACACGACCAGATAGTCTTGATCAACGTCATGAGTTGGATGCAGAGGATACCGCTTTATTACGACAGGTTGGATTGTATTATATAGCGCATTTGCCTCAGGTTACGACCAACAGGGCTATGATTACTACTTTGATTGAGCGGTGGCATTCAAAGACATGTTCTTTTCATCTACCAACTCGTGAGGCATCTATCACACTTGAGGATGTGTGGAATATTTTACACATTCTGATATTTGGTAGACGAGTTACTTTTGATCGTCATGATGGTATTTCTGCTTTGTGTACATTGCTCGAGTGTGAGGAGCAAGATCTACATATCCATGGTCGTTATGAGATTTGTTGGAATGATTTTGATTATGATGATCTTACCGTTGTGCTTACTCGTACTATTGTTGGATTATTGATTCCTGATAAATGTGCCCATGGTTTTCTTGTTGGATGGGAACGTATCATACATGATATGATCATTGACCGATGTGTGTTTGCTTGGGGTCATTGTCTTCTTGCCACTTTGTATCATCAGATGCATGGGATTGTTTACTTGCAGTAGAAATCAGTTGGATGTGGTATTACTTTGCTCCAGACACGGGCTTGGGAACACATAGCTATTTTTCGTCCTGCACTACATATGGATTTAGAGCCAGAGTAGCCATATGCTTTTGGGTATATTGTTGGTGTGAGACACAGGGCATCGGGTAACATCTTGTATTGGCGTCATCAGTTTGATATCTTACAGTACCATGGAGACCTTATCTTACTTGTCATGGGTGGATTGATGATGCTCAACATCTTCCTTTTTGTCGACAATAGAGATATCTTATTGTTTGAGACATGGGTAGTCACAGGGTTATTGATATGCATCTTCCTAGGCATGTACTCAAACAGTTCAGGGAAGTACAGGGTATTCCAGGCGTGACAACTTATTTTGCTCACACTACTCGAGAGGTTGATGATTGGGGTGCTTATGTGCAACCCCATATTACTATTGTTGAGTTTGATGCTCTTGCTCCTATTTTGTGGGGATGGTGGCTTGGTGTAGCGGATCCAGGGTCCACAATACAGTATAGTGTATGGTGGATACAACATAGGCCTATACCTTTGACAGATCTAACAGTTTCGATTGGTGCTCAATAGATTAGACATGGCAGAGGTCCTAGAGGGAGAGGGAGAGGTGGAGATGAAGGAGGTAGAGATGGAGGAGGTAGAGGTGGAGGAGGTAGTGGTTCAGGGAACCCAAGTCATATCTCAGACTCTTGAAGATCACTAGGTTGTATTAAGTAGTTAAAAAGGATGCAATCATGGTGTTGATCCTTTGGATCCACCTAATAATGTTTGTTGGTCCAATTTGTAAGGCTAAGAGTCCCAAAGGTACCTTAAGACAACCTTGGGTCTCATTAGACCAACAGGACCTTATTATAGGATTTCATAGGTGTTTTTGATATTATTTTATCAAATAAATAACTTTATAATATATCCTAAACATGTTTGAAGCTTGAAGGGTGCAAATTGCCAAAAGTTGCAAAATTGTCAAAAAATGTTGTTAACAACTTTTGCAATATTGCTCCGAGAAGTTGCATTTTGGTTCTAACGATCATAACCATTCAAAAGGTGGTTAGATCAATTGGAAAGGGTCTATGTAAGCATGTGAAACCTTCCAGGTGAAGGTTGAAAGTGATTGGATGTCATTTTGGTGGAGGATTGAATGAGAAGCACTGAATTTCTTGAGCAATTTTTTTTTTTGAGATAGTACGCTACAGTACAGATTGCCAGATCAAAACTATGGGCATGGAATGATGGTAAACTAAATCATCTCTTTTTTTACTATGTTTGGAGTTTAGTTGGTGACCGAAGTATTGGTTTTATCTTCTTTCTATTATGACTGGTCTAGAAACCCTTAATTTCAGGGTTAGTGCAGAGATGGAACCCTAACTTGTCTTTTCTGCAATGGAATCTCACAGCCACTTGGAAAATGCAAGTTAGGGGAGTGTATTGTAAGACCCTAAAGGCTTAGAATTGGAGGAGTTTGTCTATTGCTTCAACCACCAACTCCTAAGCTAAATATCTCTATGTATTTAGCCTAAGCGATGAGACCATTGTGTGGACAGTCAACCAAACAAGCAAGGTGACCATTTTGATAGTGGATCCTGTTCATTTGGAGGTAGGAGAACCTAACCAAAGTGTTTCATTTTCCATATGCACCCATTCCTTGATACTTGCTTTGTTAACCAAGCTTAATTATGCCTATTAGGTTTGTGAACATAGTAAGGGTTAGGGTATGCTGGAGTAGACTCAATTCCTGCAACTTTGGGATCTTTTGTAAGTCCAAAAAGGGTATCTAAAATAGCAATTTGTTTGTCTAGTCCTTTGGAATTTTTACAAGTTGTTTCCCATAAACCGACTAAAGAGACCTACTAGGATCCTCTAGCCTTATTAGGGTTTTTAGCCTCGTGGAGATCCCATAACCTCATTGGTGTTTGATTGTCCTTATATTAGCCATAAGTAAACTATCCCAATCAGCAGATTGAGAATGTGTAGACCGGAGACTAGATTTCCATATTTTGGTCAAATTTAAGGAAAGTGTCCCTAAAACCCAATCTTGGTTGGAGTTGTGTAAGGTCCCTAGAACCTATGGAAGAAGTGTGGGGTGTGAAACACACTTGATCTCCTAAGTGTGTTTAACCACTTTCTACAACCTAGTGATATTCAAGAGTCTGAGATTGCTCTGCACCATGTAGAGGTGGAGTAGGTATAGATCTAATAGCAGCAGTTGCAGAGCAGGTGGATAGTGGAGAGGAGATTTTGTTTAAGACAAGATGTTGATCACATTGATAGTTTGATAGATTGATAGATTAGACAATTGATCAGTTTGATTGTAGACATTTTGACAAGATAGTTGTATCATTTGTTTAACTTCGTGCGAAGTGTTTGTTGGACATCTGTTGGGGTGTTTGATTCTTGCGAGATAATTTATTGGAAGTTTTTTTAATTTATATTTGAATTTTTTTTGGATTTTGTGGATCTTTTCCGTATGTTTAGGATTTTTCAGGATCTTTTTTCGAATGTTTAGAATTTTTTTAGGACTTTTATCTAAAATGTTTTGATTGATTTTGATGTTTTTTGATGTTTTTGGTATTTTCTTAGGACTTTATATCTGAATGTTTATAATTTTTTCAGGACCATTTTTTTTTTAGGATTTTTCCAGGATTGTTTTGAAATTTTAAATATTTTTTAAAGATCATTTTTGAATTTTTAGGATTTTTTTAGGATCGTTTTTGAACTTTTAGGATTTTTTCAGGATCGTTTTTGAATTTTTTTCGGATTTTTTTCAGGACTGTTTTTGAATTTTTTAGGATTTTTTTCAGGATCGTTTTTGAATATTTTAGGATTTTTTTCAGGATCGTTTTTAAATTTTTAGGATTTTTCTAGTTATGCCCTCAATCGCAACCCTATGATAATGATATGCAATATGCATGTGGGGACAATGAATTTATGATATGAGTTATGCAAATGCAGGATGCATGACCAATATGTAGTTCCTATTCGAACAAGGATGAGTGTGTGTGTCTTTCATTCTAAAATGCCCTAATTAGATTTAAAGGTGTGAAACATTTCAGAGATAGGAGTTTAATCCATTCATAAAAGACTTAGATCATCCAACCTAACACACTATGTAACCAAGATTTATGAATGGAGGTTCGGAAAACTTCTCCATCAATTCTTGAAACTTTGACCTTTCTTTTGCCCATGTGTGTGCAATTGAGTTTATTTTGACTCTTATAACCATCAAAGACCCTTGGATCCTATGTGGCTAGCTACATGAGTTATTCTGACTTCAAAAGCAACTTGAATAGAGCCTCGCTGCCAGCAAGCTTTTAGGGCTCCGACGAGGTTATGCACTATAATCTCTCAAACATTGCTCCATTGCCAGTAGGCATCCATAGCCCTGATGGAGTTATTTGCATATTCCCATAGTCAAGATTCTTTTTGTTGCACTTGTATGTGTGATATTTCAATAATATATCATCATCATTTTTTTTTGTTTTGCCTTGAGATTGACATAACACTTTTTCTTTTGTTTTCTTGCCTTGACTTGTAAGTAATGAAATTGATGGGGAGGGGTTGTCAATGAGAGTCTCACCTTGCTCAATAGGAAGTTGAGTGATATGTTAGTGGGATCCTTTCACTTTTACAACTTTTCATTCATCAAAACTAAACATTCAAACTCTCTAAGAGTGTTGCAAATCAAATTGTGCTCAATAGTTGCTCATGCATGGTTGAGATTCACAAGGGTAAATCCAACCTCAAACTAGCAAACTTCTAACATATGCTTGCAGGGGTTGTAGTAGGTGTTCTTAAGTATTTCCATTCCAATCAAATTGTTTTGTGATTGTCTTTCCTTCACTTCTTTATCGCTCTCTCTTTCTCCTATTTTCTAGGCCTAGTAGCCCTAGAGTCTCAATTAGCCCTACTTAACCGGTTTTTGTGGAATTGCTCAAAAATCACTCAAAGACCCTGGAAAAATATTTTATGATTTGAGTACCCTTTTGGATGAAATTTTTGATCCATCAGGTGGGAAGGTCAGGTCTATCTGTACAGGTACGGAACCCAAAATTGGTATTTTTGAAGGGTTTTGGGACTTAGTTGTCTTCTTCAAAGGGTTTAATGTCTTTCCAAGTCTTTCACACCTCCAACCTTCCACATAGGCTCTTAAACACCCTACTTACTCATACCAAACACTTGGCATCTTCAAAACTGATCAACCCTGCAAGCACATGCAACTTTTCAATCATTTTCCTAACTGGGCTATGACTGAGCTCACCTAGGAAATGATGTCAAATAGCCTTTCAATGACTTCCAAACCCCCAAAAAATTATTACATTGTAAAAAGGTTCCATGGCTTGATTCCCAAGGGTCATTGAGCAAAACTCAAAAGGACTTCAAGTTGGAACCATTTTTGGGCTCTAAAACTGTTGCTTAGGTCGAGAGCAATGTAAAATCAAAGACACACCTCAAACCTGCAATAGAAAATATTAAAAATGCCTTCTGAGCACTAAAATGACATGTACAAATCAATTATGAAAGAACAATAATGAAATCAATCCATGAAGTAGGGACTACTGCTCAAAATTTGAGAAAATGCAAGATAAAATCTGAAAAATCTCTTCACAATGTATTCAAATGTGCTCAAGGTGTTTGCCAACCTGTTTACATTCCTTCTCAAAGAATTTTATATGCCATATTTCCTAACCAACTCTTCATCAGTTACCTAACCACCGATGTGCTCAAACATTCAAAAAGTTTCTTAAAAGTGATGTAGAGAAGATGCTCACTCCTACCGGGTTTGCTTATTCTTGTTGTCTCTCTAGGCAATCTCTTGAACCATCCAATGGTTCCACACTATCCAAACCTTCCAAAGGTTGTAGGGTGAACCCTTAATGACCTTCTCAAGGTCCTTATACTATGGTTACCACCTCTTGTCTTGTGAGTTTCCAACACTCCTTAATTGATACTCTCTTACTCAATACCTTCTCACACCTTCGCCAACAGCCAACCCCCTCTACCTTAGGATCTTCTCTCACACATTCCCAACTCACATAGGGTTGATTTTATTTTGTTTTATAACCTCATCCCTTCATATAGGTCTTTGGATATTACCGTTTCCAAGCTCAAGGACCAATTTTCTCTTTTAGGCCTACTAGGAGACCTAGTCCAATTACCTCTACCGGTGAGGTATTTTGCACTTATCTACCCAAAGTCCTGAACACCAATACAAAATATTTATCTTTTCAGATACCCTTTTGGAAGCTTCATACAATATCACAAAATTGGATATGGGATTGGTTTCTAACCCACCTAAGCCTTTTTAGGCCTAATTCCCTCCTTTTAAGCCTACAAAATAGGGTTTTGCTCAAATGCCTTCACCAGTCCAAATGGCCAAAGATTATTATGATTGTATTAGGTCTACAAACCCATGAAGATGTCCAATCCAACCTGGAATCAAATCCATCCAACAGATTTACCCATCTAGGGCCTGTTGTCCATGATCCCCATTGCTCGCCAACTCAACGTGCCAAGCCTAGGGTATGGTGGCAAATCTGGAGTTTAGCCTCCCTTGTCTTAAAAAAAAATTGAAAGAATAATTTACAAGGCCTCCTATAATTCCACAAGGTTTCAGTATGAAATTCCACCATGGAATGCTAGGCATAAGCCATAGAGTCTTCAAAAACCCTTGTTTTAGGGTCCTTAGGACCCGCCTGCAACAAAAATGACAAAACTTACAAACTATACCACTTAAAAACCTAAAATAACCTTAAAATGAAAGGTATGTCTCTACTCTAAAAATTCATGCCTTGTTTTGGGCTTGGAAGTCCGTACAGACTGTACAAAATTAGTTAAGCTCAACTACTACTCGCTGAAAAAACTACTTTTGAAAGGCTAAACTTGCTTTTCTTCATTCAAATCTTCAACCAAAATTCTCATTAGTTGTCCCAAGCCTTATATCAGCCTTGGGTTTGTTAAAAATTTCTTTAACTGAAAAAGACAACCAACTAGCCGTTGGTGTTTGGAAAATGCAAATGTTGCAAAGTTGCTATGAGCAACTTTTGCAACTTTTTACAACTTTTACATAGTTGAGCAACTTTTGCCCAAATCAAACCTAGGTCACTTCTAAAGGTTAAAATGACCTTAAAACCTCTTAAGCTACATCATACCAACCTATTCTAACTCAAAATCAACTTATTCTACCAAGTACTCTACCTGGCACCGTTAAGAGCCCATAGGCCAACATTGGCCAGATAGTAACTCCTAGGGTCCTTACAACATCTGAGCACTTATTCAAAAACCTATCAACCTTATTTAAAACCAAAATAAAATGATTCCAAACTCCTGTAATCTACACAACAAAATTGCTCAAGGGCTCCTGCACCAAAAAGTTGCAAAATGTTGTCGAGCAACATTGACAACTTTTGCCAAAATGTGCATTTTTGCATTTTATGCATTGTCACTCATCCTGAACCTCCTAGAGTGACTTAAAAACACTAAAATGACATGTCTCAATTCCAATGAGGATTTACAAGACATTTGACATCAAAATGCAAGTTTATGCCATTTTAGGCTTACAAGGGCACATAAGCCAAAATTGAGTAAATACATGATCTAGTTGAAATTCATCCTTCAAATGCATATCCAACACACAAGTGGACCTATGAGTAGTCCATCATTCACAACCTTAAACCAAAATAAAGACTAGCACACCAAAATCTAGAAAATGCACCCAAAACTAGGTGCTTTTGTATCAGAAACCTACTTGGGTATGACAATTACAGCGGCGCTAAAGTGGAATATTGTATTTTTCACTAGCCACATGACCAACTAGGTATTTGTAATGACTAAGAGATTTTGATTAATGTGTGAAATATATCAATTGATATATTTTTGGTAATAAGATTTGATAAGGAAACCACTACCCAACCAAGGATAAAGCGTAATCACAATGTGATGTTGAAGACGAATGACTAAGACATCCTAAAGACTTCATGAATCTAGGAAATGAGACAACCTTCGTTGCTTTCAGTGCAGACAGGTGAATGACTCAAACAATCACCATGTTTTACTGATGCAACTATATGAGAAAGGGATAATGCAATGCGGTAAAACAATATGCAAATGTAGTACTGAAAATTGAAATGAACCCACCCTTAGATGTAATATATTTTTAGATTCATAATGTGGATGGGATCAGGGAGTGAATCTACCTCCATTGTTTGCAAATGATAAGCGTCATTTCCAACTACTTTTGTTATGATAAAAGGACCTAACCAGTTAGGTTCAAACTTTCCTATTTTTTCACGTTCAACATGGTTCCTTTGATTTTCTTTAAGAACGATATCTCCTATTTTGAAACAACGTGGGTTGACTCGTTTGTTGTAGCTTCTTCTCATTCTGTTTTGGTAGCCTTGTAAATGGTTTAAAGCGCTTTGTCATTTTTCATCTAGGAATTCTAATTCTTGCAAATGTGCTACTCTATAATTTTCTTCTAAGATAATGTTTTTTAGAGAGACTCTTAGGGATGGAAATTCTACTTCTATAGGTAAAATGGCTTCATCTCCATAAACCAGAGAGAATGGTGTTGTACCAGTTTCCATGTAGATACTAGTTCGATAATCCCATAGAGATGGATTGAGTTGGAGATGCCAATCTCGTCCATTGTCATTGACAACTTTCTTTAAAATTTTCAAAATAGTTTTGTTTGTTTCCTCAGCTTGACTATTGCTTTGGGGATAGTAGGGTGTTGCAAAATGTTGTTGGATGTTAAGTTGTTCACAAAGTTCACTTACTTCTTGATTTTTAAAGGGTTATCCATTATCAGTCACAATGCACATGGGTACCCCATACCTACAAATGATATAATTCAGGATGAATTTAGCTATTTGTTTTCCTGTTGTGAAAGTCATCGGGATTGCTTCAACCCATTTCATGAAATATTCTGTAGTTGTGAGAATAAATTTATGTTTGTTGGAGGAGGTAGGATTTATTTTTCCTAAAAGATCTAATCCCCTTTGTGAAAATGGCCTTGGTGATGTTATTGGCTGAAGATCTTGAGCAGGCACATGACTAATATTCCCATGTATTTGGCATTGCTTGTATTTTTGGACATACTTGTAAGCGTCTGTTTCCATTGCAGCCCAATAATAACATATTCGCAAGAGTATTTTTGCTAGAGAAGGTCCAGAAGAATGTGCACCACATATTCCATCATGAACTTCTTTCAAAGCGATTTGTGCTTCCTGAATATCAAGGCATTTGAGTAAGGTGTTGTCTACAATTTTTCTATATAAAGGATCAACAATAATTGCATGTTTTGACGATTGTCGGATGAGTGATTTCCTTTGATTCTGTGAAAGATTGGGATGATGGTATGATGAAATAATAAGTATTCGGTAGATTACTGAGAGGGGGGGGAGTGAATCAATAAATTGAAAAACTGATACAAGCTTTCCCAATCTCAATCTCAATCACACAAAGTAAACTTATCAATAAAATATCTTTGTCAAGATAAAATCTCATAAGAAAAATTGGTTAAGTGTTATAGCAACTTGACAGTATACAACATTAAACTTGTAAACATCCAAATGCTTTATCATATGTCAATAAACTTAATTTCTCAACGCTTTCAGATATCATGCCTTATCAGAATAGTTAAGTAGTTAATCAAATCAATCATAAGATCATAACCACAAAAACATTCACCACATGACACAAATATTTTAACGTGGAAACCCAAATGGGAAAAACCACAGTGAGATGAGACTCACAAGATAACTATCTGAACTCTTCTGAAGTTTGCCCTATTAGGAGCCAAGTCTGTTAAAGCTTTTACAAAAGTCCTGTTAAGAGTTGATCCTGTTAAGAATCACCTCGTTAAGGGATTGACTACAATATGCCTTGTTAGAAGCAAGTACCCTGTTAGGAGTATCCTTGGTAGAGGATTTGAGAATCCAAGCTAATGGATCACCTTGTTAGAGGATTTAAGAAGTAACCAAGCTTGTTAGAGCTTACCTAGTTAGGGGATTTTTGTTCTGCTCTAATTGTTAGAAAACAACAGGATTTTTCTTGATCTATCTGAATAGCACTACACTTGCTTGATCAGATCGTTTTAAGTTTCTATTTGCCTTTACTCAAACTGCAGACTCATTATCTAGTTTGGCAACCACACAGTCAACTGATTTCTATCAACACCTTTTACAAAACAACTCCATCGACCTTATAACAAATCAATTAGGTCGGTAACACAACAAAAACCTAATTCTCTCATAGAGATTATAAACAAATCGGTTTAAGTATGACCGTTGGATTTACATAGCAATCTATACACATTAATCAAGAAAAATCCAATCGCTCCTTGATCATCACTTCGTCGGACTGAAAAACTCATCACACGCTTTACATTAGATGCAATACACTTTGCTCATTCCCTAGATAAAAATGTGCCAAAATAATTTGAACTTGTCTTCATACAATGATTATAGGAGTTGAGAAAATACAACACCACAAGAGCCTGAAGATCTTCTGCAAGCCGAATAACCTGTTACAAGGAGAAGCAATGAAGCAAAATCTGAAGAACATACAAAACACAAAGAATATGCTCAAAAAGAGAGAGCTCAATATTCACAAAAATATGTAATGTGATTCTTACAATGAAAAGAAAGAACTCAACCTTTAATAGGTCAAGAAACCCTAAAAAGGGAAAACCTAGGTTTGCACATAATAAAGTTAGCTTAAATGTAAAAGAGATAAAGGGAACTTAAATAATTAAACAAAGAATGTTTAATTAATCAAGTAAATACCCGAATACTCTAACACCCCCCCTTAAGCTAGACTTAGGGAGAAGCTAAAACCTAGAAGAGCTACTGAAAGCAATAAAGATGGGTCCCGACAACAAGGCTTGATCAGGTACCCAAATACAATGAAATCTCTATGAACTGGAGAAATAGAGAAAAACACGTGGGAACAAAAATCTAATCCAAAAAGAGATGGAAAAAATATCACTGAATCATGAAGACCCTGCAAACTCTGTCGAAGAATAACTGCTAATCTGAAGAACATCCACTGAACTAGAACATGACCAGGTAGAGAAGACTGTAATCTGCATGAGTGCCCTCAAATGACACTACTCGAATCAGGAGGCAAACAAGGCAAAACAACTGAAATCGAAGATACAGATGGCATGAGAAACCAAAGCCTGAAGAGCTGATCAATCAAACCATGGAAGCATTATAACCAACAGGATAAACCTCCCCATAATGCAGAAGTGGGAGAGGGACAGGAACACTGAAAAGGACAGCCAAAAACAACTGCATGACGAAGAACCAAGAACATCAAAGGTGCTGAGACACATCATCATGAGGCGAATGTCGTGGAAGGAACACTCACTTGACAAAGGAAGATGGCAAACAAAGACAAACATCAACCCCCTCATGGCACTTGATCAACAGTGCATGTACAACAAGACACAATATATGCAAGATTCCAAGTAAACAATGCATGATGTCACTTTATCTCAGTGTGTTTGCATAATTACAAGCTACAATGATAAGAAGACTGGAAATAGAAATGAGAATCAAAACAGAGACACCCTACTCAAAAAAGAGATCCCAGGACCTGAAACAACCACGATATCCACTAGAGTGCTGAAAAGCAAAAAACTAAATAAAATATGCATGGAGCAGCAGTTAGAAATAAAACCCATTTTTTTGGAAAGTACACAGCACAAGCTTTCCAAAAATATAATTTTTTTGAAAAACGGAGTTCGGATGCTCATTCTACATCTCCTAGAGTGCAAAAAAGAGACCTCACTTTGACTGTAAAAAAAAATAGTCAAATAGAAAAATTAGAAAAAATTACCAACACCATGAGGTCGGCCTCGGAACCAGCTTTCCGACGCTTATTCGTTTGCCAAAATCCGACTCTATATGCCCAAGATAGGGCCAAAAAACCAAACCCCCCCGGAAAAAGCCAAAAAAGGGGGTTTGGTGGCCAATGGGTGGTTCGGTGGCTAGGGAGCGGAGCTCCGGTGGCGCACCGGTGGCGGCCGGGTGGCGACCTAGTGGCAGAGCGGTGGCCGATTGGGAAAAAGGTCGGGCGGGCCGACGACAGGGGCCAGGCGGTGCTGCCGGGAAGTGGCGGCCGAGGACAGAGCGGTGCCGGAGGCGCTGCCGGAAGGGGGCCGGTGCCAGAAAGAGTAGAGATGTCGGCAGGGAACGGTCGCATGGAGGCCGGGGGTGGGGAGACCAGCGGCGGCGGGAGCGGACAGCAGCCGGCGAGAGTGGAAGCCGAGGCCGACAGGGGCCGAGGTCCGGAGACTGGCAGGTGCGGGGCCCAAGGAAGCTGTCGGTGTTCGTGCACGGTACTAATAGCGGCAGGGATAGGCGGTGGCAGAGGCCATACTGACACCTGCAGGGGTCCCACGATACCCTGCGTACCGTGGGAACCCCCAAAATTTGTTTGTTTTTTTTTCCCAAAATTTTATAAAAAACCCTATTTGCCTTTTTTTCACTTTTTAAGAAAATATTTTTGAAAGGAAAATTTCAGCCTGCATGCCGTAAAAAGGCAAAAAAAATTTTATTTTTTTTCAAAAAAAATTTCTCGATCTGCATGTCAGGGCCGTACGGCCTGGATCTGAGAAAAAAATTGCTCCCAGAGGCTCAGGAACCAAAATAGGTCGAATTTTATATGACCATAGGGGTTTTCGGGCCTTCTGAGCACGATGGTGAGGTCCGTTTAGGCCCAAAGTGCTCAGAAAAAAATCTCAAACCCTAGGTACATAAAAAATACCTGAAACCCCAGATCTGCTTCCAAAGCCAAAAATTATCCAAACAAGAACAGGTAGCTGCAGATTTGAAGCTCTGATACCATATAGGAGTTGAGAAAATACAACACCACAGGAGCCTGAAGATCTTCTACAAGCCGAATAACCTATTACAAGGAGAAACAATGAAGCAAAATCTGAAGAACATACAAAACACAGAGAATATGCTCAAAAAGAGAGAGCTCAATATTCACAAAAATATGTAATGCGATTCTTACAATGAAAAGAAAGAACTCAACCTTTAATAGGTCAAGAAACCCTAAAAAGGGAAAACCTAGGTTTGCACATAATAATTAATTAAAATAATTAATTATTTGCACCTAAAGTTAGCTTAAGTGTAAAAGAGATAAAGGGAACTTAAATAATTAAACAAAGAATGTTTAATTAATCAAGTAAATACCTGAATACTCTAACAATGATCACACGCATCGTCATCATTACCGCTCATCATTAGATCATAAACAAACATAACCAATTCAACAACCTTAATCGGTTAGGGTTTAACAAAAAACAACTGGTAGGGTTTACTGGTTACATTACATAGATAGGGTTTAACCTCTTATATCGGTTATCAGTTTAACTCACAAACTTACATACTGGTTTACAATGCCCTCCACAAAGCTCTTCCTACCAGTTACAAGACAATATCAATAATAACAACAATATCAACAATATCATTACCGATTAATTGACATCAATGACAACATAACATATCATTAATGCAATCTTCATACAAATTCCAACAATCTCCCCCTTTGGCATTGATGGTAATACAAATATCAATGCCTATTGATTGTTGTTGTGATTGTGAATAGGAATCCTGGTTTACATTACCAAGTATTCACCATGCTCTCCATGTCTTCATCTTGTTACTGGTTCTCCTCCTCATAATCACATAATACTTCTCCCCCTTTGACAACAATGCCAAATTGAAAGTAAATCATGTAATTGCAAATTTCACTGTAGAACAACAATAATCTGCAACTTAATGCTCCCCCCGTGGAATAGCTTCCACTACTACACCAATCCTTTTGTAAAATTCTGCAAGTGGTTCAAGGATTGATGCAATCAACATCATGCTCAACTAACCTCATGAAGAGGTACAACCCCTAGTTGACTTCTAAGATACTCAAATGTAGTTTTAGGTAGAGGTTTGGTAAAAGTATCTGCAAGCTTCTCCTTGGTAGAAACATACTTTAAGATAACATCTTTGCTCTGTACTTTTTCTCTCAAGAAATGATACTTCAATTCAATGTGCTTGGTTCGTGCATGCAAAACATGATTATTAGAAATATTTATGGCACTTGTATTATCATATAAAATCTTTATGGGTTTTGAAATCTTCATCTTAAAACCTTCCAAAATGTGCCTCATCCAAATAGCTTATGTACAATTCATATAAGCTGCAACATACCCAGCTTCAACAGTAGATTGTGAAGAACAACTCTGCTTCTTACTACTCCATGAAACAAGTCTTCCTCCAAGAAAGAATGCTCCACCGGTTGTACTTTTTTGGTCATCAACATTTCCTGCCCAATCGACATCTATGTACACCTTCAAATCAAAGTTTCCTCCAAATGGATACCGTAATCCATAGTCAACAGTACCTTTTAGGTATCTAAAATTTCTCTTGGTTGCTATCAGAGGTGTTTCCTTAGGATTCTTCTGGAATCTAGCAACTATGCCAACTGCATGGGCTATATCCAGTTTGTTGTAAACAACATAGTGCAATTTCCCAATCATTGACCTGTATTCCTTCTCATCAACAGACTTAGATTCATCTTCCTTAGATAACTTACAACCTATAACCATTGATGTCCCAACTGGTTTACATTCACTCAAGCCAAATCTCTTCAAGACCTCTTTCATATACTTAGATTATGTAATGAAAATACCATTCTTCATTTGTTGTATCTGCAAGCCTATACAAAATTTTATTTCCCCTAATAAAGACATTTCAAACCCATTTTTCATTTCATCTACAAAACTATTGCTCATGACATCATTACCTCCAAATATGATATCATCAACAAATACTTCACTGGCCAGTATTTCATCTCCTTTAGACTTGAGATATATGTTACTATCATCACTGGTTCTTAGAAATCCTATCTTCATCATATTGGTATGAAGTCTTTCATACCATGCTCTAGGTGCCTGCTTTAATCCATATAAACCCTTATGCAATCTGCATACCATGTTTTTCTCATTAGTCAAAGCATAACCATCTGGCTACTCTATGTATACTTTTTCTTCCAATATCCCATTCAAAAATGCAGACTTAACATCCTTTTGGTATACCTTGAACTTCTTATGAGCTACAAATGCAAGTAAAGCTCTGACACCTTCCAGTCTTGCTACTGGTGCAAAAGTTTTGCCATAATATTCTCCTTCTTCTTGTGCATAACCCTTGCAAACCAACCTAGCCTTATTGCAAACTACAACACCGTCTTCATTCAACTTGTTGATGAATACCCATTTAGTACCTATAAAATTCTTATTTACCGGTTGAGGTACTAAGGTCGAAGTGTTGTTCTTCTCAATTTGATCCAATTCCTCCTCCATAGCTTAAACCCAATGATCATCGCTAAATGCCTCCTTAGCAGTTCTTGGTTCAATGGTGGAGATCATGCAAGAGTTCTCTCTTATTCTCCTTCTGGTTAGTACTCCAACATCCTTATCCCCAATAATCTGTTCAGGAATGTGATCCAGTCTCACATATCTAAGAATAACATGATCATTATCTTCAGGTTCAGGTTCAGGTTCATCATCATCATCCTCTTCTGAATTTATCTGTTCTAGTTGAACCAATTCATCAGAATTTGCTTTGCCAGTTTCAGATTTAACAGTTTCTAGTTCCAAAAACAAAATGCAAGGATCTTCATCCTTCTTCTTCAAACTGATTTCCTTTAAAACTTTAGGACATTCATCCACTTGAACATCAACACTCTCAACAATTCTCTATGTCCGGTTGTTAAAATATTTGTAGGCCTTACTCTTGGTGGAATAGCCAAGAAATATACCTTCATCACTCTTAGCTTCAAATTTGCTAATGTAATCTCCTCTCTTAATAAAACATTTGCTTCCAAATATCTTAAAATAGCTAACATTAGGTGATCTTCCATACCAATATTCATAAGGGGTCTTGTCCTTACCTCTTTTCACTAGAACTCAGTTCATAGTGTAGACAGTTGTACTGACAACTTCTCTCCAAAATGTTTTCGCTACACCTCCTTGTATCAACATTGTCCTAGCAGCTTCAACCATTGACCGGTTGTTCCTTTGTGCGATACCATTCTGTTGTGGTGTCCTTGGTGTAGAAAGTTGTCGTTTGATGTCGTTCTCATCACAGTACCTAGTGAATTCCTCAGAAGTAAATTCACCGCCTTGATCTGTTCTTAGACATTTTATCTTCTTGTCGCTCTCTTTTTCAGCTAAGGCCCTGAATGCCTTGAACTTACCAAAAGCTTCAGCCTTATCCTTCAAGAATGTGACCCACATCATCCTTGAGCAATCATCAATGAGGATCATGAAATATCTGTCACCTTGAATGATTTTTGTTCTTATTGGTCCACAAAGATCTGTATGAACCAAATCTAACAAATGCTCCGCTAAGAAGGATTTTCTCTTGAAAGTTGAAGAAGTCATCTTTCCTAACTAACATTCTTTGCAAAAAGCATTAACCAGTTTGTCTAACTGAGGCAAATCTCTCACTGTCTTGGACTTACTCACTTTAACAATGTTATCAAAGTTTATATGACAAAATATCCTATGCCAAAGCCAACTATCATCTATTTTTCCAATTAAACAATTGCTAACTTTAGGGTTAAGGTGAAACAGGTTACCTTTAGTTTGCTTCTCGATTGCAATCAATTCACCTTTGTTGTCAAAGATTTTGCACATACCATTTTTGAACTCCAGTGGGTATCCTCTGTCATTAAATTGTGCCACACTCAAAAGATTGTGCTTTAGACCTTCAACCCAGTAGACATTGGCAGCACTACTCTTCCCATTAAGAGAAATAACTCCCTTACCTTTAACCATGTAGGGCGAGTCATTGCCAAATCTTACAACAACGCCATCAAATTCCTTCAAGGAAAGAAATTTTCTTTGATCACTGGTCATATGATGTGAAAAACCACTATCAATGATCTAATCATCAGAGTTATCCATTATGGACACTAATGCCTTTTGGTCTGATATCTCTTCCTTAATAGCTACAAACACAATATCTTCACTAGCATCACCATCAGATTCTTCATTAGTGATACCACTATCAATAGAAATAAGACAATCTCTCTTGCCTTTACCCTTATACTTCTTGAATTTCTCTTTCTTGTGTTCATTTTCACCATCAGGATAGTTAGTAGCTATGTGGCCAATCTTGTTGCATGCAAAACATTTTAAAAGTAATTTACCTTTGTATTTGTCATTGCCTCTAGGCAGTCGCTTTGCCAACAATGCTTCAAGCTCCACTAAACTATCTTCATCATCAGCATCTCTGCTGGATTTGGATTCTTAACCATGACTAGTATCTCTACTTTTTCTCACAGATGGGTTAGAGACAGAAGCTCTGAATGCAGACTCCGATTTCTGTACACTACCATCATAACCGTTTAATTCAAAAGCAGTAAGTTTGCCAATGATGGAGTCAAGAATTACCTTAGTTTTGTCTATAGAATTCAGCTCCTGAATAGCTGTAGCTCAGATAGCGTAGACCGGTAGCAGGGTTCTCAGTACCTTACTGATCACTATGGCATCTTCCACTTTCCCTCCTGCACTCTTAATTTCACCGACTATCTCTTTTATCCTTTGACCATACTATTGGATATTCTCACCTTCAGTCATCCGCATGTCATCAAACTTTCCTCTTAGACTCTCCTCTTTAGAAATCTTAACATGTTCATCACCGCTATAAATCTCTTCAAGTTTTTGCCATATCTCATGTGCAGTCTCTAGACCATGAACATCTACATATTCAGCATCAGATAGGGAACTGATAATGGCCTCTAATGCTTGATTATTTTCTTGTTGTTCTTTCTTCTGATCATCAATCAGAATTCCAGTGGGTGCAACATATTTAGTATTGACATGTTCCCAATACTAACTTCCCAGACTCTTGATGTAAATTTTCATTATGTCGCTCCATATCCTATAGTTCTCTCTGTTAAACTTCAGACCTTCCTTCTTCATCATGATCTGCAAGATCTTTTCCTCAAGCTGTTAGGCTTAGATCTTAGAGGACCCCAGACACTCTGATACCAATTAATGGTATGATGAAAGAATAAGTATCCGATATATTATTGAGAGGGGGGCTGAATCGGTAAATTGAAAAACTGATACAAGCTTTCCCAATCTCAATCTCAATCACACAAAGTAAACTTATCAATAAAATATCTCTGTCAAGATAAATCTCATGAGAAAAACTGGTTGACTGTTATAGCAACTTAACACTAAACAATATTAAACTTGTAAACATCCAAATGCTTTATCATATGTCAACAAACTTCTTTTCTCAATGCTTTCATTTATCACGCCTTATCAACATAGTTAAGTAGTTAATCAAATCAATCATAAGATCATAACCACAAAAAAATTCACCACATGACACGTATATTTTGATGTGGAAACCCAAATGGGAAAAACCACTGTGAGATGAGACTCACAAGATAACTATATGAACTCTTCTGAAGTTTGCCCTGTTAGGAGCCAAGCCTGTAAAAGCTTTTACAAAAGTCATGTTAAGAACTGATCCTATTAAGAATCACCCGATTAAGGGATTGACTACAAAATGCCTTTTTAGAAGCAAGTACCCTGTTAGAAGTAACCTCGGTAGAGGATTTGAGAATCCAAGCTAATGGATCGCCTTATTAGAGGATTTAAGAAGTAACCAAGCTTGTTAGAGCTTACCTGGTTAGGGGATTTTAGTTATGCTATAATTGTTCAAAAACAATATGATTTTGCTTGATCTGTTTGAATAGCACTACACTTTCTTGATCAGATCCTTTTAAGTTTCTATTTTCCTTTAATCAAATTGCAGACTCATTATCTGGTTCGACAACCACACAGTCAACTAATTTCTATCAACACCTTTTACAAAATAACTTCATCGACCTTATAACAAATCAATTACGTCGGTAACACAATAAAAACCTAATTCTCTCATAGAGATTATAAACAAATCAATTCAAGTATATTGAAGTTAGCACATTTTACATCTTTACATGTGCATATCAGCTCTCAACACCAGATGGAGAAGATTTAGATGATCCTATCAACAACATTCACCTTCGCAAGTTTTACATATAGCTTTTCAGAATATCCCAATATTTAAGTACAAAAATTTGAAAAAAAAGAAGAGAAATAGATCCGTCGAACGGTGAAAAACACTTCAGTGGCACCCTAGGCAAGTACCATGGTGAAAACCGGGTTACCGAGGCCATGTGTAGAGGCATTTCTCCTCCCTCCTTCAAGATTCAATCCCTTTTTCATTTCACTTTGCACACACTCACAACCTATGCCTCCATAATAAACTCGCATTCACATCATGGCTTTTTATTGATCTACCTAAATTTGGTTATCCATTCATAATAAACCTTCCTTTTCCCCCTTCCCTTCCATAAAAAAATAGGTGCAATCTATAACTAGGGCAAAATCCTAAATCTAGTGATGAAAGTGGTACCTTGAGCATAGTATGTTTTGAGGAGCACCATCTTTTCATTCCTCCTTTTTATGCACAATCCACAATAAATTTTTGATCTTCTTCGCAATAAAGTATCAGTTTCATCAATTCAATCAGTTTTAGATGAGACAAAAGTAGTAGTGGAATTTCAACAAATCAAATATTTCAGTAGACTTTGGAAACAACATGGTTTTTCAGTATAATTTGTCCTTGATCAGGATGACAACATTGTGACCAAATCAAACATGTTAACATATGTGGCAAGAAACACAAATAACTTGAATATTTCATTGTGTGTTAGTGTCAAGTCTTGATTTTCTTTTGATTTTATCTTTTTTGTGACATGTCTTTTAGCTTTTCCAGGATGTCTTTGACTAGATATTCTATCTCTAGGATGTCTTTGACTAGATATTCTATCTCTAGGATGTCTTTGACTAGAAATGCAAGGATGGGGTATGTTCACCTATTATTTTGTTGTTTGTGGATTGTCTCTTAGTAATACTATGACTTGTCCAAGGATATGAGGACACTATGAGTCTAGTGTGAACTGGGGCATTCCTTGTTTGCAACTGTCTAATCTCCATGCAAATGGGTACAATGACTTTCTGGGTCGAACCTATACCTAGATTGTCAAAACCTATTTGTCATAATAAAGCTCAATGATGTTAATATCACAAGAAGCTCTTTCACTTCCATATCTTCTATCTTCCATCCCCCTTTCATGATTGACCTCCATCATCATTCTGTAAGTCCATGTAGCCCGCTATCACATGACTAAGTATAATGACACACCAAAAATATCTGCACTTCATGTAGTTTGCACCTGCATTACCACATATTAGCATTTCATGAATACATATAGATATTACAATCGCATCACATCCTGCATGTGTCATTAATAATAATTTGCATTCTCATAAGAAACATAAAAAGACAAAAATATATACATCATATCATATCATTACCATATACTCATTTGCATAAAAGAATAAAAACACATTGCATTTCATCATGTACATATTTGCATCCATAACACAAGATCATCATAAGCATCATAGAGTCGTTATAGGAACATGCATGTATAATCAAAATCATCATAAAGCATATAGAACATCACATAGGAACACATGCATATAGTTTCCACAAGGATGGATCATCTCATATATATATATCAAAAAATCACAAGTATCGTAATACAATGATGTCAATATCATAGAGGGCTACAAAAATACTCGAAGGTGTTTACATCATCATACAAAAACTGATACAAAATGGGAACCAAAAGAGCTATGATGAAGATCCTCCCTCAAAGCTAGCCACGAAGGAATTTGAGCTCTCGAAGTCCCTGGTCCAGGATCACCTCCTCTGTCTCTCCCTCCTGGTGGTGTGGGTGGACCCATAACTCCACTACTAGATGTTTGTCGTCTGTCCTCTCCCCCTGTGGTGGTAGTCCTAGAAGCTCTCCTGAAGCTCCTAGCCCTCAACTATGGAGGAACAACTGCATAATACAAGTATCTCCAATAGACTATCTCCTCTCCTTCCCATAGGACATATGCATATCTAGCCCCTGTGTCCTCAAATGCTCTCCTTCCTGCCCTCAGTTTCTCCTCAGCCTTAATGTACCGCTGGATGGCCTGATCCCTCTCTCTCAGCATCTCTACTAACTATCGCCTTAATTGAGTCACATCTCTCTCAAGATCCTTGATCTCATCAACCTGTCTTGTTGCAATCTCTCGCAGTGCTAGAAGCTCATCCTCCTCCTCATCCCCACCCTGAGCACCCTCCTATCTAGCCTATCCCTATACCTGTCCCAGTGCATATCTCCTTGGTACCTGTCCACCAACCTGTAGCACCTGTTCTCCTCTACTCCTCAATGGTCTCGATGGTCTCCCTGCTTGTGGATCCTGCCTCTCCTAAACCCTCTATCCACCATCCCTATGTCCACCTCTTCCCCTCACCACCCTCCTCGCTGCTCCTCTCCTTTTGCCTCCTCCATCTCCCACCACCCCTGTCATCCTCATCCTCATAATCATCATCCTTTGTTGCTATAGGATCATCTGGATTTGTCAATCTGTGTACCGGATGTGCTGCAAAATAAGCATCATACTCTGCATCTGTACCTCCATCAACAACATCCCTGAGTAAATCCCAAGGCATCAAAACCATCTACTCGAACTGTGTCACTGCAGCATCGTAAGACAAAATCGGCCCCCAGTGAGCCTGCTCTCGCACTGTCCATGCAAACTCTCCTGAACCCCGATGCATCCTCTATTGCTACCCAGACTCCCTACATACCCTGTCAATCAGATGCTTGTCTAGTATATAAGGTTTCTGCCCAATCAAGTACCTGCACCTGAAAACATAAGGTATCTCTGTGGTGTCCTCCTTCCAGTTCTCACAATCCAGATAGGGTCTCCATATAACACTATCTATTTCATCAATAACCCATCTCCAATAGTCCACCTTCCCAATCCGTGGCTGGGAAGTGATCATATTGTATAAGTGTGCAAAGAATTGTCCATGTCATCTCCCTCTGAAGTGCATCGACCTTGTCACTGCAATGTGCTCATATGACTACACTTGTAAAAGCGTCACCCCGCAACCTAACCTGTAGCCACCAAGATATATAAATTGGTGAAGCTCATGATACAAATGCGCCAATACACATGGGCCCCATGCATACCTTGTGTGCTCTATCACCAATATCTCTAGAGTCCTCCCCTAGCCAATAGCCATACCCCGTGTCGCCTTTTCTGGACACAGGTACCCACTAAGCACTCCTCCAACTATTGTCGGTAGTCTATGTCCACTAGCATGACATCCCAGTTGACATGACCCAATCTCATCTCTAGCTCTGGGTCTCCAAAGGCTCATCTCAGTGCATCCCTGTCACCTTCTCTATCATATGGCACTAGCTCGCCATGGATTGGTATCCTCAAAATCCTGTAAACATTCTCTAAAGTGATTGACATCTTGTCTGTCGACAAATGAAACGAACATGTCTCAGAGTGCCTTCTCTCTACTAGAGCATTCAATAATCCTTTGTTCGCCTGAATCTCAAGAAGATACATGATGTATCTCAAACCCATACCCTCGATAGATGCTCACTCCTCAAAGGTCAACTCTGGTCGCAACCTCTATGTCATAGGTAATCTCTCTCGTGACTCTATATGGGGTAAGTAATCATGCATCCAATCAAATCAATCATGTTAATCCTAGTGGTACTCATGTCTATCACATAGTGTTACTTCTATCCAAGTGCCTATGTTTATCACATGACACTGCATCCTAGTGTATATGTTCATCACATTACACTTGATCCTATTTAGAGGCTTTGCTTGAGTGAATCCTCTCAGCAATTTATCCAATTGGAAATGTATGTCCATCACAGAATTGTCAATTCTAGCCTATCTCTTAGTTTGTCTCTTTGCGGCACCTGCTTGAGTGAATCCTATCAGTAGCATATCCAATCGACAAAGTATGTTCATCACAGAACTGCCGACTTGTGCCCTACTTAGACACAAACATGTTTTTACAATGCAGACATGGTTTCTATCAACCTAAACGTGCTTTCCTGCCCTAGATGTGCCTGAACATCACAGACACGCCACTGTCCTACACAGACACATCCTTGTGACACAGACGCATTTTCTGCACACAGATGTGTCCTTACTAAACATAGACATGATTATATTCACAAACGTGATCATACTTGACTTAAATGCAACTATCCATCCTAGATGTGCCTGACACTGACCTAGACACGTTTTTAATGCAAAACATCGATTTTGCATTTTTGTTCATCTACTCTAGAATGCATTAATGACAACAATAAATGCAAAAATGTACAAAGTGGATTTGAGGTACTTACCATCTCACCCATGTCATCTAGTCTTTGATATCATTGGATTCGATCGAACCTATGAACTCTATCCATCATCTCTGACTTCTCTAACTGCTCCAAGTTCTCTCTTTGCACTTTGATCTCTTAAGTGTGTGGATGCAAATGAGGATGTTTTCCTTGTGGCCCTATCATATAGGATACTTAACCCTAGTTTCCTATGTTAGATTTCTTTCCCCTGTTAGTCTCTTTTTCCTATGTGAACTTATCACCCTATCTTGTCAGTCCTTTCTAGCCTTTCTTTCTTACCGAGAGATTGTTTGCAACTCTTTCAGTCTTTCCACCCAATCTCTCGAGGGGGCATATCATTTTTGTCTTGGGGCAAATTTGTATTAGTTTATCTTATCTTCTTTGAGCCAACGCGACAAGCTGCATTGTCTCAAAGAGGGGCAAAATGTAGACACCTAAAATTGTCTTGTCTAATTAAATAAATATTTTTATTATTTAATTATTTTATCCTAAGTCTTCTACTAATTAAATAAATCTTTATTTATTTAATTAATTCATTAATCCTCTTCTAAGCCTTCCTCATTTAAATAAATACTTTTATTTATTTAAATTGTCCTTTTCCTAAATTAAATAGATATTTTATTTATTTAATTGATTCCATTTCCTCTATTAATTAAATAAATCTTTATTTATTTAATTAATTCATTAGCCTCATTCCCGACACTAACACATGTCTTCCTCCTCATCCTTCGCATCCTTCTCACCATACATAGTCCTCCACCTTGAGTAACAACTTCACCACCGTCTCTACCACTAGCACTGTCTCCACCATTAGAAACACCACCACTGTCAACACCATCTCCACCACTGGCAACACCACCATCATCTCCATCGCTAGTATCATCTCCAACACCGACAATACCGCCACATTGCCTCCACCGCTGACAACACTACCACACCATCTCCTTCACTAGCACTATAGACACCTAAAATTGTCATGTCTAATTAAATAAATATTTTTATTTATTTAATTACTTTATCCCAAGTCTTTTATTTATTTAATTAATTCATTAATCCTCTTCTAGGCCTTCCTCATTTAAATAAATACTTTTATTTATTTAAATTGTCCTTTTCCTAAATTAAATAAATATTTTATTTAATTAATTGATCCCACTTCCTCTATTAATTAAATAAATCTTTGATTAATTCATTAGCCTTTTCTACCCATGACACATTTCATTCATCTCTTAATTCATACACTACCTACCCTCTCATTATTTTCTTATTTCTTCTACCTACCCTTTAATCCTAGCCGACCGTTTATCTTTACACCTCTGAATCGTATCCTCCATTTCCTAAAGTATTCTCTATGTAAGAGGATGCTTCCTTTATTGTCAACCCTAATGCAGCTAATCATCTAATCATCAAATCAAGCTTATGCAATCAAGCCTTCTCGCGATCAAGCTATCAACCACAATCCATTCTTTGTTGAGCTCTTGGGCACACATAAAATCTGAGAGCAAACATATCAAAGAAGATCAATGGAGATTGAAATCCTACTTGACATGTGAATGGTATATTTGATTTATTTTTTTTATTTTCATGGTATTAGGTATCTTCATTTGTGTATGGTTGATCATTTTCATTGTTAGGCTAGGGTTTTATGGTTGGATCCTTGTTATTCTTTCAATATTGTTGTTTTTCACTATCCCCTTTTCACCATATACAAGCACCATCTCCACCAGCAGGAACACCACCACTGTCTCCACCACCACCTGCATCACTTACACATTAACAACCTAGAACTAGCATAAATGTCATGTGAGCCTAACAGGGATTCAAACCTTGGTTGCACCATTAGAAATGCAACTAGTTAACCATCACACTACGTGATGAACACCAATAGAAGAACATGACTTAAAATATGTTAAAAATACTTGATAATAATATGCCACTTCGATGGGGCAACCTCCTAATCCATTTTGGGGAGGATACTTCCAGTTTTCTTCAACGCGGATTCAATACTCCACATGATAATAATAGATAACCTCTACCCCCTATACATACCATACTTATGTCAAGGATATCACCTAAACTAACTTAGCTAACAACCTATAAGCCCTAAGCCAACCTAAATAACTAAAAAACAATATGATAATGATAATATGACTTATTTAATAGTTAAGGTAGCCACAAGTTGACTACTCATAACCTAATACACACTACATGGTTAGAGGTGTAGAATTATCCCCCTCTTTAAAAAAGAATTATCCTTGATGCAAAAAAATAAAAATTATTTGCCTTCCTCTCCTTCTTTAATTTTTTTTGTTTTTCTTTTGCTACTTCTTGTTCTTGATCTTAATTTTTCTCTCACTCTTCCTCTTACTCCTACTCTTTTTCTTACTCCTATTCTATTTCTTTCTCTTGCTATTTCTCTTGTTCTCATTTTTCTACCTTTTTCGTTCTTGTTTCCTTATTTCTCTTTCTCTTGTTCTCGTATTTTTTCTTCTTCTTTAGCTACTTCATGTTGTGAAGAAGATATAGAAAAATAATTTTATAATAAAATACATTAATGAAATCAAAATGATCTAAAAAAATTATTGTCACTTGCAAGGGACAATATAGCAATTACCCAAAAACATATCCAATAAATTAGCTTATTTTTTGTCTTCGGGGTGGATTTATTGGAAATGTTATTATTATAATAAATAGCTTATTTTTGCTCCATTTTATCTAAAATCTAAACTATTTTGATGATCCTTGCCACCAATATTTAATCTAGTTTTGTCTTGGCTCTTTTCTTCATATTAGCATTACGACAGTAAGGCATTTTCCAATGTCATTTAGTTCCCTCCTTCAACTACATATTCATGAATCTCACATCTTTTTTTATGTTTTTCATTTCTATGAATGTTTGGGGAAATAGATTGTCACATTCTAATAAAATTTTAATAATTGATGCCACAACTAGTTCTTCCTAATAATCATCAATATTTGACATTTTAGGAGTATCTTCATAAACTATGTGCTCTTTTCTTAGCTTGAGAGGTTGGGTATAATAGTATCTTCAAAATCATTTTTTTTTCAGTTGTAACTCTCGTTCCCCTTCTTCCAATATGATCTCAATTTTGGGGTCCAATTCTTCCTCATCTTTGTGTACCTTATAAAACCTATTCTCTACTAGGTTTTCTTGTGTTTCCAACCATTCAATGACCTTCTAGATGTCTTGTATCTTAACTAGTTGGATTTTGTAGTTGTCAAAAAAAAAAAAATTGAAATTGGTTTGAGAATAATCTCCTTGATTTTGTTAAGTGTGGTACATATATATGCATTTTCATCCTGAAAGGAGAATGTGTGAATAAATTATTCTTGTATTTTTCACCACTCCTTAGTTTCTACTCTTTGTTCCTGATTGATATACCAGTTTTTGACTACAAGTGTCAAGGTCCAATAAAATATTTGAATGTAGAGGTAGTAGTCATATTATCTATATCCTTTCCATGTGATAATTAAAACTTGAATATGATCCTTTAGATTATCTGATCCTTCATACTTGGGGATGAGGGTGTTCTCTTCTTCTTCATGTATGTACAAGTCCTTGATTAAAAGTCAAAGGCATAATAATCAAGGATATTATATATGTGTGTGTTCCACCAATAAGCTACATTACAAAACAAGGTATCTTGAATGGCCACAATTATTATTGATTCATCTTGAAATGTTCATTCCATGTCTAATATATAAGTTTTACATCTCCCACTCTTAAAAACCTTGGTAGCTTGATATGTGACACACCCCTTTGGATATGATTAATGCATCTTACATATTTTCTTTATTTGTGGATGGATTGTGTTAGTCCCAACTAGTGCTGAGAGGGGAGGGGTGAATCAACACTTAATCAAATTTTCACAATTTAACTTTTATCTTAAATCTTTATTCATCTAAGATCCAACAATATACTTAAACACTGATGTAAAATATGCAAGCATGCAAAGTGGACAGTGACACCAAGGAGTTATCTCGTGGAAACCCAATAGGGAGAAAACCACGGTGTGAGTAGGAAATCACAAAATTTGCACTCTTCTAGAGTACCCCCGGTTAAGAGCCATCCCTGTTAAGAGATTACAACGACATTATTAGGTGCCACCCGGTTAAGGGATTTTGATCAAGTCGGTTAGTGCCTTTATCTTGTTAAAGGTATCCTAGTTAAAGGACTTAGAACATCAATAAATATGTTACTCGGTTAAGGGATTTTATACAATGGGACATGTTAAAGTCCACCCAGTTAAGGGATTTATGTTGCAGTTGTTAGAAATCAACAAATGGATGATCTGTTGAATTAGCTACTAATAGCTTGATCAAATCTCAATATGCATGACACTCAATACACATCGGTTGTGTCTTCTATGCGCAAAACCAGTTTCCTTCTTACACCTTCGGCTATTCACTCAGTCGGTCACCTATCCCTCAGCATTGTACTTTGACGGTCCACTGACCTTCGGCTTTGTACTCTATCGGTCCTCTGTCCTTCGGTTCTACCCTTAGCCGGTTCTCCTTCCTTCAGCTCTGCAGTCAGCCGATCTGCTTCACACACACACTTAATTATGCTAACACCTCTTAGTACTTCCTCTCACTCTATTCTTCACCTTGGATCGCCTTCAACAAGATTTCCTTCTTTCAAATTTCATGATCAAAACTTTCTAAAAGAGCTCCAGATTTATATATATTTTTTGTCGACACCTTCAAGCATATCCTCAATCAGATCTAATGCTCTGCAAAAAGAGGTTAATGTTTAGACTAAAACCTGTGGTCGTATAACACATAAGAAACACAAGAAACAAAGAAGAGTTAGTGTTAATCAACCAAAAACTAGTGTAAGCAGGCATACCAAGAGAGACACTAAAAACAAAGTAAAGCATTTAACTATGAATATAAATGCAAGAAGACATCTCCAAATGTCTTCTACCATGCTCGTAGCTCCTCCTCCATTGTTCTTCTCCTCTCCAAGTTCCAAATTAGTGTAGCTCTCAGCAGCTTTTTGCACTATGGATGCCTTATGGAGGTTCAAGATTGACAAATGATTGTTCTCAAAATGATATGCAAATGTGAACAAAAACTAATTAGATGCTATGAAATGAGAATGATTTATTTTAGACCAAAATAACAATGTATGTGATTTATGCTAAATGCTCTTCTCTAAAATTCACTATAATGCATACAAGTTTTCAGGATTATGACTATGAATGCTAAATGCTTGAGGATGCTTGAGGATTTGAAAATTGGGAATGTGAGCTCTATTTATAGGTAAAATGGAGCAATGGATGGTTGAAATTGAGTAATCTCAACAAGGGTCAAGATTGAATGATATTCAATCCATGAGAGGGCTTTCAACCCAATCCCAGGATGACAAGTGTCAATATGAGATAGGTTGAGAGGAGAGGGAAGAAGCATTAAATGCTTGACATGACCTGAGAGTTAACTTGGGAGTTAAGGTTAAGGTTGGGTTGAGTGTATAAATTCATTATCCAAAGAATAATGCTTTTATCTAATGGATAAACTCTTGTGCAAGAGTTGGTGAGGATAACCATGGTCAAAGCAATAAATGCTTGAGAAGACACATGGGTCACATGAGGGTTAAGTTAGGGGTCAAAGTCCCTAACCATGTGGGTGAGTTGAGTTAACCACTAATGGTCATGTAAGAGCCATAAGTGGTTTGGAAGACTTTAGAGGTTAAATTATTGAACACACAAAGCATTTAATGCTTTTCAAAGACTTTGAAGTCTTTGAGAAGTGACTCCAAGTTGCTTAAGAATGTGACAATATTTAGGGGATGGATTAGGCTAATTAGAAAGGGGTCTAGAAGAATCTAGAAGGGGATCAACATTGCAAGTGGGTTTGGTGGGTGAGGGAAAATAGGAGTTTTTATTAAAATAAAATTCATTTATTTCAACAAATAGGTGCAAGTTGCATTTTTAGGAGAATGCAAGTGGGGTGAATTTTAATGATTTAAATAAATATTTTATTTAATTTATTTAAAAGAGGAAAGGGGTTTAAATGAAATAAATAGAATTTATTCATTTAATTGATTGTGATTTTAGTTTAATGAATTAATTAAAATAAATTGAATAATTTATTTAATTAATAGGAGAATGTTTGAAGATGAATTAATTAAACATTAATTTAATTAACTGGTGGCTAGTGGATTTTTAATCAAATAAATAGCAAATATTCATTTAATTAAAATGGACAGATTTATGTGACTACATCTGCCCCTCTTTGAGACGGTGCGGTTTATCGTGTTGTTTCAAAGAAAGAAAATGGGTGTGAAGAAATATGCCCCATAAAATGTTAATTTAATGGGTGGTATGCCCCCTTGAGAGATGGGCCTATTTATTTTGAAAAATCGGGCGATCTCTCGAAAAAGAATGAAAATTGGCGGGGTGATAGAAGAGAAGATTATAGTAATACTGATGAAAAAATAGAAGAAATCGGAGATAAAATGAAGAAATGGGAGGCTCTAGAAGTTCACGGGGATCACAACGGTGAGCGGGGTAAATTTAGGGTTACGACGAAGGGTATATATGGGAGGAAATGGGTGAAAACAGGATCATTTGCATTTGTCTCCTTGGTGATTTCAGAGCTTTGATAGTGACCTTTTGGAAGAGCAAGCAGCAGTCAGGATGTCGATTCCTATAGTAGATCATCGACTAGAGCGAGTCCGTCAATTCTAGCGGCCAGACGACTATAGACCAACGGTATGTGAATTTAAATTTTTGAATTTCATGCATTTTTTATAGGTTTTTTGCTTGGTCCAAGTTGAGTCAACACAATAGCGCTAAAATCGTGTTTTGGCGCTATTGTCAACTAATTTAGGGATTTTGTGCCGCTATGGCGCTTTTGTATAGTCGTTTTAGCATGTTTGTCAAGTGTAGCACTATTGTATAGTTGATTTAGCGCTATTGGGTTTTTAGCGTTATTGAGTAGTTGATTGAGCGCTTTGCCTATGAGGTGATGCTATTGTATAGTTAATGTAGCACTATTGTTGGTTTAACGCTATTGGGTAGTTGATTTAGCGCTTGTGTGAGCATATTAGCGCTTTTGTGTGCATAATAGCACTTTTGTTAGGGAGGTAGATGCCCTAGTGTGTTTGAAAAGAATCTTCTGATGCTAATGATGGATGGATGGAGATGTGAGTTTGAGAGTTGTTTTGAACCATAGTAGCCTTGACGAGACTTAGGTCATTAGGATAAATGTCTGTTGTAGTCTAGGTGTGCCATGATTGCTTACCTGTTGAGACCCGAAGATACTTGATCAAAGTATCTGTTGATAGTCTAGGTTTAAGCTTAAGAAAGTTTGAAATAAAACAACTGATGATGATGGTTGATGAACGTGTGTAGGAGGAGCTTCACGTCTTACAGATGCATGAGAGGCATCCCACCACACAGGTGTTGCGTGATCGTTTGACAAAGGCCGAGATGGATTGCATTGCAGCGACTGGCCTGTACGATTTTATGTATATGCTCGTGATTTGAATGAATCACGGATTGATCACAGCATTGGTAGAGCGATGGCATAGTGAGACATGCACGTTTCACTTGGCGCAGGGGGAGATGACAGTTATACTGGAGGATGTATGACACATCCTGCACATTCCCATTCGTGGAGAGCTGGTGACGTATGACCGAGCTTGGGGGATAGCAGCAGTGCATAGATTCTTTGATGATGATGTCTTCATTGATGATGGATCGATAGCATGGGAGGACATAGCTTCTTTGTATGAGCCATTACCATCTGTGCTATCAGGGATTGTTGGGGGACTGTTATGTCCAGATCAATGATCACATGGACTGGTCGTTGGTTCGGGTCAGGTGATCGAGCAGATGATGACAAAGGGGACCCAGTTTGCATGGGGACCGTGCATATTGTCGTACTTATATCGGGAGCTACATGAGGTAGTATACCGAGAGGTCGGCTCATTGGGAGTGGGGATCACTCTGCTGCATATTTGGGCTTGGGAGCACTTACCTGTTACCCGACTAGTTAGTCTGAGATTCTGAGCAGTGGACAAGCCATATGTATACATGTATGGAGGTATGATGAGTCAGCCCCACATGGGAAAGTTAGAGTGGTGGCGACAGGCATTGGACGATTTGGATATAATGATCTGGAGGTCGTACATTGAGTGCGAGCCATGGGAGGATGATGCAGAGGTGTTGTTGTATGTGTTTATGACACGATACCTCATTGGTAGGACAACCTACAATGTGGAGAGACAACTTCCAAGTAGAGTTCAGAGACAGTTTGGGTGGAGGCAGGGATTGCCTAGTGGATCAGGAGAGTATGCTAGGGTAGTCCGAGAGAGGTTCCTATGGGGACCAGTGTTACCTTATGATCAGGCTTTGGCAGAGTTTTGCATGCTACAGGTGAGACCATGGCAGATGAGGCCTGGGGTGGTAGATGCAGGGGTGTTAGATGAGTACACTCAGTATATTGCGGCACATCCGATTCCATGGATATTCGATCCAACAAAGCTTAATCCATCCTTTGAGGAGGAGAGGAGACAGGGATGGAGGAGGAGAGGAGGTCACGTAGGTGGACAAGGGAGAGGTAGTGGTGGTGGTGGGGATGGAGGAGGAGGTGATGGAGGAGGAGGAGGATGAGGAGGGGGTGGGGGTTTTGGACGAGGTGGTGGATTCAGAGGTGGAGGTGGGGGTGGTGGACGATTACAGTGGAGAGGGAGAGGTGGGTAGCCATTGTAGCTATCGTAGGGACCTTTGATGTAGGGAGGCCTGAGATTAGGTGATAGGGATGTGGGGGAGGGACGGGTACGTATGGAGATAGGGGAGGGAGCCACTGGAGAGGCACCGATGGATACAGGGGAGGGAGCCACTGGAGAGGCACCGATGGATACAGGGGAGGGAGTGACAAGTGGTGGAGATCTACAGGATCATATGATATTATTTTTGCAGACTTGGCTAGAGGATATGGAAGCAGAGGTTGCAGCTAGAGATGTGCAACTTTTTGCACGAGAGTCAGAGTTGATTGTAGTGCTACAAAAGAGAGATTAGGCCATGGAGAGATTTGTGGAGTTGCATGAGAGAGTCCGGGTTGGAGTAGGAGCATAGGGTCCTACTAGGGAGGCAATGAGGGAGATGTGGCAAGCATAGGCTAAGATAGATTATTGGCGGGGGTTATATGAGCAGGTGGTACCAGCTAGTCAGCGAACACTTAGCTATTCCCAGATGCAGCGGGTGAGATCAGAGCGATCACTAAGGATGCAGAGTAGTGGTGGTGTGATGGATCCGATAGATTAGGTGGTGTGGGGGGTAGTGGAGGAGAAGGTGGTGATGGTGGTGCAGGTGGTGCAACATCCGGTTAGAGTGGCATCTGAGAGGGCATTCTTGTATGCTTTTACATTGTCATTTTGGACTGTGTCTTGGATGGCTCTTGGTAGCCGATATTTTGGATTTCATTGTACTCTAATACATGTATGTTTTTGTCGATATGATATGATATATGAGGAGATCCCATATTTTGTGGTGATATGCATGTTGATGATATGTACGGATTTATGCAGGATGATGATCTATGATGACATTTGTACTTGCTAGATATATGTGTTTATGAGATAATTCCTATATGCATGTTTCGTGATGATTTATTCCTACATGATGTCTGTATGCATGTTTTATGAATGTGATGCTAACACGTGGATGCAAGTTTATATATATGAATGATGTGTTGGTGAAATGCTTTATGTATGTAATGCCATGATGCTGATGATGTATGCATAATGAAATGATACTAACGATGATATAGATAGTACTTGTGTTTGTATGTTGATGAGATAATGAGATGATGATATGCAGTGATGATTGATGCCCTGTATGAATGATTTATGTAAATGCATCTAGATGGTTAAAATGAATGCAATATGGATAAACAAATGTAAAGTACAAAAGTTTATATGATAATAGCTAAATGAATGTATATGTAAAATGCATAAACCAATGTTGAGACAAATGGTTTTGTTATGATTCTAAATGTTGATAAAATATAGCTAAGTGAAATGATAATGTGATGATGATGCAACTTATGAGTAATGAATATCTGCACCTTAATGCAATAAAAAGAATAATGAATGTTTTCTAATGAATCCTAAATGAATTATGTGAAATGTAATGAACGAGTATAAGAATATGATAGATGGATAAATGAATGTACTTAAATAATGGATAGATAAATAGATGTATGCAACTATGGGAATCTAAACAAATGCATGGTAAACAAGTTTTAAATGATGGTAAATGGTGGTCAGTAAATGACACTAAATGAATGCATAGTAATGGCTAATAATGGTAGTAAATGCAATGATGAGAAATTTATCATTCAAATGAATCTAAATGTCACAATTTGTGCAATAATAAAATAATGATGTTAATGCAAATAAATGATAATGAACTATATGTATTAAAATGCAAATAAATGATTTTAAATGCACTCTAATGAAGATTGAAAAAAACCTATATGCAATTTAGATGACAATGAACTAGGTCTTACGCAATGTAACTAAATGTAATGAAATGATGATGTGATTATGATAGATGAATGCAAGGTTGTGTAGACTTTGCATGATGCATTGATGATGTATCAGAGAACTCTATCGTGATTGTATCCAAGACCAACTCATTTTTCACATGACTTCTCCTATTAACTTTGTTCACACTTGCATTCAAAATCATGCATATGAATGATTAAATGGATGGGTGATATGCAAAAGAATGCAATATAAATAGATGAGATGGAATGATGATCCATAGTGCTTGTATTTTCATCATTTAGCATGGTAATATCGAACTTGGATGAGGCAGTAGGAACCAAGGATGGAACATTGTACATGCAAACAAACAACATAAATAAATAAACAATATGGACCCTCCATAATGGTCCATGCTCATATGGTCGAGGTATACGCTGTGTTCAGCAAACCATAGTGATCCATGACTATATTTTGCATAAGATCACATAACTTAGTGAACTTCCCACGTAGACACCATTAGTACATGCCCCAGAACTTCATCGGAATAATTTGCAGAAGACATACAAACAATGCTTAGGAACCATCCTGACCACTCTAATACTTGTGGATATCCCGAAGTAGCGTAGGAACCTGATATAAATGAATAACTAACTTATCAAACTGACCAAGTACTTGATAGCTTAAACAAAATTTTCTTGTCAAAGAAAATGTTATTATGTCTTTGTTTTGAGTAAGGAAGGATGCATCCTTGTTTAGAAAGTTTGTGTGTTTGATGTTGAGTGTTTGGTCGATGTGATAAGTGGTCATCATTTGAGTATGTCACAATGTGGGTTTGGTATCTTCTTGGATGCGTATGTACAAAGCGTTGCCATGTTTTTGATTGATTTTTGATGTTTTCTAATGTTTTTGGATTTTGTGAGTGTTTTGAATGTTTTTGGTATTGTGTGATTGTTTTTTTGAATGTTTTTGGTATTTTGTGAGACATTTTTGAATGAAGAAGTCAATGAATCACAAGTAATATAGAATCCAATTCCATCAAACAGATTAAGGGCATTGCCCCCAGTTTAGACATGACTATGAAAAAGCGGGATGCAAGACGCACGAAGTACTATCCTTGATAACAGATCAATAACAAGCCATGGTTTTGACTGATGGATGAGTGGATGTAATGAATGTGATCGCAACAAGTCTGAAAGACAATGGAGCCGTAGCCTTTATGAGTGGCACCTGTTTGCCAAGTTTTCACCATCGCACTTACCCAAGGTGCCACCGGAGTGGTTGTTCACCGTTTGGATGCATGATTTTTCTTTACTATTTTGATGTTTTTGTATTTTCTTCAGGACATTTTTTAGAATGTTTTTGGTGGTTTTCTGATATGTATGGAAGCCTAATGCTCTGTATAGCTTAGGTATAAAATCTTTTGAGGTGCAGGTTGATCGGATCTGCTAGCGGTTCTCCTTCTGACGTAGCCAACTGATATGCCCCGGACCCAAATACAACAGTGATAACATATGGATGCAACCCATTTGATTCAAACTTTCCCTGATGTTCTCAGTTGGGTTGGTTATGAGGATTCTCTCTTAGAACAAGATCACCTACCTCAAATGTGTGAGGTCGAACTTGATGGTTATAGCTTCTTCTTATGTGATGTTGATAAGCTTTGAGGTGATTGTATGCAGCTTTTCGTTTCTCATCAAGTAGCTCTAAATCTTGAAGACGTGATACTCTGTATGCTTCATCATCTATGAGGTTATGCAAGGAAACCCGTAGTGATGGTATCTCAACCTCAATAGGTAAGATAGCTTCTGCACCATAGACCAGTGAGTAGGAAGTTGCGCCTCTAGGGGTTCGAATGCTAGTTCGATACGCCCATAGTGTTGGATTCAATTGAACATGCCAATCATGACCGGTATCGTTGACTGTCTTCTTAAGGATTCTCAATATGTTCTTGTTTGATTCTTCGGCCTGACCATTTCCTTGTGGGTAATAGGGAGTGGAAAAGTGGTGTTGGATGTGAAACTTCTCACAAAGCTCACAGACATCTTGATTTTTGAAAGGAAGACCATTAATTGTGATGATGGACATGGGTACACCATACCGAAAGATGATGTAATTAAGGATAAATGAGGCGATTTGCTTGCCGGTGACTTGGGTAAGTGGAACAACTTCGATCCACTTTGTGAAGTATTCAGTAGCGGTAATGATGAATTTGTGGTTGTTGGATGAAGATGGATGGATTTTACCCACAAGGTCAAGTCCCCATTGACAAAAAGGCTATGGTGTTGTGATTGGTTGCAATTTCTGTGTTGGTGCATGTATGAGGTCTCCATGAACTTGGCATTTCTTTCACTTTCTGACAAAATAGTAGGAGTCTTTTTCCATGGACAGCCAATAGTATCCAACACTTATGATCTTCTTGGCTAGTGAAGGACTGTTGGCACAAGTCCCACAAATTCCTTCATGTACCTCTTCCAAGGCCTTTGTTATCTCATCCTATTCCAGACATCGAAGGGGAGTACCATCAAGACTGCGTCGATATAGGGTTTCAGTGATGATGGTATATCGAGCGGTTTGGGGAATGAAGGTTTTACGTTGGTTATTCGATTGGTTAGGAGGAAGTGTATGATCGTGTATATAGGTGTAGAACTCACCGTACCATAGGGATTTGAAACTGATAAGGTGACATATCATCTTAGATTTGGGGATATCATAAGCGGGAATCCAAAGTTGTTCGACCAAGAACTCGTAGTGTGTTAAATTTTGTGGAAGATCTAGGAGAGATGCAATGGTAGCCATAGCATCAACAACTCGATTTTGATCTCTGGGTATCTGCTCAAAGGTGATAATAGTGAATGGTGCCTTTAAACTATCCATCATTTGTTTGTACAACATGAATTTGTCATCCTTGGTCTGGTATTCATCAGTTACTTATCGGATGACCAGTTGGGAGTCGCCATATATCTGTAGCTCTTTTAATTTCCATTGTATAGCTTGTCCGAGTCCTGTGATCAGGGCCTCATACTCAGCTATGTTGTTCGTGCATGGAAATGTGATCCTGTAAGACTTTGGGATGCTATCACCTTGAGGTGTGATAAACAAAATGCTTGCCCCCGAGCCATGCCTAGTGTATGAACCATCAAAGTATAGTTTCCATGGTTGTGATGCTGTGATCAAGAATATCTCTTCATCTGGAAAATTGGAAATGAGAGGATGACCTCCTATGAGGGGTGCATCGGCCAATTGATCTGCAATAACTTGGCCCTTGATAGCCTTAAGGTCCACATTCTCGATGTCAAAATCACTTAGAATCATCACCCATTTGGCCAAGAGGCCTGTCAATGTTGCTTTGCTAAGTAAGTACTTTAGTGGATCAATCTTTGCAATAAGTTGTACTTTATGTGTTAACAGGTAGTGCCTTAGTTTAGTAGCTGCCAAGATTACTGCTAGGTAATCTCACTCAATAGGTGTGTAATTGAGTTCATAGCCAACTAGTGTGCGAGAGATGTAGTAAATATAACACTCTTTCCCTTCTGCATTGTGTTGTGCCAGTAGTACACCCAATGTTGTATTTGTTGCTAAGATATAGAGTAATAGAGGCTTACTCGGATCTGGTGGAATCAGCAATGGTGTATTCATGAGACAGTCTTTAAGTATATGAAATGATTGCTGGCATTTGGCATCCCATTGAAAGTTGATGTTTTTGTGTAAGAGGTGTGTAAAGGGGTGACACTTATCTGCCAGTTGTGCAATGAATCTTCGGATGGATTGTAGGTGCCCTTGTAATGTCCTTAGCTGACTGATGTTCTTCGGAGGTGGCATGTCCATGATTGCTTTGGCCTTTGTTGGGTCGACATCATTGCCTTTTCTTGAGATAATGTATCCTAGAAGCTTCCCTGAGGTTACTCCAAAGACACGCTTCTTTGGGTTGAGTCGAACATAATATTGTTCTAGTCTGTCAAAGATTTTCTCTAATATTTCCAAATGACCTTCTCTTGTGAGTGATTTTGCCAATAAGTCATCAACATAATCTTCCATTATGGTATGCATCATATCATGAAAGATGGTTGTCATTGCTCTTTGATAGGTTGCTCCTGCATTCTTTAAACCGTAAGGCATTACATTCCAGCAGTATGTTCCCCATGGACACGTGAAGGTTGTCTTATGTTGAGCTTCTAGTGCGATCTTTATCTGATTGTACCCTGAAAAGCCATCCATGAGTGAAAGCATGACATGTTCTATTATTAGGTCCACTATTATGTCGATGTTGGGTAGGGGAAGTTATCTTTAGGACATACCTTGTTTATATCTCTGAAGTCAGTATAGATACAAATGCCCCCATTTGGTTTACCGACAGGCACAATATTGGATATCCAATTTGCATAATCAATTGGTTTAATGAAACCAACATCCAGGAGTTTCTTAAGTTCTTCTTTGACTAGTACTGCAATCTGAGGATGCATCTTGCAAAGTTTCTGCTTGACAGGCTTGGATCCTTCTGCTATGATGAGGTGATGCATGACTAAATCCTGATCAAGACCAGGCATGTCTGCATATGACCATGCAAAGTTGATCTGACACTTCTGGAAGAATTTGACAAACTTAGGCTGTTCCTTTGGAGTTAAAAGAGATGCCAGATGTATGTGGTGAGGAGTTTCAGGAGTCCCCACATTGTATTCTTTTGTCTCTTCAATAAGGATTGTTGATCACTCCTGTTGTATACTAGAGGGGAGGATGTCAAACCTTTCATCCTCTAGCGCCTCATAGAGGTTTTCACCATTGGATACACTCTTTCTTTTTACTTTTGTGGGATCAAACAGTGCCACAGTGTGGTTTTCACTAGAAGATCTGTGTTTTATTGTTATATTTTTGCAGCTGAAAGGTTTGGCATCCACCCCAAAGTATGCTGCACTATTAAGTTCAATGGTGAATCCAACTTTGTGATCCCCACTTGGTATGTTATCCCGTAGTTCCAAAAATTAATGGTCGCGTCATCGTTTTGGAAGTGGTCAAGGCATGGGGGATTAGGTTGGTTCCATTTGATGAGTTCAGGATGGATAATGGGCATTACCTCATCAATTAGGTTAAGTTGGTTAGATGTGTCATTGAGGGCTAAGACGTTATGGTGAAGGTTGTTGATGATACTCTCCCTGTCAGAATCAGGCATAGGATGCGACGTTGGGTCTGTGGAAGATGTTTCCAGTTCAGGAATCCAAGAGGTCTTTATCTATGCTTCTCCATAAATAGGGATGCCTTTGCAAGGTGGAGGTAGTGATGCATCTTCCTCATCTGAAGTATTGAGCAGGACGAAATCAAATTCCCACTCATGTGAGTCGGTCTCTAAGTCGCTCTCCAATATCCAGTTGCTATACCATACTGGGATATCCTTTGAGTTAAACACTGCAGGTGTGGTCGGCTGATGTACCATTGTAGATGAAATGATTGGTGCCACGGGTTGGATAATGGGGATCAATGAATCCGATACGAGGAGTATCGATGTTGTTGACTCTGTTGCTTCTACTAGAATTGTCAGTGTTGTTGATACTGCTATGGGTTTTGATACAGTTGTTGTTGCTAATGGTGTTGTTGTGGTTGATGAGATTGTTGGTTTGATTGGTGGGATGATTGGTGTTGTGGATGTTATTGCTGGGATGTTTAGCCTCAGTGGGGTAGTTGGTGTGGTTTTTGGTACTGCTGATATAATTAAAGGTGACTTCTTTTTAGGCTGATATAGAGGTTTGCTGGATTTTCCTTTGAATCTGAGTTTAGGAAGGATCTCCTTTTGAAAGCCTAAGCCTGTATTATCTTTGGGCTTTAATTCCGGCTACAACGGTTCATGTCTTCCTTGCTTGCAACTTCCCAAAGCACTTTGACCATCATAACCCATTCTTTGCATAATGAGAAGGCCTTTTCCATATTGATCGGTGGGAAGCTTAGCTTGTGGGATGTTCATGGTGATTGGGTCTTTATAGATCCATTCTGCTAAGTCTTCATCTCTGGTTTCTTCTTCTTGACTCTTTCCAAGGATGAAAGGTGTCAAAGTACATGCTGGCTTGACCAGTGGTGTTTGAAGTAACCGTTGAGGTTTACCATGAGTTCTAGGAGAAGTAGGCATTTGTCCAACATAAAAGAGTTGGCTCAAATTATATTCCCTAGGACCTTCCTCTGCTATTTTCATCTTGAGCTTCTCTTGCTTGGGTATAGTGGTGTTTGAACTGGAAAGAGAGGCTGGACTTACTTATGATGAGGATGAGATGGCTTCTCTATTGTTGGGAACAATAATATTTGGTTGATGATTGATATTGTGACAATATGCAAAGGGATTTGCATCGCCCAAGATTGTAATTTGTACACCATTATGCAAGAACTTGATACACTGATGGTAGGTGGATGGAACGGCTTGCATGGCGTGTATCCAAGGTCTTTCTAACAATAAATTATATGGCAGAGGAAGGTCCAGAACTTGGCATATGATGTGCTTCACCACTGGGCCCTGTCACGACTCGAATTAGACGTTAGTTAGATTTATTTATTATGTCAGATACCTTTTGATTAACTTTTAATAATGATAGATGATATTGTGTGGTTTAGTGACAATGATGATGGTTAGTTATTTTATGATGATAATGTTTTAATGATACTTTACTGTTATGATTAATAATACTTAATAATGATGTTTTATTGATATGATGTCGTTATTTAATGATGATAAATAATAATGTTATGATGTTAATATTTTGCTAGATTTTTATGGGATTTGACGAATTTTTGTCAAGTATAAGTTGCAGGGTAACCATCGAAGGCGGACATATGATCGAGGAGGGGTTTTTCTAGCTCGCTAGTAGCAACCTAAGTATTGGAACCTTGTGCAAAGTACCCAAATAGATAAGCAATTAGTAAATTAAATTAGGGAGTCTAAAATATATTGATAAAATAAAAATAATAATAAGGATAAATTATTAAATATACAAGTATTTAATATTACAATCAAGCTAGAAATAATTATAAAATAATTATTTAAAAGAGAGTAAATAAATTAATTAGTTGAGTAATTAAAAATAAAATTATTTGATAATTAAATTATAAAATATAAAAGATATTTAAGATATAATATCTTATAAATACTAAAATTAGAGGACTAATTAAAATAAATAATGAGATTAATTCAAGAAATTAATTAAAATATTAATTAATAAATTTAAATAAATGATCAAGGCATGCAAAAATACAATGTTGGAGTAAACTTATGTACTAAAAATATAGACGATATGTGAGAGCCTAATAATTAATTATTTTCTTAAAAACTAAATCTTTAACAAATTGTAATTTAATAAAATCAATTAACTATTTTGTGAGTTCTAATTTTAATAATTAGTTTTATTTTAAGAATTTAATCATGCAAACAATTAAATTTTATTTTTAGAGAATTCAATGTTTATAAATATAGGAATAAACCTGTTATTTGATGATTCCAATTCTTTTTGAGCTTCTTGATTCATGTGATTGTTGTGAAGTCGACAAGGTAGATTGAAGAGATTGTTTAAAATTTGGGAAACGCCTGCGATTCTTCTTTCTTACAGCCAGGTTCATTTATTTTACATATTTTATTGAGTCTTTATTTGATCTTTTTCTTTTAAAATTGGGTATTGTGGATTTAATACTAGTTTGTTTGATGTGTCAGTTGTGTTGTCAACACCTTCTTCTCGATTTATCATAAAAAGTAGAAACTGGGTTTTTGTGTTTCCAATATTTTTAGTTACTGTGAAAATTTCAGAGAAATTGGGATCTAGGTTTTTAAGAAAATACTGAAACATTACGACTGTATTTGGAAAGTCTTGATAGTGGTAAATTCTAACTTAAATAGAGATTCTTAATTTAGAATTATTGAAAATATTAAAATTTAATTTTGATTTGAGGAAATTATATTATAAAGGGAAAATTTATAAAAATCTATAAAGAAAACATATAATAATATTATTCTGACATTAATCCGTGGAGGGTTAATTATTTTTCTGTCTATGAGGGATGATTATGGAACGAGAGTGCTTGTTTATGGGCTAACTAGGGAAGGGTGATTTTCTTCACCTCCCCAATAGGGTAATGATGGCCATCATATTTATTTATTTATTTTTCTCCTTGCCATAACACATGTAGTTAGTTCAACCAGGATGGGTTGTTAGTTCTACATGATTGCACAGGATTCCTTTACTACCAGTTGGTACTGGCTTGCTAGGATACTCCGTCGTGAGGGACGGGAGCTTATCAAGAGCATCGGGAAGCTTATGCTTCATTTGGTTGGGTGGATAAAACGCCTGGGTCATATGTCCATCATCCGGTTTGCGAGAGGAGGTTATCCAAGTCAAACGGAGGCGACACATCCGGAGACAAAGAAAGTCAGAGATTCCAGATAAAATTTTATGTAATAATTAAAGATGTATATTTTATTTCATTGTAAAGACAAGAATGGTCGCATGTAGAGGTTATGAAAAAGGACCTATAAAGGTCACATGATGTAAAGCGACAAGAAGTCGCCATGCAATGTAACTGACAAATAAAAAAGAAGAAAAAGGGCTACTAACATACTAACCCACTAACATGCATGATTTACTTTCTTAGATTAGTTTTCATTTACGCATGCACGCATATTTAATTATCTGGTAGATTATTTAATTATGAGTTTTTGCATGTTAATTTAATTCGTAATAATTTCATGCATATGATTTACGCTACTTATGCGCACACGTAACTCGACATCATAACTAATTATGGTTTGCATTCTATTGGACCTCATACGAAATTTTAGATTGTTATTGTTCGCATGCACATTTAATTCCTACATGTTATTTATGAGTTGCATGGTTGTTTAGTTACTTATCTATTACTTGCATGTTAATAATTATTGCTTTTGCATGTGTAATAATGGTTAATTTAATAATTAATTAAAACAGTGAGTTTAAGTTTGGTTTAACTAGGGTTAGGACAAGCGGGTCCTTACAGGCCCACTCGGATCGGTAGCACAACAACTCCTTTGGATGAACGCTCTGCATCATCATAGGCTTTGACTGTTATCTTCTTGCGAGGATCCACTGATTTAATTGCATATCCTAATACTATGACCAATTATAGTGTACAGATATTCAGGCTTGCTCCATTGTCGATCAAGACTCGCTTGATTCTGTGTTGGTTGAAAAATCCTTCAATATGGAGTGAGGTGTTATGAGGTTGCTGGAAGGACGTATTGTCACTTTCAGAGAAAGTGAGACAAGGTGATGACCTTAGATTTCCAACCATGGCTTGGAACTGATCTATATTTAGGTTTGTAGGGACTGACGCCTCTTGGAGAGCTTGATCCAAGATTGTTTTGTGAGATGGAGATAGGCGCAATAGCTCTAAGATAGATATCAGTGCAGGTGTTTTGTCTAACTGGTCCACAAGGTTATACTCCTTTGGGATAGATGTGGTGCCTTGTGGAGCTACTTTTATGGCAATCTTGCCACGACGTGTAACAACATTGCAAGTGGAGCTAGGATTTTTGATGTTAATAGTTGCAATTTGTTCACTGGCATCGTATAGGTGATTCACAGTGTAATTATAGGCGACGCACATATAATCAGTGGTATTTGTGTTTCGCCCTAAAGTGGAAGGACCCCTTTGATCTTGTGATGGAAGTGGATTTTTAAACATGAGATGATCATTGTTTGTTGTTTTTGGGTCGTTTCATTTGATTAAAATCTCACCTTCGGTCAATAAGATCCTGAATAAGATCTTTCAATCTGTGACAATTGCTTGTCTTATGCCCTTTCCCTTGATGGAAATCACAATGTTCAGTATCCCTCCACCATGAAGGTTTGACCTGAGGTTCATAATTTGATGTTTTGGGTAAGGTCGCCAGATTTTGAGAAACCAATTGATGTAACACCGTTTCAATATTTTCTCCTAAGGGAGTGTATGTTCATTTTAGTTTAAAATTTTGTTGGCGTGGTCTGGGTTCCTCTTGAGATATATTGCGTCCTTGATTTGGAGAAGCAACTGTGTTATTCTTGTGTGGGGGGTTCTGTCCGGCAAATCGGACCACAAGTTGTGCACTTTTGATACTCCTTGCATCCACAACCCTGTCATTGACGACATTTTTGTTTTTGTTCCAGAAGTTAGGCTTGTCACTATTGAAGCACAGGTGAGGGCCATCCTTTGGCTCATTGTATATCTTGATAAGCCCTTTTTTGATGAGAGCCCATTCACATTTTAAACCCTTGGTGATCGTATCATTGAAAGAGTTTGTGTCTTTCACGTCTAGGTGAAATTCCATTTCGTCGTTTAAGTTGGAAATAAATATTTTCACTAATTCATGTTCGGGTAATTGAAGGGAACGTTTGCTAGAGATTTGACACCATCGTTGTAGAAAAACTGAAAATATCTCTCCTGGTTTTTGCTTAGTGTTACATAGATCAGCCATGGTGATATCACATTCAATGTTGTGTGAGTAATGTGCCAGGAACTTCTCGACTAGTTCTTCGAAGGTCCTAATGCCACTTGGTAGTTGGGAAAACCATAATGTGGTTGTTCCTCCCAAACTTTGGGGGAAAGTCGCATTAGGTATGTGTCCTCATATGCCACTTCAAGGCAAGCTAAATGGAATTCTCTAACATGATCGCGAGGATATCCTTTTCCTCAGTACTTTTCAAACTTGGGTGTTTTAAACCCTCGTGGAAAAGGTGGCATATGAAGATTCCTATCAAAGGGATAGGGACAAATGTCATTAAGTGAAAACTGATTAGTTTTCACACCACTATGAAGTTGTTGGGCAGGATTCTCAACTTGTTGCCGCAACATGTCTATTTTATTTAGAGGAGGAGGAAGTGGTGTATTTCCTTGATGAAGGTTGTATCTGATGTGATCTCAACCTCTTTTATCCTCATTACAACTTTGGCATTCAGATGCTTGCCTTAGTTGTGCAACATCAAAATCAGAGGGTAGTTTGGCTCCCTCTTGAGCAAGTCTTAAAAAGTGAGCATTAGCATTGCTCCTGAGTATTTCATCAAAAAGTCTATTAAAGAGAGGGTTGTGTTGTGCCCTTTCTATTGCCGCAGGAGTAGGAGTACTTGGATTTTCATCATTTGGATTTCCTCCTAGAGCTTCTTGGAATTTATTGATATTTCCTCCTCTTCTTCCTCAATTTCTTGTTGTCTAGACCTTGATCTGGCTTGAGCCATTTTGTTTACAAGTTTTTGTTGAAGTTTGATGAAAATGGTGATAAGTTGGTGATGGAATGAAAGATTGATGTTTGGTGAACTGTTTTGCATACGGATCCCTAGCACTAAAGGTAGATGTTACCAAATTTCTTCCTTGAATTGCTTGTTGTATTTTGTTGACAATGTTTGATGTGATAAGGTTTAGATAGACCTGGGATGTGTTATAGACCCAACTACCTAGTAATGAGAGGATTCACTCATAGACCAGTTTTAACCTGCGTAGAAATGCCTCTTAGGATGAGTTTATCCTAGAGACACTCTAAAAAGTGATGTATTGTGTTTGATTCAAGCAATATTGAAAGAGAACTTTAGGACAAAAATCTCTTGATGTTTTGAGAGTTGGAATGGATTTGTTGATGTGTGAATGTGGGAAATGGATGAAATGTACTTCAATAAAAACTTTGTGTTACAAAAGGAAAAAACTCTTCTTCTTGTTGTTCAGGGGTTGGTGGTTCTTCCCTAGCTGAGTTATATGTGATACAAATGTCTGGAAAGAAGGTAGGATTGATCTCGCCTCCCTTGTTTTTGTGATAACTCAAAGCTTGATATTGAGTAAAAGCTCTGTGGTTTAATGAATCTTGATCAAACTCTTTTAATTTCCCTTGAAGATATAGACACATGTGACGTAAGAAGGTTCTATGAGAGACAAAGATTTGTCTATTAAGATGGAAGAATTTCCTCCTTTTGATAAAAGCCTTTGAGCTCAATGGTCTTTTCTTCAAGTTGATAAGTTGATGAAGATTCTTCTTTCTCAAGATGTGAAAAATGGTCATATAGTTTGATACTTTGCTGTTTGCACTTGTTTTTGATTTTTGGTTTTTGAAAATGTTTTTGTTGGATGAATACTTGTTTTTTGGAACTGATTTTTTATTTTTCTTTTGACAAGAAAACAAAGCAAGCACACAAACACAAGAATGTTGCCTCAAAAGGCACAAATAGGTGTGGGTCTAAATCAACCCAATCTTTGGATTTTTATGACCCTTTCCTTCAAATGTATTTTAGGTGTTTTCCAAAGCCTGAAGTCGGCTCAATTTGCACTGGTCTGACACAAAAACGAAGACACTTCAAACACTCTTTATCCCTAAGGTCAAATGTCCAATTGCGATAATTTCATTCCACATCTTGATATTTCTTCAACTTTGGTACTACATACCTTATGAATCTCATCGTGGCAGGTAACGATGTGATATACTAAGTCTTGCACGAGTATAAAAAATAGATGATCCCTATGATGGGGGAGTCACCACTTTTATCAGGATACAAGTAACCTTTCAAAAATCTATGTTTCTACTCAAGAAAATATGAATGGTGAGTATCTTGGGAGCAAAACCTTCTATGCTCTTACACTGAATTTATCACAATAACCTGAATCAATAGAACGGGTGGTCTACTACTTAAAGGTGTTTAGTAATTTTTCGATGTTTTTGGACATAAGTTCATTCTGTAGTGACTCACTTAAGAGCCTTGTAATTTGTGGTGGGGCCCATTTGTCCTTTTGGCAAGTTACACTATAGGAACAACTATACCCAAGGCTGCAGCTTTCGCTCACACCTGATTTTTATAGCAACTCGAAGGATTTACCGCGCGAGGTCGTTCTCAAGAGTGATGCGTCTCTTGGCAGGCCTCTCTTAAAAAGATAAATTTTGAGTGTTACTAACACTTTTCTCTTGCACCTAGGACCATGAAAGCCAAGGGAGAGGATTGTGTGTGTTAGAAGTAGGACCACTTGACAAACTCTTTTGCACAAGTGTGCCAAACACAAAAGACACTTGTTCTTTTTAACTTATCATTGCAAATGGTGATCTATCTATTTGGAGGTGTTGCTCCAACAACCACGATGTTCTTTTTATTCTTCAAAAGAAATATGTTGAGCAAACTAGGAAAATGAAATCCAGGTCAACTTAATGAAAAACACGTTTGCTTGAAGTAAATCGCTTTGTAAAACAAGACAAGTTGATTGTTCTTTTTATTTGCCCAAAAACCAAGTGTGGATTGTGATTTTTAATTTGAATTGATGCAAGGAAATCAAAATTTGTGTTGTTGATTTTAAGCACCAAAAGAAAATGAATCCTAACTTGCAAGAAATAAAGTTGTTTTGTTTGAGTTTTTGTGGTTCTTTTTAGCTTGTAGCAATGATGTTTTTTTTAAGCTCCAAATGAAAGATGTGGTGAATTTTAAAACCCAAATCAAAGTGTAGTTTATTTTTAACCAAAAAGAAAGTGAGTTTATTTTTATCCCAACTTGAAAAACAAAGTGAGCAATAAAAACAAATTTACTTCCTAAGCTAAAAATCACTAAAATTTCTATTGTAGGGTTAGTCAAAACCTGCACAAAAGAAAACAAGTTAGAAAAATTCGCATGTATGGGGGGCTTCCACAAGCCTAAAATTTTTGGGTTTTCGGTTACAAGGTATTTTTCTACAACGCTCTGTTACAATAGCGCTACTGTGTGTGAGAAGAAAAGCGCTACTTAACACAAAAGCGCGACAGTAATTACAAAAGCGCTAAAAGAATTTATTTATATAGAAATTCAACAACACTAAAAAAAGGACAAAAGCACTACTTAATAGTCAATAGCGCTAAATTTGAGACAATAGCGCTATTGTGGAAATAATAGCGCTAAATTTGAGACAATAGCGCTATTGTGGAAACAATAGCGCTAAAATACCAAATTTCAATACCGCTAAAGCGCCAAAGCGCGACCTGTGTGTCAATTAAAACAGTCAAACAAGTTCAGGTTCACCAAATGATGCTCTGCAAAAAGGGGTTAATGTTTAGACTAAAACCTGTGGTCGTATAAGACATAAGAAACACAAAAAACAAAGAAGAGTTAGTGTTAATCAACCAAAAACTAATCTAAGTAGGCATACCAAGAGAGACACTAAAAACAAAGTAAAGCATTTAACTATGAATATAAATGCAAGAAGACATCTCCAAATGTCTTCTACCATGCTCGTAGCTCCTCCTCCCTTGTTCCTCTCCTCTCCAAGTTCCAAATTAGTGTAGCTCTCAACAACTTTTTGCACTATGGATGCCTTACGGAGGTTCAAGATTGACAAATGATTGTTCTCAAAATGATATGCAAATGTGGACAAAAACTAATATTAGATGCTATGAAATGAGAATGATTTATTTTAGACCAAAATAACAATGTATGTGATTTATGCTAAATGCTCTTCTCTAAAATTCACTATAATGCATGCAAGTTTTCAAGATTATGACTATGAATGCTAAATGCTTGAGGATTTGAAAATGAGGAATGTGAGTTCTATTTATAGGTAAAATGGAGCAATGGATGGTTGAGATTAGATAATCTCAACAAGGGTCAGGATTGAATGATATTCAATCCATGAGAGGGCTTTCAACCCAATCCCAGGATGACAAGTGTCAATATGAGATAGGTTGAGAGGAGAGGGAAGACGCATTAAATGCTTGACATGACTTGAGAGTTAACTTGGGAGTTAAGGTTAAGGTTGGGTTGAATGAGTAAATTTCTTATCCAAAGAATAATACTTTTATCCAATGGATAAACTCTTGTGCAAGAGTTAGTGAGGATGATCATGGTCAAAGCAATAAATGCTTGAGAAGACACATGGGTCACATGAGGGTTAAGTTAGGGGTCAAAGTCCCTAACCATGTGGGTGAGTTGAGTTAACCATTAATGGTCATGTAAGAGCCATGAGTGGTTTGGAAGACTTTAGAGGTTAAATTGTTGAACACACAAAGCATTTAATGCTTTTCAAAGACTTTGAAGTCTTTGAGAAGTGACTCCAAGTTGCTTAGGAATGTGACAATATTAGGGGATGGATTAGGCTAATTAGAAAGGGGTTTAGAGGAATCTAGAAGGGGATCAAGATTTCAAGTGGGTTTGGTGGGTGAGGGAAAATAGGATTTTTGTTAAAATAAAATTCATTTATTTCAACAAATAGGTGCAAGTTGCATTTTTAGGAGAATGCAAGTGGGGTGGATTTTAATGATTTAAATAAATGTTTTATTTAATTTATTTAAAAGAGGAAAGGGGTTTAAATGAAATAAATAGAATTTATTCATTTAATTGATTGTGATTTTAGTTTAATGAATTAATTAAAATAAATTGAATAATTTATTTAATTAATAGGAGAATGTTTGAAGATGAATTAATTAAATATTAATTTAATTAACTGATGGCTAGTGGATTTTTAATCAAATAAATAGCAAATATTCATTTAATTAAAATGGACACATTTATGTGACTACAAGATCAATCAAGGATTTCAAAAGATTTCAATTTATAAATCTTCCACTCTTTCTCTATGCGCCTTATTACAACAATTCTGCCAAGTGTTCAACCAATTTTGCCACCGCATCTCCCAAGGATAGAAACTTTTGAGTCTTGTTCAGTCAAATAAATGCAAACCAGAGAATACGCATGTAATCATGCTTGTCTGCATGATAACTGAAAGTTAACTTTACCAACAAATGATTTGGCATAGATACAAGCTTACCAACTCATCCTTTGCCATCGCAACTGAATAACCAATCACTGCTCTGAGATTTATGGCGATCGTCTGTCTTCCTTCTGTCATACTGGTGTACCGGTATGTAACTGCACTTCTTACATTACCGGTTCATCCTTTGATTTCCGGTTTGTTGTGCTAGCACCAAGTCTCTCCCCTATTTACCAGTGAGTTACTGGTTAGTTAGAGCAAACAAGTTTTCTTGCCCGAGTCACCTTTTGTGACCTCACCATCACCAAAGTGACTGATCTTCCTGAATGATAGATCAATTGACTTAATTTATCTTTCCTTGAGCTGAAGTAACCTTTGATCATTCAATACCAATGTTGTTTCCATTCACTATTGCTTACTAAAAAGCAACACCACTCTACCTATACCACTTCACTGGTTAGTGTCTTCACTGGTAAGTGTTGGACATCAATGACAAACCTTAGCACATATACCGGTTTTCTTGATTGACCAGTTTTGTCAATGCCAACAATCTCCCCCTTTGGCATTGATGGCAAACACTTCAAACTCTGGCTAATTAGATGCATGTTTCTTCATCTCTGTAACAGTCTAGTCATTTTGCCCTAAGTGATGAATATCTCCCCTTGTCACTGATATCTACCAATGCTCAAACACTCTAAGCATATCTCCCCCTTTGACAACAATACCAAAGAGTCCATGCTGAACACTTACAAGACTGCTCTCCCTAACCGGAGTAGTCCACACTCATCAATTTAGTTGTTTTTATTTTAAAAAAAACTTGAAAATCATACTAGATTGATATAGAACCTTGTTTGCTTAATTTATTGAATGGAGGGGCATAACCCTCAACTTACCTATGAGATAGTCAAAGGTGTCCTTTTGTAGTGGCTTGGTGAATATATCAGCCACCTGCTCTTTTGTTGGTATGCACTCCAACATCACTTCCTTTTCTTGAACTTGTTCCCTTAGATAGTGATATTTGATGGCTATATGCTTCATTTTGGAGTGCATCGCTGGGGTTCTTAGAAATGTCAATGGAATTGGTGTTGTCACAATGAATCACTATCGGTCCAACAACTTTTTCTTGAATTCCTTCTAGTAGTTGTTTGATCCAAACTATCTGTGTGCAATTAATTGCAACAACTACATACTCAACCTTGGTTGTAGATTGAGATATGCAATTTTGTTTCTTACTTGTCCAAGATACAATCATTTCTCTGAGAAATAATGCTCCTCCACTGATGCTCTTCCTGTCATCGATGTTTCCAGCCCAATCTGTATCAGTGAAGACACTTAAAGTCTCCTTTATGTGGATACCAAAGACCATACACATCAGTCCCCTTTAGGTATCTGAATATTCTTTTGACTGCCATCATGTGAGTTTCTTTCAGATTTACAAAAAATCTGGCAACCAAGCCAACAACTTGTGCTATGTCCGGTCTGCTATGTACTGCATATTGTAATTTACCGATCATGGACCGGTAAAGTGTCTCATTCACTTCTTTAGCCTCATCATGTTTATACAGCTTGCAACCTGTGACCATTGGAGTTCCAACAAGTTTGCAATCTTCCATTCCAAAAGTCTTAAGAATTTCTCTTATGTACTTAGTCTGATTGATAAAGATGCCATTATTTAATTAAGAGACTTGTAGGACAATAAAGAACTTAATCTCACCAATCATGGACATCTCAAATTCTTGTTGCATTTGTCCAGCAAAGCTTCTGCTCATCTCATCATCTCCCCCAAGGTTGATGTCATCTACAAAGATTTTAGCAATTAGGTATTTTCCTTCAGCTCCATTCTTCAGATACAGGTTACTGTTATCACTGGTTCTTTTGAACCCAATTCTTAGCAAATACAAGTATAACCTCTCATACCAAGCTCTTGGTTCTTGTTTCAGCCCATACAGAGCCTTTTGCAACCTCCATACCATATTCCTCCTATCTTCAGATGCAAACCCTTTCGGTTGCTCTATGTATACTTCTCCCTCTAACACCCCATTTAAGAATGTCGATTTCAAATCCATTTGTTATACTTTAAACCTTTTATAAGTAGCACAAGCCAACATAATTTTGACCCCTTCCAATCTGGCTGCCGGTGCGAAGGTTTCTCCATATTCCAAACCTTCTTCTTGAGCATAGCCCTTACAGACCAATCTTGCCTTTTTCTTATTACCTTACTGATTTCATCCATCTTATTTCTGAACACCCACTTGGTGCCTATTGCATTTTTATTTTCCAGTCTGGGTACTAGGGTCCATGTATCATTTTTCTCTATTTGCTCCAGTTCTTCTTCCATGGCTTTGACCCAGTCATCATCTTTTAGAGCCTCCTTTTCCATTTTGGGCTAAAAAATGGAGAGCATACACTCATTCTCTCTTGCTCTTCTTTTGGTTAGAGCTTCTGCATCTTTGTCACTGATGATGTCTTTTGCAGAGTGATTGTTTCTGACATATTTAGCCAATACCAGTTCACTCCTTGGATCTTCTTCTACCGGTTGTGCAGGTTCTATTTCACAGGCCTCTTCATTAGCCACTTCAACATGATCTTCTTCAAAAGGTTCCACTGGTACATTGTACTCAAACCCATTGTAGTCCTCCAGTTCACTTTTACTGTCCTGTTCGTTTTTCTCAGAGTACTCATCTACTTTGACATTTGCACTTTCCACAATATTACTGGACCTTTTGTTTAGACACCGGCATGCCTTGCTCTTTGTTGAGTTACCTAAGAATGTTCCCTCATCACTCTTGGGATCAAATTTTCTAGTGTACTCGTCCCTTTTGATATAGCGCTTACTTCCAAATACTTTAAAATAACAAACATTAGGTGAGTAACCACTCCATAATTCATAAGGGGTTTTGTTTGTCCCCTTCTTTACCTGTATCTGGTTCAGAGAGTATACAAAAGTGCTTATTGCTTCTTTCCAGAAGGTATGTGGGATATCTTTCTGTATCATTAGAGTTTTGGCACAATCAATGAGAGTTTTTTTTCTTCTTTCAGCAACTCCATTCTGTTGAGGTGTTCTGGGTGCAGACATTTGTCTCATGGTTCCTTACTCCTCGCAGTAGTTCATGAACTTTCCTCCTCTGTCTGATCTTAGGAACTTTGGATTCTTATCGGTTCCTCTTTCTACTCGAGCCTTAAACACCTTAAACATGTGAAAAGCTTGTGAGTTTTCTTTTAAAAATATAACCCACATCATTCTTGAGAAATCATCCACAAATAACATAAAATACTAGTCTCCATAGAAACTCTTGGTTCTCATGGAACCACACAGGTTTGTGTGAACTAAGTCCAACACACTTTCAGATGAAAAAGTTTTAGTGTTGAAACTGAACCCGGTCAACTTTCCTAGTTGACACTCTTTGCACATAGCATTTTTCAGGTTTTACTATGTTAGGCATACGTCTGACAGATTTTGCCTTATTGACTTTAGCTATGCTATCAAAATTAACATGACACAATCTTTTGTGCCACAACCAGTTGTCTTCTACCTTAACCACTAGATAATTACCTATGGTGGTGTCTAGATGAAACAAATTTCCTCTTGATTGTTTACTAGTAGCAATTAGACTTCCAGATTTGTCAGTTAATTTACATATCCCTTCACTGAACTCTAACTGATATCATTTATTATTAAGTTGTGCAAAACTTAACAAGCTATACTTTAGTCCTTCTACCCAAAAGACGTCATCAAAATTTGTCTTATCATTCAGGGCTATAGCCCCTTACCTCTTACTGCACATGGGGCATCATTTCCAAACCTCATTGTTCCTCCATTGCAATCCTCCATGCTGAGGAATTTTCTTCTATCATCGGTCATGTGGTGAGTGTAGCCACTATCGATCACCCATTCTCCACACCAGTTTGTGCTATTAACTAATGCCATATCTCCTTCCTCTGCGTTGTCCTCTTTGACTACCACAAAGAAATGTCATCTTTATCAGATCTCTCTGATTCTTCATCAGTGACTCCTTCTACAAGATAACATTCCTTCTTGCTCTTGTAACTTCTGAAATTATCCTTCCCGTCTCTATCATTGTCAGGGAATCTTGAAGCAATATGACCTATCTTATTGCAGGATAAGCACTTTAAGGGTAATTTACCTTTGTATTTACCTTTACCTCTTGGCAATCTTCTTGTCAGTAGAGCTTCAATTTCTTCTTGATCCTGTTCCTCAGAGAGCAGATTGTCACTCTCATGGGAATGACCGGTTCTGGTAGTAGATCTACTCACAATTTCTTTCCTTCTCCTTGTGGGTGCATGCATCATGGATTCTTTGAAAGCAACATCAATCTTTGGTATGTTGTTGTCATGATTGCTCAATTCAAAATCCGTCAACTTACCGATTAGTGAGTCAAGAGTTACATTGACTATTCCCAAGGTTATAAGTTTCTGGATAGCAGAGACCCTTATGGTATATTGTGGTAGAAGAGTTCTTAGGATTTCGCTAACCACATCCTCCTCCTCGAGTTTTCCTCCTACACTCTTAATGGAATTTACTACATCCTTTATCCTCTTACTGTATTGCTTTATGTTTTCACTTTCCTGCATTCTCATCTCATCATATTTTCCTCTCAAGCTGTCTACTTTGGCCTTTTGAACATGGAGATCTCTCCCATAGACTGTCTTCAACTTATTCCATATTTGAAAAGCTCTTTCAAATCTTGTACCTCAGCAAATTCATTATCTAAAAGAGTGCTAACAATCAAATCCATAGCAGTAGTATTATCTTGCCTTTCCTTTATCTGGTCCGGAATAAGAGTCCCCGAAGGTTCATTGTATTCTATGATCACACGGTTCCAATAGTGTTCACCTAGGGATCTTAGATAAAGTTTTATTCTTCCACACCATAAGACGTAGTTCTCCTTAGAGAAGTTAGGACCCTCCTTACACATCATCTTGGATCTCTCCCTAAGTCGGTTAAGCTTCTTTTGATTCTAGGGACTTGATGCTCTGATACCAATTGTTAGTCCCAACTAGTGCTGAGAGGGGAGGGTTGAATCAACACTTAATCAAATTTTCACAATTTAACTTCTATCTTAAATCTCCATTCATTTAAGATCCAACAATATACTTAAACACTGAAGTAAAATATGCAAGCATGAAAAGTTGATAGTGACACCAAGGAGTAATCTCGTGGAAACCCAATAGGGAGAAAACCACGGTGTGAGTAGGAACTCACAAAATCTGCACTCTTCTGGAGTACGCCCAGTTAAGATCCATCCCTGTTAGGAGATTACAATGACACTGTTAGGTGCCACCTGGGGGATTTTGATCAAGGCCGGTTAGTGCCTTTACCCTATTAAAGGTATCCTAGTTAAAGGACTTAGAACATCAATAAAGATGTTACCCGATTAAGGGATTTTATACAATGGGACTTGTTAAAGTCCACCTAGTTAAGGGATTTATGTTGCAATTGTTAGAAAGAAACAAATGGATGATCTGTTGAATTAGCTACTGATAGCTTGATCAGATCTCAATATGCATGACACTTAATACACACCAGTTGTTTCTTCTCTGCACAACACCAATTTCCTTCTTACACCTTCAGCTATTCACTTAGTTGATCACCTATCCCTTAGCATTGTACTCTGACGATCCACTGACATTCAGCTCTGTACTCTGTCAATCCTTTGTCCTTCGGCTTTGCCCTCAGCTGGTTCTTTATCCTTTGACTCTGCACTCAGCTGATCTGCTTCACACACACACTCAATTATGCTAACACCTCTTAGCAATTCCTCTCACTATATTCTTCACCTTGGATCGCCTTCAATAAGATTTCCTTATTTCAAATTTCATGATCAAATATTTCTGAAAGAGCTCCATAACTCTTTATACATTTTCTGTCGACACCTTCAGGCATATCCTCAATCAGATCAATCAAGGATTTCAGAAGATTTCAATTTCAAAATCTCCCATTCTTTCTCTACGCGCCTTACAACAATTCCGCCAAGTGTTCAACCAATTTTGCCACCGCATCTCCCAAGGATAAAAACTTATGAGTCATGTTCAGTCAAATAAATGGGAACCAGAGAATCCATATGTAATCATGCTTGATTGCATGATAACTGAAAGTCAACTTTACCAACAAATGATTTGGTGTAGACACAAGCTTACCAACTCATCCTTTTCCACCACAACTGAATAAACGATCACTAATCCGAGATTTATGGTGATCGCCTGTCTTCCTTCTGTCATATTGGTTTACCAATATATAACTGCACTTCTTACATTACTGATTCATCATTTGATTACCAGTTTGTTGTGTTGGCACCAAGTCTCTCCCCTGTCTGCCAGTGAGTTACCAGTTGGTTAGAGCAAACAAGTTTTCTTGCCTGAGTCACCTTTTGTGACCTCACCATCACCAAAGTGACCGATCTTCCTGAATGATAGATCGGTTGACTTAATTTATCTTTTCTTGAGCTGAAGTAAACTTTGATAATTCAATACCAATGTTGTTTCCATTCACTATTTCTTACTGAAAAGCAACACCATTCTACCTATACCACTTCACCGATTAGTGTCTTCACCGGTAAGTGTTGGACATCAATGACAAACCTTAGCACATATATCGGTTTTCTTGATTGACCAATTTTGTCAATGCCAACAATCCAACAGATTGTGCTTTGTTGTTTATGTGAGATGCTTTTGATTAAGAGCACCCTTTTGAATCCAAACATTTTTTCTTGTGGTGGTTGTGTAGTGTCAAAATGTTTAGAAACTAAGTATATTTTCTATGGGTTACTATGGACCTATCTTCTTTGTCACTTAGCAGGATGTGTACTATTCTTGTATTATTTGCAAAACATATTTTTTTCCTTAAATCTACTAGCCCATTAAAATTTACAAACCATCTCAATCCTATAATTTTTCTAAAGGTGTTAAAAGGTTCTTTCATATCATTTTTTTTTTTTTGCCTCTATCTGTGATGCGCTACAAAACAAACTGTACGTGCTACTATATAGTGAGGATGCGCTATCGGATAGACCCGATGTGCTAAGCTATTTTCTAGATGTGCTAAGTTGTTTTCCAGATGCGCTAAGCTATTATTCTTCCGCGCCGAGACCTACAGGAAAAAAGTTGGTGAGGATGATGTACTAAAGTATGATCTTCACGCGCTGGGAAATGAGTCCCACGTGCCAAACAGTGAGCCGAATGCGCTAAAAGGGTCACCAGATGCGCTAAGGGATGTTCCCTACGTGCTGATTCCCGTTTCCCGCTTACCTGCACAAGTGTTTATTTTTAAAAACTGATTTGATTAATGGGGTAGTGCCCCACGGTGCGCGCCAGAAATGTATGCGAGAAAAGCGGGGCGATGAAAATTAAAATGTGAAAAATGAAGCTCAAAGAGGCTTGTCCACACACCCACAGGACTTCTTGGTGCAAGTTATGGAATCATGAAGAATGACTCAAATTCCCAAAGATGGTTTCATGGTTCTCTATCTCACAAGCTCCCTCAAGCTAATGCCTTTGCTCTCAGATCACTGAGCAAAGTGGCTTAGGGATGACAAATGCAAGAACGAGAGATGCTTATGATTGATTTAGTCATGAAAATGCATCATATCTATGCATGATTCTACAAATGCAATAAACTAGATTATAAGATGACAAGATTAGTAGCAATACTATCCTAGCATGATATACTAGTTTATGAGTTAAGCTAATGATAAAGTAAATAGTCTAAAATGCTTATTAGATTAATTCCTATTACAAAGAGAAGCTAGATGTGTTAATAAAATTGAGCATAAATGAGATACTAAAAGCTTGCATGGATCCTCAAAATGGAGGAATGAGAGCTCCATTTATAGTGAAAATAGGGCAATGGATGGTCAGGATTGAAAGAGTTAATCAAGGGTCAAGTTTGAAAGTTGTCAATCCATGTTTTCAATTCTCACCAATGAAATGGTGACAATTGTCAACATAAGGCTGGTTGAGAGGAGAGGTAAGAAGCATTAAATGCTTGAGAAGACCTCATGGTTACCCTAGGAGGTAAGGGTTAAGGTTAGGTTAGGGTTATCCATTGGACAAAGCTTTTACCCAAGGGGTAAACTCTTGTGCAAAGGTTAAAGGAATAACCATGGTCAAAGCAATAAATGCTTGATGAGACCCTTGGGTTAGATGGAGGTTAAGTTAGTAAAAAAGTCTCTAACCATGGCACTAAGGGTTAGTTAACCATTAATGGTTTGAAGACTTCGGGGACAAATTTGTAAGAGTCCTTCAAAATTTGGGGGTATTCAACAAGTTAGCTTGTTGAATGGATAAAGGCTTTAATGCCTTTTGAAGACTTTACTCCAAATTTAAGAAGTGACCTCCTCAAATTTAGGGAATGGGGATAATGGATGGGTTTAGGGTTAATTGATTAGGATGAGGTGGATTCTAGAAGAAATTAGGAATAGAGTTAGGAGGCAAGTGGGAGATGTAGGAAAATGCAAGTGGGTGAGGGAAAATAGAATTAAAATAAATTGCTTTATTTCAATTTGGTTTCAAGTTGGGGATTTAAATAAATTAGATTTATTTAATTGGGGTAAACTATTTAAGTAAATGTGAATTTAATTAAAAGTAGAGAGAAGGGTTTTAATTAAATAAAATGATGTATTCAATTAAATGACGTAAAAAGGCTTAAGTGAATTTAAATAAATAAATTGAATAATTTATTTAATTAAATAGAAGAATGTGGGCGATTTAATTAAATTAAATTTAACTAAATAGAGGAATGAGAATAAAATGAACATTAAATATTCATTTAGGAATATGGTCATTTTTATACGTCTACAATGATACCTCCTTGTAAGGTTTTGCTTGACTCCACATGGAAATAGGGTTTATGAAATCTTCAACAAAATAGGATGAATGATGTTCTCCTCAATGCTTGAATCTTGACTTTATTATTGCTCTAAGGCTTGAAGGAAGACTGAAAATGCTTGATTGCTTGAATCCTTGAATGCTTGATTGCTTGATGTCGTATGTGTGCTCTTTTTTATTCATGGATTGTCAAATGAGAGGGGAAATCCTCTTTATATACTTCCCCGTAGGGAAAATTGACTAATTTTCCGACACGAGCCGACATAGAGAGGGGAATCCCGCTCATTTTAGAAATGCTAAAATGGGTTTAAAAAGGGGCCATTTTAGGGAGGATCAAGGCGTTGCTCCCTGGTCCTACCCTATTTTGGGTTAGGATTAAGGTGCTTAATGAGTGAAAAATATTTTTTTTTGCATTTATGAGGCGTATGAGCATAATCGGGTCTTGAAACAGGCCAAGGGGTGCAAACACTAAGGTGAAGACCCAAATATGGTCAAAATTGCAAAGGGTTGCAATTTTAGGACACTACGCTATCTAATCAAAATATTTCACTGGCAATCATGTTAGTTAACTCACTAATCAAATCTATTGACAAGCCAATCAATATCATTAACTCAAGATCACAAAATAAAGAATAAATTAAATAATGATAAATTCACCAAACAAATGAGTTGACTACTTAGTCACCTCCATCCAATTTGAAAATCGATTGTGACCTCTCCTCATCACATCGAATATTTGTAGATCTAATTCATGATCCAAGATTAGATTTTTATTGATCAATTTCCTCTCAAAATATGTATATACTAGAGCCAAATCCTCCATTGTGACCATCTCAAATTGAGTAAGTATATGTTGTTACACAAATAAACAGATATCCCAAATTATTTGAGCAAATAATCTCTATCCATAATAATTTTTTGCATCATTTTAGCATTTACAATTTCATTCATTTTATTTTGATGCAAACTCTTATCAAGCTTAATTAGAAGGTGGGGGTTTATTATTTCATTTAGAATTTGATTCCTATTGTATTATTCTAGTTTTTATTCCATTTGTTTTCACCTCTCACAATTAGAGAGAATTCTCTCCACTATCACCAAGGAAACCTTATGGTTGGAATCCTTTGGATGGTTGTTAAGGTGGTTGGTTTCGACTTGATTTCTATTATTCAACACCTTTTAAAGCCATGGGCCAAATTGTGTAGTGATCAATGCAAGTTTCCACTACTTGTTATTGCTATTTCTCCATCAAGAACTACTCATTTACAACCAATTGCATGTGAATTTCAACAAGAAAGCCTTTAAGAAAAAAAAACATAACTCTCACTAGTTGAAAGCCTCTAGATGAATAAAAAATCCTACTCAATAGAGGTTAGAGAAAGCCTTAAGGTTGAGACCCACCTAGTGTTGGCTTCATAACACTTATTTTGTAGATTGCTTTTTATTTATATCTATGTTTTTTTACATGAACATGTGACATTTTTTAGTAAATCATTGCATTTTACACATAATAAAGCAACCAATAGGCTACCAAAAAAATATAAGAAATAGTTACACAACAAACAACCAAAAGCAACCTAAATGATCTACTTGAACTTGGGGCTAATTAAATTTTAAACTTTAGCATACATTAAAATTGTTTGGAACACACAATATCTTCTTCATGGAGTTGGAAAATTTGAATTTCAATATAATCCAAATGATAAGTAATCTTCACTTTCTTTGGAAATATTTTATGTAATTGAGAAAATAAAGACATATTTTGAAAAATGACACCAGATTAAAAGTTTATCACTTATGCTTTTTGATGAATAATATGATTTGAAAACACTACCAAACATCTACTTTTCTGTAATAACCATCCTCATTTAAAAAAAAATATGGGTTATATTTCAACACAAATTAAATGCACATTAACTTTCTTTCCACTTTCCGATCATCTTGATCACAATAAAGGGTAAGGTGAGGGTATATAGTGTTCTAGATTACAAAGTTCTAAAAGCAAACTACTAAAAGAAAGATATTAGGTGGTGAGCTAGTCAAACCACTTATTTAGTTGGATGCAAGCAATACAAAAAAAGTAAACATACACTTAGTCAACATGAATTACAAGGCATGCCCACTTTCATGGGAAAGCTTATGGGTACATCCACTTTTTGATAGGAAATCTTATTTAAATTGAATCTAAATAACAAAATCCTTTGACTTCTCTAGTGGTTGGTGATTACTAAACCACTTGTTTAGTGGGGTAAGTACCAACCATGATTAAAATAAACTACTAGCAACATAATTGTCTAATTTACAATACAAATGCATGGAATGGAAATCTCTCAACGATATGACCATTTGAGGTAATACATTGTTAGTCCATGTGCAATAATTCATTGATCAACTAATAACACAATTGCTTTCTATGTAACTAGGAATATGATATTATAAGGTATTTGGCTTGATGAATATGTTGACATGTAGCCCACATGCCTTATGTTAGCTATATTGGGTAATGTGAATAATTTATGTAATTAATTATACTAGGAGTTGAGTCGGCCTTCATTAGGATTGACCCTTCCATAGTATTATTAGGAAGAGGTATGCATAAGGGAAGGTTATTATGATTTTAAGAGACATGCGTGAAGTATGATATTGTATTCGGTATCTCTTGGAGATACAACGTGGAGTGGCTTCTGTAGGATTTGAGAAATACAAATCCACAGAACCCAAAAGAAACCTGCATGCAAGAAACCTGTCACAGAGAAAGAGAGAGAACGAATACAAGGGTTTTGGCTCTGACAAAGAGAAAAGATGTATTATCAGAGAAAAATAAATCAAGAATATGAATAATACAAGAGATCAATCCTTATAAAGGAGATCAACACCAAAAGGAAAACCTAACCCTAAGGTGTGAGCATTTAATAATTAAATATTAATTATTAAATGACTAATGTATGCATAAAGAGAAATCTTAAGAGGAGAGCAAAGTTAATTAATTACTTTACTCTAACACCCCCCCTTAAGATGAGCTACAATGCAGCTACAAACAATGCAGAAGAAAGCAAAGGAACTACAATGCAAAAGAGGGTCCCGGCAACAAGGCCTGATGAGGTACCCAAATACAAGAAAATCTCTATAAAGTGGAGTAAAGGAGAAAACCCAGTGGGAAAAAACTCCTCTCCAAAAAGAGATAAAGAATCATGCTGAAAAGAAAACATGAAGGAAGGAAGGCCTCACTGAGACCCCCCAAGGACAACTTCCTTCACCCCAAGCATTGAGCGCAACTGAAGATAGCGCGGAGATGCCAAAGGTTTAGTGAAGATGTCAGCAACCTGCTCCTCTGTAGGAATATACTCCAAGATGAGAGAACCATCCTGAATCAACTGTCTGATGAAGTGCATGTGGATTTCAATGTGCTTTGTCCGCTGATGCTCCACTGGGTTGCGTGAAATGTGAATGGCACTCTGGTTGTCACACCAAAGAATAGTGGGACAATCTGGAGGAAACCCAAACTCTGTCATCGACTGCCGAAGCCATAAAACCTCCTGACTAGCTAACACTGCTGCTCGGTACTCAGCCTCTGTAGATGATAATGCAAGAGCAGATTGCTTTTTGCAAGACCATGTGATAGGACCAGAACCAAGGCAAAAAACGAAGCCAGAAGTAGACTTCCGATCATTGACATCACCAGCCCAATCGGAGTCAGTGAAGCCAATGATATGAGGGGATCCTGAAGAGTAGTAAATGCCATAATGTGTGGTGCCCCGAATATATCTCAAAATACGTTTGGCTGCTTGCCAATGGCTCTCATGAGGATCATGGGAGAACCGAGAGACAAGGCCAACCGCAAAGGAAAGATCAGGACGAGAATGTGTCAGGTACAACAGACTGCCAACCAACTGCCTGTATAAAGTGGGGTCTACTGAAGGAGTAGAGCAAGTGGAAGACAAAACAACACCTGACTGAAATGGAGTGGGGGCAGACTTGCAATCAAGCATGCCAAATCGTTGAAGCATATCAAGAGCATACTTCTCCTGAAAAATGGAAATCCCATCCGAAGACTGAATAACCTGTAGACCCAGAAAGAAGTGCAAGAGACCAAGATCGGTCATCTCAAACTGCTCCATCAAAGCTCTCTGAACACTCTGAATCATGGAGGATGAGCTACCTGTAATGATGAGATCATCTACATATAGCACTAGAATCAAAAGATCACCCTCCTGACGCTGAATATAGACTGTGTGATCGGAATGACAGCGTGTGAAGTGCGAGGAAAGCAAGAAGGAGTCCATCTTCTCATACCAAGCCCTGGGGGCTTGTTTGAGACCATACAATGAACGTCGAAGTCTGCAAACCAAAGACGTGTCCTGCACAAAACCCTGAGGCTGCTCCATATAGATCTCCTCATGTAGGTCTCCATGCAAGAAGGCACTCTTCACATCCATCTGAAACACTGTCCATCCCTGTGAAGCTGCAAGTGAAAGTACCAGGCGTATAGAATTCATCTTGGCGACAGGAGCAAAGGTCTCAAAGTAGTCAATACCCTCTACCTGAGAAAACCCCTTCGCAACAAGACGGGCCTTATACTTATCAATAGAACCATCTGCAGCATACTTGGTACGATACACCCACTTGCACCGAACCAACTTTCTTCCCTTAGGAAGAGGACAAAGATCCCAAGTATGATTCTTCATCAAAGAAGAATACTCCTCATCCATGGCCCTATCCCACTCTGGGTGTCCTGTCGCCTCTGAAAACTTTTGAGGATCATCTGAAAGGGTATGACTCAAAAGACTAGAACCAGATGTCTTAGCACGAGTGCGACGAGTATCTGAAGGATCACCTGCCAAAGAACCAGCTGCATCAACAGTATCACGGGCCCACTTCGGCAAAGACGGAGCAACTGGTGGTGGTGGAGATGGTGGATCCTGATCTACATCATCCTCAAGAGATAAGTAATCCTCAAGAGATGAAGAGGAAGGAGTAGGCAATGAGGGAGAAGCTGGTGATGGAGAATCCATCTGAGGATAGCACTCATCAAACTGGACATCCCGCCGAAACAAGACCTCTCTGGAATCAGGATCAAACAACCTGTATGCCTTAACATCCTCACAGTAGCCAACAAATATGAGTGGTCGGCTCTTCCTCTCCATGGCTATCCGCTGAGCATCAGGAATAAATGCCCAAGCCTCACTACCAAAAACTCGGAATGTAGAAACATCAGGCTTGACATGGGTCCAAGCCTCCTCAGGAGTCATATGTCGTAATGCCTTATGGGGCATCCAGTTCTGAATATAATTGGCACAATTGACTGCCTCAGCCCAAAATGAAGAACTCATAGCTCGAGACTGTATCATACAATTTGCCATCTCCCGTAAGGTTCTGTTCTTTCTCTCAGCAACACCATTCTGTTGAGGGGTATAAGGAACTGTAAACTGATGCTGTAAACCATGCTCAGTGCAAAAATCTCTGAAAGCCTGATTTACATACTCCCCCCCATTATCTGTGCGTATCCTCCTGATAGAAAGTCCAGATTGCTTCTCCACAAATGTCTTAAACTTCCTGAAAGAGTCAAAGACATCAGACTTGTACTTAAGAAAGTACACCCATGTACGTCTGGAGAAGTCATCAATAAAAGTGAGTACATAATGGGCCCCTGAAAAAGAAGGAGTCGGAAAGGACATAAGATCACTGTGTACCAACTCTAGGGCTGCCCTAGCACGAGAGGCTCGACCCTTAGGAAAAGGATCTCGATGATGTTTGCCAAGGACACAACCATGACATACACCATCTGTACAAGAAATCTGTGGAAGCCCAATCACAAGTGCCTGTGTACTCATCTGCTGTAGATATCTGTAATTGACATGACCAAAACGCTCATGCCAAAGCCTGCTCACTGAATCTGCATGTGCTATAAGAGAGGAACCAACAGTGTCTGAACTCTCAAAGCCATCAAAACTATATAAGTGAGATGCAGAATCCACACTCCCAGTAGCCACAACCAAGTCAGGATCATGAAGATCTCGAATAACCACATCATGTGGAGAGAACTCAACTGTCTTACCAGAGCCAGAGTGGCAAATCTGATAAACAGATAGAAGGTTTGTCGAAATGTCAGGAACCAAAAGCACATCCTGAAGACAACCACCATCCAATGAAACAGTACCAAAACCCTGAACGGAAAGTTGTGCTGAGTCACCAACTGCAATATGTTGAGTGCCTGTAGGAGCAAGAGCGGTGACCAAATCCTGTGTGTGTGTCATATGGTGAGAGGCACCAGAATCTAGAATCCAAGTGGACGCTGAGGACAATGCTCGTGCAGAAAGAGCATGACCTTTCCCTGTGGGCTGTGAAGGAGGTTGTGGTGCACTGATATTATGCTGCTGCATGGCTTCCTCCAAAGCCTCTAAACGTTTCCAACACCTGGAAACGGGATGTCCTTCCTTGCCACAAAAACTGCAAGGATCACCTGATTTCTTCTTAGTCTTGGAGGAAGACTCACCAGACTTTGAAGATTTGCCCTGTTTAGAATTGAATTGTGTTTTTGAATCAGACTTAGGTGGTGGCTTGGAGGGATTCTCACTAGCCTCTGAATCTTTCTTAGGCTTCGGTTTCTGCTTCTGTTTTCCTTTGGAGGACTGGGCTACCAATGCTTGGTTCTGTGAACCTGAAAGTGAATCCAACTGCTTAAGCTTAGCTTGCTCACGAGTCAGACGATCACAAAAGACCTCAAAAGAAGGCATGACATGTCGAGTACCCAAGGCATCCATGGTGGAATAGAAGGTCGAAGAGAAGATCTGAAATGGACCCCGAAGCTTGGAGAGAATCAGGAAAATGCACTCTGTATCAGTCTTAGTCTTACCACAACCCTGCAAGATAGATCTTTGCTGTTTGAACTTCATCAGAAAGTCCTCAATAGAAGGAAATGAATCAGGTACCAAGGAAGTTAACTCTGCCTCAAGCTGCAAAGCTCTGAACTCGTTGACAGTACCAAAAAGTCCCTCAAACTTGGTCCAAATGGCTCGAGGAGTGATACAACCCTCAAGATGAAACTGGAGACTGTCGGAAATGTGTAAAGCCATCAATCCCATAGCCTGATCCATATTGTTCCTATGCTGCATAATCTCAAAAGGACGTGTCAACTGAGGCTGAACCTTATCCAAACAGGACCATAACCCTTTTGACTGGAGAAGAGTCATCATGCGACCCTTCCAAGTGTGGTAATTATGCGGTGTGAGAGATTCAATAGGTCTGTCTGCCATCCTGTAAACTGTGCCTCAACTGCTCTGAATTTTTAATTATTATTAAGTGGTCTTTCAGAACTAGACAGAAGATACAGAAGGGGGTTTGATTTTTTTTGTATTGGTGTTTGTAAATTCTAGTTTTCTGATGTAAATAACAGAAAGCAAGAGAAAACACCCCCCCACAATGCAAAAAACTAATCCCCAGTACAAACTGAAAGCCAGAAAATGATAGAAAGCAATAACGGGTTGAGACAAAATTTGGAGCACCTGAAGATTTTTCTGATGAAATAGACTGTAGATCTGAAAAGAGCACAGAACCACCTTTCCGACGCCTATTCGCTTTCGAAAAACGGAGTCCGTATGCAAAAGATATGGCTCCTGGAGTGCAAAAAACTTGTTCTGACTTCGACTGGCAAAAAACACTACAAAACGAAAAAATCAGAAAAAAAGATCTCATCTTTTAGATCGGGCTCGGAACCAGCTTTCCAACGCCTATTTTCATTCGAAAATCCGAGCTAAAATGCCCAAGTTATACCCGATTTAGTAAAACTGCTCCAAAAAAGCCCAAATAGGCCCTTTAAGCCCTCAAGGGCTTAAAAAAAATAAGCCCCTGGTCCTCTGGGCGACCAGGGGCTGGCGCAAGGGGCGGCGGCGCGGGGGCGGCGCTGTGGTGGCGGGCGGCACACTGGCTGGGCGCGGGCGGTGCGTAGGCTGGCGGCAGGCGGCTGGCGGCGCGCAGGCGGCGCAGCGGGGGTTACCGCCGGCGACGGTGGCCGCCGGGCTGCGCACCGGCGGCGCTGGACTCCAAAGGGCTGCGCCTTTTTTAATAAAACTGGCTGCGCTTTTTTCAAACAAAAAAATTGCGTTTTTTAATTTTTTTTTTGATTTTTTTTGAAAATCCGCCTCAGTTTTCGTGCCCTAGGGCCGTACGGCCTTGGGGCCAAAAAAAAATTTGCCTCCTGGTGCAACTGTGTCCAAATCGGACGAATTTTATATGGAAATAAGGGTTTTTGGGCGCTACGAGCTCAACGGTGAGGTCCGTTTGGGCTCAAAGTGCACCGAAAAAAAATACCCCCTATTCCAAAATAAAAAAACAGAAGACAAACACAGATCTGATGCAACCAAAACCTGGATCTCAAAATCTTTCAAAATTCTGAACAAGCTGCACCAGATCCAGCTCTGATACCATGTAGGATTTGAGAAATACAAATCCACAGAACCCAAAAGAAACCTGCATGCAAGAAACCTGTCACAGAGAAAGAGAGAGAACGAATACAAGGGTTTTGGCTCTGACAAAGAGAAAAGATGTATTATCAGAGAAAAATAAATCAAGAATATGAATAATACAAGAGATCAATCCTTATAAAGGAGATCAACACCAAAAGGAAAACCTAACCCTAAGGTGTGAGCATTTAATAATTAAATATTAATTATTAAATGACTAATGTATGCATAAAGAGAAATCTTAAGAGGAGAGCAAAGTTAATTAATTACTTTACTCTAACAGCTTCTTCCTTGAGGAGTATTGAATGGTGTCACCCTACCTCAAGGGTTTAATCTATTTCAACATATATTGGATATTAAGGCATATTGGCCCGCATACATCTCTTGCATCATGTAAGATATATCTTCTACAATTTATCATTTATATTATTATATGTGAAGTTTGTATTAAGTAGTATCAGAGCATGATATCGGTGTCGTTAAGGCAAGGCATTTTTCTTCAAATTTGGAGGTCATTTTGAAAATCGCACATCTTTCCAATGTGAGATTTTTTTTTTCTAGGATTTTTGAAGAATATATTGAAGCTTATTCAACCCTTTTTAAAAAGCAATTGAAGCCAAATTGAGTGAGTTATTGCAGAATTAGGGTTTCTGCCCTAAATTTTTGTAAAGAAGATATATCACAAATTTGAGCGAAATTCCTCTGAATTTTTAAAGGGGTTTTGAGGATATCATTGAGGTGTTTGTAGACACCAAAAATTGTCATGATGCCTTTGAACAACATTTTATTAATTTTCTTCATTTTTAACACCCTCCACAGTTAATTAAGTATTTTTCATTATTTAATCAATCTTCTCTTGCACAAATAATTGAATAATTTTTATTAGTTAGTTATTCTAATTTTCTTCCATCATGCACATTAATTAAATAATTTTAATTTTTAATTAACTCATTTTCTCCCACTTTCCCACAAGGACCATCAAGTATTGGGTATGGATAGTCAATTTTTTGAAGATTTAAAGCTCTCCATGGATAAATATGTTTTACACTCAAACTTTTATGCTTTGGTTATGGATGGGTTGGATATTATTCTTGGTTATCCTTGGTTATAATATCCGAGAACAATAAATGTCAATGTGCAAAAGAAGTTCATGAAGCTTTGGTATAGAAAGAAAAAAAATACATTGCAAGATATTAGACACAAAAAAACCAAAAGAAGGTCAATGAAGAGAATTTCAAGAATGTCGTGAAAATTGTAATAATGCAATAGATGAAAAGCAAGAGGGTCAGAATATTGAAGAAAATGAAGAGAAATAATTCTACTAAGGAATCACTAAAACACGAAGCAAAAAATGGTGAACAAAAGGAGGTTCCAACAACAACAAAGGATGCAATATATAAGCATCTGCATCATTGTGAGAGGCAATAATCATGAAGGAAACCTTCATGTGGATACATAATAGTATATGGAATGAACAATGAAATCACCATGGATATACATGGAATCAAAGAAACAATCACACCAAGCAATAGTATCACATAAAAAATGGCTATCATGGAAGCAAAGAAGGACTTACTATGATAAGGAATGGAATCAAAGGAGTGCAACAAATTATGGCTCACTAGCGATATTGAAGAATTATCAAGTGAAAGGCATAATAAGGAATAACTATGGATGGATAGATGATTGGTCATGGCATTATATTTGCAATAACTTGTAATAGTCACACTCTTTGGCTTCTTCTCAGTTTCGAGGATGAAGCATGTCAAGGAGGGATAACATGTTATGTAACTAGGGATATGACACTATAAGGTATTTAGGTGGATGGATATGTCGACATGTGGCGCACATCCTTTATGTTTTTTACATTAAAAGTAACAAAACAAGGGTGTCGACCTTATAAACAAAACAAATTGAAGGTAGCTTAAGCAAGCTATTAACAACACATTGTTAGTTATATTAGGTCATATGAATGATTTATAAAATTAATTACATCAGGAGTTGAGCAAGCCTTCATTAGGATTTACCCTTCCATAGTATTACTAGGAAGAGGTATATATAATAGAAGGAAGGTGATTATCATTGTAAGAGACATGTGTGAAGTATGTCATTGTATTTGGGATCTCTTGGAGATATAGTGTGGAGTGGATTCTTCCTTAAGGAGTATTGTATTGTGTTACCCTACCTTAAGGGTTTACTCTATTTCAACATATATAAGATATTAGGGCATATTGGGCCATATACATCTCTTGTGTCATGTAAGATATATCATCTAAAAATTATTGTTTCTGTTATTATATGTGAAGTTCTTATAAATGCTAATACAAATAATCTATTTTTGTAATTCAAAATTATTGCAAATATCATGAACAAATCACCAAATATGTAAATCAATCTATGTTCCTTGAAATGTAAAGGTTGTTGTGATCTTGTCAAGCCTAGAATTCATAGTACGAGCTATAGAATGTGGTGTAGCAAGTGTGATAAGACAAAAAAAGTTGTTACAGGTTATAATAGTCATAAAAGACCGTCAAAACGTCCTTCAACCAACAAGGAATGCCTCACAAAGTTGGAAAACATCTTCACACACACTCAACATTACCAAACACCCTAAAAAAGATAAGGGAAAGTAAACAAATCATGGCCAACACCTCACATTAAACCTATAGGATGCATGTATCTTGTACTCGATTCATACTATCTAGATTGCAACTCAACATTAACTCCCCAAGAACTCTATGGCCAAGCTAAAAAGTGATACCAATGCGAGTGACCAAGGAAAACTGAACAACACTTCAAACTCATCGCCTAAAACAAAGCATAAATAATTCCCACATGCAAGCTATAGGTACAAGTACAAACCAACTCTTCAATTCTGTCAAACTCACCCCAAAACAAGATTAAAAAATGTTAGACAATCACTCCCCCCCAAAATGCTATTAGAAGATATCAAATATCTCCATCATGAAATCCCAAATCGTCTACTTGAAACCCTATGGTGATTCCTAAATGAAATCACACCCAATCTAGCCAAGGATTATTTTTCAAATGTGAAACAAGAAATCTAAAGGGAATTTTAGTCCTTTGAAGATCATGGAAGAATACTTTGAGGTTCACTCTGCTAGCCTAACAATATTAATCAAAAATAACAAATGAGTCCTCTCAACCCCATTTAATAGCTTTTGGAGGGAAAATAAGCAATTTTAAATTATAAAATAATTCATTTATCCCTCAAAAGAAATATTATACAATAGCTATTGTATGTAAATCCCCCTTTTATTTTCTTTGTACATCCACTTTTGAGATGGGGGGCATTAAACGACGTTAATAAACTACCACTTAAGCAAATATTTCACCAATTAACATTAGCATCAAAGTGCACATATTTAAAATATTACATGTGAAGTGTGAAAAACATTGCTAAGACTTCAGAATCCAAATCCAGCCACACCACAAAAAAATTGAGGCAATAGAGAGATGAATTGAGCCAACTTAGCGATTTACTAAAAATAGGCATATTCTCCAAGAAGTTTGGAGAACACTTTGAAAGCTAGAAAATACTTTAGAATGTGTCATTGTGATCCTCATTGCAAACTAGACTTATTGCAACCAATAGAAACCAAAAGAAACTAAACTCGAACTCTTTGAGATATTTGGAGTCCCCTTATCCCTACCGATTAGCCTATGTGAACTCAGGAAATAGGCTAACTACCACCCAACTAACTAGGCTTGAGAAGGGGATATTACATTTTTCATATATTAAGCAAAATAGTTTGTCTTGATAAAACTAGCCACCCCATTATAATGAAGACCTAAATAGCTTCTTTTCAACATAAAACACGATGAAATAGATGCTTGAAAATAACATTCCATTTTCTTGGCCCATGAATAGTTTCAATAAACGTGTTTCAAAATTTGGCAGTGGTGACAAAGTGGACATTTAATCAACTAAATCACCATACACTTCAACCTTTAACACAAAAACAATTTAAGTGTAAGACTTTCCAAGCTAGAATTTGAGCATTAGCCTCAACATTAGACCATTACACTTGAGCACTCAATTTCTTCCATGTCTTTTCTTGGAAATTACATTTCCATTTTTGTTTCAATCTAGGATTCAAGGACATAGTAAAAAGAAGGCTCAAATACGCTTTTCTTAATAGAAAGCAAACAAATTAATGCTTGAACATGCATAACTAACCTTGAAGAAATTACAACTAAGAAGAATACAAAGCTTCATAACCAAGTCGAGATTTAACAAATATAACAAAATCTATAGACTCCTTGTTTAAACTAAAACTGTCCTCGATGCTTTGTCAATTAACCCAATCCAAAGTATTAAAAGTCACATGTCTCCAAACCATTAAATCCCTTTATAAATAAATAGTAATAAATTTATTTTGAAAAAATAAATTAATCTTGACATTGAACCAATTTATTTCACCAAAATTGAAATGTGATTGAATGGCTCATTGTTTTCTTTTTGAGGCTACTTATTATTTGATAGTTTTAATTTTAGGATGTAATTTCGTATTCCGACTTTTTTAAGGACAACGTGTATTTTTAACATAGTTTTAATTATATGGTCCCATTTCATCCCCCCACAAAAAAGTCCAACATACTAAAACCCTAAACTCTTCGACAAACCCTAATATATACTGTATGATACACACATTATTTTTCTTCTGTTTTGTGGTGTAGGAGAGTGGAAAGGAGGAGCCATGGCGCCAACGCAGGCGAAATCAGGGATCTTTGTAGGCATTAACAGAGGTCATGTCATTACAAAGCGTCAGCCGGCCTTGCGCCCTTCGGCTAACAAAGGGGTAAGAGAATTCATTAAAGTAAATTTGAGTTTGAGCATTAGGGTTATAACGTGCTGCATGCCGATTTAAATACAGTCCGCATCTGAAATGTATTGCAGAAGAGGAGCAAGAGAACAGATTTTGTCAGAAAATTGATAAGGGAAGTGGCGGGATTCGCTCCTTACGAGAAACGAATCACTGAGCTGTTGAAGGTGGGAAAGGATAAGCGGGCATTAAAAGTGGCGAAGAAGAAGCTCGGCACCCACAAGAGGGCCAAGAAGAAGCGTGAGGAGATGTCTAATGTTCTCAGGAAGATGAGGTATGTAATGTCACTGATTAATGATTTTTCAAGATAATGATCAGGTTTCTAAGATACCACATTGATTTAAATCTAGGGATTTCGGATACCCTTTTTTTAATGATCAAAGTTTGTTCATACCTTTTTTTAAAAATTTTTTATTATTGTTTTTTAATTTCTTTTTTGTTAGTTGGAATACTACGAGGTTTCTCCACATACTTGTATACTTGATGGCATACTTTTTTATTTTTATTTTTTATTTTTTTATTTATGAGTACTACACTAATCAATGCTCCATTTATTTTGACTATTAGGGAATTTTTGTCCATGGTTAGGGTTTGGAGTTAACAAAAATGTTTCCTGGTTGAATGTGAATGCTTTTATCAGGGATGTGCGGATACCGATTCGTTTGTCTACGGTTTCTAGATGCTTTTTTTAATGCTTAAACGTTTGGTTCTTTTGATTTTTTGATTTATGGTTCTTGCTCACCGTTTAAAAGATTTAGTCACTACTATGATTAATTAGTTTGCAGATACCGTCAGTTCATTGAAGACAATTGAATATCTTTAATTGTTTCTGGGGGTTTCAGATGCTTGTTTTGTTTGAGGCTTTTGGTCATGTAATCCGATCGCTAGGGGTTGCAGATGCAATTCTGTTTTGACTGCAGAAATATATAATTTTCTGACCAGATATTTTATAAAGATAATAAGTTAATTTATTATGAAAATGATTTTGAGATGACCGGATTGATTAGCTGTAATTTTGATAATAGTTTTGAATCCTCTTTTGTTTATGACCATTAAACATTGATTTCGGACTATGCTTATAAATTCCTTTCATAAAGTTATTACTAAGTCTCTGGTTATCGTGCATAATGTCTGTAAGACCTATTATTGGATGGCTGAACATTTTTTTGTTGAGGTATTTAATCTGTTATTTTGTTTTGGATGATCGAATCTTTGATTCTTGGCTAGGGTTTTTATATACTCGTTTGATTTCAATTTTGTTTAGGATTCTGCAATCCTTGTTTTTTATTTCAGTAGTGTTTCTAGATGTCTTTTATGGGATTATTTAGTGTTTACTTGTTACTCCGAAGGCTTTTAGGATGCCATTTTGGGATAATATGTGAACCTTTGTGTTGGGATGAGGCATTTTAAAAAGCATGTCTTTTTCGATTATCAAATCTCTGATTCTTGGCTAAGATTTGCAAGTCTGTAAAATGTAAAATTAGATTTTTTGAGTTACAGTCTTCAAACACTATTTTCGTTGGATTTCAGTTCTGTTTCGACGACTAGGCTTTTTTGAACATCGTGAATCCTTTACTTTTACACATATCAATAGACTCATTAGCTCAATGTCATTCTGGTTGTTCCGGAATGACTTGGTTGTAAATTTATGGCTGGCAGAGAAATCCTTTTTTTCGTAGTAATCTTTTTGCTGTGATTGTGATATTGAGTTTTTAGAAAAATGTTTCTCCAATTGGCAGTTTAAGCCATCAAATCTTTGGTAAAATTAGAAAGCTTGAATAGATTTTCACCATATTCAAATAGTGAATCCAATGATCTTAACAAAAGAATTTAGATGTGTGGAGAGACACGAAAATTGTATGAGACATGATGACTCTACATGGCAAATTTGTTGGGTTGTGATTAAATATAGTTTATATGTCGTTAAATATCCTTTGCAAACTTTTATTTAAGCACACAATTTAATTAGATAATGGGGGCCAACTATAACAAGTAGGTTTATTAGCACCCATGTACACACAAAGAACATTTAACACACATGCCTATACCAAAGTATCCTTGTTGAATATCCTTGATTGTATTTGCTCACACATTTTCTTTTTAAACATTGTGTTTCCTTACCTTTACTCATCATTATCCATAACAAGATGTTTTTCGTAGTTTTACCTTTACTAATCATTATCCAAAGCCAGATATCTTTTTTAGTTTTGTCTAACAAGAGAAAAATACTTTTCATCTAATGATGGCATCTTCATTTTGTCATCACCACTGAACTCTAGAGAAAACACTCAATACAATAGTTACCCCTTGCAACAATCTTTGCGATCAGAACGTTTATATATTTAGTAATAATATTTATGATCAATGCTACTAGGTTTAGCAACGATATCTACAATAAATGCTACAACTTTTTGGTTCTAGTAATGATCTCTACAATGAATGCTACAATTTCAGATTTAACAGTGTAGTTGGGATCAATGCTACAACTTTTTATATCTCAGTGACCTTTGTGATCAACACTAGAACTTTTTTATATCTCAATAATCTTCGTGATCAACACTACAACTTTATAGATTTAGCAAAGATCTGAATAATCAATGTATAACTTTGTAGATTGAGCAAAGATCTGCATATTCAATGTGCAACTTTTTTGATTTAGCAATGAACTTTTTGGTCAACGCTACAACTTTTAGATCCATAAGTGCTCCAACTGCAAAACTCATGCCCTTACATGGATGGAATAAAAGTGGCTCTTAGAATACTTCTAGTCATCAACAATTATTCCATGGAATACGTGTCCATTTATTTATTATATGAACTTTTTATACACCAATAGCTCAAATTCTAAATATGGGCAGTGGTTAATCAAATTCCTGAAAAAAATTATTGGCCTTTTTTGATCTAGACGGAATCAGTAAAAGAATTGTTTTTGTAACGGTTCAAATTTTCTTTCAAACATATTATACAGGCTGATATACACATACTTCAAGCTCTATGGAACAGATATTAACTTGTTTGTTGGAAGTTTTACACCACTTAAATAAATCTGTGCCTTACACTTAGTGGAAGAGACAAGTAATTGTTGTATGGACATTTCACAGTTGCGTCTACTCCAATCTCCATGGAATGAATTGACATCTTATGTTATTCTTGTATTAAGAGACGATGTATATGCTTGCCTATCATATTGAAATTTACTCCAAATTTTCAAAATAAATCTGTACCTTACATAATTTCTGCTTGGGATGTGGTTGATGACGATAAATGATTTGATAATGATTTTCAAATCTCCTCTTGCTAAGAATCATCATTTTGACTAAATGTCAGTCAAAGCATAGAACAATGCGCACAACTGAAATTCTTTAAATTCTTCTTTCAATCACCAAGAACTGTATTTTATTGTAGGTATGTGGAATTGCTGTCCAATCTCTATGGAATGAATCTTGTAATGATTTCCAACACGGTCTTAAAAACAATGATGATTTTATTGTCGACCATGTGGTGATAATAAAAAAATCAACAGAATAATTCAGGCATTTCAAATTCTGAGGAAACTATGTTTCACATTTAACTCATTTTTCCATCTTCAATTAGCCATTGTGGCTCTGATATCAGTTGTCAAAATCGGAAAATGGCCAGTAAGGATTGAATGTTTTGATTATGGTAGAAAGTTCTCTGCCTTACTGTTTGTACCAAGGACTGCTATACATAGTGAGGATGAATTAATTGCCATTGGTGATGATTAGACTTTTTAGAGGTTTGTGTATTTGGACATTTTCTGTCCACTATCCTTGCAAAACTTATTTATTACCCTTTTGCTTGCTTCTTAATATCACATTTTCTGGTACTACTTGAGCCTCATACAGTTCCTTTGAGCTGATCTCTGGAATGGCTGAGTTCAGGCATTATCTTGTTAAAATCCATTGCAATTAACTATAGTCGTAATTCAACAAAATGTTAGTAGAAATCTAGCTGTATTCAATGTTTATGTCAGACTAAATTCTGTTTTTTAATTTTGTTTTCAGGTCTGCTGGAACTACTGAGAAGAAGAAGTGATTTTTTATGTTTTCTTGAACAATATAGTTCATTTAGTTTGGTCAATTGGTACTCTGTATTTTAGTCAGCGAGAATATGATAAAATAGTAGAGATCTGCAACAAGATTTTTGATTGGCATATTTTATTATCAGTATTTGCTGTAGCTGAAGAGATTGTTTACCGGTGGAAATCGTATCTTTTTACTTCTTCTTTACAAGATTTTTCATATTTTATTAAGTGAAATATTCTAATTGAAGGTTTTGGGTTTTTTGGTACTCTTTTATGAATATTTAATATTTTAAGCTGCAGTTCATTAAAACATGAAGAGGCGCTAAAAACCAATTATAGTCTCTTAGTGTACCATAATAAGTGCGAATGTATGTGATGCAAAATTCTTCTTTTCTAGCAAAAATCTGGTCCAAAGTTCTGATAGAATATTATTTAGGCAAACGCTAATACAAAAGCTGACTTGCTTTCCAGTTGAATGCCTAACCTTTTATGCTAATTTTTTATACGCGAGGTCCCGTCCCATGTTCTAGGAATTATTTTTTATGGAACATGGGTTTATGATAAACGATTGAGAATTTTTTGTTGATAAATATATATTTTTTTAATTTGTAATTTTGCAGTGGGGTTGGAATTTTTTCAGTAAAATCAGTGAAAAGAATTTTTTTGTAACTTCCCAATTATTTGAAATTTTTTTAATCATTATATATTTGTATACTCTTCGACCACCAACTTGTGTAATTTTGTAGATGCTCTTTTAAATCAATAGGAACATTTTTTTAAAAATTACTCCTAAAATTTGATAACCATCAAAGTTTCTTAAATTTAATTTTTATACCTATTAAGGTTCAAAATAAATATTGGTTTTTAACTAACGGATTAAAAGCCACGGTGCTTGGATATTGGAGCGATACTTTCATATCATTGATTCCCTATCCCTGTGTAACACTATCCATTATATTGTGTTACGAGCAATGGCAAATAGATTTGAATTACTGCTAAACAGATAATTTAGCAGATCAGTCATAGAAGGCATTATAAATGCCCATGAGGCAATTCACATAGTCAGAACAAGGCACATCAAGTTAACAAAGATTTTTTAACGAGGTTGGTGAAGAAAATGGACCCTTCGCAGGAATGGTGTCTGGATCCAAAGCTGCATTAATCCTCCAAGATTTTTGGGTCTTGATGAATGGTAGACCGCATGATCTCTTCTCCACCGTCTAGAGAGTTTAGACAAAGGCGATCTCTTGTTGTCTTTCCTCTTTCATTACAATGTTAGAAGCCTTTGGTCTATTGAGTAACTATGATAAATTAGGAGATTGGATGGTGGTCAAGATTGTACCAAACGTGGAGATAGTAAGGTTTTGCGGATGACACCTTGCTCTTTGGGGTGGCTAGTAGGAAAGAGGCCAAGACAATGAAGAAAACCTGGGATATAAAAAATAATGTCAAGACTCTAGTAAGTAGTGGTGAGAGGTTGCAAAAAGTAGATTGGAATCGTGGAAAGGGAAGTAGAGTATTGATAGCTCAAAGCAGTGATATCAATAACAATTCTAGTACACCTAATTTTATGCTTAAAGTTGCCAACGAAAAGGCTAGAGACAATGAATCAAAAGGTGTGATTTTTTTGGAAAGGAACAATAGTAGGGAAAAATTTGCCAAATAGCCTGGGAGAAAATTTGCATCCTTAAGTAGGTTGGGGGAGTTGGCATAAGGGATTGGTCATAGTTGAACACAGCCTCAGGAGCAAAGCTGGTATGACACTTGTACTCAAATCCCTAAATGAAATTGGCAAGGATCCTCCGAAACAAATTCTTGGACGATTGCACAGCCTCAGAAGCAAAGCTGGTATGACACTTGTACTCAAATCCCTAAATGAAATTGGCAAAGGATCCTCCGAAACAAATTCTTGGACAATCGAATACCCAAGTAGAATCCTTAGCGTAGCCAACCCCTTGGTTTTCCCATAGTGAAACTTCTTTATAGGTTTCGAATGTCACATGGGATATAAAAGATGGAAGACTCTTGGTATGGAACCTTGACGTTAGCAAAAGATCAAGATCTGCAGGAGATAAAGGTGGTGTTAAAAACCTTATGGGGTGGTTGTGTCAGAGATTGTGTTTCCTCCGGAGGAAAATCGTGTGACAAATTGGGGTAGTAGAAACCATTGCAGAGAATATCTTCCTAGAACAGGGCTTCTAAGCTTGAAGCAATCCTCAAGTAAAATCTACACAATGGAGGAACTGATGAAGTAAATTGGTGTGCTGCAGAGACGAGGCAATACATTGTTAAAGAGGCTATTTGGTCTGAAAAAAAAAGCTAAAATGGTAGTAAAATGGCGTGGTGCAAAGTTATGAGCAATACATTGCCAAAAGTAGGCTATTTGGTATAAAAAAGCCAAACACAATGAGGAATGGTTAACACATCTTTGTTGGAATAAAGATTGTCTTTTGAGGATAGGTGCCTTTGCATGGACTACAATTGAAGATTGAAGAAATTGGTGTTCGCCGGCCACAAATTTGTAATTATAAAATTACTAAGTAAATGAAATAACTTTTCGAAATATCTGTGCTAATGTAAAAAAAGTTAACTCTTAAAATTTCTTTATGTAAATATGAAAATTCTTTAAAATAAGTAAATAAAATAACTCTAATATAAAACAAATGTAAACATATATATTTATATATCTTTATTGTTAAAGGATCTACTTCAATTTTAAAATCATTTGAAATTCATGTGATGCTCTCACATAAATATATTTTCTTTTTAACTGTTTTCAATATTATCGTTAACTTATTTTTGAGAGTGGTGATATTAATAATCCGCTCAACTTGAACCATTATTATCAAATTTTTGTTTGGTAGCATGTGATTAAAAGTAGAATAAAGAAATGGTTGGTGAAGGAAAAGAGAGCAAAGAGGACTCAGGTTTTAGGCCCAAGCATTTTATGTTAGATCTTGAAGTTATTTATTGAAAATGTTTGGGATGAAAAGAATGAAGCTTATTGCTAGTTTGTTGATTTTAGAAAGGCCTTTTACAAAATCCCCAAATATGAGCTAAGCTATAATATAGGAGGGTGGGGCTTAATTTTTCAATGCTTATAAGAGTGTTGCTTCATTGGCTATATGAAGTAGTTTGAGTTAAAATCATAATTTAGTTAGGTATTGTAAAAAGTTTTAGAAGTGATATTCCATTTAAGCAATTGTGCCCTCTTATGCACATTCTTTTTGGTCTTTACATTGACAAGCTTGAAGAATGGTGGAATTTATATAGTGGTGATGGGTTTCAACACTTCTTAAACATGTGAATGACCTTATTTTGGTCTCCAAATATGCTCATGGGTTTCAAGAGCATGTCTTTTCAATTTAGTATTTTTGTAGGGTTGTTGGTATGCAAGTCAATACTAGCAATACCCAATGGAAGTATAAAGATCCAATATAAGAATATACAAGAAATGATATATGAAAGAATCAAGAGTCTTTCAATGCCATTGACTACAATAGTCATTTGCAAGTTCGAGGGATGAGAACACGACTTGGGCACTTTTCCACCCAACCATGAAGCTTACGCTTCTCAAAATTCTTTATGACAGAGAGAATACTTGACCTTGCACAAAATGCCTAGCTACCTAGAAACAATAGGCAAAAGGGAACCCTAATGCAACTTAATTAATCTTGATGCATACATATCCTACTCATGAACATGCAATGTCCTACTATCAAGATATGGTAGAGAAATACATTAATATAATTTTGCTAGACCACATTCATCTTATTCAATGGAAACATAGATTTGGTCAGAGCACTTGAAAATATTTGTTTTTTTTCAAAAAGGGGATCAACCTTTCTGTTAGCTGATATTCAACACCCATTTTGGAAGATAAACTACTTTCCTTAATAAATGTCACAATAAGCAATCATGCATATGCTAAAAAAGTATCTCTTTTTTTCCATGCAATTAATAACATCATGATACTACATACATTTCTACTCATGAAATCATGCATAATTTACACGTATGCTTATTTCTTTTCATGCACAAAAAAGCAATTTGAAAGTGACTTATAGTCTCTACAATATCTACTTCTTATGTGTTAGTTATCAATTTGTCACTTAACTCTATTATCTTATGCCCACACAAATGACAAATGAAACTACCAGTTGAGTCGAATATAATGATATTTTATACAAACTCTCTGCTTATTTTACAAGGCTCAACTACCTTCTAGTAATATGCAATGAACGAAATCCATGCACTCTTTTAACTAGAAAGCAAATGAAAGGTGTAGCTTTAACTATGAAGTTTTTAAAGGTAAAATTATAACATATATTGTATCTAAATAGAATGCAAAGATTCTATACCACAACAATAAAACTCCATAACATTTAAAACAAATACTATTGTGCCATTTGTTCAAAGACATCATTAATAGTAATATGCATAGATAAAATTCCGATCTAGTGAACCGTTGTGAATCCACCATAAGTAGAGTTAATCATTCATCAACTATACTATAAAGTTTACAATTTTGAGAAAAAACATCCAGATCACCTCTTGAAGAAAATAAAACTAGCTAAGGAGGATTGACTCTTCTCCTGCCCTTGGTTCTTCTTGCCATGCCTCTCCTGCTACTTAATTCTCTTGTGCTGCTTGCGTTCGTAGCCTCGCCCTATAAGCTCTATACTTGGAGATAATTGGTGTTAACACCTTGGTACTTGTACCATTGGTGCTATTAACTCTCAGTTTCAGTTTGTTTATCTCTTGATCTACTTCCACCAACTTTCTACATGCATCATCAATTTTTGTTTTAAAAGTACGAAGATAAACTACCATACTTCCTAGCTTCTCCAAAGATGCTTCATTTATTGTATTTGAAGAAAATAATTCTTCTTTAAGCATTGTTTTGAAGCTTCTCGTTATAACAACATTTTAGTAGTTTTTCTTCATTTTCTTCAAAAACATTTGCTTCTAGAATTTTGAAGTTGCTTCTTAGACCCTTTAAATAGGACTAATATTTTCCCAAGATTGACCTTATCTCAGTATCCAATTCCTTGAGCACGAAAAGCTTCCATTCAAGCATATCCATCCAGACCACATTCATTTTCCTTTGGATCACTAATGATCCTTTTAGCAATTGGGACAATTGAAGGAATTTTGGTAATATCCTGTACCTCTTCGGAGATCAATGGCAGGTTGCTCTTTCTTTTTTAAGATTTTGTAAATCTGTGTTAAGGGTCTCTATCTTCTTTGACATTCGAGCATACATTGCCATGGCTTCTTCAATATACAACATCCCATCAAGTGTAAGCCTCTCTACCCATTCATCAATAGCCTTATAGATAGATTGACATCTTTCAATTTGTTTAAGTTTGTCAGAGTCTAGGCCTTCTATTGGGATACTAGGAGCTTTATCATTTGGTTGGTCATTCATTCACAAAATAGATTGAATGAAAGAAACAAAAACATATCTATTTTTGAAGCTTTATGTTCTTCTGTTCTTCAGCTTTGACTCTTTTTGACAACATGCATCTCCAAAATTCGATGACCTGTAGCAGAGTTAGCAACTATTCTTTACATTCTTTTAGCATTTTTAGGCTTGGGTGTGTCTTACAATAACTTGGCCACTGTGTCGACCTCAGTGTCTATCATGGGGGTGTATCTTTTCTTCTTCTCTACCACCTTCTTCAACCAAGGAGGGCAAGTAACTAGAGAGGAACTGGCATTAGCATTGGCAATTGCATTATTGTATGGCATAGAAACATAATTGGATGACACATAATCATTTAGCATAGAAAAATCAAAATTATCAAACAAGGTATCATAAATATTATCTTCATCGATTTGGTGAAAGATAATGAAATCATTGTCTAAGGCAATAGTACCAAGAGTTGACATTTTCTATGTCGATGACGACATAGGAAGACCTGTCTTTTTATCAATTTTTTTTATTTTTGAGGGTAGTGATATATGTTCTTCACACAAAGCTTTTTACCTTTTATTATCTTTAGCTTCTTCTCCATCTCCTTCGAAGTGTGAACGAACTCTTTGTGAAGAAGTGTTTGTACCAATTGGAGTCTTCAAGGTGTTAGGGCTTTGAGACGTGTTTTGTTCCTTATTTAGAGCTCCCTTTTGTGTGTAGGAACGAGCACATTCTTTTGTTTTCTTCTCAATCCATTTGCTTATTTTCTCTAAAACAAATGAGGTTCTAAACTCAATATCTGCAACTTCTTCATCAGGTCCTTGGAATTGAGGAAGAGAACCAAGGGCAACACTCTGATAAGGGCAAATAGAATGACCCGACTTGGTCTAATGTTAGCCTCAGGAATTGGTAAGGGCAAATAGAATGACCCGACTTGGTCTAATGTTAGCCTCATCCAATTCCTTCTTTGGACTTCCCTCTCATCTACATAATCTTCATAATAGTATTCCAATTGGGGTTGACATTCATATAGGCTTCCTCCATGGAAAATCATCCAGATAAATTTCTTACTATCAAAATGTGGCCTTGGTGACAAATATTGGAAGTTATATTTTTCCAAAATTCTTTCTACACCTCTTGCGAATTCATTCCCTTTGCAAGAGGAATCAAAAAGGAAAAGAGGGAAGGAATATCCTTCTTCTTAATCTCTGAATATTTAACATTTACCCTCGCCATTTGGCGAAAAACTTCTAGGAGAACAAAGTAATCAGAGACGTACCTTGGTAATTTCAATAAGGCATTTTTGGAACCCCCTATTCTTAAATAAGAAAGTTTCCCAAATTGAATGAAAAAGTTGCTAAATTGTGTTACTAGGGTTGCAACTTCTAGAGAAATTATCCATTCAGGTGACCCTTCAATCCTTTTGCTCATAACCCACAAGAAAACATCATCAACACAAATGAAATATTTCATTCCTTCTTCTCTTTGTAACTGTGGAAAGTATTCGAACACAAGTGTGTCTCTAATGAGAGACCTTAGGGGTCTCAAACCAAGCCAAACAACCTCTCTACTGATAAGAATATAAAATAATAGAGAAAACATGTGGAATGAGGCCCTTTGTTTATAATTGGCCAATTGTTCGTGTAAGTGCGCCCTCATTATTTTAGCCCAACCTATTTATAGTTTCTCCGCAAAAATGATCAATATGAATTGGCACATCCAGGAATTGAACTCACCAGACTTGGGGCTTCCCACAACACGATGCAACAAGGTAATCACATTGATGATTTCTTCTTTAAAGTGGCTGTTGGAATCAATGAACACTGAGAGGGGGGGGGGGGTGTGAATCGGTCTTTTATAATTTGCAAACTCATCAAGCCTATTCTTAAACCACCAGATGCATGAGAAAGTAATGAAAGTGCAGAAACATAAAATGAACAACCACACAACCATAACACCAAGATTTTTACGAGGAAACCCAGAAAGGGAAAACGACAGTGGGATTGAGTACCCACAATATTATTATACTATGGCCAGTAGTAAAACAATATTACAAAAGAGGAATGCACTTGCATTTAGGTTCACTGCTTAATTCCAAAAAGGCTACAACCCGGAGGAAGACTCATTGCCTTCCAGGATAATACAAAATGATTACAATGATAACTGAACTAAAATGTAGCATCTAACTATTGCAAAATACAGTTTCGGTTAGGCTCATAATGACTTCTGCAACTAATTTGATATTCTGCTTTGTCACATACCGGAGCAACAAAATCTTCACCAAACTCACAGATTCTCTCACACAGACTTCCTTCGCTCATTTCACGCACCAAAATGATTAACCAATTCAATCTTATATATCCGCACCATAAAAAAGAATCAATAACTAAGTTGACTTCCAAAAATCGCATAACACACAACATGAAACGCGTTCCACCAAGTTGGCTCAATCCGATCACAAATCTGATTGCGGACCAAAACAAGACAATAAAATGCTTCCCATAAGTTGGCCCAATCTTCTCAAACACGAAACTGAAATCCCAACAAATCCGCAACACACGTTACCCCAAAATAATTCTGCCCTAATTGAATTACTGGATACCAGAGCTCTAAACTTGCACACAATTCAACACCGAATATCAAGATTACGAGATAATCTGTCTCGAACCTCAAACTAACTGCCTAGATCACCTCAATATTGAAATCAATATGTGCACCATGATCTCATGCTCTACCGGTAATTGTGTTTCGCCTTCCAAACTTATGCCTTATGAACATAATGACTTCCGGTAAACCAATTCTATGTACACCGGATGTGATCTGCAAACTATGTTGCCATCAATGACAACCCCTAAGCATCTATCATGCACCAATCTTCACCGGAATCACTGGATCAATGTCTCATGCCAACAATCTCCCCCTTTGGCATTGCTGGCAACACCGTGAAAAATGAATTGAATGAACTGTACACTTAAGATTGCAAAATTTTCAAATTTACAAAGAATATACACACCCCCCTTGAGAATTTACACCATTTTGCACTTTGCTCTCACCCCTTTTGATAGCAATGCCAAAGATAAATGATCCGTCAAAATTGATATACAAGGGTATGTACAACTGCTCAAAACAATTTGAAAATATTTGCAAAAAATGTCCCAAGAGACAATAAATGCTTATCCCATGCTTTCCTCAGGCTCTCCAAAATGCTGATCATCCCACTGAAAAGATAAGCAAGCATTTCAACTCCTCTTCTATTTGTCGGAACATTGGAATCTAGAGTATCCTTAGCATCTTGCATGCTTCTCATTAGAGAATCTATCCAAGGAGTGATAAGACTCCTTAACTCAGCTACTCTAGCCAAAACTCTTTCCTTTTCATGGTTTAGACTCTTTATTTTATTCAGTAAACTTAAAACTTGAGGTTCAAAATTGCTAGTCGGAGCAGATTGTGGTACGTATGACTATGATATGCTTGCTAGCTGATCTTCACATTCCTTTATTTTCTTGCCAATGTCTATAGTGAATTTGGGCAAAATAAGACATGACTTGTATATATTTCCTCCTTCATCAATTACATCCAGAATATTCTTTAGTGCAGTAGCTAGACTAACTCTATCATCTTCAATCATTTTCAAAAATATTTTCAACCTCATAGCATTAAACTGATTCAAAACTTTAGTATCTGCTGCCTTCTCCAAAGACTCAAAATGAGAACCAACAACACTCAATAAACTTTTGAGCTTAATAGAGGGATCAGATGTATCCGGTTTGAAAGATGGCATAATCTTTTCCAACATTTCCCCCACCAATGATATTAATTCCTTATCTGCAGAATGGGAATTAAGAAGTCCTCACTGGATTTGGCTTGAGCTAGAGTTGCCAATTTAAGTGCTTGAATGGGAGATAAGAAACTTAAGTCAATCGACCCTTGACCAAAATCATCTGGATTAACAACAACTTGTTTCCCTTTAATAGTACCAGTGTCTCTTGCCACTGTTGCCGAAGCCTGACCTCCCTTCTCCTCTCCTTTCTCTTTATCTGCAACCACTACACTCTCACCCTTTCCATCTTTCTCACCAGTATTCACATCCTTCTCCACATTTACTATCTCCTCAGCTGCTTTCTGTGACACAACTTCTATAACTAGAGGATCTTGTATAGCATCACTAGAGGTATCATTTGCACCATCATCATTATCAGCTGGAGTTTGATCATTTGACTGTCCTTCCGAAGTAACTTTCTCTGGTCAGTGATCCTTTTGCTTACCGAGGATAGTTGCATGAACTTCTGAAACATATGTGTCTTGAGTTGGTTCTTCCGGATTTACATCAACCTTCTGATCTATCAAAAACTCTCAAAATTGTTTCGGTCTCCTTTATCACCTCATCTTTCTTCCCTACCATAAGCTTATTCACCCTCTTCTTGCTTTAGAATCTATCCTTGGCAAGCTTCAATAATTTGGTGACTTCATCTCTAGAAATAACAAAAGATAGATTTACTAGCACACATTCTTTTATTTTCTCATCCTCTTGACTAGCTGTAAGCCTTCTTGCATCCAAAATGTCATATAGAATTTTTGGGATCATAGATGCAAGTTCTATTAATGTCTTACTATATACATCCATATATTCTATACTTACTTTTTCAACTGCTCTCTGATCTTTATCATCAAAATTTTCATAATATGTAGATACATTATTCAAATTCCTATCCTTCAGAATTTCATCAATTATCTCCTTCAAGGTCAACGAGGGCACTATTTCAAATGTACCTTCTATCTTACTAGATTTAAGAGCTGCATCAATCTCATATTTCTTCTTCTTTCTTGCTCTACCCTTACCATATGATTCAAGTTCTACTCCTGGTTTCTTTGCTTGCTGAGCTCCACCGGATTGTGGCTTCTTTACCCCTCTTGCATAGGTGGCTGTCTTTTTCACCTCTCTGACTACTTCATCAGATTTTGTCTCTACATCCTTAGCAGTGGCAACAACATATACTCTTTGCGGTTTCTCCTTCTTCCTCGTCTCCGCCCCACCAGTTGTTGATGTAGATTGAGATTTGGGTGGAGGAATGGGCTTCTGTACATCGAAAGTAGGTGTAGACTAGGACTGTTTTGGCTTGGCTTGTTCAGAGGGGTGGAAATAGGTTTAGTCTTCTTTGGCTTCGCCATGTCTTCCTCCTTTTTAATATTATGTTCTCTTGCCCTCTGTACAGCCTCCTTGGATAAACCCATTTGTTTTGCCAACTCCTCTACCTCTTTCCTTACTTTCCTCTTCCTACCAAGTCTGATAAACTTCTTGTGCAAATCTAGGTCTTTCTCTTGACAAGTACCTCTTCTCTCCTCCTTGTCATCTACCGGTTGACTCAACAAATTTTGAGCATATGCATCAAAAGTGACAACATCCACCTCATACCCCATGGGCATGATCAGACAGTTCTTGGATCAACTACCTCCATGTGGCATTGATCTTTGTCAACCATGAAACAAATAGTTTTTTCATACTTTTCTACAATTTCTTTAGGGATTCTTTCCCTACTTTGCATTGAGGCTTGAAAAGATTTGAAGTATCCCCACAAGGTGGATTTCTATAAAACAGTATCACCTAAACTTTGCAATCCTTCCTTAATTTCAATGATTACCGGTTTGTCATATCCCCACTGAATCTTTCGAATACTAGGGATCTCATTGAGAAAATACAATGCCACACAAACAATCAAGGAACCAAACTTAAATACATTCTTTTTGTCTTGCTTGATCTTCTTCAGGTTGCTTAATAATTCACTGAGAAGAACCAAACAAAGATCATACCTTTTGCCTTCCTTCAACATCTCATAAGCTGCAAATATGGCCATGCCGGATACAAAATTCTGCATGCTGGATTGATATACGTCATATCCAATCACCATTGAGGCAAATCTAACATCATACTCTATAATATCATTGATAGTCATCGACTAACTATTAAACTGAGATCCGGTAACCTTTGTTACCGTTGTATTATGTACTTTCCTCAATCTAAGGATCTCATCAGTTGTTTTTAAACAGGCAACTTCTTCAATGACTTGCTTGGTGATCTTATAAGGTCGGTCTAGCCACATGAATTCATTGTGGATTCGGCTCAAAATGTAACGGACCCATTCGAGTTCATTGAACACCGGGAAGTGAATAAATTGAATGAAACCCTTGTCGTGCAATGACTTGTATTTTGGTTTCAAATTGCCCAGACTATCCATCATGTTCTTGGTGTAAAGTGAATGCATATATGCATTCCCAAGCTCCTCATTGTTGCAATGGATATATGCCCTAATATCTTCGTTTTGGAGTACACCATATGGGACAGAGGAAAATGTACCTTCCAGATCATTCTCAGTGGATTTGAATGGATGTCTTTTAAACATGGGCTTTGCTCTCTCAGAATTTTTGACCACCAGTGGAGTCACAATACTAGATGCAGATGCCATTTCAAAATATGGATATGAAGAGATAGCTTTGCAAATGGAAAATACCTTTTTGATTCTCAATTGGGTGCACAATATTGCTGATAGATTGCTTCAAGCTCGGATTGAGTTGCTAAAACTCCTTCACTTTGCTACTCTGCTCTTCTCACTTGTCCGCATTGTGAATAATGAGGTATAGAAATGCCTTTTTATCTATCAAAAACCTAATTTCAATTTGTAATAAATGCATAACCCTAATGACTTCTGGATACACTGTTTTTCATTAATTCGCTCACCGGAATCCCAAACTGCCATGAAGTCTTCTGGATAACAACATGACAACCAATCTTCATCATCTGCAACCATCCTTGACTGATTACAGATCTCTTAAAGGGGGTTCTAAATATTTGCATGATAATCTCCCCCTAAGGCCAAAATGCCTTAGTTATCAAATGAGGCTCCATCACCGGATTTAGGTGTGGAGCCATTCTACACATTTGAATCTTCCTTTTTCATCCAAATCTTCTTATGCTGATCTTTGATCTCTTCCACTTTAGCTTTTCCTTTTTCATCTGATTTGTTCTTGTTTACCAGAGCATTCTTGCTTCTGCAATATCTTGCAATATGACTAGATTTGTTGCATGCATGACAAACAACATTCCTTTGCATAGGCCTGAAGTTCATTTGTTTAGGCCTCATCGTGCATTGGTTATAAATATGTCCAAACATCCCACAAGCATAGCATCTCTTGTTTTGAAAGTTATTTATCATTGTTCGACACATGTTTGAGTTGTGACCAAAATTGTTGCATATGAAACATGGACCGGTAAAGGTAGGACCGTTGTTCATCACTTTATTCATCATTCCATTATTCATCTTACTTCTGCATTGACTTGCCATATGACCAAATTTACCACAAACAAAACACTTACCATTGAATTTATAGGCATCAGGCTGTCTTACTGGAGGTTTCTTATTCTTTTGTTGATGATTGCTTTGATCAGAACCAGAGGATTCTCCTTTCTCAAATCCAAGTCCTTGCATGTCCTTTCCATGTCTTTTACTTTCCATCATTTCATCCAATCGGGATGAACTAGCTTTGAACTTTTATTTTTACTCATTTGTAGTTGTCAACTCATCTCTCAGAATTATAATCTGCTTTTCAAGTTCTTCATCATTTTTGCTTGCACCAATTCAAGCTTCAACTAATCATTCTCATATGTCAATTTGCAACATTCATCAGATCTTCCCTTCAGTGATTGAGTCAAATTTTCTTCATTCTTCTTCCGATCTTCAATCTCCTTTGTCAGCTTCATTAGAATAGATTGTATCTCATTCTTCAAAACTGCATTCTCGCTAGCCAACTTCTCACATTCATCTGTCTTGTCTTGTAGGACTTGATTATCAATGCTTTGTTCTTCTTCATCCTTCAACTTATCCATCAATTCCTTTCTCTTTTCTCTAGAAGTTCTCACTTGATCTTTTAACGTCTCAATGAAATCTTCAGCTGCATTTAAGTTTTTTTTCAGGGAACTTATTTCTTTTCTAGCTGCAACAAGATCTTCAAGTGCCATACTAAGCTATCTCTGCAAACCGGAGTCCATTGATTCAATATTCTAGATCTTCCTTAAGTTGTTAGGCTTCTTTGGAGAAACTAGGCTCTGATACCAATTGTTGGAATCAATGAACATTGAGAGGGGAGGGGGGGGGGGTGAATTGGTGTTTTATAATTTGCAAACTCATCAAGCTGATTCTTAAACCATCAGATGCATGAGAAAGTAATCAAAGTGTAGAAACATAAAATGAACAACCGCACAACCATAACACCAAGATTTTTATGTGGAAACCCGGAAAGGGAAACACCATAGTGGGATTGAGTACCCACAATATTATTATACTATGGCCAGTAGTAAAACAATATTACAAAAGAGGAATGCACTTGCATTTAGGCTCACTGCTCAATTCCAAAAGGGCTACAACCCAAAGGAAGGCTCACTTCCTTACAGGCTAATTCAAAATGATTACAATGATAACTGAACTGAAATGTAGCATCTAACTATAACAAAATACAGTTCCAGTTAGGCTCATAGTGTCTTCTACAACTAATATGATATTGTGCTCTGTTTTTTAGCTCTGTCACATACCTGAGCAACAAAATCTTCACCAAACTTTCAAATTTTCTCACACAGACTTCCTTCTCTCATTTCATGCACCAAAATGATTAACCGAGTCAATCTTATGTATCTGCACCATAAAAAATAATTAATAACTAATTCAGCTTCCAAAAACCGCATAACACGCAACATGAAATGTGTTCCACCAAGTTGGCTCAATTTGATCACAAATCCGATTGCGGACCAAAACAAGATGATAAAATACTTCCCACAAGTCGACCCAATAATATCAAACACAAAACTGATTACCAAAATTATCCCAACAAATCCACAACACATGTTGCTCCAAAATAATTCTTCCCTAACTGAATTACCAGATACCAGAGCTATAAACTTGCACACAATTCAACACCAGATATCAGGATCACGAGATAATCTAGCTTGAATCTCGAACTAACTACCTAGATCACCGCAACACCGAAATCAATATGTACACCATGATCTAATTCTCTACCGGTAACTATGTTCCACCTTCTAGACTTATGCCTTATGAACAAAATGACTTATGGTAAACCAATTCTATGTACACCGGATGTGATCTACAAACTGAGTTGCCATCAATGACAACCCCTAAGCATCTATCATGCACCAATCTTCACCAGAATCACTGAATCGGTGTCTCTTGCCAACAGTGGCTCCTCTCAAGGCGAGCGGGTATTTTGGACTTACTTTCTTTTCTTTCTTTAACCAAGCTTAAACTGGTCTTTGCCAAGTATCTTCAATACTTGCGAGATGATTGTAGGATTGATTCTTGCAATAACAGAGCCATCAAAATCTTAAATTTCTTGTGAATCTGTGTGATAATTTTTAGCATATGAAACAACTAACTCCGGACATGGAACAATAAGTGGAAACTTCCAACACCTATGAGTCCACTTTCGATGATTTTCTTGCCAATGGGAGAAATAGTCTCTTGTTGAATTCTTCTTAGAATGTCTTGAAGGCTTACATCACCCATATCAGTATCCTTTACATTATCTAAGTCTTCTTCTATTATGGGTCGTATTAGAGAAACCCAAAATTTAAACATTAAGCATAATAAATAGTTAACCATAGTCTCCATAATTCTATTGGTCACTAGGTGAGCTTGCAAGACACTCAGAGAGAATTCACTACATAGACTCATGAGAGGAATACTAAAACTTTCACAACAACCATCCTTTAAATTATTGTCACCTTTAAATTAAGAAACCATACAGAGAAGAATTTTAAGTCTAACCTCTTTTTTAGATCCTTTGTGATCTCCTTTTTGGTATCAAAGCTCTAAATCTCCATTTTTTTGAAGAATTTTAAGTCTAACCTCTTTTTCAGCTCCTTTGTGATCCCCTTTTGGGTATTGAAGCTCAAAATCTCCATTTTTAATACATGGGACAAAATTAATTTTGAAAAGATGACAACCTTTTAAAGAATTAAAGCATTTATTTCATTTAATTTTTGTAGCTAGGGTACCATTATTCTCCCTAAAAAATCATGCTAGTGTATTTCCCATGCTCTTTGCCAACTAATAATTATTAATGAGTTGTACCTACTGATGTCTTGAAAACACAATGCATTGAGAAACAAAAATTGCATTGAGTCGAGGAGTCGACGAATCATTGATCTACTAAATAATTTAACAAAAGAGGTAAAAAGGTTCAAGGGACCTGCAACTTACTGGTTGAGAAGGGAATCACTTCTACATGGCTGCCGACTTAGACATGGCACATAAGGAAAGGGTAGGGTGATCATGCAGTTCAAGAACTAATGTACATGTTGATTCAGTTCAAAAGACAAGCGAATGATCGACTAAGTGTTGGGAATAAACATAGTGAGAGGCATGATTTCCAAACGAAGGAGGCCATAAATGAACAAAGATCTTAAAATTCTAAAGGGGAATGAAAAATATAAATGAAGGGTAACATTATGCTTATATAAATCAAAATTTAGAAGATTTACTAATCATAATCATGCTATTTTGAAATAGGATTAAAGAGCTTTTAGATATAGAGGGAAGAAATAGGTAATTGACTCGTGAAATCCATGAATATGTATGTTAGTATATATATGTATATGTGTTGAGAATATATAAAAGTATACATATACATATACATATTACGTGAATATAATATCATTTTAAAAGATGATTATATAATGATTTCTATGCTCACAAACAAATTTTATTTCATATACAAAATTGATTTCATAATGTTGCTCCTTTTTAAATTTGGAGTCACCATCCAATTTTTCCTGAGTGTTCCTTATCACTTCATGCTTCAAGCTTCCGGTCGTAGGCTTTATGAGTTTCCAAAGTCATGTCATGCGATGTGTCCCTTTTCTAAGCTTGTCGCGGGGTTAGAAAGTTCCAAAAGTTTTTGATCACCCGATCTCCCGTTGTCTTGTGCTTCAATCGTTCTAGCGTGGGTTGTGAAAAGTTTGTAAGTCCTGACTGTAGGTTCTTAAGTTCATATTTTCCTCGATTGAGCGACTTGTCAAGTTTCACCTAAGTTTTGGGGTGCCGCCTTTGTGTCAAGTCATTGTACGAACTAATGTTGTTTACCTTGTCAACAAGAATACACCAAATTAAAGGACCATTTTGAAAGGTGAAGTAAATGCAACATTTAAGGCATGTCACACCACTCGAAGACATAGATGAGGTGGTGGATGATTTTTGAACCAACCTTCATTTTTGATTTTTCACAAGGTGCATTATCTAGCTCATGTCCATGCAAAGTGTGATACAAAATCACTGGGCAGGCGTGCAAGACATGAAAATAGAGAAATTGAACTTAAGAGACATTTCTACAAGAGCTTGAAGGAAGTGAGAGAGATCCATTGTGGGAAAGAATTTTTCAGTGTGGCTTGGCCTTCGCAGCTGGTTTTCCGTCTGCTATTCCCTGTGCAGATTTAATTGTTGCATGCTCTGAAATATACAACCTAGAAACATAAGAGATACAAGTAGAGGGTGGTAGGGTTATTGCATGGATTAAATCCAAAAGTGTCTCCCGCGCTTTGTGCCTTCCTAAGAGAGAAGCCTCCCAAAATATGTCTTATCTAGCTGGTGAAGAGTATTTCTAAACGCATGGGGATTGGTGTATGAACTACATTACTATGAATTGGTTAAAATCTAAAAAGGGAGGCAAGTCTCAATTTCCTACCAAATTTAAAAGGATGCACTTTAAGGATGAAATTGTAGAAATTATAGCCCTCTTGCATCGTGCTGTGGGAAATGCTTGCACTGATTCTTTTGAGTTTTGGATGTGTCATTTCATTTTTGTAATTTGTGCTCCTGAGAGCTTTATTGATTGGGCCTCTATTATTAGCTATCACTTGCATGAACAATTGCAGAATTTCCGTCAGTCCCTGGTTTTTCATATGTGTTCATATCTGATCTTCATCCTAGCTAGTCAAGAGTCTACTTGGTTGGGTTTGGAATTGCATCATCCTCTACCTGCATTCACACCCATCTACCAGAAATTCCCCCAGCTCACCATGTGTAAGGGTATGCAAGATTTTTCCTATGTCAATGACATGTTCTCAATGAGTATGGTCAAAAAATTAGAAGGAAACCCTGCCCTACGGATTTCCCATGACTTTGCTACCTTTGTGACTACATTTGGGAGTTTATACACCCAATTAAACAGGTTCACATACCTTAGAATTGGGGATTTTGAGAAGGGCCCACTAAAATGGCCTCGGTTCCCGTCTGATTATATTGTGTTTCCAAAATTTTGCCACCAGATGACCGTTGTAAATATTAAATACCTGAACATGGGGAAGAAAGGATACTCCTTCCTATTGTACACAACTAATTTCTATTGCAAAAATAATAGCGCTGCTAAGGCCGTGGGAACAATTCTAGATAAATTTCATTTTTTATCTCTGTCATCTAGAAGTAGTTTTGACAACAAGGGATATGTGAAGCACCATTTGTATGGAGCCAAAGGTTACATGCATCTGCTTGAGATCAAATATTTCTGGGAGGATTGTCTAGATGATGTTGAAGTGTTTAAGAGAAGTTTCTTGAGGCTCTCTCTACAGTAAATTCACACTCTTGGTGTTTCCTTTAATGTTCCTGATGATGTGGTTGAAGATGAGGTCATTATTGTCCTAGAGTATCATACTCTTGCTAATGTGACCCCCACAAAAATTGATTGATCTAAAGAAGAATGTCTCAGACCTAATGGTTCGTACTGCTCTAGTGTTGAGGAGGACATCCGATTGGTTAAATGGTAAGTGGAAACAATAGGTCGACACCTCACAAAGCCAAAAGTCATCATCCCACAGAGAGAAAGGAGTAGTTTACTCTTCCCCCGTTCCAACATAAATAGCTAAGTTTGCAAATAGGTTACTAAATTGAAGCTCTTAGTCAATTGGTGATGGAGAGAGACCCAAAGAAACCACTGCTAGACTGAAATCGACCTGTGAACGGGATGATGAGATTGTGCCACCCAAAGGGAAATCACCTCTCGTTGATTTTGAAGGTATTTACCGACAAATGATTGATGATCATTATTTTTTTTATTTGCTCGAAATCCCCTCCTCTCCTGTGTAAGATACTCCTAGTACTATTAATAAAGGATCAAGACTTGAAACAACCTCTCCAGCATGGATGAAGACAGAGGTAGAAAAGAAAATAAAAGTGTCCACCCTTGTTTCTAGTGAGGTAGATACAGTCGTACTACTGTTACAAAGTTCTCGCAAGCCTAACAAGGCTAAGTGAATGTCTTAGATCATTTCTGACTCTGTATCTGGTCATCAACTCCTAGAAATTGCTAAACCTATTAGGGAGATGAATGCAAGTGACATAATAGAGAAGGATTATAAGATCAACCATGTGGATATGGGACCTTCAAATTTAGAAGGGGATGTCTACCATGCCAAATTTTTCAGTCCATGCATCGATTAAAAGGGCCCAAGAACATAAGAAAAAGAACCTGGAGCTGCAATCCCAAGTGCTGTCATTGAAGAATTTCATTTTATCTATCATAAATCCTGCTAGTGGGGAGGCTTCAAGTTCACATGTGCAGGGACTTGACCTAGATACTGTGAAAAAGGTCAAAGGTAATTTGGGGTTTGCTAAACCTGTCACTAAGTGGATAGATGAAATGTATAGAGTTGGTGTCAGTTACATCACTAAATTTAGAGTGTTATATATGAACATTTGGAATAAAAGAAAGGAGTTATTAGCCGAGCTACAACATATCAGGAAAGAGCATGGAAGCATATTTGTACTTTCAAAAAAGGTCGCTGATCTCATATCATTGAATCATGCCATGCTAATGATTGAAATTAGTAGAACATCCTAAGGAAGTTGATCTACCTAGCGTGAAGCTTTGGATTGGAAAAAGAAGATCTATTGTGATTATATAAATGACATTGATGATGATTTAAAACACTATTTGAATGATATGCTAAAAATAAAAAATAACCTCGATGCTCTAGATGTTGACCTCATGGACAACTTTGAGGAAAATATCTGGGAACTCAGTGAAATTTTGAACTAGTTCAAAGATAATTATCAGAAGAGCGTTAAAGATCCTCAAAATATTTCCTTGGAATATTTTAAAGGATTGTGTCACTTGCAAATGCATACCACTGCCTTTGAGTCCAAGATGGATGAAATGCACAAGAACGTGGCCATCACCGATGGGTTAATCTCAAAATGGAGAATAAGACTGCGCATCACAACAATACCAAAGGACCCAAAAATGGGCTCGATCATGAACATGTATCATGAGTACAAGAAAAGACTCAAGGCCCAGGAAGTGGCATGTGCTGGACAGGAGGTGGAGATCATCGGTGATAACGAACCGCAAGCTGAGTAGGCGGTGGTAGTTTCATGTTTTTACTGTTTTATTGCTTTTCTTAATTATTGGCTAGGAGGCCTAAAGACTTATTTTAAATAATGATTGTCTTCAAGAAACCGTTACTCTAAATTTTTTAAATAGCTGGACTTAGTTTCATTTCAGGATCTTTTGGGCAAACTTTATTTTACTCTTAAGTACACAAAAGCTTCTTTAAGCATTCTTTTGTTCTACTGTTTTGAATATAGACAAATTGCTGGTGGCTTTCAGAGATTTGTAATCTTTGAGTTATGGTGTGTGGATGCTTTCTATTCTTTTGAATGGTTATCAGTGGATGAATTTATATTTGAGATGGTGAATGGTTTAAATTTTTTATTACTGCAAGAATATTATCTGTGAATGATATTTTGTTGTAATCTGGTTGATTCAAAATCTGAAAAAAATCTAAAAGTAGTGTTTTGTGTCTTATGCATGGCTTTACAAAGCTTTCTGGTTAAAATCTCTTTCCTTATTCGCTTTCGGGTTAAAAGCATTTTGATTAATTCTCTATTCATTGAATATCATATGAAGGTAGCTGCCACCTTGTAAAATAAGCAGAGAATCAGTTAGTAGATAGTTTATTTAGACTGGTTCAATTGTGGTTACATTTATCACCTTTGTGGGTGTGAGAATACAGATTTAGGTGATAAATCTGTTAACCAACACATAACAACTAAGAATCTTTGTAATTCCTAATGAAAAACAATTTTTTAGAGTATATATTGTAAGCACTTGAAAATTTGAGGGTGAACATAATGTAATAGACTAATTAGGAAACCACAAAACCTAATCCTATCACAAAAATATCAATTGAAAATAAAGAAAAGAATGTTGGCATAGATATTCTATTCGGTAGCTTTCGTTCGGTCATAGAGGCATACTTACAGTACCATAGCTAGCAGCAGATACAGAGCCACCACTAATGGTAGTAGGTCAAGAGTCGTAGGGAAACATAAATGCAGCACCTCCTTGGCTATGCATTTGCTAGAATAGGTGGGAAACATTTGGTGGAATTGATTATGTGTTGCATTGATGTTTTGTCATTGATGCTAACACTAGCTGTTTGGATGCTTTATCGGCACCCTTCTGGTTCTGGTAGGTTGAGTGGTTTTTGGTTAACCTGGATCCAACATGATCCGGTAGGCTCTGATATAGTCTGGTGATGGAATCAACTTGTTTATGATACTTATACTCATGTTTGGTCAGTTGGTTTTGGTCTGATAATCGGTTGATATCCTGCTTGCTTAGAAGATTGGTTTTTTGGTTTCAACGAGGGTTTCACTGGCAGAACTTTTGGTGGAGATCTTTGATTAATTGCATAAGTGGTGTTGGTGCAACTTCTGGTGGAGTTTCAGGATGCTGTTGGTGATCATGTTTGAGACTTGGCGGATGGAGATCATTGCTGAAGCGTATGGACCTATACTGGGTCCCGGTTGATCTAGGTTATGTACCGACTTTAATGTAATTTGTGGATAGGACCTATTAATGTATTTCTGGGATGTATCATGTGCTGATATTATTTGTTTGGTCTAAGGCCAACATGGTTTGTAATTATGTAATTGGTTTATTATCTGGTGGTCGACTTGATTGTTTATGGTCGAGGGTTTGTATATATGGATGTAAGATCTCATTGTAGATCATCATGGTTATTGTTAGAGGTCATGGTCAAGGAATGTAATGTGCAAATAATGTAATATCATTCAGGCAGAGGAGTTGGTTGATCATTGGAGATCGAATTAGATTTATGTAAGAGGATTTAGTCCTCTGGTATTGAGCTTAACCGAAACTGTACTCAGGCATAGGAGATGCTATCTTTTGTAGTTCAACACTTCTCCAGATTGTAGTCTGGATTTATATGTAGTCAGTGAGGCTCCTTTTGTGATGAGTAGTGTACTCTAGGCTGTTGGCCTTCCTACAAGTGTAGACCCCTCAATTGTAATTCACATACTTACTACATAAGTATTATCTGACTATGGGTAGGCTTCCCACCGTGGTTTTTCCCTTTACCGGGTTTTCCATGTACAAATCTTGGTGTCATGTGGATGGTATTTATTTTGTGATTATTGTTTATGCTTAATTGGTTTACTGCTATTCCAGTATTAATGTTTTGGGTTTCGGTATTAATGTTTAAATTGCTAATGGTTTTGGTAATCTGTGACAACTAATTCACCCCCCCCTCTCAGTTGTCTTCCGGTTATTTGAACTGTCTAACAAAGAATGCATAAAAGAATCAACAATCAAATGAAATAAATCAAAGCAAATCAAACTTCATTGCTAATTCCATGCATGTAGCCTCCATTTTCTTTCCTTTTCTTGTGTTGAAGTTTGGTTCTTAGAATCATACTTTATGAAAACCCGCAAAATAGATGCACAAGAATAAGAAGATAGTGGTTGTGATGATTGAGAATTGAACTTGAATTTATAGATTTTAAAAATTTGATTCAACAATTCAGATTAATTTGAGAATAGAGATGATCAATGGCTAAGATTTCATGAGACAAGTTGATGGGAAATAATTACAATGTGAACTGATTGCATTATTCAGTTAGACTAAATTGATTGAAAGTTAAAAGAATCGATTGAATTGTTAACTAATTCCATGATTCAATTAGACTGAATTGATTGAGAGTTAAAAAATATTGATTGAATTGTTAACTAATTGCATGATTTAGTTAGACTGATTTGATTGAGAGTTAAAAGGATTTATTGAAATGTTAATTGATTGCATGATTCAGTTAAATTGATTTGATTGAAAGTTAATAGAATTGATTGACCTGTTAACTAATTTGCTTGATTCGAAGGCTAAATTGATTGATTAGTCATAAAAAAATGTGATTGATGAGAATAAAGAGTTTGTGGCAGTGGAACTAAAAGTTAGGCGCAATTAGGATTTTCAACATGTCTTGCAAAAAATTGAATGAAATTGAACTTGGAGTGATTTTTGGTTAATTTGGATTTTCGAAAAATGTGAAATTAAATTGAAATGAAATGGAAGTAAAGTTAACTTTTTTTTTGATCAACCAAGGGCCGAAGCTGATTATATTTAAAAAAGCAGTAAATACATAATAAAGAGTTTAACTAGAATGAAAATTACCCTAGATACATCAAAATTTAATCATGCCAAAATCCTTCCAAGGCCTAAATCTACCAGCATAAGATTTACAGATTCTTGCTCAAAACCAGTTCTCATGCAAAATAATTATAAAACTAGCCTAACTAAATTTGAATTCTGAAAAAACCAAAATGATCAAACCCGACCTTAAAGCTTTCCATTAGAAGGATGTCATCAAGTAGGTGAAGAGGGACTAGGAGTTGCTGAGGTATCAACCAGGTTAAGGATCACTAGAACTCTTTTCCCAGTCCAAACTATTTTTGGAGGAAGGGGGAAGCAATGAACCACTTCCAAAGGTTCTGGACCCATGTTAGCCATAATAGCTTTCAATTCATTTTCCCATTCCACCAACCTATCCGCAAGAGCCATTTCTGTTAAACCAAACAACTCGAAATGATCCTTAATCAAGTTTTCATTTGCTATTTTTGTTAACCGGAACAAAACTAGAGGAAATTTGTATATTTTTTAACAATAAAATCCCTTACTTTAAATGATTTTTCATCCTCAAAGTATAAGATAGGGAACCTGGGAGGTGGTGAGCCATTTTTGATGGTGACATTGAAGTCAATTGGCAGAGGAATTGTCAATTTATCATCAATATTCTCCAAAACATTTCTCAAATCTCCTAGTAGGTCGGCCTTGAATACCTTCTTGCATAAATCCTCCGTTTTGTTTTTCGGTAGGCCAAAGTGGAGAAGAGTGGCAACAAAAATAGCAATAATCTCCATATTTATTCTGTATTCGTGATTGGTCCTAAGAAAATGATCTCCCAAAATGCCTTTCATCGCTCTAATTATGATATGGTGAGATGCATTCATAACCTCCCTGAACTTTTTTTCTTTGATTTCTTTGAGGAATGCCATCTTCCTTTTGGAAGAAAGGATTCAAATGGGGGTGTCCATTCCTTCTACGCCTCTCTCCAAACCAACAAACAAAAAGACTTCAAGGGACCACAATTCCTATCTTTAGTTTTCGATAGAAGTGAAAGAAGAGTTTAACCAATAAAGAATCTTGAATGAGAAGAAAGAGCGCATTCAATTTTGGAGAAAAACCCAAGGAAAAGCCTAGACTCGAGGCAACTTTCTCTGACATGTCCTTTCAATTCAAATCTCCATATTTTGTAATAAATGCTCCTTTATGTTCGTGATAAGTCAATATATCTAACATGGTTGCTAAATGTTTTCTCAATTCACTCGAAATCAAACTTCCTCCAAGTTTGTAGGCCGGTTAAATTTGAAATTAGACTAAAGACGATTACTATCATTTTGGCAAATATTTTATCAGGATCACGCAAAATCTTGAAGATCTTGCTATTAAAGGCAACAATTTTTTTAAAAAGCACTCCTCTTCAATTCCATTCTCCTTTCAAGTATAATTATTAGACTGAATAAATATTTTGATTATCTCTAACTCCCAATTTCAATCAATGCTTTAGCAACCTAGACCACTTGGTTGTCAAAAATACTGTCATATACCCCTGCAAATCCTACCGTTGGAAATTTTCACATGTCCTGTAAACTGACAATAAATTCGAATCTAGTTAGCAAGTTTACCTAATAACTCGATCTCCATCATGCTGAACAATAAAAAATTTAACCCACTCAAATATCTTTTTAATATTTCCCTTTCAAAATTCTGTCATTGAGGATATTAGCAACCACATCTAAAAGAGCAAGGAGAAATTACTAAAAAACTAAATACAAACTGCTATTATTGGATTAGACTCCGAATACCCAAGAAACTGCTTGTTGGTCCAGAAAACCCTACTAATGAGCTCAACTAAACATGATCTCACATCAATTGCATCTATTTTCAAATAACAAAATTTCCAGTATTTTCCAGCTTTACTTATTTATGAGTCTCTTCAAAACAATTTATTCTTGGTCTTGGAGCTATAATAAATTTCTCATTGAAACCATCTACTCCCTTTTTTGCTAATTGATCATCCATTCCATGTTATTCTCTAAATATATGATTAATAGTAAAGGCTTCAAAGTTTTTTAAGTAATTCCATAGCTATGCTTAAAAAGGAATTGAGTCTCCAATTTGGTGTGTTGCCGGTCCTTAAAGCATTGATTATTATAGCTAAATCTCCTTCAATTTCCATTTTTTTGAGGCCAAGTTCCCTACAAATTGCAAGAACTTTAATAATAGCTTGTATTTATGCAACATTATTAGTATCCTCTGTTAAAACCTTAGCTTGTTTTGCTTCAATCTCTCATTTTGATGAGTGAATTATGCATCCTGCTCCAGAGACTCTTGGATTTCCTTGAGAAGCCCCATCAAAATTCTTTGAAGGGAAATTGAAATTTATTCAAAATGAGATTAAATAAATTTGGAAATTCATTTAATCAAGAGGACATTGTTAACTAATTAATTAATTTAGAATAATTATTTAATTATAACAGGATAAAAATTGAATTTAATTAAATAATGAATACTAATTAAAAGAGGCAAATTTCAACATTTGAATTCGAATTAGAATAATGAAATTAATTTAGAAGAATGACACAAAATTAGTTAAATAATAAAATTATTTAATTAAAGAGAAAAAAATAGTAAAATTAGCGGTTGCAAGTGCGATACAATTTTTAGTTTCTACATTCGCCCCTCTTTGAGGCAATGCAATTTTGAGGTTGTTTCAAAGAATAATTATGAATTTTTTTCCCTAGTAAGTTGAGAGATGGAGGTAAGATGCTCCCTTGAGAGGTTGTTTGTGTATTATAGGCATGAACGATCTCTCGAAAGAAGAAGAATGTTATATGAGAGATAGAAGAATGGTTAGTTTGATGACATGCATGGGTTTGATTGGATGAAAGAGATGGTTAGAGTGATTCACAGATTGATTGGTATAGATTGAGTTTGGTTTCAGGAAGGACACATCCTATCTAAGACAAAAAGATAGATGATCATTTGGTTTCAAGAAAGACACATCTAGTGTAAGACAAATGATATATGAATTTATGATGAAGATGAAATATGATGAAAGTGAAGAATGTTAGTTGATGGTAGACAAGGGCTGATCAAGATTGAATTTTGTTTAATTATGATAGATGATCACACAAGCTCTAACTCTTATTGTGATTTTATTGGTGTACGATAATATCACTGTTGGAATCAATGAACACTGAGAGGGGGGGTGAATCAGTGTTTTGTAATTTTTAAACTTTGTAACCTGAACTTAAACCACCAGATGCATAAGAAAGAAAATAAAGTGCAAAAACATAAAGCAATTAACCACACAACCATAACACCAAGATTTTTACATGGAAACCTAGAAAGGGAAAAACCATGGTGGGATTTTAATCCACAAATATTACATAAGGGGAATGCACTTGCATTCAGGCGCACTGCCTAGAGCTCACTACTCAATTACACAAGAGGGAAACAATCCTGGAGGACTCACTATCCTACAAATAAGATACAAGAGAGATTACAATGTCTGAACTGGATTATAGCATCTACAAATGCCAAATATCAGTTCTGGTTAAGCACAATTTTACTGTCTAAAGTTTCTCTGCCTTTCTACCCTGTTCTTCCGCACAGTTACCTATCAGAGCACCAATTCTGTATTCAAATGCTCTTCACAATCCACACACCAACATTCACATAAAACATTACATAAAATGATCATCTAGATCAACATTATATATCCGCAACAACAAGATAGATCTCAACCAAGTCAGCTTCACCAAGACTGCATAACAGACAACATAAAATGTGTAACCCCAAGTCGACTCAATCTGTCCATAAATACATATGCGGACCTAAATTGAATGATAACAAAATTTATATGAGTCGGCCCAATCACCTTAAACATGAAATCAATTACCAAAATCAACCCAACAATTCTGCAACACACGTTACACCATCAAAGCAAAAGATAACTCTATTTTTCTAGAATCACCTGATATCGAACCTTTAATCTCGCTCATGAATCAACACCGGAGGGAAAAATTATGAAGTAAACTTCCTCAAATATCCAATCATCTGCCTTAATCACCTCTACCAAAATTACATCACCAATATCAAGATATGTACAATGATTTCATATTCCACAAGTTACTGTGTTCCACCTTCCAGACTTATGCCTAATGAATAGTATAAATTTTGGTAACTCATATCTGCATACACTAGATAGGATTTATTGACTGAGTTGACATCAATGACAACCCCTAAACAATCTCCATGCATGAATCTTCACCGGTACAGTGTCTCTTTCCAACAATATCCCCCTTTGGCATTGATGGCAACACTGTGAAAAATAAACTGTACAGTCAAGACTACAAAACATCAAAATTTTAAACTCTCTAAGTATCTACAAGCCCCCCCTAAGAATATACATCATTTTTCACCACACTCTCTCTCCCTTTGACAACAATGCCAAAGATAGGAATCCGCAAAAACTGTTGAAGGATATTACAATGACTTACAAAAATTTGAAGATATCCACATAAGTTGCCTTCAGGGACTTCAGATACTCATTCCATCCTCTTAGAAAATAGTCCACAAAATTTATCAAAGTGTTGAACATGTAGGCATAGATCTCTACGCCTTTAAGATCTTAAGGTACAACCTTACCCAGAGCACTTACTGTATCCTATTGGTTGCCGAGTAAAGTGTCTAGTCGGGGAGTGATAAGACTCCTCAAATCACCTACTTTGCTTATAATTTGGTCCCTTTTTTTATGCAAACTCTTGATTTTTTCTGTTAAGTCCATAACCTGAGCTTCAAGAGTATTGGAAAAAACTGAATGAGGAGCAAAATACTGTGAAATTGCAACTAACTACCCTTCATATTCCTTAATCTTCTTGTCAATGTCTAAAGTAAATTTTGGCAAAACAAGACATTACTTATATATCTTACCACCTTCATCTAAAGAATCCTCAATACTCTTCACTGCATATTGCAAAACTGCCCTATCATCCTCAATCACTTTCAAAAAGGATTGCATTCTCATTTCATCAAATTTATTCAAAACTTTTATATCTGCCGCTTTCTCCAAGGATACAAAATGAGAATCAATTGCATGTAGCATATTCCTAAGCTTACCAGAGGATGTATCAATTGTATCCTGCTTAAATGAAGGCAAAATATTTTCCAAAATACCAGTAGCAAGAGTTATTGGCTCCTTGTCTTCTGAGTGGGACTTGAGCAAGTCCTCACTTGCCTTAGCTTGAGCAAGGGTGGCTAACTTTAGTGCTTGGATGGGAGATAAAGAGTATAAATCAATTGACCCATGAGAAAAGTCATCATCTGTAGCAATCTGCTTCCCCTTATCAGGTACATTATCTCTTACCATTGTTACCAGTGCCTCATCAACCTTCTCTTATCCTTTCTCCTTCTCCGCACTAGCATCTCCAAATTCATCAGCTGCATGCTCAGAATGGACTTCCATGATTGGAGGGTCTTGCACAGCTTCACCGAAATCTCCAACTGCCTAGATATCAGTGGTGTCATGTGCAATTTCTCACTCATGTGTTCCTACCGGGTCATCCTGCTTAGTTGTCTGATCTTTCTGCTCACGAGGAGCCTCTATCTGAACTTGAGCTGCTAGAACAAAAGTATCTTTGCTTGATTTCTCTTCCACTTGGGGATCATCCTTCTCCCGATTGATCTGATAATGATTCTCCTTCAAAATTTTCTTTAGTATACCTTCTATTTTTTAACAACTTCATCAACTTTTCTAAACATTATTTTATTCACTCTATGTTTACTTCAGAACATTTCCTTTGCAAGTTCAAAAAATATTCTTTTTATTTCATCCTTTGATGCAATAGGACATAGGTTTACTAAAGTATATTATTTTATTCTTTCATCCTCTAGACTAGCTGTATGTCTTCAGGCATCCAAAATTTCATATAACTCCTTTAGAATTGTGATGTGGGGAAAAGTGAATGATGGAGAGATCAAGAGAAAATCTTTTCTTCCCTCTGAGGAGAGATGAAAGTTTCATTGCGGATTTCCCTTCAAACACTTTATCCACATTATATTAAAAGAGGGGGGAAATTCACCAGATCCAATCTCTTAGGGAAGAGATTGAATGCTAAATGAATTGATAATGGTGTTAAAATGACAAGCTAACCCCTCTTTTAGAATGGAAAATGGTTGAATTATGTGTTTTGAGACTAAGTGTAAAAGTAGCAAAGAACTGATTGTAACTTGAAATAAAAGTGTGGGATGAAGTTGTGCACCTGGATCTGGCTATAATATGTCGAGCCAAAGTCGCCTTGCAAATTTGAGAAAAATTTGTCGGGACCGTGTTGAAAGCGCACACGGTCCTTCGATAAATCCGTGAAATGAAAAGGGTTTTTCCACCTCAGCAAATGGAGTCCAAATTTGTAAACACAGCTGCACATCTACAACCTACACACAAAAAAGAGAGGAAAAGGGGTTGGGATTGGGGGTTTTCCTTCAGGTCAAACCCCATTTTTTGAATTAACCAAATGATGAAATAAAGTACTTGCAAGTAAATGTAAATAAAAGACTGAAATGTAATTCACCTCAAGAGAGGTTGTAGATAGAAATGTAGGTAGATTTTCTTGTATGGGATTGAATGTTGAAAGGGATCTCCTCTTCAATGGTTGAATCCTTGACTTGTGTTAGTGAACGGATTTTCCTTTCTTCAAAATAATTAATCTCAAACTCTGTTGCCTTCTTTTAAAGACAAAAATTCAATTGAACAGTTGGGTAAGTGTAATATATTACTTCCCTCTAATTTTTTTCATAGGTACAACTCCCTCTATTAGTTATTCGGGGAATAATCTAATTAATTTCCAACTGGTATGCTTTTAACTTGAAAGCACGTAAGCCCGCCTACTTCATTCTTTTGATGAGAGGCTAATGTTTTACATATAGTTCAGAGAAAAATAAGCTTCCTAAATGCTTCAACATGAGAAAAAGAAGTGACTGAAACAAAGTTCAGAGCACCAGTTTTATAGTACATAAAATAGATAAGAGCAATAAAGACTCTTTTCAAACACACACATCCTTTAAAAACTCACAGGAAGGAATCTCAGAAGAAAAATAACATCTCGCATTGGAAAGGTGATCACTATCATTTGATTAGATTAACATATACAAAGATATGCCACAACACAGATTCAAAAACTCAAAGGTTTTCTTTCTTTCGAAATAGTCTGATCCTTTATATATATATCTTTCATGTAACAAAGACACAATCAATACATGCATCAAACCCCTTTTCAATTCCATATCCTTAAAAGTCTGATCACTTCCTTCAACAAAACAGAACCTTACAAAATAGGAAGAAACTAAGTAAAAACTAACAAAAATTCTAACCAAAATCTCACCCCTATTCGGTCCATCTTAGTCTAATATATAGTTTTAGAACAGAGGAGGTCTCCCTGAAAACTCGACCTCCTCTGAAACAGTTATGAAACTAATAGAGTATAATTGGGACAGATGTCCCGAAGTCTTTTGCATAAACATGAAAAACACATAAAAATAGGGCCTTGATCAACACATTATGCTGCTTTCCCATCATCATCTTCTTCTCCGCTTTCCTAGGTGTCATGGGAGGTTGTGAGTTCCTGGATTATTGCTTGGTTCAGAAACTTCATTGCATTGAGCTTTGCCTTCGCCACTTCCTTGTTCCAACGATGCTTTACCATCTTTTCGACATGTTTTGGTAACTGATCATTACCAATAAATGTCATGGACTCGATCCGAGCAACCCGTGTTATATCCTTAGGAGTGAAATTACCCTTGGCTTTGATTTTCTCCATGTATATTCGGAAAAATTTTATCGCATCCTGCGTGTTCAGCCCGCAAATTTCCAACTGCCAATCGTGGTTAGGGTTAACCACTTTGTTATCATTGACTAAACTGCATTGAAGGTCTTGGAGTTCATACACAGAAGTCTTAGCATCAGAGATCACACATTTGAAAGTTAGCACCCGCCACATTATGGTCTTCTTTAGCATGAAGAGTTGACATTCATCTATTACCAGTTTGATTGAATGTTCCGTCAAAAATCTGGTAGCCTCATGTTCTTCTACTTTAGTGAACATTGACAAGACATTCTCCCATTTGTGTTCCTATTTTTCCCATGGCAAAAGCTGGTTTTGAATCTCTACAATAAGACCCTGCATCTCATCGCATAATTTCTGGGAGTTTGTTATATACTTTTCCCGTCCTTAATCACTCCTTCAATCCATTGTTCGACAACCTCTGCAATGCTTTTTTCTCTTTGAACCTGACTCATTAGCTATTTATTTTTTGGTGAAGTAGGATCAAATCTCTCTGTAGCATGAGATATAGGAAGTGCTCCAAAGCAACCGATGCTGTCAATGAATTGAGCAAGGATGCTTATATGCCGCTTTAACTCTCTCTTTTCCCACCCGTCTTTCTCCGACCTGGTAAGCATTTTCTTTGCGGATACCTGGAAGAAATGATTGTTTGAATCTCTACTCATGTTTCCCAGCTCCACCTTAGTGACCTCAAAGTCTTTTGCACTGACTTCCTTGTCCTCTCCCTTGGGCTTGTATGAGGCAATCTTGACAACCCACTTTCTGGTCCCTTCATCACTATCCAGTTGAGCAGTTGTTTTGAACCTTCTTGGCTTGGGGCCCTTCTCTATGTACTTAACGACCATATCCTAAATTGGAATAGTCATAGGAATGGAACTTCATTTTTTATTCACTAAAGTAGTCAGCCACTTAGGAGTGACACTAGAACCAGTTGCTCCTTCAATCGCTTTGGAGGGTGGTGTCATAGCTACGGTAACCACATGGGAATCCAGGGCATTAGCAACGTCACTGTCCAGATCTTCAACTTCAAATATCTAGGCATCAAGAATCTTATCCTTCAGCTCTGTATCCTTGGCTTGATCCATCCTTCTCTGAGCAGCACTTCGTGACCAGGTATGTCGAGGAGTACAGAAATCCAAAGCTGGATTAGACTTGTACCTAACCCGAGGCAAATTTTTATCCTTACCTGCATGAACATGCATAGAAGCATTATTAGAAAAACTCTTTGTTGAACACAGAGTAACCTCATTATTTCTCGCAGAATTAGACTTGGCGCCTAATTTCACTGCTTTCTTCCTTTCAACCCACTCTGCAGTTCTCTCCAAAACCCTTTTGGTTTTCAGCTGTATATCGTCTTCTTCTTCCTCAACCCAATTGATACATGATACTTCAGTTTCGACTTGAGCTAAGTATCCGGGTTCAAACAATTTTAGATAATCTTCTTCAAGCCCGTTTATGTCAAGCTTTACCTGCAATGAAATGACTTGCTCTAATACTATCCTCATGTTTCCCCTTTTGAAAACCTCGAGTTCATCACTGCAATCTTCCCAGAAGTCTTCTAATTGTGGCATTGGGAGATATGACATTAGACCAAGACTTCGGGAAAAACCATTATTATCAAAACCTTTCCTTTCATGGTACAGGGGAAAATTGAAATTCTTCAGGTCCGCTCCAATACTCAAAGCATCCGACATTGAATTGCAGGATAACATACCTAGCTGGATGGGAAAATGACTCTCCCATTTGTCCTTGGGTTGCGCTTTTTTAATCACAGTAGTCAACTGCCTACATATCTCGGCTAAAACAAAACAATCTGAACAGAAGTGAGGAAGCGGGCTCTTCTTCAAAACTGCCTATCCTTATATAGCAAAAGCGAAGAAATTGGATAAAGAAGTTGCCAAACCTCTTTACCAAAGCCTGTGCATCCTCAAAGATTCTTTTGGTTTTCATATTATTCAATTCATAGCACAAATCCCCCAGAAAAGCATTGTGTACCCTCCTAAAGTCCTGCAAGGCATTATCCTTTTGCAACATGGGGTAAAAATCATATACAAGGATGTCCTCCTTAGTGGGTTGTCTGGGTATTCCAACTATCTCCTTAACACACGCCAAATAGTATATAAGATATGAAGACATGAAGAAATTTTGCTTAAACTATTTGGCCATACTCAGCTGCTCCCTCATTGAATCGACAATCAGTTCTGCCCAATCAAGATATTGTTTCCCTTCTAACACCAACTGCACATAGCAATAAATCCAGTCGTCGAAGCTATAAGCTTCCGTAGAGCCTCTGACTCGGTGTAATAGTAGCATGACATCGTTAATATGAGGCAGGATATGAATCTTATTGAGATTCTTGGGCAATCTGGAACCACCCCTTTGAGGAACCTTCAGCCAATATTTTGCTACGTTATTTCGGTGCCCGGTTCTGTCCGCGTTGAACTCGGTGATTGGCTGGGTGGGAGAAAAGTTTGAGAACTGGTAGTCAGGTAGCTTGAAGATAGAGGAAATTACTTCGCGGTTAATGGCAAGAAGGGTTTCACCATTGTCTCTCCTGATGGTTTCGGAGGCTAGATCATACCTAGCGATACATTCCCTAACCAATTCTGGGCAAGGGATAGCTGGGGGAAAGGCTGCCGCCTCTATGAGACCACTACTCAAAACTTCTACACCAAAGGAACTATCAATTCCCTTGAATACCCTTTCTTTCAAAACTTCAAGGTTTTCCCCTTTAAAGTCGGTATCGCTGACTATGGGCTCTGTACATGCAAGACTAAAAACATTTTCGAACAGGTGTAGCGTGGACTTCATAATTCATGAATGATAAGTCTTATTTTATTGCAGCAAACCTCACTATGAGAGAAGAAATGTAGGTAAAAATTACTGGAGACAACAAGAAATGGACTCACCTTCACAGTTGAGCAACCAGATGACTACCAACAAACAAGACTTCTATCCCAGAAAAATAACACCGCAGCGATGAGGAACAAGGTTCAAAGAATTAATTCTTCATACCTTATAGTAAGAGCAATGCTACAGACTTATTAAGTGCAATAATTCCAATTGACAGTTTAAGTGTGTTGAGTTTTGGATTGGACATTGCACGCATGCATTGAGTGCATGGCAACGTTTTTGAAGTAACCACTAGTTCCTGAAATGATTACTTGCTTCAAATTCCAACAATTGACGTCACTTAAGATATGGTTCGCCTTCCTCATACTTGGCAATAAATGCATATCAAATCTTTTAACTCACGAGACCCACCAAATTTGAACACATGAACATTCTGAATAGAATTCATTGGGGTTCAAGTAGTTCAAGATGTACACCGCACCTAGGAGAAATCTTTTCTGAGAGGATTAATTATGTCAAGTGTTGCTGACCTTTCAAACTGTGTTGAACATGTTGAACACGTCTAAACCTTTTGAACTAGGTTCATAAAGTTCAATGCCTAGAGATAGATGACCTAACACATCACCGAACAAGAGCAATGAGGAACCGCTGCAAAACACTAAGAAAATGTTAGTATGGAAAACCCCCTAAACGCCTAAAAACCCACGGAACCTAAATGAACCTGTTGAACCCGGTTCAAGAGGGTTCAATATGTTCATGGAGTTCAACCAATTACCTAAACTCAACATTTTTGATTTAAAGACAAATTAACAAACGGACTAAGGCTTAAGCCGAGGCATTTGCGAGAAAGACAAGGACTCCGAATGAAATTTTATAGGGTGACTTACTCCTATCATGAAGGATAAATGATGTAGTAACAACTTGAATGCAACACCTAGCCTTGAAGGGAGACTTGAGAATGCTCAATGTTGGAAAGGAATGCTTGAATTCTTGAATGCTTGAACTCATGCCCACTCTTCGCTTCATGAAATTTTTTCCTTGCAAATAAGAGGAAAAATGCAACTTATATATTCATCAATTAGGGTTAATTGACTGATTTTTCATCATAGGCTGACATAGGGAAAGTTTTCGCACTTTAATTGACGCCCCTATCCTAGGAGGGATAGGGGTGCCATGCCCTTGTCTAGCCCTCATCTCAGAACAGGAAGCAGGTTCAGGCAGTGCGGAGGGCAGAAAAAGTGCAGTTTCTGAGGATGAGCAAGTCTCGGGTCTCTGATCAGTCTTGGGGATTCAAATCGCCAACGTGAAGACCCTAATATGGTCGCAAATTGTAGGGGTCACAATTTTATGACTCTACATTTAGCCCTCACTTTAGCGAGAGTATAAGCGTATGCCAATACTGCCAGTAAAGTACAAGGAAACAAGATTGAAAGACTTCTACCACATCAAGGAGGAAAGATGCACCAAGCCCCCTGTGGACTAAGGATCTTACAAAATGGATTGACAAAGTAAAAGGGAAGATCAAGAAGGGAAAACCATGACTGCAAGTAGCAAGGTTCCCCTCACTATGAGTCATGAAAAGATACCAAAATTATAAAGCAAAGTCGAGTTCACTAAATAACTCCAAGTATCAAGAAGGAAATTATGAGTGAAGTGTATGCCCCCACATTAAAGCGATTGCGCACACCTTATCGGGAGTGATTGCTTTAAGGTAGGATACACCCAAGAGAGAGAAAAGAAAGGGAGCACGTTATTTCAAGGATTTAGCCCCCATTTGAGGAATAAATCCAAGGTTAATGAACACAAAACATGAGGTAGTTTCACTTTCCTCGAGGTTAGTATGTTGTATGATAACTCATGTATATCATATATGTATATGTGCATATAATAATCGTCATTCCCCAAAGAAAGGACACTACCTTGGAAGAAAAGGAATAGAGGATGTCTTTTTGAGTTAACATGAAAGAGACCAAAAGAGATCTCAATGCTTTATATCATCCGCAAGTAGACATTAAGGGAAAAATAGAAGAATAAGGATACACATGGAAGCATAGTCACAAAAGAGAAAGAGAGGAGAGAAGGAGAAGATATGCAGTACTAATATTGCTAATCTAGCACGACATCCGCCTCCCAATCTTGATGATCACTATTTTGGGAAGGCGAACAACATGCTAGAGGAGCAACACAAGCACAATAGATGGAGATAACACAAGATCCAAACAAGGACTATGCTCATGGGCTAAGTCACTTTGTTTGATTCTAGGAGCCATGATTAGGGTTTTTGAAAATTCAGTTGATAAATGCTTCTCCACATCCACATATTCATAGTCACTATCAAAAGAATTAGGAGTTGTATTTCCATCATGAATAACATTTTCACTCATTTATTCATCAAGATTTAGAGACAGAGGAGTGCGAACATGAATAGGAGTAAAACCATCACATGTTTTTTGCAATTTATGATTTGGAGATGTAGGTTCAACATCTTGCTTAGGAGAAAAGGGAATCATGTCAACTATTGGAGTCTTATGAGAGTGAATAGTTTGAGGAACATCTTCACAGGCTTGAGCACGATGCCTTCGTTGGCGGTCCCTCACATAATGATTTCATCGAGTCTTAGCGGAAAGATGGGAAGAAGGAGGAACATGTGTTGAAGGAAGAATAGTATCCTCTTTGATAGTTGAAGGTTTAGGTTGACGCCTTTTAGGTTGGACAAGAGGAGAGGCGGGCCTCTTCTCTCTATAAGAGCAAGGAGGTGGAACTGTTGCATATAAAAGAGGAATATTAGGTGTAGGAAGGAGACCGGGTCCATCATGGGGAGGTGGTACAGGTCTAACCTTAGAAGAAATATTGTTGTTCTTCTTAGGAGAAGGCATAGTTACATCCATAGGAATAGGTTGAGTATATTCCTTAGGAGGACAATTAGTCCTATCCGTTAGGGGAAGGATTTCATCTTCAAGAAGGATGGGGATATCAATTATTGGGGATCTAGGTTGACTTAAGGATAAGATCATATCTTTCTTCCATTTTTGATAAGATTGGAAAAGAGCATCACTCCTTTGTGGAAGAGATTGAAATTGCTTAGGCAAAAAGAAATCAATAGGAACACCTAGGCTTCTTTCGGATGGTCGAAATAAGCCATGTTTAACAGTTATGATTTCTCTATTGTGGGGAAATTTCAAACACTTATGAAGTGGAGAAGCAATAGCCTCCATGGAAGATAGCAAAGGGTAGCCCAACTTCACACGAAATTGCTTGGAAGAAGGAATGATAACAAAGTTGACATCCATATATTTAGTGTGAACTTCAACAGGAAGGGTGATTGAATCAATAGTAGGACAAGAGAATCCATCAAATGACTTCACAACCACATTAGTGTCATCATAGATCAGTTTATGCAATCATAAAGTGAAAAGATACTCCTTAGTGATGATATTAATCATGCAAGAGGGATCAACAAGAGCACCATAGAAAGGTATGTTCTTAACCTTCACAACTATGTATAAAGGGCCAATGGGTGCTTTAATGGTCTCACTAGGGTAAAATGTAATACAAGGGTCCTTAGGTGTCTCTTGTTTCTCTACCATATTCACTAAATTCAGAGCTATGGTAGTAAGATCAGAAGGAGAGAAAGAGGTAAGTTTAGTCTCAATCACGTTAGAGAAAGAGGCAAGTTCAGTCTCAATCACGTTAGAGGTAAGTTCAGTCTCTACAAACATCAACAAGTGAAAAAAAGTATCAATTTGTATGACCATCACTCACATTTTGAGAAAAAGGAGTCATCCTCAAAAGACTACATTGAAAAGGAGACAATTGAGTTCAAAATCTCTTATCAAAAGAAGGAAATTTTTCTATATCAATAGACAAATTTTTCTCTCACATAGAGCCTTCTTGCGTCATATGCATTTGTATCTTCAAGGCAAATCCAATGAATTCGACAAAGAGCCTTTGAAAAATAGAGTGTTTACTCAGTATAGAGCCTTGAATTATCACAAAAAACAAAGGGGGCAAGATCAACCCTCCTTTCTTCCCAAAAATTTGTATCACCTACAACGTAGCTTGAGGGGAACCACCAACTCCTGAGAGAGAGGAAGAAGTAGAAAACCCCTTTGTGATAGAAAGTTTTTATTGAGGTTCATATTCTATCCACTTTCACCTTCACACGTCACAAAATCCATTCAACTCTCCAAAAACAAAAAGGTCTTGTCCTAAGTTATTTTAAATATTGCTTAAATCAAACCAACAAATCACTTTTAGAGTGTCTCTACATCTAGGATCAATCATCCTAAGAGGCATTTCTACACAGGTTAAAACTAGTTTATGAGTGCATCCTCTCATTTCTAGGTAGCTTGGTTTGTAACACATCTCAAACCTTTCTATACCTTATCACATCAAAATTATTGAAAACACAAAGAGCAATTCATAAAGAACTTTGGTAAACATCCAACCTTCAGTGTTAGAGATCCATCTTCTAAACATTTCACAAAACACTTATCTTCCATCAAACATTTTATCACCACCTCATAATCACTTTCACCAATCTCAAAAATTTCAACAACATGGTTCAAACAAGATCAATGAGAAACCAACAACCAGCGATCTAAGATGAGGAGGAAGAAAACCTTAATGATTTCCTCAGAGTTTGGGAGGCACAACCACGGAATGGTTTTCCCGATTACCAGGTGGCATTAGAACATTCGAGGAACAAGTCCAAAAGTTCATCGCTCATTATTCACATAACATAGAACGAGATGTTACCATGGTAGATCTATGCAACACCAAACAAAAACCAGGGGAGTTGTTCTTAGCTTTCCTACAACGGTGGAGGTAAGTGTCTAGCAGATGTTCTCTTCATTTTCTTGAACAAGAACTAGTGGAAATATTCATCTCCAACTTGAATGATGAGATGGAATTCCATTTAGACATGAAGGGTACAGAGTCCTTCGAGGAGATGATCACTCAAGGACTAAAATGTGAAAGAGCCCTTATCAAAATCTACAATGATCCCAAAGATGGCCGTCATCCACGTTATAATAGTGATAAACCCAACTTTTGGAACAAAAATAAGAATGTTGTAAATGACGGGATAGTGGATGTACGAATAGTAAAAATTGCACAACCTATGGTTAGGTTTGCAGGACAAAATCTCCCTCTTAAAAACAACACCATCACTCATCCACAAAATCAAGGTCACAATGTGCCCCAAGAGAAACCAAAACAAAGGCAACAAAACTACAAACCAAAACGCACGTACACAACCTTAGGGGAACCCATCGAAACAATATTGCATCAATTTATCTCTTCTAATCTTGTGACCTTACCGAAAACATCTAACTATGAACCTCATGACAAACCTCCATGGTGGAGAGATAATGAACATTGTGAATTCCACCGGGGAAAAGGGCATAGGATGAGCAATTGCCATCGACTGAAAGATCTTGTTCAAGATCTTATTGACAAAGGAGAAATTGAAATAGAAGGACATGAACCTAAAAAATCCAATGACGATCATCTAATGTTCAAGAATCCACTTCCATCACATGATCAAAGGGGTCCTTCCACCTCAAGGTGAAACACATATACTACTACTAATTATACACAAGCTACCTATAATTATACTATGAATCACCTCTATAATTCTAATGAACAAGTTGCAACTCTCACCATCAAAGATCCAAATCCTGCATGCAATGTTGTTATGCATCGTAGCAAAATTACCATTCGAGCAGCACCACAAGGAACGACACCCTTGCCTAAGCAATATAATCTTGTGGAAAAATTGGATAAAATATCCACACTCATATCCATATTAGAGCTTTTGCGCTTAACCCCTTCACACAAAACAATCTTGGATCAAGCTCCCCAAGAAGTGCCAATCCCCGCCAACCTTAACATAGATCAATTTCAACGCATGGTTGGCAGTCTCAAGTCATCACCATGTCTCACTTTTTCTGAAAGTGACAATGCTTTATTCCAACAATCGCATAACGCATCCCTTCACATTGAAGGATTTGTAAATAAACACAGAATCAAGTGAGTCTTGATTGACAATGGAGCCGACTTGAATATATGCACCTTGCAGTTGGTCACAACACTGGGTTATGCCATAGAATCAGTGGATCCCAGCAAAAAGATAACCATTAAGGTCTATGACGATGCAGAGTGTTCTTCCAAAGGAGCTGTTGTATTACCTATCAGAGTGGGGCCAGTGGTGAAGCACATTGTTTGTCAAGTTCTAGACCTTCCTTTACCATATAATCTCTTGTTAGGAAGACCTTGGATACATGCCATGCAAGCCATTCCATCTACCTATCATCAATGTATCAAGTTTCCCCATAACAGTGTAGAAATCACAATCCTTGGAAATGCAAATCCATTTGTGTATTGTAACAATATTAAACATCAGCTAGAGATCACCGTACCTAACAACAAATAAGCCATCCCTTCCACATCATATGTTAGTCTAACCTCTCTTTCTATCTCAATCACCCCTATACCAAAGCAAGAGAAGTTGAAGATGAAAATGGCTGAGGAAGGTCCCGGGGAATATAATCTTATCCAACTCTTTTGTGTTGGGCAATTACTCACATCCCCTAAAACTCGTGGCAAATCTCAAAAGTTGCTTTAACCACCATTGGCCAAGCAAGAATGCATGTTGGTGCAGTTCATCCCTGGAAAAAGTCAGGAAGAGGAAACCATGGATGAGAACCTGGCATAATGGATCTACAAAGACCCTATCAAAATAGAAAGCCCAAAGGCTAAGCTTCCCACTGATAAATAGGGCAAAGGCCTCACTATCATGCAAAGAATGGGCTATGATGGCCAGAGTGCTTTGGGACATTGCAAACAAAGACAACACAAGCCCTTACAATCTGAGTTGAAACCCAAAGATCACACTGGAGTAGGTTTTCAAAAGGAATCTCTTCCTAAAATTAGATTCAAAGGCAAATCCAACAAACCCGTGTATTAGCCAGTTACTCTAAAGAGGAAACCCTTGACTATCTCTACGACACCAATGACACCAACGACACCAACTGCACCAACAAAACTGATAATCCCATCAGTAGCAGCAGTAGCACCAACTGCACCAACAAAACTGATAATCCCATCAGTAGCAGCAATAGCACCAATTGCACCAACAAAACTGATAATCCCATCAGTAGTAGCAATAGCACCAATTGCACCAACAAGACTGCTAATCCCATTAGTAGTAGTAGTAGCACCAACAAGACTGATAATACCATCAGTAGCAACAACAGTAGCACTCGCATCATCAACAACCCCCATAACTCCATCAACAACATTAGTACCATCAACAACATCAACAAAACCTATAAACCCATCAGTAACATCAATAACCCCAGCAATCCCACCTCCACAAGTCCATAATCCAAATGCACTATTCACTTCAAAAGACATCCTAGACTGGTACAGTAATCAAATGTTAGAGAGTGATTCAGATACTGACTCGCATGAGTGGGAATGGGATACAGTGAATCTAAATACTTTAGATGAGGAAGACACATCACCTCCCCCACCTCGTAAAGACATCCCAATCTATGGAGAGGCATGGATTAAAACCTTTTGGGTTCGTGAGCAAGAAGCAACTCCCACAGGCCCTACGTCACATCCTATGCTAGAATCTGATAAGGAGAGTACCATCAATGAACTTCACTCATCTATCTTAACCCTCGCTGACGCCTCCTCTGAACTTAACTTAACTGATGAGGTCATGCCTATAATCCACCCCAAACTCATCGACTGGAACCAACCAAACTCCCCATATCTTGATCATTTCCAAAATGATGAGGCCCTCATCAACTTTTTAGAAATATGGGATAACATACCAAGAGAGGATCATAAAGCTGGTTTTGCCATTGAACTTAACAATGCAACGTGCTTTGGGGTAGATGCCAAACCTTTCAGCTGCAAAAACATCACAATAAAACATGGATCTTCCAATAATAACCACACTGTGGCACTGCTTGATCCCAAAAAAGTAAAAATAAAGAGCATATCCAAAGGTGAAAACATCTTTGAGGTGCCTAAGGATGAAAGATTTGACATCCTCCCCTCTAGTACGAATCAGGAGAGATCGACGATCCTAATCGAAGAAACAAAAAAATTCAATGTGGGGACCCCTGAAACTCCTAACCAAATACATTTGGCATCTCTACTAACTCTAAAGGAATAGCCAAAATTTGTGGAATTCTTCCAACAACGTTAAAACAACTTCGCATGGTCTTATGCAGACATGCCTGGCTTAGATCCTGATTTGGTTCTGCATCACCTAACTGTGGCAAGTGGAGCTAAACTGGTAAAAAAAAAGCTCAAAATATGCACCCACATATTTCTATTCTAGTCAAAGCAGAACTCAAAAAGCTCTTGGATGCTGGTTTCATTAGACCAATCGATTATGTAGATTGGATCTCCAATATTGTATTTATCGATAAGCCTAATGGGGGCATCCGTATCTGTACAAACTTCAAAGATTTGAACAAGGCTTTCCCTAAAGATGGCTTTCCCTTACCAAACATCGATATGATTGTCGATCTAATAGTAGGTCATGCAATGCTTTCTCTTATGGATGGCTTTTCAAGGTACAACAAGATCAAGATTGCTCCAGAGGATCAACATAAAAGTGCTTTCACATGCCCATGGGGAACCTACTGTTGGAATGTGATGCCATTTGGTCTGAAGAATGCTAGAAAAACTTGTTATGCCTAGCATATCTATTTCCATGTTAGTCTCCTTGAGTCGAAATTTGGGTCCCCCTTGTTTTTGACCTCGAAACTCCAGAGTCCCGAGGTCCCTTTTATTTCCTTTCATTTTTGACCTTAGAACTCTAGAGTCCTAGAGTCCCGAGGTCCTTTTGCTTTCCTTTTCGGTTTTGACCTCGGAACTCCATAGTCCTGGAGTCCCGAAGTCCCGAGGTCATGGCCTCCTTTTTATTTTCTTCGGAACCCTGCACCCCCGAAGTTCCGGGGTAGGGTGTTCCTTTTTGTTGAGCTCAGAACCTCGGGACCCCGGAGTCCTAAGGTCGTGTTTAAGGCCTTCGTATAGACAGACTTGGGGGGAGCTATAAATAGAGATGATGGACTTTTAAAGCTCATTTGTGCATCCACAGCTCCTCCTCCCTAGCTCCAAGTCACGAACCTCTGAGTTTTCCTTGGCATTTTTGGGTATTTCGATTCACCAGGTTGGTGATTTATCTTGCTCATGTTGGTGGTTTCTAGATTAGATTTTTTTTTTCTTTCCTCATTTTTTTGTGATTGTTGGTTTTTGTTTGTTTTTCTTTGCATGCCTTTGTTTTCGCGTGCCCTAGTTTGCTCTTAACCTCAGAACCCCGGAGTTCCGGGTAGCTCTTAACCTCGGAACCCTGGAGTTCCAGGTAGCTCTCAACCTGGAACCCCAGAGTTCCGGGTGTCTTCCACTTAGGCATAAGCCCGGAACCTCGGACCCCCGGAGTTCCAGGATTCCTTTTGCACCCAACCTAAGCCCAGAACTCCAGAACCCCAGAGTTTTGGGCCTTCTTCACTTATGCCCATCCCAGGACCCCAGAGTCCTGAGGTAAATCAACTTTTATGCTTGTTATCAAAAACTCAGGATTTGCATTTTGCTTGCAGGTTTGAGTGGTTAGATGGTCTCATCCTCCAGCAAAAGAGGCAAATAAATTGATAGACTCCTAGCCACCATGAAATACCATTATCAAGGACAAGTCTATGTTTCAAAGCTAGAGGATCAAATTAGATGGGTTACGGATACTGAAATTGGCCATATAGAAATTGAAGATATCAAGGCTCAATTGGACAAACCCAGTTTAGAGGCTCTCCACCGGAGAATCAAGAGGTCCGGCCTAGTTGAAGTTACTATCTTCCCACTATCATTACAAGCACTAGAGTTCATAATGACCATTGCCCCATTTTATAACCCAGAAGCTAGAAAGTGCACAGATGCACAAGGAAAGACAGTCACAGACTTGTCTCCAGATATGCTTGGGTTCGTCTTTGGAATCCCAACTAGGGAGGAAGTATTTTTGTTAATCGAAGAAGAGGCCTTAAAGGCATGGAATGACAAGATATCAGCTAGTAAGAGGCACATGAATGCAAACTGGTTAGAAGAAGAAAGAAAGACACGACTCAAGGCAATGAAGATCCTAAGGGCAGACTTCAAAGAGCCTCAAAGAGACTTAATCATCATGCTCAGCAGGGCCTTTGGCAAGCCAGATTGCAAGCATTTTCATCCCTGGATGTTCCAATTCATGAGCACTATTTTAATAGGAAAACAATATTTTGATTGGCCGCAGATCCTCTCTAACAATATCTACAAGTAGATGAAAGAAGTTCAACATACTCAAAAGTTCTTTTCATGTCATATGTCATCTCGGTAGCCGCTAGAGCTGGAAAGTTTCCAGGGCTACAAGTAGAAGGTCAATTGGGAGAAGAGGAAGGACATAAGAAGATATGGGAGTATTATGCTCAACTCACTCTAGCCAATGCAAAGACTCATTTTAAAAGATGTAATGATGCCTTCATCTTCCCAATAATAATCAAGTTGACAGGAGATGCAAGATATCAGATTAGCCCGGAGGCCATGGCTATCATCTGAGAATTGGCATGTTGGTTTATCCAAAACCCACACTCTACTTACATCAGGGTTAGCGGATTCACAGGAAACCCAATGCTGCTACTCCGATACTGTAATGATAGGATAATTTTGCTAGAGTATGTGAGGCAGCTTGTGGGCCTCTAGTCACTTTTGTCATCAAAACATAAAGTAGGTATCGATTTCTCAGTATCTATTGGATACTTTGCATGTTCCAAAATACAAGTAGCGAAGTTAGCAGAACAAGAGCTTCAAGATTTGAACTTGAAAGAGTATGATCATGCTAGGGAGTTCTATGATCCCTACGGGAAACTTAAACAAGCTATGCCTAAGGTATATGAGGGGCACAGGCCTAGCTTGGAGGACTTTTGGGCCAACCTTCAAGACAGTTTTGAGATTAGGGAGAAGAACTATAATAGGTTATTTGTGCCACAGGTAAGAGATTTCAGAATCAAGACTAACCTCTCTAAAGACCTTAGGGATGATGGCGACTTACTTGATCCAGCTTATATGGAATCAGGGATAGATAAAGGGCCTCTCTCCCTAATAAAATGGTCTCCAAGTGAAGACACAAATATGGAAAAGGTCTCCCAGGTGGTCATCAATAGGACCAAGCAATGGTTATGCCAGAGGGTAAGGCCCAATGTCTCAAAGGCAAAATAGAAGGAATCCACTTCAGGGGTACCTAAGTCAAGGGGCCATAAGGAGTACGCTCGAAAGTCAAGGTCATCCTTGAGGCAAAATACGTCCACCGATCTAGGTGAAGAAGAAAAACCTCAAGGAAAGCACTGAGGACTTACTGAAGAAACTCCAAGAAAAGATGAGGGAGTTTGAATTATTAAAGAAGGTTGCGAACCTGGGAGTGACCGATGGATTGGGAACAGTACCACTGGCCAAAGTTATCCCATAGAGGATGGCTATAGGGAAAACTGAAGGAGAGGGTACCCAAGAACAAGAAGAAAATATAGAAGCTACTGAGGGGATACCCACTCAACCACCTTCAACAGATGCCACAAATAGTCCAGGCACCAGTGCCCTTGCACCACCACTAGTCAATATATCCGCAAGGCAACCCAGAGTGCAAGGCTTCAGACCTACCACTGAAGGAATAAAATTTAGAAACCTTGAGTCTTATTTGGATCAGAAGGAAGAGGATCTTGAGAAAAAATGAACTATAGAAGGCGAACAAGAAGGGGATGAGGCAGGAGACCTCTTGAATGAAAGACTGATTCTAACCCCTCAAGATTAGGAGGACCTTCTTAAGGATATAGCAATCGGGCAAGGGGAAATAGAGGCAGGTGATGAAGAAATGGCATTTAATGAGGAGGTCAGTGGCAAACTAGGAGAGTTACATAAGCAACAAGCTCTTCAAACCAATTTAGCTCATCAAGTTATACCACCTCAAGACCCCGAGCAAACGGAAGCAGAGGAGCAGGCAGAGGTTCATGTTATAACTGCGGATATAGTGTCACATCAAGGTGACAAGGATGAAGATATACCGAAATGGATGGAATTTACCTTTGGGAAGAAAAAGAGAAAAGCAGAGCTCCCTAAGGTCACTCTACAACAAGTAATCACCGAGGAGCCACCAAAGGCTAAGAAGTTGAAAACTGTTCATCACCTATTGAAAACTAGTTCTAGTGAAGTGATTGTAGATGTGGCAGTTCCATCTCAGGCCGAGAGACAAGCTTCTCCCAAATACCAAATATCATAGATAAATTTGGGCAAATAAACCAAGTGGGGGGAGTTAGATACTTTGGAGTTAGTCACGAGCATCATCAAAGGACGTGTAGAGGAGCATACTTCCAACGTGGAACTCAAAGCACAATTAGGACAATATAAGAAACTGCTAATTGAAATGAGAAAACCCCTGGACTCATGCAGAACTGATGACTTGCCTTCTACCTCATCGCTGCCAGAAGAAGAAGTAAAAGCGTTAGTGGAGGTGAGGCGGGTGGCAGCTGCAGCCAAGTTATGGGCCCAAGTAAATACGACCAAAATAAGATTATTTTTGCAAGATACTGTGGGGATGTATAGTAAGGTGATACAGGTAGGCAGAGCTTTGGCTTCCTGTTCCACACAATGGGAATGAAAGTCGAACATTTTCACCAAACAATTCCAAGTTTTGAAGAAGATATTGTGGCTATCAGAAGAGACGGTGATAAAGGAGGACCTCTTAGGGGGTGACAACTATAAAAACTTGCAGTCTTATGTATACATCTTGGAGCTGAAGATTGAAATGTTTCAACAATATATCAAGGATATGACAGAGATTCAGGACCCTCTCCTTAGGGAAATTTTTTCATACAATAATTTTGTAAAGAATATGCTAGGACCTTTTGGCCTCAGATTAGCTGATATAGGAATAATGGACCAGCAACAAGTTTTGAATTAGTGGGATGCATATGAGGCACAACACCTAGGACCCGCGACCCAGTTTGATGTCACCCTTATGGACAAATACACGTATCTGATTACTCAGTGTCAAGAGGTGGCACACAAAGTGAAGGAGTTAGAGGAGGGGGGAACACATGCATATGAAGTTTAGAAGAAGTATAAGTTTAGAGTTAAGCATGTAGCAGATCCTTCGGTTCAAGAAGTTGCGTGTATAATTAATAATTATAGAGATTTTATCAAGAAATAAAGGATAATCACACAATTGCTAAAGATGGCAAAGCTTTTTTTATAAATCCTTAAATCTTGTATTTTTAACTGCGACTCCTACTTGAGTTCCAATTTTTGAGAGAAATTCTGCATGATTACGAAAACTTGGCTCACCTAGCAGGGTTTTCGTAGTGCTCATGCAGTCCCCATTTCATAGTTGTTAAGTGGAGTGTCGAGGCACAAACTCGCAAGTTAACTGCGACTCCTAGTTTTAGTTCTTAATTTAGGGCAGGGTTATTTCCTAGATAGTAGGGTAAAGAACTTCTATAAATTGAGATTTTGGATTCATTTGTAAGGGTGCCTACTTAGAGATTTTAGAATATTTTGCAGATTGTTAAGAAGTTTGAGTTATTTTTGTTATACATTCATTGAGGTTAATATGAGAAGCAACTTGCATATTGCTTGATCTACGTTTATATTCTACCAAATTGTTCTGTGTAATCTGGTAACATCTATTATTTGGAGTTAGCAACGTGGTATAATCTTTTTGTCTATCACTTTATGAATCATATTGCGCATGTCAGTTGTCTATGAGAATTATTGTGATAGGCCATATTGTTGATGATTTTATTTCCATAAATTTGTGAAATTGATGATTTTGCAGGTTTTCTAGAGGTCCATTGTTGAATGCTAACTTGGATAATATTTGATAATTGCTTGGATTGTAGGGAACTAATTGAGTAGTTCATTAAGTTGTCATTATATTGGTCTTTAATGTTATTTTCTTGTTTCCCTTTACGCTTCGCATTTTATTTCCCAGAGAATCTTAAACCATAAAAATACAAAAAGAAAGGAAGTGCAATTATCCATAACCAGTGAGATTTAGTTCTAACTAGCAGGCCCCTTTACAGGTATAACCAAATAAACCATTGGGATTCCTATCACCGTCGACACCTGACTATAGAGACCTTGGAGTAGTGAGTTTTTCAGAACTCGTTACTTTTCAGGAGAGGTGGTGAGTGTTCACACTGGCTACCTGACTGTTGGCAGGGGTGTCAAAAACAATCATCAATAGAAACTACCATATTTCATGACATGATGAACACCATAATGGAAGATTATGTCGATGATTTACTAGCTAAATCATTAACAAGAGAGAGTCATCTAGAAATACTGGGTAAAATCTTCGAGAGATTAGAGCAATATCATGTTCGTCTCAATCCTAAGAAATGTGTCTTTGGAGTAACCTAAGGGAAGCTCTTAGGATAAATTATCTCAAGAAAAGGCATTGAAGTAGATCCAGAAAAATTCAAAGCAATCATGGATATGCCACCTCCAAAGAACATTAGTTAGTTAAGGACACTACAAGGGCGACTACAATCAATTTAGAGATTCATTGCGCAATTGGCTGATAAGTGTCATCCCTTCAAGCACCTATTACACAAGAATATTTGCTTTCAATGGGATACAAAGTGCCAGCAAGCATTTCAAATGATTAAGGACTACCTAATGCATACACCTTTGCTGATACCACCAGATCTAAGTAGACCTCTATTTCTATATATTTCAGCTACAAATACGACATTAGGAGTAATGCTGGCACAACACAATGTAGAAGGCAAAGAATGTGTTGTATAATATCTCTCTCACATATTGGTAGGCTATGAACTCAATTACACACCTATTGAGTGAGCTTGCCTAGCAGTTATCTTAGCAACTACCAAATTGAGGCACTACATGTTAACACATAAGGTACAACTCATCGCCAAAATTGATCCACTGAAATATCTACTCAGCAAGGCAACATTGACAGGCCACTTGGCCAAATGAGTTATGAGCTTGAGTGAATTTGATATAAAGTATGTGGACCATAAGGCTATCAAGGGGCAAGCTATTGTAGATCAATTAGCTGATGCACCCCTCGTAGGTGACCATCCTCTTATTTCAAACTTTCCAGATGAAGAGCTCTTCATGATCTTAACAACACAACCATGGAAGCTCTATTTTGATGGCTCATATACTAGACATGGCTCGTGGGTAGGTATTCTCTTTATCACACCTAAAGGTGAAAACATACCAAAGTCATACAGGCTCACTTTCCCATGCACCAATAATATAGCAGAATATGAGTCTTTGATCATAGGACTCAGATTGGCTATAAAATGACATCTGAAAGAGCTATAGGTATATGGAGATTCCCAGCTCGTCATCCGACAGGTCACCGATGAATATCAAACTAAGGATGATAAGCTCATGCCATATAAAAGGATGGTGGATAGTTATAAAGAATCATTTATAACTATCAAATTTGAGAAAGTACCCAGAGATCAAAATCGAGCTACCGACGCAATGGCTACAATCGCCTCTCTCCTGGATCTTCTGCAAAATTCAACATGCTACAAGCTCTTGGTAGAACAACTTTGGATCCCCGCGTATGATATCCCTAAAACTAAAATGATATGTTGCCTTGCTGGTTCCGAATCCCCATGGTACAGTGAGTTATTCACTTACCTCCGTGATCACACACTTCCTCCCAACCAATCCAATAACCAACGAAAAACCTTCATACGCCAAACCGCTGGATACACCATCATTGCTGAAACCCTATACCGATGAAGTCTTGATGGTACTGTCCTTTGATGTTTGGAACAAGATGAGATAACAAAGGCGTTGGAAGAGGTACATGAAGGAATTTGTGGGGCTCACTCAAGTGGACCCTCACTCGCAAAGAAAATCATGCATGCTGGATACTATTGGCCATCTGTGGAAAAAGACTCCTATTTTATCAAAAAATTTAAGAAGTACCAAGTTCACGGAGACCTGATACATGCACTAGCACAAGAATTGCAACCAATCACGACACCATGGCCCTTTTGTCAATGGGGACTTGACCTTGTGGGTAAAATTCATCCATCTTCATCCAACGGCCATAAATTTATCATTATTGCCACCAAATATTTCACAAAGTGGATCGAAGCTGTTCCACTTACCCAAGTCACTGGCAAGCAGATCGCCTCATTCATCCTTAATTACATCATCTGCCGGTATGGTGTACCCATGTCCATCATCATAGATAATGACCTTCCTTTTAAAAACCAGGATGTCCATGTGCTTTGTGAGAAGTTTCACATCCAACATCACTTTTCCACCCCCTATTACCCACAAGGCAATGGTCAAGTCGAAGCATCAAACAAGAACATATTAAGGATCCTCAATAAGACGGTCAATGAAGCTGGTTGTGATTGGCATATTCAATTAAATCCAACACTATGGGCATATCGAACTAGCATTCGAACCCCTACAGGTACAACTCCATACTCACTGGTCTATGACGCAGAAGCCATCCTGCCTATTGAGGTTGAAATACCATCTCTATGGGTTTATTTGCATAATCTGATAGATGATGAAGCATACCGAGTCTCCCGTCTTCATGACTTGGAATTGGTTGATGAAAAATGACAAGATGCATATAGCCACCTAAAAGCCTATCAGCAACACATGAGAAGAAGCTACAATCATCGAGTCAAACCTTGCACATTTGAGGTAGGTGATCTTATTCTCAGGGAGAATCCTTGCAAACAACCAAACAAAGAACATCAGGACAAGTTTGAATCCAACTGGCTGGGTCTGTATGTTATCACTACTGTATTTGGGTCTGGGGCATATCAGTTGGCAACTTCAGAAGGAGAACCGCTAGCAGATCTGATCAACAACATGCACCTCAAACGATTTCATACATAAGCTATGCAAAGCATCAGGCTCCTCCAATATATTAGAAAATACCCAAAAACATTCAGAAAAATGTCTTAAAGAAAATACAGACAAAAAAAAAGGTAAAGAAAAATTATGCATCCAAATGGTGAAAACCACTATCAGGGTTGTTACTTCATGTATCCTACATCCCGCTTTCATAGCAACATTTAAACGGGGTGCAATTATCTTAACCTATTGATGGAAGTGGATTCTACATTACTTGTGATTCATTAAGTTCCCGATTCAAAATTGGCTGGAAATAATACCAAAAACACTTGTAAAAACTCAGATAATACTAAAAACATTCGTAAAAACTCAGATAAATCCCAAAAACATTAAAAAACACAAAATCCAAAAACATGTCAAAAACATCAAAAATAAAAAAACATTGCAACATATATTATTCTTTGTACATACGCATCGCAACATACACCACATAAACATTTTGAGTTACTCAAATGCTGATCACTTATCAAATCAACCAACCAAATCAAAACACCTATGCCCAACTGACTTCACAAAGGATGCATCCTTCCTCACAACACAAAGACATGGTAACATTTTCTTTGACAAGAAAATTTTGTTTAGCTTCTAAGCACTTGGTCAATTTGTTATTTATTTATTTATTCATATCGAGTTCCTACGCTACTCCGGGATATCCACAAGTGATTAGAGTAGCTGGGATAGCTCCTGATGTCTTTTTCTATGTTTGCTGTATGCAGATTGTTCCAATGAAGTTCTGGGGAATGTACTAATGGTGTCTACATGGGAAGTTCACTAAGCTACACGATCCTATGCAAAAATACAAGTCATGGATCACTATGGCTTACTGACTACAATGTATACCTTGACCATTTGCGCATGAGCTAGAATTGAGGGTCGCTTTTCCTTATTTGCGATGCTTTCTTATAGGTGAAATGCTCAAACTTGGTTCCTGCTACCTCAGCCAAGAACGATACTACCATGATCGATGAGGAAAATAAAGCACTATGAATACTCTATGGATTGTCATTTCATCTCATCTGTTTATAATGCATTCTATTGCATCTCACCCATCCATTTTCTCATTCATTGTTCATATCTATTGTTCACATGCAAGTAATTCAGGCTTTTATGAGAAATCACCTAATATAATTTGTCTTGGGGGATGAATTTCTCTGATACATCATCTCACATTCTCATTTCACATTTACACAATTCTCACCAACTTGCATTCATATATCATGAAAGCCAATGCATTATCATTTAGTGGCATTACATGCATTCAGTTAATTATCATTTACTTGCATTTAGATTCATTTAGATATTTATTTAAGTGCATTAATTTATTCATCACCTTAGTGCATTTAAAACATCAAGTGCATTTGATCTCATTTACTTGCATTTCGTCATTTCATTAAGTTGCATTAAGTGCATTTAGCTTCATTTTGATGTATTTTAACTCATTTCATTCATCTATCTTCATTATAGCTACATATTAGTCATTAAGGTACGTACCCTTAGTCATTAAGGTGCCTTTGCTATCATCTAGTCCCATCTAAATCATTAAGTTGCATTCATCCAAATCATACACCCATCCTTCATCATCATTTAGTTATTTCATTCATTTATCCTCATTTACTTACATTTTTATTAGGAACATTCATTTAGTGCATTCCTTTAAATCATTAAATATGTATTCATTTCATTATCATTAAAGTTTCATTTAGATTAATTTAGTAGGTGCATTTTAACCCATTTAGTTTCATTTAGATTCATTAAGATGCATTCATTATCCTTTTTTGCATTAAGGTGCAATTATTCATTATCATTTAGTGGCATTCATTTCATCATTAAAGCACATTTATTCATTAAATGAATTCATCTAAGAAACATACTTAACATTTGAATACACATTTGTTCATCCATATAAAAATGCACTCATACATAAACATTTGTATAAATATATTGATTCACTTAGATTCATCTTAAAAAACATGCATCATTTTCTCAAATCATCATCATATCATCAACATGAACAATTATTATCTATCACAAATATCATTATGCATTATTTTAACTCATCATTTGTGCATACATAATCATCATTATGTCATATTCACATCATTGCAAAAATCATCATACATCTATTCACATGTACACATAGAAATCACATCATCCATAACATGCATCTAAGCATAAACATCATCCTGTGTCAAAACATACATGTCATCATATATATGCATATCATATCATCACAAAACATGAGATCTCCTCATACATCACATCATATATCACATCAAAAAAGCATACATGTATCATAGTACAATGATATCATAATATACCAGCTACCAAGAGCCATCCAAGTCATAGTCTAAAATAACAATGAAACAGGTGCATAAAAACTCTCAAATAACACTCTGGCCAGATGCTGCTCCACCCCCACCACCCTCACTATTTCACTGAGGAGGACCCATAACACCACCACTAATCTGAACCCTCTGAGATCGCTCTGCTCTTGCTTGCCGCATTTGGGAATAGCTCAGTGCCCACTGACTACTCTGTATCGTCTGCTCATATAATCCCCGCCAGTAATCCATCTCCTCTTGAGCCTGCCGCATCTCCCTCAGTACCTCCCCAGTAGGACCCTGTGCTCTCGCTACAACTCATCCTCTACCCTGCACCTCCCTCAAGCTATCCACCAAATCATATCTCTCTCTCGCATCACTACAGTCAGCTTAGCCTCCCATGCAAATAGCTGGACATCCCTAGTTGCAATCTCTGCATCCCTATCCTCCAGCTGTGCCTCGGCTGCTGTCAATCGAGTTTGCAAGTGTAATATCATATACTCCTGCAAATCTCCCTCTCCTCCACCTGTTGCTCCTCCTCCCATCTCCATAGGATCCTCTCCTCCACCTATGACTCCCCCTCCCATCTCCATAGGCTCCTCTCCCCCATCGATATCCCTACCTCCTGCTCTAGCTGCTCCCTATATAAGTGGACCCTATGATAGTTGCAATGGTTGCCCACCTCTACCTCTAAACTATAATCGTCCTCCTCCACCACCTTCACCTCCAAATCCACCCCCACCCCCAAATACCCCACCCTCACCACCTCCACCTCCTCCTTCTCCACCAAAACCTCCCCCACCACCTCCCTCTCCCCCATCTCCTCCTCCTCCACCATCACCATCACCATCACCATCACCATCACCATCACCATCACCATCACCATCACCATCACCATCACCATCACCATCACCATCACCATCACCATCACCATCACCATCACCATCACCATCACCATCACCATCTCCTCCACCTCCACCCCTACCTCCTCTCCTCCTCCATTGCTATCTCCTGTCATCCTCAAAGGTGTTATCAGCTCGAGCAGATCTAAAATCTATGCAATCGGATGCACGGTACGATACTGCGTGTACTCCACTGTCACTTCTGCATCCACAATCTCAAGCCTCATATTCCATGGTCTCTCTTGTAAGGTCTGAAACTTTTCTAGGGCTTGATCATAAGGTAACACTGGCCCCCACTATAATCTCTCCCGTACTGCCCGTGCATATTCCCCTAACCCCCTCGGCAATCCCTGCCTCCATCCAAACTATCTCATCACTCTCCCTGGCACCTGTCTCTGTACAAGGTAGGATGTGCGACCAATAAAACAATGTGTCATAAATACATATAGTAGGGCCTCTACATCATCCTCCCATGGCTCACACTCGATATATGACATTCATATCACTGTATCTAGGTCATCTAAAGCCCGTTGCCAAAACTTCAACTTCCCCAGATGGGGTTGACTCATCATCCCTCCATACATATAAACATAGGGCTGATCTATCACCCTAAATATTAAGAAGACTGGTCGTGTCACTGGAAAGTGTTCCCAAGCCCAAATGTGTAGCAATGTGATCCCTACTCCTAGTGATCTTGTCTCTTTGTACATTGCCTCGTGTAGCTCCCTGTAAAGATGTGCTAGCACACATGGTCCCCAGGCATAGCGGGTCCCCTCAATCATCATATACTCAATCACTTGGTCCCAACCAACGGCTAGTCCATGTGAATGTCGATTAGGGCACAACAAACCTCCGATGATATCTGATAAAATTGTTGGTAAAGGCTCATACAGTGTTGCTATGTCCTCCCAAGCTACAAAGCCATCCTCAATATAAACATCATCCACAAATATCCTCTGCACCGTCGCCATCCCTAGTGCTCAATCATAGTTCACCAAATCCCCTTTGATCGGGATATACAGTATCCTCCACACATCCTCTAGTGTCATCGTCATCTCTCCCATCGCTAGGTGGAAACACATGTCTCACTATGCCACTGCTCGGCTAGTGCTGTTAACAATCCGCAATTCATTCGAATCACAGGAAGATACATCATCTTGTACAACCCAGTCGCAGCGACACAATCTATCTTTGCCTCCGTCAACTGCTCTCGCAACTGCTGTGTGGTAGGAAGCCGCTCCCGCATTTGTAAAACGAGCAGGTCCTCCTACATACATCAACAAACATCAGTTGTTTTGCTACAAACTTTCTTAAGTTTTCAACCTAGACTATCAACAGATACTTTGATCAAGTATCTTTATGTCTCAACAGGCAATCGATTATGGCAATCCTAGACTACAACAATCATTTATCGTAATGACCTAAGTCTTAACAGGGCTGCTATAATTCACCAAAAAAACCAATCAAACAATCAATCGAGGCATCAGGCTATGCTCTTTAACATTGGGGCATTTTATCACAATTGCGCTATTCTACTAACAATAGCGCTATAATTTGTGCAAAAAAGCGCTAAAACAACTACACAACAATGCTATTAAATCACAACAGCGCTACAACACACACACAAAAGCGCTAATAATACAATAGCACTACAACTATGACTCAATCATGCTAAACCTAACAAAAGTGCTACAACTACTATATAATAGTGCCATTGCAACACAATAGCACTATTTCAAGTGACAAAAGCGCTAAAACACAGTTTTACCGCTGTTGTCTTGCTTGGACTTGGACGCTTGAAAAAACATGACAAAAATGCGTAAAACACAAAATTGAAAATTTGCGTACCACTAGTCCATAGTCATCTGGCCGCTAGAATCGACGGATCCGCTCTAGCCGGTGATTTGCTATAGGCACAGACATGCTGACTGCTGCTCACTCCTTCACACAAAGTCACTATAAGATCTCCAAACTGCTAGAGAGAGGTGTAAATGAGCCTATTTTTACCCCTTCCCCTCCATATATAGCTCCCCACCCCTAACCCTAATTCACCCCGCTCACTGCCATGGTCCTTGTGAACTTTAGATGCCTCTAATTTCTTCAGATGTGAGGGTTTTCTAATTTCTTCTACTCTACCTATCCCCAATTTCTTTCTCTTTTTCAAGAGATTGCTCGATTTTTTTGATAAATTTTTGACCCATCTCTCGAGGGGGCATACCACCCACTAAATTAACATTTATGGGGCATTTTTCTTCACACCTATTTTTCTTTCTTTGAAATGACGCAATAAAATGCACCGTCTCAAAGAGGGGTAAATGTAGTCACATAAATCTGTCTACTTAATTAAATAAATATTTACTATTTATTTGATTATTTAACCATCAATGATCAATTAATTAAATTAATATTTAATTAATTCATCCTCAACCCCTTCTTCTATTAATTAAATAAATTATTGAATTTTTTAAAATTAATTCATTAACCCACACTCAAATTCAATTAAATGAATAAAACATATTTATTTAATTTAACCCCTTTCCTCCTTTAAATAAATAAATAAATATTTATTTAAAATACCTAAACTATCCCCCCCACTTGCATTCTCCTACAAATGCAAGTTGCACCTATTTTTGTTGAAATAAAGTAATTTTATTTTAATTAAAATCCTATTTTCCCTCACCCACCAAACCTAGTTGCATCGTAAACCCATTTTAGATTCTTCTAAACCATTCCTAATTAGCCTAAATCCATCCCCTAATTATTGTCACATTCCTAAGCAACTTGAAGTCACTTCTCAAAGCCTCAAAAGTCTTTGAAAAACATTAAATGCTTTATGTCTCCAACAAGTTAACCCCTAAAGTCTTCCAAACCATTAATGGCTCTTACATGACCATTTATGGCTCTTACATAACCATTAATGGTTAGACTCAACTCACCCACATGGTTAGAGAGTTTCCCTCTAACTCAACCTCCACTTAACTCACGTGTCTCTTCAAGCATTCATTGCTTTGACCATGGTTATCCCCACTAACTCTTGCACAAGAGTTTGTCCATTAGATAAAAGAATTATTCATTGGATAAAGACTTTATTCATTCAACTCAACACTAACCTTACATCCCAAGATAAATTTCAAGTCATTTCAAGCATTTAATGCTTCTTCCCTCCCCTCTCAAGCCATCTCATGTTGACATTTGTCATCCTGAGATTGAGTTGAAAACCCTCACATAGATCACAAACCCATCAATCCTGACCCTTGTTGAGATTACTCAATCTCAGCCATCCATTTCTCTATTTTTCCTATAAATAGAGCCCATTCCTTCATAATCCAGATCCATAAATCTTGTATGCATCTAATCTATACTAAAATTGAGAGAGCATTTTAGGAGCAAAACCATACCAAAATTGTTATTTTGGTTAAAATCAATATAACTTAATTAGGCTTTCTCATATTTAGCTTGTATTTGCATATTTTAATCATTTTTCATAAATCTTGAATCTCCATAAGACTTCCATAGTAGTGCAAAAAAGCTGAGGGCTACACTCATGTGGAACTTGGAGAGGAGAGGAGAAGCTATGAGCATGTTGGCAAGCATTTGGGAGTGTTTTGTGTCTTTTCTCTGTCTTTGTATGCTTTCCATAATATGTTTGATATCTCTCTTGATATGCATACTTAGGATTGTAGTTTCCTTTGTATTTCGTTTATGACTGATACTACTAACACTAATGAATGATTTGTATTGTGTTCCTAACATCCTTTTTGCAGTGAATCAACTTCCATATGGCATTGATCCTTGTCAACTATGAAGCATACAATGTTTTTATATTTTTTCACAATTTCTTTTGGGATCATTTCTCTGCTTTGCATCTTACCTTGAAATGATTTGAAGTATCCCCACAAGGCATATTTTTGTGCAATTGTGTCACCCAATCCTTGTAACCCTTCCTTGATCTAAAGAATATCATAAGCCCATTAAACTTCGCCAATACCGGGTATCTCATTCAGGAAGTAGAGTGCCAAACAGATAATCAGAGAACCAAATTTGAACACATGCTTCTTATCCCATTTTATCTTCTTTAATTTGCTCATCAACTCACTAAGAAGCACCTCACACAATTCATACCTCTTATTTTCTTTAAGTATCTGATAAGTTGCATAAATAGCAGTACCGGATACAAAATTCTTCCTATTGGACTGGTAGACTTTGTATCCTATAACTATCGAAGCAAATCTCACATCATATTCAACAATGTCACTGATAGTTATTAATTAGTTATCATGTTTGGATTCAGTTACCTCTATTATAGTTGTGTTCTTGACATGCCGGAGTCCAGGGACCTTAATGGTTGGATTTGAACAAGTAATTGCTTGAATGGCTTGCTTCATAATCTCTTGAGGATTATCCAGCCATACAAATTCATCCGAATTCGACTCAACACATATATCACCCATTTGGGCTCATCAAATACCAGGAAATGAACGAACTGAATAAAACCCTTATCTTCCAATGCTTTGAAGCTAGATTTCAAATTCCCAAAACCATCCATCATGTGTTTAGTGTAAAGAGACAACATATCCACATTACCGAATTCCGCAATGCTGCAATGTATGTATGCCCTAACATCTTCATTATGCAGAACACTGTAGGGTATAGAGGAAAACACTCCGTTTAGATCGTCTTCAATCGAATTAAATAGGTGTTTCTTAAATATGGGCCTTGCTCTCTCAGTGATTTCAACTACAAGTTGAGTTGCAATGTTAAAAGATGATGCCATTTCAAAAAGTAGGGCATGGACAAATAGCTCGTAAATGGATAAATACCTTTTCAATCTCAACCAGATGCAAGGAGTCACTGTCGGATCACTCTTAAGCTTTGATTTCTCTGCAAGATCTCAATCTCTTCCCTGCTCTGCTCTCTCTCTCTTCGTTCATATTGTAAGAAATGAATAATAGAATGCCCTTTTTATCTTCCTGAAACTTAACTTTTAGTCGCAATAAATGCATAACCGTAAAAGCTTCCAGATACCTTTTTTTTCATGAATTCGCTCACTGAAATCTCAAATCGCCATGAATTTTTCTGGATATAATCTACATAACTAATCTTGATCTTCTGCAACCTTCCACAACCGGTTATAGGTTTCTGAAGGGGGTTCTAAGGATCTGCATGATGAACTTCCCCCCTAAGGCCAAAGTGGCTTAGTTACCAAATGAGGTTCCAACATTGGATTCAGAGTGGATCCGTTTTGCACATTTGAATCTTCCTTCTTAACCCACATCTTCTTATGTTGATCTCTGATCTCTTCCACCTTAGCTTTTCTCTTCTCATCAGATTTGTTATTGTTCACCAGATCATTATTGCTCATGTTCTTGCTTCTGCAATATTTTATAATGTGACAAGATTTATTGCATGCATAATAGACAACATTCCTTTGCATAGGCCTGAAGTTCATCTGATTTGGTCTCATCTTGCATTGGTTAGCAATGTGTCCAAACATTCCACATGCATAACATCTCTTATTTTGAAAATTGTTTATCACTGTTCTGCACATTTTGACTTATGACCAAAGTTGTTGCATATGAAACATTGACCGGTAAAGGTAGGACCATTATTCATCATGTTATTCATCATCCCATTATTCATCTTACTTCTTCATTGACTTGCCATATGATCAAATTTTCCACAAACAAAACATTTACCATTGAATTTATAGGCATTAGGTTGTCTTACCGGAGCTATCATATTCTTTTGTTGATGATTGTTTTGTCTAGAACTGAAGGATTCTCCGTTTCTCAAATCCAAGTCCTCGCATGTCTTTCCCATTTCTTTTACTTTCTATCATCTCATGTAACCGGGCTGAACTAGCTTTGAATTTCTCCTTGTACTCATTAGCAATAGAAAGGTCATCTCTCAGAATTATGATTTGCCTTTCAAGTTCTTGTCCATCATTCTTTGTTTGCACCAATTCAAGATTCATTTGATCATTCTCATAGTTCAATTTGCAACATTAATTAGATCTCTCCTTCAGTGATTGAGTCAGGGTTTCTTCATTCTTCTTTCGGTCTTCAATCTCCTTGGTCAACTTCATCACAATGGATTGGATCTCATTCTTCAGGACTACATTCTCTCTAGCCAACTTCTCACATTCATCTGTCTTATCTTTTAGGGCTTGATTGTCAATGCTTTGCTCTTCTTTCTCCTTCAATTTATTCGTCAATTCCTTTCTCTTCTCTCTGGATGTACTCACTTATTCTTTTAGAGTTTCAATGAAATTTTTAGCTACTTCTAAACTTCTCCTCAGGCTAGTCTTCTCTTTCACAGCTGCATCAAGATCTTCAAGTGCCACAGTTAGCTGCTTTTGCAAATTGAAGTCCATTGATTCAATCTTCCGGATCTTCCTCAAGCTATTAGGCTTCTCTTGAGGAACTAAGATCTGATACCAATTGTTGGAATCAATGAACAATGAGAGGAGGGTGAATCAATGTTTTGTAATTTGCAAACTTATTACCCTGATTCGTAAACCATTAGATGCATAAGAAAGAAAATAAAGTACAGAAACATAAAGCAATTAACCACACAACCATAACACCAATATTTTTATGTGGAAACCCAGAAAGGAAAAAACCACGGTGGGATTTGAACCCACAATATTATCATAATTACATAAGGGGAATGCACTTGCATTCAGGCGTAATGCTCAATTACACAAGAGAGTAACAACCCCGAAGGACTCACTATCCTACAAATGAGATACAAGAGAGATTACAATGTTTTAACTAGAATATATCATCTACAAATGCCAAAGATCAGTTCCGATTAAGCACAATTTGACTGTCTAAAGATGCTCTGCCTTTTTGCCCTATTATGCTGCACAATTACCTACCAGAGCACCAATTTTGCATTCAGATACTCTTCGCATACCACACACCCACATTCACATAAAACATTATATAAAATGATCATCTAGATCAACATTATATATCTACACCAACAAAATAGATCTCAACCAAGTCGACTTCACCAAGACCACATAACACGCAACATGAAACATGTAACGCCAAGTCGGCTCAATCCATCCACAAATCCATATGTGGACCTTAATCAAATGATAACAAGATTTATATGAGTCAACCCAATCACCTCAAACACAAAATCAATTACCAAAATCAACCCAACAATTCCGCAACACACATTACACCATGAAACCAAAAGATAACTCTGTTTTCTCGAAATCACCAAATACCAGACCTTTAATATCACTTATGAATTAACATCGAAGGGCAAAAATACGAAGTAAGATGCCTCAAACATCCAATCATCTGCCTTAATCACCACTACCAAAATTACATCACCAACATCAAGATATTCACAATGATCTCATATACCACCGGTTACAAGTGTTCTACCTTCCAGACTTGTGTTTAATGAATAATGTGAATTTCAGTAACTCAAATATGCATACACTGAATAGGATTTATTAACTGAGTTTCCATCAATGACAACCCCTAAACAATATCCATGCATGAATCTTCACCGGTACAGTGTCTCTTGCCAACAATCACCATTGAGCTTTATTATGTGGCATCTGGATATATTGCACCAAGATATGGAAAGACCAAGGTGAGGACCATCCCTTTGCATTCATAGACATGTTGCATATAAGAATTACCTTGACCCATATTGGTGATGATAGATCCTTGTCCGAATATGTAAGGAAGTAACCATAAAGCATGTTAATCTTGATGCAAGAAAGCGTTAGATGACCTTCAACTTGCATAGGATATTTTGATTATGGAAAATGGAACCCCAATCACACACAAGGAATGTAGTTGCCTCGAAAATATTGTCAAAATAAACCACAAACATAAATCAAAGATAAAAATCATGATCCATCCTTGCTCCTCTAATCACTTATGGATATCCTTGAATAGCATAGGAATATGATGTAAAGATAAATCAAATAAAAAAAAAAAACTCACTTGACCAAACGAGTCAACAACCATACTTATATTCTTGCCAGAGATAAGTATATCCTGATAGGATGATTGTTTGATAAGATGACCATGATGTCTTGTTCGAAAAATGAAGTGTCCCATATAAGATAGATCCTATAAGGACCCGCTAGTCCTAACCTTAATTAAACTATCACAATTAAATCTTAATTAAATCTAAGATACATTTATTAATATATTGATGAATACAAATTACTATTACCATAAATGAAATATTTAACATAAGATAATTAACATGCATACGTTAGGAATAGAGAAAAGGTAAAGATAAACTAGATGTCAACATGCATGTAGAAACTAAGAAATACCATGATAATTTGATGATTATTGCAACCCATAGTTAGTGTGCATATGATAAATTTATCAAACTTAAGTTAACATCATCTAACCATCCACCTTAAGAATTAAGCATTCACAAATGAAATGATAGAAAATTGATTAAAATAATCACATAAGCAACGAGTCATGCACATGATTGACACATGTTAGTAGGTTAGTGGGTTAGTAGTTTTCCTTACTTTATGTTAGTTACATTTTACATGGTGACTTCCTGTGGCATTTATGATACTAGATCACATAGGTCATTTACATAACTTATTTCATGAGACCAAAAAGGTCATTTCACATTTACATCATAAGTACAATTATATGTTAATACAATGATATGATAGTTCATAAAGCAATATGTAAATCTCTATCTCCGGATGTAATGTATCCATTGCCATTAGACTCACCTCCATCTGCAAGCTGGAAGACAAACATTTGACCCAGGCATTTTATCCGCCCAGCCAAATGAAGCTTACGCTCCTCGGTGCTCATGATGAGTTCTCATCTCTCACGACGAAGTTCCTAGCAAATTGGAACCAACTGTCAGGAATGAAACCTGTGCATGCATGTAGTATCTAACAACCAAACTATTGAACTTAGCTACATGTGTTATGGTAGGGAGAATATTAATTAAGTTATTTGGCCAATTAACCCTATTGGGGTAGGTGAAAACACCCTTCCCTGGTTTAACCCATAACAAGTACATCTTTCCTAATACATCCATCATAGACAATAAAATTACCCTCCCAAATTAGATTTAAATTCCACATTAAATATTATATTCATTTATGAATTTCATTCATTATTAATTTTATTTATAAATCTGAACCAGTTGGTTATGATTAGGAATCAAATCTTATAAACCAGAACAAGGACTAAGTAAAATATATGCTAGCTGGAGAAAAATAGACCTAGCTGAAAATACACGGTCTTTGCCTGTCATAATAAAATCAACTTAAAGGAATTATTTGCAAGCATGAAACGTTCAAATTAATTAACAGAGAAATTAAATCGATGATTCCTCTTAGCAGTTGGAAAGGGGTTGTGGTAAAAATCACCAAATGCCTCCCAAATTACCCACATCATGAGTCAATATGTGTTCAGAAAATTAATAGATCATTCAATTGCTACAGTTCAAGGTAAATTTCTGGGAATTTAAGGAAGAAAATTTGTGCCAAATTGCGATAGAAACCTAAGCTTGCTAATAATGTTTTACCAAAACCAAGTAAATCAACTTGGTAGAGGTATTAATCAACGACATGAATATAAAATATCAAAGGCTCACATAGGAAAAAGGGGAACATCCTTCATAGAATTCGAAATCATAGGAGTCGACTGGGCTAAATCTGTTCAAAACAAATTCTTAAATTTTGAATAGAATGGTGGTGTAACCATTTTAAATAAGATTAAAAATAATCTACAAATTATTTTAACCCATTCCTTATGGAATTTCAACACCGTATTGAGATAGGGATAGACCTGTGTAATTTGCGTATGGTTTAATAAGTGCCCATATTGGCTCAAATAGTAAAATGAGCAGTCCAGTCGAGGAATAACTAATTGCATATGTTGATAATATTGAATTTCATTCCATCAGTTCGATTCTAGAACTCAGAATTTTATATTTCTAACCATTGGCTACTAAGTACAATTAGCACATCGATTTGGAAAGGAAATCAAGGTTAATGCAGGTTAAAAGAAATAAAAATATGGAGGATCTACAGGATCCCTATGGCCACATAGAGTCTATTGGTATTAGTTTAGAGTAAAATAAAACATCTTCAGAAAGCAAAATGATCACTCGATGCTAAATAGATATTTAACAATTTCTAGAAAATAAAAAAGAATGCAATGGAAAACAGTAAAAAAAGTGTTTTTACCCTGCAAAATCACAGAGAGGAGAGTAGTATAGTGACATGGACCTCATGCAAAAATCCAATTTCCCCCCCAAATCACCTTGCAGGTCGCTAGATATGCAAAGGTGGTAATAGAGAGGGGTGCGATATGAAAGAAGCCCCCAAGTTTTGGTTTTTAAATATATTTCCTCCTGCCAAGTTGTGGAGAGGAGAGCAGGTTGGAGGCGTAATCTTCTTGAAGTCGACTGGCAGAAATGATACTTGATAATCATAGTGGGGAGGATGAGAGGCGTGGTCCTCTTCAAATAAAAACAAATCAATCTCTTTAGACACTTTCAAACCAAAGAAATCAATTTCCAATATCTTATTTTCTGTGTCCATTGAATGATATCTTAGCTGGTTTAAAAATTTACTTTGCTGAGAATTAGGTCCATAATATTGTGTAGGAGAAAAAGTGACACTAAGCAAACATGCCCTAATCTCACTTTCAACCACACACTTGTGGAATACGAAAGAGCCTAGAGGTATCACACAATTGGCTACTTCTTTTTGTGGAAGAGAGAGCCACGGGCTACCTATTAGGATTTCTATTCCTTTGTTGCAATTGAAAGATAAAATGATGCAAGTTCAATCCCTAACCCCAAAGTGCAAGTATGAACTAATAACAAGATTGCAGAATTGAACTTAAACAATGGAAAGCTGTAAACACAAGGACAAGACAAGAATGTAAATACATACCCAGTGTTAAAATATGAATGAAAATGTTCAGGACGGGGGCGTGGGCGCCACTGTCATGATTCTGCCCCTGAAACTGCTCTAGAAACTGCTGTTTTGCAACCTGGAAAGCTGTCAAAAATGCTGAAAACTGCTGTCTGTCAGGAGGACCAGGGCACCTAGCGCCCCTGTCCCAGGGACCAGGGCGCCCAGCGCCCCTGTCCCAGGGACCAGGGCGCCCAGCACCCCTGTCCCAGGGACCAGGGCGCCGAGCGCCCCTGTCCTAGTAGGACCAGGGCGCCCCACGCCCCTATCCTGGTCTTTTGCTCCGAAACTTGGTGTGAAGTTCCGTCTCAGTCTGCTTTCGTCGGATCTGCAACTTGCAGCGTCGTCCGAATCCCGAAACCTGCACTTATATCTGAAAAGGGTATGGTGGGCGGCTATATAGGGTTTTGCCTTAGTCAAACCCCCGCTTTGGTGATTTCCACCTCCACGAATAGCCAAGTTGTATTGTAAAAAGTATTGTGTGTGCAGACCTTGTGTGTGTGCAAGATCCTAACATGCAAGTAAGCAAACTAGAGCAACCTAGAAAGTAAACCCTAATTGCTTGTAAATGATAATGTAAATGCTCCAAATCAAGATGCAAAGTGATCTAAAGCATGAATACAAATGATGTAATGAAGCTTATGCAAAGACATGAAAACAACATGAAATCATACCCAACCCCAAGGGAGGGGTACAAGCCAATCTTCAGTCGGTAATCTCCTATTGCTCTTCAATGCCTTCAAAGCCCTAAATGAATGAATGAAATTGATGAATTCTTGATGGATGGATGTTGAATGTTGTTGAAGTCTTCAAAGATCTGCTCTTTCGCTGCATAGAAGGTCCTTGAAACCAAAATTCGGATCCTTTCAAATGAAGAAGGAGAGCTCTTATATATGAAACCCTAGGTCTTAATTTCAACTTTTGGCCGACCTAGAGATTGAATCTCCTGCCAATTTCTTGGGGTTAAGCTTTATTTTATGATTGGATCGTGCTCCTAAAATTTTGGGAAAAATGTCCGGGACCGTGTGCACTCCGGGTGCCATGGTCCCGACAACTTTTCACCAAATTTTTAGGGCCGTCGAATATGATGATTTTAGAGAGAATCCCGAAGTTACAGGTGATTTCGAGATGTTTTGACCCCCGAAATCAAGCCCCCAAGTTCAAAATAGGACCTAATTAGGGTTTTTGATTAAATGATGTATTGGAGGAATAAAATGAAAAGGGCATGCTTTAATGAAAGGGCCCAACTTTATGATGTAGAGGACGATGAAATAGGACCTTAGACCTAATTAATTTGATTAATTAAGTGCTAAAGGAGAAATGCAATGCAAAATGTAAAATGCGCCAAGGCGGGTGCTAAACTAGGTGTGAAATTGTACCACCCTAGCAAGTGTGTACAATTTAGGATGCTACAAATATGTGGATCTAGATTGGTGAAAAACATGAGTGACTGGTGAGTTGAAGTGAAGATAATGTTGGCAAGAGACACTACATAGGTCATTTGGTGTTTTCATTGATGGCAACCCAAGTCAGTGATCTCATCCACAGTATATGATTTGCTTATTCTATAAGTCTGAGTGAAGATTTGGTTAACTCTGACAAGCTAGAACAAAGTATTTGGCAGAGTTCAACATTTTGATTAGCATTTCATTTCTGTTGAATAATTTGTGATGTAGATCTAAGGGAATGTAGTTGGATGTCTAGAACATCTTGTTTCCACAGTTTTGGTATTCGACGATAATTGTTGTGCAAGTTAGAAGATTTGATGTATCGGTTTTTGGGTTGAACAGTGAAGTATGGCCGACTTGTATAGCTGATTGTTATGCAGAACACTGATTCACCCCCCACTCTTAGTGTTCCTTGATTCCAACAATTGGTATCAAAGATTGGTTCCTTAGAGGAAATTTAATAGCTTGAGGAAGATCCGAGAAGGGGATTCAATGGATTCTGGTGGTCTTCAACATCAACTCCTAGTTCCACTTGATGATTTTGATCAATTCAAAATTGAAGTCCGGGAATTGCAAGGAAGTCTTAAGGATGCTGAAAATTTCATTCAATCGTTGAAAGATCAACTAAACAAGTCCATGGAAGAGAGAAATGAAATTTGTGAGAAGGTCAAAGAGAAAGAAAGCAAGAGCATGGAAGATAGTCACCTGAGTCAAGCCTTGAAGGAGAGGACTGAAGAATATGGGAAACTTACAAAAGAAAATGCAGCTCTAAAGCATGAGATAAAATCTATTGTGATGGGGTTGACCAAGGAGATTGAAGGAAGGAAGAAGAGTGAAGAGAACCTTACTTAGTTATTGAAAGATAGATATGATGAATGTTGTAGACTTAATTGTGAGAATGATCTGCTAAATCTTGAACCACAATAATATAAAAACAATGAGGAAGAGCTTGAAAGACAGATTGTCATTCTTAGGGATGAACTTGTGACTACAAATGCATACAAGGAGAAGTTAAAGATTAGCTCAGCTAAGCTTCACGCAATGCTTGGAAGCCAGAAGGATGCAGATGACAAGTGAGGTCTTGGATTTGAGAAAGGTGAAAGCTTCATATCTGGTCAAAACAATCCTAAGTCAGCAAATCAAAAGAACAAACCTAGAAGGTCTCTGGTAAGACAACCTAATGCTCAAAAGTTCAATGGTAATTTCTCTATTTGCAACAAATTTGGTCATAAATATATTCAATGCAGAAATAGAATGAATGGTCCATCTTTCTTCGATCAATGTTTCAAATGCAATAAATATGGACATAAATCAAATGTGTGCAAAAGTATGATGAATAACTCTTTAAATAGGAGTGTTAGATGTTATGCATGCAATAGGTTTGGAAACATTTCTAATCAGTGTAGATCAAGAGGAAATCAAGGGACTCATAGGTTTGGATGAGGAAATGTTGTGTGCTACAATTGCAACAAATCTGATCACATTGCAAGATTCTACAGAAGCAAGAATGTGAACATGAATGGTTCGAGAGACAAGAACAAGAATATGCAGACATATGATAAAGGGAAAGAAAAAATGGATGAAATCAGGAATCAAATGAAGAATACATGGGTGAAGAAGAGTGATACTGATGCATGAAATGGGTCTACACCTGAATCCAGTGCTGGAAATTCCTCCGAGAATTGATTTAAGGCCTCTGGCCTAGGGGGAGTTTTCATGAAAATCATATACCCCTTGCAGTAGATGATACCTGAATCCAGCATGCTTTTAGAAGATATTGGGCAACATTGAAGATCCACAGATGAATTTTGTGGAGCAGTTTGGAAAAGCAGGGTATCTGAAAGGTTTAGGGAAAAACACATTTATTGCACCCTAAAAGTTAGATGTGCGAGTGATAAAAAGAAAATTTGCCTCTTGATTTGTCACTTTGCATTTGAAGAAAAGAGAAGGAGAGCACTTTGCAAGAATATTTTCCAAAAGATCGAAGCGTGAAGGAGATTCCCATGCGGAACCCTAATTTGATGAAAAGGTATTTATTGGAAAAAAATTTCAAGTTGGAAATTTTTGAAATGGATACACCACTAGTTGTTGATATCACCAAAAGAGCTCATCTAGATTTCAAGAAACATCCATTCAAATCTGCTGAACTAGATCCTCAAAGTGCATTTTCATCAGTTCCATACGGCGTTTTGCATATTGAAATTATTAGGGTTTATATGCATACTAGTCTTGAGGAATTAGGAAGTTTGCATCTATTAAATATCTAGACCAAGCAGATGTTAGGTGGAGATTTCAGGCTTAAACTAGAATACCAAGTGCTGGAAGAGAATGGTTTTGCTCAGTTTGTCAAATTTTTGATGTTTGATGAAATGAGTGGGTTCAGTATGTGCTTATTTGAATGCATGATGAATTTATGTAGTTGAACAAGCCATTCAAGATTACCAAGAATGCCATTAGAGTTGTATCTAGTCTATGCTCATGTAGTGATATGCTTGCATTGAAGTCCGTGAAGAACTAGATAGTCACACATACAACCGGTTCAAAATTCAACAAGAGGGAAATGAAAATCAATGACATACTAGAGCATGATGTGATATTTACTTCCATGGTGATTGGTTAGAAAATATACCACTCCAACAGGGAAAATTTAGTATCCGGTACTGCAATTTATGCAACATATGAGATGGTTAAGGAAAACAAGAAATATGATCTATGTGAGTTGCTCCAAAGTGAGCTAATGAAGAATTTGATGAAGATTAAGCAGGATAAGAAGAATGTTGGAAATTAACACTCATCCGGTGTATGCTGATTCTTGATTATTGGCTTAAGGGTTCTCATTGATGGCAAATATTCATGGAATTCTATCCGGTAGCTATAGATCTTGATAACCAGAACTGGATGTGAACCAGTAACTAGTTAACTGGTAATTCAGGTTGAGCAGAGTAGTTTTGGTCCGAAAGCTTTCCGGTGATTGCGGTGTTATGAATAAAGTATAGGATGATTGGGCCAACATAGAGACATCATCTTATCATATTTTTGGTGATCTGCACTTGTTTTTGGTGATCTGGTCAAGCTGACTCAATTCTACACGTTACATTAACAGGCCGACTTGACAATTGTCTATTTTGTGATTGCAGATATATAAGACTGGTGAAAAAGGTTATTTTGGTGAATGACATGATTATATGTGAGAAAGTGGAGATCGATAATTCCTTTTGGAATAGTTTTAGATACACATTCTTGATTCAGTAGCTGACTGAGACAGAGAATAGGCCAGAGCAGCAGAGGTGATATAGCTAGAGTATTTGACACTTAACCGAAACTCATCCATGCATTTGATAGATGCTATTTTGGAGTTCACTCATTGTAATTCATCACTATAGGTGATCTATAAGGCAATGATCCTTCCGAGGTTGTAGCCCTTATTATAATTGAGCTGTAAGCTCTAGGCAGTGTGCCTGAATGCATGTGCATTCCCCATTTTGTAATATTGTTTTGCTACTGGCCATAGTGGAATAATATTGTGGGTTCAAATCCCGCCGTGGTTTTTCCCATTTGGGTTTCCATGTAAAAATCACTGTCTTATGATTTTGTGGTTGATTGTTTTGTATTTCTTTATTTCAGTTTCATGCTTATGGTTCTGGTGGTTCAAAGTTAAGTCAAAAAATTTAATAACCGATAGAACATTGGTTCACTCCCCCTCTCAATGTTCCTTGATTCCAACAAAGAATCCATTCAAATATGATACTTTGATCCTATGCTTATTATTCTATTACATAAATGATGTTCTGGGAATAGGTCAGGTTCAATGGGCATATGACAAACTGGTAGCTATTTAGATAAGAGAACTGTTATACAAAGTTGGTGATAGCAAGGCCAGGAAAGCTACTCTTTGGGGATACTTCAAGAACTTTCAAAGTGCAATGTAGGATAGGGAGAGAATACCTAAGTCAACAATTGAGAAGTATAAGGACACAATATGCTTCATGGTTGACACCAATCAATGTCTGATGGAAGCAGTGGAGCCAAGGACTGTTTGGATCATGCCCATGGGGTATGAAGTTGATGAACAAATTCTTGAACTGTATGCTCAACATCTTTTGAGAAATCCTGTAGAACCCTTTGAAGAAAGATTTGGCACATTTGCAAAGAAGGATTTATAACTGTATTATCAATTTAAGAAGTTGGAAATTGTAAAGAAGGTGAGGAAGCAAATTGAGGAGTATGCAAAGAGTATTGGGATTACAAAGGAAGCAGTTCGAGAGGCCAAAAAAAGAACTCAACGAGTTGAGAAGCCAGTAAAAGTTGAATCTACTAGTCCAGAAGCATCTGCTCCCAAGCCAAGATAGACTAGAATCACTGTAGCCTCCTTTGATTATGCCAAGATAGTCAAATCACAAGCCAAGCCATCTAGAAAAGGTGAAAAGAGGAAGTAGGATAAAAGCTCTAAGGTATATCTCACTATGGAAGATGATGAGGAAACAAAGTCTCATGAGGCAGTAAAGGAAATAAAGACCAAGGGCACTAAAGCATCAAAAGTTTCTAAGGTCAAGCCCTCCGGTGAAGTAAACGCCAACAAGAAAGTGAAGCTGGATGTTGACAAGCTTGGCATGCCTGTTAAAGAGGTTGAAGAGGCCATAACAGTGCAAGGTAAGTTAAAACCACTTTCTGAATTTGATGACAAATTTGATGATGCTGATAAGACGACTCTATAAGAAGCCATGGTAAGTTATTTGAACATTTTCAATAGGGCACTTGTTGAAATTATGTGTGAGATCCCTAAAAGCTTGTATAACCTTTTAGAAATGAGAAGAAGTAGTGCCAAGGTAGAAGATGATAGGTTGAAAGAATATGTAATAGTTAGTCTATGTTCAGTAATAGCAGCAGAGGAAGTAAATAGAATACTTAAAGAAGCCCAAAAGCATTTTAGAAGAAAAACCAGAATCAATAAGCTCATTAATTAGGCAAATAGATCAAGTAATTAAAGATACTGAGAAGATTTTGAAGCCAATTTTGGAAAAGAATCAATATGATGTTGTCTCATTTATTCTAGAAGTGCAAAAAGTTAAATCAAAAGTTGATCAAGTTGAAGTAAATGTATCCTCTGTTACAGAAGAGGAAGGTGTAGATAAAGACAAGGAAGATGTGATGAATAAGGGTGGAAATAAGACATAAAAAGGAGAGTCAGTTGAGGATACTCAGAATCCTCCGGATCAACCAATGGACACCATGCCATCTGTGGAGACTCAAGCTCCGATTGATAATGAAGGTTTGAATGAGGTCAAGGAACAAAATGACATAGAGGACATAAAGGTTGAAATGGTTGGTGTTGTCTTTGACGCAAGAGACACTGCAGAGGATGTAAAGGACTTTCTTGAAAAAGATAAATTGATCTTTGATGATATGGCACTGTCCCAAGGGCCAATCAAATTGGATAATCTCTCTCCCATTTAGAAATTGAAGCTTGCATCATTAGCACAGGATAAGGCAAGAGAGGATATGCTGAAGTCTCACATTGAAGATAATGAACTGTTAAATCTTGCTTCCGGTGTTCTAGAAAAATAATGCCTACATTTGTAAAGGACACATTAGATTCTCCCTCTAGACAATTGCAGGGCCTCATTAATTCAGTAAGAACTCATTTTGAATATTTAGAGAAGTTAGTTGAAGTCAAGGTCCGGAATGAATTCAATGACAAGAGATTCAGTGAATTGAAGAGAATGCTTGCTCATGACAGAGGCTTGTCAGACACTTGTGTAAAAAGCATCAAGATGCCTTATTTGAGGGAGGCAGTGTCTACAAGTCTTGTTTGTCATATTCTAATTTTTTTGAAGATATTGAGAAGAAAATAAAGGAAAGTGAGAATCAATTGGTAGGGATTTATTAGTCTTTTGATCCATTGTCTGCCTCTATGCCTAGTCAGGAACTTCAGGTCATATCAGTGCTATACAAAATCAAGAGCTTAAGTCATGATAGGGATAAGGTTGTTGGAAGAGTTCGTGAGATTCAAAGCCTAATTAATCCCAAGATGGACACAATGCTCAGTACTTTGAAGGAAGCTGAGGATGCCGTAGCCACAAATGAACCTTCAGATCTTCAATCGGCAGAAATGCAGGCATTCCTTTTTAGTGGTCTCATCTTAGTCTTAGAGTGTCTCAAGAAAGGTTGGGACAACCATTTGAGCTCATTAAAAACATTTTTGTAGATATCTTAAAGCTTATGTAAGTTAGTAAGGTTTGTGTGTACATATGCTAATGTATATAGAGTTTTGTGTAAATTTTTGTATTGCAGATCTCTACCTTTGTCATTGATGCCAAAGGGGGAGTGTAGGGAAGTGAAAAATGCTATGTTCATCTCAGGGGGGTTTTGGAGTTTTTTAGAATTTAAGTTTTATGTGTTCATATGTTGGTATTGATTCCGACACTTAGTCATTTTTCACTAAGTGTTGCCATCAATGCCAAAGGGGGAGATTGTTGGCAAGAGACACTTCATAGGTCATTCGGTGTTGCCATTGATGGCAACCCAAGTTAGTGATCTCATCTGCAGTACATGATTTGCTTATTCTGGAAGTCCGAGTGAAGATTTGGTTAAGTCCAGCAAGCTATAATAGAGTATCTAACACAGTTCAACATTTTGATTAACATTTCATTTCTGTTGAATATTTTTTGTTGCAGATCTAAGGGAAGGTATTTGGATGTCTAGAACATCTTATTTTCACATTTTTGGTATTTGGTGATAATTGTTGTGCAAGTTAGAAGATCCGGTGTATCGGTTTTTGGGTTGAACAGTGAAGTATGGCCGACTTGTGTAGTTGATTGTTGTGCGGATTTGATGGAGTAGTTTTAGTGATTATTTTGTGATCGAGGATGTTTAGGTGACTTTTGAGAAGCGTGTGGACAATTATTTTTGGTCTGCATTTATATTTGAGATTGGATTTTGCTAACAGGGTGTAGACATTTGAAAAATATGTTAAGTCTTGATGAGTCGACTAGAGATGGAAATGATTTCATGTTGCAGATATATAAGATCAATTTAATTGATAATTTTGAGTATAGAAAATGTGTTAGGATCTATTGTGCGCAGTTTCATGTGCGCAAGGAAGAGATCTATGCTCTGGATTTGTGACAGAACAATGGAATATAGCAGAATAAGATAAGTGTGTAAAGTGTAATTATTGAGATTAACCATAACTATTATCAGGAATTTGTAGATGCTACCTTTTAGTTCATATACTTTTGTAATCTATTATAATATATTTATAGGCAGTGAGCCTTCTTTGTTTGAGCAGTGAGCTCTAGGCGGTGTGCCTAAATGCATGTGCATTCCCCTTTGTAATATTTCTATACTTCTGCAGAGTATACCTATGTTGTGGGTTCAACCCCACTGTGGTTTTTCCCTTAACCGGGTTTCCACGTACAAAAATCTTGGTGTTATGGTGTTGTGGTTATTTGCTTTATGTTCTTGCATCTTTCTTTTGCTCATATGTATTAAGTGGTTGAATGAACAATTTAATAAAGATAAAAATTGCATAACACTAATTCACCCCCCACTCAGTGTTCTTTGATTCCAATAGATAATTGGATTGGAAAATCCAGTTAGGAGAGAAAGCGAATGCAAACTAGAGTTTACTCCCCAAATGGTTACTAGGAGTTCATCATTTGTTCTTAATTTCAAATTATATTTTAATGTTTTTAATTTTTAATTTAATATTTTAATATTCAAAGATCACATGCTGCAATTATATTTAATTATAATTATAATTTATTTATTATAAACTTTATAATTTGATTTCAATATTTAATGTAATCAATTTATTTAATTATTATTATTTGTGTGTGTGTATGCACAGGTTTACATTCTGTGAGTTATTGTCGATGAGCTAGGAGATCCCTCCTCAGTCATATGTCCACCTTCGGCGATCAACCTTGCATCCGCCTCATACTCAACGAAGTCGTTAGATAATCATTATACCATAATAATTTATCACATTTAATAATGTCACCAATCACATTTAATAGCATCATAATATCAAATGTCATCAATAATATCAATGTCTAATATAATAAATTTATCTAAAAATTAATAGCCTAGAATTGGTCGTGACAGATTCGTTTAGTTTCGAGTATACTACATCATGTATAAGATAGATGTTAGTTGATAAAGATTGCTAATGATTTGGCGATTGATCAGTTAGGTTGTAGGCTACTTTGTGGATTGTCTATTAATGGATGATTTGCTAAGCTCAATGTTTTGCATGATGTTCTAGTTGTGTTTTCTCAAATGTTTGTCTTTGTAAAGAATCATTTATTGTGAATAGCGGATGATGGATTATTTTTGGGTTTTTGATTTTTTTCTAATATTTAGGGTTTTTGGAGTTTATTTGATGTTTTTTGGTTTTTTAGGACATATTTTTTTAATGTTTTTGAATTTTTGAATTTGTTTGATTTTTTGTATTTGGATTTTTTCTTAAGGATATTTTTTGATTTTTCCGTATTTTGATTTTTTTCTTAACTTTTTTGGATTTTGATATTTGTGGATTTTTAAGACGCGTACACTTTTTTTTTTGGATTTTTAGGTTTTTTTTAAATGCTCTTTTTCTTTTGGAGTTTGATTTGTTTTTTATTTTTATTTTGGAAAGATATCTAGATCATTGATTGAGGTAAAAGGAACATATCAAGATTTATTCTCAAGCAAGATATATTTATTTGCTCCATTGTTTAGCAAGGCACAAAACATCATGAATGTGTGAAGGAATTGATTGGATGGAAATAAATAGGTGAAAAATGGAGGTAGCTTATTATGGAATCGGAGCTGATTTGGTTTCCAAGGAATATCTCATGATGGGACAATGTGTGTATCCAAGCAAAGGAATTGGTATGACAATGTAAGGTGACTTTTTGGTCATTGAATGACATGTGGTCAATAGGAATGGACATGTCAAGAGGTGTTTGAAAACATGTTTTTTATTTTATGTCTTTAGTTTCAATCAAGATCAAGGGATGAATTTTGATAGGATGGAGGTAGGATATGCATATGATAAGCAATATGAAAGGTGGTAAAGGATGATGGAATTAAAAAAGAATTAAGATAAGGGGTATAGAGTGTAAGGTATGGATAAGGTGAGGCTAATAGGATGCATGATGACTATGGAGATCCTTAGCCTTGTCAAGATCAAAGGTGGAAAAGGGAGTATGGATGTAGATAGGTTGATGGATGATGGATGAGAGATAATGGGAGATGTGGTAGGTAGGATAGAGTGGATGAGACTTGTTCCCAAGTGTAGAATGAAAGAGGATGATGGATCACACATGATGCCTATTTCCCAGGTTTTGATCATAGTACTTTCCCAAGATGCCACAGGAAGTGGTTTTCACCATTAGATAAATTATTTGTAATTTTTTTTCATGTCACACAAGATGCTTGTTTGCCAGGTTTTCATCAAGATGATGGTTTTTCTTTTTGATTTTTTGGAAGATAATTGATGCATGATAGGAGATAACTTGGAAGGACTCAAGAATCTTGTTCTATGGATGGTACCCTTGAAATATTTCTACAATGGACCAGGGATATTGAAGGTATGATCAAAGCCATTGGTAGTGTGATGGTAAAGGGAAATAAAATGGATGATAAGATGGAATGGGATAAGGATTAATGCAAAGGATTGGATGAGAGGGATGAAAATTAGGCATTAGATAATAGATAGGGTGATGGCAGATTTGTGTATGGGTGGATGGAAATGTTGGCAATGTCAGTGCTAGCACACACCTTGAGGGGTGGAGTTGTAATGGAGGATAAGTTGATTTTGGACTTTGAGATTTTGGAGGAGTGGATGTGGATTTTGAGACATAAGGACTCAAAATGGATGGAGGTGATGGAGGATTTGAGATAATGGATTTTGGTGCATAGGGACCCAAAATAAGTTTGAAGTGAGAGATGTTTTAATGGAGGAATGAAGGAAGCCTTTTGAATAACAAGTTTGGATGCCAATTTTGATTTTATTTAGGATATAATACTTGCACGATCAACTTGGGAATCCACATGGTTTTTGATTTCTCTTTCCTTTGTGGTTCTTTGGGACACATTGATTCTATGAGAGACTTAGGAATACACATAGTTTTGGATTTTTTTTTTTTTTTTAATGGACATTTGTGGTTTTTTGGATCTTTCATTTTCTTTTGGATCAATTTTTTTTTCCACATTTATTTAGGACATTTTGATCTTTGGATGTATGTGAACTTTTGGATTTATGGATTTTATGCTTGGAATCCAAATTTATTTTAAGAGGAACGTGATTATTGTTTGGATAGGAATAATATGGAGGTCTTTTAGATTGATTCATATAGATGGATGGTTGGGAAGTCCTCAAAGATGTGTGCCTTTGCTGATCTTGATTTATGACATGGTAATTGAATTTTGAACTATAATAATATGGATAGTGGATGGAGGGATGTAAGGACCTAAGATAGATGGAAGGGATGAAGACTTTGGTTTTGGTCTATGAGGACCCAAAATGTTTTTGGAGGATGGGGAATGTTCATGTTTAGACTTAGATGGATGGATGTAGGATTTTGAAAGGATATCAATGTATTGAGTTTGAATTATGTATCCAAGGCCATGATAGTTGGGATTTGCTTTGATAAGAGGAGTTTTTAATATACCTTGTTTAGGTAGGCCTAACCCTTTGTCTTGATAATGAATGTTTTGGAAAATATTTTTTAGCAATGGGATACCTATTGCTTTTAAAACAAGACACAAGTCTATTTTGAGGAAGATATGATATGGAAGGAATGACATGATCATGAAGTAGATCAGATCAAATGAAAGTGGAGGAACCCATTTGATAAGTAAGGGGTTCATGAATAGATTGGGTAGGGTGACAAGATCTTGAGGAGGATTAGGGTCATGATGTAAATATGAATGGGTACCTTGACCTTGACAAGGAAGATGATCATTAGAATTCATGCTTTACACTTGATTTTGAATTGGATCATTGGAAAGGATGAAAGAGATATCATGATCTTTCTTAGTAGGTGGATTTTGAATGGGGTTTGGAAGGACAATTTTCTCTTGATATGGAAGAGGATCACCATGGATGAAATAAAAAAGGATGATGAGATCTTCATAAGAAACTTGATAGGTGGGTTCTTGATAAAAAATTGGATCAAATTGAAGAGTCATGGTATCTTGATCTTGATTTATGTTAGGACTCGTTGTTAAAGCTTTGGATTATCCTCTTGATATAGGGTATGGATTTGTATATGTATGAGATATTATTGAAAGGATTCAATGCTTTGGCATGATAAGGATATTGAAAAAAATAGTATACTAATGCAAACAAAGTATCACACTCATGCAAAACAAAGTATCTCAATCTAAGTCCTCAAATGAGGGGAAAGAATGATATATATCTTCAACATTCTCCTATGTGGCACTATTCTTAAGAACGCAAATAATCCAATGAATACACAAGAGCTACTAAGAAATTATATGCGGACGTAAGCAATGATTTACTTCATTAATTTTGAGTTCCATTGCAATCACACAATGAATCGTAGACAATCATATCTCCAATGTTATTTGGTTGAAACACTTCTTATAGCCAAATAAATTCATAATATTTTCATATCTTCATGATATAATGAACCAAAAAGATAAGAATTGTATTCACAAATATTTAATCTTCATGCATGCAAGCACACTAATAGATGGACTTAGAATATCAATACATAACTTTAATAAGGAAAACTACTTGAACTCATATGTGATATTCATCTATTTACTTAAATTCAACCTAAGTTACAATTTGGGAAGCTTTTACCAACAACATCACTTTCACTAACCTCAAGTGATGATATGTTTCACAATGATAAGAAAAACACTATCCAATTAGCATAACTTTTGATAACAAAACTTTTTATAATGGAATGAAGATTTATAAAACCTATAGAATAGTAGCATACATCAACCTTTAATTTCCTTAATGTTGTTATAGGTGAAAATATTAGGGTTTCACCCAAAATGTAGTAAAACCACTTGTTTAGAGACTTACATTAGGGAAATATGAAATTTGATAGATCTAGATTTTGATCAGATTCCAAGGGTTTTAGATGGCCTCTTCTTTCCCTTTAAATTGAATTGATTTAATTAATGATGCTAAAATTAGGGTAAATATGTGTAAATTGAAGCAATTATGCACAAATAGTTAGCTATAGTCATCAAATAGAGCCACAAACCTAGATCTGAGCAATATGTGAGTGTTCAGATCTGTTCCCAGAAGGTTGTCCTGAATTATCGAGACCAAAATGCTTGTTGCTTTGTTTCTCCTAACTTTCCACCATCCAAAATAGAATCTATTTGTCTTTGCGAATAGTATCGATCTCAAAAATTGCAGCTCTGTACCTATTCTTTCATAAAATAGAGAAGGGAAAATGGTTGGGAATAGGGGTTTGCCTTAGGTCAAACCCTAGTTTTGGAATTAACCATGAAATAAAATTGAAATTTAAATGGAATGTTGTAATGGAAATGATTTCCTTTTGAGGGAAATATTGAAAATGTCTAAAAAACTAATGTTATACCTCTTTATGAGGTTTTGGTTGTCTTCAAAAGGAATTAGGTTTTCATGTAGATAGTCTTTGTAAAACATAGAACATGAATGTCATCTTCGATGCTTGAATCTTGACTTTGCTTCTTCTCCAATGCTTGATAGAAGGTTGATTGCTTTCTCACTTTAGATCTTGAATTTGAATCATGAATGCTTGACATGAACACGTTTTTTTAATGGATGTCAAAATGAGAGGGGTAGACCTCCTTTTATACATGCTAGTAAAAAATAAATTAATTTTTGACTTGAGCTGACATGGGATCTAGGTTCCCGCTCAATTTATGTTACCATTGAGAGGCCCCAAAATGGGTCCTTTTGAAGAGGACCAAGGTGTTGGTTCCCTAGTCCTAGACATCTGAGGCCTAGGATCTTGGGGGAATAAAGTACAAAACATAAAAAATGAAGTGAAATGCATAGTGTGACTAGAACCAAGGCTTCAACCAGGCCTTAGGGGACAAACACCAAGGTGAGGGTCCAAGTGAGGACAAAATTGTAAGGGAGTACAATTTAAGACACTATATTTAGCCCCTACTTTAGTGGGAGTACAAGACTAAGCATACTCTTGGTAAAGTACAAAGGTTTTGTATTAGAAAGCTTTCATTGAGATATCAAAGAGACAAGACACACTAAGCCCCCAAGGGACATTAGGATCCTACTACTTCAATATCAAGATAAAAGGGACATCATAAGAAAGATGAAAGAGAGAGAGAATCATGATTGTTATCCTAGTAAGGTTTACTTACTACGAGTCATGAAAATGAAAAATACCAAATTACAAAGCAAAAGGCTCAGTTTGCAAAGTAACTTGAGTATCGAGTCCTATGATAGTGTGTGCATAAAGTGAAACATTGAGCATAGTGTATGCCCCCATGTTAAAGCAATTTTATATTTCTTATTGAGAGCAATTGATTGAAGGTATCATGCATCCAAAGACAAGCACATTTCCACAATGATATGCCCCTAAGAAAGGACAAATCAAAGGATAATGGTCACAAAATATAAAACACATAAGGGATCCACTAACTATGGGATTAGTATGATCTTATGATATAATGTATATCATGAAATATTTATATTGAATTGAATTGAATTCATCCCCCTAAGTGGAATGACAAGAACAATGGAAGAAGAGCACATGCATCTTTTGAGTCAACATGGAAGAGACCAAAAGAGATCTGAATGCTTTGCATTGTCCTCAAGTAGACAACAAATAGAAGAATGTCACAATAGATTTAGCCTCTTTATTACCTTGCACTAACACAGTGGCAAGGTTCATCCAAAGAGAACCTACCATAAAAGGAAAAGACATCATGGGGGAAACATATTACAAACAAGCAAGATAGGAGAGAGAAAATCTACATCACAAATGAAGCTAATCAAGAAAATCATCTGCCTCCCAATTTTGCTGAACGTTGTTTTGGGAAAGTGGAGCAAATGCAAGAGGAGAAACTTTGAGCATGGTAGATGGAGATAATACAAGTTCCAAACAAGGACCATGCTCTAATGATGAGTCACTTTGTCTGTTACTAGGAGCTATGATTAATGCTTTTGAAAATTGTTTAGATAAATCATTGTAAACATCAACAAGCTCATAAAAATTATCAGAATCATTATCATCAACATTGTTAGCATGCACATCATTATCATCCATTTATTCATCAAGATTAATAAAAATAGGATCTCCAATAGGAATAGAACATGAACCATCATTTTTCTTAAGCATTTTTAGTCTTGGTGATTTAGGTTGAACTTCCTCCCTAGGGTTAGGTGAAGGCTAGACAAATGGGACCAAGTAAACATTTGGTATCTTCAGGGAGCAAATTGGTTGAGAAGCAAGTTCACGAGCCTTAGCACGATGTCTCTGTCGGTGTTCTCTGACACAAAAATTTCTTTTAGTTTTAGCCGAGGGTTGTGAAGGTTTAGGATCAATGGACATAAGCTTCTTCTCTTCCTTTAAAGAAGGATGAATGGGAGAATGTCTACTAGGCTGAAAGTTAGGAGATGCTGAGAAATTTCTTTTGTAAGATGTAGGAGGCAGAATTGTTGCATATATAGGAGGAATAGAAGGTGTAGGAAGGATACTAGGTCCATCATGAGGAAGAGGAATAGGCCTAGGATATCTAGACTTACTCAAAGATAAGATCATATCATTCTTCCAATTTTTTATAAGATTGAAAGAGAGCATCATTTCAAGGCTTAAGAGTCTCAAATTGTTTAGGCCAAAAGTAATCAGGGTTCACATCTCCATGCCTCACCATGGGTTGATACATGCTTTGATTGATTGTTATGATTTTGTCATTATGAGGGAATTTTAAACAATTATGAATAGTAGAAGGGATTTATTTCATGGAAGAGAGCCAAGGATGTCCCAACTTCATATGGAATTGATCTCGCTCAATTTATGTTACTGTTGAGAATCCCCAAAATGGGCCGTTTTGAAGAGGACTAGGGTGTTGGTGCCTTGGTCTTGGACATTTGAGGCCCAGGATCTTGGGGGAATGAAGTGAAGAACATGAAAATTTAAGTGAAATGCATCACAAATGCATAGTTTGAGCAAAATCAAGGCTTCAATCAGGACTTAGGGGATGAACACCATGGTGAGGGCCCAAGTGAGAACACAATTATAAGGAGTACAATTTAGGATGCTACAAATACATGCAAGGAGATTAAAAAAGTACCTAAGGTTGTAGCAGTTCAAAAATCATGATTTCAGTCATTTAGACTAAATTTTAAGAGATGAGAGATGACAACTCTATTTCATTTATCCTTGCTTATGACCCAAATATTCTAATGAATAGCCATTTAAGTATACAAACATTAGAATTCATGGTGAATTATCTTTAATATCTATCTTAAGATTAAATACTCCATAAAAAAGACAAGTATAAACTAAAACTCTCCATGGATAAAATATTTTCTTAAGACATTAATGTCTTTATTAAAGAAGGTATAGAATCTTCAAGTTTCTTATTCTCTTTAACTTCTAGTTCATTGACAATATGATATCATGCTTAAATTCAATGTAAATTTATTTTTTTGTGAACACTACAAATATTGCAAGAACACTCATTCATCAAAATTAATCATTTCAATAAAAAATTCTAAGTGAGTACTTAAATTGTATTATTGTCTTTTAGTTTCACAAAGCTAGGTGTAGACACCTAAAAGTTGCACAACAAATTAAGTGAATTTTATTCATTTAATTATCCTTAATTCTTCCAATTAATTAAATTAAGATCTAATTAATATCCCTATTCCTCTAAATTGCCTATTAATCAAATTGAAGATTTGAATAATATTTCCCTTTTTTCTATGTAAGCCATTTTAATTAAATTCACATTTAATTAAAATCCCCCTTCTAACCATTTTAATTAAATTCACATTTAATTAAAATCCCCCTTCTAACCATTTTTAATTAAATTCACATTTAATTAAAATCCCCCTTCTAACCATTTTTAATTAAATTCACATTTAATTAAAATCCCCCTTTAGCCATTTTTAATTAAATTTACATTTAATTAAATCCCCCCACTTGCAAAATCAAAAATCACATTTAAATAAATCAATATTCATTTACATCTATCAAATGCAAGTTGCAACCAAAATTAAAATAAATTAATTTTATTTTAATTAAATTCTTTTTCCCCCACCCACTTGCAAAATCCTACATCTCCCACTTGCCTTCTAAACCTCTTCTAGAGCCTTCTATATTCTTCTAATCCTATCTTAATTAACCTAATCCATCTCTTAAGCATTTGCACATTTCTTAAGAGAAGTCACTTCTCAAAAATGTCTCAAAGTCTTTAAAATGCATTAAAGGCTTTATGTCCTCAACAAGTTAACCTTTAAAGTCTCCCAAACCATTTATGGTTAACTCAACCCTTCCCACATGGTTAGAGACTTTCTCTCTAACTTAACCCTCATATAACCCAAGGGTCCCATCAAGCACTTATGGCTTTGACCTGAGTTATCCTATTAACCCTTGCACAAGAGTTTATCCCTTGGGTAAAAGCTTTATCCAATGGATAGCCCTAACCTAACCTTAACCCTTACCTCCTAAGGTAACCTCCATGTCTTCTTAGGCATTTAATGCCTCTTACATCTCCTCTCAAGCAACCTCTTGTTGACAATTGTCACCATTTCATTGGTGAAAATTGTAAACATGGATTGATAACTTTCAATCCCGGCCCTTGTTGATAACTTTCAATCCGGGCCCTTGTTGATAATATTCAATCTCAACCATCCATTGCCCTATCTTCCCTATAAATAGAGCTCTCATTCTTCATTTTCAATAATCCAAGTCTTTTGTGCATCAAACTTATAGTCTCATTTCATCAAGCATTATTAAGCTCTCTTTAATAATAGTAATTAGATCATTTAATTTAGCAATATCATGTTAGCTTCATTTTATATGCTAGTATTAATATCATCTTAACATCATTTTCATGATAGTTAGCTTCATATCAATATCTTGCATCCTACCATCATCTAGTTTGATATCTAAATCATCACTAAGATCTTAGTTGCATTTCCATTTTGATCTTAGAATCATCATTTAAATCTCATTCTCTAGGTTGTCATCTTGAAGATCAATTGCTCTTCCAAGTGAAGGCCACCGTGAATCTTAGAGATCTTTAGAGATGGAGGAACATGGAACAATTTTAAAGAGTTTAGATTTATTCAACTTGTTTTATTTTGATTTCTAACTCTAATGCAATGTTTCATGTGTGTGTTTGAAGTGTTCTTCTCTATTGAAGGCTGATACCACATTTTCAGGCATAAATTTCTCGCGCCCACCGTGGGGCTCAAACCTCGTTCTCTTTTTAGACATTTCTAATTTTTTTCCATAGGATTCATGCCTACAAGTTTTAAACACAGAATAGCGCATACGATGGTTCTTTTCGTACATACGACGGTTATTTTCAAGCATACAACAAATCTTACAACACATACAACCTTTGTTATCTCACATTTCATTATTTCTATTACGCGTTTAAAACATTTTTTCTCGCACATATAATCTCTGTTTTTGCGCATACGAAACAAAGGCAGAAATTTATAATCTGGAGTTGGAAAAAATTAGGCTTGTAGAAGCTCACCTGAGGTTTTTTTGATTTTGGTAACGATTTACTTGCAGATTTGAAGGAATTATGATAGGATTTAATAGTTTCTTTTCTAACTTTTCTTTTTAAGTTGGTTAAAAAGAACTCATCTTCCTATTGGTTTAAAAAGAACTTCACACCTCCATTATGGGTTTAAAATGAACTAAAACCTTCCCTTGGGCTTAAAAATACCTGCATTGCAAGGTAAAAAGAACTACAAAATAATACTTTGCTTTCTTGCAAGTTAGGATTCACGCTTTAGATTTGGGCTTAAAAAGCAACAACAAATTTTCAATTTATTGCAAAGAGATAAAAAGAACAAACCACTTTACTATTGCAAGTTAAAAAGAATAAGCCACAAATTGTCAATTACCAAGCAATTTATTTTCAAGCAAAACGTGCTTTCATTTTGTTGACCAGGATTTTAGTTTCCTAGATTAGACAAAAAATTGCTTTGTGGATAAAAATAACACCATGATTGTTGGAGCAACATCTCCAAATAGGACTTAGCAAATCATTGCTTTGGAAAATTAAAAAGAACTTTGTCTTAAAGTGGTAGGTATATGCTCTCCCCTTAATTGGGTGATAAAAAAGCCAAAACCATTTTTTCATTGCTTTATTTACTTCCAAGCATTAAAAAATTTAGAGGGCCTGCCTTCCTGAAGCCTCAAAAAGGCTAGTGTGAAGGGTACGACCCAAGTGGGGAATGATTTTATCGCCAAGTTTACCAACCCACTATAATCAAATGTGGGGGCTGATGAAAATCCCCTCCAACAGAAGTGTGTATTTGATAGTCTCCCCCTAGTATCATTGTGATACGTAAAGCCTTTGTTCTAAAGGTTGGAATGCCTCTTAATTGATTTTATCATTTTTCGCGCTGAACGAAGTCCTTACTACGAACCTTAGCATTAGAAGCTTTGAACCGAGTCAGTTGCCATACATTGGCAATATCATAGTGTAAGGGTGGGAAAGAATCCGCCCCCAAGATCACTCACCATATATCTCCCAAGATAACTACTCAACTGTGAAGCAATTCACTTTGAGTCAATTTCTGGCAAAAGGCAAAAAAATGGGTGCCCTCTAGGGGGTGACAAGGCTATTTGAGCTGATGGAGTATTGAGACTAGTGGGCTCTGATATTGTTAATCACCTTTGAATAAAGAGTCTATTTGATGTATCTTTTATTATAAATCAAACCCGTGATAACATCGGGGATTTGAAAACGTCCTCACAAAACATACACTCAATGTTTAGCATAAGGATGATCATTGTTTTCATGTGTGCTATGTCTTCTTGTCATGAATATTAAAACACCTTGCAAGTTATAAATCAACCAACACAACAATCAAAGTTCAAAACAAAGAGCAAAGAGAAAACCTTAGAGAGAAGAGAATTTCCAAATCCAACTAAGCACCCTTAGAAAGAGATATCAAATCTTCAACTATCTTAAGAGAAAATTTCATGCAATAAAATTGAGCAGTATCAAAATAGTGATCAAAGGTTCCACCATCCAACAAATCCTATCAAACCAATACCTAGTTAGGTCCTCAAGTTTTCAAATTAAGTTTCTAGATCGTGAAACTTGACTCATATCATTTGATGCACTTTATCATAGAAGCAAATCAAACTAAACTTCTACTTGAGAAGTAAACTTGAGTTTCCAAAACAAAGTATCCATATCCAACATCAAACATCAACATTCATCATTTGTGTATGACCACTCCCCATATTTTGAGAAAAAGAAGTCTTCATCAAAAGACTAAGTTGAAGAAGAGACAATCTAGTTCTAAGTCACTTATCAAGAGGAATAAATTTCTCTATATAAACCATCAACTCTTTAAATCACATCACACATTCTTACGTCATATGCGGTTGTATATCCAAGGAAAAACCAACGAATTTGAAAAAGAACCTTTGAGAAGTATGTCTTACATTCAAAAAGCAACATTCAACCAACGCCTTAATAGTGGAGGAAGGATTAACCCCACTTTGTTTCCAAAGTTTCTTATCACTTACAACAAAGCTCGACCTGAGCCACCATCTCCCCCAAGAACCCCAATAAAAGAAGAAGAATTCACTATGGTAGAGATATATTAATGCTTGTTGTCACTCTATCTCAGAAAAACAAAAAAGATGGAATCACAACCATAATCAAGTATGAGTCGTAGAATGTCCAATTCTTTTGATGAAAATGTGAATATGAGAGAAACAAAGATCACCGATGAACTTCTCCAAGAATGTTAAGAAAATGTGGCTTTTCAAAAACTCGTAGAAAAACTTATAGAAGCAGATAAACAAAAATATCTACTCATGCTAACTAGCAAAGATTCAATATTCCTGAGGATTTTGACACAGAAAACTTAAGGAATATAGATGAGAGAATTTCAAGAACAAGGGCGAGGAACTATGCTTATCAAGAACAATTTAGAGAAGAAGAAACACATGATCAAGGAAACATACACAACCGAGATCACACCCATGAACAAGATAACACTCATGAACAAGACAATACCTGCAATTGGGACAATCTTAATGAACGAGGAGAAGCTCCCCAACAAAGGACAAATGCACCCCTAGCTGCTCTTACACAACAACTCCAAACACTTCAAAGAAAAATGAAGGACATGCAATAAGGGACCACGATACGATACTCATTAGACGGAATTTGCCCTTATCCTTTTGATAGGAGATTGAACATGGTACCTTTTCCCCCAAATTCAGATATACCAAAGTATGAAAAATATGATGGTAAGAGTGATCCCTATGATCATGTTCATGAATTTTGTACTACGAGCTTGGAGTTTTCTTACAACGACACATACTTAATGAGGTTATTCCCAAGAAGTTTGGGAGAGAAAACAATGGAGTGGTTGTCAAAACTCACACCTCCCATCAGATCATTTGATGAGTTGGTGAATAAATTCATAATAAAATACTCCTATAACATCCAACACGCAATCACAATGCTTGACATATGCAATATCAAACAAAAGAACAATGAAACATTCATGGTGTTTGTACAATGATGGAGACACATGGTCGCAAGGTATCCACGAGATGTGCCTGAAATGGATAAATGGAAATCTTCATAGACAATCTGAATGGTGAAATGAGTTATCATATCAAACTACAATGTATACCATCTTTTGCAAAATTAATAAAAAATGGTATCCAAGTAGAGGAAACTTCCATCAAGAAAGGTACCTTGAAGTTCTTTAAAGAAGGTGTTAGTTCGTCAAACAATAACACCTTTAATAATCAAAACAATAACAATAATTCAGACAAGTCCAGATTTTGGACAACAAACAAAAATGTTGTTAATGATTGGGTAATCAATGCCAACAATGTAAAGTCTAAACAACCAGTGCTAGCTTTATCAGGCAACCCACCATCCAATAATGATAAAAAAAGTGCTAATCAAGGCACTAATACTTATCAATGAAATACCAACCAAGGAGCTTCAACGTCAAACAACAACAAGAATCACCAAGGAAACAACAACAACAACCAAGGGAACCACACAAATCAAAGAGGCAACACTAATAATTTCTTGTATCGACGAATATACATGCCATTAGGACAAACCTTGGAATCAACATTTCAAGAGCTATTGGCAAATAAGATCATCACATTGCCACCACAAGCAAATTTGAACCCCAAGTCAAACCACCATGGTGGAATGACTCACATTATTATGATTATCATCAAAACAAGGGGAATAACACAAATGAATGCATGAGGCTGAAGAACATAGTTCAAGACATGATAGACAAGGGCAAATTAATGGTCGATGGTCATAAAACCAATGGTGACCATGAAGCTTTCAAAAATCCTCTTCCCAATTATGACAAGGGAGGAGCGTCAACATCAAACAACACCAAAGGAGCTTGTATTAATCACATATACGAAAACACCATCAATCTCATATCGGCATATGACAATCAAGTGAATGTCATAAAAATAAAAGACAAACAAGAAAATGAATTGATAAATGTGACAACAAGAGAACAAAAATATGTCTTGAAGGGGAACACATCAACATCAACAACTCTCCCCAATACTCAATATGACTTGGTCGACCAACTACGGAGAACACCCGCTCAGATATCTATACTTGAGTTGCTCAAGCTTTCATCAAAACACAAGGATATCTTGGAGGAAGCTCTTATTGAAACAACTATTCCAAATGATCTCGATATTGATTGATTCCAAGCCATGGTGGCCCATATGATATTGCCACACAACATATCTTTTTCTGAACATGATGATGTCTCTTTGAATCACCCATATAATATGCCACTACATATCGAGGTCTTAGTATATAAACAACGGGTAAAAAGAGTATTAATAGATGGAGGAGCTGGGCTCAATATATGTACTCTAAATCTTATCCATGCATTGGGCTTCTCTGAGCAGTCTATTGATCCCAAAAAGAAAATCACTATCAAAGCCTATGATGATGAAGAGAGGTCATCCGAAGGAACTGTAATACTACCCTTTTAGGTAGGTCCTGTACAAAGAGATACCATGTGCCAAGTCTTGGACATATACTTGACATACAATATACTACTGGGTCATCCATGGATCCATGAAATGCAAGCAGTGCCTTCCACGTACCATCAATGTATCAAGTTCCCCTACAATGGACAAGAAATTTTGATATTTATAGATAATAACCCTTTTTAGTATTGCAATGCTATGGGGGAAGCTCAAAATGTCCTGGTTCCACACAACAAGGAGGCCCAAGCTTCCTCGTCATTCAACCATCAAGAAGAGCTCAAGTCCCTATCAATGGACTTAAAACAAAAGAAGAAAATAAAGGACCAAGGCATGGGGGAGTACTCTTTTGAACCCTTGTGTCTATCTAAATTGCCAACTTCACCTAGGTCTTACGGAAAAATTTCCACATCAAGACATCAGTCAACACAACCCATCATCAAGTTAGATGGTAAGTTTATCCAAATGGGCACATTGGATGAAGAATAAGAAGATAAAGACATCCTTAGCTGGCTATACAAGGATGAAGAAGAAATCAAGGCTGCTACCATAGAAGTAGCCATGCCAACAAAATAGTATGGAAATGGGTTCCAAATCATACAACAAATGGGATACAAAGGAAAAGGACCTATTGGGAAGCATGAAGAAGGCATCATAGAACCCATACAACTTCATTCACAATTTTCAAAAGACAAAACAAGACTTGGGTATGGGAAACATATTCTGCTTGTGCAAAAGCAAAATCATCATCAAAAACCTCAATGGAAAGAAAAGAAAAAACATAGTGAAGACTCATGGAAAGAAGCACTACACCAGGCAACATAAAAGACAAGGAAGGAGGAAAAACATGAAGAAAATGAGAGATGACCAGAAGAACTCACTATCCAAAGGGAGGAAACTTTTTATAAGAAAGTACATCATGTACAAGAACCTGATGAAACCAAGGTTGAGCCGCAACCTAAAGAAATTTATACTCATAGAAAAGAAACAATGTACAAAAAAAATTCAAAGAGTACAAGAAAGCACTGATCCCGAATCATAAGAATATACTAAACTTGTGTCAATTATCAGTAATATTTTCTCACCATACAATATACCTGTCAGATTCAGTGAGGTAACCTGGGACAATGATTCTGAAACCAATTCCAATGAGTATGAGTGGGATAGTTGTTCTGATGTTACTAAAGATATTGAGGTGGATACAATCCACACATACACACCCATTTCTCACAAGGGAAAAGGCTCAAGATCTCGACCATTTGAATTCAGACCACAACATATCTACGAGGCTAGTGAGAACAAGCAACGATAATACGAACAAGGCAATATCTAAGAGAATACCATCAAAGACCTTGAAAATATCATAGAACTCACCGATATCCCAAACAACTATGATGATGCCTCCATCATGACACTTACAACAACTGATCTTAACCCACCAAATGACTCCCTACCACTCATATATCCCGATCTAATAGGTTGGGATTAACCCGAACATCATGATATACCAATATTCCCAAATAATGAATCAATTGTCCAATACCTATGCTCAGTGAACCCAGAAACATACTCCACCAGTGAAGAACATAACGATATTTGTAATCAGGGGAGTACAAAGTCTCTCAGTCACAAAAATGAAATAAACAACGGATCTAATGGTGAAAACCAATTAATGGCAGTATTAGATCGCAAAAAAGTAAAAATAAAAGATGTATGTGAAGGTGAAAACCTTTTTGAGGCACATAAAGATGGGAGACTTGACACTCTTCTTGAACATTATCAGGAAAGGTCACCAATCTTGATTGAGCCTACTCAATCAATAAATATCGACACTGAAGCAACAATCAAAACCATACATCTGGCATAATCACTCACAGAAAAAGAACAACCCAATTTTATCAAATTCTTCAAGGAGAAGCAAATCAATTTTGCTTGTTCTTATGCTGACATACCAGGATGAATCCACATGTGGCATTATTGGTCAAAGCAGAACTGAAGAAGTTATTAGATGTCAAATTTATCTAACCTATAGACTATGCCGAGTGGATCTCAAATATTATACCAGTTTCCAAACTAGATAAAAGCATAAGGATTTGCATAGACTTCAAGGACCTAAATAAGGCATGTCCAAAGGATGACTTTACTTTACCAAACATCAACATTATTGTTGATCTAAGAACAAGGCACACAATGCTATCTCTCATGGATGGCTTCCCTGGCTATAACTAAATCAAGATAGCCTCAGAAGATCAAGATAAAACTGGATTCACTTGTCCATGAGGAACATATTGCTGGAACGCCATGCCTTTTTGGCTTGGAAAATGCTGGTGCAACTTATCAAAGGGCCATGACAACAATCTTCCACGACATGATGCATACTTTGATGGAGGATTATGTGGATGATTTTCTAGCTAAATCATTCACCAGAGCAGAACACCTAGGCATCCTATATAAAATCTTTCAATGATTGGAGCAATTCAATGTCAGATTAAACCCTAAGAAGTGTGTCTTTAGGGTCACATCTGACAAAATATTGGGCTACATTGTATTAGAAAAGGGCATTGAAGTAGATCCAACAAAGGTTAAATCTATCATGAAAATGCCACCTCCTAAAAACATTAGCCAACTATGATCTCTGCAGGGCAGGCTGCAATCCATTTGATGATTCATCGCTCAGTTGGTAGATAAATGTCTTCCATTCAATCATCTACTTCATAAGAATATACCTTTCAGATGGGAAGGCAAATGTGTAGAATCATTCCACCAAATCAAACAATATTTAATGAATCCATCGGTTTTGGTACCACCAATAGTGGGCAAGCCACTCATTCTCTATATATCAACAACATATTTATCATTGGGGGCACTGCTAGCACAAGAAGATCTAGCAGACAAAGAAAGAGAAATCTATTACATCAACAAGACTTTGAAAGGATATGAACTCAATTATACATTCATCGAAAAGGCTTGCTTAGCGGTGGTATTTTCTTCTCAAAAGTTCCATCACTATATGCTAGCCCACACAATCAAACTGGTAGCAAAAATTGATCCTCTCAATTATCTACTCAGCAAAGCCGCTCTCACAGGAAGATTAGCTAAGTGGGTCATGATCCTAAGTGAGTTCGACATTCAATACACAGAATGATGAGCTATTAAAGGACAAGAAATTGTAGAGCAACTGGCAGAAGCATTACTACCCAACTAACACCCACTACAGGTGGAATTTCTAGATATGGATGTGCTCATTATCACACCCAGGAAATAGACCCTATACTTTGATGGATCCTATACACAACATGGATAGGGTGCCGACATCCTATTCGTCACTCTAGAGGGGCACACAATTCCAAGATCTTAGAGATTGATGTTTCCATGCACCAACAACATTGTTGAATATGAAGCCCTGGTAACATGAATCAAAGTATCTTTAGAATGGAGAATCACATAATTGAGAGTCTATGGGGATTCTCAATTAGTTATCAACCAGATCAACGATGACTATCAGACAAAAGATGATAAGCTAATGCCCTACAAGAGAATGTTGGATGATTTCAAAAAGTACTTTGTGCACATCACCTTTGACAAAATTCCAAGATTGGACAACAGAGCTTCTGATACAATGGCCACTATCACCTCACTTCTACAAATTCCAGATACACAGAATCGTTACGAATTTCTGGTGGAGCAATTGCTTTTCCTAGCCTATGACAATTCCGCATCCCAAGTCATCTGTGTCTTGACTGGTTCTGATTCCCTCTATATGGGAAGATCTATGATTATCTCAAAAACAATACTCTCCCTCCCGACCTATCTCGCAACAAAAAATGAAGCTTCATTCGACAAGCCGCTCGCTATACCTTAACCGCTAACACACTTTACCGTCGAGGTCTAGATGGTACTCTTCTTCGATACCTCGATTGTAATGAATTTGACTCCACCTTACATGAGCTTCACAAAGGTATTTGTGGTACACATTCAAGTGGTCCTACTCTTGCCAAGAAACTTTTGGGAATGGGATATTACTGGCCGACAATGGAAAGAGACTCCTTTCAATTTGCTAGGAAATGTCCTAAATGTCAAATTCACGGTAACCTCATACATGTACCAACACAGGAGCTGCAACCATTCACCACATCTTGGCCTTTCTATCAATGGGGACTTGATCTGGTAGGAAATATTCATCCTTCCTCTTCAAATGGACATAAGTTCATTATCACCATCATAGAGTACTTCACCAAGTGGACGAAGTAGTCCCAATGACCACCGTGACTAGAAAGCAAATCTCATCATTCATCCTCAACTATCTCATTTATAGATATGGCATTCCCATTTCCATCATCACAGATAACAGACTTCCTTTCAAGAATCAAGATGTGCAAGATCTATGCGAATGAATCAAAAACCAACATCGCTTTTCCACACTATACTACCCACAGGGGAATGGCCAAGCAGAAGTGTCTAATAAAACAATCTTGAAAAATCCTCAAGAAAACAGTGAATGATGCTAGCAAGGATTGGCGTGCACAACTCAATTCGACACTTTGGGCCTATAGAAAAAGTATCTGCACACCTATAGGGGCTATATAATATTCATTGGCATATGGTTCAGAAGCAATTCTACCTCTTGAGGTAGAAATCCCATCTCTCTGAGTATCTTTGAAGGGCCTCATACTAGATGAGAAATATTGAGTGAACAGGTTGCAGGAACTAGAGCTTCTTGATGAAAAATGACAATGTGCCTATGACCATCTCAAGGCATATCAACAATGAATGTGCAGAAGCTATAATCACAAAATCATCCCTAGGGCTTTCAAAATTGGTGATCTTGTCCTAAAGGAAAATCCCAGAAATCAACAAGATCAAGAAAAGAAGGGGAAATTTGAACCTAACTGGTTAGGACCCTTTGTCATCATATCAACCTATGGATTAGGAGCATATCAATTGTCAAATTTAGACGGGGACATGCTCGACGAACTAACCAACAACATCCATCTGAAGAAATTCTACACTTGATTCGTCCAATGCACGAAAAAACCAAAAAAGCAAAAAAATAAAAAAATAAGAAAAATAAAAAAAAATGAAAAATCAAAAAGTGCAATTAAAACAAGTGGTGAAAACTTGGTAGCAAGCGCCACTTGTGAGAGAATAGCTCCTCCATCTATCAGTACTTATATCATATCTTTGATCCATCTGATCTAAGCTCATAGCCATCGCAAAACACTTATACATGCCACACCAATCTTAGACATACTTAGCATAGTCACTGTCCTTGATTTATCTGAATCAGTTATCCAAATCATATCCCACCATGGCTTGGTGATCAATGTAAATATCCATATCAAGTATTATCTAGAGTGATGGCAGGTTATTGACCTCACCAGGGGCATTTTACCTTGAGAGTTTTCAACATCAGACCGAACACATAGCAAGACAACAAGGATCAGAACAACCAACAAATGACAGTGACAATGCAAGAAGCTAGATATCATGGAATTGAACTGATTGGAATTGAACAAAAGATCTATTTGTAAGATGTTTTACTAGACAAGAATACATTTCCAATAGCATGCATGCTTACTTATGGTTGTCAATTTTTGCTTATCATATCTCCTAAATGTCTCAACGACTAGAGAAGCAAGGAGGGAATGTGATGTTTTTTTGTCTGCTATTTGGGAGTGAAACCTTCTATTATGTAAATTTTTCTTACAACATGATCAAGTAACATATCACTGAAGACAACTGAGAGGGCGGGGGTGAATCAGTTGTCTAATAAATTCAAACCAAAAACTATTTAACCAACTTAATGCTTAATGCCAGTAAACCAGTTAAGTATGCCGGTAGACAGTGTTAACAGTAAATCGCTATACCGGTAAGGATTAATACATGAAATATAAACATAAAGTCATCCACAACACATGACACCAATATTTGTACGTGGAAACCCTGCAAGGGGAAAAACCATGGTGGGAAACCTTACCCACAATCAGATGATACTACTGCAGATAGTAAGTGTACAAAAGGGGTCTACACATGCAGAAAGGCCAATAGCCTAGAGCTCACTACTCAATCACAAATGGGAGTCACACTGACTACAGTTGGATGGTTAAATCCAATAAGAATGTACTGCACAAAATAGCATCTTCATATGCTGGATTCAGTACCAGTGTAATGCTGATATGCTTCTACAAAAACCTAGCTTCACCTTCAAATTATGTCTTTGTGTAAGCCTCTCCTTGATCTCGCATATACCTTCACTTAAATCTTTTTCACATTCCACATTTGATCTTACAAATAAGATCTTACATTTATATCATACCCTAAGACCAATTTTAGTAGGTCGGTTCTACAAGATATTACAATAAAAACATTTTACAAATAATATAATATCCGATGCAATAACCGATTAAACATGTCGGCTTAATGCATTTACAACAATAATAAATCATCTCCATAGCGTGCCATGCTGATTTGGAAAAGATAAACTTGCCGGTGTAACCCTAGATAACTTGGACCTATTTGCCGGTAAAAGCAAATGTGCAAATATGAATATACCAATGATTATTTCTTCAAAATAAAGTGTCCACACGATGTCTTCGACATTACCAAGTGTCTTCCATGTCATTCCAGGTACTAGTGAACAATATATCCTGCCGGTGAATCATATACTAGTAACTGTTGCATAGATTACTGCTTGCCGGTGAATGTTGCTAGATCTCCAAAGTAGGTGTATTCAGTAGGTGTTGACACCAATGACAAAACCATACCAAAATACCAACAATCTCCCCCTTTGACATTGATGGCAACACAAGATGGAAAAACCATCACAGTGCCAAAATAGAAATGCCAAATACAAAAACCAACAATCTCGATTTCTCCCCCTGGGAGTAACAATATCAATCTTTCATACGAATTTCTCCTTAAATGTGTTTTTCAAAATCTCTCCCCTAAAATCTCTTTTTCTTACCAAAAAGATAATGTGTTTTTCCATAGATATCTCTCCCCCTTTGACATCAAATGCCAAAGTCACAAAAAGTCAAGTTCATACAAAATACCAACCAATTCAATATACCAACTACTCCCCCCTGAGAAGTAGCTTCCTCATCAAATACCAGAATAAAAGATTTGTCCATTTAATTCTGCCGGTTGCTGACAATCATCAACTATCTAAGTCTCTACTGGTGGTGGTATGACTCCAAGCTGATCTCTGAGATACTCAAAATTTTCCTTAGGCAAAGGTTTTGTGAAAATATCTACAAGCTATTCTTTAGTATTCACAAAAAACTAGTTTTATCTCTTTTTCTTCAACTTTTTCCCTTAGAAAACTCAGTTTGATAGAAACATGTTTTGTTTTAGAATGTAATACCGGATTTTTAGATATATCAATTGCTGCAGTGTTATCACAGTATATAGTAATAGGTTCCTTGCATTTTACCTTTATGTCTTTCAACATATGCTTAAGCCAAAGTACCTGTGTATAGTTTGTTGCTGCTGCAACATATTCTGATTCTGCTGTTGATAAAGATGTACAACTCTATTTCTTACTCAACCAAGAAACTAATCTCTTTCCAAGAAAGAATGCTCCTCCAGTGGTGTTTTTTCTATCATCCACATCTCCTGCCCAATTTGCATCTGTATATGCACATAGATCAAAATTTTCATCTTTAGGATACCATAATCCAAGATTTGTTGTGCCTTGTAAGTACCAGAAAATCCTTTTCACTGCTGATTCATGATTTTCCCTAGGATTATTCTGAAATCTAGAAACAATACATACTAGATTCATAATATCAGGCCTGGTTTGTGTCAAATACAGTAGACCTCCTATCATAGATTTGTATCTAGTTGGATTAACAGATGTAGATTCATCCTTTTGAGATAATTTATCATTTGTAGTCATAGGTGTGCTTACTGGTTTAGAGTTTTCCATCCCAAATTTCTTAAGTAGTTCTTTCAAGTACTTTGATTGACTCAAAAATATACCTTTATCAGTCTGTAAAATCTGCAACCCTAAAAAGAATTTTATTTCTCCAATCATAGACATTTCAAATTCTTGCTGCATTTCAAGAGAAAATTCTTTACATAATCCATCTTCTCCTCCAAAGATTATATCATCAACAAATACTTCAATAATCAAGATGTCATCATTAGTTACTTTGTAATATAAATTGCTATCTACATTTCCTTTGACAAAACCAATCTTTATAAGATACTTATCCAATCTTGCATACCAAGCTCTTGGGGCTTGTTTCAATCCATACAGAGCTTTTCCTAACCTGCAAACCATATCATTGTCATCTGTCAAAGAAAATCCATCAGGTTGTTCAATATAAACTTCCTCTTCAAGATCTCCATTAAATAATGCACATTTAATATCCATTTGATAAACTTTGTAATCCTTGTGAGCTGCAAAAGCCAAGAATGATCTAACTACCTCGATTCTGGCTACCGGTGCAAAGGTTTCATTGTAATCAACTCCTTCTTTCTAAGAATATCCCTTACACACTAGTCTTTCTTTATTTCTGACAACCTTTCCATCTTCATTAACTTTGATTCTAAATACCCATTTGGTTCCAATTACATTTTTATCTTTAGGCCGGGGAACTAATGTCCAAGTATTATTTTTCTCAATTTGTTGTAATTCTTCTTCCATAGCTTTAATCCAAAATTTATCTTCACGTGCCTCATTGATAGATGATGGTTCAATTTGAGAAATAAGACATACCTCTTCATTTGCCAATCTTCCTCTTGTCATAACTCCTTTAAATTTGTTTCCAATTATCTGATCTTCAGAATGATTCAGTCTTACATACCAAGGTGTCTTAGTTTGCTGTTGTTCTTCAATTACTGTGGAATCCTCTGATGATACTCGGGTAACCAGATCTTCATTTTGTATCAGTGGATTCAGTGTAGGTTCATTTGTCATAACTTCTATTTCCGGTTCAGAGTCTATATACCTTGAAGTTCCTCTGAATTGTTCATCAATCTTTACATTTGTACTCTCAACAATTTTCTGCAATCTTTTATTAAAACATATATATGCCTTTCTCTTAGATGAATAACCAAGAAATATTCCTTCATCACTTCTAGGATCAAATTTTCCAATATACTCATCTCTTCTAATATAACATTTACTTCCAAAAATTCTGAAATACTTAAGAGTAGGAATATTACCAAACCATAGTTCATGAGGGGTCTTACCGGTTTCACCTTTGATGTGAACTTTGTTGAATGTATAGACAATAGTGCTTACTGCCTCTCCCCAGTACACATGTGGTAGATTTGCTTCTAATAACATACTTCTTGCTGCATCCAAGATAGTTCTATTTTTCCTTTCAACAACTCCATTCTGGTGTGGTGTCCGAGGTGTTGATAATTGTCTTTTGATTCCATTCACTTCATAGAATGTATTAAAGTCCTTAGATGTGAATTCTCCTCCTTGATCTGATCTTAAACATTTGATTTTCTTACCTGTTCCATTTTCAACCATTGCTTTGAATAGTTTGAACTTGCGAAGTGCTTCTGATTTTTCTCTGAGAAAAGTAACCCAACACATTCTAGAATAATCATCAATAATTAGCATGAAATATCTATCACCTTGTAAGCTTTTAGTTCTAGCTGGACCACATAAATTAGTGTGAATTAAGTCAAGAGCATTATTGGATTTTTCTGGAATACTTTTGAAACTAGCTCTAACTTGTTTTCCAAATTGACATTCCTTACAAATTGTATTCCGAGGTTTCACAATTTTAGGTAGATCTCTAACTGCCTTAGAAGTACTAATTTTTACCATACAATCAAAATTTACATGACATAGTCTCTTATGCCATAACCAACTTTCATCTATATGTGTAATTAAGCATGCCTTTTCACTGCTATTCAAATGAAAGATATTACCTCTAGTCTGATTACCGGTTGCAATTTCCAAACCAGTTCTATTCATGATTTTGCATTTTCCATTTTTAAATTGTAAGTGAAAACCTTTCTCAACTAATTGACCAACACTTAAAAGATTATGCTTTAATCCTTCAACATAGTAGACATTGTCAGTGTTATGTTTACCATCAAGAGATATTGAACCCTTACCTTTGATTGAACAGGCTTTGTCATCTCCAAATCTTACTAAACCTCCATTGTATTCTTGAAAGTTCAAGAATTTACCTTTGTCTCTAGTCATATGATGTGAGCATCCCGAGTCAATAATCCATTCATCCTTTGATTCAACTTTAGCTGCTAGGGCTTGTTCTACCGGTTGAGCAATAGGTGCCGGTTGATCTTCTGTTATAGCAACAAAAACCCATCCATTGTCTGCTGGATCCTCATCAAAATCATCAGTCACACCTTCATTAGCAATGTAACAAGATTTATCTTTGTTCTTCTTAAATCTGTATCTCTGATATTCAGGATTAGACTTGTATGTTCTTCTAGCTTCTTCTCTTAGTCTAGCATGTCTATCAGGGCATCTTGAAGCCATATGACCAATCTTATTGCAGTTAAAACATTTAAAGGGTGCTTTACCTTCATACTTACTTCCAATTGGACCTTTTGGCATTTTTCTTGCAAAAAGTGCTTCAAGTTCTTCATTCTCCTTTCTGGTTTCTTCAAGTTTTCTTGCATAAAAGGCTCTCCAGTTTGATTTGTCAAATGATGGAGTAGATGATGTTGATGCTTTAAAGGCCAAATCAATCTTTATAGTAGCAATAGGACCAAATTCCTCAATTTCAAAAGCTGAAAGTTTTCCAATCAATGTATCCCTAGTTACTGATGTATTAGGCATTGTTCTCAACTCATTTATAGCAGTAACCTTCATTTTATATGCCAGTGGAAAACCTCTTAAGATTTTTGAAACAATCTCATCCTCACTCAAGGTTCCTCCACAACATTTGATACCCAAAACAATTTCATTTACTCTTTCCATAAAAGCAGAAATCCTTTCATCTTCTTCCATTTTCAGATGTTCATACTTGACTCGGAAGCTTTCAAGTTTTGCAATTTTGACTGTGGAATCTCCTTCATTCAATGTTTCCAAATGATCCCAAATAGCTTTAGCAGTAGACCTATCTTATAATCCCATGATTTGTTGATCTGATAATGCACTCAAGAGTGCTTCTCTTGCTTTGCAATCATTTTCTTCATCTTTGGCTAAGGTGGTTGGAGCAGTCTGACCAGCTACAGCAGCAGTATAACCATTCTTAGTAACTTCCCAGATGCCTTTACTGATGCAATTCAGATGTGTCTCCATTCTGATCTTCCATATCCCATAGTTGGTTCCATCAAGTTGAGGACTATCCTTCCTGAAATAATTAGTAGACATTGGATCTCCTCAAGTTGTTAAACTTCTGCAAAAAGAGGACTAGGCTCTGATACCAATTGTTAGGTCTCGGAGACAACTGAGAGGGGGGGGGGTGAATCAGTTGTCTAATAAATTCAAACCAAAAACTAATTAACCAACTTAATGCTTAATGCCAGTAAACCAGTTAAGTATGCCGGTAGACAGTGTTAACAGTAAATCGCTATACCGGTAAGGATTAATACATGAAACATAAACATAAAGTCATCCACAACACATGACACCAATATTTGTATGTGGAAACCCTGTAAGGGGAAAAACCACAATGGGAAACCTTACCTACAATAAGATGATACTACTGTAGATAGTAAGTGTACAAAAGGGGTTTGCACATGCCGAAAGGCCAACAGCCTAGAGCTCACTGCTCAATCACAAAAAGGGAGTCACACTGACTACAGTTGGATGGTTAAATCCAATAAGAATGTACTGCACAAAATAACATCTTCATATGCTGGATTCAGTATCGGTGTAATGCTGATATGCTTCTACAAAAACCTAGCTTCACCTTCAAATGATGTCTTCATGTAAGCCTCTACTTGATCTCGCATATACCTTCACTTAAATCTTTTTCGCATTCCACATTTGATCTTACAAATAAGATCTTACATTTATATCATATCCTAAGACCAATTTTAGTAGGTCGGTTCTACAAGATATTACAATAAAAACATTTTACAAATAATATAATATCCGATGCAATAACCGATTAAATATGTCAGCTTAATGCATTTACAACAATAATAAATCATCTCCATAGCATGCCATGCTGATCTGGAAAAGATAAACCTGCAGGTGTAACCCTAGATAACCTGGACGTATTTGCCGGTAAAAGAAAATGTGCAAATATGAATATACCAATGATTATTTATTCAAAATAAAGTGTCCACATGATGTCTTCGACATTACCAAGTGTCTTCCATGTCATTCCAGGTACCGGTGAACAATATATCCTACCGGTGAATCATATACCAGTAACTGTTGCACAGATTACTGCTTGCCGGTGAATGTTGCTGGATCTCCAAAGTAGGTGTATTCAGTAGGTGTTGACATCAATGACAAAACCATACCAAAATACCAACAGTTTTTTTGTCTGCTGTTTGGGAGTGAAACCTTCTATTATGTAAATTTGTCTTACAACGTGATCAGGTAACATATCACTGAAGAGATTTCAGATTTGTATAGGACATAGGTTAACTCTTGTCTGTTTTACACAAGCAACACTTAGGTTGTCTTGGTTCAATTATACCTCGACGCTTGTGTCATATTTCAATATCAAAATCCATGTAAGGTATACTCAGGTCATTTGGTTCAATTGTACCATGATGCTTGTATCAACTTTCAACAAATCAAGGCCCGATGATGAAAACAAAGGAAGCACTGGTAGATCAAAACAAATGACAACTTGTGAGAATGAAAATGCATATTAAGCTTTGCATTAGCTACACATCATTATCATTTAAATCATGCATTAGGTTTCATATCATTTTTAAATATGGCATTAGTTATCATCTTAATCTCTCATTAGGTTGCATATAAATCATTAGATGATTCTCATTATCATATTAGGTTTGCATTATTATTATCATTTAGACCATGTTAAAATCTTGCATGTAGTTACATTCATTGCATTGACTAACATTATCATTGCATTTCATACATCTCTTTTTCAAGATACATCTCACATTATTATTGCATTTTATACATCTCATTTTCAAGATACATCTCACATTATCATTGTCATTTCATACATCTCATTTTTAAGATATATTCACAAATCAAGGTTATATCATTATCACAATGCATCCCATACATGAGCATCATCATATCAAGTATATGCAACATTCTAGATTACATTATCCATAACACACAAAAGCACAAAAAAGGTCAGCAACATTTGCACAAATCATTAATCCAATCATCATCTACATATCACCTTCCAAACATATAGTACATACAATCATCATCATATAAAGCATATAAATCACCCACAACACACATCATCTGCATCAACATCTGCAAAAATCATCTAGATTAAAAGTATATCATATAGCTCATCAAAATCAAAGTAGCTGCATCCATAACATATCATCATATATGTGTGTGACCACATGTTGATCTAAAAGGAAAAACAAGGATATAAGTCAAAAACATATCATCAATGAAGTAATCAAATGACCAAAATCCTTGGATATATATCAAATAGCAACTGTCCATCATATCACGTAGCATCAGTATCAAGGCAATCAATAAACATCAATAAGATAATCAAAACATCATATAAGAACATTGCTGAGTAGCATATCAATAAGATCAAAGTACAACAATATATCATATCAAGAGGTCATCATAAATACAAAGATATGTGTACATCAAGATACAAGTACAAAATCCATGATCATGATCACGATGCGGGATCAGATTGACCACTTCCAGGACTTATCGGCTAGGAGCTCGAGCTACCTGCACCTGTGCTACTGCTAGGAGTGTCCCTCCTAGGAGCCATAACCCCCTGTCTCTGAGAACCCCCATGTTGCGAGCTGGCAGCATAGGTAGGAGCGCGTTGATCCAGTGGCACAACTTGAAAGTATAGGGTCCTATAATACTCTGCCCACCCTATCTTCTCAATGAGACTCTAGATGGTATCCCCTGTAACACCCTATGCAACTACCTTTTGCAATGATTGCACTATCTCCTCTGCCTAGCTACGTCACTTTATCTCTATGTCCCGCTCTAGCGACACCGTCACCACCTATCTCTACAACTGAGCAACCTGTGCCTGGGCCTGTGTAAGATGAACCTGTACCCTATGAAACAAGGACTGTAATGATGCTATCAATGCCTGTTGTTGGTGGAGAGGCACTCTAATTTGTACACTTGTGGTTGTGAAGGTTGTGGATCCTGCATACCAACCTGTCGAGGGGCAGGAGGGGGAATATCAATCCTCCTCCATCAACACAATGGTTGCACATCCTCCTCCTTTGACTCCTTCTTTGCTTCTACCCCTACCAATCCCATCAAACCTACTCCTCCACCAACCGCCTCAGACTCTGTATCCTCATCAGAAGAATCACCAATCTCATCCTCAGATTCGTCACTATCTAATCCCTCCTCAACCCCCATGGAAACAACATCTTCATAGACAAAAGAGTTTGGTGAATAAGCCGGTCATAATTTTTTTTCATAAAATACAATGCTAGTCCTTACAACATGAGGAACATTTTCATCAATAACCAAAAATAAGTCATCAAACTTGAAACACTTTCACATAACCAAGTGTCTAACACTAGTCACCTTGAGGGAGTGAATGGCTACACATGTTCACCTTGCGTCCACGATGCACTAAAGAGCATACCCAAACACACCACATAAACTAGTAATCTATGACTCCAATAATATGCAACAATTCAAGTACCGATACAAGAAACTATGCACTCACTCAACTTGTAGACATTTACATTTTTTATATAATGTATTGACTTCATTATGTAAGAAGATATATGCAAGGTAAAATTCTACCACATCCACATGATATACACCTAATGCAAGAGTTAGATTCACTTAGGGCATTACTTGCACTAGGAAATTTATGAGTACAAGGATATGATAAACAAGATCACTTTTACCACATGTCCACAAAACAAGGTCAAGAACTTGGTACACTATAATTTTAATATAAGAGTAATTTATACATTGAATTATATAGGGGATGACTAACCATCCATCGATGCAAGAACTGCCCACACAAGGGACGTAAATAACTTACATCACAAATCACTATCATGTGCTATGATATAACACTATTCACATACTTAGAAAAGTCGATACAATGGAGGCACTAAGATGCATCAACGCGATAACATCATGATACAACATTTACATTATGAACTCAATTACACCCACTATGTGGGGTATGGCCAACATAAACTCACAGAACACAATTATAGGATACACATGATGCCATATTCTCTTTAACACTCGATTTGCACATCAAGCAAGATAGGGTCAGCATCAACTATGGCCATAAATGCAAGGTATATTATTGTCACTGACCTACGTAAATTTCTCCAAAATGCTACAAGATAATAGCCACACAAGTTGTCACACGAATACAATGAAAGATACAATCGGGGGATATAAATCATTCACCCAATGAACTATTAGATAAATTCACATATGCACTATGTATTCTTACAAAAATGATGTACAATGCACACATTATCGGCACAACATTATCAACTTCTCATGAATATGATTTATTTATTCTCTTTCATATTTAAATGCAACACTTACACCATGTTATAAACTATGCTCACTCATGAGCTAGCCCATAAACATTCAAGTCAAACAAGTTAGAAAGATATCTCAATCACACCATTAGAGGCACACAAGAGAAACATGGCTACTCAAGGGCCACTACCATATGTGCTAAACAAGGCTTAAACATAAATGATATCATTACCTTAGAAGGCACTCCTCGACACACATGAGGCTCTAACTAATTCTTTTACAACAATAACTTATCAAACATATTACACTAGATCAAACAAGGCAACAAAACAACCTTTATAATTCGTGTGACTATATTACACACACATATGCATATGAGTTTCAAGTAAGGGACACCATCTCTTTTTGTCAAGTGTAGCAATAACTAGGAGGCTCTCTTCCTCACTATTCTAGTCGATCTATACTGATTCAACTATTGAATTAATCAGCTAACATTTACACAACATGTGCCACACACTATTTAATTGAAGGGTTTTGTGATCAATTGTCTTAACTCAGTAGGGTTTATGTGAATCTACTTCCATTTTCAATTGGTTTCATCAAATTTCATTGGGATTTGTAGAAGTTATGCCATTTTTGGTATAGGTTGTCTTGAATGACTAATTTTTCTTGTAATAGTTTGAAAGAAACGTATGGGACAGATTTTAACAGTAAAATAATAGTCTGAAACCAATAGGAAAAGGTGGAGAACTTAGTCTAGTTTTATTTCCTTTTGATCTTATCCAATTCATTAAGTTTTGAATGAGTTATGACATTTTTGGTGAGAGCAGTCTGTGATAAAACTAGGGTTTCTAGCAAGCATTAAGAAAACTATATCTTTGTATTGCATCATCCCAAAAGGCTCAAACTTGGTGAGAGTCTTCTTTATATTTCTATACAAGGCTCCTATAAAATAATTTGGATTATTTGATCATTTGAGAAAGATATCGATGTTTTTGTGTGTGTATTTTCATAGTAAATGTTGTCATGAGGGTTTATACATTGTTGAGTTGTTTGATGTAATGATGAATTGGATGCCATCAAAATCCATAGTGAGAGGCCATGATCAGTCCAATATTATATTTCCTTGCTAAAGTTTAGATGACATGTGTGAAAAATGTTGACATTTGACTGAACCGATAAATGATTGATTGGTGAATGTGATGAAGAGATTGAGATTCATGTTTGATGACTAAGTTTTGTGTTGTCATTGATGGCAACAATGTTTTATGAGGTCATCTAAGTCTTGGTAACCAACTCGTAAGGTATAACCGATACAAATGACAGTTTTACAGAGAACCGATAATTAGGATCTCAACCGGTAAATTGAGACAGAGTTGCATTTTGACACCTGCTACATGCGATTCATGAAGAGTTGGATGATGCGCTTTTACAATGATGTTGGTGACAGGTATTTGGAGCTATGTTCTCAACCGCATTGGAAGATTCAATTGGATGAGCAAGATTTAATATACAAAGAAGACAAACTGGTAGAACACTTAACCGGTAGTGATTAACTCACTTAAATTGGTAAAACGACACATGTTTTAATTTGTTATGTCGATGGCCGACATATGTAAAGTGTGCAATGTAAGTTTGTCTAGATTCATTGAACCTAGGAAATTGTTCCAAGGTTGTAGCTGACTAAATGCAGATGTTTATAAAAAGTGTGATGAGGTATAAAGTTGGTATGTGTATAAAGAGAGAATTCATGAGTGAATACTGCGAATGAGATTGTGCGGTGTTTAGGGAAGTTCTGTAATGAAGTGTTGCTGAAGTTTTAAGGATAAAAATAGGATCTTATCAGACACGAAAGGTGTTACTTGAAGATCTTTTCATTGTTGTTTTCGTAAAAGTTTGCAGTAGTAAAATCCTCTAACCGGGTAGGTCCTAGCAGGCCTTAATCTGTAAATCCCCTAACAGGATAGCTCTAAATCAGAGTCTCAAATCCTCTTGCGAGGTTGATCCTAATAGGTCATTGTTCCTAACAGGGCTTAGCATTCAAATCCCTTAATCAAGTGACTCCTAACCGGGTCTGATCCTAACAGGGCATAGTTGTAAGACCTTAACTGGTCAAGATTTCTATTTTGTAGATAGTGAATCTTATGGGTACCAACTCCCACCGTGGTTTTTCCCTTTTGGGTTTTCCACGTATAATCTCTTGTGTTATGTGGAATTTTTTTTATTGGACATTAGCTTATGTGGTGATATTTCTTATCTGCTTGACAAGTTTTAAGTTGTTAAAGTTGGTGATTAGATTTATATTGTTTTTGCTTGCACTGATTCACCCCCCCTCTCAGTGCCTTATAAGTTCATCAATTGGTATCAGAGCCAACCTTCTTTTAGGCTTAACCACTTGGGAAGGATCCCTAAGGAAAACATGGGGGATATAAGTTATAGAGAGATGTCTCATAAACTTGCTGAAAATGAGGAAGCCCTAGAAACATTGAGAGGCAAGTATTAAACTTCACTTGCTAAAAGGAAAGAACTTACTGAACAGTTGTTGGAAGTCTTTGAAAGAAGCTCTTATGATGAAGCAAACATAGATGCATTGGTTGAGGAAGCCCTAGAAACATTGAGAGGCAAGTATAAAACTTCACTTGCTAAAAGGAAAGAGCTTACTGAACAACTATTGGAAGTCTTTGAAAGAAGCTCTTCTGATGAAGACAACATAGATGCATTGGTTGAGGAAGTGGAGAAACCAAATGGTGAGGAAACTAACTTGAGGAGAGAGCTTGAAGCCCTAACTATCTGGATGAGTCAAGAACTTGAAGCAAGGAGGGTAGTTGAAGACAAGATCAAAGAGAAAGATCATGAGATATTTAAGATAAATCAGGAAAATGACACTCTATATGCACACTGGCATGAGGAAAAAGAAGAAAAAGAAGAGATAAAGGCAAAACTGGATATGGCAATGTCTCTTAGAGAGACTGTCATGAAAAGGAATGAAGATATTACAAAAGAACTTGGTAATGCAAATGAGAAGCTTGCAAAGTTTAACAAAAGTTCTACCATGCTTGATGATTATATCCAATCTCAAAGGATGAATGATGATACAACTGGATTGGGTTACAATACATTTGAGAAAGGTGAGCCTTCTGGTACTAAGGTCAACATGCATGAAGGTAAATTTGCTCCTAAGGTTCATAAACCCACTGGTAAGAAATCCTTTAAGCCTATTTGTTTCAATTGCCATAAGCCAGGATATACTGCTAATGTTTGTAGAAGTAGATTTGATGTTGCTAACAGTAATAGACCCAATACTAATCAAGGATATAAGCCTAGAACCTTTAATGGTTATTGTTTCACTTGCAACATGCATGGACATAGAGCTGTTGAATGCAAGTATGGAGAAAATAATCCCACTCCTCACATGAATTAGAGATCTATTGGTGATTGGAGAAGGAATTTCAATGATCGGAGAAGTCCTAATTGGCAGAGACCCTATGCTAACCGGTCTAGTCCCTATGAGATGGACAAAAGAATGAATATGGTTTGCACAATCTGTAATAACTTTGGTCATGTGGTTATGAATTGTAGAAGAAGGAATGGTAGAGGCAATGGTGGACCTTGGAGAGCATCTGGTATGGCTTGTTATCATTGTCATAAACTGGGACATATGGCAAAGTTTTGCAAAGCTAGAGTGAACAAACCGGTGAATCAATCTGTTGACCAAAAAGGGAAGATGAAAGTTGATGTGGAGGAGACAAGAGCTGAAATGAAAAAAATCTAGAAAAAGAAGGATGATGAGATAACTAAAGTCAAATCATTTGAAGATCCTATTTCTTCACCTAGTGTGGAGTACCTTTCATCGACAAACTAAGTTGTTTAAAAGCTTATGAGGAACTTAATGTTAGGTCCATTTCAGAACCCCTTGAAGGACCATGAGGTATGTTAAATCTGCATACTTTGATGTAAAATGATGTTAAGAAGTGATTATGTGATCAAACTGGTAGGTTTGATGTGTTATGTGAACTGGTATTGTGTTATAAGACATTTTAGGGTTTTACCGGTAATGGCATTTAATACGGTAGATGATGGGAAAATAAAAGGAACGTTTTGAATTTTATTTGTCACATTGAATTTGTATGAACACTTGGAGAATGAGTAGAGAACAACAAAATTTGTGTTTGTAGCATCTAACCCGTTTGACAAAGATTCTAAGTGATCTAGTATGATTTGTGATCGACAATCAGTTTAGTGAGCTTCATCGGTGTTTGAAACCCTACTGCAGAAGAGGAAAAAGTTATTTATCAGGAATCTTGTTATATGTTTCTGAAGTTTGATTTGTTGAAAATGGATACACCACATCTAGTTGATGTTACCGATAGGCCATGACCTGAATTCAAAAGACATCCATTTAAATCTGAAGAAACTGATCCCGTCGGAGCCCTATCTAGAGTTCCTTATGGTGTATTACATGTTGAAGATGTTAGATCGTTTTATCATTGCAAATTGGAAGATTTGGGTATGGTTGCTATTTTTGATCAATATAGAGTATTGTGTGATGAGAATGGTATTTTGAAGGATCAATAAAAGAAGGTTACCGAAAAAGGGTTTCATCATGCACTTGATTTCATTAATGACTTTGTTGATGAACATGTTAGATATGTGCTTATCAGGATACATGATCAATTTATGTGGCTCGACTGAACACATAAATTTATAAGGAATCCATTCACACAGTCACCAAACTTTGTGCCATCGATGAGGTCCCCTTACTCAGATCCGTTCCAAAGAATGATGTAGAAAAGCTAATAGGATCCAAATGGGATGGCAGAGCAATGATAGTAAACAATATCAGTTATCCGACAGTGAAATATGCGTTAGTGGTGATTGGTTAGAGGATTTGATATTCAAGCCGGATGAATAGTGTACCGGTAGCTACTATTCATACTGCTTACCGGATGATCAAAGAAGATGTTGATTATGATCTATTTGAAGTATTGAGAAGTCAATTGATGTTGAAGCTGAAGGCCACTAATAAGGACAAAAGATTGAGGTTCAAATTTGGTCAACTCATTCTTGGTCTGTTCTTTTATTTTCAAAATTCTTTTCTTGGTATTGATGATATTCAATGGATTGGAGGTGCACCTACTTTGATGCAAATGAAGAATAGCATTAGGATGCTAGGTAATTATTTTGATAAGATTGCATAAGGATACTTCAAAGTATTTCAGAAGAAAATGCATGCAAGAGAAAGGATACCGATAGAGGTAGTTAACCGGTATGTAAACACAATTTGCTTTATGGTGGACACAAATACTTGCTTGATGTAAGTAGTTGAGCCCTAGACTACATGGGTAATGCCCATGGAATATGAAGTAGATAAAGATCTTTTGGTTGCATATGCTAATATTTTGCTTGCCCAACCGACATATACAATAGCAGAACATTTTGGCACTTACAAGGAGAAATCCATTCAAGTGCACTCAGAACTTAAACAATTGGTAATTGTTAAGAAGGTTAGAAAGGAAGTTGAAGCCTTTGCTAAGTAAGCAGGATTCACAAAGGAAGCCATTGCTGAAGCTAGAGAAATGCATGCTGCTCAATAGGCTAAAACATCTAGTACTCCAACCAGTAATTGCTAAGAAGGTTAGAAAGGAAGTTGAAGACTTTGTCAAGAAAGAAGGATTCACAAAGGAAGCCATTGCTGAAGCTAGAGCAAAGCATGCCGCTCAACAGGCTAGAACATCTAGAACTCCAACTGGCACGTCCACTGGTTTGCAAACAAGAGCTGGAAAAGGGAAAGTTGCAGAAAAAGAAAAACCAACAGCTATTAAGAAAGGGAAACCAAAAAAAAAATCCTCAAATATTCAATTCCAGAAAAGAGGAAAGGTTGTTGATTCTCCAACTGCACCAGTTAAAACTAGTAAAAGAAGAAGCAACAAGCACATAAAAAAGAACAGAAAAATGCAAATGATGAACACACTAAATCTGAGAAAGAGAAGAAAGTCCTAAAGACCATCCATAATAAATATAAGGTTGTTGGAACCTCCACTGTCAAATTTGTGGAGAAACCGGTAAATAAACCTACTTCTCTTGATAATCCGTTAAGAAGTATCAAGGAATATGGTGTTCTTAAGGGATTGAATAAATTGTATGATAATCTTGGTGAGAATGAACAAAGGCTAATAGAATATGCAGTTATTTTTATGATGAATAAATATAGTAAAGCCCTTATTGAACTGCAAGGGAAAATTTTAAATTCATTATACAACAAAAATGATGCAAGGTGGCAGGCTGCAATGAAGCAAGACAAAGAATTTGTTGAGTACACACTAAAAAATCTTCAATCGGAAGCTACAAAGGAAATATTAGATGATATTTGTTGAAAGCAAAATATTCCTTTAGATCTAAGAAAAGACTAACAAGGATGTTAATCAGTGAGACCCAATCAGTCCAGCAAGAGATTGAAATTTTGTTAAAAAAATCTTTGGGTCTAATTCCTACTGAAGAGGAATATGATAAGGATGATGAACCTGAAAATATTAAGGGTGAAGATTTTCCAGAAGGTATTAAACCTACTGATTTTAAGCTCGATGACATTGTGTTAGATGACCAACCGATGAACTCACAAACTGAACCAATGTTTATTCCTAATGATGATAATGGTGATAATGTTGATAATATTGCTGATAATATAGATGTATATGATGTAGATGTTTAGATGTCTGAACAACATGAGCAGACTTAGGAACAAGAAGGAAAGAAAGCTGAAGAAGAAAAGAAGGATGAGGAACCATTGGTAGATAATCAGGTTCTAGATACTCAAACGCCATCGGTAACGGACATTAACGAAGATAAGCAAGAAGAGAAGATTGAAGAAACTAAAAAGGAAAAGGAAGAAGAGAAAACTGAAAACAAAGAGGGGACAGAGGAGAATAAGATAGAAATGACTGAACCTATAGTGACACCTTTGTCACTTGATTCTAAAAAGAAAGTTGTTGATGAAGAAGATGATGATGCTTTAAGTATCCAAGGACCCCTGGACATGGATAAACTAAGTTCTTCTGAGTTGATGGAGATTACAATTGCCATGCAATCCTGAGCTAAAAAGAAGAGGATGAAAGAACAACAGAAGGAGGCAGAGACCATAAGGAATGTAGTAGATATTTTATCTAGTCTCCTATCGGAGATTGATACAGGAAATTTTGCAACACCTATTGACAAGTTTGGACAACTTGTTTATGATGCCGGAGAGAAGATGAAGTCATTAGAGGATGCAACTTATGCCAATGTGGAGATAAACTACAAGAAAAGAACATAGCACTTAATGTTTGAAATTGATAAAGGTAAAGTGGCTCTTAGTGTTAATAAGGATTATTTGAAGGAAGCACTGGAAACCAGAGGTAAAATCCTCTCTACTATTTCAACATTTTCCTTATTTTGTTCTGATTTGAAGAAGATAAGAGAAGAAGCTGAGCATGAACTTGAGGTTCTAAGTGAGTCATTTAAACCCCTTAATGACTCTACTATTCATTTTGGAAGATCAGTTGTAGAACTTCAGCACAAGCTGAAAGTATATGAGCAGGAACAGGTGAAGAGAGTCAAATCCCTGCAGGAACTTCAAACACAACTTATATCGGAGGTCGAATTATTATAAAGAGCATACAAGGAATCTGAAGCCATTTTTGCTACACTTGAAATGAGCATTGTTGATGCAATGTAGGAGCTAGCTGGACAAATCAGGACTCATGTGGAGATCGCATGCATACTTTTAGAGACATGGCACAATGACTTTAAAAATTTGAAGTCTCATTTTAGTGATGTGTTTTCCAGAATTCCTGTGTAATGACTTTATGACTCTTATATCTATATATATGCTCTGATGCAAATTTTCATATCACATGTATTTTTTTGGCATTGTTGTCAAAGGAGGAGTAAGAGTTGAGTCAAATTTTTTGTATGTTATAGTATGAGTATTGTATTTGTTTGTTATAGCATACAATTTCTAAGGGGGAGTATATGCCATGTAGTCAATTTTTGTTTTGCACACTTAGTTGACAAAATTTTTTCCTAAGTGTTGCCATGAATGCCAAAGGGGGAGATTGTTGGCATTTGACTGAACCGGTAAATGATTGATTGGTGAATGTGATGAAGAGATTGAGATTCATGTTTGATGACTAAGTTTTATGTTGTCATTGATGGCAACAATGTTTTTGAGGTCATCTAAGTCTTGGTAGCCAACCGGTAAGGTATAATTGGTATAAATGACAGTTTTACAGAGAATCGGTAATTAGGATATCAACTGGTAAATTGAGATAGAGTTGCATTCCGACAAGCGGTACAGGAATTCATGAAGAGTTGGATGACACGCTTTTACAATGATGTTGATGATAGGTATTTGGAGCTATGTTCTCAATCGTATTGACGGATTCAACTAGATGAGCGAGATTTAATGTACAGAGCAGACAAACTGGTAGAACACTTAACCAGTAATGATTAACTCACTTAAATCGGTAAAATGACATAGGTTTTAATTTTTTATGTCGATGACCGACATATGTAAAGTGTGCAATGTAAGTTTGTCTAGATTCATTGAACCTAGGAAATTGTTCCAAGATTGTGGCTGCCTAAATGTAAATGTTTATAAAAAGTGTGATGAGGTATAAAGTCGATATGTGTGTAAAGAGATAATTCATTAGCGAATAGTGTGAATGAGATTGTGTGGTGTTTAGGGAAGTTCTCTAATGAAGTGTTGTTGAAGTTTTAAGGATTGGAAGTGGATCTTATCATACATGAAAGGTGTTACTTGAAGATATTTTCACTGTTGTTTTCCTAACAGTTTGCAGTAGTAAAATCCCCTAACTGGGTAGGTTCTAGCAGGCCTTAATCTGTAAATCCCCTAATAGGGTAGCTCTGAATCAGAGTCTCAAATCCTCTTGCGAGGTTGATCCTAATAGGTCATTGCTCCTAACAGGGCTTAGCAGTCAAATCCCTTAACCGGATGACTCCTAACCGGGTCTGCTCCTAATAGGGTATAGTTGTAAGACCTTAACCAGTCAAGATTTCTATTCTGCAGATAGCGAATCTTGTGAGTACCAACTCCCACCGTGGTTTTTTACTTTTGGGTTTTCCACATATAATCTCTTGTGTTATGTGGAATTTGTTTTATTGGGCATTAGCTTATGTGGTGATATTTCTTATATGCTTGACAAGTTTTAAGTTTTTAAAGTTGGTGATCAGATTTATATTGTTTTTGCTTGCACCGATTCACCCCCCCTCTCAGTGCCTTATAAGTTCATCAAAATAGACCAAAGAAGCAATGTATCCAAGTGGTGTAATTGGAATGCACCTTGAATTCATTTAAGTATAACTTGTATGTTGATTGATGTTACCCCCACCTCTACATCAATATACACACACACACACACACACACACACACACACACACACACACACACACACACATTTATGTATGTATGTATGTATGTATGTATGTATGTATGTATGTATGTATATGTATATGTATATATATATCCCCTTCCTAGATTAGACTCCGTCTAACTTAGTTTGACTCTGGTTGTTTTCTTCGGTGGTTTATGTGACTGGATGATACTCTCTTATATGATGGTTTTTATCATGTTGGTTATGCATTTTATTTTGAAGGATGGTTAGATGCTAGGTTATATGCATATATACTAACTTTGGACTGATATATCTTCTTTATGTATGAAATGTTTCTTGTGTTCGTCTTCTTATATGGGTATGAGTTTGTATGGGGTGCAAGGGGATGATCTTCCATCACCCACTTTGGAGGGGCACAGACTGTTATGACTCTCCTCCGTCGATGTTCTTGTTCATGCTGGATATCTATAGGTATGTTTCTCGGTGATGCAGGATTGCAGGTATCGAGCATCGACTCCACCGGAATCTTCAGGTCTGAGCGTGCTCTATGACCTAACGGTAAAGTGGAAAACTAAAGTTATCAATTAGACCCCATCATACCATCGTTCCTATGGAGCGAGATCTGTGTCAGGTATCTTGGTATCTTGTTTGTTTGGTCATGTCACTCATCAACTCTGTTGGTCCTCCATGTTTTGATTTGTCGTAGTTTATTGCTTTTGCGTATAGTTTTATAATTATCTAATATTTTGTGAGAAAGATTAACATCATATTTTTAATGATAATTGAACATCATTGATTAATTAATTAATAAATTGAAATTGTGGAACTTAAAGATTTAAATTGTTTAAATTATTTATTTCGAAAGAGTTATTTATTAAGGGAATTTAAATATTTATTTTGTTATTTAAAAGGAGATTAAATTTTTATTGGAGTATTTTAATTATTTCATGAAATAATCCATTAGTAACATAATTATTATTCTATGTTTTAAAATTAAATTCATTGAATTTCGTGTGGGGAGTTACAAAGAAATAAAATAAATAATGTAATTAATTAATAAGATTCTTTGCATGCAATTAATTGTGGGGGTTACAATTTGTAAAGGGGGAATATTATTATTGACTTGCTTTTTGGGAAAAATGAGACTTGCCGTGAAGTTTTCTCTGCAAAGGCATTTCTCTGGTTATCGGGGTTTTCAAAGAAATTTGGGGAAATGGTTTTGCCATGAATGAAATATTTTTGCACATAAATTTTCTTAAAATGGGGGGTTTGAAAGAAAGTGGGAAATAATCGGTTGTAAAGAATAAATTTGTGGAAAAGATTCATAATGGAATACATGAAAAAAAAAAAGGTTTGGAAAATTTTTTCTGGGAGCTTTCTGGATCTGCTGATTGGCGAAGCTGTGGATTTTGTTTTGATTATGTTCCATCTCTGCATTGGATTCTGGGTTAGCATTTGGAGGTAGGAAATTTGATCTTTCTTCCCTTGGAAAGGATTCAATTTGAGATTTTTCTTTGTAATTCTTGAATGATCTTTGCTTAAAAGAAAATCAAAAGAATTTTTGTGGTAGAACATAGGTTTTTTTGTGAATTTGTGTACTTGGGTTTAAGGATTTGAAAGTTATTAAGATCCCTCATGTAGAAATATTTCTGTGAAATCATGTCGCTTATGTGTTTATGTGTGTGTGTATATATATATACACACACACACACACACACACACACACATATATATATATATGTATGTATATATATGTATATATACACACATATATACATACATACATATGTATCTATATATATGTGTATATATACATATATATGTGTGTGTGTGTATGTATATATGTATCTATATATATGTATATATACATATATATATGTGTGTATATATACATATATATATGTATACACACACACATATATATACATACATATATATACATATGTATATGTGTATATGTATATATGTGTATATGTCTATATATGTATATATGTATATATATATGTACATATATACATATATATATGTATGTACATATACATATATATATATACATATATATATGTACATATATATATGTACATATACATATATATATGTACATATACATATATATATATACATATACATATATATATATATGTATATATATATATGCATATGTACATGTATATATATATATATATATATATATATAGATATACATATATGTACATGTACATATATGTACATATATATATGTACATATATATATGTACATATATATATGTACATATATATATGTACATATATATATGTACATATATATATGTACATATATATATGTACATATATGTATATCTATATATATATATATATATACATATATATACATATATATACATATATATACATATATATATGTATATATATGTATATATATATATATATATATATATATATATATATATACATATATATACATATATATATATATATATATGTATATATATATATATAACAAAGTTATGGAGGCCGGAATTCAATGATCCAGAAAAGAGGAGTCATATTGATTGTGCAAGAATAATGCAATACAATTACTTAAATTACAAAAAGAGAATTCTTATAAAAGGATACTAGAAACCCTACAGGAGAAAACCCTAAATAATTATAAGATGCCTGAGTTTAGCTTAAGCGTAGAGTATAATAGAATTATAATTAAATAAATAATTATTAGCCACAAAATGATAACTCTAACATACATATATACACATATATTTTATATATACTAATTTTTGCTAAATCGTTGTTCTGTGAATAAATTGCTTTTTGCGTATTAAGTTTTGTTTCAGTGCCTTGTTCTTTTCTTTCTTTTCTTTTTTTTGAAGGGGTGTTGTGGGCACCCATGGTGGTGGGGAGCCCATCCACCATGGGCTTACCATAGTGGTGGGAAGCCCACCACCACTGTGGGGGTCCATGATGGAGAACCCCCCCGCTCCCCTCACACAATTTCATTTTACATAGTCTGCCATTAAAACATATTAAATATAGTTTGTTACATTATTTAATAAGTTTTGTAAATATTATCCTTTCATGTTGATATATATAGATTGAAACTTATTATTATGTTAATGTAAATGCATTGTATATGTTTTTGTTGGTCAAATAATTAGATAAATTGATATATTCATAATTTGGAAAAAGTAGTTCATTTGATAAGATAGTATAAGGTATTAAAATATTTATAGTTTGGATAATTATAGCTAGAATTAGATATAATTGGATTAATGTTGTTAGATTCGGTTATAGAGCTATATTTTGTGAATTAATCTTTGTATATAGTTAAATATAGATATATTTGAAAATTGGATATATTTGTGAGAAGAATAAATGTATTTAGATTTATCAATATGTTAACTTATATAATTAATCAATCATGTGGTTACGTTTGATTTAGGATCATATATATGTTTTCATATGAGCATGGATAACCTTCATATAATTTATTGTTGATCAAACATAACGATAGAAATTGTTAGTATCATTATACAAATTAATAGGAATGAAATGAGTTATGACGATAAAATTTGGTTATTGGAAATTAATGTTAATTTGTATTAATGGGTGTATAGAAGATAATCTCAGAATTTTGGTGATATGTTAAGATTGGATTCCCCTATGTTTGACATTATGAGATCTTGTAATTTCTTTGATTCTTGTTCTTTATTGTTGGATACTCGATTATGACATTATATGCTTTTGGTTCCAGAGGCCAAGGATAATGTTTGAGTTCTCTAATTGTGGATGGTTACTCTTCATCCTTAATGCGATGTGTTTGGTGTTCTGCTTGTCTTCTATTGCAGTCAATCATTTCTTGTTGCATTGAACCTCCTTGTGTGAAATCTTGTTCTAGCAAGTCAGTCAACCTTGCTATGGTAAAGGGGTCTAGACTCTTGGTGTTTTGGTTGTCTTAGACCTTGTGTTGAATTTTGATTCCTAGGTGCAAGTCAAGGGGGAGTGGCTTTCATTGGGGGCCGAGACCCAAAGTGGCTGCCAGGGTAACTCAATGAGAATTTTGTAATCAAGTGAAAACATAATATAATAAATTGGGATGGGTAGCTATCTCACATTAATAAAGATTAAATTTTTTTGCCTCTCTTACACTTAAGTGCTTGTTTAGGGCTTAGGTAAGTTGAGAAGGGCCTAGAATGGCTTCCACCAATATTGTCCTTTCGAAAGGTTGGAGTGGTCCACTAGTGTTTGTATGGGGGTCAGGGGTCAGGAGAGGTCACCAGGGTAACCCAAGATGGGGGCTGAGACCTAGTGAAGACCTACCAGGGTAACTCATGACAACCTAGTGATGACACTCTTCCCTATTGCATACCTAGTGGTAACTTATGCTTTTCTTTTATCCTTCTGTGGATTGCCCGAGCCTCTGGAAGTTGATTATTTTACTGTTGAGTTCTTGTGACTATGGTCTTGTGAGTCTCTTGTGACCATAGCCTTGTGAGTCTCTTGTGACAGTAGACTTGTGACCCTCATGTGAGTATTTGTATCTTCTTGTATTTCCTTCCGTCTCTAGGTCTGGCTGATACCTCCTAGCACGGGGGGTGGACTTGATGGTACCACATGGTTGGGTGGATTGTTATTCGCACCCATTGGATTTTGGTTCATTCTGCATCATGTTCGTGATGGCTCGTGGGAGGATTGAAGACCTTCTTAGGTACTGGATTTTTGTATCCACTCCATTGTTGTATTCATGAAGATTATATCCTTATGGATACCCTATGATGTAACTGATGATCATATGTATATTCTCATGGCAATGTAATTATGTATCTTGATCCATGTATCAGACAATGTTATCTTCTTATAGAAGTTCCTTTGGTGTTCTTTTATTTTTGGTTAATGTTATCCTTGAGTAACATCGTTGTGGGTGTTGGCAATTGACACTCATTGGATTCATATGCTGTCATTGATGGCAACATGGTAACTTGGAAAAAATATTCATAATGAAGCTTACACCGACATACACCGACTCTAGGAGGCATTCACCAGCATTGGAGAATCCAGGGTTACACTAGTATCAACATCCAACACTTCAGTAAAGCCGACATCAGGCTTGGACCCGAAGGAAGTTTTATTTGTAAAAATCATTTTGTAATTATTGTATAAGGCCGACATTGTATATCGATCTTTTGTAATGCATTGTAAGTTGACATAAGGCATATTGTTTTTAAGGGTATATAGGTCAGTTTGCTAGGTCATTTTGAACATAAGTGACATAGGAGAATTATAGCAGAATTGTATGATGCAAAGTATATGTATGTAGATCATTTGTATGCGAATTTTATATCATGCAATGATCTATACATAGTTTGGAAATAATTCTTGGAGGAGAGGAGATACCAGTAGAAGTGTTTAGGGTTTATGAACCGGTACAAAGAAGAACTTTAACCAGAACTCTTTTTGGCATAAAAAATGCATTTTGTGAGTTCATTATTATTGTTTTATTTTAGTAGAAGCTTGTAGTCAGTGAGACTCTTTTGTGATGAGAAGTGTGCTCTAGGCGGTGTGCCTTCCTGCATGTGCAGGCCCCCATTTTATGTAATACCCTTTCATATGGCCAGTGAACTGATATTGTGGGTCACAAATCCCACCATGGGTTTTCCTCTTTGAGGTTTTCTACATATAAATTTCATGTGTTATGGTGTTCATTTATGTGGATGGTTTATTTGCTTCGAGTTATATGTTTCTTCATTTACCGGTTTATATGTGTATGTTATAAAAGGGTAAAATCATATCCTATCAGAAGAACACTGATTCACCCCCCCCTCTCAGTGTTCTTGGATCCCAATAATTGGTATCAGAGCCTGGTACCTCAGAGGAAGTTTAACAGCTTGAGGAAGATCCTGAAACTGGAATCATTGAACATGGCTATGGAGAAGCAACTTGAGATGGCTCTTGAGGACTATGATGCTGAAAGGATGAAGAATTTAAAATTGCAAGATGAATTGAATTCTGCTAATGAATTTATTATTTTCCTGCAAGAAAGGTTATCATCAATTCAAGCCAAGAGAAAATAACTTTTGCAAAACCTAGATGATGAAGAGAAAAATGCACTTAAGGGACAATGTCAGAAACTGAGTCAAGAAAATATGCTCATGAAGAGTGAAATGAAAGAACTGACTATGAGGTTATCAAAAGATATTGAGGATAGAAACAAAAAGGAATAAAATCTTGTTATATCTCTAAATAACAAATTTGATGAATGTGGCAGATTGACTCATGAGAATAATCTGTTGAGAACTGATTTGACACACTCTCGGAATAATGAACAAGAGATTGAAAGACAAATAATTACTCTAAGAGATGGTCTGACTACTGCAAGTGACTATAAAGAAAAATTCAGGATTAGTGTTGCACAGTTGGATGACTTATTGAAAAGACAAAGGCAGAATGATGATTCTAGAGGACTTGGATTTGTACAAGGTGAAAGCTCCGGTACTACAAATGAAGATCAAACAACTGGTATGTAGAACTCATCAGATCAGAGGAATATGGTAAGACAATATAATGCTTATAAATTCAATGGTAGATGCTTTATTTGTAATAAATTTGGGCATATGGATAAACAATGTAGAAATAGAGCAAATCAAAACTACAATTTTGTTCCCGATCAATGCACAAATTGCAAGAAATATGGTCATCCGTCAGAAGATTACAGAATGAATGTTAAATGTCATGCATGTAGAAATTTTGGTCATTTGGCTAATCAATGTAGGTCAAGGAATGACATCGGATATGTTAAAGCAATTCAAAATAACAATGTTACATGTTATGCATGCAACAAAATAGGTCATATTGCTAAGTACTGCAGAAGGAAGACTCAACCAGTTAGCAATGATAAAGAAAATGAGAAAGGAAAGCAGAAGGTAGATGAAATACAACAAGATCACACCAAGAGATGGGTTAGAAATTCTGAAGAACCAAGTGGAGATGGATCTACACTGGTAACTCCACTGGTAGAATAGAGCACTCCTGCACCGACAGGAAATTCTACCGGTAATTGAGGCATACGCCTTAGGGGTTGAAAAATCTATTGTAAATCTTGCATATTCCCTAGAGGAGATCTGAAAGAGATCTGGAGAGTTGTCTTAATCATTTATGAAGGTTTACCCAACAAAATATTGCGAAACCGACATTCGATAGGGTATATCACAAAGCATTTATGACAATGAAGGATTAGGGTTTACTTGCTGATAAAAGGAGAAAGTGAAATCATTTTCACTCACCTAGCATTCAAGCAATCTAGAGTGAAGAAAAGGAAAATCTCAAGTGATTAAGAGCAAGCAAAGGCATTCTAAGGGGATTTCCAACAATCATCAGAAAAGCAATCAAATCTTCACATCGATGATCGTTTTTCAGGTATTTCTTCAAAATGGCATCTAGATCATCTGCTCCTACTTTCATTGCAAATCCCACCATTGTTGAAGTTAAGGATAGGCTGAGACCCATTTTCAAGGAAGTTCCCCAGATAGCTAAGAAAGAAGACTCTGCGGGTGCATTCTCTAGGGTTCCCGACGACGTGATGTATGTTGAAGATGTAAGGGCATATATTCACAGCACCTTGGAGGATCTAGGTAAAAAAGAGATAAAGGGAATGCATCAATCTTTGATACTGGGAAGCTCCGAAACAATCAAGCTGGAATATAAGATCATCAAGGATGTAGGGTTAACCGGTATCCTATACATACCGGAATTCAAATATGAGGTGATCAGATATGTTCTGAGCATGGTTCATAATGAGTTCATCTGGCTGGATCGGCCCTATATGATCACAAAGGAAGCAATTCAAGCAGTCGCCAGCTTACCCAAGGTCAGACAAGAACCTGGCAAGAATATTTCCACCACTGCGGTTGAGAAGCTCACTGACGCAACCCATGATGGAAGATCTATGAGGGTCAACACAATCAAAGACACTGATGTGAAGTTTGTCAGCATGATAATCAGCTATAAGGTAACTCAATCAAGTCGATTGAACTCTGTTGCTAGTTTCTGCATCCATGTTGCTTATTAGATGTTAAAGAATAATGAGAAGTATGGCTTGTGTGAATGTCTGAGACGCGAGTTAATGATAAATCTTGGAAAGATTAAAAGTGTTAAGAAAGGAACTTTTAGGTTCGGAAATCTCATTGTTTGTTTAATGCTTTACTTCATGAATGATTTACTCAGACTAGGGAGAAGCATTGGGATCATGACATACCGGTAGGTATGCAAATCAAGGAAGCAATCACCAGTCTTGGTACCAGGAGGGATGAGAAGCTTTGGGGCTATTTTAAAACTTTTCAGGAAAATATGAGACTGAGGGAAAGAATATCAAAGCACATTGTGGAGAAGTACTCCACTGATATCTGTTTTATGGTGAAGACTGATGAAACTCTTATGGAGGCAGTAGAACCTAGGACCATATGGGTCACTGAGCTTGGATATGAAGTGGATGATAGCATTTTTGAACTTTATGCAAAAATGTTGCTTGAAGCTCCATTGGATGATTAGACATGACACTTTGGTACTACTAAGGAAAAGGCACATGATGCCAAGATTGGCTTCAACAGGAAAAGAAGAGAGAAGAAAATAGATAAGATGTTTGCATACATACACGATGTAATCCATAAGCTAGACACTCAACTAGGTTCTGGATCCAAACCGACAAAGGAACCGACAATGTTTAGTGCTCCCAAGGCAAAGAGGCCCAAAAATTTCATTTCTTCTATCACTTCTGGCTTTGATCCAGAGGATAATGAACCTCTAGCATTTAGAAGAGTACAAAGAAAGAAAGTTGACCTGCCTCTGGTAGAGGAGAAGAAGGTGGAGCCAAGGAGGAAGCTTGTGAGAAAAGTGACAAAACCTACTGCACCCCCACCTCCGGCAAGGAAACCTATTTAGAAGAAGAAACTAGTCACATCCACTCTGGCAACCGACAACAAGAAGAAAAAGAGTGATGATGCTAATGAATCTGGTAAGGCTACAATGACCTATGCTGAATCGATTGGTGAAATAACCAAGGATGGAATTTTGAAGAATGTATCCATTTTTTATGAAGATTTAGAGGATAATGAGCAAAATGAGATTGAAGAGGCTATGTTGTTACACATAGATATATATAAGAAAGCCTTAGTAGAAATTTTGAAGGAAATTCCTCTATCACTGTACAATAAATTAGAAGCTAGAAGACTTGATGCAGTCAAGAGGGATAGAGAAATTAAGTAAGTAGAACTTTTGGGTATGTGTGGTTCAATAAACAATGAAGAAATGAAACGACACATTGATGTTGCAAACATAACAGTTTTTAGTAGAAAATCTTGACAAATAAACCTAATGATGGGTAGGGTAAATGAGGTAGTAAATGAGACCAAAGATGGTTGGACCAAATTCTTCCAAAAGAATCCTAATTTTCTCACCTCCCAAGAAGAATTTGTAAAGGCAACAATTTCCACCATTCTGGATAGATGTAAAGGGAAAGGTATTTTGGATAGTTCAGCTCCAATTTTGAATAAACCGACAGAAACTATAAGTATATAGACACCATTGACAGTAAAGGAGAGTGTACAGTCAATACCGATAGATACAACTTTTGAACAAGGCAATGTACTGGGTATTGACAATATTATGGATAATACTCCACTGATAGTAATAGATACTACACCAAGTGGCGAAGCCACTGGTGCTAAGGAGGATAAGGTAAAGGGAACTGTGACTATACCAATAGTTAATATTGATTCCTCGACAAAGGTTTTGGTAATTGACACTTCTCAAGTTGAGAAGAAATCAATCACTGAGATGAGTCCCACAGAGTTAATGATGACGGCTACTTAGAAACTAATAAAGGAGGGATCAATAGATAAAGGAATAATAGATCACTCAATCACAGTTTTTCATAGAATAATTCCTAATTGTCAGATTGAAAATGAAGCAAGCCCTTCCAGCAAGCTTTTTTCATAGAA